>NW_022987803.1:7871385-9136385 GCF_902827165.1 Trematomus bernacchii | reverse complement strand
AATTAAACTGAAAAAATGTCAAAATGCATTTGATTTGATTTCCAAGTTACTTTTACTATTCTTTACCCATTTTGTCGGTATATTCCAACTCCATGTGACTTACTTTTACCTTGCCAATTGTATTTTTAGCTAAATAATTCCAACTTTTCCTTAAATCATACAACAAACTTGCTAAAAAAGGGTTTATTTACATACATAGCTTGAACTTGAATGGTGTTAGTGGCCCATAGTGACCCCAGTGAGTCTTGCCTGTTAAATCCAGGGCTACCCTCTACTGGATTTTCGAGGGACTGCAGAATTGTTCCTGTACTCCTAGAAGTGTGTAAATGTGGACACATATTTGCAGGAACACTGGGGCACTCATTAGCAGAGCTTCCTAATTCCTGAACCTGCTAATTAGAAAGCTAATATTGCTTCTAGCCTTTTTCATGTCATTAATGATTAATGTTACATACTGTATGAACTAAATGTGGAGGCAGACTGTTGTTTCTCGGCTGACACAACTGAATTGAAAAACTGCTTATCAGGGCATATACATATAATATTTATATATAATAAGTCAGCGGAGAGTTGTACTATTCTAAACCTCAATGATTAAAGTCCTACATTGAAGAGAAAAGATGAGCACATTCTTTGAAATTCAAGTGGTTAATTTACAAGGAAAATAACTGAATTCTTCGAGAAAACAAAGTACATATACTCTAAGATTAAAGTGCAAAAATCTACCATAAAAAAACTGGCATATTCTCGAAGTTTATAAAGCCATACATTTTAGTGAAAACAATCAGGAAAATCAGGTTGAAGTAAAAACTGTTAGGGTTTTTACAAATACTACATTACTTCACCTCGCACATTTTTTTCAAAATCAGAAATCAATCAGTCATTTTTCTTCTTCATTTACAAAACATGTCATATGATAACTAACATTAATGCAGACATTGTGGAGGGGTAATAACCTATTCAATGCTATAACAAGTGAAAAGCTGTAGGAGTACTTCATGACGATGCCACCAAAGCAAGGATTGTTTGACTGTTGTGAGTCAGTACAGTATCGGTGAGGGTGGTTGGGGGGGGACTGCTGCTGAGGTCGTTCTGGTCCACAGAAACCCACTCTGACCTGTGAATGGACACATTGTGCAGCACGTGGACAGGGTCTCTGACCTCAGAGCAGTCTGCGTACAGGACACACACAGGCTCTTTGTTTGCAGACACACAGTCCCTCCCTCACATCACTCACTCTGCAGCAGGACTATGAGTCTTTCAGACCAGCAACAACTGCCAATATTGACTCAGGAAACTAATTAAGAATCGCCTTTTGGGCCTGTTCAGCCTTTTGATACCTATTATCAGGAGTTCAACTTGGATTTTGTATGTGGTCCTTTGTAGACAGGGCTGAGAGCCACCTGTACCAAGCCCACCGCCTGCAGGTCGCAAAGGTTATCGACAGAAGTGATGTCAAAACATCTCTCACACTCGCTGATGTCTGGGACTTTTTCTCGATGTACTATACTATGACTTTTTTCACATTTCAGACTTTCTATGACTTTTTCATGACATACTATACTTACATTTTTCTCACAACACATTGAAAATACAATACTGTGACTTTTTTCACGATATCTACAAAATACTATACTAAGGCTCCGTCATACTGTACTGTGACTTTTTTCATTTTTTTATACATACTATCAGAGGACTTTTATCACATATTATATTGTATTGTATTGTATTTTTCTTTCGACATACTATACAATTACTTTTTGTATATTTTGGCATACTATACTCTGTTTTTCTTCCTGATATTTTCAACATACTATACTATGTGTTTTTTTTGTGAATTTTGTCAAACTATACTATGTGTTTTTTTCTATAATGTTTTTGGACATACTATATACTTTGACTTTTCTTTTGTCAAACTACACTATGTGTTTTTAAAAAACGTTTTTGACACATTCATGTCGGCTGTGTATAGCTCAGTGGTTTGAAATGGTGGCCCATGCATAGTAGGTACAGGCCCTACTGCAGCAGAAGTGAGTTTGTGTCCAGCCTGCTACCTTTACGCAGGCCTTCCCTTCAACAATGCAATAAAGGACATTTACAAACTATAGTGTCATTTCTTTGGATATTTTCAATATATTGTACCATGAACATTTTCCCAATATTTTCCACATAAATTACTATGTTTTTTTTTCTGTTTCTTTTTCACATACTATGTGTTTTTTTCGACCCACCACACTATGACTATTTTTCATATTTTCCAACATACTATACTACTACATACTATACTGTAACTCCTGTCTGTCCGTCAATACTCAGGGCATGGCATATTAATGTCGATAATATACTGACTGACTGTTGAGAAACCTCATTTGACAAAGGGACAAATAGTTAGACAATAACTTAGATTTTATTAACAGTTAATTACAGTGTTAATAAATAAATCAATATAAAATATGCTTAAATTAAGTGCTCCGTCAGTTCAGTCAAATAAATACTTAAATATCAAAAGTCATACTAAAAACTGTTTTTATAGTCTTCATAAAGACTTGGTGTAGCAATGCTCCCTGCCATTATCAAAGGCTTCACACACCACATCCACTATGTCCTTAGTAGATAAGGCGGATAATAAGAGCAACACAGAACAAATAAAACCCGTTTTCATGTTTTTTTCAAAAACAAAATGTTGGTCCTTCTCGTAGTCCACAGATGATTTGATAACCAAGGCTAAAATCAGTCAGTGCTTCCACACAGACATCGAGTGCAATACACGCTTAATAAGCATCAATACAAAAACACAGAGAGAAAATGAACATGTGAGGGAGGTGCAGCCAGGTGTAGCAAGCAACAATGCACCAGTTTGACCCCATCTGGACAAAACAGTTGATGTGCATGCAAACTTCAACCAATGGGTTATTTTAAATCTTCAAACACTTAAAAATCATTGTGAAAGATATGCTTTGTCCAGATGGGTCACTGACTTGGCTGTGTTGGTGATTTAGGCACAGTGTCCGGTCGATCAGAGGCACAGGGAGCAACATGTAACCTTCACTGACCAGCAGACGTTCACCTACAAGAGGCTGCTGTAGCAACTGATAATGCAACCGCTACTGGGCGACTTTCAATACTTAGTATAATGTGTTATAATTTGATTCGAAAACAGCATAATAATAGTTTTAAGCACGTGAACCCATTTTTCTAACCTATCTTTTTGCAGTGTGATATGATTCCCATAGCTTTAATACAATACCATCTAAGTAATGTATTGTACTTACTGTTAATGTCATTATAAGTGACTCAAGTGCTTATTGTTGCTTTAAGTAAAGTTAAAAACAAATCATAATGTGTGTGTTGTTCATGCATAGATTTTATGATTTCTTTTCACTTTAGTTAAAGCAAACACTGACCACTTAACAAAGCATTATAATGCATTATTTAAAGATTTAACTGTATTGGAATATCAGACAATAATATGATATACTGTATGAAGACGTCCAGCAAAAGTCATAAAGATATCCTTAAGCTTAAGCACATTTCGAGAATTACCAATAATTTACCTATTATTTTGAAATGTTAAAATGCGACACAATTGATAAACTTCTACTTCCTGTGTTGAGCGTTCTTAAGACATTTTGATACCAATTAACACCAATTCTTCACGGGAACTCTGTTCATTATAGGTTATGGTTTTAGTTAAAATGTTATAAATTCTTATTTAGTCCTTATAAATAAAAAAGCCCATTATAACACATTATGAGTATGTTAAAAATGCATTACAGACATGGGCGTCATAGAAAGTGCTACCGTAATGGAAACTGGCGTACTAGACGATGGAAACAAACCTATGTATTGGCAGATAAATTGGCACATAATGTAAAATGTTCTGATACATTCTCATACTGAAGTCCAAATATGGTGCTCCATTATCCAGCAGTTACTTTAACAATTACTACACTGTTGCAAAGGGACCACTGCTGTCCTGGCCAAACACCCACAATGCAGCAGCACCGCCCATCATGAACCGTGTGGACGTACACAAACCAAACGGTGCTCTGTGAAACAAGACGGTGTTCCTCCTTTAACAAACACACAGAAATTACAGCGCAAATGTCCATCGCTAGGGTCAGTTAAGTTGCCGTTACCAAAACAGGGACTGTGAAGGTGCTGGAAGGGGCCCGATTCTCATTCTCGATCTGATAGGTCACATCAAGAGGAGGCGGGGCTTCCTCCTGCTGATCGCTCATGGTGATTGGCTCGTCTTCTTCTTCTTCTTCTTCTTCTTCCTGAGAGAGCTCCTGTTCGAAGGATCGTTCTGCCTCCTCTGACAGGCGGGTCTCCTCTTTCTCTTCCTCCCTCTGACACACCACAAAGAGGAAAATCAGCAAATCACAATATTTGGGATCCAGAACTACAGAACCTGACTTCAACATACCTCTTTCTTCATCCTGTAGTACTCATCGATAGCATACTGATATTTGGCCGATGTAATCCCGAAGAGGGAGGCCATCCTCTCTCCCAGGTAGTCACAGGCTAATAAATAAAAAGGATATATTTTCATCTCCAGGTGATAAAATACAAGGTACAAGTTTCCTCAACTAATGATGCAGTATCCTGAACCTTGAAATTATTCATGACTTAAATTCAGATTTTCAATCTCTGGTTTGAAAATTCTGGTTTTCAATCTCTGGTTTGAAAACTCTGGTTTGAAACCCCAAATGCTCTATTGGGCTTTTGGGGTTTCTCTTTCCTGTAGTGTGTTATATAGGTTGTTATTCATGTAAATCAGTGCTTCTCAAAGTGTGGTCCGCGGACCACTGGTGGTCCGTGAGCGCCCCCTAGTGGTTCGTGAGTATATTGGTAAAATTTCACATTTGAAATAAATAAATTTATTTGAGTTTTCCACACTCTCGCGGGAATATCTCCGCAATGGAGCGGGCTTAAATTTCACTTTCGATTGCATGATATAGCCCAGCGCATGCCCGGAGGTTTTTCTTTAGCCCCGGACAAATTCTCCCTCAATAATATAATACATTAACCTTACTTTGGCGGCAGGATTGTAATTTCCCGTGTTCAGTGAATGCAACAGAGGCAAGACACCACCAGACCAATCAGAGAGTTGCATGGAAATAAACGTGTTTTATTGGCTGACAGGTACGTACCTCTCCTCTGTGACAATGTTTAAACTTTAAACTGTCAGCCGCGGACTCTGAGTTTCTAAAGATGGACATAAGACATTTTTTTCATAAAAAAGACAACAATTCTCAAGTGGTGGCTCACACAACAACCCCAGAGCCACCACTTGAGCCAGGTGAACAAGGTATGTAAATGTCAGTAAACTTCCAAGTTATGCGAACATGTAAGCAAAGCATAAATTACAGCTACGTTCACGTTACTTTGAATCGCGGGGGTAAGCTAAACCGTTAGCAAGTAGCTATAGCTAGCCAGATATATTAAATAAACACTTTGTCATACAATCTAAATGTTGTTTTTTAGCGTTACCTGGTGATTTCAAAGAAAGCTCTCTGGGAAATGTTGACTTACTGTTCGACATGAAGCTAGAAGTTACCTTACAGTACACAGTTGATCCTGAGTCTTGTCAGTTAAAGTGTTTCATAGTTAGCTTAGCTAAGCATCAACCTAGCACTGAAATATATGGATATTATGTGACAGTATTTCTGAGAAAAAGTCAGCTGAAATGGTGGCATAGTTGCCCCTGCGTTACGTGTCGACAGCATGTTTGAACGTATTTGCAGCAGTAAATGTGGCTGACAACACCTGAATTTAAATGTGCAACCTCTTTTTGTGACAGATCTTTGCATGAAATTATAATTCTTCTGATTGATATTTCCTATTGACACTGACAGCTAGTTTCTATGTGAACATTATGAGATGGACAGCCAGCTAACAAGCTTTTCATATACAAAGATTTCAGATCAAAGCTAATCCAGTGTGGCTCCTGAAAGGGGGCAAGGGACACTATGCTCCCAAATATTAAGCCTTGACCCCCATCTTAAAATTGATATGATTAAAAAATGATCTGCATTGTCGGAGGCCTTTTTTCCTCATTATCATGTCAAATTGTACAGCTTTCCTTAGTTTTGAATGCAGAAAGATGACTATATTAGAGTATTAAGTGAAAATGACTATATTAAAGTGTTAAGTGAATATATTAAGTGAATTACTCAAACTGCATTTGTATAATGATTCTGTCCTATTGGCAGATAACTACTCTAACAGTGATATCTACAAGAGGTTTCCAATGTAAATTTAACTATTTTCAATTGGTTAGTATTATATTTTGTGACAGTGTGGTGACACTCATTTTAATGAAGACAAATGTGTGTATCTTGAAATTCATTTATTTGACAGAGCTGGAAACTGATTGACTGATTAACATACACAAGGCCTCAACTATTCTTTGGAAGAGCTTTAAAGCCACCCAGGTCCACGGGGACATCACAGAGCAGCTACATGCTGCAATGTCAGTGAGATTCAGAAACATAGGGAGTATCTGAAACGCGTAGCAGCAGTGACAGCCTTTCTTGGGAAGCAAGGGATTGCTTTTAGAGGGCACAACGAAGCAGCAGAGAGTGATAACAAGGGTAATTTTATGGAATGCATGAAGCTTCTTGAAAACTTTGATCCTTTTCTGCAAACATATAAGCCACCTTCATGTGTGACCTATCTCTCACCCTCATCACAGAATGATATGATTGAAAGCACCGCTGACGTTATAATGGCAAGGATAATCTCTGAGATTAAAGAGGCAAAAATGTACTCAGTAATGGTGGATGAAGCAAGGGATAATCACACAGAGCAGCTTGCATTGTGTGTGCGATATGTAAATCCACAAGGCTCAGTGAAAGAAAGTTTCCTTGGACTTTCTCAGCTTGCAGCATTTGATGTTAAAACCATTACTGACACAATAGAGCAGCTACTTGACAAACATGGAATAGGACATCTTAAATGTGTTGCTCAAAGTTATGATGGTGCTGCTGTTATGAGTGGAAAAGTGAGAGGTGTACAAGCTCGATTTAGAGAGAAGCATCCAGAGGCACTTTATGCCTAACAAAGCTAATGCAGGCACACGTTTGTTTGTGACACCAGATGGCGTAATTCTCCGATTGAACAAGGATTTTATACCAACCTTTATAACTCTGTGTTACACACACACGGCACACCTATATGCCGTGAGCTGATTATCGAGCCTTCATTGTAACAGATCTGGTAGGCCACGTTATTCTTTACTTTCTATGTCTTTATATGCAGAAGATATTACTTTTTTCTCCGTCATGTTGTTTCCATAGCAACAACAACTTCCTGTCAACAGCCTAAACTTGCAAAGAAAGTAACAAAAAACAATGTACCGTAATATCCATTTCAGTTTCACAGAACACAAATTGGGTTATTTACATAATATGTTTACAGTACTGTCGATTGTTATTTTATAATATTCTTTGCGGAATTTGGCCGTGTAAAATGTCCTCTTGGGTTGCTGTACAGCCAATGCGTGACGTCATTGGTAAGCGTAACGAACCCCGAACAGATTCTGGTACCTACACCGCCACTGTGGGCTAAGCCCCAAATGTTTCCAGGTCCAGGCGACGCCCCTGGCCCAGCGCAACACCTGCATCACACATGTTGCCACTTGTTTGTACCATTTTCAGGCGATTTGTAATCTGTTCTAGAAAAACTATGTGATTTTGGATATCTGTGGAGTTAGGTGGTCCGCGAGTGTTTTTTTATTGGTTAAGTGGTCCTTGGTATGAAAAACTTTGAGAAACACTGATATAAATGGTCTGCAAAGGCTAAAATCCCAAAGTTCCCTTCAGATTGAGTTTCTCTCCCACACTCTCCCCCCCCTGCCTGAAACGTCCCCATTGGACTCCTTTGTTTACTTCTGTAACATAGTGACATCACTATGTAACACTTGCACTTCTATTGGCTAGGGCTCCAACACATTGTACGTGATAGGTTAAGGGGCGGGACATCTCTAAGTGGTTGACCAATCAAAACAGTAAATATTATCTTGTTACTTGTATCTCTATTTCACACTAAATGGAAAGGCACCATCGTACCTCAAATATATTTGAATCCCCTATTGTCCCTCTACGGCATTATGCTCCAAGAGTGCAGGTCTTATAGTATTTCCCAGAGTCCAGAAAACCAGATCAGGAGATTTCAGTTATCAAGCTCCCTTGCTCTTGAACCAACGACCTCTTTTTATTAGGGAGGCAGACAGTGTCCAACATTTTAAGAGCTTGTTGAAGACTTTCCTTTTTAATAAAGCCTATAGCTAGAGCTGGTTTTAGATTTCCCTTTGTTTGTCCTCCTGAGTCCTACATTGTATGGTATTTTATTTGATTGTTTTTACTGTCTTTTATGTATTTTATCTCATTTTGTTATTATTTCACATTCTATCATGTTTTTAAAAATAATTTTCTTGTAATTTTAACTACATTTTACACTGTCTTCTATGTTTGTGATATTGGGCTATATAAATCGATTTAATCTATTGTAAACTCAGTAATTTCATTTCATATGATCTTGGCTTTAAGATGCAGGAAAACTTGACTTAAAAACATGCATGATATAAACCCATACTCTATAATGACGCAAACCTACCTGAGATGGTTGAGTTGGCAGCTCTCCACATGTGAAACCACACGTATGGACCCCAGGTCAACTTTGACTGCAACATAAACAGGACAAGATTGCTCTCTTATTGCTCTATATGATAATAATTTACAGTAAACACAAATTCCTTGCACACACACATTTCCCTTGTCCTAATTTAGCCCTTTGCACCCACACTCATGAAATCCCCGTCCCCTGCAGCGGTCCTCACCCTCACCGCATCGACCGAGGAGGACAGCAGGTCCTCCCGCTCCGGCTCCTTGTCCTCCCCCTCCTCCTCGTCGGTGCTGTACTCCTCCATGGTCTCCCCGCTGGAGAAGTGGATGATCCTGCGGGGGGCTTTCTCCCTCCGCTGCTGCTCCTCTCTCCGGTCCAGCTCCCCCAGCTCCACACTCTCAAAGCCCCCAACAGGGCTCTGAACCTGGGGGGCAAACATAAAGACAGTGGGTGATGTTAGGGCACTACTTCTTTAGAATATCAGTTAGTTAATGCAGCTAAATTGGGAAAAAACGGTGTTACAGGGCTTGGGATGACTTCATAAAATTAACCTAAATAAATACTTACAATTCCAGAGTTGAAATTTACTTTACAAAGGTTATCCGTTACAATTACTAGTAAAAAAATAAAAATGTAATCAGTAACCTAATATAAGTATCACAATAAAAAAATAATGTGACCTGATTACTAGGGATGCTCCGATCGCCAATTTTGGGGCCGATCGCTGGAATCAGTATCGGCCAATACCGATCCGATCGAGTGGGTGGGGGCTATGGGGATCTTCCATTTAAAGTGATGTTTAAAACTCAGTTAAAGGTGGGGTAGGTAAGTTTGAGAAACCGGCTCGAGATACACTTTTTGTTATATTCCATGGAATGCTCTTAACATCCCGATAGCAATGAATATCTTAAGTGCTTTGACAAAAAATCCATAAAAAAATGTCATCTGTGGAAGCCGTAATACTGTAAAAAGCACGACCAATCATTTTAGCCGGCCCGGCTAAAATAACTGGATGGCCTACCTGCCTGTCAGCCTTCCATGTGTGCACAAACTTATCTCGTGCCCTCATTGGTCATGTGCGCGTTCGTGTGTGTTGGAGGAGGGGCTCTGTAAGGAAGTGGCAGATTTTTTCCGGTTGTGTATTTTCAAATTCTGGCGCACTCGAGCTGGTTTCTCCAAAATTACCTACCCCACCTTTAATGGGGCTCATTCACTGGCGCTTCCACAAACAACAACCAACATAATTATTACATTCAAATGAAGTACATTATTCAAGTTTACATTAACTTTGGATAATAACACGGGAGAAATGAGCGGAAGCACTCTCTTTTCCTCTCTCCCTCTCTCTCTCTCTCTCCTGACAGCCCGTCAGTATCGGTCTCATGCAGCTCGCTGATCCAGTAATGAGTGACCCGACAGTGAAGAATAAACATATTTATAACTAGTTTAGCTTGTTCCAGAGGTAGATAAAATAGCTATGTGTGTTTAGGTCTAACTCTTAGTGTGTGTTTTGCTCCGCTCACCGGTCCGTCACAGCGGGCGGAGCTGCAGGATTTCTGCTTCACACACGTTGCATATCTCTATTTTACTGTCTTTCTCGGACATCTTAAAATACTGCCAGACTGGTGAAGCCATTTTGGCGAGCTTGTTTTGCCGCGCATAGAGAAAAGTGTCATGTATTTTACGTCATGTGATCGGCTCTCCCGATCGGCATTTATAGAGAGCACCGATCGATCGGCAGAGAGTGAATATCGGCCGATATCGATCGGCGGCCGATCGATCGGAGCATCCCTACTGATTACTTTCCAATAACATTTGGTTCGTCAATATCAAATGCAATATCAAATATATAACAGATATAAATAACTAACATAAGAAAATAAATAACTAAACTATAAATAATTAATTGTTTCTCCATAGACTATATATAATATTTAAATAAATAATAATAAAAAAATATATATATATATTAAATAAAGAATAGCCTAAAAAAAAGAAATGTCTAGCTTTTATAAATTGATATTTAAAACATATATATTGGTAGTTGTACTCCTGCTAGTAATCCCCATTTATGATACATGTATACCAGTAATCTGATTACACACATGTTTTTAATGTAGCCTAACTGTAGGGGCACGGTTACCTTTTTTATATCCTGATTACGTTATCCCGTTACATTTAATCCAATGACTCCCCAAGCCTGTCCATTTCTAGTGTGATATCATGAGCAACCAGAGCGACATGACACACCTGACAGATGACAACAAGCTCCAGCACATTCTCAGCCACATTCAGTAAACAAACAACGGTAATGATGCTATTTGCTTATTTTAAAGGATAACGGTATTCACAGACCTGCTGCACCTCCATGTTCTGTCCTATCGACACATTAACGTTGGTGAGATACAGAGATATATCTGCCATTGTCGCCGTCCTCTTTGTATCTCTGGATGCTGCGCCCTCAACGCGACGCCTCTCCTCCGCACCGCTGAACCCGGAAGTGCCGTTCACCCCCGCGGGTCATACGTCATACTTCACCGGTGCGTAACGTCCATAGAGATGTATTGGAATAGCCAAAGAGGCACATTATGTTTATTTTTCATATTATTTTATTTAAACATAATGTTATCTTAGAATAGAATCATATACTAATAAATGAGCCTAATGTTAATGTTTTTCGAAAAAATAATGTTAGCTTAAGTGTTATAGGACTATAAATTAAGAAATGTATTGATGTAATTGTCAGCAAATATTTATTTTAATATGTTAATTATAAAGACGTTTGTGTATACAATTATACACTATATTTATTTGTAGAATAATATCTGAATAGACATTACTTATTGGAATTTGTGTTCTTTTCTATTCTTAAAATAAATACATTTAAGTATTTAAATTTCAATCATAAATATAACACGAAAAAAGTTGTAGGTTTATATTTTAGGATTCTCATATTATTGAAAAATGGTAAATAAGCTTTTAAATAGCGTTTATATTAATATTATATGTTTTTTATTTAAATCAAAATGTGTTTGTGTGTGCGCGCCATAATTGCTAAATAATGTCTGAATATTTGAATATGTATTGTTATATTTCAATAAAGAAAAAGTAGTTCTAGCTGATGTTAAGTTTTGAATGGAAATTAGCCTGGTTAGGCCTACATTTAAATAAATATATATTTCCCTCTCTGTATCGAAAAATAAAAATTATAGATACAAAAAAATACTTTTTATTTGGGCCTGTGGCTATCATAATACAATATAATGAAATGTTTCAATAAATAAAATACATGAAATGATAAAGAAATAAATGTCAAAATACAATCTATGAAATACGCATGCAGGGTTGATTTGAACAATAACAAACATAGTCAGACATAGAAAACGTCTTCTTATTTCACTTTATTTTATTACCATTATGATTTGTGTGTAATATTATTATAGAATATCCTTTTAAGTATACCTTATAATGGCTTACTGGGACATATCAATAGCAACACCTGTAAATGTCTGATATTAAAAAGAAAGGTGATATAATCCGAACATGTCTGTTTTGGGATTTACTATAAAAGACAAAAGCATTACATATTGTATTGAGGCTAACTGAACAGAACATCTTTAAAAATATGTTTAAGAATACAACTATTGGGTATTCTTAAACATATTTTAAGAAATAACCAGGCATCTTGGACGCATGCTAAGCAGTGAGCCGGCCTTTGCTCGAAAGGTCTATCTCTATCATATTGTCATCCATAACATGTAGGCAGAAAGTCAAGAGTTAAAAAACATTGTAGAAAACTGCAGAACAATGTTCTTTAGACCAAGAGTTCAAGCTTAAGGACCGCTTTGACACCCCAATTAGTGATGTTTTTGGACACATGCTGTTATCACAACAGTATAAGTGTTCTTCAACAATAAAACATGGCTTTTAAACAACATTAAAGAGTGTTTCAATTTGGACAAGGTGCATTTTTGAAAGTCGAAATGGATTTAGCAAAAGAAAAATAATATGTTAATAAAATAGTATCTATATCTCAGTATCCTAGTGTGTGCTTGAACTTTGGTTTCCTTTGGTTTACAGTGGTTTACCCAGCACCCGCTGGCACCCAGGAGAGGAGCACTGCTGTGCACGAAAGAGAAGGAATTTCGATGCAACCATTTTTACAGAAAAAACAAATTTTAAGACTAGGGTTGAGCAAAGCTTCTGAACAGGCAGTGCCAAAGCAAGCATGGGAGGGGCTCAATACGATCATGGCCAGGAAAAGGAAAAAAGCATAGTGTGACTGACTACTGCAGACTGTGTTGAATTTGTGAATGATCCAAACATCTACTATTGAAGGTAAAATGTGAAGCCTAAACCAATCCACAGTAGAGTGGTGCAGGAAAGAGTCCTAAAACCAGGAATTTCACCACTTTCTGCTAACTCATCTGAAAGTCATTGTTTTTTAAAGTGATTGTGGTTAGATGCTTGAAACATGATCTGTGGTTTAGGCCCCGTTTACATGGAGACGGTTCGGGTTGTATCTGCTACTTTTTTCTATCGTATAGACGGTTCGTTCACACGATCGAGGCCGTAACGGAACCGCTCAAACCCCTCAAACAATAACGGGTCCCAAGGTGGGTAGATCTGCGGACGGAACGCTCTGGGGCGTCAAACGGCTCCGTGTGTACGCCCTATATGCCATAGCCCCGCCTCTCCCCACCTCTCCTGCTCACCCCCGTGTCACCCGCGTCATTGCTGATGTGTTTCGCCAACAACAAGAACCGAGTGTTTCGAGCCAGGTCCCGGTATCTCGCACCCAGCAGGAGCCTCCAGCTAGATTTGATCGATATGGACATAAACGTGAGTGAAGTCTAATCGGACAGGAGAGAGAGATCAGAGATCAGCTGCTGCTGACGGAGACACGCAGCTCTGCATGATCACCTGCAGCTCCGCCCGCTGTGATGGAGCGATGAGCGGAGCAAAACACACACTTCAAGTTAGATCATCACCCTTAGCTATTTTAATTACCTCTCAAACTACCTAAACTAGTTATAAATATGTTTATTTTTACTCTCATGAGACGGATACTGACGGGCTGTCAAGAGAGGGGGAGGAAAAGAGAGACTCCGTTTATTATTCTTATATTATTATATAGAGTCAATTTGTTTTAAAGCTCAATAAATAACAAAGAAGACCTTTGACCGGCACTTTTCAAATTTTGTCTGGAAGATTTAAACTTTAACGGACATGTTGACCGGCGAAAAAAACAGAAGGGCAACCAGGCAACCATGGCAACCATGCTTGGGGGGTCTTCTTCGCTGCTTTTGGTGTATTTTGTGGCGGAAGAACAGCGCCACTTACAGGCCCGGCATATGTACTACAACGCCTCCAGCGGGTCGAGCGGTCTCGTGTGGACGGACACGTTTATTGAGCCGGTTGCGTGTGAACGGAATACTTTTTTGATATCGAATTCGGTTCATTTTCGTTTCCGTCTCCGTGTAAATGGGGCCTTAGACAAGCGTAAGAGATTTCCTGTTTTGGTTCAATTACATAAATTAAGTCAGTAAATATGCCACTGTTGAATAACCAAAGATTATTTGAGTCATAAAATCGACAGTTGCTGTGGAAGTGTACAAATGTCTAAATTAGACTAAACGTCATCACGACAAACATAAGTCGCCTTTAGCTTAGCGGTGGTGGCATTAAGTCATGAAATTGTGATGTAGTTTGTTTAACATAAGCTTTTTACTTCAGGCGACTGCAGTTACACTACAAAAATATGTAATTGCTGCACTGATCTGCAGTACTTAGAGCATCCATCCTTACATTTCAGGGAAGACATGAATACAAACCTAGCTATTTGCTAATGGATAATGGAATTTGTTGGAAACTATTTTCCGTCAAGGAAAACCACACCACATAATGCCTTCTGATCCTCAGTACCAGTGCACCACAAATCTTTGTATTAGGGCCTCTGCTTTTCTCCATTTAATCCAAGAACAAAAACACCTATTGTATCGATCCGTCTGTCCGTTCATCCCGTCCGTCTATCCATCCAGCCAGCCAGCCATCCATCCAGCCATCCATCCATCTATCTATCTTTTATCCATGGTTCCACACTGCTGTTCACAGAATAAAACATTTAACTACAGTTACCTCACAGCCTCTACATTCAGAGTCTGAGCTACAGGTATAGAAAACAAAAAGTATTGTATCAGGGAGCACTTGTCATTCATTATTCATGATTTAAAATGTGTTATCCTTTATTATTTATGTTACTTGTTTGATGCTACCTGGCCATTTGCACTATTGTGTATTTAATATTGAAAACTTGTGTATTTCTACGGACCCAGGGTCCAAAGTTTCAGTGGGCCTTACATCTTTATTACTGTTCAAGTTACTATTTTTTAAACAGCTATGTTGGAAATGCACATACCTCAGTCAAGATGTCCCAATTATATTTGCTGTATGTTCAGTCTGATATAAAACTATTTATTATTTCTCTGGTATGTGTTTGTGCCCATGGTCTCATAATCTGTCAATTGTTTATCACAGCGGTGGAACATTACTATATTACCTTCTGTAATATAGTTAAGTACAGTTTTGATGTATTTGAGTTGTTCCCGTCATGCTACTAATCTCCCATACATTTTAAGGGAAAATGCTGAAAATTGTGCTTGAAAAGGTTTAGTGAAAACAATATTCCTCTTATTAACTTTAACTTATTTCAATGTTCCTGTAAAAGTAGCCTCTGAAACATTTCACAGTTTTTCACAAATAAACTACAAAACACATTTCTTTAATATTCATTAAACAAGTGAATATTGAGTCAGATTCAATAAGACTCAATCAATGAATTCATAAAACCTACATGTTTGCAGATAAAACAATCCACCGATTTTATTCCCAAGAATGGGATTATATTGAACGATAAATATGTCCGGCATGTCATGTGAGTGTTTTAAATACCTTGGAGTAACACTGGACAATAAACTTAATTTCAACCAACACACCACCGACATCTTCAAAAGGAGCCAACAAAGATTATATGTCATCCGTAAACTCAAAGGACTGTACATGTCCCCCTCTCTTCTCCTACTACTCTTTCAAAGCATTATCCAAACCAACCTTGTGTACTGCTCCTCTTGCTTTTTCAATATGCTCACTGTCACCAACCGGACCAAACTCACACGCATCACCAACACTGCTGCCAGGATAATTGGACTCCCTACACCTAACAACACGGCCATCTCATGCATTGCAACCACAATAGAACTGTCATATGTCAATCATACACCCACTCAATCAGTACCTCACCCCACTATCATCCGGGAGTAGGAACATTGAAATGTAAAAGGGCTCGCTTTGGAGAAAGCTTTATTCCTGCAGCCATTGCTGCCTTACATAACAGGCCTCGCTGAGTGTAACTTCCATGTGTGAAGCTATCTGTTGTTGTCTGTGTTATTGTTGTTCTTGTATCTATTGCACGCATTTCCAATGTGTAAAGTCGTGTCATTTGTACGCAGACTGAAGAGAGTGGGTTGATATTGTAAGTAAATTGTGTACATGTACAGTGCTGTGAACATTTATTCCCCCCTGGGGACAATCAATTTAATCTATCTAATCTAATCTAATTTATGAATGTCTTTTGTTATTTATTTTATATTATTATTTGTATTAGTTTGAGCTGGTATTGTCATCTCATCGTACTGCCTTTATGTGTATCTCTTGCTTGTACTAAATAAATAAAAAAGAAGCCTGATATTTGTTGCTTAAATGTACTTTTCACCCCCACTAGATGTCAGTAGAGATCCATCCCCGGAGGAAACACTCTCCTCTGAGGCAGCGTGTCTCTGAGTGGGCTGTGAATGATTTGAATCCTGAGCTTTACAAATCACCAGCAGAAACACTCTATAATCAATTATTACGCTTTAGCTACCTGCGCCCGCCCTGGAGAACTGCACAGTAACTACAACAGGGAGAATTAAGCACTCTCTCAGACCTATGTTGTCATCAGATGTTTTGGCTGCAGTCTCCTTATAATAAAAATAAAATGCATGTCAGACTAATTTGGAGCTTTACACAGATGTTTATGTCAGTTGCATAAGGAAATCTGCTTGTTTTTAGACCATTTCCTTAGAAGAATATCTCCCTTTTCTTTGGATATTTTATTCACAGTCTCCTCACATAGTTTCCTTGGTCCAAATCAGAAATTGCGTTGCCGTTTTCTCATTGGCTCAGCCTTCCCTCCCATTATTAACAACTGACAGCGGCATTTAAGCAGGCTATTTGTAATCAGTCACACCATTGCTCAGGTCAGCTGTTTATTGGACAAAACATTATTAATCTTGCGCTGTCAAAAATTATGGATTTTTCAAAAGGGTAAAATAACGAGCACTGGGATGCATCTGTGGCCTCAGAGGGAAAGGTTACTGCCATCATATGGTGTTGAAAGTCATTGGACTTTTATATTAGGGGCGGCAGGTCCAAAGAATCTGAAACGTTTTAATATTTTATTTATTGTTTTATGTTTACAAACCAATTGTAGGCCATACATATATACAGTCTAAGGATGTAACCCCTAAAAAAACAAAAACATTTTATGTCTATAAAATGTTAAAATCTGCCTATAGACATTACATTTAGCTGACGCTTTTATCCAAAGCGACTTACAATAAGTGCATTCGACCAAGAAGATACAAACTTCAAGAAAACAGAATCATATAAGTACATCAGGTTTCATAGAGCCAAAACATTTCAAGTGCTACTCAACTGGCTTTAGATAAGCCAGTCCTTTATTAGTATATTTGTTAATAATTCTTTGTTAGTAATTCTATCGCTCGAAGTGGAGTCGAAAGAGATGAGTTTTCAGTCTGCGCCGGAAGATGTGTAGGCTTTCTGCTGTCCTGATTTCAATGGGGAGCTCATTCCACCATTTTGGAGCCAGGATAGCAAACCGATCTGTGGTCTGTGTAATTATACTAATAAGCAAACATAAATATTTATGATGCTTTTTTGGTACAGTACTTATGATAGTGTATTAGAAATGCCTTAGTTGTCTAGTTATAGTAATACATTATAATGGCATTTTTTAAAGCATTCTAATGCCATTGTACATCACTCTTGCTTTTTGTCAACAAACGACTGCCATATATATGAATATAGATACAAACAGATTATGATGGATTATACATTTTTTTCTATTAAGTACTATATAATATCTAGGACATACATACTTTAAAACTTCTGGGAGGCGTTTGGACAAGGGTGGGGAAAATTACAACTACAGCCCAATAGAATCAGTAAATCAACTTTATTATGGGTTTTGTAGGGAAGCTTTTTTTTTATTGGAATCTCACCTTATATTGGGATTCACTTGTAAGTGGCATGAAATCACCTGCTGGCCTTGAATCTGTTTTTTTATGCACACCGAAACCACTCAGGTAAACAGTACAGGGTTGGATTCAAATGTACCAAATAAGGCATACAAAAAAAAGAAAAGCTAACAGGTTCCTGGATGAGATCACCTACTCTGGCTTTGGGAGAAAGTATTTCAATAAACTCAAACTGATTCAAAAGCTCAGACTGGAGAACCGCATATTTATGTTATCGGTTCAAATAAAATGGCTTTCAAATGACGGAATTATGGGTGCAGATTTTAGGATTGCTCGTAGCTGTTATTCCCCAACCTTGAGCGAAGTTTATTCAGGTGGCAAATTGTGCATGCACCAATAACTCGTTTTGTCCAATATGTGTGTTGTGTGTGTCTCTGCTTCACGCTATGCAGAGCACTTTCCCAGCTTTTAATGACGGCAATCATATTATGGTTCGTTCCCTTTCAACGTTGTCCGTTTTACACCCTGAGTGATATGAGCTCTTCTGTCGACGTGAATCATCCCTCGCACTGGCCCATTGCTCCCAGATAGTTATAGGCCTATGGCCTCGCAACATGCTTTTCAAAAAGACTGTAGGAGTGCTGTTAACAGCTCTGCAAAACGGATATGGGAAGGCTTTGAGAGGCGGTGAATCACCAAATAAATGCTGACGGAAAATCACCATTTAGCCTGGTTACATCAAGTAATAAATAGACTCAATGTTCAGAAAGACACCCAAGCAGAAATCTGTTAATGTACGCATTCAAACACTTTTTTTTTTACTGTATTTACCTTGCAGGTGCAATTATGTGGCTTTTATCCTGGATAAAGTATTTAAGTCATGGATGTTTAAAGTTTAACTTCTTCATATTTGTCTAACGTGATAGTTTACTTTTCATTCAAGAAGTATGACGCTGCGCTGTCAGTACGCTTGTCCATGTTTGTGATTGGCCAAATGTTGCTAACCCCGACCCTTTCATGTGAACGCACACTCAGCCGGACAGAGAAACCCTGGCTTGAGTTACCGAGTTGATAACCTAAGGAGCCCCCTAGGGGACATGGAGAAGAACAACAAAATTATTTGATATCTCGCAAAAATGATTTGGTATCTCGCAAAACCTTTGCGAGATCTCGCAAAACTTTTCATTTAGCTCAATGTACTTCCTGGTCAGTTCGGCAACACAGAAACCACAACAATGGAGCGGTTCATCGATTTTACTTTGAGCTTGGCCTTAAATATAAAGATATACCATCAGTGCTTGGCAATAGGCACGAGTTTCACATAAGTGAAAGACACCCCAAGAGAACACTCAGAGCGAGGGGACATGCACGTCGCAAAGCATACTCTGAGCTGAGTTATTGACAGATTCGAATTTCGCGGATCAATAACTCATGAACATAACGTTGTAAAAATACAAACAACATGACTTTACAATCATAGCAAGGTAGACAACGAGCTACAGAGTAGTTTTTATCAGAACAGTTCGATACGCGCCGTCATCCGAGCTAAACTTCAAGAATTGGTCACAATCTGCAGCTGGAGAGGAGTGCTTAGGGACCGTCTACAAACTGCAACGGGGTTTTGCGAGATCTCGCAAAGGTTTTGTGAGATCTCGCAAACTATTTTAATTTTAATTTTTTTTCTTTAATTTTTTTCTTCTCCATGTCCCCTAGGGGGCTCCGTAATAACCAGCGTCGTAGGACCGCTTAGCGAGATCGTGTTTGTTTTGGGTTAGTTAAGCCAGATAACTCAAACATATCCAGGGTATGTTGAACTGGATTCGTAGTACAGGCCTCAGGGCTGACTTGGAAATACAAAAATATGTCCTGGCAGCGTTCACCACTGCCAACACTGCTCCTAGTACTAGGATGGTTTAAAAGCAGAGGCCAAATGTCACTGTGCTCTGCATGTGTGACCATTAAAGAGGGTTTCATCCCTCCAATTCTATTCTATTCTATAACAGAAGTGACAGCTTTTGAGGGCAGATTTGTTCAACTCTTGGATAGCTAGCTATCTAGCTAAACACGGCCTGTGGTTGACTTTTTAGTTTTTTTATATTCGAGTTGTTTAAATGTTTCGTTTTCTGAAACAAGAATCTTGTACTCGATAGTTATATCCTCCTGAGACCCAGGAGGTTAATATGCTATTACGCAATACGATGATTAAGCTATATGTGCCTGGCAACATGTGGAGAAATCACTGGTCAAGGGAGAGGTTTAAGTATTTTAGCATGCTAGCTGCAAAGGGAGGAATCATATGTGAACTAAAAGAGGCCTTATCTTAATCTGACATCAGAGAAGCATGTGACAGCAGACGGCCTTAAAGGTAAGTACACGTGAGCCCTACTTCCTGCTTTATAGCCACATATAGGAAATGAGGTGGCAACTCTTCAGTGAGATAGCAGGAGAGAATGTGAAATATCATTTCATGGGATATTTGGGCACCAGCTGTGCTGTTTAAAGGCTTTCATTGCTAACTCTGCTTTTGGGTGGATTTTGGAAGCAATAGCAGAATAGGGAGCTACAAAGGGACACTGGGGTATAAGGGGTTTATACGCCTATTAAAGTTTGGTGGCATGTGTCCTGCAGCAGATGTGTTTGAGTTGTTAAAGCACCAACCGTGGGGCAGAAATAAACGAAAACCTACTATGATGCATGTGTTTGTGAGCAGGACTGGAAAGGCTCATTAAATTCCGATACAAGAATTAATGAACTGTTAAACATGTGCAATTACTCAATACTAAATATACAAATAAAGAAACGAGTAAACAAATATCAATAACATAACTTTAATTTATAGTTAATTCAAGAAGGCGACAAAATAATTAATCTCCTCTACTGTGACATGTCTAATACTTTAATGTTCAAAAGGCTCTTTATTTTTCTCATACTGCCTGTGCTGCAGCACCTTTTTTCACCCTCTGTCTGAAACCAGAGCCTAGTCTGCTCTGATAGGTTGGCTTGCCAGCTCTGTTGTGATAGGTCAACATTTTAAAGATGTCCTACCTCCTAGCCTATCAAATACAATGTGTTGGAGCGCTAGCCAATAGAAGCGCAAGTTTAACATAGTGCTGCCATCATGTTACGGATGTAAACAAGGGAGGGACAACACTATAGGAAAGAGAAAATCATAAGCATAATAGGGCCTCTTTTATATTTTTACATTTATTAACACATTACATTACATTACATTACATTGCATTTAGCTGACGCTTTTATCCAAAGCGACTTACAATAAGTGCATTCGACCAAGAAGATACAAACTTGAAGAAAACAGAATCATATAAGTACATCAGGTTTCATAGAGCCAAAACATTTCAGGTGCTACTCAACTGGCTTTAGATAAGCCAGTCCTTTATCAGTATATAAGTGCTTTGTTAGCAGTTCTTTGTTAGTCATTCTATCGCTCGAAGTGGAGTCGAAAGAGATGAGTTTTCAGTCTGCGCCAGAAGATGTGTAGGCTTTCTGCTGTCCTGATTTCAATGGGGAGCTCATTCCACCATTTTGGAATGAGCTCCCCATTACACCTAGTTTTAAGCAGAAAGAAACAATCCTGTGTATCCCAATCACCACATCTGAATCACAAGATGTTTATCTGCTCTTATCAATACCCCTTCTGAAGAAATTCATTTCCTCATGTTTGCATTTTGAGTCAAGACATCAACACTTTCAGTAAACCCAGGGCCGCTGTGTTTGTATGGGCATATTAAAGAAGCTCATTACAACTGAATCAACAGAGCAAAAGGGCAAGGATATAATAATTTTCCCTCTGAGCAGAAAAGCCATGAACTTCGAGCGAGAAAAAGTTGGTGTGTGATTTGAATGTGAGTCATTTTTTGTGCATTTGAAAAAATATAATATATATAAGGTTCAAACACCTTGACTCATATACCATTCATCTGTACTCTCAGCACTGAAGGTGTTTTTGAGATATTCAATATGCTCAAGACAGAAATTGATGTATGTCAAAGGTGTTATACTTTAAAGAGACACAAAACGTCCACTGAAATTATTTACAGGTTTAGTATAGGCAGACACCATAAATAATAATAATCTTCTCAGTCTAGTACACACTCAGCTACCCCCCTTACTGTTACTAAAACAAAGTAATTAAAGGTCCCATGTCATGCTTTTCCGGTTATTACCCGTCCCCTTGTGTGTTATGAAGGTTTTTATGCATGTAAACGGTCTGCAAAGTCACAAACCCTTAAAGTACACCCGAGCGAGTAAAACTCTAACACAGAAAAGACCTGTCTATGCTGCCCCAGACCGCCTCGTTGGAGATTTCTCTTTTTCTTCCTGGGTACAGTGACGTGACCATACCCAAATGGACCCATTGGTCCAAATGGACCAATCTGTGGAGCTCCTTACACACACACACTCTCTCAGCGGCTAAACTGTGACGCGCTGGGTGGGGGGGGTGCTAGTGGAGCCTCGCAGCGGCGAAACTGTGGCGCGCTTACACTGTAGGTGAGCCGCGTTTGGGGGTGTGGGTGCTAGTGGAGCCTCAAAGATGGGGGTGCTGCAGCCCCCTCAGCACCCCCCCCTTCCCGCGTCCATTCGCGATGTCTCGCAGCAAGCAGGAAATGACACCAGTAACCCTGCTCACACTATTAGCTCCTCACTGCAGCGAGCCGCGCAACGTCCCGCCAACACGGCACCCAGACCCCGCGCAGCATTCTCATCTGTTTGTCATTACTGGTGTCATTTTCTGGTTGCTAACGCCATTGTAACACATAATCACTGATGTTCCGCTGTAACGGTGGTGGACTCATCAGAACAGAGTGGGCGAGCTGACCAATCAGAGCACACTGGGCTCACAGGGAGGGGGTGGGGGGCAGGAGCTCCAACAAGCCGTTTAGGACAGAGAGTGAATACACACACTATACAGAGATGCTGTTTGAGAAACCAATGTGAGTTTGGAAAATTGCACAATATAAATCTATTCTAGTAGACTTCAACAATGGAATTATGATCAGTAGAAATGGCCATGACATGGGACCTTTAAGCATCAGAATAAATTGGATTGATTTGGATTTACTTAAACAGTATGCAAGAGTGCTTCAGTGATTATATAAATGCAGTGTACAAGATACAAAGAAAGCAAATTACAAAACAAACAAAAAATGTGGCTGTTTTAATCAATTTCATTGAGCGGCTTGCATCTTTAGAATGCAGAGAGTGTTGGGGTTGTTTGTGTTCTCAGGTCAGTTCACAAGGTTGACCTCCTGATTTGTTTGTGTGTTGATGTCAGGAGAAGGATGTCATGCTAATTTATAAAGAAATCTTTCTACTCTCTGTTTGTATACCACGTGTCTCTATACAGTACATGCAGTCCTTAGTTTTTTCTCAGGGGAAATAATTCAAAATACTGGAAAGTCAATAGGACTTTTTTTTTATTATTTTTTTTAAATATAAGACACTTGTACGTAGAATCAAGGGGCACACACATAACCCATCTTCTTGACGTATGCTTCCTGACGTCACCCATATGTTCTTGAAGCGACGTTGTTAAGCTCTATGTCCCTGGCTTTGGTAATGCCATCATGGATGAGTGCCTCTTTGTCCAAAAATTGGCAGAAAGGTGGATCATTGGTGGAGCTAAGGCAGGCCCAGAGCAAACAGCTAGAAGCTACTGAGGAAACTCTCTTTTGGAGTGGCTTTGCAGTTTTTGGCATTTAGCTTCCCAAATCCCAGTGTTTGCCAAAAAACAAAACTCTGGTCCCTTTCCCTGGTAAGTGCAGTTTAATTGGGTTTTTCGAAAGATGTCAACTAGCACATGAGTCCATGGAATCGAGAGCAATCCTAGAGCAATTAGCGACAAATCATTACTGTAGCCTGAAAGATGTCACCTTTTTTACCCATACCTGTGTGTAGGATCATCATTTATAACATGCTGTTAATTAACAGTCTCATAATATAAAAAATACCTATGTCCAGGTATTTGTTACTCTAAAGAACATCAAATATATACACACACCGCAGAATCAGGGTGCAAGGAGACAATAACCAATACTGTCAAAAAAAACAAGTGACCCGTCAGTCTGGATAAACTCATGTCATTGTGAACAGGAAACGGACCAGAACTAAAATGCAGCAATAGAGTTTTTTCAATTAGCCAGGGGCAAACGCACCAAACTGGAGGTGTAAAACTGCAGTTTTTACTCTTTGGGGGTTCAACGTATGGGCTCGTTTCGCCTCCTCTAAGTCATCCATTCAGTGGTTATATTTGTTTGGGTACTGAAATAGACAATTTGCTCAAGTGGACCTCTTGGCCACTCTGTCTGGATGCTCATGCATACAATAGAGAGTGGAAGCAGAGAAGGAGGCGAAGAGAAAGAGATTCCCAATCCGCTCACTGTTCAGCTTTCTGACATGTGCAGCTTTGGAGCTCTACACAAATCAGAACAGGCTGCTGCTTCTTCCTCAGACAGGTTGGAAGAGGACTGCGCTGTCAGAACATCTATCAATAACACACACACACACACACACACACACACACACACACACACACACACACACACACACACACACACACACACACACACACACACACACACACACACACACACACACACACACACACACACACACACACACACACACACACACACACACACACACACACACACACACACACACACACACACACAAAACTCTGACATGAAGATGAATGGCACGCATCAACGTTTCCATCTTCTGCACACTCCAGGGCCCCGGGGAGAGGCCTCTGATGCAAAGTGGAGCCAAGTTCCTCCTGTCATGACCAAGTAAATGACTTATAATAATTCATATGACCTGACTACGCTTAAAGGACAACATGCTGGAAAATGGGCATCGGAGAAACACAGAGAAATGTGCTCTAAGCAGGTGGAAGAAGCTTTCCTGTAGAAGTGGCACTTTTGAAGACTCACAAGTCAAGAGCGTCGTCTGCTGACATTCTTGGGAGTGTGTGTGAACAGAGAGCAGAACACATGTACACACAAAATGTTCAAGAGGATTATTTGCATTTCAGCTCCGTGCCGAGCTTATTACTCATAAACCTACGCCGAGTGATTGGCAAATAAAAGAGGAACCAGAGAGACGGATGGTTTGAAGGGCGACACACTTTTCTGTGGAGATTAACTGATGCTCGGCGCTTTGGAGTCGATAATTCCCCTGCCAAATCTCTGCAATTATGCCAAAGATTTGTTTGTTGGACGCCAAAGAGAGCACAGCCTCCCTTTCACTGACATTGTGTCAGGAAACTGAAGCATTTGTTCTGTGCTGATTCGTTTGAAAAAATAACAGTTTTTTCTGTTTGTCTTGCCTATGTTTGAGAATATCATATTCCATTTCCTGTCATTTCAGATAAAAAGCAAATAGAAATGTTATAAATTATTGATGATCAGGAATGTATTATTTGTATTTGTATTTTTAACTCTGGGAAAAGTTTTCTAATTTATGGAAGCAACTTTTTGCCACAAAATGCTATCATTATGAAAATTAGAAACAGTCATTACCATTCCTATTACTGTCAGTGTTCTTTTTCTTTGTTCTTCATCAAATAACACAGCAAATCCCAGGTGAACTCGAGTCACCTCTACATGCAAGAGCGCTTTCCACTGAAGCCCAGTGAGATGTTAACCTCGCCAAACAAGACTCAACCTCGAAGAATCTTCTTACAATCGAGAAACCCGGGGTTACGGGAGGATAGGAACAAAAACCGCAGAGTTCAAGGGCCCCAAATTGGGGCTAGAGAAATGTTTGTGTCACTGACGAACCAGAGCAAAGCAGTTAGCCGTGTCATTTCGCTGTCTCGTCCCTGTGATAGATGGATAGTGGTGAACCTCAAAGGAAATTCTGACGTCTCCGTGTACTGTCGACGCACGTGCACTGCCAAACCGTGGATGCCTCTCTGCACGTGTGTCTACAAATGAATGTGTGGGCACACCGCGTTCCTCTAGAGGCAGGATGCGTTTTCCACATCCCTCTCTGCCTATAATTAGCCGTCCTGATAAAACACCGGTTTGCTGGCGCTTGCAGGATCAAACAGTGATGAGCAGGCAGCTCTCTTCACAGCACACTGCAGATGCCAGGTGCCTGTCCTTGAGTTGAGTGCCGGGCTATGTGCAGTATGCATCTGGAGGGCAATTAATCAGAAACAGGCAATTGTGATATTATACGATGCCACTCTCGCAATCACAATTACTGGAGGTATAGAGTCCTCCTCGTCATTTAATGGAAGCCTTTGATTTGCGTTATTAAGAGGATTTGTAAATGTTTAGGAGGTTTTGTCTTTGATTACAAATTTGCATATCCAGTGTGTTGAGTTATTAGGGTGCTCTTTACAGACTGATAGAAACTCACTCGATTATCAGTGTCTCTCAGCATGACTCTTCACCCAAATATACGATTACGCATGCCTGCACACACAAACACACAACTCTATCTGAATTGCCTGTAGTTTAGGGACTGTATGAACATTATTACACACTGTTTTGGCTATATATTTTGGGACAGCAATGGAGGACCTTTTAACTTTCTTTTTTTACCAATTGCATATTTCGTTTAAGTACAAATACATGGGAAGTGTACAAATATGTATTTTAGATTTTGGGATGAACAGTCCCTCTTAAGAACCACCTGAGAAGATGCTGTGTTCCCATTAACATATCATTATATAATGTTGGTGGAGGATGTTAAAGGGAAGTGTCCAAAAAAGGGTCTTGCTTCATTGAAAACTGAACAGAAGATTCAGCTCCCTCCCCTTCCCAATCATTTTCATACAGTCCCTTAGTGGCTGAATGTAAATCTATCTTCTGTCTGCAGTTCTCTGTTAATCAAATCTGAACGGAGCAGAGCACTTTCTTTGCAAAAAGGTGAAAGTGGGTAATCGGTAGGAGTTTGCAAGGATATTATCCTTTGATTACATTTTGTATTTAAAGGGCCCATGTCATGGCCATTTCTACTGATCATATTTCCATTGTTGAGGTATACTAGAATAGATTTACATTGTGCAATTTTCCCAAATCACATTGGTTTCTCATACAGCATCTCTGTATAGTATGTGTATTCACCAGGTATTCACTCTCTGTCCTAAACGGCTTGTTGGAGCTCCTGCCCCTCCCTCCTTGTGAGCCCAGTGTGCTCTGATTGGTCGGGACGTTGCGAGGCTCGTTGCTGCGAGGAGCTGACAGATTTCCGGGTCGGCGATACAGCGAAAATAAGCGAAACTCATCCTGAGCACACACAAACACTCACATCCGAAGTAAAAACAATAAGTGTGGCTTGATATTGAGTAAGAAAAAGGTTTATAACGCTGTGAGAATGGGTCTGCGGAGAGAATTTCTCCACGATCCCAACTCGTCTATTACCAGGGACTCCCTGTTAGTTAGCCAAGGGATCCTGGTGTGTGAGGTGCACCGCGGATTGGTCCATTTGGGCCAATCCGGTCATTTGTTGTTGATTTGGGTATTCACACGTCACAGAACCCAGGAAGCAAACAATGGAAAATGAGAAATCTCCAACGAGGCGTTTTGGGGCAGCATAGACTGGTCTTTTCTGTGTTAGAGTTTTACTCGCTACAGGGTGTACTTTGAGGTTTTTTTTCTCTGCAGACCGTTTACATGCATAAAAACCTTCATAACACACAAGGGGATGGGTAATAACCGGAAAGCATGACATGGGCCCTTTAAATGAAAAGATATCCTTGTGGAAAGATTCAGGGATATTTTGGCCTGAAAACACTGAAGTTAACCTCGATCCGGAGTCCTTCTGAGGTGAACCGTTCCAATCACTTTGAATTTAACATCAGATATAATTGGCTCCCAGGATTATTGTGGCCATATTGGATTTTATCCTAATAAAGAGCTCAAGCTGTCAACACTAAAATCTATAACAAATGTTGTTTAGACTGTTTTTTAAGTATAACTTTTAAACCATAATATTACACTTATGTCAAATGACTTTACTCCAATTTCCCCCCTCCTTTTCCCCCTCTAACTTTTGCTTTAAACTGTCATCGAGGCAGCACCACAATGACAGTGAAACTCATTTATATGGTGTAGTGGCCAACTGCCTTGGGCTCAATGCTGCTGTGCTAAATTGACACTTTTGGCTTTGTATGGAGGGAGCCTTTGTGGGAAAGAGAAACACTCACTGTAAACTGTCATTAAAGAGGCAGCACTTCACTTACACTTTGAAATCCTGTCTACGGCATCAACACAGATGGTGAAAAAGAGGTTATAATTGGCCATCATGCAACGATAATGGCCGTCATGTCACCCTGTTCACAATGGGCTGATTCTCTGCTCCCCTTATCCCCGTGATTCCTTCTCTCCAACGCGGTATGCTCGCGTTTAACAAAGCAAAGAGACGGAGTAAGACACAAAGATAGTGACAGTTGGAGGGAGACAGCGAGTCAAATGAGAGGGGCTCTTTAATCTGACATAATCCGAATGGCAGTCTCTGTAGAGTTCAGGTCAAGGAACAGCCTCATGTGAGCTATGGGAGGATAAGGAGGGAGTCGTGATTTTAGGATGCAAAGAGTGAGGGAGATAAAAGGTAAGGGGGAGGATGAAGGTCATTGAAAGGATAAAAGTGGTGGTGGTAAATGGAAAAAATACTCTTTTGCAAAGTAAAATCCTGCAGAACACTTTCATGATCAATCATTATAAAACATATCATATATATTATTCTGAAATGGACCAATCTGCACAATGACTACTTTTACTGTCGCTACTTTAACTATATTTTGATGATAATACTTTTCTACTTTTATTTGAGTAACATTTTGAATAGAGGACTTTTACTTGTAACAGAGTATTCCTACACTCTGGTACTTGTACTTTTACTCAAGTACAACATCTGAGTACTTCTCCACCTCTGCAAGTCAAACCTGAAAACCCTGCCCTCACAAACAATGTCACACATCGCCTCATCTGCCTTCTGTCTCCCTGCCTGTTTTTCTTTGTAGTCCCAGTGTGTTCTGTCCCAGAGTGGGGTTTTGGTTCCCCTTGGGTATATGAAAGGTGCCATATAAATGTAAGCTATTATAATCATCATTTTGACACTCAAAAAAAATAGTCACTACTTATTAACACGTCTCACACTCTGATGAGCATGCAGCCCAGAGACACACACACGGCACGTAACAGTAGTGTAATGTAGTAAAGTACAAGTTTAAAGTAGCAAAAATTAATAAACTAAGTATAAGTATCTCTACTTTGTTCCCAAGTACAATACATGAGTTGATGTAGTGCCAACAAGCCAACACTTTTACAGACCAAATCCAGAACTGTAGCCTCACCACTTGGTTTATTGAACTGAATATAGTTTTCATTCATAAAATGATTGAGTATTTATTGATTGACTGGCATTAAGTATGTGAAGTAGAAAATCAATCACTAAAGGCAGTTAAATATGTATTTTCTTCTTTGGTAACCGTATGAATAATGGATCATGTGATTATTTGTATATGAAATGTGTCACCCAATTCTGCAGTTGTCCGCTTTACGTTAACTGACATCTGCCGTATATCAGAAACTCAACTCCAAATGAATGATAACGTTGCTACGTGTCGGCTAGCATGGGTTGTTATACAAGGCAACAACATTATTTACTAATGAGTTCCACATATCAACCTAAAATGTGAGGATACATCTGTGTTGTTTCCCCTGCTTTACGACAGAGACTGAAGCGATGTATGCTCCCACTCCTTTGACAAATACAGTGATTTTACCTTGCAGAAGACATGGTTGCTGGTCTACTGCTGCCTATATGGCTAACTTAATATGTGTATTTGTGTGATAAAGTTTAGTTATCACACAAAAATTATCAAATTTAAGATTTAGGCAACGGTAGACCATCAACCTCAGTGTTCTATGAAGTAAAGAAACTGGTTTTGTCAATCAATATTTGTATCACATGAAAAGAGTTTGTATCGGATTTGAATTTAAAGTTCAAGCATTGCTTTGCGCCTATGATGGTACTCCTCTTTTTTCTGTATGTGCTGTGTCTGTGTATTCAGACTATGCATAAGTACCTCATACAACCCCACTTTAAATTCCAAACTATCCATTCGTATTTTGTTGGCTAAAATGACTGTTTTTGTCAAAGGAGCTTTAAAGAGAGAAGAAATTGCTTAAATTCACCGCCAGAAAGCTTTGTCTAATGGCAAGGTAATGCAGGGAAATGATTCCTATAGTCTACCCTTAAATGGATATTGACTTCTTTAGGTGGCTAAAATGTGTTCCGCAGTTGCTCCCATCCACAACTGCATAAAATCCAAACTATCTCTTCCTAGAGAGAATTTCTTTCTTGAATCATTGCCAGACTTCCTACTGTTTTCTGTTGTGTCTATGTTCGAACAAATGCAAGCAACAAATCTGTTAAAGGGAAATACAATATCCCTATAACGCCAGAGTCCCCCACATGTATCCAGTAATCAGAAAAAGATTTGTCGGCCCGGGGAGAGCAGAAACAAGGATTGAGTTTTCCCGTTTGCTCTCAGTGGGAAATCTGTAATGTGAGGGCAAAGGGCTCAGTGGGCTCTTGTCTGATAAGTCAGGGCATACCTTGTTAGTTGCATTGATGACAAAAGTCCTTTTAAGGGTTTAAGTTTTCGCACTGCTGAAGTCAATACAGTTTTTCTGTTGGGCAAAGGGACATTTTCTCTTCTATCTGTCTCCTGGTAATTCGTCCTCCTTGTGAATTTCTCTTTCTGCTTCTGTATTCTCTGTCTATTTCTCACTGTCTCCTTTGGGTTATTTCTATTTCTCTCCCTTATTTTCACATACTGCACCTCTGCTGAGGGGCATCAATACCAGTGCAGAAAGGAACATTTATTACGACGGAGGGGAGGGAGGAAAATACCAACCTGACAATCAATTCGCTTCTAGACAGTGTCCCGAATCCCAATTTATCTCCATTGTAGATTTCATCTCCTATTCGCTGGAAGGTTCTTCTACTCTCTGCGCTTGTCTCAATCATCCATTAACATTCTTTTATCTCATCTTTCTGTTCGCTTTTACAACTCAATGTTTGAATTGTTATATCGACATTAGACGCATGTACAGTAATAGGACGCTTTGCGAAAGAGTATACATGACCGTCAGAAGATTTTTTGTTTCATTTACTTAGGAAAGAAGATGAATAAACTCAGTTCCACATGAAAACCATTCATGGCATGTAGACGGACAGAAATGCATACAATGTTGTACAGAACTGTATTGTCGCCACCGCATTTATGAAACACGGTCATGTCTGATTTGCAAAAGTATGAACTTGAATGGAACATCTGAGGCTCAAGAAAAATAAATCATTACTCACATGTTGTTTGTGTCCCTGAAAGCCGAACATTTCCCTTTTCAAGGTTGTTTAGAATATGATAGACATGGAACCAAAGTGTTCCCTTCCTTTCCCTCCATTTGTGGCCACTTTGAAAGCATTATCGTGAAACAGCACTTTAAACTTTATAATGGAATTTATTTGCTGATATAACTGGTTTAACCATCAGTTAGCACAATACAACAAAAGAGGCTAGCTGTTTTAACAATTTGTTTTGAACAATTGAGACATCAGCTGTTAAATGTTAGTTAGCATAAGAGATTTGAACACACCGTAATTAAGCTGTTCTATCTATTTAAAACACAACAGTTGAGATGTTTGACTTTGTGATAGTAAGCACACGCAAATGAAAGGCTACATATTGATAATTCTACTCTCAATTAAATTATAAAGATAGAAGAACATGTTTTTTCCTGAATCCAACGCGACTTCTGCTACGATTATGGTAAGAAAACAGGTAATGCAATGTAACAAGCACAAACTAAGATTGTGCAGAGAATGCTAAAATAAAACAGCTATTCTTTATCTATAAAGGCCTAAGAAATACAAGACTAAATAACAGCATCCTGATTAATAGTTTATAATATGCAGCACACACTTTCCGTCATAGATTCAAAGCAAACATGTCCCCACTTGTTTCGAATGCTATTTTCTTTCCCCTGATATTTCCTCCTGACCATATGTTCTCCAGAGCTATCTTTAACACGGAGCTAGTGAGAGTGCTGTGTGAGCCCCCTGAGGGGTACAACAAACTAGCAGCCCTCTGACCTCCAGTTAGAATGAGGACTTTCCATCACTGGACAACTTGCCCTCCGAAGCTCTCTGCTGTCACTTAAACGGCTAATGGCTCCCTTTCCCTTGTTGCAAGAAAATTAGGGGGTCTTATACAACAAAGTGGCCTAGCTTTTGGTGTTTTTGGGATAACAGATTGTTTCCAAAGGAGTGGAAGGGGCCACGCTGATTGTGAGAATGCCTCATCAATCATCATTTAACGGCCTTTAAATGGGTGTGCGCCTCCCTAAGGGATTTTGGGATTGAACTGCCAAAGATATAAAGGGCAAGCCTACTGTATGTTTCCCGGTCTCAGCAGTTTCTAAAGTCAGCTCACCCTCAGCATTTAAATAGGGACTAACGGCTGTGTGCATGAATGTTTCAGGAAACTCCACTACAACCACCATACAATTGCTAAATAGATACACTAAACAGGCTATGGCACAGTATAAATGATAGGTCCTTAAACCACAGTTTTCTTGCTGACATATGCCAGGCAGTGTTCTGTAAAGGTCCTTACACACCAAACTGACACCAAAGAACACCAAAGAACACGTCCCGACGGAACGTCGCCTCACATCGCCTGCCTCACGTCGCCTGCCTCACGTCGCCTCACGTCGCCTCACGTCGCCTCACGTCGCCTCACCAAGTCAAAGTCAAGTCAAGTATTTTATCAATATTAGTCAAGCAAGTCTCAAGTCCAAAAATATGCGACTTGAGTCCGACTCGAGTCAAGTCATGTGACTCGAGTCCCCACCTCTGGCGTGTGCGTTCCATTTTCACTCTACAGCGAGAAGCTCATTGGGCTTTCCCGAACCTGTGTCGAGAGCTGGAGTTAAATGAAATCTCAGATTTGCCTTCTTAATAGTTTGTTTGGGTCCCTCACTTCCGTTTCGCTTCTCATGCACTGATTCGCTAGCTGAACAGCAAATCAGAGTGATTTCTTTGGCAGACCCAATTCAACATCTCGAATCGGCGGCAGAAGGTGACGGCTCGGCCGAAAAGACACGACGGTGCAGTACACACCAAGACACACCAATCTGAGTAGGGCGACACGACGCTCATCGACGGCCTGACATCTATCGACCCCGAAAATTGGCTTGGTGTGTAAGGACCTTAAGAGCCAGCATTACTGTAATGTAAATACAAGCAGGAATGCTGGTGTTAAGGAGGAAGTGAAGAGAACTATTCATGCGCTTTTCATCAAACAACTATTATATGTAATCTCTGCAATCCCCAGCCTCTGTACTCACAATCAGAAATGCAGTACAGCAATCAACTCAGGCCCTTTTAAAGCTGATTACTGGTGAATTTGGATTCACTTCCCTCTGAAATGACTACAAAATGGCATGTAGCCTACTGCATATATTTGCTTGGATTTAAATGGTAGGAACCCAATATAAAGTCATACAATCTTTGTTTTTATAGAACCAGTTTGACATTTTGGGAAATTAGAATCTTATTACCAAAAGTTAAATGCATAGCTAAGACAGCAGATGGTTAGCTTAGCTTAGCATATCATAAAGGACTGTTGTAGTTGCATCCAAGGTTTCCTTTTGCCACTATAGAGCGGGGTTGACGACACGCAATCCAAAGCAATAAGCAGCTGAAGGTTTTCAGTCAAAGAAATGTAATTTATTGACAAAATATTATTGACTTGAATAGTCTCAAAATAACAAATCTAAATCAATATTTCGGCGATATACTTTCTTATAATAATTATACTTTGCAGTCCAATTTGCAACACTAATTTCTAATGACAATTTGCGGTTGAAAAACTGTTCTGCTCCCCATCTCATCAGGTCTCATACACAGCGGCTGTCCTCAATTGCCTCACTTAAATAAACACCGGAAGGGACAAGGAAACAGATCATATTTACGATTTAAAATAAACAATAATTTCATCAAAAGATATTCACCATGGCAATATAAATCATTTTCCATCATTAATTCATTTATCAAATTATGAATCTAAATAATAACTTTGAGTTCATTGTGGCTCTAACATACCAGCCCCTAATTGTTGACGCAGTAGCAAAACAATTAATACATTATAATAGAGCCAAAAAACAAGCAGTTACTCAAAATGTAACTGTCATCAATATACAATCATTGTCATTGTTCTTAGTCCAATGTTTGTGTTAGGTGTGTTTGCATGAGCTCAAGAGAAAAAGGGGGGGGGGGGGGGCATGTGTCTATATGTGTGATACTGGGTGTCAGAGGTTACAAGCGCATGACACCTTGGCCCTTTCTCATTTCATCAAATGTCCCTCCTCGACTCCTCGACTCCTCGGTCCTCCGGTAGTGACCCGGAAATGAATTTTAGCGCGCCATGTTGAAGGACATCTCATTTCTCGAAATGCACATCGAGGACCGAGCATCGAGCGTCGAGGAGGCTCTCTGGAGGAGCTATAACCGAGGATACACTGATGGGTCCTCCACGGTCCTCCACGGCTCCTTCGTGGATGCATTTCCGGCAACAGTGATGTTTCAAAGAGTCGAGACGCACGGCCGGACTTATCTCAGCCAATGACAGCTCTGCATGCATCCCCTGGATATTATTTTATTAACTGCTTTCATCGCGACGCGATGTTTACAGTGAGAACAGCTGTGAGGTCCGTGCAGAAAGCAGAGCAGTGTGTAAAATATATATTACTCAGTATAACAGGCCTACCCTATTTGCTTTAGTTTAGTAGATATCTACAAACAAAGTCGATATTTTTCTAAAACCATTTAGTGCTTCACATAATAAAATACACAACGGCTGTAGCCTGATTATGCTTTAGGAGCTGTAGGTGCGTGTGTGTAGTGTAGGTGTGTGTGGTACAGTGTGTGCGTAGATGCAGCGGACAGACAGGTCTCAGTTGGTTTGGTGTCCTCTGCTTACTTGTAATACTTGTAAATAAAACTTTTGGCCGTCATTTATTTCCCTCATTGTAGCGACCAGAGAGGGGAGAGGGGGGGGGATATATCCAGTCTCTGATAGTGTTACGTTATTATGAGAGTGCTCTGTTTGATTCTGAAATTGTATATATTTATATAAATATATATATGTGTGTGTGTGTGTCTGTGTGTATGTCCGCATCTGTAGCCTGTTATTGTCTCATTATACCGCACTGTGAATGAATTAAAAGTAAATATATAAGTCATCATGAACACATCTGTCCATCAGACAGAGGGCTGCTGTGCCAGCTGTCATCATTAATGGACATCTCTTTAAAATGACCGCTCAGAGGAGAGGAGTTCTCATTTCTCTAACCGCCTGCTGCTTCCCCTCCTTTCTCCTCGGCTCCCCTCCTCGGCTCCTCCGCTCGCATCTCCTGTGGGCGGGACTAAGTCTCGAGGATAGGAGTCGAGGAGGGGAGTCGAGGAGGGACATTTGATGAAATGAGAACGGGCCCAAGTGTTCAATCAACTGCTTCCAGAAGCAGGCAGAGCTTGTCAATTGGTCGCTGTAAGGTGCTACTCTTGGTTTTCACCAAGACACTTCGGACAAGCCCTTTCGACCCTGACAATGTCTTTATCACCCGGCCCATTTGCCAGGAATGTATTGGTGCTGTATTATCCACGATGACGATGAGATCATTGGGGCGAAGGTTCTGTTTGGGGGTGTGCCATTTGACTCGCTGTTGCATGATTGGGAGATATTCTCTTATTCATCTCCTCCAGAAGAGATCTGCGAGGTATTGTGCCTGTCTCCATCTCCGTGAGTACAAGTCCTCCTTGTGAAAGAGTCCAGGTGGCATAATCGGTTTTGTTTTTAGCAGAAGGAAGTGATTTGGCGTGAGGGGTTCGAGATCGTTCGGGTCACTTGAAACTGTAGTCAATGGTCTGTCATTCATGATGCCCTCAACTTCGCACAAAGCTGTCTGTAGAGTCTCATCATCCAATCTCTGTTCTTTTAGAATGGAACACAGAATATTTTTTACAGGTCTGATGAGCCTCTCCCAAACTCCACCATGGTGGGCTCCATATGGCGGATTAAAGGTCCATTTTACTCCGTCCCTGAGTAATGCATTTGGAATCTTTTGTTAATTCAGGTCTTTAAGAGCTGCTCTTAGCACTTTCTGTGCTCCCACAAAGTTTGTGCCATTTTCTGTCCTGATGCTTGTCACTGGCCCTCTGCGACATATGAATCTGCGCAAAGCATTGATGCAGGAGTCAGTGTCCAATGAGCTTGAAACTTCCAGATGTATGGCACGACTCACAAGGCAGTGAAGATCACTCCCCAACGTTTTACATTTGCTCTGCCTCGTTTAACCTCCAGGGGTCCAAAGAAGTCAATACCAACATGAATAAAGGGTGGAAGATCTGGAGACACCCGATCCTCTGGGAGGTCAGCCATTTTCTGCTCTCCAACTGTGGCTAGCATTCTTCGGCAGAAAACATAGGCTTTGATTATTTTTCTGGCTGCCGAGTTGGCACGAGGCAACCAGAATCTTTGATTTAGTCTTGCGAGCATGTGGCTTCTCCCTGAGTGTCCAATCTGCTGATGGATGTGGCGCAGGATCAGTTTGGATATAGTAGAGTCTTTGGGCAGGATAATGGGGTTCTTCAGATCCATTGGCATTGCTGATTTGCTTATTCGCCCTCCCACTCTTAACATGCCTTCCACTAAGATTGGGTCCAGCTTCCTGATAGAGCTGCTTGCTCTTACTTGCCTTCCTTTCTCCAAAAGTACAAGTTCCTGAGAGAAGTGACGTCTTTGCTCAGAGTGAATTATTGACTTTTCAGCTTCTCTAATGTCCTCCACAGACAGATGTTGTGATCCAAATGTCAACTTTAGCTTATTCATTTTGTCCTTTAGGGATTTCGAAAGAGTCCAATCTGAGGCAAGGTCAGCTTTTGCAGATTTCCTTCTTTGATTTAGCAGAAGAAGAATTCCTCTTAATTTAAGTATCCAAGCCCTCTCTGCAGTCTGCTCCATGATGAGTAATACTCAAACAGTTTGCTGGTTGGGTTGGTTTCGTGGACAATCAAACTGTTAACTGCTACGTCCTTTCTAACCTCTGGGCCCAGGTTCTTAGGTGTTTTTGGCCAATATTCTTTTTCCTTTTCCAGATACTTAGGTCCTGTTAACCACCTTGATGTCTTTAGAAAGTCTTCTACATGCAGCCCACGGGATGCGTTGTCGGCAGGGTTGTCCATGGAGCTCACATGCCTCCACTGCTTCTCCTGAGATAGGTCCTTGATCACTGAAACTCTGTTTGCCACAAATGTGTGATATCGTTTAGTCTGGTTGCTGATGTATCCGAGGACATAGGTGCTATCTGTCCAGAAAGTTGAGTCGTTGAGGTCCACTTTAAGCTCCCTTTTCAACATCCTGTCCACCTTTACTGCAAGTGTTGCTGCAGTAAGCTCCAACCTGGGAATAGTGATCTGTTTGAGTGGAGTCACTCTGGATTTTCCCAAAATAAATGAAACATGGACCCTTCCCATACTGTTTGTAAAGCGAAGATAGCTGATGGTCCGTAACCCTTGAATAGCTTCGCTCTGTGATGCTCAGGTATACTTGCAAGCACTTCACGGTTGTTACAGACCCATTTGGTCAATGAGAAACCTCCTTTGGCGCATGCGTCTCTGAGGTCTCTGATAAGCTTAATAGCTTGTTCAACTGTGGCCACTGATTTGAGGCAATCATCAATGTAAAAGTTGGAATTGATTGTTGCAGTTACCTCTTTGTCGTACTTGAAGCTGTTGTCTTCTGCCACTTGTCTGAGAGCATAGTTAGCAATGCTAGGTGAGGACACAGCACCAAAGAGGTGGACCTTCATTCTATATGCCTCCAATGAATTTTCAGTGTCTCCATCTGGCCACCACAGAAACCTAAGGAAGTCTTTGTGCTCTCTCTAGACTTGCACTTGATAGAACATAGCCTCGATGTCCCCCATGAAAGCAATTTGTTCTTGGTGGAATCTAAGCAGAACTCCAATGAGAGTGTTCGCCAGGTCTGGACCTTGGAGAAGTTCCTTGTTAAGAGATGTGCCTTTGCATGATGCAGTGCAGTCAAACACAACTCTAAGTTTGCGCTTTTGTTGATGGTAAACACCGTGGTGAGGTATGTACCATATCTGTCCATCATTCCTGTTAAGCTGTGCTGGTGGCACTTTCTCTGCATAACCCTTTTTTAACACATCATCCATGAATGTTTTGTATTCCATGGCATATCCTGTATCCCTCTTAAACCTCTTGAGGAGATTTAGAGTACGTTGTTTTACCATTTCGTAGTTGTCAGGCATAACTATGTCCTTTTTTCGAAAAGGCTAGGGTAGGTGATAGTGTCCATCCTTGAGTTCTACTGAGCTTGATGCTATCTCCATGAACCAGAGGTGGGAGTAAGTCCTACATGTGCAAGTCTTGACCTACAAGTATCAAGCAAGTCCCAAGTCACTGTGGTGAGAGTCAAGCAAGTCAAGTCAAGTCATTGCTCAGGTCAAGCAAGTCAAGTCAAGTCATACGAAATTCTGATGAATAACCCCAGTTTCCGCATTTAAATCAGTTAAAAGACAGTGGTTATGAAAATGGATTTAACCCACACTATGATCTTCATTACATACACAGTTAATCATTTGAAATTTAATTTAGACCGATGACAATCATATTAGATTCATATTAACCTTAGAACTGCAGACAATATAGCTAGGATTTAAAACTCAGTTAATTGGGTTAATTTAGAAATTGCTTCAGTTTATCATCATAACAGATCAAAAAGTTCAGATTCATTTTACAATAAATCAAGGAATGATGCACTTCTACAAACAACAACAACATAATTAAAAGATTTAAACAAACTACTAAAAGTAGATGAACTACATTATTCAAACGTTTACAGTAACTTCTGATAATAACACAGGGGAAATAAACGAGGCATCTCTTTTCCTCTCTCTCTCTCCTGACAGCCCGTCAGTATCAGGGTTAGTCAAAATGAATCCCTTGGCGGTTCTAGTGTTCATTTACCGTTTTGTCTTCTCTTTGCAATGCTTAATCGATTTGAAACCAAGTCTAACGTAGCTTAAACTTAACGTTAGCTTTCTAGCTAACACAACACATTCACGCACCTTTCTCTGTGGGTTTTTTTGTAGTGACGAATGAAGTTGGATGTTGTGGTGGTCGTGTCACTGATCTTTATGCTGCAGACCCTGCATACCGCTGTTCTCTTCTTATTAGCGTCATCGACAACATAATCCTTGAATCCAAACTTCACTATTTTTGGAGTAACGCTAGCCGCTGCCAGGTTAACTGACACTCCTGCCGTCTAGTGGGTTGCCAGGTTTGCGCGCACGGCGCTATAATCACCCAATCACGTTTTTCGAAAAAACTAAACGTAATATCTCACTACAAAAACAAACGCAAATATTTAATTTTAAACAGTCAAGTCCTTTCAAGTCATCTGTCTCAAGCTTAAGTCAAGTCTCAAGTCATGAATACCAAGTCAAAGTCAAGTCAAGTCTTTTATCAATGTTAGTCAAGCAAGTCTCAAGTCCAAAAATATGCGACTCGAGTCTGACTCGAGTCAAGTCATGTGACTCGAGTCCCCACCTCTGCCATGAACCATTTGTCTTCACCTGACATTTCCTTCTTCTCTTCATAATCTTTTTCTGATTGTATTGTGTGATGAGGAGATCATTCAGGTTGGCTACTGATATTCTGTTGACCATTGTCATCACAGGTCCGGATTCCACAGCAGTACAAGCGTTGAGTGGTCCATTTACAACCCATCCAAACACTGTCCTGACTGCATATGGTCCATTTCCTTGACTTCTTATTATGTCCCAAGGTTCCATTGCCTTAGGAACATCAACTCCTATTAGAAGCTCTATGTCAGCATCAATTTCTTTCAGCTGTATGTCACTTAGATAAGGCCATCTTTCCAGATCCCTTTGGGTAGGTACATTTTCTTTTGAGACAAGAATCTTACTCTGTGTGTACACCTGAGGTAGGTCAAGGTAAGTACTACCATCAACATTTTCTATCTCCAATCCTTTGAGTTTGTTGCTCTTTACAAGTCTTTCCTGACCCATTGTTCGTAGAACGACTGTCGTTCTTCATGATTTGGGATTCAGCTGTCTCATTAGATTCTCTGTGCAGAATGACGCTGAACTGCCGGGATCAAGAAAAGCATAGGTTAAGATAAACTTATCTCCTTTGTCAACCTTGACTCCAACAGGCACTATGGCTAGGGCACAATCCCTACCCCAGTAGCTTCACCAGCCGAGACAAGTGCACTGTTGACCCAAGCTCCTTTTGTTTCAGTAGGGGGAGGCTTTTGTAGAAGTGGACTGTCAATGTGAAGTATTGTTGGGCAGGGGCGCGGGAAGGGGGGTGCTGAGGGCGCTGCAGCACCCCCCTAGTGGCAGGCAGGCGGAGCTCCTCTGTCTGCAAATGTTATTTATATATTTTTTTATTTCATTTCATTGTGCCTGAGATATATTTTATATTATATATTATTATTCAAATGATCATTTTAAACTATATAATAAATTATTTAGCTTCAGGGAAGAAAAATAAAAAAGTAACTGACAAGGCGCAAAAACGTATCTCGGAATTCTTTCTCACTAAAAACGCTAAATCTGCTAAAATGATTGAAATAGAAGATGCAGGGGCAGGGCATTATTACGCAGAATCTGTGTAATATGTAGCCAGGAATTATCAATGCCTTGATAGCCTACTTCAATTAATGTAAATTCCACATTGTTGGTAAAATAATATTTTACATCTTAATAGTGTGTGTGTGTGCTCGCGCTTTTGTGCGTGCTCTATAGTGCCCGTAATAGCGTGCACTGGAGTCCATTGTTATGCACTGTGTGTGTGTGGTTTTGCTCGGTGTATGTCAACGTTGAAGGTGCAACGCTGCTCTGTGTTTGATGGTGCGGCCCTGCTCTCCTGATCACATGCTGCTGCGATGATGGTGGCGAAGCTGCTGCCTCTATTTTTAGGTGTTCTGTGGCTCATGGGTTGGCTCCTAGTGGCCATCCTTGGGCTAGAGATGTGGCGATCCTGTATATCCCCAAATAATGGGTCCAGGAGTATTTTAGCTTGTTTTTCCATAAGCTCCACAAGGTCACGAAATCTAGCTCTCCTCTTTGTTCTCTGTAATATATCATAAGCCACTGTCCGCCATTTTTCTTGCAGTTTGTAAGGGAGTTTAGATATTATTGATCTTAGATTGGAAGGAATATCTAGTTCATCCATGTACTGTAAATATTGCATAGCATTGCAGCATCCTCTTAAATAAACCCGGTATCACGGCAAGACGTGAACATGTGACGATCTACCATGCTGGGAGACGTGAATATGTCACGGTCTCGTCCCTTCAAACGTGACAGTTACACGGTATTAGAATAGAAATACCCGGAAGTGCCAAGCAAATGGTCTACCGCGCCTATTCGTCGGTTTTTATTGTCAAAATGAGATGTTTTTAATTAATTTTTTAATCGTCACACTTGATTTCGCCGATTTTCTTGTTGCCCTAGCTGGTCAACACCTCTTTTAGCAGAAACAAAGGCTACATTAATGTATTAAATTGATGTTAATCCATGTGTGTGGATCATAGACTGGTGTGGATGTGAAATTAACGGAGGTGACGTTGTGCGATTGCGTTGCCAGGCAACGCAATTTACAAACTCTTCAACTACAACCCTAATTATATTTTAAAACATTTTAGAATGCCTCACGAAATACTTTAATGTAAATTAAAATGTAAATGTGAAGGGATGTGTGTAATGTGATGATTGACATTATTCACCCACGGATCTATGGGTCTATTGTTCCGCACGGACATTTTAGTTAACCGGACTTACTGTTGATGTGAAATCCGAAAATAAATACGTTATACACCATAACGGTGCACAGCTGATATAAAAGGACTTGTCGTTTTTAAAGATATTACTGATTTTCTTTGAATATAAGAATGTAAATACTGAGTTGAGAGAATAGTCAGGGGATTTGGGTGATGGGAGACACATCTATGGATTCAGAATTGCAATAGCTTACTGTTAAATGACGGATATACCTTTCTGTCTGTGATGTTTTACAAATCAGATATTATAAGTAAAACATGTGAAATAATATAGCAATATCCTGTACAATTATGTGAAAACATGAATAAAACTACACATCTTCAGATGTTATACATACACAAGTGTCCTACACTAATAATACAAAGTTATTATGGCTGTGTGTACCTTGTGTGCACCGCCTAGTGGTTAAAGCACGTTATTGAATTAGTTGTGTATATGATATGTCAATGAACCTTAGAAAATCTTGAAAGGGATATGCAAAATAGCCATTATATACAGTCTTTAATTAACTATTAGTAGAGAATAACGAGTAATGAATATACTTTATAGGGATCTGCAGATAAATGTCTTCTCAAGCAGCAACTATCAAATATCTCGCCTGATTGTTGGCACTTGACAATCACCTTTCCCTGAATTTTACTCAGGTGTAACTAAAGCCTGATTTAAGGGTTGTTTATATTTCACATCATTAATCAGAATCTGCAAAGTAACTAAAATAAATGTAATGGAGTAAAAATACCAGGTTAACCTCTGAATTGTAGTGGAGTAGAATTGCTGTTTTGTTTAGTAATGGCTATTGAATATGGAATAAAGGTTTTGACAAGACCTGGTGTAACAATAATCAAAAAGGACATTAAAAGAGCTCCAGATGTTAATGATCTAAACAAAACAGCACACCTGAAATGTATATTTAAATACTTTATTAAGGGCAGTGAATTAGTTTTTTCTGTATGTTTTTCAAATCAGTGTTATACAGTAAGTGTCATAGACAGTGTTACATTGCTATTATTATCCTTCAAATATATATAAAACAAAACCACTTATGATCTTTTTTTTTGGGTGGTTTACTAATGACAGTTAATTCTGTTTCTGCTATTGATGGTTTAATTTTTGTGAAAAATAATAAAATAATCAAATTCAATAACGTGCTTTAACCACTAGATGTGCCTTTCTATCAGCTGTGCACCGTTATGGTGTAAATACAGCCTATTTACCAATTGGATCAAATATAAAAGTCAGCCGAATTAGTATTGATACTGCAAGGAGACGTATTGTGTGAAAAGAAATGTAAGATGTTGTTTAATTGCTGATATATTTATGATCCACGTCACGTTTTCAGTTTTGGCGGCAGTGCTTCCTGTTTGTCCAGAAGTCTTCTCATCAGGGCTCTATAAATACAGAACTACGGCAGATATGTCATATTGAATGCAGCCGAACCGTGTATTACAATGCCGTTATGTGATAACCTCCAAAGAGAAAAGCAAGCAAACTCGGAATAAAGTATTATTGTATTTAAAAAAAAAAATTCGGATTTCACATCAACAGTAAGTCCGGTTAACTAAAATGTCCGTGCGGAACAATACCCCCAACCATAGATCCGTGGGTGAATAATGTCAATCATCACATTACACACATCCCTTCACATTTACATTTGAATTTACATTAAAGTATTTCGTCAGGCCTTCTAAAATGTTTTTAAATATAATTAGGGTTGAAGTTGAAGAGTTTGTAAATTGCGTTGCCTGGCAACGCAATCACACAACGTCATGTCCGTTAATTCCACATCCACACCAGTCTATGATCCACACACATGGATTAACATCGATTTAATACATTAATGTAGCCTTTGTTTCTGCTAAAAGAGGTGTCGACCAGCTAGGGCAACAAGAAAATCGGCGAAATCAAGTGTGACGATTAAAAAATAAATTAAAAACATCTCATTTTGACAATAAAAACCGACCAATAGGCGCGGTAGACCATTTGCTTGGCACTTCCGGGTATTTCTCCACTGGTTGGGCCATGTTAACAATACCGTGTAACTGTCACGTTTGAAGGGACGAAACCGTGACATATTCACGTCTCCCAGCATGGTAGATCGTCACATGTTCACGTCTTGCCGTGATACCGGGTTGTCTTAAATACATTGCATATGCCTGAAGCGCTTTGCCATCATCCGGTCTAATTGATGTCCAGTTCATTGCCTTTTCCAAATAGGCGCTGGTTACTTTAATCTCGTCCCCAAAGTGCTCCTTTAATAGCTGTTTGGCTTCTGTGTAGCCTCTTTATGCAGGCAGCTGTGAACGAGATCTTCGGGCTGGCCGGAAGTGTACTGGTCGAGAAAGTAGAGCCTGTCATGACTGCTAGCTATTTTATCCTCAATAAGGTGTTCGAAAGCTCGCATAAAGGACTGATATTCAAGTGGATCACCATCAAACACTTTTATCTCCATTGTTGGTAACAAGGTACGTTTTTGCTGCATAATGATGTGGTCAGCAATATCTCTCTGTCTCTGTATAACAGTGTTGAGGTTATCATGGGTTTTATTGCGTTGGGTGGAGCTATGCATTGTGGGCATTTTGAAAGGTCTAAACTGTGTTGTGGGTTGCTGAGGGCTGCGAAGATTAATGACAGTCCTTTGAAGTGGTGTTTGAGGCACTGCACCCAATTGCATGAACTCCATGGCTGAGATTTCAGGATCCAAAGTGTCTGTGCTTCTTTCTTTGCTTTCCTCCAGATAAGCATTCATTCCATCTTGAATTTGATCATCCATTTTTCCCTCCACGCAAATGCTTTGCAGAACCTTTATTTTAGCAGCAGATGCTGCAATTTCTGTGTCCAGTTCCATTTGTTCCAGTGTTGCTTGTTGTAATAGCAGTGCATGTTTGTCCTTTAATCCAGCTGCTCTGGCTAGCAGGGCAGCCTTTTCAGCAGACGCTCTTATACATGCTGAGGAGACTGAAGAGGGTTTTGAGCTCTTTGACTTGTGTGAAACATTAGAGATGCTGTCATGGGGATGAATCTTTGATTGTGCAATGTTTTCTCTTTTCCACACATCCACATCTTTCATACAATATTCAAAATGTGTCATTCTTGGCTCAAACCAGTCCACATGATCCTCCTCTCTCTCCTCCTCTGATAAAAGCTGTTGTACGGATTCATGAACACTGCACAAGTCACATATATTTTGTTTAAACATTTCCAAAGCTTCCTTCACATGTTCCACATTCCCATCATCCACAAGCAAGGCCTTCATTTCGTTCATTTTCCTTGTGCATGCTCCTAATTTCCCACTGCGGGAGGCTTTGAGTGATTTTAACAATGTTTCTGCGTCAGCAGAAGTCCTGGGATTGTCCGACATTATTTATTTATTTGTTTTTAGGCCGTGCGTAAAAGACGTTGCGCTCCTTTAATGAGTCTCACAGAGCACGCCACTGGCTTCCTATGTTTCAAAAACAAATTCAATCACATTCTTTTCACAGCCGATCCACAGGTATTCACATTCCTCCTCCAATTTGTGCATCACCGTTATGATTTCCTTTTAGACTTTAACACATCCAAACGGTGTGCGTCTCTTCCTTACGGAGTTTTTGGACTTGATGTAGTGGCATCCAAGGTTTCCTTTTGCCACTATAGAGCGGGGTTGACGACACGCAATCCAAAGCAATAAGCAGCCGAAGGTTTTCAGTCAAAACATTTTAATTTATCAAAAACTTATTATTCACCAAAATAAAAAAAATGTCTAAATAAGAGATGGATGAGGTTAACTACATTTGATTAAACAAACGAACAAGGGCATTTGCAGTAACACTCAATTAAAGGTAGGGTAGGTAAGTTTGAGAAACCGGCTCGAGATACACTTTTGGTTATATTCCATGGAATGCTCTTAACATCCCGATAGCAATGAATATCTTAAGTGCTTTGACAAAAAATCCATAAAAAAAATTCATCTGTGGAAGCCGTGATACTGTAAAAAGCACGACCAATCATTTTAGCCGGCCCGAACAGCCTTCCATCTGTGCACAAACTTATCTCGTGCCCTCATTGGTCATGTGCGCATTCGTGTGTGTTGGAGGAGGGGCTCTATAAGGAAGTGGCAGATTTTCTCCGGTTGTGTATTTTCAAATTCTAGCGATCTCGAGCCGGTTTCTCAAACTTACCTACCCAACAATAGCTGACAAAATTAACATTACTCCAGTATGAGGTAATTAACAGCATTTTAAGGGTAACAAATGACAGATTCCCCCATTTGCATACTTTTTATACATAATAACAGTCTCAGTCGACTTTGTACTCGCCCTTGAACTCTAAAAAGGTACTCCAGTTTGGCTTAATTAGTTTAATGACCCATATAATTGCAGTGCAATTTTCCCTCTCACCTTTGAAAGCCCCATTTTCAAAGAATTAATTCTAGATTTGTTTTGCATTTCCCATTGGCAAAAGTGTTAGAAAAAAAACAGCCAGGCTTATGCACTAATCTTTGTTTTGACAGGATGAAGCCAGATTTAGGGAAGTCTGGGTCTATCCAACCTCTTAGAAGCAAAGCCAGAACAGCAGTGATTTCCAACAAGATCCTTGTTATTCGCCTCTGAATACTCAAGCGACAAGAAACGATTACAAAAAAAAAATTCACTCAAAGCATTGTCATTCATGTGCTTGCATTTCATTGCTCTCCTAAAGATGGCTTCTCAAAACTTGTCAACTGAAGTAACTTTTTTGTAAGACGAAAAACAAATTCTCCTTCAATTGGTATTGCCACCAGTCATTTTTTATAGTAAAATGAGCTCTTTTGTGAACCTAAAAATCAATCATCATTTCATATTTTTGAAATTCCTGGCAGCCTCCACTCCCTTTTCATGTGGATCGAAGGCGTGGGTCTGTGATCAGGCATTGTCAGGCACATGTTGGCAGTTTGTATTGGATTTTTTTTTCTTCTTCCAACTGGATTAAAATGATCTATTATCAAGGATACATTGGGAGGATGAAATATCCCATGTTTATTCACAGGGGATGATGAATGGCTCCTATCATGGTCTCCTGTGTCAATCAGTCAGGTTGGCTCATTAGGTCAGCAGATTCTCAGCCACAAGGGAATGGTTATTCAAATCCCTAAAATATGCAGAGACAGTGAAAACACCTTTGCCATGAATAACAATAGCCTGAGAGCTTCCTGTGAGGAATACAGCCGCTGAGGTACACACAGTATTAGAGATGGCGGTGAGAAGGCTTTGGCTAGCAGTAAATAAGAAGGCATCATGCATATTAAAATGATAGGAATAGGAACAAACACAACATCAGACATGTCAGTCATGTGTAAATGCAAACACATGCAAACACATATACCTTGGGGGAAAAAATCACCAGTAAACACCATTAAGTATTCTGTGTGGAGAGTACACTCGGTAAAATACTGTAGGATAACATATCGGTACATGGACTAGTTAAATATTTGTTCTAACTAATATTTCCATAATTTTGTATATAAAGCATACATTTTATGGACCTAATGCTACTGCTAGGTGTCATTCTAGAGAGCTCTGACTTATTCTGTATATTTCATATTTTGTGTTTTCTTTTTAGTTTATACTGTGTATACATATTTCTACTGTTAATATTAAATGTTTATTTTTCTACTAATCTGCAATGAATTTTGTCACTTTAACTAATCTAAATTGAATAATTTTATATATTTTGGGGGGATAGGGTTTTTATATTAGGAGATACAAGCATACAAGCATGACACCAGTGAATAATGCCTTAATACTTTTTCTGTATTACAGGTTTTCTGAAATGTCATGTGAAAACAATTTAAAACATTTGATCTTTTAATGAGCAATATCTCCCTTCTATTGGCATTTATCTATCTGTTCATTTATACATTTTAATATTTGTGCTGTGTTTTTGTCGTTTTGTCTGTTTCTTTTCATTACTGGGTACGGTAAGTATTCAAAAAAAAGTATTCGACTGCGTTTTCTTATGGAGGAAAACCTTTTGTTTATTTGGCCACTTCTGACCCTAAATTGACCAGACTTCTTTCTGCTGATTGATATGACTGCACCTAGTCCATGATCAGAGCGTTTTCCACAGTCTGCTATCCTTAGCAGCGACCTGCTATCGAAAAAGAGCAGACCGCAAAATGTTCTAAATGGACCAATAAGCATCGAGTATTCAATTTAGCCATGTAAAAATATGTTATAACCATTTTCCTTTGTCTTGTGTTATGTGCCAAATTCCTACCGCACTTTAAGCTGCATCCTGTGTTTGTTTGCTACACAAAAAATATATATAACTTAATATGCAAATAAGGCATTATCCTATGCAACATGTGCTAATTAGCATACATTTCTGGAACGTTGGATAAAAGCAGGTTTGAAATTCTTGATCCATTTCACTGGCCTGCTCTGCAGTCCGTCTTTCCTCCTCGGCCAGCATCCTCCTGTGCATGCATGCCTGTGTGTCCTTGCTATTTTGTTGGCTCGGGAGCTAGCGAGCTAATGTCTTGCAGACATTTAAACAGTGGGAGCTTCTCTCCAGCTGCCTTCCTGCGCGTTCAGAGCAAGCCAGGCCTCGAGCTCTGCCTGTAGAAAGTATGTGTCCTTCACTGATCTCTCTATCTCTTTCATTCTCCAACACATTCTCTCACTTACACTTTCTTTCACCCGCTGCATTTCTACCTCCCTCCCTCCCTCCTTCCTCAGCAGATATCTGGGTTGCATTCAGGAACCAGCCAGTCACAGAGCACCAGTAGGGAGGGAGGGGAGAGACGGTAAACTCTGACTATGTGCCAGCACTGTTATTTTCTTCATCACAGAACCCGCCTTGACACAAATAATAGAATGCACTGGCAGTCTTTCAGAAAGACAGCGAGGGGAAAGTGGGCCTCTGCCAACCCTAGGCTATGCAAATCCACCCGCAGCCTTCAGAGTTTAGAAATCTAATGATCAGACAGAGTGTTTTCCATACTCAAATCTCCAACTTTTTTCCTCATTTCCTCTCTATACTCCTCGCTACTCTTCGCCATTTCCCCCCTCAGCTCTGTCTCTGCCTGTGCCATCTGGTGCCGATGCCCAAGAGATGGACTCGGCTCTGGTTTTTGCAACCGGGGGGCTTAGAGTGGGAGCCTGGCACCGCAGCGGCTGATTCCAGAATAATCTACGCTGCGCTGCTGCGGCTCATTTTGCCTCTGATGGGGTACCGTGGCCACTCGAGCATGTGCTGCAATTAAGCGTCGTGTTAACTAAAAACTGCAATTTGCGAAGGCAAGCATGGAGGTGCACTTCAGTAGAACAAAGCAAATTGAAGCGGTGGAGGAGTAATGGTGTGGGCTCATGTGGATAAAACCAATACATCTAGTTTTGATTGAATATTTTTTTTTCTTCGCGGGACAAAGTGGATCTAAAATTGGAAATGCTGTTATATCAATAATACAGCAAAAACTTTAGAAACTCCTAGAATTTGTGATGTGGATTCTACACCTTGTTGTGTTTGGAACCCATCGGTTGACAGTCTTTTTTAAAGGGGCCCTATTATGCTTTTCGGGGTTTTACCTTTCCTGTAGTGTGTTATATAGGTTTTGGTGCATGTAAATGGTCTGCAAATACCAAAGTTCCCTACAGAGAGAGTTCCCTCCCCCCCCCGTGCCTGAAACGCCTGTATTGGACTCCTTTATTAACTTCCGTAACATATTGACATCACTAATTAACACTCATGCTTCTAATGGTAAGCGCTCCAACACATTGTACGTGATAGGCTGAGGGGCGGGACATTTCCGACACATCTCTGAGCAGGTGACCAATCACAACAGAGCCGGCGTTGATAAGCTCTTGACATCAGAGAGATCAACAGAAGAAGACAGACAGGAAGTAAACACTAAAGGGAACACGGTACGCCGTAAAACTGACTATTTTTTCTAAGCAAAAGCAATACGATAATTTTTAAGTCAATAAAATCTGTTTTAATCAATATTTTGTGGTGAGTCATTGGTTTATTTAGTATGTGGCCGTGTAATAAGCATGTAATTAACTATTTTACATTAAACTTAGTTATTTCTGCATTTAACTTGCTCCATTGCGCACCATTCATTTACACAGTTTTATTTATATTTCAATTTTATTTTCAAATTCTTTTTTTTATTATCATGTAAAGTATGACAATAAAGCAATTGAATCTGAGTTAAAAAAGCATTTTCACAGGGAAAACAAACAAAAGAACACAACATGATTTGAATTGAAAGTGAGAATATTCATATTTTCTGCTTAATGCATTCATTACAAAGCGCTAATCTCATTCTGTCTTTCCAGCAGGGGCTCTTTCTCCGTGTGTTGCTCCCACTTCAATATGTCTCCCTTTGAACACGGAACATGAACGCCTCACCAGCTGATCCAGCGCTATGATTATCTGTTAAAACGGCTGTCAGCGGAGAGAGAGGAACACATTTCAGTTTTATCTGCAGGTCTGACCATTAAGATTTCAGCAGAAAGTGCTGCTATTTTAACCCCCATCTATACAGAACACTTACTGTCAAATACAGCCGGATCTCAGGGGGAAATTAATTTTAAAAAGGCCAGTAAACAGGCCATTTGTGTTTATATTTCTTATTTTCACAAACACGAGTGGGAGGAATGATTATCCTACAGAAATAGTTTTGGGAAACTTCTTGCCGAGATTTAAAGAAAAAAGATCAATACCACTTTTATGTCTCAAACATGGAGGTGTAAGCCAGGGAACAGTTAGCTTGAAGACATATTTAAAAAAGTGTTTTATATATATATTATATATATATTCTAATGGTTTTTACAGAGCGGTTTGTTCATGCCCCTGTGAATTTAAGAAATTTAAGGGGAATCACTAGGTAAAAACCTTATTTCTTGAACTGCATTTTGAAAGTTTGGGATAGTTTTCTTCAGTGGCGGCTGGTGCATTTTTCTCCACCAAAATGTAAGCAAACTTATACACAAACTCAAAACATATGTTATATTACAACGCAGGGCTAGCTCAAAGCTCTGATCCTGACATTTGAAAAGGGAGGCAGGGGAAGCAAAATATAGCACTGGTGTTGCTACAGGTAGTTAGCCTTCTTGCTAAACGGCCAGCGGTTCTCAAACTGTGGTCGGCGAGGGTGGTCCGTGGAAAAAAGCTAAATAAAATCCACTTTATATTATCAAGGATTTTCGGGGACCACCTCATATGTGACTTGCTCGATCAAAATCAGTCGCAGTGACCCGAAGACACATTTTGAGTTGTATACACTGTTGGAAAGAGGAGATTCCTAGCTTTCTAATGATATCAGGATTGTTTTTGTACTCCAAATATTAAGCAAAATATGCAGAGTCGCTGTAAGGGACGATTCTAAGGGGCCCAAACTATTTTAGAACATTAAGAAAAAAATGTTTAAGTAACCTTTCATCATTCATCAATAATTAACATGAATAGAACGTTATATTGATAATGTACTCACTAAACGTATGATTAATTTAACTTATTTTCTAAGACTTTGTTTATTTAAAATCTAACAAAACACCAGAACCCCGAAAAACTATTTTTTTATGCTAATCCACGTTTATTTTGAAATGAGCCGTTCCGACTGATTATTTCCATTCCATTGTACACGTTTTTATTAATTTATTTTATATTCAGTGTTCTTTGATTGTATGCTACAGGTAGGCTGTCATTTTATTAAGTTCCTTTGATATTGTAAACGTTGTGTTATGTGTCTCTTTCCTGCAATATTGGATGTTGAAAGAGCTGGAGCTGCAGTTCATGTTCGCTGATGCAGCTGTTGTGTTCTATGATTGTATGCTACAGATTTGAATATATGGTCCAGGACCAAAAGAAAGAAAGAAGTTGTCCGCCGTCCTCTTTGAGAAACATACACAACGCAGACAGACACCGGTCACACGTGCAACAAAAGTATCAGATAGGCTTCAATTTACTTTTAATTGTCTATAATTAACTATAAAAAAAATATCGGCGTTTTAACACTACGTTTATATATGTACTTATTTTTACGGTTTGCATATGAGGTGGTCCGCGAAAATCCTTGATAATAAATAGTGGTCCGCATAAACAAAAAGTTTGAGAACCCCTGATCTAGGCTACAGTGGAGAAGGAGGTAAAATAATCAAACACTGTATGCTGAATGGGACCTTCAGTTTAGTCATTCGAAACAAGAATTTCTGTATAACTTGGGAAATACAAAAGCAAATACTGTATTTAATGTCTGGTGCCACTTAAAGCGGCAACTCAATGTTTGAACAAAGTTCTCTCTCTTTCTCTCTATCTCTTTAGGACACTACATCTGTGACAGCGTTCATCCCGTCAACAGTCCAGACAAGCCAACCGACAGGTGGCTCACCTTCAACGACTTGGAAGTCGTTAAAACAACAGGAGTATCTGTGTGTAAGCAGCAGAAGGAGTCGGCCTACATCCTGTTTCACAAAAAACAGGTAAGAAGACAGCACTGATCACAACCTACACTAAGGTCCAGGAGATAGAACCCATCAGTGTATTTACTCTGAGTGTTTCTTTATTCTCAGGAATAGGAAGTGGTCCAGCAGGAGTGCCAGCGCCCACAGATCTAACGTGGAGCGGCAGAACAGGTGGAGCCAGGTGCAGACAGATCAGCGTCTTATGGATGTCCACCGAAGGGGGTTTGCAGTACCTCGTGGATTGGGAGGGATATGGTCCTGAGGAGCGTTTCAGCCTGCCCCGTCGTCAGATTCTGGACCCTAGGGAGGGATTTCCACGCCTCTAACCCGAACAGGACACGGTTGGGCGCTAGGAGAAGCTCCTAGAAAGGGTGGGGGGAGGGTGGGGGGTACTGTTACATTCACTCTGTTGACCTACTTTTGACTCACTACCCTGAGTGGTCCTCCCTGTCTCTGATTCTCTGCAGGTGTGCTGGAGTCTGAGCAGCCTCCTACCAGCTGAAACCCTTTTTTATGGACACAGAAAGCCACAGGAGTAGTTTGAAAAAAGGTTTACTGTTGAGATAAGGCTGGGTGTATCAGAGTTGTGATCGGAAGTCCGTGGTGTGAAGGGGAGCCGGATGGAAAGGAATCTGGATCTGAGGTAATGGGTGGGGTCTGAGCTGTCTACAGGGGCTGGAGTAGAGCAGGCAGGACTGCAAGGGAAGAAAAGACAAACAGGATCAAGCAAGTAAATAACGAGGTAAGACACAATCAATGATCATCCTGTGTACTGTGTGGCGTCTTCTGGATGTTCGCTGTCGGGGCCGCAGTTTGCAGTATCTCGTGAGTTGGGAGGATATAATAATAATAATAAAACATCCTGGTCCAGGAGATAGAACACATCAGTGTATTAACTATGAGTGTTTCTTTATTCTCAGGAATAGGAGGTGGTACAGGAGGAGTGTCAGCGCCCACAGGAGGATGTGGGAGTCGCCACACGGTCCCTAGCCTGTTATGCCTGAGAGGAACCTAATCCGGGTCTGGCGGGTAGTTTTTTCACGAAACTGTGTCTCAGGGCTTCTTAATATTTAAAAACCTATGAATGTGTCATACTCACTTAACGGTTAGAAACTCAGCTAACTGAAGCCCTTAGCATTTAGCACAGAACTCAAGGTAAAAATACCCTTATTACTTATCGTAACTGCACATACAAGATATCCGATTAAAACTGAGATTCCACAGATTATATAGGTATTTGTATCATCACTGAGCGATCAGAATTCGCGACAGAGGAAGCAAACACAGACATCACAACACGTAGCATCACCTTGGCTGTTGGTTTCTGATCAAAAGTCGTGTTCAATGGCATTAAAACGATAAAAACGTGGCTGAAGGTTAATCCATAGGTTAATCCAATGTGTCTGTCACTTTGAAAAAATTATTGATATCCATAATTCAATTTTTATGCAAAAATCGGAGAATTTAAATTAGCTGCTAATGGTAGCCACCAGAGTGTATCGCAGCTTCCGGTTCCGGGGCATTCTGGCTGCGCAGCACTCATTCATCAATGAGTAATGTTTAGATGGATTTTAGGAACTTCCCCTCGATTCTATTGGCTCTAACGCAGGGGTGCCCAATACGTCGATCGCAAAGGTAGTGTTGGTAGATCGCATGGTATTGAAAAAAAAAATAAAATAAAAAAAGTTACATTTAAAAAAAAAAAAAAAAGTTAGCCTATCATCCATCCTTACTATGGCATTGCCACTTGATTGACGTACAGGTAAGCCAGTCAGAGATCTCATATTTTCTAACACGCAGTTCACTACGCATGCACGGTCAACCGCACCAGCTGCAAATCACCGGCGAGCTGATTACCTAGTTAGCCTTCCAATTTATACAATTCTACTAAATAAAGGGTATAAGGGGGGCCTCACCTCCTCATCTGAAGCGCAAATGCGGCACAATAAGTGTAAGCGCGCCATAGTTTCTCCGCCGCTTCGATGTTCCGGTGCTCGCAGTCCACTAGCACCCCCCTCCCGCTCGCGACACACACAGCCTCACCACATGACTTTAGGCTGGGGCGGCCCTGTAGGTAGATCACTTTGACTTGGTCATTTTAAAAGTAGCTCCCAAGCTGAAAAAGTGTGGGCACCCCTGCTCTAACGGTTAAAAAGAGATGTCAATCATCAAAATCGAACGAGGGGGGCCAGAGATACAGATGTAGCACCTAATTTAGGACAGTTTGAAACGCGAGGGCCGTGGTCGGCACAGGGTCTGCTCTCGATCAAGGGAAAACCTCCAGCTTGACTTGAGACCGCTCCCGTGATAAATACATTTAATTATAATGAAGCTGCAATGGATCATTGATCCACCAGGGTGGTGCAGTGGGGTTCCACACTGGAGCTCATGTGAAATAAAGTCTGATACAGCACGCTGGATGTACAGTATGTCTGGTACTACTGTATAGCAGATCTTTGTTAAGATCCATATGTAACGGATAGGATCATACTCTGTGCTAAATAAGAGACATGTAATAATTTACAAAACATCACCATGTTGTTATTTAACAGAATAATGTTGTTTAGTCGAAAAAAACGAACGGGAGGAAATGCAGCCCGGCTCTCAATTTTTAATCCTAATTTAATCATCATCTTCACCACGATCATTTATGTTTATGTTCGCCGAATTGACATGAAATCACTGACAAATATGAATATACTGTATTCAACTTCATTAAAACGTTATTAACGTGCCTAAACTCAGTAATTCACTAAAAATATTTATATTTTAATGGAGCCTCGTCAGGCAGATCAGGATCCCGACAGGTGTTATTTTCCCCATAATGACCAAGTCGCTGCAAATTATCCCGCTTATTACATGGCCACATTCTCAACAAAGTAACGACTTGACTCCCAATATTAATTGAAATGCTTTTATGGATTTAGAAAATGTTTTTATTGATTTAAAAAATAGTTATATGTATTGATTTAAATTGACATGCATCCGCTTAGAAAAATAGTCACTTGACACTTGACACAGTGGCTTTTGGCAAAGCAGAAAAAGAACACTCAAACCGAGAGATGAGTTATTGTTATTACAACGTGACTTCACTATTATTTAACAACTCTTTTTATTGGGTTCTTTCATTTGGGGTTAAGTACATTGTCAGAATAAGTGAGAAAAGTCTTCCGTTCACACACATTCGTTTAATTTAACGTGTCTGTTCACACGAGACCGCTCGACTCGCTGGAAACGCTGTAGTACATATGCCAGGCCTGTAAGTGGCGCTGCTGCCGCCACAAAATACACCAAAAGCAGCGAAGAAGACCCCGGAGCATGGTTGCCATGGTTGCCCTTCTGTTTATGCCCCGCGGTGGATTTAGCAACATGTAGTAGTTCATGTAATTCTCCATGTCCACTTGTTGCTGATGGTTGTGGTAGAGGAGCTGTAGATTTTGCACTAACATCTGTAGCATGGTCGAGCTGTAGATGTTGTACTAACATCTGTAGCATGGTCAGTAGCAGTAGCACTAGCAGTAGCTACTGACCATGCTACAGCAGTGAGCAGCAGAGGTGGGGAGAGGCGGGGCTATGGCTTCATCTATCGGGAAATTATTGTATAGAGGCGATTACACAGAGCCGTTTGACCCCCCAGAGCGTTTCGTTTGCAAATCTATCCACCTTGGGACTCGTTATCGTTTGTGGGGTCCGTTTCTATTGTTTTGTTACGGCCTTGTGTAAATAAAAGGGCTATACGCAAGAGAAACTATGCGGATACAACCCGTTTCGTTCTCGTGTAAAGGGGGTCTTAATCACACACGTCTCCCCATCCCATTCAAATTCAAATTCTTGACGGGAAGAGCGGTGTAGCCTACATGTAAATGGGTGGCATAGCCTATATGCACTATTGTCATTTATTGTGATTGTAGTAATGTGTTTTTATTACATGTACAGCACTTTGGCTCGACCAAAAATCGCTTTTAAATGTGCTATATAAATAAAACCTGATTTGATTTAATTTGATTTGAAAATAAATAGTACCCCCCTCTGAGTGACTATCTGTTGACTTCACATCTTGTCACAAACCAGGGGACTTTACTTCCTGATTTTTGGAAGACAAGACTGACCCAAGATACCTGTAGTCGACTACTTACAGAGTTCTGCCATTGGTTGTGCAAAATAAAGGTGGACATAGTGGAAAGTGAAATTGACATTGTCATCAGGTTCTATAAGGCTACTTCAATAAAAATACAAAATAATGTATCTGTGTACGTGTTTTACTGTTCTGTGATCTGCATGCACTTATCAAACATTTAATTAAAGAATGGTAATATACACAGTGATAGATGTTAAGGACTAACGTTTATAATAAATAGCCTAGTATTTATCCATATTCATAATAATATTTATATATTCAACAACCATTTTTAATGTAAAAGGTTCATAAAATAAAAACACAACACTGTCATTGCAAGTGACACTCAGTTAGTTGACTTATGTTCAACTGCTAAATTTGTTACTGATAAAAAAGGGCTTCTACCTAATTACCTTAAATAAACTCACAAATTAATTAAACCAGTTCAATACGCATTATTCTTATTCTTATCATTCTTTATGAGCGCAGAAATAGTCTTAAAATCAGACCTGTTTTTTAAATGAAATCTGACGGCACCTAATGATAAATGCGCCACACCTAATCGCCGGCCATTCAGCCACAGCTCTATACAAATCAAACTGTAGACGTTGTGAAAGCACCTATTGTTTTAAATAATGGTCGGAATGTGACCTGTGAGCCTTCTGAATTACCGTGGGATAGCACATTCTAAACTAAAATGTTCAATCAATAAAGTAACATCTTATCTTATCTTAATAATATCTTCATATTAATAATAATAATAAATCATACAGTATGTGTCCGAAAGGGAGCAGGAGGAAGCAAACACAAAAATATACCAAAAATATACTGCATATTAAAGCAAACGATTGTAAAGGTAAAAGTATGAGCATGACAAATAAAGAAGTGTAATGTAAACATTTACATTATGATTATTATGATTATTTAATATATAAAACTATATATTATTGAATTACAGGATTAGATATACTTTATTTGATCTAAAATATTGATGTGTTCAAATGCTCTTCAAAACACAACTGAAAGTCCATGAAAAGTTGTCTTTCTGTCTTTGTGAATGAAGCGCCATCTCCTGGTTAAATCCTGAAATTGAAAATCTGGCAACGCCCTCTTGGAAAATAGTGGGAGGGCTTAAGATTCCCAGACGCTGATCTTAGGCAGGTCTTAGGCAGGACTTAGGCAGGAAGCTGTAAGCTGGAGTCCTATCTGGAGTGCTACATCTGTATGGAAAATGCACCCAAATGAACCCAGAAGTGTTTTTTTTCTTTCTAAATCTCTCTAAAAAGGTCACATTTCACTTGTTTTGCATCAATCTTGATACAGGGTACTTATTATATGTTATAGTTTGGATTCCTAAAGCTTTTAGTCTACTATCCCATCATTCAAGGATGGTTTTCACTATAAGTAAAAAATACAATTTGGACGGACACTATAATTTACATTTTTTTTACTATGTTCAATCTGAATTTACATTAAAATAAAAAAAAAATCTATATTGATTCTGACTCTTTTACATCCAACTCACAGGTTTATCATTGCTTTGAGAAAAAATATTATGCCTTTACCCCTTTTAAAAGTCATTTGTTCTGGGAATGTCATTTTCGAGCCTGAGACCAGAAAAACAGGCTCAGGGCTTAACAGGCTAGACAACAGGACACATTCCACTCTTGTCTTCAGCACTGACACACAATGTGATATCTACTGTCAGCATTTGGCTTGCTCTCTAGGTTTAACAAAATAAAAATAAAACACCATCTCTCTGCATGGAGCATATTGCTTTTTTTGTTTTTAAGTCAAAGGTTTTTGCACAAGTACTCTAATGGTTACTACTAACACTGACAGTGTTTTTTTAAAAGGCTGTTACATGAAGTGAATTTCAAAGTCAACTTTATTTTCAATCTTCTGTGTATGTGATATAGACAGGGAGATCGAAATCTGGGATCTGAGTCTGTAGGTGTTTTTATTGAAGGAAATTTAAAAATGTTGATGCATAATGGTCCTTTTATTGTACAGTGTGAACATAAATGACTTCAAAAACAATTACGGCCTTCACAATGTCAATGACCCTGAACAATTTGCACATATTGTATATATTGTACTCAGTGGCGGCTGGTGCATTTCTCTCCAGGGGGGGCTCTACCAAAATGTAAGCAAACTTATACACAAACTCAAAATATATGTTATATTACAACGCAGGGCTAGCTCAAAGGCACACAGCACTTGGTCGTGTAAGAAACAACAATTTGCGGCAATTGCAAACGCTCCGTATATTCACAAATAACCCTCTCTGGAAAATCCTAAATTGTAGAATAGTTTGGCCATTAAAATGCTGTTTGATTAGATTTCTAGCGAGAAGTGTATATTGTACTTTTAGAATCCACGTCCAGTTGATATGTAGGATCTATAGTTTGATAGATATTACGACGATTATTTCAGGTTTCGCCAGGAGAACGTGTATGTCTTTCCCCCTATGTAAAGTTAGCGTCAACCCTCACGGGGTGAAAACAGTATTTCCGGTCTCGAAGTGTTCATAATAAAACCGTATTCCCCTCACTGTCAAATGATTTCACAGTGATATCTGCCGTACTCATCCACTAAAACACATCAGTTTATCCTTAATTACACAACATTAATTGGTTTAAATTGTGTACACTGCTTTTGTGTTTTTCCCATCGATTTTTCCCTTTCGATTCTGAGAGACACATTTCTTTTGTCAGAGGTTTTGATAGGCTAAAACATCGAACTACCCATAATCCTCAGCTATCGTTGAAGCTCGGTGATTGGATGTTTTAGCCGCAATGCACGTTGGGATATGGTGTTTATGCAATGTGAAATCCGAAAACATTTAAAAAAAGAAAAAGAAAATAATACTTTATTCCGAGTGTGCTTGCTTTTTTCTTTGAAAGTCATCACATAACGGCATTGTAATACACGGATCGGCTGCATTAAATATTACACATCTGCCGTAGTTCTTTATTTATAGAGCCCTGATTAGAAGACCTTTGGACAAACTGGAAGAAATGCCGCCAAAACTGAATACGTGACGTGGATCATAAATATATCAGCAATTAAACAACATCTTCAATTTCTCTTCACACAATACGTCTCCTTGCAGTATCAATAGTAATTCGGCTGACTTTTATATTTGATCCAATTGGTAGATAGCAGAGCCGTATAATAGAAGAGTTACGACATCTCCGTTCACTCCAATGGACCAGTTTTTTTACAGCAATGGCGGATGGTGGAGCCGTCAATAGTTCCCCGGAAGTTAGCTTGCCGCTGACTTCCGGGGGACTATTGACTCGAGAGGCTCCACGATCTGTGGCTGGCAGCGCAGTAGAGTTGCAGCGTTCTTGATGGACTATTAAAGGTAAGAAGACATTTAAAGATTTATATTGCGGATATTATCAGCACATCTGAGTCAAATGAACATGTGTATTAAAGGATGTTAGTGGATTATCCCTAAATCAGTAGATTTAGGGAACGTTTACAGATAACAGATTAGGCTAGGATACCGGATAAAGTTAGCAACACACGTTAACCATGAACAGCTATTTATCCGTTCTCCTAATGTTATTTCATCCAACGTTGTGGAATTAGAGAAAAAGGGCTTCTAAACGTGATTTTTTTGTGGGGTGGAGGAATATAATACTAGTTAAATATAACATTGGGGCACGTGTGATTGTAATGAGTGGAAGTGGAGAAATTACGATCTCCATTTTGGAGTAGACCTACAAGCTAGTATAATAAAGTTAACGTTACACAATAATAAGGAAGAGAGCTATTTGATATTAATTTAGAGTGCATATTTGAGACTTCCAAACAGTAAACAAAAACGTAATTTATGGGTGAGTGTTTTTAGTGTATTCTGTTGATTATTACCTGTCTGTATTATGTTGCAGCTCAGCTGATTTTGAAATGATGGCAAAGTGAGAGTGAAAACACAAGGTACATTTAATACTACTGTTGTATATAAGTAAGCATACTAAACATGTATTCTATCACTGTATTATATAAGTAATCTTGTTAGTGTATATTAGTAACCTACTGTATGGCAGGTGGAGGGGCAGTGATGTTACAGGTGGAGGACTTACTGGACATGTATACACTCATTACATACTGTACGTAAAATACGACCAAGAATGTGAGACAACTTTATACAAATTCATATCACACCCATTACTAATGCCATTTGTCATACTTTGTTAAACTCACAAATAATAAAGTTCCATAACTTCAGTTGGAAACAAAGACCACACCTAATCTCCCCAAGGCAATTTCCCATCCAATAGATGTGCTATATAGGTGTGTATAACCCTTTCTCCTGTCTGTTTCTCCCTCTTTCAGCACACGAACCAGAGGGGGATTCAATAGAGCCTGAATACCTGCACTGAGACCCTCACCCTGCACCTTGAGTCTCAACTCTCAGAGTTTTTCAAGCCTTTCCCTGTTATTTGTATTAAACCAAACATTAAGCTTCCCAATGGTGTGGTCTTCGTTTTGTGAAAAAGTGCAAATGCAGTGTTTGAATATGATTACCTCACATATTTTGTTGCGGCTGTCTGTTTTGATTGTTAAATTGCTCCTGCTGACTTGAGCTAGCCATTTTTCCCTCCTCTCTGTGTCAGTGGGGAAGCCGTACATTCTGATTCTTACTCCTTTCTCTGAGCGATTGGAGCATCCCCAGGCAGCACAGCAAACCATGGTGGAGACGATATGCCAGGACAACACGGAGGAAAAGGCACAGACAAACTGCATGACATGCTATAATAATGTTTATTGAATTCCATGTATTTACAATGGATGTTCCTAAAACAACACTTTTAACGTCATAATCATGTTGCTGCTAGTCCATTGATAGTCACCTGTTGGTCTCCTGTCCTTTCTGAAAGTCATAAAGAGTACATTAGTCATTTAGATTACTTATGTCCTCAAGTACCATGGGATTACTGAAACCACCATGAATTAAAAAAATGGTAGAAATGAATCTAATCTAAATTTTGAAGCATTCCTTACCATCCCCTCCCTCTAAATATATCAATAAACATTAGGAAGTGATGCTCCTGACTACCATACCTGTTTAAGAAGATAATATTTGTTTTAAATCATTCAAAGCAATACACAACAGCAACAGGCTCTTTAACCAAGGCAACAGCCTAACATGTATATGTTAACAAGTAAACTAGTTGTTCACACTATTCCTAATATTATCCATAAATATTAGCAGATTCTATTTTATTTTTAAAACATATTGATGTAAATACATGCACATATCGGTATGTTGTATAAATATTGCAAATCAAGACCTTTATTCACTACTTATTACCAAAAATCGTAGTTCTATCTCCGGTAATCATGCATTCATATGTCCCGCCACGAACTTCCGGGGAACTATTGACTCTCCCTGAACCACGTGACGATCAAGCATTTTGGACATCCGCTGTCGTAACTCTTCTATCTATATGGCGCTGGTAGATAGGTTATATTTACACCATAACGGTGCACAGCTTATAGAAAAGGACTTGTAGTTTTTAAAGATATTACTGATTTTCTTTGAATTAAAGAATGTAAATACTGAGTTGAGAGAATAGTCAGGAGTTTTGGGTGGTGGGAGACACATCTATGGAATCAGAATTTCAATAGCTTACAATTAAATGACGGATATACCTCAGATATTAATGTGTAGAACTACAATATGTGAAATAATATAGCAATATCCTGTAAAATGATGTGAAAACATGAATAAAACTACACATCTTCAGATGTTATACATACATAAGTGTCCTACACCAGGGGTTTTCAAAGTGTGGGAAGGCCTCCCCTTAGAGAACATAAGAACAGCCGCGCCCCCCCTTCCAATTATTATTGCTATTATTATTATTGTTGTTGTTGCTATAATGCAGGGGTATTCAATTGCATTTCAAAGAGGTCCAGTAAGAGAAAATGTAATTAAATGCTCTGTTTTCGCTGTCTACCTTCCGCCATTTGAAATTACTCCGACTGTTTCTCTCCTCTTGTCTCGTATCTGTGTGTGTGTTTGAATCATAGACTGTATATATAAATGGACGTAGGGTCCGTGACGTCACCCATAGGATTCTGCAGAGTTGCCGAGAAGCCCTTAGTAGGCGGAGTCGGCCACTAACGGCTCGACAGTGGCGTCAGAGTTCCACTCCCGCCTGCTCCAAATAAGGGCAAAGAGGCGGAGCCGAGGCGGGACCTTCTGCCTCCGGGCTGGAAGTAACAGAGCTAGCTGAAGCTACCAAGCTAAGCTAACATGCTCACCATCTGCAGAGTTGCCGTCGCATTGTACGTTTCTAAGGTAAGCGGACATGAGACTATTCAGCAAAACTATAAATAATAATCTAAGTTGAGTTTTTAGCATAATACTTCAGAATCTTAAAATCCCTTAACGTTTGTATGCAATGTGCTAAATTAAACACTGGAATCAAGCAAAATAGTAATATGTTTGCATGACATTAGTTATTTATATTTTGCCATCACTTAATTATACGTTTAATACATTTAAGTTAAGCTAAGGTACATGTGATGATAGCTAGTTAGTGCTCTTACCTGTGAGGCCTCCTCCAAACAGCATTATAACCAGACTGTATCATTAAAACTACAAGTACCAGTTCTAGATCCTTGACTTTAGACAAACAATTCAAAAGACAAAATGTATTTAAAGACCAATCTTTATTTGAAGGTGCCTCTTAACCTGAGATATTAGTTATACAGTAATAGTATTGACAATCTAAAAAAACTGAGCAACTCAACAGTCAACTTTATATTTCTTATTGTCTAAAGCATTTATTATTTTCATTTTTCCCCTCTCATATTCAGTGTGGATGGATTGAGACAGCGTGGTGTCCAGAGAGCTGCAGAGACTTCAGGGAGAAACCTCCGTGTGATGGACGTCCTGTCTGTTGGTTTGGAGAAGACTGAGGGTCTTTCCTCAGCGAGGAGGACCAGGCCTGATGGAGGAGCCCATGCATAGCTGATACCACCTGATCAGGCCTAGTCTGTCACTTTATTTGACTAAATGTGTTTACTTATACATTTAATAGGTTTACACCTTCTGTCCATATGTGCTTTTTATTTAAAACATGTTTGATTAACTTTTGGTTCACATTTCAATAAATTGAATTTGTATTTGCACTCCTTTTGTCCATTATTCTTACTGAAAATGTTAGATTACACATTCACATCCGACTGAAGATTGGCCACATTTATTTGCGTTGCAAACTCTGTGGTACAAGGTACATGTTGTGAAGCTCATGAAGTGAGGCAAATAGAAATAATCAGCTGATGGAGTGTAGATGTGGAAATAGGTGCATTCGATCAGCTGACTGTGTTTTCACAATAAAAATGGTTTCTTAGTGAATGTCCTGTACTGGTCTTAACATCTCATAACATCAGCTTTTAATTTTCCTATTGGATGTTTTTCTTGACCCTCAGAGAAAGAGGAGATGCTGAGTCGTGTCTTTCAGGCATGTCCTTTCCTAACAAAAATTACAGGAAACATAAAGCATATTATTGCAGAACAAGTGTGTTATTTATGAAAGAGGTGTGCTTGTGTTTAGGGGCTGTAGATATAATTATTTTGTAATTGTAATGTTTTTTTTTTTTTTTCAACAGTGAGCTACAAAGACAATCAGATTATGAATGAACAGTATGAAATTCATCAACATTGAAATGTATTTTATTATCAAAATAATATTTAACTGTTATTAAAACAAGCTTGCTCTGTTGTCTCACTGAAAGAATAACTTTTACCACGTTTTTACAGACAATATTGAGAGATAAATAGCAGTTGTCACTATGCGTTAAATATCTTTGCCTTCAATACCTTAAATTAGAAAGCTGACAAGTCATATTGCTTGTTAACATCTAAATGTAACCCTTTGCATGGAAAAAACCCTCAACTTCACTGATGTGTAGGTGATCTAGTATTTAGTATTGTTTAATGGAATGTATAGCAGTGTATTAAAGTCAATACTTCATTTATTTAAACCAATATCTTTCTTGATTCTTTGTACAGTATGAAAAAAGAGTATTTGTACCTGTGCTGAAGTTCACTGCTGTGAGGAGTCCAGTTCTGTCTCTCACTCTCTGGTCCAGCCTGTCGAATCACCTGGACACTTTAAACAAACAGATATATATGTAAAGAACCATGTGTACAAACAATATAACTTATTATCTTCTGTTGAACATGTTGGATTGTGTATTTTCCGAGTCAGGGTCCTTTTTATTTTACTGTAACTTTGGAAGTTGTGTTACCAATGCTTACTGTTTATTTGATACCAATTTGGTAATGCAATTAATAAAAACAACAAGGTTTGGGTTCGTTCTTCAGATGACTGTGACGTTAACGTGTAAGCTCAATAATGAACTCCAGCTCAACCAACCATATTGTAATATCTAAGTAATCATCTTGAAATATGACATTAATAATTGTAATATACACACATCTTATTGTGAGGTTGATTTCACATACACTACTTCGACGTTAGCTTGTCTACATACTTGAGCATAGCCAATTTAAATTAACCTAAGCGATGCATAAAGTTCCTACCTACATAATAAAATATCTCTCTAAGTTACAAGGATGACCTTATTTTATCAACCTCAAACAGAAGCCTTTTGTTCTACAGTATTATCCCACTTAACGCTTAACACTTGTCTATTTCGTTTTAACCTTTATATATACAGTCTATGGTTTTAAGTTAACTTGGAGGCTAAGATTAGCATCGTTAGCACCGATGTAGCTACCACTCACTTACACGCTAACCCAAGCCTTAACATTCATTATGTAGCTGATTGAAATCATAAACACATAAATAAAGTACTCGAATTTCACTTACCGCAAAACGGCTTTCATGCACCGTCTGTTTTAACCGCAGAGCGAGTCACAATAGTCCCATATATAAGCATGAAGAACAAACAAACACGGCCGGGGTCAAGTTGTGTTCCCTGGATGAACTGACCAGGCAGAGTCGCTGTAGCTTCACGGAGACGGAGCAGCTAGCAGAGAGACAAAAAGCTAACAGCAGCAGTCACTTGACAGAGCTGTCACTCAATGTGACCACGCCCTAATTTATGCAAAAACTTTAAGACCTAATATAAATAAAAGGGTCATGTTAGAAAACAATTCACTCACAGATCCATAATCATGAAGGTGGAATCTAACTATATACATAATAATATTTATTGCAGCCAGGGCTAGAAACGTTTTTTTTCTGCTGTGAAATTGGGCATTTTAACATGGGGCTCTATGGAAATTGCTCCTTTCTGCAGTCATCGCCTATCGGCCAATATATGAACTGCAGTTTGTGGCACTTCCGTATTGGCGTCCCGGCTCTTCCCCAGAGTTTGCCGCTTGGTTTGAATCCATCGTGCTGACTCACTGACTCTACCGATTTGATTGGCTGAGTAGCGTCACCTTCTTAAAACATTAAAGGAGACCTATCATGCTATATTTGAATAATATATTGTAGGGCCATACCTATATAAGGTATATTTATACGTTTTCTTTTTCAAAATACCAAACAGATCATGCATTTTAGCCATGCCTCATTTCGCTCTATTTTGCTCTCCTCCACCCCTGTCTTTGCATGCGCTGCAGCTGACCACGCCCCCCTGCAAAGGAGGGGGCCGAGTTACGAGCGTCATGTTACCATGCTGTTACCATGCTGTTACCATACTGTTACCATGCTGTTACCATGCTGTTACCATGCCACGGCAACCTGTCATTCCCCTGATTGGTGGAGAGTTGGCCATATAGGCGGAGCTCCTCGTCACTGACGTCAGACTATTTTCAAATCTGTATCAGTCTGTATCAGATCCGTTGCAGCCCCGTTTTTAGAGATTTTGGGTATGGAGGAAAAGAGAGAGGGTTGTGTTTTCTGACACTTGGTGAGTTCCCTGACACACCGGGGACACATATTCATGTATAAAAGACGTACAAAGGTGCATTTTGCATGATGGGTCCCCTTTAAACAATAACTTTTTTAAAGCTTTTTATCTTTATGTTTTAAACATATTGTATAAAACTCCCCCACTACTTGGACTATTCCTTGCACCCCTCTAGAATAAGCCCGAATGGTCTCAACCATATTGCATCAGTAACGTGCACTTGTTGTTATAACAAGATCGCAAGGACACTGGTAGCGATCGGACAATTGAGTGTTGTTCAGTTTGTGTGTTGTGGAACATGCGTGTCCGTGCATGAATATATACCACACACCAGTGACGTGCGGTGAGGTTCATGGCTGGTGAGGCACTGACTCTTTCAGAGTCAGATTTACAAATATTATATTTGACCTTAATCGAAATATTCTGTTATTTTCAAAAGCTATTTTAGTCTGATGCTTCGATTAATTTTAAACAGACCGTTCAACAAAAGGATACCCAAAATCTAAATATTGGATTGTTCTTTCTTAGTAAGATCCCATTTTCATTACAGTTGTGGTCTTACCTTGACTTGAAGATGAAGTCCATGCTATCCTTCTGGACAACAATCTCTATTACTGTTTTGTAAAAGTCCTCCTTATCTTCCTCTAGTTTCAAAAGTCTAGTTTGTTGTTTGCGTCTACCGTCTCTGCGTAGAATAACAGTAGCAACAAGAACCTGTGGGCTCACGTGCGCCCCCTTCAGTGCGGCAGAGGTTATGGCTGCCTCTCCTGGTGCTTTTTTCATTGCCGTTGTACGATGAGACCAGCGAGCCTAAATATCATATATACGTGAAATAAGTTATTTAGAGACTATGGATGGCGAGGATAAATGTAATAAACGGATCTACAAACATTACATTGGTGACCTACAGTGAGATGGTAACAGGCATGCGCTTAGTGCCCGCTTTCCAGCCAGTTTCTGTGGGGTGACGCATTCTGAGGTGAGGCAGAGCTCATCTGTGCCTCACCTTACCCCACAGTAAATGGCTTGAGCGCGCTCACAAAATAAGTGGCCGCGCTAAATTAGTGCCCGCGCTCCAGCAAGTTACTGTGGGCTTACGTGAGGCAGAGCTCGTCCCTGCCTCACTTCTCATCGCTCCCGTAGCGGATCTCGGCAAATTTGCTGATTTTGACTATAAAAAGCGATTGGAATCATACAGAAATCACATTTACACAAGATCAGTGGAGACATTTTATTATTATTATTATTTAGTTTTTCTTTAATTGTTTTTCCGTTACATTGGAGTATGAGAGGTGAGGCTCTGCCTCCCCTGCCTCCCCTGACTGCACGTCGCAGAGGACAGGCAAATCTAGCTGCAGCACGACCCGTATATCTTTGCACGCCGTGTTCTCAACACATATTTTTAAAACATTTTTAACATTTTCAACATCGTGGATACATCCTTAAATGCTCCCAGCAACACACTGAACGTTAACTTTTCCTCCTTATTACACTCACCCCTACTTTAGTGGGAACAATGAGTCTGCGTCTTTGATGCACACAGGAATAAACGCAGATCATACTCTGGCTGCAGCCTTGACCGGCACTTGCTTTTGATCAAAGTCAATGCGGAAAACCCACACTCACACAGGTAGGTGGAGGTGAAGGGAATGAGCACTTTTACAGCCTTTTTGGCGAGGTGGGGGAACTCGGTCTCCACAGACAGCCAAAAGTGGGCAAGTGTCACTTAACTCATCTTTTTCTCGTTATTTTTTGTCTCACGCAGGCCCTGCCCTGAAGCTCTCTGGCGCCCCCCAGGGGAGGCGCGCCTCACACTTTGAAAACCGCTGTCCTACACTAGTAATACAAAGTTATTATGGCATTGTATGCTGTGTGTTATTTGTAACATCTTCATAAAGTATAATTTATTCTGTTAACACTGTAAACTTGAACGTTTTTTAACCCGCACCGCCTAGTGGTTAAAGCCCGTTATTAGGGATGCTCCGATCGATCGGCCGCCGATCGATATCGGCCGATACTCACTCTCTGCCGATCTATCGGTGCTCTCTAAAAATGCCGATCGCGAGAGCCGATCTCATGACGTAAAATGATGACGTAAAATACATGACACTTTTCTCTGTGCGCGGCAAAACAAGCTCGCCAAAATGGCTTCACCAGTTTGGCAGTATTTTCAGGTGTCCGAAAATGACAATAAAAAGCGGTATGCAACGTGTGTGAAGCAGAAATCCTGCAGCTCCACCCGCTGTGACGGACCGGTGAGCGGAGCAAAACACACACTAAGAGTTAGACCTAACACACTTAGCTATTTTATCTCTGGAACAAGCTAAACTAGTTACAAATATATTTATTCTTCACTGTCGGGTCACTCATTACTGGATCAGTGAGCTGCATGAGACAACCCTGTCTCCTACAAATTACGTTCCCACAGAACTAAACTGCATTCTCAATTACGTTTAGCTAGAAACGTATTTTCTCCCACGTTACGTTTGTTATGAACGTATCTCAAATACGTTTATTTTCTACATATCTTCTAGAAACGTATTTTCTCCCACACGTTACGTTTGTTACGAACGTATCTCAAATACGTTTATTTTCTACATATCTTCTAGAAACATATTTTCTCCCACGTTACGTTTGTTATGAACGTATCTCAAATACATTTATTTTCTACATATCTTCTAGAAACATATTTTCTCCCAAGTTACGTTTGTTATGAACGTATCTTAAATACGTTTATTTTCTACATATCTTTGCCATTTATTGTCTTGCTTATAATAATGATAATAGTCATTTATAAATATAATTTTAGAGCACACATTTGAAATCGACGATCAGGCTCGATATCCTATGGTTAAATTAAAATCAGTAGGCGAGGCTGTAATTTCGCCAGCTGCGAGGCAGAAAATAATAGTTTTAACATGCCAAAAAGCTGCTGTGTCGTTTATTGCACCTCAAACATTAAAACAAATCCAGAGTTACGTGTTTCTGTACTTCCTCTAAGAAGAAAGGACAGTATACAACAGAAGAGCTCTGTGGCTTCAGGCTTGATCGCCGTTCAAATGACAGCTGGTTTCCCCAAAAGTGGGCGAGGCTGTAAAGTGACGTAGGAAAGATCCTCAGCTCGCTGATTGGACATTTTAGCCGCAATGCACGTCGGGATATGGTGTTAATGCGATATGAAATCCGAAAAAAAAATCAGAGTTTAGGATGGCCGAAGACACTACACTACCCATAATCCCCAGCTATCGTTTGGGACTACAGTCCCGTTGACAAACCCCGTGATTAATCTTCAAGCTCTGGGATTGGATGTTGGAGTGGCAGTGCGCCAAGGTTACGCCGAGCGCCAAAACAGCTCTTTGAAATGGAACGAAACCACGGCAGACTTTCCAAAACTGGACTCGAACGCCCCCCCAGAACTACACATGCTGGCTATTGTGTTTCACAACATGTTCTATGGCACGTCTCTACTGGGAATTGTAATTTTAAAAGACGTTTTCGTTTTTCCCAAAATTAGAAGTTGACAGTATTAAACTGTGTACAGCCCTGGAGGTTTAGGGGATAGGAAACAAATTGGTGTGTACAAATGTAAAACATGTAATTAATAAATGGGTGAAAATCGCTTGTGTCCATAATGGGAAGCATTAATATATCCACATGCCAGCTCATTGTTACTTTGTAATTCTACTCCACTACAATTCAGAGGTTAACCTGGTATTTTTACTCCACTATATTTATTTTAGTTACTTTGCAGATTCTGATTAATGATGTGAAATATAAACAGCCCTTAAAGCAGACTTTAGTTACACCTGAGTAAAATTCAGGGAAAGGTGATTGTCAAGTGCCAACAATCAGGAGAGATATTAGTTGGTGCTTGAGAAGACTAAACATTTATCTGCAGATCTCTATAAAGTATATTCATTACTCGTTATTCTCTACTAATAGTTAATTAAAAACTGTATATAATAGCTATTTTGCACATCCCTTTCAAGATTTTCTAAGGTTTATTGACATATCATATACACAACTATGTTGAAGTTATGCAATTAATGAAAAACTTGGGTCACAGGTTCCTCAACAGTGCATTACAAGACATCTATCAATATGTGTGTATACCTCCACCATTAAACTCAAATTCTGCACATTTCTTATACTATCTACATACATAAGAGTATAATTAATATATATATAATATCAGTTAAAATAAGTGCTTCAACACAGTTAACATTGCACGAAAGCAATATATTAGATGTTAAGTACTTTGTGAGGCTTAATATTTATCTGTAGATAGATACCCCCAAAGCTTTTTTCTTATTTGAAAGAAGACCTTAACCTAAAGTATTCTTTAGTGTGTTAATAAAGGTTCATTAGTTTGTCTGTTTTGCACATCCTCATATATCCTCAATATCTTTGTACATCAGGCACTAAACTGTTTTATTGTAGAGATCACTTACATCTGAAGATGTGTAGTTTTATTCATGTTTTTACATAATTGTACAGGATATTGCTATATTATTTCTCATGTTTTACTTCTACACATTAATATCTGATTTGTAAAACATCACAGACAGAAAGGTATATCCGTCATTTAATGGTAAGCTATTGAAATTGTGATTCCATAGATGTGTCTCCCATCACCCAAATCCCCTGACTATTCTCTCAACTCAGTATTTACATTCTTATATTCAAAGAAAATCAGTAATATCTTTAAAAACTACAAGTCCTTTTCTATCAGCTGTGCACCGTTATGGTGTAAATATAACCTAACTACCAATTGGATCAAATATAAAAGTCAGCCGAATTAGTATTGATACTGCAAGGAGACGTATTTTGTGAAAAGAAATGTAAGATGTTGTTTAATTGTTGATATATTTATGATCCACGTCACGTATTCAGTTTCGGCGGCAGTTCTTCCTGTTTGTCCAGAAGTCTTCTCATCAGGGCTCTATAAATAAAGAACTACGGCAGATGTGTAATATTTAATGCAGCCGAACCATGTATTACAATGCCGTTATGTGATGACTTTCAAAGAGAAAAGCAAGAACATTCGGAATAAAGTATTATTATTATTTTTTTTAATGTTTTCGGATTTCACATCGCGTAAACACCTGTTCCTGTAATGAGAGTTCACATTTATGCTAGATTGAAGGGTGGAATTGACTACACATCTTCAGAAACATAATTTGCTTCAGATATATACTGTAACTCATAGCAATATTGTAACCATTAAGAAAAGCCAACTGCATTAAAAACCCAGTTAACAAACACTAGGTAAAGTATTTTTCCTTCAGTAATGAAGATGTAATTCCAATGTAGACACACCTGGGGTCGCTGTTCAGTCTGTTACGCTGAGCCATGCATTGTCTGGAACGTAAAAGGGACGAAGAAGACAAAGTGAAGTGACGTACTTCCGGTTCAACAGAAACAAATCGCTTAATAAAAAGATAAAACACTGGCATGTAATTTACGTTAGAATAAATAGAATGGTTTTGAATAATAGATGAGAGTAAAATCTACGTCACTTTACAGCCCCACCCACTTTTGGGGAAACCAACGTTGTCAATTGAACGGCGATCAAGCCTGAAGCCACAGAGCTCTTCTGCTGTCCTTTCTATAAACGAAACAGCAGCTTTTTTGGCATGTTAAAACTATTATTTTCTGCCTCGCAGCTGGCGAAATTACAGCCTCGCCTACTGATTTTAATTTAACCATAGGATATCGAGCCCGATCGTCGATTTCAAATGTGTGCTCTAAAATAATATTTATAAATGACTATTATCATTATTATAAGACAATAAATGGCAAAGATATGTAGAAAATAAACGTATTTGAGATAAGTTCATAACAAACGTAACGTGGGAGAAAATACGTTTCTAGAAGATATGTAGAAAATAAACGTATTTGAGATACGTTCATAACAAACGTAACGTGGGAGAAAATACGTTTCTAGAAGATATGTAGAAAATAAACGTATTTGAGATACGTTCATAACAAACGTAATGTGGGAGAAAATACGTTTCTAGCTAAACGTAATTGAGAATGCAGTTTAGTTCTGTGGGAACGTAATTTTTAGGAGACAGGGTTGCATGAGACGATACTGACAGGCGAGAGAGAGAGAGAGAGAGAGAGAGAGAGAGAGAGAGAGAGAGAGAGGAGAGAGAGAGAGAGAGAGAAGAAGAGAGATGAGACGAGAGAGAGAGAGAGAGAGAGAGATGAGACTCGACTGAGTCTCTCTCCTCGCTGTATACTCTCTTCGAGAGAGAGATCGAGAGAGGAGAGAGAACGACCCGCTCAAATTTTCTCCCGTGTTATTATCCCAAGTTAATGTAAACTTGAATAATGTACTTCATTTGAATGTAATAATTATGTTCGTTGTGTGTTTGTGGAAGCGCCAGTGAATGAGCCCCATTAACTGAGTTTTAAACATCACTTTAAAATGGAAGATCGCCATAGTCCCCGCCCACTCGATCGGATCGGCATCGGCCGATACTGATTCCGGCGATCGGCCCCAAAATTGTCGATCGGAGCATCCCTACACGTCATTGAATTTTTTTATTGAATATGTTATATTTGATGAAAAAATTAAAATATTAAGAGTAGCCTACATACAAAATAAAGTATATCTTATCTTATCTTAATATATCTTATCTTATCTTAAGATGATCGATGTCTACTGCCATATTTGCTAAATTTGCCTCTGAACCTTGACAAGTGCATGTTATATCTCACACAGGCTCCGCCCTCTACTGGACTCTATGGGTACTACTCTCTATCATGCTGTGCGTGCTTTCACCTACTGAATTTACGTAAACGTAGCCGGCCAATCGGGGCGAGCCTACCTGAATGCGCGCGCAGGCCCACAGTATATAAGGCGGCTACAGCCGCCGCCCCACTATCCTTTTTCTCTTCAGACGAGCTGACAACCGAAGGGTTAAACGTACGAAGATTAGAAGATTAGAAGAAACGAAAAATGGACTCACCATTACTGGAATCTCGGCCATGCCCCACCTGCCTTGGTTTGATCGCGGGCACCGATCTCCACCACCTCTGTTAGAGTGTTTGGGGGACCAGGATATGGCCGAGGCGGTGCCATTCACGTTCGCCATTCCAGCGGGACGGATGGCTCCGTTTGCCGTTGTCGGGCACTTCCGGGTTCGGTCCATGGAGGTCCACCGCCCTAGGTGATGACCATGGCGGCGGAGCGCAGCTGCTCCCAGCGGGCAGCAGGCTGGGCAGGGAGCTGAAAAGAGCTCTGCCACGCTACCGCGTGACAGGGCGACTGCAGATAAACACGGGTGTGTTGGGCATCTCGCTCATTGCTGGAGATGCCCCCACCTCACCAGATCAGAGCGATTATTTGTAGCTTGATCGTGGCCGCCGCCGTTGTCCCGGTGAGGGATCACGCCGCATGGCACTTTTCAAAAAGGACCGTGTTGATCTCCTGGGAGCCCCCGTGTTTACGGAAGGGCTCTTTGGATCGATCTCCTTGGTCACGTGGGTGAGGAGTAGGCTGCTTCTTGCTCATCCCCAGAGGAAAGAACACTGTCCCACACTCCCCGCCCCCTCTGTAAACTCCAGTATAGGAGCCAGCAGGTGGGCGCGTGCACGTGAGTGGAATAAACCGTAGTGCTGTCAAAGCACTGTGCGGGTTCAAGAGAGTGATGTGTGTGTGAGAAATGCATTCAGTGAAAACGATTGCATTTATCCCAGAGTAAGAGTCATCTCTCTCCACATTTCCACTTTTCACCATAATGTCCGTTTCAAAGAGATGGCATTTGACAGAGCCGCGGCCCCACGGGAGCTGCCGCGGTGCGTTCAAGAACCTCAGTAGAAAATCGGCCCTTTTTCTGTGTCAGCCCCCATGCCAAAACTCCCTTTTATGGAAGGTTTGGCAGCGGAGTAGGCCACCAGAGAATACTACAGCTTCTTAGCTGTGGCTCCAAAGTCGAAAAGAAGCCCTGTTGCAAGAACGGTGGGTTACGTATATAGTAACCCTAGTTCTGGAGTGATGTGTGTGTGAAAAATGCATTTAGTAAAAACGATTGCATTTATCCCAGAGTAAGAGTCATATCTCTCCACAATTCCACATTTTCCCATAATGTCTCGTTGAGATCGGCAAGGCCGTTTTCATACGATGTTAATTGGACACCCATTATGAGGGGCGGCCCCCGTGAGAGTGGCCGCGGTGCGTTCAGGGACCTCCGCAGAAGAACAGTGCGTTACGTAGTGTAACTCTGGTTCTAGAGTGATATGTGTGTGTAAAATGCATTCAGTAAAAACGATTGCATTTATCCCAGAGTAAGAGTCATCTCTCTCCACATTCCACATTTCCCCATAATGTCCGTTTCAAGGAGACGGCATTATGACGACGCGCGGGCCCCCCCCCCCCCCCCGTGAGAGTGGCCGCGGTGCGTTCAGGGACCTCCGCAGAAGAACAGTGGGTTACGTAGTGTAACTCTAGTTCTAGAGTGATATGTGTGTGTAAAATGCATTCAGTAAAAACGATTGCATTTATCCCAGAGTAAGAGTCATCTCTCTCCACATTCCACATTTTCCACATTTCCCCATAATGTCCGTTTCAAAGAGACGGCATTATGACGACGCGCGGCCCCCCCCCCCCCGAGAGCGGGCCGCGGTGCGTTCATGGACAGAAGAAGCTCCAATTAATGCTTATCTCTCTCTAAGAGAAAACAGCATTATGGTGGAGTGCGCGCTCTCACGGGAGCATGCCGTGGTGCGTTCAGGGACCTCAGTTAAAAATCGGCCGTTTTTTTCTCTGAGTGGAAACTACATTATAGAAAAACGGCCCTTTCTGTGTCAGCCTCCCATGGGTCAAACTTCCTTTTATGGAGGGTTTGACGGCGGAGTGGGCCACCAGAGAGTACCACAGCTTCATAGCTGCGGCTCCGCAGCCGATTGCACATCCCCTAACACAATGTTATGGGGAATGGAAAATCAGTGGTGTATTAACAGAGCGGATGGACAGGACACTGAGACTGGGTTATTCACTCCAGTTTTGCAGCATCCCTCCTCCGTTCAGAGGCAGGAGAGAGGCACATCGGTCATCCCAGGAGGGTAACACAGGGGGTAACACAGATGATGGTGGGCCAGCCCTGGGCGATTCCTCAGGTCTGGGGAGCGCTGTCTCAGGAAGCAGGTGCAATAGGGGCGTTACCCACTCTGGGCCAACCTCTCCAGGCTTGGCTCCTGAGAGGGACAGGCTGAGACAGGTGGGGCTGTCTGATAACGTTATTCAGACTATCCAAGCAGCAAGAGCAGAATCCACCACAGCTTGTTACAGGCCAAAGTGGGCGGGATACCGGCGATGGTGTGAAGGAAGGAGTCTAGAGCCTCTGTCGTGCACGCTGGGCTCTATTCTTACCTACTTACAGATACTGGTGGACAGGGGGCTGGCTCATTCCACAATTAAGGTGTATGCAGCAGCCATTTCGTCCTGCCATGAGGGATTTGGAGGCAGGTCAGCCTTCAGTCAGCCGCTTATGGCGCGGTTTTTGCAGGGGGTCAGGAGGCAGCGCCCAGTAGTGCACGCCTCCGCCCCGCAGTGGGACCTGCCGTTGGTGCTCGAGGCTCTGGTCACAGAACCATTTGAGCCTCTGGAGCTCTCCTCCCTGAAAGCACTGTCATGGAAGACAGCATTGCTACTTGCCTTGACTTCGGCTGAAAGAGTGTCCGGGCTGACCGCTCTGTCGGTACACCCAAGTTGTCTTTTGATCCGGGGTGACCGTAGCGGGGCAACACTCAGGCCGAACCCCTCCTTTACTCCTAAGAGTATCAGAAGTTTATTCAGATCAAGGGCTATTCAGTTAGGTGGCTTTAATCTTCCACCCCATATTGGGGCCAGGGAGGCTAAATTGCACCTCCTCTGCCCAGTGCGTGCCCTAGCATGCTATGTAGAGCGCACGGCTGCCATTAGGCGCACTGAACAACTGTTTGTGTGCTTTGGGGATGGTGTGGCTGGAAAAGCCCTCTCAAAGAAGCGCCTAACAGGATGGCTATGCAGGTGCATTACACATGCCTATGGACGGGCGGGGAGAGCCCTCCCCACTGGGGTCCGTGCACATTCTACACGGGCTGTGGCTGTGTCAACAGCCTTATTCAGCGGCGTGAGTGTAAAAGATATATGCACGACGGCGTCTTGGTCTACGCCAGGCCCCTTCATAAAATGTTATCTCCTGGACATGTCTGGCTCCTTCTCGTCATCGGTGCTTGCCGAGGCAACGCATGACTGGTGAGAGGGGGGTGGCTGTGGGTCAGCAGGTATCTGACCCCCCCCTGGACATAAAGCACTTGTGTTTTTCCCAAGCTCCTGAGGGAATCGGGAGACATGGTGCGCAATCAGCCCCATACAGGGCTGGAGGACTCTCCCCGCCTACCTATGGGCAGGCGGGGAGAGCCTTCCTCACTATTGTCCATGCCCACTCTACACGGAGCGTGTGTGAGTGTGGGGGATGTGATGCACTTATGTTTTCCCGTGCTCCTGAGGGACCTGGGGAACATGGTGCGCGGTAGGCTCCAGACGGAGTCTCCGCACAGTTTTTTCCATGCACACTCTACACGAGGTAAGCGTGTGTGAGTGTGCCTTATCCAAGTTGCGGCCCCGACTTCTCCACGATTACAACCGGATGGGAGGAAGTGGGGATGCAGTGGATGTTAGCCAAAAGCCGGTCAGGGACGGTGTGGTGGGTCGATGTTGTTGGACGACAGGGCGTTTATACATCGGGGCTCCGCCCACTGTACCCATAGAGTCCAGTAGAGGGCGGAGCCTGTGTGAGATATAACGGGGGGTTACGTATTGTAACCCTAGTTATATAAACACAGGCGGAGCCCTCTACCTGGAGGCCCTGTCTTTCCTAGTCCGCTCGCTGAAGAGTGTATATAGTGGGGCGGCGGCTGTAGCCGCCTTATATACTGTGGGCCTGCGCGCGCATTCAGGTAGGCTCGCCCCGATTGGCCGGCTACGTTTACGTAAATTCAGTAGGTGAAAGCACGCACAGCATGATAGAGAGTAGTACCCATAGAGTCCAGTAGAGGGCTCCGCCTGTGTTTATATAACTAGGGTTACAATACGTAACCCCCCGTTTCAGGCTTATCAATTAACAACAGGAGGGGTCACAGACGGAACAGCTATTAAATAAAGCTCTTCTGACCTTAGCTGTGATGTGGGTATATTAATGCTGCCCATTATGGACACAAGCAATTTTCACCCATTTATTAATTATACGTTTTAAATTTGATAACACCAGTGTACACAGTTTAATACTGGCAACTTCTAATTATGGGAAATACGAAAACGTCTTTTAAAACTACAATTCCCAGTAGCGACGTGCCATAGAACATGTTGCGAAACACAATAGCCAGCATGTGTGCATGTGTAGTTCTGGGGGGGGGATAGACTTTTGGATAGTCTGCCATGGTTTCATTCCATTTCATAGAGCTGTTTGACGCTCGGCGTAACCTTGGCGCACTGCCACTCCAACATCCAATCACAGAGCTTGAGGCTAATCACGGGGTTTGTCAAGCAAAGCGGATGTTGTAGTCCCAAGCGATAGCTGAGGATTATGGGTAGTGTAGTTTCTTCGGCCATCCTAAACTCCCAAAAAACTATTTGTTTCTCCGAATCGAAGGTTAAAAACACAAAAGCATTGTACACAATTTAAACCAATCAATGTTGTGTAATTAACAAGGATAAACTGATGTTTTTTAGTGGATGAGTACTGCAGATATCACTGTAAAATCATTTGACAGTGAGGGGAATACTTCCGGTTTTATTATGAAAACTTCGAGACCGGAAATACTGTTTTCACCCCGTGAGGGTTGACGCCAAGTTTACATGGACGCTGTGGGGAAAGACATAGTATATTAACGTTCTCCTGATGAGACCTCAAATCATCTTTGTAATATCTATCAAACTATAGATCCTACACATCCACTGGACGTGGATTCTAAAAGTACAATATACACTTCTCGCTAGAAATCAAATCAAAAAGCATTTTAATGGCCAAACTATTCTACAATTTAGGATTTTCCAGAGAGGGTTAGCATTAAATAATAACCTATTTGCATATATCCACCAACTTTCAATCTTGAAAACTTGTTTAAAAAAAATGAATGTCCTTATTTAAGCATGATGATTTCTATTAATTGATTATTTAAGGAGATGTTCACTTCTGTTTTTTGCAAGACCTAGGCTCTTTACCCCAAATATATGTTTTTTTTTCAGTAGCACTTCACCAAACTGAGGTTATTAAATGAGGGCTTTCTTACGGTATCTTTCAAAACCTCATTTATATAACATGTTATTCCTAAAAATAATTGTAAAAATTGATTATTTTAATAGCTGTTGAGATTTTTATTTATTTATAAATTGATACAAAGAGCTATCCAAAATATGTCAAGTTTTAAGTAAGTTTACAAATATTTATTCAAAGATAAGAAAAACGGTAATACAAAAAGCAATGGTCTTAATGTAAGTAATCAACTGGGGGAGTCTCATGGTAATATCTAATGTGTTCATACATTTCTGATTATGCAGAGGTTCAGTCCATATGAAGTTAACTGCACAGGATGAAAGAAGTAGGATGGGATTTTCTACAGATGAGTTTCCTTCATTGATTTGTGCTCGAACATTTCTGTAAGACATCGTATGTGGAATAAAGTTAGCATCTGGTCTGATCTCAGTGGGGGGGGGGTGAAAGCTGCTTTCAAGTGCAATTTGGACAAATGGTTCACAACCGTTCAACATGAAAGGCAATACATGCAAAACTTTGCCAACAATTTGAAAGCTGTCAGTATGAATAGTCTAACCTCGGGTTATTTTTACTGGAAGTTGTACAGGAGGTAAAAGAGGTTTTTACTGGCAGGAGCGGCTGGGGTCAGCAAGAATTACCTCCAAACATGAATGTAATCCTTTTTTAAATATACTTTTGGTATGTTATACACCAGGGAAGATGTGTGTTCATGCATAATGCACTTGCATATGATCAACAGGCACATCTGTGTGTGAGAGAGTCCCCCATGCTTTTTTCTCATGCAAAAGTTTAGGAACGTATCACTACTTTTGCTAGATTTTACTATAATATTAGGTTAATTTTAGGGCTGTCAGTCGATTAAAATATTTAAATCGCGATTAATCGCATGATTGTCCATAGTTAATCGCGATTAATCGCAAATTAATCGCACATTTTTTATCTGTTCTAAATGTACCTTAGAGGGATATTTTTGTAATACTCTTATCAACATATGAGTGGACAAATATGCTTGATATGTTTGTTTATTATCATTTGAACAATGACAAATATTCTCATGAATATTAAACACAACAACCTCTGAACATTACAAATATTCACCTCAATTCAACCTGGAACCTCTCTCATACATTAATACAATACAGTGTGTGTGTGTGTGTGTGTGTGTGTGTGTGTGTGTGTGTGTGTGTGTGTGTGTGTGTGTGTGTGTGTGTGTGTGTGTGTGTGTGTGTGTGTGTGTGTGTGTGTGTGTGTGTGTGTGTGTGTGTGTGTGTGTGTGTGTGTGTGTGTGTGTGTGTGTGTGTGAGTGAATGTGGAGACACTGTGATGGATCGTTGGAGCTATGTGCAGCTCAAGGCATATATGCTCGAACGGGAGCTGCCTGGACGCTGCAATCATGTTGCGCGCACTATCCGTGCTGAGTGTGCTGACTTTTCGTACAATGTCGCTCCTCTGTTTTCATTTAAACAACTCCTTATATCCGTTAGCGCAGCTAGCTAGCACCAGATGCTAACAACAACAACAACACGTAAGGTGTGCCTCGCTCGCGCCACACATACACACACCCTCCCGGTCCTCTCGATGGCCAGTCCGGGCCTGCCGGTGAGCGTGGAAGTGTGGTCTGCCACAAGCGGGCAGCAGGAGCGGGGCTGTCAGCATCAGCTTGTAGATGGTATTTTAAACTCGATGCGCTCTGAAACTACGGGGCGGCCGAGGACAAAAAATCGCGTTAAAATAATTAGTTTTTTTTTTTGCGTTAACGCATTATTAACGTGTTAACTTGACAGCCCTAGTTCATTTATGTTAAAAGGACATTTTAAGAAATCAACCCAAAGAGCCATCTTCCTCTCTTTTATGTGGACCACTAAATATTGGGTTTTCCCTTTCCTGAAGTGTGTCATATAGGTTTTTGTCCATGTAAATGGTCTGCAAAGGCTAAAATCTCAAAGTTTCCTCCAGAGGGAGTTGCTCTCCCATACACTCCCCCCCGCCTGAAATGCCCCCATTGGACTCCTTTGTTTATTCCCATTACATAATGACATCACTATGTAACACTCAGGCTCATTGGCTAGCGCTCCAACACATTTTACGGGATAGGCTGAGGGGCGGGACATCTCCGACATATCTCTGAGTGGTTGACCAATCATAACAGAGCTGGCCAGCTAACCAATCAGAGCAGACTGGGCTCTGGTTTCAGACAGAGGGTGAAAAGAAGTGCTGCAGCACAGGCAGTATGAGAAAAATAAAGAGCTTTTAGAACATTAAAGCATGGAGACATGTCACAGTAGAGGCACAAAATAGAAATATGAACCTGAAAATATCGACTTTTTAATTTATATTTGTCCAACCGAAAGTTATATTATTAATTGAAAATAAAATAGGGTAACATATGATAATCTTTTATATTATTTACAGACACGAAACCCAGGTATTTTTCATAAAAGGTGCTGAGATAATAAAAACAAAAAGCCATGCAGACTCTATGCCTTTATTTTTCAGCCCTGAGCCTCTCATCTCATATTTTGCAAATACGCTCACTATTTGACGGAAGTACATTTTATCATACGAACGGTAATGGAACTAAAAGCACAGAGGAGCAGTCCAAGGTTATCTGGCTTCCATCATCATGCAATTTCTGTTACATCATAGTCTGTACGGAGAGGACAGGGAAGGGAAGGACACGCCACAAAGAGCCAGCCCCACATCAGACATGAAGACACTGAATGTAAATACATTAGTCTCAGTAATATGGAAATCTAATTGGAAATTCAAGAGAAGATAACTGATGACATATTTCATCAGACAGACTGTTTATGCAGTAGGCAGTGTCAGTCACAACATTAAAAATAAGGTCATTTTCTAAATCCCTGTTAGGATGAGCAGATTGAGAATGAGAATGTATTGTTATATCTCACACAGGCTCCACCCTCTACTGGACTCTATGGGTACTACTCTCTATCATGTCGTGCATGCATTCACCTACTGAGTTACGTAAACGTAGCCGGCCAATCGGGGCGAGCCTACCTGAATGCGCGCGCAGGCCCACAGTATATAAGGCGGCTACGCCCTCCGACCGTCATCCTTTTTCTCTTCAGCGAGCAGACAACTGAACCGAAGCAGTAAACGAAAGCAAGGAAGAAGAAATAATAATGGACTCACCACTCCTGGAAGCTCGGCCTTGCCCTACTTGCCCTGGCTTGATCGCGGGCGCCGATCCTCATCGATGGAGCTTCGAGTGTCTGGGGGCTGACCACGCCGTGGAGGGTGGCGGACATTCCCCCTCCTGCAGTACCTGTCGGGAGCTCCCGCGGCTTAGACGTCAACATCGCCTGGACCATTTCGAGCAGGCGCGTTATGTCTCGCCGGACGAGGCACAGGACCAGGAGGACCTCGAGGTGGTGGAGATGGATGACCAGGAGGTGGCCGAGGAGGTGCCCTTCGTGTTCGCCATTCCGGCCCCGTTTGTCGAGGAGGAGGAAGACGAGGACATCTCGCTGTCGGGCGCTTCTGGGTCCGGTGTCCACGAGGGTCCACCGCACAGATCTGCCAGCCAGGATTTTCCGCTGGTGATGGCCATGGCGGCGGAGCGTGTGGGCCTACCGCTCCCCCCTCCGCTACCACCTCATGAGTTACCAGTGTTTGTGCCGCCACGCACACAATGTTTCAAAAGTGGTTTCTATGTTGCCCTTTATTTGCGTTTTTTATTTGCGATAGGTGTGTGTCTTTACGCAATTCTGTTGGTCATGCTGTTTGATACGAACTATATTGTGCGGGGGCACATGGCGGTTTTGTGTGCCCTCCCATGAAAATCATATGCCCTCTATGTAGATTTCTTCTGGCGCCGGGTCTGCTAACGTGTGAGGATTTTTTATGCAGTCTGTAGAAGGTGTTAGGTGCATGTTATGTGTGATTCTTAAAAGCTATTCGGCAGGGACGTGCACTAGGGCTGCTCAATTCATCGTATTTTAATCGCAATTACGATTATGGCTTGCAACGATTACGAAAACAACGTAATCGAAATAAAACGATTATTTTTTTATTATTATTATTATAATATATATATATATTTTTTGGTTTTTCAGTTGAATTAAACTTAAAGTCCAGGGTAATCAACTGTTAAAAACATACTGTTCACATTTTTTTTCTCCAATAAATTTATGTTTTCAAAGTAAATCGTTTTTAATAATCGTGATATCAATTATTGACCCAAATAATCGAGATTATGATTTTTGCCATAATCGAGCAGCCCTAACGTGCACAGACATTTTGGGGGGCGGGAGCTCAAGTGAGAAAAAGGGCACTTCCCATAATCATTTATAAATAAATGTTTTAAAACAAAAAGTTAAATATAGTTGCACATCTCTGACTTACTGACCAATTTATTTTAATACCCTCACACTCACGCAATTGTTTAATACTCAACAGAATTCTACAAAATAATCAGTTAACACAGAGACAATGGTCTTCTTTAGTATTCACTAAGCACACGAGTAGACAACAATAGTACAATTAATAGTTATTAAATGAGCAGCCAACAATCAAAATTATGAAGTTACTGTTTAAGGACATTACAGGCAAAAAGATAGTTTTTTCATGTACTTGTTATTTTGGTCTATTTTGCTTCCATGTTTTCTTTCACTCTAATGGAAAGAAAACTTCCAAAAAACACATATAAATGGTGTTCGTTTTACTACCATGTCTGAATTCATCTATAGATTTAAAGTTAATCTGCATTTAAACATAACATTTCAGGGGGAAATACTGACTTGACGTAAGTAACTATCTGGGGAAGTTGTGAGGTGATGTTTTTTTGTTTGTTTTTAGTTTTATCCTTTTCACCTGCAATGCCTTGGTAACTGCATGCAAATTAGCAGATTTTAATTAGGCCTAGTTAGCGCCTAATTTGCATATCAATGTGGCGATTGTGATGACGTTATTTAATACACATTTGACTGTATTCACCTTTAGTGTCTCCCCTTAAGTACAGTACATTAGCCTGTATGCCCATGATAAATTGTCTTAGCTAAACCTTGAGCTAACTTATCCATTAGCTAGTAGCCTACCTTAGTTAACTATATTTGTTTTTGTCTTTTAGCTAATTAGCTGTAAACTCGAGGCACTGGCAGTTTAGTAATTTGTTCATCACCACTCACCTTCAAAATAAACCAAGAAAAGCCAGCATAACATGGCACAGTAAAGTGGGAGGTGCTTGCTGTCTGAAGTGACTGCAGATGACTGTCCGCACCGCTGTGCAGGAGACGTGGAGGGAGGGAGGGTGGGAGGGTAGAGAGAGCATCGGAACTTCACAGTCTAATCTCCTGACCTGATGTTTTTATTTTGTATTCAATCAATATATTTTTGGAAAGGGAAACTGTGCGCAAACAGCAGTAGATATATATTCATTTATTTAAAAAAGGGCCCTTTCTCTGGAGGAATAAAAAGGGCAGGGGCTCAAGCCCACTTTGATGTCTATGTGTGCACATGCCTGCTATTCGGCGTGGACAGCACTCTGCTGGGCCAGGTGTGTGAACACTCTCACCTGAAGGCAACAGTCTGTGCCAGGGCATACGTGGTCATGCTGTCTCGGTGACCAGGTCAGTTTACTACAGACCCCAGTCTATAGAGTGGTCTGACATATTGTTGTAGGCCGCCCAGAAAGTTAGCTTTCTAAGGGCTCCCTCAATAAGATACGATGGGATTTTCCGTTGGATTTTTGAATATTTCAGTACATAGATCTGTGGCAAACCCATGTTTATGATACTTGACCCATTTGTTCAGCAGGAGTATCTCCACATGTTAACACCAATGATGATTTTTGAAGTGTAAATGCATCAGCTGAAGTAAAATGCTAATGTTAGGCTATAATCAAATTACATCACCGTCGCATGATTTCACATTACCACCAGTAAGATAAAGGAACAAAAAGTTCAAATGATTTTATTTGAGGTATATTAACTTTAACCAAGTTACTTTTTTTGTTACTTTGATCTCATTTACCAATAACCTTTCAATGCACAACCAATCAGATGACAGCTGTATGTAGCAGCACAGTCTAGCAAGGGACGCAATCATTAAACAAAACTAACTAGCTATTTTGGCAGCGAGGCTCTGCACCCAACCTTGTGGTGAGCAAAGGGCAAATCAGGTATCATGTGAAGGCAGCTTAATGTTAGGCATGATGACATATAGAAGTCTCATTAGGTCATTTGTTAGCAAATGCAATTTTTGTATAAACAGAAGCTTCAGACATTCACAAGTTGGGTATTTACTGATGTATCTTATGTCTTAGATCAAAACATCTCTCATAAGCAATCTATTAACCACAGACCTCATTACAGACATCTAAGCCAAATTTCCGATTAAGAAAGAACGTTTACTTCAAGACAAGGGAACCAGAATTGGTCGAATGCTAATTAATTTCCAGATTTAGGACTCATTCCTGCACCACTCTATTAGTGCGCCGGGTTCAAAAGTTCAGACCAACCCACTGGTGCTCTGAAGACAGACAGGGGATTGTCATTTTAAAACTAAAGGGAATTTGATGCACCCATAATCTGCTTCATTGCTTTATAGACACGGTTACATGGAACATCTTATTACAAGTTAGACCAGCAATCAGCAGCTACAGTGGCCCAAGGGTAACATCAGTTCTCACAGCTCACGCCCATCACAGTTTAGTCTTGAGTGAATGAGCTTCTAAACCACCGCACCATAGGGACAAAGAGAGGATGTGTTAAATAGAAGAATTGCTGTCTGCATGCAGGTTACAATCCCCAATCTCTTCTTAAATGCACAAAATATGTAATTGCTTTTTTGTAATTTTTTTTAACAAGAGTTTCCTGTGGGTTAACAGGAATAAAGCTCAACGGGGAACAACAGTCTCTTAGAATACCTAATAATTCATCCTTAAATTACCTCTGAAAACTAACTAAATCTAATCCCATTTGGTACTGTATGCTAGTCCCTTAATTGTTCCATTTATTTGAAAATATGAACATGAAGGAGACTTCTTGTTAAGGATTTTACTTTCTTCTTTATGATAATGTTAATTATCAATTTAATGGGAGTGTTTGTCAGTGTATTATCTTCAGTAGATGGCAGTCCCCACAGTTTGGATAAACAGACCGTTTTTAAAATTAAAAAGCTCTTGTTTATATTTACAATAACATTACATATTGTAATTTGCACCTCAAACTACCCAAGCTGCACATTAAAGACTTCACTAAAAATTAGGTGCAAATGAATTCATGTATTCTCAAATATCAAGGGGCATTGAATGGATTAGAAACAACAGATAGAAAGATAAATCTTTGTTTTTAATACACAGCGGCCTATCACTTAAGCAGCTGTAAAGGTGACAGGGTGACAGTCCGAGTGAAAGCTAAAGTAAGCGGTGTCATGCTGGGCAGGTTGTACTCTGGATGTGGACCAAAGCCCAACAACACAGCAGGAGCGGACGTTCATTATTTTCTGGCTGCTAGTGAGCACTCTCTCCTTCTTTAGATTTGTAAATATTGCAGATTCAGAAGCAATGTTTTATCATCAAGGCTCAAAGATGTTAATGGCCTGACAGCTCAATACTCTGCAGATCTTTACCCTTGCATACTATTTTTAAATCCATCACTTAAAGCTACAGATGGGGGAGCTTTTCTGAATAGAGCCCTGAGAGTCAGGGAGAGTGTATTACACTCTCTTTAATCATTTAAGACATTCTAAAGCCTCTTGCATTCGATAATTCTTAACACCAAAATGTAGGGCTGAACTGTCATTCAAAAAAGAAAAATATCAAGTAACTCTAATAAATAGGTGTATATGATGAAATGAATACAGGCAATATGGGGCAGCTGTAGGGATTCTTCACCAGAACCCTTGATTCCCTTTTAGCAAACATTTTTTTGCTTTCCAAGCCAATCGGGTTTGTTTTACCAATAGCAACTATTTGATGGTGTTTGGCAATTAGACCCTGTAGACTGGAGTATCATTCGGGAGTGGAAAACCGAGCAAATAAACTATTACTATATTTTCTATTTGAATCATGTTTTATTACTATTTCAGCTGTTTACATCATCCTTGTATCTCTGAATTTTAAAACAATCTTTCACTGTAACATAAAAAAAAAGGTCAAAGCAAAGACATGCTAACAAGAAAGTTTGCATAATTCAGTAATGCTTTATCAAACTAAGTTATGTTGAGAATGGTTTAAAATGTGCAAGACTTCATTTGTTTTCACTCGGTAGCTTCACAAAAATTGGCAATTTTTCAAATGGACGTTTGTTAGACACCATTTCAGCTGCAGTTCCTGGAGTTTTTGGAGACGTAGCACTTATCTAAAATGATGAATCAGTTTTATCTTCCCACCTACGAACCATTCGCACTAATGGCTGCCTGTGGTGATATTTATTATTAATGTTGTTGGACATCAGAAGCTTTTGGGATCCATTCGCTCCGGCCTTTAAATCTCCATCTCACTCCGCCTGATGCGTTGGCTTTTTTAACTCTCACTGCCTTCAATTATGAATATTGTATGTGTTGATTTGAGGTAGACTTTGCATCCAGCTTATCAATACATCATAGTTAAATCTGAGTGTTACGTGCCGTAGTGGGTGTGTGTGTGTCTTTCTCTCTCTCCCTCTGATTCTCCAGGTGCAGCCTGATTGTCTCCAGGTGCAGCCTCTCTCCCGGTGCTCCCAATCCCCAATCAGGGCCTTCCTTATGCCGCAGTTCCACTATAGCGCGGAGCTCGCTTTAAGCGTGCCGTACCCGTTTTTGGTTGCGCTTCCACTAGGCCTAGTTACGGCCCGGCCCGGCCCGGGGCCACTTTTTCACCTCTTTTCTGGCCCGACAAAATTGTGGTTCTATCGGGGCCAACAAACAGGGCTGAGTCGGGCTGAGTATGCTAAACTAGAGAGAGGAGCGCTGGCAAGAGGGCTAGAACTACAACAAGATGGACATATTTGACCGTGATTTAATTGTAATACACGTTTCAAAATGATGCCGAAGTAACAACATACTGATACCGGTTAGTAAAAACCATGAATTAATGCTTTGTCAAGTCTGCAGACAGACGGCAGGCGAAAAACCTTTTAAAATGCGTGTTTTTCTAGATGGAGATTGGCTAAGCTAACGCAGTATATGCTCTGACCGTCCACACTCACAACAACGGCCTATACAGACATAAATAAAGCAGCGACTGTATTCACCATGACACAGGCAGTCTGTGGTTTGTACTTGTTTAACTTTTGTCGAGTTTCTGAACATATATAAGGAGCTGTGAGCTCTGAGTGCTAACAGCTAACGGCTGTGTTGTGTTTCTGGAGTTCTCATTGAAGATGACGTCACGGCTCCGCCTACACTGCGTTACTATAGTAACTACCCCAGTTCCTAAACTGTAATGGAAGCGCAGCATGAAGTGAGTCGGCCCTGTTAAGGCCCAACGCGGCCAAGCCGTACCGAGCCGTACCGAGTGTGGCCGAGGCCGACCGTGTAGTGGAAATGCGCCATTAAAGGACCTGAGGAAGTCTGCAGTGGTCTCTCTGGGTGTTTCTCAATCGCGAGTAAAGCTGCTTCAGAGCCACTATTTCAAGCATACTACGTCATCGAGTGCCGCCAAAGGACTGTTCCAATCTCCAGCATACTTGGAAATCTACCGAGCCCGGCGTACTCCGTTTGGAGAAATATCGAGGCTGCACATGAGTAGACTCCGCGGTCTTAAAATCCCCACAATGCTTTGCGCACGGACCAATTTCCCCAAATCTGTGGCGGAAGATGTAAGGCGGGGCCTCTCATGTGACGCACACCTGCACACTTGCTAGCCTGTTCCACTCTTTGTTTTCCGAATGCCAGGAAGTATTCTTGCCTCGCTTCTGAAGCAAGATGCTCGGCAGACATGTGCTACCAAGCAAGCGTATTCGCGATTGAGAAACACCCTCTTTCTCCTCTGGCTGCACGGCGTCTTGGGTCTCTGTGTGGGACCTGTTTGTCTATTATTGTTGGATTAAATCTCATGTTGTGAAAAAAGAGATCAGTTTCCTCTCTTTTTTCTCGTGCTGGTCGTTCTGTGTTTTGTTACTCCCCTTCGTACCCCTAGATTTTGGAGGGAACGTAACAAATGGGGGCTCGTCCAATCTTTGAGACAAAGAGTGAGTATCTGTTTGTGGTTTAGCGTTGACATTGTGTTTGGTAGCATTGGCTGTGAAGTATCTTGCTGTTTAAAAGCTTCCTCAGTTTAGATAGGGCAGTGTCTAGCTGGGCTGAATCAGTCTTTCCTTCAGGCACTCATTTTTTATTTTGCCTTTTTTATTTTCGGGGTAATCCTGGGTGGGGATTTATTCCCTGTTGGGGGCAGGCGTTTCAGGGTTTCGGCCGCTGATGTTTGCCTTTAAAGTCGCCTCGAGCCCGGCACGCTCCAGAAGATAGTTAGGTAAGTTTGGTAGGCAGGATCTGGGGAAGTTTGTTTAAAAAATAAATAAATAATAAATAAAAAATTGTAAGTAGTCGTTGATAAGGATGGCTTTTGTTTTGGAGCAGTTTGTGGCCAGTCCTACAGTGGGTCAGCTAGACTGGTGTAGGAAGGTTGATTTGCGGTTAGTTGCTGACCATTATCACGTTTCTGTCTCCTCTGCTCTTGTTAAAAGTGAACTCAAGGCTACTTTGCTAACGGGACTAGTTGAACAGGGGGTTTTGAGTCTGCCTACTTTAGTGGAATCTCCGGGAACGGTGGCCGGGGCTGTAGCAGCAGAGTCTCCTGGTGGAGGCCGTGTTGGTGTTACTCCAGGTGTTCAGAGTGCTACGGAACAGGCAAAACTTTTCAACATGCCTCAGTTTGACTCGTTTTCGGCAGGGTCCTCATCTACGGGGTCTAAATTAGATGCCAGGGTAAAAGTGCGTATGGCTCGTCTCCAGTGGGAGAAGGAGGAGCGTGATAGGGATTTTCAGCTCAGGAGGGAGCTGGAGATCAGGAAGTTGGAGGCAGACACTGCTGTCCGGATGCGTCAGTTAGAGCTTCAGGCAGCTGGGGGGGGGTGATTCTGCCGTTACATCTTCTGGTCCTGCTGCCTCCTTCGACGTGAGTAGGCATATTTCTTTGGTCCCTGTGTTTCGTGAATCAGAGGTGGAGATCTATTTTGGTGCATTTGAGCGCATTGCTGCTGCTCTGCGCTGGCCAGAAGACGTGTGGGCTATTCTTTTACAGTGTAAGCTAGTCGGCAAGGCTCAAGAGGCTTGCTCTTCTCTTTCTGTCGAGGATAGTTTAGTTTATGAGAATGTTAAAGGTGCAATTCTCAGGGCATATGAGCTTGTGCCTGAGGCCTACAGGCAGCGTTTTCGCGGCCTGAAGAAAACTTCTGGCCAAACTTACGTGGACTTCGCGAGGGAGAAGAAAGTCCTCTTTGACAGGTGGTGTAGAGCTTGTAAAGCTGATGACATTACTTCAGTGTATGAGCTGATGATGTTAGAGGAGTTTAAAAACTGTGTACCTGAGCGTACGGTAGTCTACCTGAACGAGCAGAAAGTAACTACACTTCAGCAGGCTGCCACTCTGGCAGACGAGTTTGCACTGATACACAAGAGCGTTTTTTTTCAGCGTGATCCTCCTCAGCGAGACACTTATCGTAGAGCTCCTGACAATTACGTTCACTGTGCCAGTGTTCCAGTGTTGGATCCCAGGCTAAACAGAGCTTGTTTTTTTTGTCATGACCCAGGTCATGTGATAGCAGCCTGTGCTGCTTTGAAGCGAGAGCGGGCAGCAGGTGGCAAGCAACCAAAAGGGGTGGGCTTGATTAAAACAGTGTGTCCTAGTGGTCAGACCACTGTTAAAACGGGGCCTGATGAGTGTTTTAAGCCGTTCATCTCCACTGCTTTTGTCTCTCTATCAGGGAAGGTGGATGACCAGCGGCAGGTTACGGTGTTACGAGACAGTGGTGGTTCACAGTCGTTCATTCTTGCCAGTGCTCTGCCCTTGAGTACTGAGTCCGCCTGTGATGCAAGTGCCGTGGTAAGAGGTATCGAAATGGGTTTTGTGCCCGCACCTCTCCACAATGTCCATATCCAGTCCAAACTGGCTACTGGTTTCTTCACAGTTGCCGTACTCCCCAGGTTTCCAATCGACGGTGTGGATTTCATAATGGGAAACGATATAGCCGGAGGTAAAGTGTATCCTACTCCAGAGGTTGTTGACATTCCAGTTCCTGGTGCTGTAGATGATAACCTATCGCTGACTCATCCGGACGTATTTGCAGTTAGTGTTTTGACCAGAGCTCAGGCCCGTAAGCAGGCTCAGGATGTGGATTTGTCTGATTCTTGCCTTGTTTCTGCCCTATCTAATGACAGGTTGACCTCTGTTGATGGATTAGTGGAGGGTCCTCCAACAGTGTGTGATGGTGAAATGGAACCTATTGCTCCAGAGGTGGCTATGCCTTTGACCCGTGAGGCGCTCATCACGGCACAGAGAGATGATCCTACCTTGATCAAGTGTTTCAACGCTGCTGAGAACCCTAACGAATGCAATAAGAAACAGTTGTTTTTTGTGGATGATGGGGTGCTGATGCGCCGGTGGGCTGACCAATCAAGTGAGGCAGAAGTTGGTTCAGGTGTTGATTGGAACAGCGTTTATCAGTTAGTGGTTCCTGTGAGTTGTCAGCAGCAGGTTCTGGCGTTAGCACATGAGCACTTGTGGTCTGGCCACTTAGGTGTGACTAAGACTTATGACCGGATCCTTCAACATTTCTTTTGGCCAGGATTGAAAGATGACGTAGTGTGTTTCTGTAGAACTTGTAGCACATGCCAGGTGGTGGGTAAACCAAATCAGGTAGTTCCCCCAGCGCTGTTGTGTCCTGTTCCGGCTATGGGTGCGCCTTTCGACCATATCATTGCTGACTGTGTCGGTCCGTTGCCGAAGACCAAGGCAGGTAATCAGTTTTTGCTGACTGTGATGTGTGTATCGACCCGTTTCCCTGAGGCTATCCCTTTGCGTAAAATCACTGCACCCGCCATCATTAAAGCACTGACCAAGTTTTTTTACCACCTTTGGGTTGCCGAAGGTTGTGCAGACTGATCAGGGAACTAACTTCCTTTCCAAGATTTTTAGACAAACCAAAAAGTCATTGGGTGTTTCCCATTCAGTGTCTAGTGCCTACCATCCAGAATCACAAGGGGCACTTGAGCGTTGGCATCAGACATTGAAGTCGATGCTTGGTAAATACTGCCATGACACAGGCAGGGACTGGGATGAGGGTGTTCCCTTCGTGTTATTTGCTATTCGTGATGCAAAGCAGGAGTCTATTGGGTTTAGCCCAGCTGAACTAGTGTTTGGGCACAATGTGCGTGGCCCATTAAAGATGCTGAAAGATAAATTGATGTCTGAGTCCCTTCCGAAAACTGATGTGAAGAAGTTTGTGTCCCAGTGTCGTGAGCGTTTACAACAGGCGACTAAGCTAACAAGGGAAGCTCTTGCATCCTCGCAGGAAAACATGAAGAACAGGTACGATAGGAGAGCAGTTAAGCGGCAGTTTCAGCCTGGTGAGCAGGTGCTGGTGTTGCTGCCTACACCCGGATCTGCTCTCAACGCGCGTTTCTCAGGTCCGTATGTGGTTGTAAGGCAAGTGTCTGACACCAACTATATCATTGACACACCTGAGCGTAGGAGAAAAACAAGGTTGTGCCATGTTAACATGCTTAAGTCCTATCATGCTAGGGAAGCCTCCCAGGGGAAGCAGCAACGCACTGTGTGACTGCTGTTCCCAGCGTGGCCACTTCCCTAGCCTGTGCATTGTCGATGGTTGAGGATGATTTGATAGTGCCCTCTGGTGGTCAGCAGTGTGGTAGGTTATCGAACTCTGAGTTTATGTTGAGCTTAGAGTCTAACCTGGCGTATCTTCCAGAAAGACAGCGAAGCGACGTAGTCGGCTTGTTTCATGCTCACCCGACCCTATTTGGTGATGTGCCATCGAGCACTAATGTGTTAAAGCATGACATTGATGTTGGAAATGCTCATCCAGTTAGGCAACATGCGTATCGTTGTCACATAGAGAAAAGGGAGAAAATTAAAAAGGAAGTGGATTATCTGCTTGAAAATGGCTTAGCCAAGCCTAGCCGCAGCCCCTGGAGCAGTCCATGTTTGCTTGCTCCTAAATCTGACGGAACACCGGGTTTCTGCACCGATTTTCGCAAGCGACTTGCAGGAGCCTCGCTAACAGTGAATCTGGCAAAGTGTGAGTTTGGCCGATGTACTGTCCCGTGGGTGAGATTTCAAGATTCATGTCAGTTGTGACTGTTGACAAATCTCACATTTTTCGTATCGATAAAGGCCTTTGTCCTGACCTGCATCGTATTCATTCGAAAACGATAAAGCACAATGTCTTCAAAGATTCCAAGAGGTGCGCAGCTCACTGCAGAAACAAAGAAAACTGGTGACAACGGGACAAGGAATAATGTTGCTCCCAAAGGGTTATCCACCAGGTATGGGCAACAGTCAGGGCTCAAGGAGCAGAACCAGCATCTGATGGCTACCAATGAGGAGCTGCAGAAAAACCTCTCAGAGACCCTTACGCAAAGAAAATATATTTCCCCATATATTAACTGTCAATATATTGCATTATTTTGTTTTCTGATTTACTGGTTAATTGAAAAGATTTAATAAAGGAAATCTTGCTGTTGGCTACACCAAGTGATACTGATTAATAATCAACATGAAAAACATATTTATTCATATCTACAAAATATATTGAAAATATATTGAAGATATATAGAATAATATATTGTGTTAATATATTACAATATATATATATTGAATAATATATTGTGATAATATATTGTAATATATGGGATAATACATCAGTAATTGCCGCTTTCCATATATTGAGTAATATATGTAAATATATATAATATATTGGTGTGTATATATGTGAACATACATTTTACTATATATTAACATTTATATGGGGACATGTACTATATATATTCACAAATATATGGGGACATGTATGCTCTATATATTCAGATTTATATGGGGACATGTATGCAGAATATATTCACAATTATATGGGGACATGTACTATATATATATGCACAAATATATGGGGACATGTATGTACTATATATTCAGATTTATATGGGGACATGTATGTAGAATATATTCACAATTATATGGGGACATGTACTATATATATTCACAAATATATGGGGACATGTATGCGCTATATATTCAGATTTATATGGGGACATGTATGCAGAATATATTCACAATTATATGGGGACATGTACTATATATATTCACAATTATATGGGGATATGTATGCGCTATATATTCACAATTATATGGGGACATGTATGCTCTATATATTCAGATTTATATGGGGACATGTATGCAGAATATATTCACAATTATATGGGGACATGTACTATATATATTCACAATTATATGGGGATATGTATGCGCTATATATTCACAATTATATGGGGACATGTATGCACTATATATATTCAGATTTATAAAAGACCATGTACGTACCATATATTCTGAACATGAGTGCAATATATGTTCACAATGAGGAGAAATGCATGTTCTGATAAAAAAAATCTTTCATTTCATTTCAAACCTTTATTTATGCAGGTGAATCCCATTGAGATCATTGATCTCTTTTTCAAGGGTGACCTACTGCAAGTAGGTTCCACATGAATACATATAAACATAACAGAAAAACAAAAAAGGACATCATACAGCATATTTACAGTGACTACAGTTTACATAGCTAGTAACATTTACAGGTTCCAACAGTTTCCGATTGGATAGCATCTATCCTTGCTTTAAAAACATTTAGCGGAACCAAATTGCTCAGACTGTTCCAAGTTAGCGGAGCTGCGCATCTAAATGCTATCTTCCCTAAGACAGTCCTAGCAGTTGGCACATTTAATAAAACCACAGCATTCGATCTCAGGCAGTAGCCACTTACAATTCGCCGTGAGATCAGGGAGCAGATGTAGGAAGGAAGTTTCCCTAACATGGCTTTGTATATAAAAATGTACCAGTGACTGAGCCTCCGTACAGTTAGTGAAGGCAAACCTGCCCTTGCATACAGGGTAGTGATGGGTTAATACTTTACAGTTTGTCACAAATCTCAGTGCACTGTGATAGGCGGCATCTAACTTGACCAGGCAATTGGCAGGTGCATTCATATAGATCAGATCACCATAGTCCAGTACAGGTAAAAAGGTCACAGTGACTAGCCTTTTCCTGGCCTCAAGTGAGAAACAGGACTTGTTCCTGGAAAAGAAACCTAGCCTAACCCTCAGTTTTTTAAGCAGGTTATTGACATGAAGTTTAAAAGTGAGACAATCATCAAGCCAGATACCAAGGTATTTGTAACAGGTAACCACTTCAAGTTTTATTCCTTGTGTAATTAAAATATCTAAAACAGGCTCTGGTGTCTTTTTAGCTTTTGAAAAGAGCATTACCTTGGTTTTATCAACATTTAAAAGAAGCTTAAGCGCTGAGAGCTGAGTCTGAATAATGAGAAGCTTAATTTGTTTTTTTCTATCAATGTGTAACAGTTATCAAAATACTCATTAAAAGAAGGACAAGGAACGAATAAAAGAAAAGGCCTATAAACAACACATTATGTCATGACTCAAGAACATTTTTATGTAATTATGTAATAAAACCCACATTTTGTAATAATCTGCTGCATTCTGTAACAGCCTGAACGCAATATAAAATAAATGTCCCTGCATTTTGTAATAAATTATTACATTTTGCAATGGTTATTACAAAATGCGTGAGTTGCCCTTTTAAAAAACTGTAATATTCATTATGTAACCATAACCAAACTGTAAATATATCCCAAAATTGATGTTGATATACATGTTGGCTAATGAATATGGTAACACTTGATCTAGTTTTGGCCAATGAAAGATATTCTACTGAAGTATTTTTAAATTATGAGTAAGGATGATTCATGGTTGAATAAATAAACAGTTGTAATGTTATTGTTTGCAACTCATTTTGTAATAACCACAGCAATATGTAATAATATATTTCAAAATGTGGCGACATGTATTACATATTTGCATTGAACTTGTTTACTACATAATGGGCAAATTATTACAAAAGGAGGTGTTATTACATAATGAAGGGAAAATGTATTACATTTTGTATAGGTATAGTTAATAAATGATGCATTGTTATTTCATACAGGGCCAAAAAGAGCAGTCTGTTATCCTATTTAACAATCTTGTTTTTTGTTTCACCTGGTGACAACTTTAAACATGAGCTGATCACTCATTAAAACAATGTCCGGAACAGGGCCAAAAAAACAGTCTTGTACCCTATTTGATCGTCAATCTTGTTTTTTTCGTGCCTTTACTCACAAATTCTTGTGTTAATGGATGTTCTTATATCTGATGTCTTGGTCCCTGGATGGTGGTTTACTACAGCATCTGTGGAACAGAACAATTACAAATAATTAGAAGTTCACAAAAGACAGCAGGAATTATAACAATATCCATAATATCTATATTAAAGCATGGGCTGGCTTGGTGAACAATGTGGGAATACAAATAGTGGAAGAATAGGCTTTGTACATTTTCGTCTGAGTGTGGCGCTACTGGTTGGTATATTTTATGGAATTTGGACCAAGCATCTGCATCTGTAACAGTTCTGTTTAAAACTTTTTTAAATGTAATTGCATTCATCTTTAAAGGTAGGGTAGGTAAGTTTGAGAAACCGGCTCGAGATACACTTTGTGTTATATTCCATGGAATGCTCTTAACATCCCGATAGCAATGAATATCTGAAGTGCTTTGACAAAAAATCCATAAAAAAATATCATCTGTGGAAGCCGTGGTACTGTAAAAAGCACATCCAATCATTTTAGCCGGCCCGGCTGAAATGACTGGATGGCCTACCTGCCTGTCAGCCTTCCATCTGTGCACAAACTTATCTCGTGCCCTCATTGGTCATGTGCGCGTTCGTGTGTGTTGGAGGAGGGGCTCTGTGAGGAAGTGGCAGATTTTTTCCGGCTGTGTATTTTCAAATTCTAGCGCACTCGAGCTGGTTTCTCCAAAATTACCTACCCCACCTTTAAAAGACTACTTTTATTGAATGAGAGTTTTACCTAGCACAATGAGCCTGGGGTGGTGGGAAGGGAGAACTGGGCCTCGGCATCGGCATCGGCAGGAGTGGTAGTCGCCTATGAGTATTAGAATTTAGATGAACAAAGGCATAGAAAAACCCTGAAATATGTACTGACACAAAGCTACAACCCTCGATTTTGTAAGTAGTAGTAGTAAATACATACGTATATACAATATACAACAATACGCATAATGCAATTAGCAGTACCAGTAATAAAATAACTGAATAAATAGTAGTAGAACCTTTATTTAGCCAGGAAAATCAATTAAGAACAAATTCTTATTACAATGATGACCTGACAGGAGGCAAAAGGCGTCCTGAGGGGATGGGGTTTGGGAGGAAAAAAATAAAAAGACAGACTCCGGGCACTACAGAACCCAGGAGACAACACAATGACACAGAGCAGAGATGACAGGCATAGCAGTTAAACATATAAAATCTCTAAAACAATATTGCTGTGGTTCAATCTGTCATTAAAATAATATAGAACATTCATCCATTCAATCCTTCATGGCAAGGATAACTAAGCTGAATAGTGAATAAAGTGATATGTGAAAAGTAAAATGACAGTGAAATTAAATGACAGTGCGTTCCTTACCACTGCGATCTGGCTCCTCTGTCCTCGTATATTTTGGGTCTGATTCCTCACTACTGATGTCTGCCTCTGCATGGGCCCTCTCTCCTTATTTATTCTGTCTCAGTCACCACTGCTATCTGGCTCCTCTGTCCTCTTGACTTGTGGTTCTGCAGGCTTAGTTCGACCTATGAATTTCAACAATGCTCCTGTAAAATATATAGATATATAGTATTATGGGTCAACATTAAAATAACATACACTGGAGAGCAAAATGTGAAATGCCATTGACTGTAGGCTACATATTATCCACACAATTGTCAGCAGGGGCAATAACAACTAAAATGTGAACTAACTTGAATGCATTAGTCCACAACACATAGCCTAACGTAGAGTAGAGAATGAATGAATGGTTTCTGCAAAATACACAGAAATAGAAATAAGGTTCAAATTACAATAACTAACCAGACGATGGTTATTAATAATAAGCAACAGCAATACTAATTGTTGCTAAAACACATTAGACACGTTGCAAACACACGGCTAATAAAAGCTAAGTTAGCATCTCATCCACACACTATCATAGCTTAACTTAGCTAACTAGCTAGCATTAGCTCAATTCCTGAACAACATAGAAACTAAAAACGGGACATCAAGACTCATTAACACACTGACTGAGCAGGACACTATGCATACAATCTTATAACATTACCAACACTAAAGATCTGCATATATGCTCACATTCTTCACGAACGCATTCTCTCTGTGACGATGGTAATTATGCATGTGACGATGCGCAATAATGTCCTGAACGCACATGTGTAACCAGCTCGAAGACCCGTAGCTGAACTACTTTAGCTGTCCCTAAATGTGCCTGACTAAAACACGAACGATATAATGCAGATCAAGGAGAACAAGGGGAATTTACAAGACATACAGATGGAGCCTCTTATTTTGGACCCCAGCATACAGCTTCCTGCCGACTGCCAGCCAGTTGCCAGCCAGTTGCCTGCCAAAGACCAGTATTCAGGAATGTTAGGCCCTCCCACTATTCTCCAATTTCAGGGTTTAACCAGGAGATGGCGCTATATATTAAATAACTAAGACTTAGTTTTTCACAATAGAAAATGCAGATATTATATAAAAAACTAAAGTTAAAATCTTGTTTTTAATGCCCCAAGAGCAATAACATCTTGTCACAAGCTTTTTGGAAGAAAAAGACTGACTCAAGAGACCTGTAGTTGACTAATTACAGGCCTCAATAAAGTTCTGCCATTGGTTGTGAAAAACAACGGTGGACATAGTGGAAAGTGAAATTGACATTGTCGAATTTAATAAAAATACAAAATAATGTATCTGTGTACGTGTTTTACTATGTGATCTGCACTTATCAAACATCTAATTAAGGCGAGACACCCCAGGTGAATAGGGTATTTTTAACTTAAAGATATCAGCTAAATATTTCTCCAGTTAATTACTTACAATAAGGCAATTGTTTTTTGTATTACAAGTTTTCTGAAATAGCATGTTTAAATATCCAAATAAACCATTATCTCATGAAATATGCGCATATTTTAACACATTTCAGGAACCAAAATCTGAACTTTGGATAAAGCCAGGATCAAAATTATTGTTTCATTTTGTAGTCATATTAGTATCTAAGGCTTTTACAGAAGGGATTTTGGATATCTCTTTTTATCACTCCATAAATCAGAAAATACTGTCAACAGCCCTAAAATATCAATTTTCACCATGTTTTTAGGTATAAAATGTTATATAATTCAGGCTATGAATTATATATGACCAAACCCTTCTGTAAAAGCCTTCATAATATTGATAGGAATATAACTGGAAGGTTTGGTGTATGTAACTGCTGAGTGATTCTACAATTTAGGGTACATTCCATGTCCATTGATGTCCATTGATGATAATTATAATTATTCTAACTATTTTCTTCAAAAATATCATATTTTGCCTATTATTGGAAAGCATGTTATAATATCACACAAACATTATGTGCATCCTATGCTTTATTTAGCTTGAAATGTGTCATGATGTTCTTAAATTGTCAGTTTTTGCTATGTCCGTTTTTCAGTTGAGGGTGTCTTGGATTCAAAATAATGAATAAAAACCATTAAAGTAAATTTAAAAAATGATTCATTTATTTCAAAAGTCTAAATACTAAAGAATAATAACATATTTTTAATTGATTTCCCCCTTTAAATAATTTAAATATCTTAATATATGAATGTCCGCAAAAGTTCTGTCAACTATGTTACTAACAGAACTTCCCCCTTTAACTCAAAAATTGTTTGTCCCAATACCATGTCACCAGCATCACATGATGCCATGTTCCTCTTTGGCAGACATTTTGAACACACTGTGGTGATTGTCCTCTACATTTTTACAATATTTTATGTATAATAGCACATGGTCAATTAATATACTCATTGACAATCAACAATGTTACGTACATTGTTATGGTTTACAATTGTTTAATGATTTTAATTCAATTATATGTGCAAATGTGATGTTAACCTGTTCAAGAAAATGACATGTGGTCATCCAGGCAAGGCCTACCATTGAAATGATGGGTCAAAATAGGGAAATTGTCAACTAGGTTACCTGTCAACTAAGTTACCCAGTACTGTAATAAGTGTAGTAACTTAGTTGACAGGTAACCTAGTTGACAATTTGTACGACATGTAGACGTCATTACACATCATTATCAATGGAATTTTGCACTTCTGCCTTGAAATTAACATAGTGCTGATGGTTAATAATGTGTCCAGTCAACTATGTTATTTGCGTCAAATGTTTGACTTTCATTGTCAACTATGTTGCACCTCATTTTTTCAAATTTAAAATATCTAAAATAGTGCTTCTGATATCCTTTATAGTATAATGTATATCTACACAGGTTGGAGTTTTACATGACATCTCTTAAAACTATCAAAATGACCTGTATGGTAGTTTTATAATACAAAATATCCCTAAACTTAATGACAGTGCTGAACATATCACATGAAAAAACAAAACTTTAATACAATTATTTTTTAAACTTTAAAAAATCTTTGGATATATGGTAGAATAGACTCAAGAGCCTTTCAAATTTGATTTTACTTGAAGTGCAGGACTTAATCAAATGATTGTAATGACATCAAGTTTGTCCGTAACATAGTTGACAAACTGAGTAGTGAAAACATCCTTTCCCTTAAAATAAAAAAATATATAAAAATGTTTAAGCTTTGCAACTAGTGGATATGTTACACTGAGGAATATACTAACTTGAACCACTGATTGTTCTATCTATACATTTTATTTGGCATTAGTAAATAATTATGCACATTTACAGATATTTTACATGATATGAGTGATAACACGTGTTATAAGGGCTATTTCGCACAATAGGTGTGCCTTGAGATTTTTACTTGTCCTTTGGTGTGCCTTGGGCACAAAAAGTTTGGGAACCACTGCTGTAGAGAAATGTAAACGTTCACCATCCCCCACCCGCCTACTGTATGTTGCTTTTTGACATGTAAATGGGTAACTACCCCCCTCTGAGTGAATACCTGTTGTACCTGTCCGGGGCTAAGCCCATAGGACGATGCTCTGATGTCATCACCCTCGCACATTGGTCATATGTTTACAAAAAACGATGTTAACACTTTCTCGTTCTTAATATATGCTATATTTAGGGTCGATATGTGTTGAATTTACTTTAAAATAGCAGATCACTGTGATTCACTTCTCCGCGGCTCCTCCGTGCAGAGAGACCCCCCCCCGTTGACAATTCACGAGCGTCTAACTCTCTCCCCCCTGTGAAGAGATATCACAGCTGAGAGCTGCCGTTTCATTCTGACTGTTTAAAAAACGGTAACAACGGACTATTTTTCTTAGCGGATGCATGTAAATTTAAATCAATACATAGAACTATGTTTTAAATCAATAAAAATATTTTCTAAATCCATAAAAGCATTTTAATTAATATTGGGAGTCATGTCGTTACTTTGTTGAGAATGTGGCCATGTAATAAGCGGGGTAATTTGCAGCGACTTGGTCATTATGGGGAAAAATAACACCCAGGGATCAAGATCCCTCCGCGACGCGGAGGGATCAGTAATTTTTAGTGAATTACTGAGTTTAGGCACGTTAATAACATTTTAATGAAGTTGAATACAGTATATTCATATTTGTCAGTGATTTCATGTCAATTCGGCGAACATAAACGATTAAATTAGGATTAAAAATCGAGAGCCGGCTGCTGTTCGTTACGGTAACCCAACTAGGACACTTGACACAGTGGCTTTTGGCAAAGCACACAAAGAAAACAAAAAAAACCGAGAGAGATGAGTTATTGTTATTACAACGTGACTTCACTATTATTTAACAACTATTTTTATTGGGTTCTTTTATTTGGGGTTAAGTACATTGTCAGAATAAGTGAGAAATGGATTTAACTTCTGTTAGACAGCTATCATACTGAATAAATATTTATGCAAAAATGTATGGCATTAATAATGTATATCTAATTACATTTAAAAATGTATGGCATTAATAATGTATATCTAATTACATTAACTGTGAATGTCTTTCATTTTATTTAAAATGAAATAAAATTACATAAAACATTTTCCATAAAAAAGTTGATTCAAGAACAAATCAGTACTTTTCTTATATGACTATTATTGCTAAATTTGAAAGGTCTTTACCAGCTTTGGAATTATATATATATATATATATATATATATATAGCACCTTCTGCCATCCCATCTCTACTGACATATGGATCTTAACAAAGATCCGCTATACATTAGTACCAGATATACTGTACACGGACATTTTAGTGAACCAGACCAGCTGTTTCCGCCGGGTCTTCGCTTCCCGGGCATCACGTTGTTTACAAGTGTGTTCAGATGCTAAATGACAAGTGCAAGTGACAATTGTTGTCGTCTTCTCTGTGAACGTTTTTTTCTCCGTTATTTTGCCATTTTCAGATTTAAATTTCGAGCGGAAAGCTAACCAGGAAGTAATAATTACTTAAGCGGAGAACGGAGAAAGTAAACGTTACAGCAGGCATAACAACAGCCGGTGTTTATTTTATTATAATATATATCATTTGTTTTAAAGCTCAATATATAGTTCTATCCGTGACATATGGATCTTAACAAAGATCCGCTATACATTAGTACCAGATATACTGTACACGGACATTTTAGTGAACCAGACCAGCTGTTTCCGCCGGGTCTTCGCTTCCCGGGCATCACGTTGTTTACAAGTGTGTTCAGATGCTAAATGACAAGTGCAAGTGACAATTGTTGTCGTCTTCTCTGTGAACGTTTTTTTCTCCGTTATTTTGCCATTTTCAGATTTAAATTTCGAGCGGAAAGCTAACCAGGAAGTAATAATTACTTAAGCGGAGAACGGAGAAAGTAAACGTTACAGCAGGCATAACAACAGCCGGTGTTTATTTTATTATAATATATATCATTTGTTTTAAAGCTCAATATATAGTTCTATCCGTGACATATGGATCTTAACAAAGATCCGCTATACATTAGTACCAGATATACTGTACACGGACATTTTAGTGAACCAGACCAGCTGTTTCCGCCGGGTCTTCGCTTCCCGGGCATCACGTTGTTTACAAGTGTGTTCAGATGCTAAATAAAAGTTTAGCTTGTACTTTTGATACCCCGCCTCTCGGCACCACAACATCCAGTTTACTGTATTTCACATGAGCGATGTCGAACATTGAAAAGTCCTTATAAAATCTCTGTTATTAGATCAGTACTTTTCTTATATGACTATTATTGACTTGAACACTGAGAATGTATTTATTAACTTCAGACATTTGAAATATTTGAAATCAGATGAAAACAAACTGTGACGGACCCTGCCGTGTTATCTATGATTACTATGCCTTACTGTACATTCATAATTTCAGCCGGAGGGAGGTGGGCGGCGCTGCGGAGGAGCAGATTGCGAGTGAGGTGCCTGTTCTAAACGAACTATTCCAGCTGTTATAAAGCATTAAATAAAAAGTAAGCAAGGAATACAGAATGTTTCGTTACGTAACTTTGTTGAGAATGTGGCCATGTACATGTAATACATGGGATCATTTGCAGCGACTTGGTCATTGTGGGGAAAAATAACACCCATCCTGATCGTTTCAATGAAGTTGAATACAGAATATTCATATTTGTCAGTGATTTCATGTCAATTCGGCGAACATAAACATCAATGATGATGATTAAATTAGGATTAAAAATCGGGAGAGCCGGCTCGTTCGTTTTTTCCGACTAAACAACATCTATTATTTAGAAGTTGATTTCACATGACTCCAGTGTGGAACCCCACTGCACCCCCTGGTGGATCAATGATCCATTGCAGCTGGCTTCACAATAATTAAATGTATTTATCATGGGGGCGGTATCAAGTCTGACTGGGGGCCGGCCGGCCATCACGGAACGTGCACGAACCGATCACGACCCTCGCACTTTAAACTGTCCAAAATAAGACGCTTCATCTGTAGACTAACTGTGGTTACATTACTTAACTAGCTCATCGTCGTCACCAGTCAGAAAATGTCCGTTAGCCGTGGGGCTAGTTTTCGCTATGTTAAACTCCATTGACTTATGCTAAAATGTTAGTGATCTAAAGGTCCGCTATTTTTGGCTGTTTTGGGTCGACTTCAGTTGACTGTAAAATCGAAAATCTTCGAAATTGAATGTTCACAAAGCTGCGGACCGGTTATACACTCATACACGAGGGAACTAACATAGCTAATTTAACTAACGTTAGCTAATGTAGCTGGTGTAGTGCCGAGAGACGGGACATACGGATTAAGCAACTAGACTACTTATAGTGTACATGCAGAATTATTTCAATTTAAAATAGTTTTAAATGCTCACACACATACCTGACTCTGGTGCTGTATTTTCCTCTCGTTTCTTTTTAATTTTCCGTTTCGAAGCACCTGATGAATGCTTTCTCTTTGACACTCAGCGACAGAATCAACAGACAGAGGCAGCAACGCAGATTTGAATCTGCCAATCAGATCAATCTATTGCTGGAGAGGGGGGGGGGCTCCCCGAAATCAGCCGGAAGTGGCGCATTCGAATACTGTTTGGGCTGTCTGCCGTGGATGGGCTGCGTTCCACTCCAAATAGCCGGTCGGCCGTAATATATGCATAGATATATATGCGTGCATATATTCATATATATATGCGTGCATATATGCATATATATATATTTATATATATATATATATATATATATGAATATATATATGCGTGCATATATGCACGCATATATGCATATATATATGCGTGCATATATGCATATATATATGCGTGCATATATGTGTGTGTCTATATATATTTATAAACTGTATATTATTTTCCATCATTCAATGGACAATTTGTACTTTTTTTATATGTAGGCTACCATCAAACATATGTTCATATATAAAGTGGGTAACTATACAAAACGAAGTGAGATAACTGTTTATGAATATCTGTTCAATTTTATGTAAACTCATGAAAGATAAATGAGTGTTTCAATAAAACTATTACATATAAATGTATAGTGCAGTTTTTGTTTTCATTGCAATATTTTTTTTTTATATGTATCAATATATAGCCATACATGGTCCATGCATATATTGCAATATATTTAAAAATATAAGGACTACTTTCCCATATATGGAAATGTATGATCCAATATATTGTATTATATTTACCAATATATTACAATATATTTTTGTTTCATAAGGGCAGCAAAGAGTAGCTGAGTTGGACTGACGTACAGTGACATTAGCCGCGTTCACACCAAGTACTTTCCTGTACTTAGTTCCGGCACTAAGAGCCCTGGCGCTTTTAACCCCAGGGCACTTAGTACAGATCGCGTTCACACCGGAGTACTTTTCCCTGAGGGAAGATTACAAGTACAGTAGGTGGCGGTAAGCACCTTAAAGTTGTTTGCAATCCGCTACAAAACAAGAGAAGAAGAAAAACTTCCCGCGTATACTGTCTGTTGTTTACCTTCCGACCTCAGACATGATGGAGATGGAGTCGACTGAAGTTGTGCTGTTTGTGCTCATGTTATACAGCTTTGTAACTTCGTTAATGCGGCCAGAGCCTGAGCCTATTAGGCGTCCGACAAAAATCCGGAGCCGCCACACGTCGAATGCTATAATCGCAAAGTTTCTTCAGCATCAAAGGCAGTTCAAAAGCTTTAGGAAAAGGATTGGCCGACGGAAAGCACACATGATTGCCATGTTTCACCGTAGGATGGCTGATACAGGATCTGTTTAATCGCCATGTCGGTTTTCTTTATTGCACTCTCAAGACATAACATTAAATAGAAATATTTTTAAATGTAACTAAAGTGTCAGTTGTACATGTCAGTAAACATTGTCAATATAAAATAAAGTGTCAGTTGTACTATATAATAACAGTAATAACAATATAAAATAAACTCCCAGGTGTAGGGATAGTCTTAGCAGCAAACCCACCTTTATTATATATCTTCCTGAGACCCACTGCATCCGTCTGCCATAAACACTATGCAAACATACATGTTAGTTTTGGCCCATAGTGGACTCCATGTTGTGTTGTGTGAAATGGGGGGGAATTAAAAGTTTAGGTCAAATAATATTTAAAATGATATAAATTGTCATATTTGTGTATGTGCCCCTGCCATTCCCCCACAAGGTTGCAACATTGATGATAAATAAATGACAAATAAAGCTTTGCCAGTTTATAACCGATGAAACATGATGGTATCAGAATAATCACTTACATGTGATGTATAGGATGCTACACAGGTCACAAAAGATAAAGTGTCAGGAGAAATAAGCTTAATCGCCATGTCGGTTTTCTTTATTGCACTCTCAAGACATAACATTAAATAGAACAATTTTAAATGTAAATAAAGTGTCAGTTGTACATGTCAGTAAACATTATATATAAAATAAAGTCATAACAGTAATAACAATATAAAATAAACTGTCCCAGGTGTAGGGATATTCTCAGCAGCATACACACCTTAGTGCAACGTTGAGTGTCGTGTGTCAGTATTTACAAAAACTATACCAAATAAACTGTTATTAAATGCAGTTTGTCGCTCATCCTGCCGCTGCGCCGACGCTTCCTCATGGCGCAGCGCCCACACTTCATCCTGGTGCTGCTGGCGCTCCATCTGCTGCTTGAACACTTCTGCCTGGCGCTCCATCGAGGTGGGCCTTGGTGAACAGCACCATCTGATCTCCACGCAGCGACTCATTCACCACGGCACGCCGGTCCTCCAACGCCTGGGCGGTGTCAAAGAAATTCGCATCCCGTGTCCGCTTTCCTAAGAGGGGAAAATAAGCAATATACAAGATCTGTTTAGTCGCCATGTAGTTTTACAACATACTAGGAATGTGTTTTTTGTATTTTCACAAATAGAATTAAGGTTTCACAAATCTGAAACTGTGTTATAAAGAATCTTTTGACTCTCTGGGATAATCCAGTCCAGATTTGATGAGTCTAGGTATAGTGGTTTTAGATCAGGACCTGGTCTAATGTGGTCTAATGTGGTCTAATGTGGTCTACATGTAAAAAAAGCACTGAAATCTCCCTTTTTTGTATTTTCACAAATAGAATTAAGGTTTCACAAATCTGAAACTGTGTTGTAAAGAATGTTTGGCCTCTCTGGGATAATCCAGTCCAAATAAATCGGCTATGCAGCGATTTAAGAGGTTCAAACACGGAGGATTGTTCCTTTTTGAAGAGTGCTTCATGTATGCTTGAACTTTGTTTAATGTTGTTGAGGCAAGTTAAACATAAAATATGATGAATATTATGAAATAAACATGATTGTGAACATCAGTTCGATGCGTAACGTTCTTTCAAGACAAAGTTACAGTGTGTGTACCTTTGCGTTTGGTTGCTGGTAAGGAGGACGAGGCGCTGTGATCTAGAATGCAAAGCTCGCTTGTTTCCAATCCCGAGAGTTGTCCATCCTCGCCTGAAACAGACGATTAGTGCCATGAGTTAGTGAAGCAAATTACAGAAACACTACACAGTTATTCATAAAACGTTTTCAGAGCGGCCGAGAATATCTAGCTAGCTAGATGTAGCTAGCTCGGGGCCTATCCAGCCTAGCATGGCTAGCTTGATCTACTGAGTAAATAAAAGTACATCTGAGACCATTATTGTGCAGATTAAAACCCCAGTGCATGTAGTTGATTTTACCTTCGTCGTGGTAGTCATCGTTGGCCACTGAATCCGCCGTTTGTAGTCCTGAGTTTCTTTATATTTAGCTGGCTGTGCACAATTCCCAGGTCGAGTGAAAGCTACCGAACTGGCTTCAGTAGCATTCCCTGGGTCGCGTCCTCGGCGTAGATCTCCAGAAGCGCCGACACCTCCTCATCATTTCTTGATGCTTGCCATAACTGCTTTCAAAAACAAACACAACGCACGGAGCGTTGTGTTTTTGTAGCGAGGAAAAACAATGGCGTCTCCACACAACATTTTCAGAGTTGTACGGGCGTGGTTTGCAATTCGCCCAGCCAATCAGCACTGGGGCACTTTTGGAGCACTTTTCACCCACAGAAAAGTACGCTCTCTGAGCTGGCTCTAAAAATGGGGGTAAAAGTACCCGAGATTAAGGGGTACTCACGGAACTAAAACGCGAAAAGTACGGTGAAAGTACTCCGGTGTGAACGCGGCTATTGAAAAGGAGAATGGGGAAGTACAGAAAAACCTGTCATGTCCTCCTAGTCGCAGCCAACATAGACCCAGTTGTAGGAGAAAGAGTTGGAGAAGCTGCACGACAAAATGAAGGTCAAAGAAAAGAAGTTATGAGTGTATCCACGAACCTGCTGAATGAATTAAAAGTGTTCAGAGACTCTGCATCTCAGCTAGACTGGTGTAGGAAGGTTGATTTGCATGTACTGGGTTTTATGGGGTGGGGTGTTACGTGCCGTAGTGTGGGTGTGTGTGTGTGTCTTTCTCTCTCTCCCTCTGATTCTCCAGGTGCAGCCTGATTGTCTCCAGGTGCAGCCTCTCTCCCAGGTGCTCCCAATCCCCAATCAGGGCCTTCCTTAAAGGACCTGAGGAAGCCTGCAGTGGTCTCTCTTTCTCCTCTGGCTGCACGGGTGCAGCACGGCGTCTTGGGTCTCTGTGTGGGACCTGTTTGTCTATTATTGTTGGATTAAATCTCATGTTGTGAAAAAAGAGATCAGTTTCCTCTCTTTTCTCGTGCTGGTCGTTCTGTGTTTTGTTACTCCCCTTCGTACCCCTAGATTTTGGAGGGAACGTAACACTGAGGCTGTTTCGCCCTAGACACATCTGATGAAATGGAGTTGCTAAAGAAATCAATCATGCATGCTCGATTGACTTGACGGACACGAGCTGTCTGCCTTTTTATCCGCCAGGAGTATATTTTAAAAGCACTTTGAGAGCACAGAAAATATGTTTGGTAATACAGCACACAATTACTAAAGCTTCTAGCAAATGTCCTGACAATCAGCCCTCAAAATCACGTCTCGGATGGCACATCAAACTGATGAATGGAAAAGATCTCGGCATACAGAAGGGAGCAGGAAAGCTTCACTCACTATTCTGATTATTAGAGCGCTGTTGATCAAATTTACGACTGTAATTTCGTCCGGACATGCTTGTGTTTCCCATTTACATATGGTTTATAGAGCTGTGATTTCATTTGCATAATAGGAGCTCAAAGTGAAACGCTGATGAAAGCAAAAGGAAGGGCTCTCAGTAAACTTTTTATGGGCTGCCGTTAAAAGAGGAGAAAGCAAATACCACACTGCACTATGCAAGTGGGAGTGTGTTTTCCTTTTTTCCCTTCCTCTCACTCTCGCACAATACACAGACACAAATACACAACATGATGGCAAGACAATGAAGGGGAGTGCTGAATGTTCTTGCTTTCAGCCCCCGTGAGCAAACAGAGGATGTCAATATCCTTCAAATGCCAAAGGAAACAAGCGAGAGTCAATAGACTTTCCATGCGCAATAAAATACAAATCAAACAAAGACAAAATACTTCTGCTCATGTCTGAATAATGAACCAATAACAATTAAAAAAAAAACATCTTCGGCTCGGGGAATGTGTTTCTGTTACACAATAACCCAGACACTAATTAATTCAGTTTAGCATTTAGCATATTCATGAACAACTCAAAACCTCCACATTCAGATGCATTTATGCAAACATTCGTAAAGGTAGATGTTGACTCAGTAATGTGTATAATGCACTTAATTCTTCTTGTTTTGCACCGGGGACATTTTGCGGTTGCATTTGTAAAACTATGAATAGGTAGTGGGGCTATACAAGACTAAAGCCAACCAACAAATTACAATACCATAGATTTGCAGCCGCACGAGAACTGAAACTTCGACTGAGTTCGGTTTTTTCCATTTGTAGATAATCCGGTCAGATAGCGATACTGCCATAGAACTTTTATTGATCACCTGTCATATTGTTTAAGTCACATAACCTGTTTTAAGATTATAGGTTCACATTTCTTCATGTCAGTATTCATACTATAAGTATGGCTCTTTACAGATGGATTTATAAAGATTTGAACCTATTCTTTGGTGTTATCACCTGTTGTGTCTTTGTCTAGGGGAACCTAGACAAAGCATGAATGTGACACTCCACTGCTCACAATCTCAGGAAAGGTCAGCGACCCAATGCAAATCAATAAGCAGTTGAATTTTTGTTGGAAAACAAAAGAGATATGCCAAAAACAACATGCCAAAATATTTCTCAAAGAAAAAATACCCAAAACTTTCTGAACAAAAACAAAACGGAAGACAAGTCTCTAACCAGAGGCCTGTACAACGAAGCCAGTTCAACATACTGTACTGTACCCTGTATACCAGGGGTCTCCAACAGGTCGATCAGCTTTGCAGTAGCTTGCCGCTCGCGGTTCACAGACTGTGTAGAAAAAATCAGACGACAATAAATGCACCTGAATCAGTCCGTGTCGCTGCGGCTCAGACACACATGGATTTATGTTTGAAAGAATACTCGCGTTAGCACCATGTCAGGTTTTTGGTGGATTTAATCAAGTCTTGGATTGCAGAGTATGAATGTCCTCTTGCTATTTTCAGTTGATAAATACTTGTGTAAAGTTTGTGAAGGCAGGAGGAAAAAAGCTTCCGCGATTACCGTCTCCACTGTTCCTCCAAACCCTGACCCCTGCCTAAAAATAATGAGTGACAGGCTGATAGTAACCTGATAGAAACGTTATTATTCACTTAATCACTGATTGAGATATGATGAAGCTAACTTAATCTCATACATTCATGGGATTTATGTAACAGTAAGACAGAGAATAAGTGTGCACCCACATGCACTATTTTTGTTTGTATGCTGTTGTAAATACTCCTGTTGTCTGCTGTGTTCAGACTCAAGTCATGTTTGTGATGCCACATTCAGGACCTTCAGTGTCCTTTTTTAACAGAAGACCATTGCAAAAAGCTGCAGCTAGACTGCAGAAGTATTAGTTTTTTGTTTTTGAGGATGGAACAATTTCACACACAGATATAGGGAGGCTAGACCTATACAATTGATTTATTATGGTTTATAATTTCATGTCAAGATGAAGAAAAAGAAGAAGATGGCTGAACTGTTCAGTGTCAATCCTGTGGAGATGGAGATGGAGGTTATAAATCTCCAAAATCATGTTCAGCTTAAGTCTCGGCAAAACTCACAACATTTCTCGAGCCTTGTAGACCCAGAAAACTCTAAGAACATTCACCAAGCAGCACTGAAAATGTCTGCTTTATTTGGCTCTACATACCTTTTGTGAAGCAGCTTTTTCTGACATGAATGTCATGAAATCTAAATACAGAACAAGACTGAGTGATGAACATTTAAATGACTCTAGAGTGACCCTAAGTGGGTACACTCCAGCATACACCTCTATGGTGGACTCCATGCAGTGCCAGTCATCTCACTAACTGTGAAAAAGAGTGAATGCCACTTATTTTACACATGTGCCATAAAATGCTTGAAAGGTGGTGATTAAGGTGATGTATTTACTATGTGGGCCATAATAAGAAGTGAAAAAATTGTCTTTTTTTCTTGGACATTTATGTGAATTTTCAGTGATGTACTTATGTGGGCCATAATAATATGTGAGAAATTGTCGTTTTCTTGGACCTTGATGTGAAGCTTTTTTTTATAAGCTTTGGGTATTGCAATTTCACACATGTACAAAAGTAGCTTAATTCAACTGATGAGTGCTATGTGAATAAATGTAAGCGATGTGATGCAAGTAGCTCTTGGCCACTTTCATTTTTTCAAAGTAGCTCTCAGATGAAGAAAGTTTGGAGACCCCTGCTGTATACCCTAGCAAAAGCGATCTGGCTATGCAGTCTTACAATGCTGGTTATCATCTCAGTAAGTCAAGACATGGTTTCTCTGTACAGCTACGAGCGCGTTACATCACAAACATGCAGCGCCCTGACAGCGGAGCGTCATACTTTATGAATGAAGAGTAAACTATCATGTTAGACAAATATGAAGAACTTTAAACATCCATGACTTAAACTCTTAATTCAGGATATAGGCAACATAGTTGCAGCTGCAAGGTGCAGGAAGAACAGCTGCCCCATCTAAGACACGAGTGGATCTAACTTTAATTACACTTGAGTGTTTTGTCAACTAAATGTGTTAAAAAAACAACAGACTAGCAACACAGAACAATACAAAATGCTTTCTCTCTGTTGGGAGCCGGAGAGGTGGAAGAGGGCAGCGTGACTGACTCTTGATAGTGCTTATGTCAACAGGTGGACCAAATCAGAAAATCAGGCAGCCAATCAGCAGGTTGGTTGATTCACCAGGCTGCAGCTGTGTGTATGGTCACTCACATACTGTACAGACTGTCTAAGAGGAGGAGAGAGAGAGAGATCTGACACACAAATGAAATCATATTAAACAATGGTCATGACACACCAAACAACCTTTTAAAGAGGCATCTGAAACTTGGGAAAATAAACAAAGAATTGTAGCAATAGTCTACCTGTCTTCCTCCTGTCTGCACTTCCTAGTCCTATCTGAGGGCTAAATATTTATCTTTTACTTATCTTTACCATAACTATGATCAGAAGTGACTCTTATATGCCACAGGTCCTCACATGACCTTTTTATATCCCTATATTATTTCACTTCATTTATATTAATATATAACATTATACAGTATATTGTTAGAAGGGGCAATCAAATGTTTCCACTGCATGGTCCTGTTTTGCTTGCCTTAACTTGACTAAATGTTTATACCAGATGTCATTCTCTTTTTTGTCTACTGCAGATAGTATCCCTTCAGTGTAGGAGGGATAATCAGCTGATCTCTGTAGTGACATCATCTTCAGTGGGACTCAGCTGGATCCTTTCATTGGCAACCAAACAGAGGAGCGTCTGCACTTGTTTAATTGCAGTGTTTTAATTCCACCATCTATTTTCGGCTCAACTCGCTTGGAAAGTCAACCGCGGCTGAACGAAAAGAAAAGCTACCAGGTACTCTCCAATCCTTCCACTAATGGAAAACCAAAGAAGCCTGAGCTGTGACGGAACGTCCACACGGCGGTGTGCATTGAAGCTTCAACTCTTCTTCCCATTCACTTTGAATGGGGTGACGTCACGCTTTGCTGAACTGCATTGTGGTTCCGTCGCGTCGCTTTGCTCGCGTCGCTTTGCTCGCGTCGCTTTGCTCGCGTTGCTCGCGTTGCTCACTTCAAAAGTTGAGAAAAGTTCAACTTTTTCAAGCTTCGACGGAAGCGTCAGTCAATCAAATCATATGCCAGTACAAGCTCTAGCCAATCAAACCGTGTGCTTGTGTGTCCGGGGCAGGAGATTCATGTGATTGGTTGTTGGTCGAGTTTCAGACACGCCCGCCGGCAAGCTTCAACGCATGCTGCCGTGTGGACGCTGTGGCAGCATCTGTTGGTGCTGCAGACTAAAGGATTAAAAACAAAAATAAATCCAGGGGTGTGGAGTTAGATAGACCTCCCGCTCCTCATATCTGGTTGATGCTAGCAGCTCTATAGTCAACATTTGCCGCTACTAGCTTAACAATCTCGGAGAGCAGAGAGGACCAGGTTTTGACAAGGGGGAAGAGTGTTTGGACAAAAACATGATAAACTGTCGATTTCAATTGATTTTTGAGATTTTTTTCTGTCCATAGTGAATAAGATAGTTAGGGTAAGAGATTGTGATGCTAAATCAGTGGAGTTTCTATTTAAGTTCCCAACTAACCCAAGCAGGAAACCCCCAGTGCCACCATAGTAGCTCACAAGTAATGCAGTAGACACTAGAATGTACCAATCCAATATTTGTCAAGAGCTTTGTGAAAACTGGTTCTGCCTGGAGACCTACCCTAACTTTAACTAAACTCAACCATCTGGGGCAAAATTCAAATCAAGGGTTACCATATGTTGAAGCCAATTTTCGTAGTGGCCAAACAATGGACTTACAACTTTCCTGTTAGTCCGTGATGTTCATTGGGCCCAAAAATGTTTTCCCATTAGCCGCGTTCACACCAAGTACTTTGCCGTACTTAGTGCCGGCACTTAGTGCCCCGGCACTTATTACCCCAGGGCACTTAGCAGAGGTGGGACCAAGTCATTGTATTGCAAGTCCGAGTCAAGTCTCAAGTCTTTGCGCTCAAGTCAGGATGGGCAAGTTCAAGTCAAGTCCAAGTCCTAAACTTTGACAAAATGAGTCTTAAACAAGTCCTATGTGCTTTTCAACAAATGTAATGACATCGATCAACAGAATAATACTTAATAATCAAACTGCTCTTTATTAGTCACATTAATAATTTAATAATCCATTTTCTCTCTGCTGGTAAAGTAACATGTTTTTTTCTATTTTAAGAGGGATCAGTAAGGTTAGGCTACCGTGACGGTTTGATTCAGAAGGAGTTCAATGTATAAGATCCCTGATGTTGAGGTAACCAGAATGTTTATTTCCACTGTGTACATGTTATAAGGGACCCACAATCTATCTTTATGCAAGGGATAATGTGCAGCAAGGCGGTCTCTATGGGGAAAAGAACACCCGAATCTACATCCCTCTGCAGGTGGTACTTTAACTACATTTTGATGATAATACTTTTCTACTTTTACTTGTAACATTTTGAATGCAGGACTTTTTATTGTAACCGAGTATTCCTACACTCTGGTACTTTTACTCAAGTACAAGATCTGAACTTCTCCCACCTCTGACAATAAATCCTGAGTGGTTACCAAACATTTTTTTCATTTTACAAATCCTGCACTCAGCTTTGCTTTCTCCAATATCATTGAAATGCAGCCAGATGCTGCTTCTTTTTTCGGTTTTCGCTCATTTCTTGACTTTTTCCGACGCGCTTGCATTTAAATACGTCTCCCCGTTGCTCTGTGTAGCTGGCCTGTATCACTACACTTGCTGTCTTTGGAGCGTCTGCCCCCCACCCTTCTTTCACATAATGGTATGATCCTAGTGTGTCCTCGCATATGATTGGCCGCATGGTTGCTCAGCAAAATAAAGATTCTGCTCTCCCCGACGGGAGTCTGCTCTTCTGAACGGCAGCTCGCGATCGGCGTGTTGGAGACCTCAAGTCAGAAGGCTCAAGTCCAAGTCAAGTCCCGAGTCATTAGTGTTCAAGTCCAAGTCGAGTCGCAAGTGTTTTGTGATTTTGTCAAGTCGAGTCCAAAGTCATCAAATTGGTGACACGAGTCTGACTCGAGTCCAAGTCATGTGACTCGAGTCCACACCTCTGGCACTTAGTACAGATCGCGTTCACACCGGAATAAGTTCCCTGAGGGAAGATTACGCAAATGAGCCGCTGACGTCACTTCATCTTCTTCTGCTTTGGGTTTACTGGCAGGCCGCAAACAACTTCACGGCGTATACTGCCACCCGAAGTACCCGGCCGGAAGTCCCCAGAGTTGGGGACTGGCTTCAGTAGAAGCTGCTGGGACTCCCAGCAGCTTCTACTGAAGCCTTCCGAGCAAATCGCCAGAACGCCGACACCACCTCATCTCCACCGCTCCCATGTTTTATTTTGTGTTGCCATAAGTTAGTCTCTCTGCGTTTGTGCGCTGGGCGAATGCTAATAATGCTAATGCGACGATAATAAAATGGCGGCTCTACAAAACATTTCAGAGTTTTACGGGAATTCGCCCAGCCAATCAGAACAGGGGCACTTTTTTCCCCCAGGAAAGTACCATCTAAGGCACTAAAAATGGGGGCACTAAAAATGGGGGTAAAAGTTCCCGGCACTCAGTACTCTTTTTGGTGTGAACGCGACATAAGGGGTACTAACGGAACTAAACGCGAAAAGTACGGGGAAAAGTACTCCGGTATGAACGCGGCTATTGCCTTAAAGTGGGGAAAAAGATGTCTGTAAATCAGCGGAGAATCCTAACTTAACTATCCAAGGTAATACCTAAACTCAACCAACTGGCACAAGATTCAAGGGTTACCAAATGTCGAAGCAAATTTTTGTAGTGGCCAAATGGTGGAACTACCACTTCCCTGTCAGTCCGTGATGTCATCATTTTTTAAAACTAAATCAGCTACCCAGTACAAACACTTTTATAGCCCTTATCTAAATCATTAGGGTCTTAAAGGCGTAGAATGTGCTAAAAGCAGTTTATTTTATTTAACTGAGCCAAGAATGGCCTAGGAATGAATAGGGTACCGCCTCCAACGCTTGGAGTCTTCGTATTGCATGTGCCTTGAGTATCATCCTTTAATGTTACCAGTTAATGGCTAATTGTGACTTTTTCTTTTGCCAAACCATGACGTTTATGCATCTCCAGCAGGTGCCCTTCTCAGGCATTGATCTACTTTTTAATTAGTTGCACAACAACTCTTTCAAAGGGCTCTGGTGGGAGGAAGCCGTGCCATTTGCGTCCTCTGCCTTCCGCACAGGGAAAGGAGAAGAAAAAGGGGTATGCTTTAGAGATAACTGAATGAAAGTAGGAATTATAAATGATACTCCGCTCTTGGATGCACCTAATTAGGAGTGATGGTGGCTGAAAGAGTGTGTGCAAATGACAAATGAAGCCTTTACACATCAACTGGACCTCATTTGATGTCGCTGTCTGTGAAATCCGAGGTGTTACGAGCTCCTCTCAGGGGTCGAGCTTCTGCATGTACATCAGTGACACTCTCCCGCTCATTTCTGTCTCCCTTCTCTCTCCCTAGGCTAACTGCTTGTCCATGACCATCCATCTGCACCAGTGATCAGCTGGTTTCAAATCGTGGCTTTGACAAGCAGGTGTGACTCCTTTTGAAAGGTGCTCTTTGGTGCAGTTCCGGGGATGAGGGTAGGAGGTTGAGTATGCGTGTGCGTGTGCGTGTGCGTGTGCGTGTGCGTGTGCGTGTGCGTGTGCGTGTGAGTGGGTCGGAGAATATTATTGACACATTTGCCCTTCCCTGGAGTGCTTTGGGTCCAGACTGTCTGATGTCTCTCAAGCGTGCTAGTAGTCTGCCAACTGCAGCTTGTAAGGTCACATGTTTTGACCCTCCTGCAAAGACTGATTAGAAATGACAGGCTTCCAACTACTGATGCCTTCATGTCTCTCTTTTAAAAAAGCATCCATTTTATTACTGTCTGGATCAATAAAGAACATATTTAGTATTATTATTTCATTCATGCACAAATACAGCTCTTAAAGGGTTAGTCCACTCAAATGTTCAACAGAAATATATTTCTTCACTTAGAAATGATTGTTTAGGTTATCAAATCTCCCCAGAAACAATGTCCAGTTCGTGACAAACTTAAAATAAAGTATGAAAAAAAGTGTTGCTGACTGAAATACCATCATTATTGTAAAATACACAAAATGATATTATTACAATATATGAATTCATGTATTGTGTTCAGATGTTATTTAAAATGGGAAGGATCATTTAATCGTCATGTTACAACTTTTTGAGGTTGTGGATTGGAAAAATAAAAATAAACTAAATGACCATTTAAACAAGTCTGCTCACAAATGATTGATATCAGCAGAAATGTAACATTTATAAGTAAGAAAAACTAAAAACGTATTGCAGTTAGATTTGCATTGTATTACGTGTAAATATTTGTATTACACTTGGCTGTAGGGGGCAGCATATGCCAAGGAGGAACTGATACAATTTGGAGCAGATCCGAATCATAGGATCGTCAACAATCTTCCATTTTGTTAACATTGCAAGATATAGCAGATGTGCTGCATTCATGTGGTGTTGTAAAAATCGTAAAGAAAGAGGTTCAGGGCGTAGAAAATTCCCATGAACGTGTCAAACATTTGGAAAGTTTGCCAAAATGTTGCTACTCATTTTATGGTTCACCCATTCGTCTTCGTTTGATATACATTATCACGCAAATACCGGAAACACTGTGAGCAACCAAATAGACCTACAATAATCTTCTTGTAGCGTCCAAGTTGCTTAAGCATAACGAATACAATTCCAATTCCCAGTTTCGGTAATTGGATCATCCAACAAGCAAGTAATTGTACAAGACTATTGGCCTGTGCACTTTGAGTACCATTTGAGTTATGGGTATTTTTATGTATTTATTTGTGTAAAGAAAGAGAACGGAAAATCGGCCCTTTGATTCCAAGGGTTTCCAAAAATAACAAGGACAGTGGTTGTGATGCTAGCTCAAGAATGTTTGCTTTGGTCGCTTCACTTGATACCTTTCTGTTTGTCTGTGCTGGAATTATTTGTTACACATGGGAAATGGGGGAGTGTTTCAAGCCCAGGTTTCTGACAGATGGTGGGGGCCGGTGCCAACGTAGGCCTGGGCGAGAGGCCGGTACAAGGTGGGCCTGAGTGAGACACAAACCACACACAGCTAATCTGGCACACCATCAAACCTCTTGGCAGCTCTCCGAGGGTAACAATTACCGAAGCAAGGTGGTGTAGAGCCTGCGCTTTGAAAATGAAATGAGTTTTTCCCTCCATGGTTACAATCACTACAGAAATCCTTACCTTTCAAACGTGTACGTGGTTTCCCTTTGTTCCTAATCCACAGAGAAACATAAAGCAGATTAGAGAGACACACAGACAGAGAAAGCGTTGTTTTGTGATGTGGCCCAGTGTTTAACATTTACTTCGAATATCTCGTACGCTCAACAGTTTATTTTGTTCAAGAGCTGCAGGTAAAACAGGAGTGTACAGTAAAATACTTGAGCTAAAAGCGTTGGTTCGAGGATAGGCAGAGCTGACTGTAATGAGGCACTGAGGGGCCCTGTCAGACAGGAGACAAAAGACCCCACCAGAGTCCTTCACACTCGCAGGGGAGAAGTGCTAATTCTTCTGTCCTCCCCTTCTGGGTTTGATAGTCTGAGGGCCTCTGTTCTACTCTTAGCTCTGATCAATATGTCATGTTCTCCTCTTTTCTGTTCGGCTTGTCACCGAACCTGTGGGGAAATGTGAAGTAATGGCAGCATTCCATAAAGCAGCTGTGCCCCCCCCCCCATGTTTTTTTTGTCAGCACAATAACAGAAAAACTACTGGCCCCATTTGACTAACACTGAGGGGTTTATAAATGTATTGTTTTTTCTATCAATAATGCAATATATGGCATTTTGCCTTGGCGTAGGTGTGTGCACTCTGAGTGCCATTGTATTGTCTCTTTTTCTCTCCCGAAATGTCTTTTGTACATTTGAATGTTGGACACAGGCAAAACTGACCAAAAACGGACTAAAATATCTCTACAGTAATTGAATTGAATGCAACGGATCTTTGAAAAGACTTTCTCAGAGGATAAATCCTAAGGGTTTTGTTGACTTTCTGACTTTTCCTCTAAGCCCCTAAAGGTTTGACATTTGTGTTTTTTAGATTAACATTTTAATTAGAATTCAATATACTTCTGTGACATTTGTAATATATTGTATAGTTGGTCACCAAATGAAGAATTGTTATCACGTTGGATCCTTAAAGTTTAGTTGAGTGCCAAAATTAAGTAAAAAAAGTGTTGTCATATCTTCACCATTTCAAACTAGCAGCTTTAAATAGCCTTTCAGAGCCAATACAGGAGTAAGCCCCATTTGTAGCTTGATCAACGCTAAGGTTATTTGCAATAACTGATATCCTTGCCTAAACTTGATCGAGTGTTTTGGTTGTCTAACCTTTACCGTATCGTCAGCTAAAATAGTACTAAAACTGCAGCGAACAGTTCTTGTTAGCAGGAGATACAAGTGGGGACAAAATCTAAATAAAAGTGTCCCAGGCTACGGTGGAGGACTGCCTAGTCAACTTGTTTAGTTTGTGCATAGTCCCAAACACATTTGGAAGCAGTTCATTTGTCTATGCCAAACAACTGGGACAAGGTTGTGAAGTCTGTACCCGAGGCAAGGTGCCGAGCAGCCACTGCCAGCTGTACGGCCGAGAGAACACATGAGATTTCTTCAATTTTGCAGTAGTTGCATGATCTTATGTGTCACTCTGAAGACATTTGAGAGGAAATTGATCTAGAGCAAGTGTACACATATGTGGATATAAAACATGTCCCAACAGGAAAACAGGGGGAAAAAACAATGCATTGACCATGAATCCACAAAGGAAACTGTCACCATCATCATCTCACCACCGCACACAATATCCATCACAACAATCCGGCCGAGTCATTCAATCTAATTATCTCACGGAAAGTGAAAAACAAAATGTGCCAGAGGTGTGAGATTTCATTTGTTTCTGTACATCACACAGTATGACATTACCATCGTGGAATGTCATTGTGAAACACCAACGTCAGCGATATATGAGCCTGATGCTGGATGTTTTTTCTGAACATGATTCAGAAAGCTCCAAAGCCAGTCAGTTCATTATGTATTTTATTTTAATGCGTGCTGGTTTCATAATCATAGAGTGTACATGAAATGGAAAGATGTGTTTTTGTTTGCCATCATTTAAATATAGTGTAATGGGTCCCAGGGGATGTAGTACAAGTTACTGTATAGATATTTGTATAGATTATATTTTAACAAGCTCTGTGTCACTTTAATGTGTGCAGACAAACGCCCACCCTCCAGTTCCACTAACACACTTAGCTCTTTCAATGGCCATGTTCTTGCGTTTAGCTTTCAGCATTGTGAATAATAATAGCTCAAATTTGCTTATTCTTTTGTACTTTTACTAAAGCAAAAATTTGAACGAAAGACTCATACAAACAATTACCGGTTGCCTTGTCACAGACAATCAGTTCGACAAAATATGTTTGTCTTTTTCACTTGCCTGCTATGATGGTTCTTCAGGACTGCTTCTTGAGCTCTAACCTCACTTTCGCAGACTTTGCTGGTGATTTTAAAGTAGATGACAATGTATGTGTGTCGATTAAGAGGAAAATATGCTTGGTTTTCTTGTTATTATTGCTATCAGGAAATGTACAACCTAACCTAAAAAATGTGACCTTTACTCCTTTTCTAAGATGAATATCAATGCCACTCTTATGTCCTTTAGCTTAGCATAAAACAGACAGGATGGCAGGGGGAAACAGCCAATCTTTACATCTCATCTAATTTCCTATTATATTTAATTTGCTTAATCCGAACACAAACATAAATGCAATTTTGTTGTTGCAAATGTGTTCACAGCAATGGCCTCCAAAGTGTGCTCAGAAACGGGCGAGTGGGGACGCCACCCCGAGAGCAACAGGACGTGGACCAACTTCACAATCTGCCATGCCAACACCACGCATCACGGGAGAGTAAGGAGGAATAAAGACATTATACTTATTATATAAAGCAGCTTTTACTATTAAGATGTATTTATTCTTTGTTTTCTTGCAGGCGGCAATGACTCATTTCTACCTTGTTATGATTGGTCACGGCCTGTCGCTGGTGTCACTGCTCATATCGTTAGGAATATTCTTCCATTTTAAGTAAGTATTATATTGTGCTAATGTTTTAAAGGTCACCTATTATGCAAAATCCCATTTGTCATGTCTTTCATTCATAAATATGTGTCCCCTCTGTGTAAAGAGATTCTGAAAGTTTCAGGAAAAAAGATTCTCTCTTTTTGTCCTGATCCATTATACCTTATCACCTGAATCTCCTCCTAGAGCACCATTAGGCGCTTTCACACCGGAGTACTTTTCCCAGGAATAGTTCCGATAGTTCCTGGGATTTTGCGTTCACACCAAAAAGATCTGGAACTAGAACTTTTGCGAACCTTTTCACCCCTTGTTAGTGCCTGCTAGAGAGGTGGTACTTTCCTGGGGAGGAAAAGGTTCCAATTTCTGATTGGCTGGGCGAATTGCAAACCACGCCCCGTAAAACTCGGAAAAGTTTTGTGAAGCCGCCATTGTATTTGCTGGCATTAGCATTATTAGCATTAGCCCAGCGCACCAACGGACTGGCCAAGCCCACCACCCTCCTCCTCTCACCCCTGATGACTGCATACATCAAGAAGTAAGCAAACTGGCTGTGTTACAAATCACAAAAACACTCCCTCATACAAAAATAACCAAAGTTGGGGAGTCGTTCTTTTGACTTCCATGTCTTTATTAGCTTTAAGTCACTGGAGAAAAAAAGGTATGCTAACTGCACCCCCGGCCTCATCAGCCAGAAATCACGTGAGCATTAAATAAAGCCTTACTATTGTTTAAAGCTAGTTTCTAATCAATTGTCCCTAAAGAATCCAGACCCATTTCTACTTTGGAGAACATTATGGGGAACATGTGTGTCTGTGTGTGTTTGCTGATGACACACACAGACACACACACATCTAGAAACATTTCAAAACAAAAGATACACAAAAATGTTACTGGCATTTACACTTTTCCTCTTGCTTTGGAGACAGAGGCCACACATCCTCTCTTCGGTCTGCCCCTGAAGCTGCAACACACAACACTTTTATTAGACAAAACAGTACTTTTCCTCTTGCTTTGGAGACAGAGGCCCAGTGGCGGCCGGTGGTCTTTTTTTTTGGTGGGGCTCCTGACGTACCGTAAGTGACCTACCCGGGGTGTATAAAATAATTGATTAATTAATTTGAATAAAAATTCAAGTTAGTAGCTATTATAGGCATAACAAGACAGAAATATAATTCTTTCTTTAATAGAAATGTTTCTTCTTCCCGTAAAGTGTCCAAACCAGGCTTTTCTGGATAAGCGCATTTTTAAAACATAGTCATTGTCCATGCCGGGTTCAGATTATTTGTCACAGTTGCTCCGATCAGATCGGTCTCCTCCATTTTGTAGATTATTTACGACTTTTGTATCCACATAAACACATCGGCAAAATCCGGCTTACTTTGAGCATGTGTTTTAAACAGTTTAATCCCTTTGTGAATTGTTTCCACTTGTGCCGTCCTTTAATTTCTTCATACAGCAAGGCAAGGCAAGGCAAGGCAAGGCAATTTTATTTATATAGCACTTTTCAGCACGTGGCGATACAGCGGGAATCCAAATTTATTAATCCTGAGTCCAATAACCATCAAAGTCACTCCAATAGTGCTCCTTGACCAACAACCATCTATTTCTCCCCCCTACACTGATGGGGCCTTCTCTATGTGGCAGAGATTAGGTTTTACCAGAGACCTTTACATCAACAATGTTTTCGGTAGCTTTAGCCACCTCTCTGACAAATTTTGCCTCCCAGGCACTCATCTATTTAGCTACTTCCAGGTCCGTAACTGGGTTAAACTAAATAACCCTTCCTTCCCCAATATCCCTCCGGATTCAATAATTGACTCAATTCTGGACACTCGAACAACCAAAAAAGGTTTGATTTCAAGAATTTACAATTCCATCTCCTGTCTCACAGAAACATCTCTTGGTAAAATCAAACAAGATTGGGAAGAGGAACTAGTCCAAGCAATAGATGATGATGTCTGGGGATGGCGCATTAGCGAGAGTGAACAATAGTACGCCCTGTTCCAGGCTCAATCTTATACAACTAAAAGTTGTCCACCGTATCTATTACACCAACTCTAAACTCTCCAAAATATACCCTAATGTCACGGATACCTGTAACAGATGTCACACGTCACCAGCAAACATTACTCGTCTTCTTGAACACATTTTGACTTGATTATTAAGGTATATTTTCAAAAGAAAAATCATTCATAAATAGTCAGTACTTAGGCTGACAGTTAAGCCACATTATGTAACTATTTTACCTTAAAATAACAGCTTCAAGAATATTTTGACACACTCTGTGCCCTAAAAGCCTGTTTCTATGCTATATACATTTGGTGAGCTTGTCGTACAATCTCCCGGGATAGCTGCGTTAGGCTTTTCGATGATAAGTTGATTTTGGGAAAACTATACCATATTTATGGAGACAATGTTTTTTCTGAGATATTCTCGGGTTGCTTTGCCTAGACTGACAAAGTGAGGATTTTTGGAGTTTCCTGATGGACCAAAAGCTTAACTTGTGGCTAAAGTAATGCTAACTGCTGTTAGCATGTTAGCGGATATTGGCCGCTCTAGCAAAGTTTTAAACTCGGTAGATGGATATCATATGTAATATAATCATAACTAATGCATGTGTAACGTTACAGCTTTCCTTAGTTGTGACAGCGGCTTCTAAGTGAATTGTAATCTGAAACAGTGGGAAATATAATTCTTAAAAATACAGATTTCTATTTTATGTTTCTTTTATATTAAAGGGCCCATGTCATGGCCATTTCCACTGATCATAATTACATTGTTGAGGTATACTAAAATAGATTTATACTGTGCAATTTTCCAAATTCACATTGGTTTCGCATACAGCATCTCTGTCAAGCATGTGTATTCAGCAGTATTCACTTTCTCCACTAAACGACTCGTTGGAGCTCTTGCCCCCCCCTCCCTGTGAGCCTAGTGTGCTCCGATTGGTCAGCTCGGCCACTCGTTCTGATTAGTCAACCACCAGAGAGGCTGCGCCCATGTCTAACAGTGCTTTTCCCGGCTGCTCTCAGCGTAACATCAGTCTTATCATGGCGTCGGCACAGCCGTATATTTTATATACATATATATTTTTAACTGTTGTTATAGAAGAGTGTGACGGCCCCAGGGCCTTTGTCTTACGATGGGATGGAGCTGAAGAGGCTAATCAGCACGATCACGGACACCTCCGGACACTACGGCCCCAGTCTCTCTCCAAAGCGGCTGCAGGAAGACTAACTCTGCGATCCTCTCAACCACCTATCTCTCCATTTACCACAATAAATGTGCCGTGGTTTTGTAAACTCGTGTATGTCTCCTTGTCTTTGTGGCCTACGAGCCGCTCATAACAAAGAGTAAGTTATTTTTACCCGTTATAAACTACTACTGTTTGATGAGAAATCAAATCATGGTTTGCTATATATGAATTCAGGGAAGAAAGGATAGGCCTACTAAGTATTTCCATTAAACTTTATTTTTAGAAATGTACAAAATGAACATAAATATACATATATACACACGGTATATCATCCATTCCTCCTCGCATCTTGCCTGCGCACAGCCGGTGCGGTGCCTTTTAGCACGAGGCCTCAGTAGTAGTAGAAGTCCCGTCCCCGTCATGGATTGTCCGCCAGGATCTGGCTGGACGAAATCAAATGCAAATCACAAAATATTAGAGAAACTTAGTTGTTTTAGATTCGTTAGTAGTAGTTGTGTAATGAACAGCTTGCCTGCTAATATGCTAACCTAGCTTTGTTTACCTTGGTAGCTAACACGATATGAACGTTAGCTTGGAGGAAAGGCAACTATAATGCAGTGTAATAAAACTACTATGAACAAAAGCTAGTGGTTCATATTAGGCTAGCAATAACGTGTTTATAATTGCAATCGTATACGGGTATTCTGCTACCATACAATGTAACTTGCATGAATACATTGTTTTGCGCTAGCATACAGCTAGCCTCGTTAGCTACATGCAGTATTGTACTGTCACAATGTACGGTAAATCACCCGGAGTATACTGTATGAGTATTCCGTGTGTGTGACTGCAGACATTCTCCTGCCATGACAAACATGTAAGGCCATCTGCTGACATTGTAGTTGATATATTTAAACGCTAGCAACGTAGCATCACAAAAATGTTTTTCCGACCAAAACTAGCTCTAGCTCCGTGTGTTAGATCGGTTGCATACACGCTACGCTAGCTATAATGTAATTACGTTTCGCGACTGACCGCACGGCAAATCACCCGGAGTATACTGTCAATAGGTATTTTGTGTGTGAATGCAGACATTCTCCTGCTATGAGATACATGTATGCAAGGCCATCTGCTGATATTAGAGTTGATATATGGAAACTCTAGCAACTTAGTTAGCACAGTTAGCACTGTGTCAATGGCTTAGCAGTCCAACACAGTTTACACATTTAAACAGTCTTGTTTGATAAATACACAAATAACAATGCAAACTTACAGGTTGTATACCCAGATCTTCCCCTGCTCCAAACGGTCCAAACAAGCTGTGCATATCCGGCCTCAAACTGGGCAATGTTTTGGAAGCTTTCGTCTGTGAAATGCCGGTTCTTCGAACCTCTGGAGGAGGAACACGCCGCTGCTGGTGTGGCCATAGCTCTTCGGGATTGGTCCATTTCGTTCCGGGTACCGCATGACATCAGGCGGTACCCGGAAGAATCAAATGGGCAGTGACGTATCTCCAACAAGGCGTTTTGGAGAGGTATTTTCTGTGTTAGAGTTTTACTCGCTACAGGGTGTACTTTGAGGGTTTTGACTCTGCACACCGTTTACATGCATAAAAACCTTCATAACACACAAGGGGACGGGTAATAACCGGAAAAGCATGACATGGGAGCTTTAATCTAATGATGCTAACACTGTACATCTGTTCTTGGATAGAACTTCCAAATCATACGAGAAATAACTTTCTCCGTCTTTCTTCTCACGACTCAACTCACTTTGATAACGTGTAATACATCTATTCACCAACAACAGAGGGTTACCTTCTTGTAGAAAAAGTGCATCCTTGTCTCTTTTCCTCTGAGAGTCATTGCAGGAGAACAGTTCTCTGGCTCTTTGAGGCAGAAATGTGTATTACCCAGGTTTGGCTGGAGTTTGGCTCCAGAAAGATGGCTCATCATGGCTCTGAAGAAACTGAAAATATTTCTCTGTGACTCTGCTCTGACAATAGACCAATTCAGTTTCAAACATAAACATTCTAAACTTGTTCTGGTTTATTTGTTTTTGCTATGCAAAGAACCTGTAACTAACCTTTTGTTATTTTCATATGACTTTTCTTAATTGTATATTCTTTTTTGAATGTATAATATTGTCATTACCCAATTTGTTCACATTTCTTTAAAGGGCCCATGTCATGGCCATTTCCACTGATCATAATTCCATTGAGGTCTACTAGAATAGATTTATATTGTGCAATTTTCCAAACTCACATTGGTTTCTCATACAGCATCTCTGTAAACTACTTGTATTCACTGAATTTCACTCTCTGCCTTTAACGGCTCGTTGGAGCTCCAATAGCTCCAGCCCCCACCCTCCCTGTGAGCACAGTGTGCTCTGATTGGTCGGGACGTTGTGAATCGCGCTGAGCTCCGTGGAGGTGTGGTTTCCTTGTTTAGCGATACACAGCGAAACACAGCCAAACTCATCCTGAGCACACACAAACTCACAGCCGAAGTAAAAACAATAAGTGTGGCTTGATATTGAGTAAGAAAAAGGTTGATAAACGCTGTGAGAATGGGTCTGCAGAGAGAATTTCGCCGCGATCCCAACTGTCTGTTAACAGCCTGCAGCCAGGGAGGAGAAATCAGCAGAACTGCCTGCACTGAGTGTGTGTGTGAGGAAGTCCGTGGATTGGTCAATTTGGACCAATCAGCGGGGGCTTAACGTAACGGCTCCGTGGACGTAACGTAACGGCTCCACGGATTGGTCCATTTGGTTCCGGGTACCGCATGACCGTATCGCGTCATAGCTCTGTGCGTGGCTACTGGGTATCCAGACGTCACGATGCCCAGGAAGAACATGAGAAATCTCCAACGAGGCGTTTTGGGGAGGTATTTTCTGTGTTAGAGTTTTACTCCCTACAGGGTGTACTTTGAGGGTTTTTGACTCTGCAGATAGTTTACATGCATAAAAACCTTCATAACACACAAGGGGACGGGTAATAACCGGAAAAGCATGACATGGGACCTTTAATAAATGAAGAACAGACAATTGACACAAACAATTTAACTTGTTTTACAGGCAAATTAGTGTTTCAGAAGAATTATCTTGTACCATATTGTAATCTTATCCTTTAATGACTATTTTAATTTGTTGTATTTGTTTTTTTCATTATCAGAGTTGTATAATTCGGCAGTATTTTACAGTAGAAGTGCACTTTTAATAAAGTGAAAACATTTTCTTAAGAGAAATTTAAGATTTTTAAATGAAGATCTAGAGGACTACAGTCTAGGAAACTTTGCTCACACAGGGGAATTGTTGCATTCTCGGTAGAGTTATTCTGTGTCAGAAATCAAACATTTTGCGTTATTTTTGCATCTAAATGTTAAACTTTGCATGGCCTTTTTGCCATCTAGTTTTACAGAAAGTGGTAAACTGTGGAACAGAGGTACAACTGAAAAAAAAGGTGTAGAGACACGGCGTTAAAAATACTCCTGTGCTCTCCCTGAGCTTCAGTCAGATGGATATGAAGAGGAGAGACACAGGGAAGAAGACAGACGACCTGAAATAGCCTCCTGAAATAGCCCCAGGCACCAAGAGAAAGCGACCTGCCTCCGCCTGCTGTTAATTCCCCTCTGTCCTTGAATGTGTGAGCGGTCATGTGAGAGTATATCAAAATAGATGTGTGTGTTAACTCTCAACCTCTTTTGCTTCCCCCTCGGATTTAAATAAAACCCACCCAGTTAAATTGAAGTGTAAGGGTGGAAATCCAAAATGTGTTTAAGTGAAACTTTCATTTCTGCACACTCAAGGCTATGAAGTAATGTTTCGTTTTGGTTGCTTGCACTATTCATTAGCTTGTGTATCGCCCGAGGTGTAGCCACTTATGATGGTTGCAGAGCTGTGTTGGCAGCTACGTTATTGACAGAACCGTATGGATTTCAAATCATATTCATCACGCCAACACCCAAGAATAAGACACTCAAGACGGTGCATTTATGTGGTTTCGAGACAACAAGTATATGCATCGGAGGAAGTAAAAAAGAATGAGAACATTTGTGAGTGTGTGTGCTCACTTTTAGATCTCAATTCCATGCTATCTATTTTGGGGGGGAATTGTTTAAGAAGCAGCGCCCTTTCTAGATGCCATCATCACTCAAGCGGCCCAAGGTCTCAGGCGTGATATGTTGCCATACATCAAGGTATTGCTGATCAATATTGATTGATCCGTGCAACTTCAGGGAATATCATTGCCCATCTCTGCCTCTCACACCATTCTGTGTATGTAATTAATATGGAAGACAAGTAGTAACTCAGACATAACTTTTTAACCTTGCAGAATGCCTCAATAAATCACGAGCAGGGGGATCAGATGAATTGTTGTGAGCTGTTTCGGAACAAGGTAACGGCAGAGGAGCAAAACTTTCCCACATACAGCTCAGAGAGAGCTCATGTTTGGTTTTCTGGCTGTTGCCCTCCTAACATCTGTTTTCTTCACCATGTTTGATAAAAGACATGAGTATCTGCTGGGATTTGGTGCATGTAGGAATGTGGTGTAGGTTTTGTTTGGTTTGAGGTTTGGCAAAGTTCTCGATCTTTCCCAAGCTTGACCGAACTCTTAAAGCATAATAACAGTTATTTTCTAAACTTATGCTTCATATTATTCAAGGTTTTACAATCATGCCAATTTATTGTGATGCAAGTGATGTATATCTTTCCACCGCTTAGCTGTTTACAGTCAAACCATGTTCTTCTCAACACAACAATGCTAACATAGCAGTTCTACATTTCTACATGGGATTATTAATTCATTTGAGTACAATGTGCATTAAAATGTACAACTGAAAGCCCAATCAAGTGATTTCCTTGCTAGTAGCGCATTTTTTGTTTGGTCTATGACAAAACAGCAGAACTAATTAGATTAGCCTCAGGTGTAGCCTACTCATTAATTAGCAAATGTTAGCATGTCAACATGCTAAAATAAGATGGTGAACATAACATATTTAAAATCGAAATATCTATGTGTGTAGGCATGTTATCATCCACATTTATAATTTTTTTTACCAGCATTTAGAGAAAAATGCTAGTTAATATCTATTTATATCGACTACCGCTGTGTGATAACTAGAAGTGAGTTCACTAAGATGACAAAAGGTGGTACCAATTATCTAGTCAGAAAACCATAATAGAATTGCAGAAGGAGAGGGCGCTACAATATTAGAGTCAAGTGATTAGATGTTACTTCCTGGATTCAGGATGGTAATGAGCCATAATGCTTTCTGAATATCTTAAGGCACAGTATGGGCCTTTCTTATTTCTCTAATTTCTCCTCCTCGACTCCTCGAATTCTCTGTCCTCCGGTAGTGACCCGGAAATGGTTTTCGGCGCGCCATGTTGAAGGACATCTAATTTCTCTAAATGCACATCGAGGACCGAGGATCGAACGTCGAGGAGGCTCTCTGGAGGAGCTATAATCGAGGATACACTGATGGGTCCTCCACGGCTCCTCCGCGGATGCATTTCCGGCAACAGTGATGTTTAAAAGAGTCGTGACGCACGGCCGGACTTATCTCAGCCAATGACAGCTCTGCATGCATCCCCTGAATATTATTTTATTAACTGCTTTCATCGCGACGCAATGTTTACAGTGAGAACAGCTGTGAGGTCCGTGCAGAAAGCAGAGCAGTGTGTATAATAGATATCACTCAGTATAACAGGCAGTGGCGAGCTGTGACTTTTATACCTAGGCCCTCTGACCCCCCCCCTTCCCTCGAAAAAAAAGAAGAATTATTACGTCACAGCCTTTATATATACAGTCTATGGTCACAGCGTATACTTCAGCGGAATATCAAAACAGCAGCCTGGGGTGCAAAACGCATCAATCACAGTGACCCTCTACCACACAAAACAACACCATTTATATAAACACCTATCATGACAGGGCACCCACAGCCAAGTAACAATTAAAAATGACTTAGGCCTACCTTTGATGATCAAATCACTTAAACACAAAGTCCATCCTCCTGTCCTTTTGGTTGAAGCACTTGATGGCGGGGTCATGCAGCTGATCCTTTGCCACTCCAGTTTATCATTGTAACTCAATCTTAAAAATGACTCGGTTAATAATTTCGCAACAATGTCATCACTATCACTGACATGAGCCATCATGAACGAACTTATGCTAATCATAAATCTATCGATTAGATTTATGATTAGAAAATAATAAAAGTAGGGTAGACATGTGGATATTATCCGGCTGAACAAAACGTGCATTTATCTTACAGGTTTGTTTTCCACAGACCTTATTTCGAGCTATTTTCCAAAATCCTATGGAGAAATCCCATTGCTTTTTTGTCAAGGGAACCCAAGCGCAGCTTACTTCCGGGTTTTAGGACGCGTCACTGCACCACACACATGCATAAACTTCACAGCGGGCAGAACTTGTCATAAAGTCCGCGAAAATAAAGCCCACCCATTTAGAAGGAAGATTTGATTGGTCAATTGTACTGTCATTTGACATTACTCTCTCATTGAGTTACTATAGCGGGCCCTCTGTGAATTTACAGCAGGACAGTAACTCGCAGAGAGGGCCAGATGAGCTTCTTTCATTTAACCCTTCACATTCCAACAGAAACTGAACAGGCAGATTTGAAGGAATTATTTCTTTGGAAATGTTATTTTAAATACAATTAAATCAATTATCTTTGGTAAAACTAATGAAAAATATAACTAAAAAAATAAAAAATGCATTTTCTTTTTAATGTTTTCAATTATTTATTTTTTTGAATATCGTAGGCCCTAGAGGGCCCTGACGGCTCGCCACTGATAACAGGCCTACATTACTCTCTTTATTTGCTTTAGTTTAGTAGATATCTACAAACAAAGAGTCGATATTTGTCTAAATCCATTTGGTGCTTCACATAATAAAATACACAATGGCTGCAGCCTGATATTATATGCTTTAGGAGCTGTAGGTGCGTGTTGTACAGTGTGTGTGTGTGTGTGTGTGTGTGTGTGTGTGTGTGTGTGTGTGTGTGTGTGTGTGTGTGTGTGTGTGTGTGTGTGTGTGTGTGTGTGTGTGTGTGTTGTGTGTGTGTGTGTGTGTGTGTGTGTGTGTGTGTGTGTGTGTGTGTGTGTGTGTGTGTGTGGTGTGTGTGTGTGTGTGTGTGTGTGTGTGTGTGTGTGTGTGTGTGTGTGTGTGTGTGTGTGTGTGCGTGCGTAGATTCCTCATTGTAGCGACCGGAGAGGGGGGGGGGGGATATATCCAGTCTCTGATAGTTTTACGTTATTATGCTGTGAGTGCTCTCATACTTGTTTGATTCTGAAATTGTATATATTTATATAAATATATATATATATGTGTGTGTATGTCCGCATCTGTAGCCTGTTATTGTCTCATAATACCGCATTGTGAATGAATGAAAAGTAAATATATAAGTCATCATGAACACAGTTCTGTCCATCAGACAGAGGGCTGTGCCTCCTGTCATCATTCAATCAATCAATCTTCTTTATTTCAGACTCAAGGTCCATATCACATACAAAATGACAAGATACACATCAATAAATAAGATTAAAAAGCTAAACACAAAATAAATAAAAACAAACAGATAAAAAACATAAAATCAGTCCAATTACAGCTAGCCACACATGCTCACTGTCTGTATAGGCTATTGCGCCAATGTCTCCAAATCATGGAAGAGAACCTAGTAGAACTCTTCACAGGGTTAATTAAAGTCGAGATAACATGATTGTCAGAGTCTTCTAGGCGACACATGAATTTGTACATTAACTTTCTTAAAAGGGCTTTACAGGTAGGTACCCCCAAGTTAACAAACAGCTGGCTAGCACTGTGCCATCTTGGTACCCTCACCAGCAACCGTAAAGCATCATTGTATGCAACTTTTAGTTTTTGCATGCTTCTAGCCTTGTAGTTACTCCACAATTGAGCCGTGTACAGAAAGCTTTAAAAAGTGATACCTTGACATCTACAGAGCACTTGTGAAATTTCCGCATTAATATGTTTGCCTGGGCATACAGTTAATTAATGGATGTCTCTTTAAAATAACCGCTCAGAGGATTTGTCATTTCTCTAACCGCCTGCTGCTTCCCCTCCTCTTTCCTCGGCTCCTCCGCTCGCATCTCCTATGGGCGGGACTAAGACACGAGGATAGGAGTCGAGGAGGGGAAATTAGTGAAATGAGAAAGGCCCTATGTATGGCTGAGAGACAATGGATTCTGTCTGATATGATTCAAACACAGCTTGTCCTCCTCCAAAAAACGACCAAATAGGTAGATTGTTCAGCAGCTTATTACGACCTATAGTCACGTTTTAAAGTTTAGCACCTCTAGTGGTCGTGTAAGAAACAACAATTTGCGGCATAGGCTCCCGTTGATTGCAAACGCTCCGGAGGGTCGTATATTCACTAATAACTAGGGTTGGGAACCGAAACTCGGTTCCAGATGAGAACCGATAAGAAAATGCTGGGTACCGGGTACCCATACAAAATATACAATTTCGGTTCTGCTTAACGGTTCCTAAACGCGGTAGACCTTGTATTCCACCGGGTCCGTCTGCGCCGCGGCGACCCGGTGGAATACAGGGCGGACTGGCCATCTGTGTGTTCTGGAGAATCACAGAACGGCCGGTCGCTGACAGCCGGCACCGCCCTTAATTATTTAAAACGGCATCATGTAAGATAAATAAAGGTTTGAAATGAAATGAAATGAAATGAAGTTGCGCTGACAGGCGACAGAGGTCCAAAGTTTCCCCGCAGCGAGGCTCCCCCGCCCTCCCGTAGACAGTTCACGAGCTCAGTCACTTCATAACACCAAAGATGGATCGCGGAAAACGCTCTAAAGTGTAGCTCCACTACACTAAAAAAGAAAAAGACAAGGCACAGTGTAATGCCTGTTAATAGCTTGCCACAGGCATAGTTCAGTTAAAGTAAAGCACAGCTATTGTGTAATACATTTGTATTGCATGTATTTTTTGTATTTGTAAAAATGTCAGTTAAAGCTTAAAAGAATAAAGATATTTTTGTTATCTAAACGTTTGACCTCTTTCTATTATAATTTTGGAATCGAAACGGGGAATCGATAAGAACCGGAATCGATACATTTCAGACTATACCCATCCCTACTAATAATCCTCTCTGGAAAATCCTAAATTGTAGGATAGTTTGGCCATTAAAATGCTTTTTGATTTGATTTCTAGCGAGAGGTGTATATTGTACTTTTAGAATCCCCGTCCAGTGGATGTGTAGGATCTATAGTTTGATAGATATTACGAAGATGATTTGTGGTCTCGTCAGGAGAACATTAATATACTACGTCTTTCTGCAGCGTCCATGTAAAGTTGGCGTCAACCCTCACAGGGTGAAAACAGTATTTCCGGTTTCGAAGTTTTCATAATAAAACCGGAAGTATTCCCCTCACTGTCAAATGATTACACAGTGATATCTGCAGTACTCATCCACTAAAAAACATCAGTTTATCCTTGTTAATTACACGACATTGATTGGTTTAAATTGTGTACAATGCTTTTGTGTTTTTAACCTTCGATTCGGAGAAACAAATCGTTTTTTCTGAGTTTTGGATGGCCGAAGACACTACACTACCCATAATCCTCAGCTATCGTTTGGGACTACAACATGCGCTTTTCTTGACAAACCACGTGATTAGTCCTCAAGCTCTGTGATTGGATGTTGGAGTGGCAGTGCACCAAGGTTACGACGAGCTCTTTGACATGGAATGAATCCACGGCAGACTATCCAAAACTGGACTTGAACGGGTCCACCCCCAGAACTACACATGTTGGCTATTGTGTTTCGCAACATGGTCTATGGGTTTTAAAAGACGTTTTGGTATTTCCCATAATTAGAAGTTGCCAGTATTAAACTGTGTACATCCCTGGAGGTTTAGGGGATACGAAACACATTGGTGTTATCAAATTCAGCTCCTAACATATAATTCATAAATGGGTGAAAATCGCTTGTGTCCATAATAGGCAGCATTAATATACCCACATGACAGCTAAGGTGAGAAGAGCTTTATTTAACAGCTGGTCTTATGTCTGTGACCCCTCCTGTTGTTAATTGATAAGCCTGAAACGGGGGGTTATGTATTGTAACCCTGGTTATATAAGCACAGGCGGAGCCCTCTACTGGACTCTATGGGTACTACCCTTAACCATGCTATGCGAGCATTCACATACTGAGTTGCATAAACGTAGCCGGCCAATCGGGGCGAGCCTACCTGAATGCGCGCAGGCCCACAGTATATTAGGTGGCTACGCCTCCTGCCTGTCATCCTACACCCTCTTCAGCGAGCGGCATAGGAAAGACAGGGCCCCTAGGTAGAGGGCTCTGCCTGTGCTTATATAACCAGGGTTACAATACGTAACCCCCCATTATATTTCACACAGGCTCCGCCCTCTACTGGACTCTATGGGTGCAGTGGGTGGAGCCCTGATGGATAAACGCCCTGTCGTTCAACAACATCGACCCGTAACACTGCCCCTGACCGGCTTTTGGTCCCCACACTCACACACGCTTACCTCGTGTAGAGTGTGCATGGAAAATAGCGAGGAGCGTCCTCCGTTCCTGTACGGGGTTTACAGCATACTACGTTTCCCGGGTCCCTAAGGCGCATGGGAAAACATAAGCGCACTATGTCGGGGGGACATTCTCTCTGTACTTGTTCAGAGAGAAACTGATTCATAATTGTTTACCTTTTCTACAACGTTGAGTCCACTGATAATTGAATCTGTTTGGCCAGTTTTATTTCATATTTCAAGGGGGGATATAAATAAATAACATTCTCTTTTCTGGATGAGTGCTTGTTTTTTATGCTTGGACATTTTCACTCAGTGTTTTATATTTTTTATAACATCTGTTTGACTGACCTAATGCAAATGTAGTTCGCTTTCGAAAACATTTCATCGTTCATTACCTAATCAAGTCTTACATCCATACTAGTCGTGTGCACGCATGTGGAGAAGATGTTGACAGTGGAAATAAATAATACATGGTTGTAGTTAGACTGGCATCCACCCTGTAAATAAGTAAACTATTTTAGGCATACATTTCAATCATGTTGAATTTTGTACACACAAGTGATTTCACTCAGCATCAGTAAATATGAGCAGCTAGAATATTTACACACTAACATTTTCATACTATTTCTATACCTATATATAGGTGAGAGTGGGCTTTTTATCCATGTTTTGATTCGTATTTTATTAAAGCACTTAAAGGCTAATTGCTTGATGTATTTCAAAAGAAAAACCTCTCCCATCGATATGCTCAGGCTAGAGCGCAATTACCACTATGGAAGAGGAGCTGTTTTTTATCAAGCGTCACACAATTACTCGAAATAATTGCACTGAAAGTAATATTTATGCTGGAGCAATATTTTTATGTGTGGGCTTTATGTGTAAAGGCAAATCATCACGTTACCTAAATGTTTTATATTAAAATATATGACAACAAATGTATATGGCTTGAATATATCTTATCTCTTGTTTCCTTCTATGTTAGGAAACCTTATATCATTCTTTACTATTGGTTTGTATTTGTGTCACACCCTAACCCTAACCTATCAACATATCTTTGAAGTCTTGGGTATGTTACCTTTTTAGCTATGGTTAAACACCAGTTATATCTGAAATCCATCAATCCATTTTCTACTGCTTATTAGGGTTGTGGTGTCAAAAAGCTTTAGCAAGTTGGATCGAACAACCCTTCGTTACAATTTCTAGCTTATTCTGGGATCCTGTCCGCCTGGCCGGTTAGAGATAGATTGAGATAGATAGAAAGATAGATCGATTGTTGGATACTATATGATGAAGCTATATAATCTCTCCGGGGTGTTCTGAGTCCAACAGTTAGACGTGGAGAACCTCTATAGGAAGGCACCCAGGAAGCATCCTAATCTGATACGTGAACATACTCAACATGCTCCTTTTGATGCAAAGTTGAAGTGGTTCTACTCCCAAGTTCCCTTTAGATGTGTGAGCTCCTTAACCTCTCCCTCCAGGAAGGTTTCTCATTTCTCTAATTCCCCTCCTCGACTCCTATCCAAGTGTCTTAGTCCCGCCCACAGGAGATGCGAGCGGAAGAATCGAGGAGGAGAACCGAGGAGAGAGGAGGGGAAGCAGCAGGCGTTTAGAGAAATGAGAACTCCTCTCCTCTGAGTGGTCATATTAAAGCGGCGTCCGTTAATTATTACGTGGCAACAGCTGCATCAGCTGTCGAGTGTTTTGTTATAGCGCTGTATTTTATAATCTCTGTTAGATCAGCTGAACATTGTTCCCCCACATATTTACTTTTAATTAAATTTGCAACAAGGCATAGTATGACAAGAATGTATGAATATTTTCAACACATATAGCATCTCTTCTGTATTGTGCACAGCCTGTCCTCCTCCAAAAAACGACCAAATAGGTCGATTGTTCAGCAGCTTATTATGACCTATAGTCACGTTTTAAAGTTTAGCACCTCTAGTGGTCGTATAAGAAACAACAATTTGCGGCATATGCTCCCGTTGATTGGAAACGCTCCGGAGGGTCGTATATTCACGAAAATCCTAAATTGTAGAATAGTTTGGCCATTAAAATGCTTTTTGATTTGATTTCTAGCAAGAAGTGTATATTTAAGCAATAGCTCACAACAGGCCGTGGTATATAGGGGGTTGTCGACCCTCGCGTCGGGCCGAACCACGCCCCTTAACTGTGATATAATGACCATATATCAAGTGAGCTATTGCTTTTATAAAACGGTTACCAAGTGTGGCAATATGAAAGAAAAATACACACTCTAATTTAAATAGTTTTTATTAGTAAATAATGATGTTCAAAATAAAATAGTCCCTCCGTTGCCTTCTGCACAAAACATAGTGCGAGGTGGTTGCTATGCAACAACAACAGCTAACGAACATATTAGACAGAGAGCGTTGATCCATTATTTGGCTATTTATTTACATTCATTTGTATGTTGCCATTTATTGTGCACCCACTGAAAAACTGTCCAGCATCAGTAGCATGGCTTACGTGGTTACTTGTATAGGTTGAGGTTGTTCTAGGCTGTTGCTTGGCGTGGCGAGAATATTGCTCCACTTTCTACGGTCCCCGAGATTCGGCTTCCAGTAGCTCTGGAGAGAGCTTTCGCACCTGTGGCCACTAACGGTCATAATTTCTCTGCTTTGTTTCAAGACCTGCATCAGAAAGCTTTTGAATGGTGGTACTTTTCCAGTTGGTCTACCTGCTCTTCACGTAGCTCTGCATGTCGTCGTTTAGGTGCTTTTTTTCTGGAGATAGGCACTGCTCAATCCACTCCTCCATAGTAAGGCCACCCCGGAGGTCGAAGTTAACCTAAAATGTTTCCATCTTAAGCTTTGTTAGTTAGTTAGTTTCGTAACGGAGGTAATGTAACAGTTGTAACGGTTGTAGCTTTTCTCAGACGCGGAGGGATACATGACTTGTGAAAAGTAACTACAATTCTACCCGTAATATACGCTCATTATATCACGGCTAAGAACCAATCAGATTGCTTGATTTGACTTGTCCGTTTTATAATATACTTTTAGAATCCACGTCCAGTGGATGTGTAGGATCTATGTAAGGGATAATGTGCAGCGACGCGGTCATTATAGGGAAAAGAACACCGACAGGCTGATCAGGAGCCCGACGCGAAGCGGAGGGATCTAGATCTGCCTGAAGGTGTTCTTTTCCCCATAATGACCAAGTCGCTGCACATTATCCCGCTTATTACATGGCCACATTCTCAACAAAGTAATGATATGACTCCCACTATTAATCGAAATGCTTTTATGGATTTAGAAAATGATTTTATTGATTTAAAAAATAGTTGTATGTATTGATTTAAATTGACATGCATCTGCTAAGGAAAATAGTCCGTTGTTACCGTTTGAAAAAAAAAACGTAGCAACGCAACGGCAGGAAGGCGGAGCTTTTTGATTACAGATTTGGAAACATCGTTGCTTGCTTTAAAATGAGCACAATTCATTATGTCAAACCTTGGAAAGTATCTAGATATCCCTGCCGTAATGCCAAAGTAACTGGCAACTGAATATGTGTCGCCGTTTGATGTCTATGTCTGGACCTCTGCGTAAAAAGGAGGGTTTCTGCCCGTTACTTCTCCGCTGTTTTCTTGTCGCTCTTGTCTTGTCAGTTAGAAAAGCAAACTGCATGCAGTTTGCTTTTCGGCCAAACTGTATACAGTTCAATCGACCGGACTTGTTTGTGCAGATGTGAGCGTCCTTAACAACGGTCAATAAGTCCTTGACAGCGGTCTGTCTGTTCTGGATTAACAACGTGTCACGTGTTCTAAATTGACCAATCAGAATCGAGTATTCAACTAAGCCATGTAATAAAGTTTGATAGATATTACGAAGATGATTTGAGGTCTCGTCAGGAGAACGTAATATACTACGTCTTTCCCCACAGCGTCCATGTAAAGTTGGCGTCAACCCTCACGGGGTGAAAACCACGGCAGACTATCCAAAACTGGACTCGAACGGGTCCAGTTTTGGATAGTCTGCCGCATGTATGTCGCAACATGTTCTATGGCACGTCTCTACTGGGAATTGTAGTTTTAAAAGACGTTTTCGTATTTCCCATAATTAGAAGTTGCCAGTATTAAACTGTGTACACTGGTGTTATCAAATTTAAAACATATAATTAATAAATGGGTGAAAATTGCTTGTGTCCATAATGGGCAGCATTAATATATACCCACATGACAGTTAAGGTCAGAAGAGCTTTATTTAACAGCTGGTCTTATGTCTGTGACCCCTCCTGTTGTTAATTGATAAGCCTGAAACATGCACTTGTCAAGGTTCAGAGGCAAATTTTGCAAATATGGCAGTAGCCATCGATCATCTTAAGATAAGATAAGATATACTTTATTGATCCCAAATTGGGAAATGTTTTTGTTACAGCAGCATGTACAACATGCAATTTATTATACTTTATTCTACTCCACTACAATTCAGAGGTTAACCTGGTCTTTTTACTCCACTACATTTATTTGAGTTACTTTGCAGATTCTGATTAATGAGGTGAAATATATACAACCCTTAAATCAGACTTTAGTTACACCTGAGTCAAATTCAGGGAAGGTGATTGTCAAGTGCCAAAATAAACTATGCAATATATTAGACTTTAAACACTTTGTCAGGCTTAATATTTATCTGTAGATACCCCCAAAGTTTTTTTCTTATTCAAAAGAAGACCTTAACTTAAAGTATTCTTTAATGTTTAAATAAAGCCTTATTAGTTTGTCTGTTTTGCTCATCCTCCTATTAATATCTTTGGACGTCCTGCACTAAACTGTTTTATTGTAGAGATCACTACAGTATCTTCTTGATATTTTCTATTCTATATTTCTATCATTGACCTTCTACTTTCCCCCTATTTTGTATGTAGGCTACTCTTAATATTTAAATGTTTTCATCAAATATAACATATTCAATAAAACAATTCAATAATGTGCTTTAACCACTAGGCGGTGCGGGTTAAAAAACTGTCAAGTTTACAGTGTTAACACAATAAATGATACTTTATGAAGATGTTACAAATAACACACAGCATACAATGCCATAATAACTTTGTTTTATTAGTGTAGGACACTTATGTATGTATAACATCTGAAGATGTGTAGTTTTATTCATGTTTTCACATAATTTTACAGGATATTGCTATATTATTTCACATATTGTAGTTCTACACATTAATATCTGAGGTATATCCATCATTTAAAGGTAAGCTATTGCAATTCTGATTCCATAGATGTGTCTCCCATCACCCAAAACCCCTGACTATTCTCTCAACTCAGTATTTACATTCTTTAATTCAAAGAAAATCAGTAATATCTTTAAAAACTCCTTTTCTATCAGCTGTGCACCGTTATGATGTAAATATAATTCACCAATTGGATCAAATATAAAAGTCAGCCGAATTACTATTGATACTGCAAGGAGACGTATTGTGTGAAGAGAAATTGAAGATGTTGTTTAATTGCTGATATATTTATAATCCACGTTACATATTCAGTTTCGGCAGCATGTCTTCCAGTTTGTCCAGAAGTCTTCTAATCAGGGCTCTATAAATAGAGAACTATGGCAGATGTGTAATATTTAATGCAGCCGAACCGTGTATTACAATGCCGTTATGTGATGACTTTCAAAGAAAAAAGCAAGCACACTCGGAATTAGCACAAAAACCTCTGAAAAAATAAATGTGTTTCTCAGAATCAAAAGGGAACAACCTATGGGAAAAACACAAAAGCAGTGCACACAATTTAAACCAATTAATGTCGTGTAATTAACAAGGATAAACTGATGTGTTTTAGTGGATGAGTACGGCAGATATCACTGTGAAATCATTTGACAGTGAGGGGAATACGGTTTTATTATGAAAACTTAGAGACCGGAAATACTGTTTTCACCCTGTGAGGGTTGACGCTAACTTTACATAGGGGAAAAGACATACACATTCTCCTGGCGAGACCTCAAATCATCTTCGTAATATCTATCAAACTATAGATCCTACACATCCACTGGACGTGGATTCTAAAAGTACAATATACACTTCTCGCTAAAAATCGAATCAAAAAGCATTTTAATGCCCAAACTATTCTGATGCTCGATCCTCGGTCCTTGAAGTGCATTTAGAGAAATTAGATGTCCTTCAACATGGCGCGCTGAAATCCATTTCCGGGTCACTACCGGAGGACAGAGGATTCGAGGAGTCGAGGAGGGGAAATTCGAGAAATGAGAAACCTTCCAGGTGAGCCCAGGCACCCAACATAGGGAACTCTTTTAGGCCCTTTTGTATCTGCAATCTCATTCTTGCAGTCAGAGATCCAAGCAACCTTTCTTCCTTTATTGTAACTTCGACACCCTTTAACAAATAGTAGTAGGTGAATATGCTGTTATATTTCCTGTTTCTTTGGTACCATTTTAGTATTTTAGCACAAACTCCTAACATTACAGGCTTCTTTGATTAGATTTTGAATTGCAAACCAGACTGTAAAGAACCCTGTCTTCTACATATGGAGTTTAAGACACCTTTGTTACAATATTTTACTCCAAATCTTAAAAGAAGACCAAAAATGTGTTAGCCTTTAGAACCTCTGGACTTACTTTGATACATACATTCAGCACAGTACAACCCTTTCCAAAAATATATTGGCATGTAAGAAGAGTAGGGTTGGGTGGAATCAGTTGGGCTGGGTATATTCTATTTATGTTGTGAAGACCAGGATAACATCAAAGAGAGAATTTGGATGACTAGCACACCAATGGAGCACATAAGCAAAAATACAGGTCAATATAATGCAATTTTTATACAAACATTCTTTTACTACAAGCAAACTGGTCTTCCAACATGAGCAAGCAAGTACCATTATATAAGAATATCCCAAAAATATAATCAAAATAATGACATGACAGCTCGACCATGTTTGGAATTAATTCTCTTCGTCACTGAGGTCATCTTTTGGGTTTGGTTTCTCCGTCTGTCAACAGAATTTAAGAAAAACTAAAGGCTTCAATTTCATTACATTTGGTGAAAAGCTGTAACATTGGCCAAGGAAAAATCCAAAACATTTTGGAATTGTTCCCAATCACGGGGCAGAGATACACACAATATGTTTCAATTATGGACATGGCCTTTGTAGAGGCCTGCACTCTCCTATCGAAATGCCTTCCTAGTCTATATATATATATATATATATTTATTTATTTTTTACCTCTGGCTTATTCTCCTTAGAAAACTTTCTTTAGTAAGTTTGGTCTACTGTAGATGCAAAGTATTAGCAACTTTAACAGACTTTAAGTTAGAGAAGCAGTGCATAAACAAAAGTCTGGAACAAGAAGATCAACGTCTATGAGGATATTTTTCAGAAATCAATGGAAGACCCACTGGACTGTGCCTTAACCACTTGGTTTATTATAGTTCAATATGAAGTTCCAGTCATTCAGGGTCTACCACAATAAACAGCATTATTTGCATTTATGGATTTTCTAACAGCTCTGTGTGTCATTTTCTTGCTTGGGGTAAAACAACTCGCTATTCATAGACTCAGTGCATCTTTACCAAAGTGCAGACATTCAGGCTTTCAGGTTCCAGAAAGGGTGTCAGGCTAGGAAATAACATCGTTGAGGAGATGAACAAAAGCCCAGCCTTATGCCTCGAAAGATGAAAAGGGTTATATATAATATATAATTGATAAGTTTAACAAAGAAGAACTTGAGGATCTCTTAAGGCTAATACTACTCTTGTGTTTGTGATGAATTATTGTCCATCACATAAAAGAAGGTTGAAGGTAAGTCATGTCTGCTTTGGCGGAAATATTTTCTTCCTACTGCTAATGTAGGAAATTGAAACATGATACATTACGTAAATTCCTGCTAGCTTGCTGTGCAGAATAATAGAAAGATTTGCATCAGCGATAAGATATGACAACCGAGAAAAAAAAAGAAAAGCCAATCAACATCAAGGCATTTGCCAGGAATCGATGCAGCACCCACTCGACTGTTCATGGACCAATGAGCATGTTGAGCTATAATACGAAGTTCCTTGTGTCCTGCAGCCAACACTGCACATCCAAAATACCATTTGCATTTATGGATTTTTCTCCTAGCACCGCGTATCTTTATGTCGAGCTCTTGCTTGGGGGGAAAAGGGATCTCTATTCATAGTCTTTATCCATTTCATCTCCAGCACAGTCTTGACGACGAGGGCTTTTGGAATCAGGCCCACTCACACACTTTCAGGCACAAACAGGGCACACAGGCGCTTATTCATGACCTTCTGGACACAAGTGATAATGGTCTGGGGAGGTGATGCAATCCATACAAAACGAAAACCGAAACTGCAGCCAAAGGCTAATCAAAGACCAATCAACACCAGTAAGTATGGTTGTGAAGATTATCTGTCAACAATCATTTTGCTGTCAATATGATGATGACACTTTCTTTTAAGAATTCTGCTTTGATAGCTAAAGGTTCTGTTGTAGGTTAGCTGGGTAGGCAGCAGCGGGAAGTATCAAAGTACATTTAATCAAGTACTGAGCTTAAAAAAGGGACAGTTCTCCAAAAACTCCAAACAATCACAAAAACAATTGTTCTTCCTATGTAAAGGAAGTAGATTTTGAGTACAGTTTTAAGGTCGTTGGCATTTCCATTTTACGCTGTTTTATATTTTATTAACTCCAGCATAATTCATAGGCAAATATTGTATTTGTTGTACTGTAGGGAGGGCAATGCCGTACTTAATGTGAGGATATAACAAAATAGTGATTGACTTAATATGGAGATAATGATTAGTTATGTTTTAATCAAGAATGATTCATTATGGGCTCAGTGTGCACATCATTTAGAACATCCAGAACTCTGTTATTAAGTAGCTTTTAATAACCCAGACAACATTTGAGTAAAGCATTGAACCACATACACAATTGTAATTTAACAAAATACAATACATTTACATTGCTGACAAACAAGGTAATTTTAAGCAGATGTTCACATAAAATGTTAAAAATAATATTTATTTGACATACAATTAGGGATTACTTTATTTTAAAAACAAACATCCCACCAAAATGGTTGGGTTTGTGTAACTCTACAAATGTTGCAAGCCAATAAATAAAAATTGATTGGAGTTTGAAAGGAATCAAATTCAATATAATATCCAATATTCCATATATATTTATAGGGAGGCGTGTGGCGCAGTGGATAGAGCCTTGGCGTTGGGATAAGGGGGTCACAGGTTCAAACCCCACTGCAGTCAGCATGTCGTTGTGTCCCTGGGCAAGACACTTTACCCCAAATTGCTCCTGTGGAGATTGTCCACAGTATTGAGTATGAAAGTCGCTTTGGATAAAAGCGTCTAACAAGTGTAATGTAATATTTAAGACAATGCTATTAAACTCCAACCAAAGCAATTATTCAGGATTTTGTTATGCCTTTTTAAAGTAATTCACCCAAAACACAACATACAATGCACTTAACATCAATATTATTTTCCTTAACATGCAGATCTGTAGCTTTATAACTAACACCCGCTTTGTGTCAAATCTGAAATGTCCAGCTGCTGTGCTGACACATCCCTTGTCAAGGCAGCACTTCAGCTGTGAAGTCAAAAACATAAATGGTATTATGCTTGAGTTTACAGCCACCTAGATTATTGGAACCATTTTTAGGTCAGAAACATATTGTTAAGAGCACTGAAGAAAGCAGAAAGATCTGATAAAACCAGATTACCAACAGCTTTCAGAGTTCCATTTGTAAGCAGCATGTCTCTCTAAATGATAACTGTTGTCAGACGAGGTGCAGATAAAACATAACTGTTACAAGGGTTTTTTGGGGAAGAAAATAGGCGGTTTTATTTTCAGCCTTCAAACACAATCATTATTGAAAAGTAACAAAACATTGTGCCAGCCCACAACAGGCTTGGTACTGCTGTTGCACAAACAAGAGAAACATGACCCTTCCCTCTCATTCCAGTCACATTTACAGCAATTCAAATCAGCTCACTTATCGGGACTGACAGTCAACAAGGTTAAGAAATAAAAAAACAATGTCTCATATATCAAGAAGGCATCAATTAATTATTTTCAATATTAACAAAAAAATACCACACCTTCAAAATATGTTTTAAAAGTGTAATTCTTTTGTGAAATTTCGTGTTTTAGGAAATGCTTTGACCTTCACGGGAACTGCGCTCTTCCCTAGCTCCACCGTCTTTTTCAAATATGGTCACCCTAGGCTCAATGGCCACTTAATATTCAATATAGTACAGGTGCGTCTGTTTATGCCTGATTAAAACAACCTCTGAAAGTGCTTGACTGACACAACATGGGTTTTTTAAAGCAGAAAACATTTGATTTACAGCTTGATTAATTGATTCATCACGTGTTGTTTGAACTTGCCCTGAGTGCAAATGTGGAAAGTGTGGTAGAAGCCATAATTTCATGCAATCATTCGGCACAGGTGAGTGTCTCTATCAGCATTAGGAGAATGTGTCCTTCACTAAATTGGTGTCACGCATTCATTTGACCCTGCATCACAGTTTAATCTGAAGTGCATTTGTGGCATTTTAATTTCCACCAACAATTCGCAACTACTGGTGTTCCTATCTTCTGGGTTCAAACCCTGCTCACATAAGGAAAGTTGTTTGTGTATAGTGTGTGTGTTATAGGGAGGGGTGGTTCCCGTCAATGCAAATCATTCCCTGCCTGCCATCTAGCTCCAGCTGCCGTGATGCTCTGGCATATTGGCAAGTGAGGCGGGCGGGTCGATAAGGATTTTAACCGCATCTTAAAATGGGTAATGGTGGCCTTTATGTGTGTCATTGTCACTTACCCAAAAGTCACGGCTCCTAAGCGCCACCATCCATCACCTGCCTGCCCGCCACATGCTTCTTTCTGCCTAACTGATTCACTTAAGCTCTGTTTGTTTGTTTTCTCTCAAAGTCACTTTCATTTATGATCGAGCCAGGCCCGGGCAACATGCGGCACTGTACCAGACAAAGATAGGACGGAAAAGCATTGGTAACTTGCTATCAAAAATTGTTTACATCTGTCAAATTGCATATTATGAAGACAATTCTTCCTCACCAAACGCTGAAGCCTTGTTTTCTCAGTGGAGAGAGCTGGCTTTAATCTCATTATACACCATTTTTAAAAGTAATGGCCTGCAGTGAATTTAAGTTTATGAGAAAGACCCTAAATAAAACAACTTGACATGAAAAACCCATTCAGCCGCTAAGGGAAATAAAGAGACATTTTATAATTGAGTCACATGCTGTTTTGCTATGGCCATTTTTTACCAGAGGTATTTAGATTATTTTAATGATCTGTGATTCGGATAAATTAGGATGTTAGTCTAAGTTAAAACAGCAGGGCAAGGCTTTGAAAATGAATCCATGCTGTTGATTCTTGTTTGAAAACATTGTTTCTGTTTGGGTTCTCTGCCTTCTAGGTAGGTTTGCACTGACTTATACTTTTGGAATGGCAATGACAAGTTCCGAAATGTAGCTTTTAATATGCGAAATGGTTACATATCTCAACAGTGGATTTGTTATCACACTATAGTCTATTAATAACCTATGCACAGGTTTCCAGTTTTGTTTGATGTGCTTCATGAGAAGACCCCTTACTGTGAAAAACATGCACATCATGCAGATCTTTCTCAACATGCCAGCACTGATTAGCACAACAAAACAAAGCACTGTTTCATCAATGAGTTTTAATGGCAACGTTTTAAAGGAAGTTTTATCAGAATTGACATCATGTATTTTGCATAAAAAGTTACCCGCACACAAGTTGTACAACACCTCTGAATTTTCGTAACCATTCGCCCACTTTTTGACATGGGGCTTTATGGACAAATATGTTGCAAATGGAGCTGCTGTGATGCAAGAAACATTTCAGATATTACTTGAATTCTTCTGACGATAAAGTATTATCGTACGTCTCCAGACTAAAGAAAAAGGAGATCTAAAAAATGTGTGAATATTTTGCAAGACGCAAGAAATTGTTAAAACCCTTTTCAACCTTTATTTCATTTCATTACATTTGTTATTAGATACTGTAAATGTACTCCATTGTATTAAGGCGATGTCTCTTCTGCATTAAGGAGTTTTTATTCTAAGGTTTTGCTGTAACCACTGGCAACCTTGCTTTTTAAATTATGTATACTGTATGCTGTACATGTTGATTGTCACTTGTTGTGTAGTGAAAAATCTCATGGGAAGGTTATTTTAAGGTAAGTTAGCTCTGCTATCCTTCCAACATTTGAATGGGGCTGAAGTATGTCAGAGCCTTATGACTGTATGTTTTGAACACGTAACACCTGATTGAATGTGTTTCACCTGTTGCATTAGTTAAGTTTGTTTGTACTTATTCCTATCAGATGTTTTCTGTCTTAAAGAAAGCCTTTTTTCCAGCTGAGTACCAGACTAAAATGAAAGGGAAAAGAAAGAACTGCACATGTTTGGCAGCTGTGCATCATTCACCCAACCAAAGCCTCTATTAAAAATAGTTTGGATGACATTTTTTCATTAAAACTTTAATCCCTGTGTACCAGGAGGATGTTGGCAGAGCTGTTCCATCTTTATGTATATTTACAAAGCTTTGGCAAGCGGCCCGCTCATTTTTGTGGCTAACCGGCGAAGACGTGGAGTTGCCCAGAGCAACAGTGAGAAGCTACGGAGAATGGTTGGCAGACTTAAGTCGGGGGGAAGAAATGCTCGTTAAGCCCAACTATGTTGTCATGGTTAATTAAATACCTACTCCATTTTTGAAGTTTGTTTTTCTTTGCTGCTCCCCATCTGACCCTCCCTGTCACGAAGACGCCATGGGAATGAGCTGTGAACATGCAGGGTCATTGCTGCCTTTGACTGATGTGTGTGATTAACTGCCATTACCTTCAGAATTTTTTTTTTGGGAGGGGCGGGGTTGTAAAACAACATCCCGGGCTTTCATTGCCGCTTTGAATTTTGTGATTGAAAGCTGAAATGCCCACTTCGAACGAGCGACCTGATCGAGAAAACAAAGAAAGCCTCCGTACCGCCAAACCACCCCACCATTTCCAGGATATTAAAAGATTGGCAAACAATGTCTTACTCAATTGTTTCCGAGCCAGTGTGAAGTGAATGAAAAGAAAGGGAAAACAGAGGCATCACACTCGAGCAGTGGAGGAGGACCCAGTCACCTCGCGTCCAACCTGCTGGAGGAAAGGACTTCATTGAGTATTTTGTTTTGATCTAAAGCAGAACACAGTTAGAATCACTTGTGTGTGTGCACGTGCAATCTTCTGTGTCTGAGTACCAAGAAAGAGGGAAAGAGAATATATATACGTGTGAGTGTGAATACTTGCTACAAGGCACTCTCATTTACATATAGAGCACTGGCCCTCAGGAGGTAAGTGGACTTTAACAGTGAGATAGCTCGCCTATTTATTGCTTTTCATGCTGCAGTGAATACCTGAGAGCCGCAACTTCTCAAACGTGGCAGTGAAATCCATATACAAATGACCAACAGCCATCACTGTTCTTCAGTAAGTGCCTATGCACTCAGAAAAAGAAAACCATGAGGCTGTTAGACACACAACCCACCAATATATATAAGCTGCTTCTGTGACACTGCACAGGCAATTGGATACATGGTGACATGTTGGAATGAACGGCAGAAAAAAGTTTGCCCTCCAAACTTTTTCCTCAAAGTTAATGAAAACTTCCAAATTTGACAATCCATCTGATTTGATTTTTATTCCCCCAAACTATTGACAAGAGCCACCCACCCACACAATAAACCAATGTCAAATTGTCAGCCTGTCAACAAAAAAAGTCAGTTTACATTTACATGGAATGATGATACAATCCATCAACGTCAGGCTAATCTGAATTGGAAATTTTATTACAAACCCCAGAATAAACTCGTGTTTTTGTCTGGTCCAGTCAGCAGCATGGAAGATTTATAGCTATATCATTATTCTTAACATAATCTTAGTTCTGCCGTGTGATTTAGCGGTGATTTATAGTCACGCTGTTCACTTGTAAACCATGGCAGGAGCTGGCAGAAAAGGACAGCCTAATATGCTAACAGCCACTGTTCTGCTGATATGAAAATACAGCTGGGCGGGGGAAGCTTTGAGCAATGAAAAGATGTCATCTCGCCATGCAGCTGCAGATCTGTCATCAGTGCTGAGCTCGCCAACGCTGATTACATGGAAACATTTAGCCTTCATCATGCCATAGAAAACCATGATGCCATTGGCTTAATCCCATCTCCCACTTCTGGTGATTATTTATTTGATCATCAGTATTTTTTAAATCCTAATTACTTTGCTCTTTTATTCTTAGTAACATCATAATCACAACATATTTTACATATAAAAAGTAGCAGCGTGCGTCCTTGTCAACTGCACTTGACATTTTACATTTGTATTCGACCTTCCATCTTTGCTTCTGGGGACAAAGATAATCGGGTCCACAGCAGGTAGGTCGTTTTCCCTGCTAACAAATAAAAGAGTTAAGATTAATTCATTATTTTGCAGGGTCAGCCATATCGTTTTTCCAGGCGACAAAATTAAACATTTTGTCACAGTTCTCGCTGTGTGATAATAATGGGCTTGGAAATTACCACAATTTTAACCCGTCTACCCTAATGTTTGAAAATGATGGCAAATTCCCAGGAAGCAAGGTGACATAGCATTTAGACCAAAAAAGTGCAAGTCCGGTGAGCAGGAGTGGACAGGGAATGAATATAAACAGAAAACTCACACAGGTGACTGCTTTTCGCTTTCCGTGTGAATCTAGTAGTCAACGTTGAGTTTAGTAACCCTAACCCACGTTACGAAACATCGTTAATCCAAACCGTTATCCTTTCCTAAACCTAGCCAAGTTTTGTTGTTGTCTTAACCCAGGGGTCGGCAACCCGCGGCTCTCGAGCCGCATGCAGCTCTTTAAGCCCTCTGCTCTGGCTCCCTTGAGCTTAGACAAAAATAAGAAGGAAATAAAATAAAAGTATTTGTAGGACTATTTAAATGTTGTTGCACGGTTGAAAATGTTTCGTATCTTGTATTTTGAGGTGATACTGTGACACATAAATAAAAAACAAAACGGTTTTAATTAAGTCAACTAAAAGATGCGTCACATCCTGCTACGGTCCCGCACCAGCGCCTTTTCTTGCAGGTGAATAACCTGACCCCCGGCTCGATGAGCGAACTATGGATAAATCAAAGAAAATAAAAGTATCGGAGGAACACAGAGGGTTTAATTCTGCGTGGTTAGAGTTATATGCTTTCACAGCAAACGATGCTGGGTTACCGGTATGTTTGATATGTGGAGAGAAGTTGTCAAAGGTGCTGCAGCCTTTACGTATCGAGGAAAAACACGGAGGAGGAAGACAGCTGACGATCTTCAGTCATAATTCAATCAGTTAACTCTTTTTAGGGTGCAGCTATATGTTTTATTTATTTCAAAGTGGGTCAATTTTTATTGTATTTTTTTCCCTTCAAAGAGGACTCCCCAAGTGCTGTGTTAAAGTAGGCCTGTGTATTTTTTGTATTCTCCTTATTAGAGTTCTTTGTTTCTTATTAGAGGTAAACAGTTTTATAATGCAATAAATATTTAAATGCAAATAAACTGTTTTTGTCTATGATATAACAATAAATACAACTTTATAAGCTATCAAATATGTTTTGCGGCTCCAGACAAATTGTTGGAAAAGGGGGCAAAATGTCTCTTTTGGTCAAAAAGGTTGCAGACCCCTGTCTTAACCAAACCAAGTATTTTCATTGAAATTACCTTTAGCAACATGTTTACTGGAAGCACAGTGGAGCTACATCGTTTTATGCGTAACCCCTAATTTCCACCAATTTCGCTCCGCTTCTGAAAAGCTTCTAGAACGCGCCCGGTGGGTTATGACGCTAGAGGAGGTCGGACCAAAACCGCGGCGCAGCCGTAACGCGACGCAGACGGACCCGGTGGAAACTAGGGGTTAGGCTTTAAAAAGGAACCCTTAAGGAACCTAAAGTTTGCGATGAATTACAACAGATTCAAAGAGGAATACATTTCTTGTTTTTTGTTCTTCACTTTTCATCGATTTTTGTCAACCCTGTTACTTCAATGTGTTCCCATCTTATTCTTTGCATTTGTTTATTGACCTTAATGGAAGGGTGTCAGTATTTTCCGTGTTTTCTATATGAATTTCTCTTTTGTGTCTTGCAAGGCCTCTGTATATAGCCTGTATTTTTCTTCAGCCGTGTTTAATCAGAGAGTTTGAAAAAACACTTTGTAGTTGGTTAAATCATGCATAAAGGCAAAGGTGTAGGCAGATCATTGCTTTCATAAAAGCTGCAGATGGATGGAACTGACCCTGAAGCCTGGAGCCTATTGAGTAAAGCCTTTAGGGGCTCTCTTCTTATTATAAATAATGTCTAATATCTAAATAATGCTTTAGGGAACCATGGTGGCCATTGACTAAGATGAACTCACTCAACCGGATTAGCCTTTGGCCTTGGAAGAATATACCCTGAACCTTTGACTAGTTATTGCTTCCTGCTGTACAGATCATACATCTATCCTATTGATTGGCCTTGGCTGCTCCAGAGCTCTAATTGTGGTGCTGGCCTCACAATTCACCGACAGTAATAGGTTACACAGAAGAATAAAGATGCAGTCGCAAGATATTGATCACGAGGAATCCACACCTCTGGCAAAATTAACGAGACAATGCATATGGATCGATACTGCTTACCCCTCACTTGGCAAAAGAGTATTTATCTCCGCTTCTTCCTATATGCTGTGCCTGCGATCCAAGCAGAAGTGCTGATTTGGGCTCATCTTTTCAAAAGCATCTCATTAAAGTTCATCATGCAGTATCAATTGTAAAAGCACCAGGAATCTCATTATGGATTGGGAGGGGGGAGCTTCCCTCAATTGTTTAAGTGTAAGCGAGATGAGTGCTTTCATTGGGAATGTGTTGTACTGTAAACGCACAAGGAGGCCATCGCTTAAAATATCTGTTCACCCAATATGGGAAGACAGAATTTCACCACATCCTCAGGAATAGATTGTGAGGTATGTGCGATTGTTCGTTCAGGATTGCAGAAGATTAATGGCCTGATAGCTCCAGTGTGTATATTGTGACTATCTGGGCTATTTAACCCACAAAACTCATCCCATCCGTGAAAACACGAGACTAAACGACAAGCATGTTACAGCAGACGAAAATCAATTCTTGATTGCCATGATTAGCACCCCCCAGAGAGTGATTGATACAATATGAATGTGGTTCTGGTTCATGTGAGTGACTTTTGCAGCGGAGAGCATTATGAATGGGCTCTTTAGAAGCTATAGGGCAGCAAAGTACTCGCACACGTAATTACTCACACTCGACGCCGGGCCCTCCCATGGCGTTGGGGTTTTGGGTGTCAAGCATCCCGCTGCCTGTTTTCTCTCTGCATGCTTCTAAACAGAAAGTAAGCGTTTCATCAATGTCTCCTTTAATCTCACACACACACACACACACACACACACACACACACACACACACACACACACACACACACACACACACACACACACACACACACACACACACACACACACACACACACACACACACACACACACACACACACACACACACACACACACACACACACACACACACACACACACACACACACACACACACACACACACACACACACACACACACACACACACACACACACACACACCTGACTCGTGAGTCCTACCCTTTTGTCAAACCCCAAGAGCGCAGGTTTCTCTAAAGAGAGAGATAAAAGAAGGTGAATCTTCAACGGCAGCTAATTAGGTAAAAAGTGGCATTTTATTAATCTGTTTGGAGTTTTTGTTCATGAGGGAGCAAACTTAAAGAAAAACTCAAGGTTGGGTTACAAAGTCTTATGATGACAATGTTCTTTTTTTTTACCCACATTTCCTCATAACAACAATGAGTATCTTTAATTTAAGCATCTTTCAGTTTCTATTTTTCCTTTTTTTTTAAGAGAATCCACTATCCATAGTTGTGGTTCCCTTGCAGGTACAAAGTAAATCTGTGTAAATTGTTGGAATTGACCCATTGTATGTGCTGAACTTTGAAGAAACGGAGACGTGGAGAGCCGAAAGGGAGGAATCTGAAGTTATTTGCTGTTTTCTATCACCTACTTTTAGTTTCTCTTCAGCAAAGCTTTGTATTGAATTAAGTGATGGACAATTCTGACAGCAAAATGAACAGCAAAGAAGAGTACCTGGAGAGCGCAAACCTCTGCCAAGCCACTGTTAATTAATATGAAAATTATATTTGTATTTTCCCATTATAACAGAAACAAAGCTTATTTTGCCTGGCAATTCATTAAAACACGTTTGATTTTTAACTAATTTAATTCTGCCTTTTCTTTTGGTTTCTCACCTAGCGGCAACCTCCGGCTCCGGGGCTAAGCAACAAAACCTTTACAGAAGACCCCAAACTGCAGTTCGTCAAATGGCCACTAGAGGCTGGATACAGAAGGGAGTCAAAATTGAAAGACGAGGATGTTAAATTGTCCAACATTACAGCATAAATAAACATGCATACAGCCTTGCACAAAAACGGGTTTGTTCTCTAGAGCAATTTTTTTTTATTATGACAACTGTACATATAGTGACATGTTATACAACTCACCACTTTTCATTGTGTTTAGGCCAAAAGTTACACATGATAGGGAAGAGGTAGCTTTGAGTGACAGTTGGGTGCATTCTCATTTAGATAGCCACTTCCTGTCTGCTATGCTACATGACTCGTGCCCACATTAGCTCCACTGACAATGCCCATTTTTTGGATGGTCACTTACAATATGGCGGCGACTGGAGACACCCACATCAAGCCTCAGAAAGTCTCTTCAGAAAACTGTTAGTGAAGTCATGGAGACTCGAGATTCATATTCAAACAGTCTCTGATACTTCCAATCAGAAAATTGCAGCTAGCATTAGATTCATTTGCACTGATAATCGCGATTGTGCAATTCCAAAAGCCTGAGGGGTCCACGTATTATATTTCATGAGTATCAAATCCAAGCTGCCAATAAGATAAAGACTGGGACAGAATCCCTAAGGTGCCCTACTCTAGGGAAATAAAGTACTGGGAATCTCAGTATGCACCTGGCAATTTAAAGTAATTATTCAAGAGGTTCATTTTGTTCTGACTGGAGCATCTTTTTATATCTCCCTTCTTTTACTTCAGGTGTGGGTAATGACTAAGTGCCCTTAATTTGGGCCGTGACAGGAGCGGTTATGAGTAAAGCAGGGACATTAGCATGGAGATAGGGAGCTTTAACACTCAAGAGCAGAAAAAGGCTAAATTGGGAAACATCATTTCCTGCAATCTGTAACAGTGTCTGGTGTTTTGTTTATGTATATGCTTACTGAGCGGATATGTTGTATAACACCTTTTTTATTACAATCTCACCTGCGCCACAAGCAATTTGCATCTCTGTCTCTTGTGTTTCTTATCTCATCTCCTGTGTTTCATCACTATGCAAATACACCGGTTCTAACATTCATTCATTCATTCGAGAGAAGCAAGACAATTATGGTTGCAGAAAATAACCACTACTTTTAAAGTTTTTCTTTGAATCACAGGCTTGTCTGATCACACAGTGGCAGGATTCTTAAAACAGTTCAAGTGTGAGCTGGTTGACTGACAAAGCTGCGAGTAAATACACACTGCCCCACTTTTTATTTTGTATCCATCATCCGTAAGAGGCAATTAAAAGTTGGTTCCAGCAGCGTGCATTAGCAGTAAAATTAGAACTTTGGCCTCATGTTTCATCTCTCTCCACTCCAACTGTTTTACTACCCCCCCGGGCACTTAATTTGAAGGCGAATAATGGTCACCAACAAGGCGGTGTTATCGATGGTGCTGACATTTGCTGTTCCACCTTTCACGTACTTCGCAATATCACTTTTCCGTCCACTGAGTCTCGCCTCCCTCTCTGTCTTTATCTCACACATACAGTACAAGTTAACTGATTCACTCCATCTCTCTTGCTTTCTCTACGTCTCTGACAGAGAACAGTAAACTCCCTGCCTGCCTGCCATTATTTACCTCTCCCTGCATGCATTTTGATGTACATCTGCGAAGAGAGAGGGCTAGCTATTAATTAGGGAGCGTGGCAGCGTTAAAAAGGATCCAGAGGGAGAGACGGTGGAACTCTCAACCTGCCCACCGTGTCCTCCCACAGAGCTGGTGATTAATGATGTCAGCCATATCAGGGGGGCCCTTATCAGACATGGACGCTCCCACCAAACAAAGCCAGGGTTAGAAGCTCGCTGTTTAACTGATGAAGTGGGGCCGGTTGGCGAGGGGAAGGCGAGAGCCGACATGAATGCTAATGACACCCGGCGTCAATTGTAAGGTGAGCGCCCAGGAACATTAACGCTCACCTTCCCAGTTAGAGGGGAGCTGTAATGTGTATGATTGTGTAATATTTCATGCTCAGGCATTAACTGTAATGCACAGGGGCTGGGAGAAGTATTCACATGCCTTAGAAATGTATCAGCCATGTTCAAAAATCTCTATGACTTAAATAATTCTGTCCAAAGTGCTAAAAAATCCTTAGTAACTAAAAGTAACTAATTTTATTTCAATTATATTAATGTCATAGAATAACTCACCTAATGGAATATAATTTATATAAATAATTTTTTTTTTATTTAGTCTAATTGTAAATTAATCATTTGATGCTACTTTAGTCTAGTCTAAGACAACCAAAGCAAAGTATATTTTTGTCTAGTTTTCATTATATGTATATACACTTGCATTATTAGGCGACAGCTGTCACCATCTTTCTTGTGTACTGTTACCATGATCGACAGCCTCCTAATAATGATGCGTCAGCTTCCTTTTGAATAATTGCTGTGATTGCCTGCATCGTAAATAAATCAGTACATTTTTCATCTTTACATTATTGGTATGGGCTTTTTTATTGATAGAACATGTAATATATGGTTTTCAATGGTTACTTTAAAATGAGTCCTCAAATGTTTGTCCTTTTAACCATTTAACTTCTCATAAGAAAATATCCTTCGGGACTAAATGACATGAAAAAAGGGAGAATCTTTAGCTGAACATTAAAGCAGCTTTTACGAAAGATAATTTGCACGTTAACTTTTAACTCTAGCTGTCAGACCATAACAGTTTATTAAAAAAGTAAAGTGTCCTTCTTCAAAATTTTAAGTGGAAGTATAAATTGCAAGAAATGGAAATCAGTAAAGTACCAACAGCCTGATAAGGTATTCAAGTAATCTACTGAAGGACATGCATTGAGTTACATTTTGCCACTTGTACTCTCAGCATAATAAGTGTTACATGCTGCAGCACAGGAGTGGATTTTCACATTAGGCAGCAAGGTTACAAAGCTTAATGGGACGCTTTGAATTAACGGTCTTATCAGATCAGATGGAAGCGTGAATATCAATAAAACAATCTCTGTGCCAAATCAAACTCTAATCTTTGTCACAAGTTATGTGAGTTATCTCCCAGTTATGAGATATCTGCTCTAATACACTTGCTTTCAACTTTATCATCTACGTGCATCGCATATTTTGAAAGGGAACTTGGTGAGACCTTGCATGAGCAATGCATCAGCCCTATCTTTTCTGAGAGAGAGGGAGAGGTAGAAAGCGAAAGATTGGATCTCGTTTTTTCTGACGATCTGCCACTACAAAGACCATATCTCTCCTCTGTCCTCAGATTGCTATCTCCCACGGGACAGAAAGAGAATACTGTAGAGAAATGGGACACTTGCGTTTTATCAGGCTGTGCGAGACGTCGTCTAATGAAGCAGCATGCAATAAAGATTATTCCACGCTCTTTATATGCATTAAACATAAATTTGGCCATTAAACAAGGGAAATCTCATTACCCCCAATCTAAGTGCAGATTTGATTGTGTTGAAACAAATACTGTACAAGTGAAAGGCTACATTAGCAATTATTCAAGATCAAACAAACCAACATGCAAAAATCATTTGAATAAATTCCTTCGAGGATGCAGAGTAGATTATTTTCATGTTGAAGAAAAAGGCACATCCCGCACTGTTTACATCTCGTGTGTACATGGCACAGGAGGAACCTTCTCATGCAGAGGTGGTTAATTTGTTTCTGTTTGTGACTGCACCTTATTTGCTGGAGGCAAATGTCAAGGAATGATACAAGCCTGTAAATTAAAACTTAATGGCTGTCATTTAATAGCTATTCTTCAGTTGTCATGGGAAATGTGCGAGTCTTGGGTGGTAAAGAACGCACCAAATAAATAGAGTAGAGGTTGACCTTCCACGTAGGAGATACAGGCAGGAATGAAAGCATGTGTGAGGCTATATTGTTGATATGTAATTGGTTTGCCAAGTCCTCATCCTCCCATACAACCATATAGGTTGTTTTTTCCTACCCTCTTAATAACCAAGATAGATACGTGGCTCTATTGGTGGCAATTATACCTAAATGACACAGTTGCAGTTTTAAATCTACCTGGTTAGTTTTAGAACAAGATCATGGTCAGGATTTGTTGCAGAACTTAAGTTTTGTACATGAGTTAACCTAGCTATTGAGGTAAGTTACAAATATGCGCATTTTGTCCAAGGTTAAAGTCTTGTGTTTGTTTCACTCATCCCTCCACCCGATCCTCCTTACATACTTTGATGCTATTTATTCTACATCACCTGACTTAATATTTGTCTGAGCCAATAGCAGTCTATTTTTCCACCCAAACAAGAGGCATAACACAGTTTCTGAATGCGTCCACTACTCTGGTCTGGACTGAAATATCTGAGCAAGATAGTCATGATCCCCAGAGGATGAATCCTATTGACTTTGGTGATCATCTGAATTCCCTTCTTGTCCCACCAATGACATTTGCACTTGTGTTTCTTTTGTGAAATGTGTTGACAACTAACGGATGAATTGCCTTGAAGTTTGGTACAGACATTCAGGGTCCCCAGAGTATTGATCCTTAAGATACTTTGAAAATAAATATACTACCACCAGCAGGTCAAAAGAAATATCTTTATATATTGATGGAATATCTGTTGTTCACTTTGTCACCACACTGAAGTCAACATTTGTGGGTTTGTATCTCTAAAACTATTGAATGTATTGCTAAGGGATTTGAAAAATACATATTATGTTCCCCTCATTAATGGGGATCTGCTATTATGAAGATCTCAATGCTTTGGTTGACGACTACATACCTGTAAGACATTCCCACCAGCCTCAAGCTTTGTGTTGAGTGCTGATTAGCATGCTTACACACTAAGATTCTTAATGAGGGGAACATTTTACATGCTTAACATCACAGTTAGCATTGTTATTGTGAGGATTTTAGCATTTAGCCATTAGCATTTCTGTGCGTGACTGTCATGTTTTCACACTGCTGCTTCTGCCCTTCTGTCTCAATGGGTTTAATGGTATGCGGAAATCATTGTTCACAATTTGACTAAAGAGGAGCTGAAATGGAAGCGTGTACACCAGGGGGATTTTTCCAATGCAATTGCTCTTTCACATGACTTTCTCTACTGCTGTGTGAAACCAAAGGTGTACATGTGATACTCATTGAGTGTTGTATGTTGATATGCAATATTGGCTGCCAGCGGAGGGCCTACAGGGTGCAGGTTAATCCAGTTTCAACCACCGAAGGATCCCTATTCCCTAATTTGCTTTGGATTTTTAAAAGAATATTACACGTCTTCCACCAACTGTGGCTCTTTCTTCCCTTTTCAGCGTCTTCTTGCCATCGCTCCCATTCATCCTGTGTGCCGGAGAGGACCATGAGACTCATTAGTGACCGCCTCTGTGTTTCATGCGGTGTTTCCCCCAAAGGCATTACTAGCACCATTAGCCCAGGCAGCAGTGAGATTTCCAACTGCCTGGGCAGACGGATGCCTTCCAAACCAAAGTGTGCTCCTTTCTTTAATTAGCATTTTTCAAACATCAATATATTTTCCTCTGGCCTCCCAGGACCAAAACTCTGCCGAATTAATTATTAACAGCCTTTGCTGTCTTCCACTTTCATTTTATCTCACCTCCTCCTTCTTCCTTTGAAAGCAGTCATGGTTTCCAAGCTTTTGCCTGTAGTTAGATGTGAATGGAGGGTGTACATTTAGTGACTGCTCTCTCCCGCTGGTATGCTTTAATAGCACTTATTTTGTGTATAAAATTATCAATTTGGGTCCAAATCCAGAATGCAAGCATCATTACTGCCCATGAGTTCTGAAGTGCGTGAGGCTTTGCTGCCCACGGGCCATTTAGTTATTATGTTTATATTTCCTTCTTTAATTTATTCACTGCCAGATTTTAATATTCATTTTTGCTATTCCCAAAGTAAGACAGAGTCACCTGCAGAAAATTGGATGACTTCTCTTTAGAATCCCCCCAGGTGGAGAACAGAGGGTGAAATCTCTTTCTATCCGTCATAAAAAAGGAGGAAAGAGTGAGGCCACAGATTTGAAAAGGCAGGGGATTGGTTTGGAGGCACAATATGGTTGAAGAGATAAAGTAAAAAAAGGAGCGAGATAACCCTTTCTGCCATTCCCGTGGCCTCGTCCAGCCTCTGTGACAGAAGACGTCCGAATGGCACAGTCCATCAGGACTCACCATGGTAACCACTCTGGCTTCGGCTCAAACACAGTATATTGAAGCTAACAAATGCACATGTCAAATTAGTCACCAATGGCAGCTCATCTGCTTAGTGTCTAGTGTATAATAAGAATGTCAGGGTTCATTATGAAGTAAATACTTCACAATCAACTAATCAGATCCAATCAGTGGTTGACGATGGGGGTATTTGATGATGTTTACGGCTGATTTCAAAAACTCTTGATGATAATAATGTTACTTATATTCATAATCAAAAATAAGAGCAAACCTGTTTGTAATATTTGCAGTAAAAATATTTTTTTATTATAAATGAACCCTGTTTGAACAGACAATATTGCATATCTTCAAGTTTTGCTTAGCCAATGCGATCAAAATCTTTCCTTCCTGAACCTCAATGCCATCTTAAGAACCATATCTACAACTCACTAAAGAAAAACCCAATTCATTATATATAGGTTGACAAACTAAGGAAATATATTAAGCAACTTATGAAAGGCAATAACTCTAAAGATTTAACAAGCAAATACACCTTTATATCTTTCTACTAATAAAATACCCATGTAACACTGAATACTAAAACAAGTCTCAGATTGTTAACTCACATCCTGGTAGCCTGTGACAGATTCGCTACAGGAAAGATACCAATTAGCCAGTCAATGTTTTAATAAAGCCGCTGTCATTTTCTATTTGATGTAATGTGATACCAGCAGCCCTCAGTTCCTCCCTATGATCTCCCAGATTATTACTTATACGTAATTGTAGAGGAAACTGGCTGATCGTGACTGACATGATATGTAGAAAATGATTTTGACCTTAAGTGAAGAAAGTGTGCAAAGTGGAAACTGACGTTGTTAGGGAGCTGTGCATTTGTGTGAAGGAGGACTGAGGGCGGCTGGTATCACATGAGAGTTGCAAGTATGCACTCATGATCATATGAAAGTTGATCATCTTTCTCTTTCTGAGGCCATTCCATTGGGAAGTCGTAAGCATTTTGATGTCAATTTACAATTGTCACATACTCATTTTATACATGAAGAACAATTAAGAAAAGCTAAGTGCTTATCAGCTTTTCAGTTAAAACCGGGAAATGATGTCTTCCCTGTCTTTTAAGAAACTTTGTCAATTCTGAGAAAACACTGTAACCTTGATGATGTGTTGTAATGTTCACTAGCAAAGACTTAAATCTGCCTTAAAAGATCTCCTATCATGCTATTTTTAGGAATATATTATGGGTCTCAGATATATAAAAAACATGTCTATGATGTGTTTTGCTAAAAATATCAAACAGATCATTTTCTGATGATCAGAGAGCATTTTAGACATCGTCTAACGTTTCAGCCCTGTTAGAGAAGTGGCTAAATCCAGCCCACATTTCCGATATTACGTCATATCGGCTGCAAATCTGGATCAGCTCCGTTGTACCCCTTGTTTTAGAGATTTGGGTACGGAGGAAAAGAGAGAGGGTCTTGTTTTCTGACACTTTGTGAGTTCCCTGACACACCGGGGACACATATTTAGGTATGAAATACATCAAAAAGTGCATTTTGCACCATTAACATAATACTTATTAGCATATGGCATGAATTTTGAGCAGTGCGCAACGACAGTGGTTGTATTTTCGCTTAATAGGGCGACACCGTTCTCTCCATAGAAACACACACAACAGCGTCAGTGCAGCCGTTATACAACTCGTCATGTGAAGGCAGCTTAAGGCACAACACAGATGCAGACAGACATTTCAATACGTTTAATTTACTTTAGTCAGGTACAGGTAGGGTCAAAACCAGGAGATTGGTCAATCAATTCTAATAAGGGGCAGGCAGAGTACTTAGGGTCCAAAAACCAGCAGTACAAATGCAACCAGATGAAGCGCTCTGCAGGACACACAAGCCATTCTGCCAGGGAATAAGTGAGGGGAAAGGTGATATATACTGTGGGGCTATTGAGGGAATGAGTAACAGGTGAGGGGTTGGGCTAGGTAAACCAGGTGAGGGGATGGAGCTGATTGTAAGAGCCAGCAGGAAGGCATGATCTGAAATAACAAGAAAGGTTTTGTTATGTTGTGTCACCAGGATGATCTTAGCGGGGGTTAGGAGAAACATGTATAAAATAAACCCTGTGTCAAAAACTGGAGATGTGAATTTTGGAAAGGTTTAATAAAATATGTTTTTTCTGCTTTTGACAGCTTTTGTGTGCAACTGTTATTTTTTTGTTTTTATTTTATAGGGTCCGAGCTAGGAGATATCCTGGGAAAATGTGTATTGTCAACCACTCATAATGTCCACCATCTCACCAAAAAAGGTACAACTTAAATGTAAAACTAGCCTTCCCAACAACTGTAGCAAAAACATCAGGAACACCACAACCCTAACCCAAAATAATCAGAAAGTGTATTGACATAATTAAATAATACTGCTGGGACCCATAAACAAAAGCAAAACTTAACAAGGGAACGCTGTTTAGTGTTGTGTGCAACCACAATTTTTATGTTGTTATTTACTGGGGTGCCAGCCAGGAGATATTCTCATAAAAGCTATGTAGTCACACACACACACACATCTTATGATGTACGGCTTATATGTAAAACAAATTGCTCATACAACCTCAACCAAAAAAGACAATATTAACAAAAAGTAGCCAATGTAGTGAATAAAAAAAACCCCACTAAATAACTAGGAAGAGTAACAGACCTACTGCTTAGACCCATGAACGATCACAAAACTTGAAATGCTCTTTGAATATATTTATTTCAGTTTATTTCCTGTCCAAATCATGCAAACTTTTTGCCCGGAGCAAAAGAACACTGCATGCAAGCTTGTTCTGGATAAATGTTAGGCAATACACGTTGACCTGTCCAGTAGTTTCTTCAATTACTGACCACTTTTCCATATATGCTTTTTTTTTATTTGAGTTGAGCAGTGGCGAGCCGTTAGGGCCCTCTAGGCCCTCTGTGAGGGCCTAAGATATTCCAAAAAATAATATTTAAAAACATTAAAAATATATATATTTTTTTTAAATATATATTTTTTTAATATTATTTTTGTTATATTTTTCATTAGTTTTACCGAAAAAAAACTTGATTTAATAAAATAACATTTCCAAAGAAATAAATCCTTCGAATCTGCCTGTTCAGTCTCTGTTTGAATGTCAGTTACTATAGCGGGCCTCTCAGCGATTCACAGAGGGCCCGCTATAGTAACTGAACGAGAGAGTAATGTCAAATGACAGTACAATTGACCAATCATATCTTCCCTCTAAATGGGTGGGTTTTATTATCGCGGACTTTATGACGAGTTCCGCCCGCTGTGAAACTGTTCTTGTTTCCATAGCAACAACAACTTCCTGTCAACAGCGTGAACTCGCCTTCAAAATAAAAGCATGCCAAATTACACTTAAGACATACAACTGCAACGAAAGTAACAAACACAATGCAATATCATTTTCAATGTCAAAGAACACAAATTGGGTTCACAGGTGTTGTTTTGTGTGGTAGAGGGTCGCTGTCATTGATGCGTTTTGCACCCTGGGCCGTTGTTTTGATATTCCGCTGAAGTATACGCTGTGACGTAATAATGTCTTTTTTTCGAAGGAAGGGGTGGGGGTCAGAGGGCCTAGGTATAAAGCTCACGGCTCGCCACTGGAGTTGAGTTAACCAAGGAAGTAAGCTACTTCTTAGATGGACTGTACGCATCTACGGTAGTTTGAGGACCAATTTCTTGAGGAACTTCTGTGTTTCTTACTGTCGTTCCTTAGGAAAGGCATAGTAATGTTACTTTTTGGGAAGATTGGCTGGCAGCAGCAGACACAGGTCAATAGAAAACAAGTGAAAGGTGATTTGGGTAATTGACATATTTAAATCTGTACTTTTTGCATTCAACAGCATACGTTCCTTTCAAGGTCCATTTTGGGCAATAGAGGAATCATGTGGTTTTGAAGGTTGAGAGGAAATCAGGATATAGACATTGTTTTTTACAATCTCTCACAAGTCCTTTAATGTTATGCAGATGGCATACTAAATTACTGGAAGACCCCATAAACTCCATCATGTATATCATCTCCTGATAAACAACATGTGATATGATTGAGCGATCCTAATCAGCTACTGAATGGAACTAGTCGAGGGATTGTTTTCTCAACTGCTGTCTCAAAGGTCAAAAATGAAACCATGATTATATCGTACTATGCGTAAACTTTGGTGATAATATTATTTTCCAACCGCCTCCTCACAGTTATAAATAAATAAATGCTAATTTTCTTCGTCCGCTGAGGTTTAATTGCACCATGAGTTTGTTTTTCCCTCCAAGGGAGCAGCTCTGCTTCTATGAAATGTTTGTATAATTAAGACTCAATCTGTCAGCTTTCTCCAGTCCCATATGCTTGAATTGAGGCAAGCCTGAGTTTGTAGCATTGGTTTGGTCTTCTCAATTTGATCCAGATTATTGTAACACCCTCAGGGCAAGCTGTTGCTTTGAACCAACGCAGGTCGTACAAAGTTGCATCACTGTAAAAAAAAAATAGAATGTAAAATACTCCTGAAATAAATGTGATACAAGCAGTAACCTCGCAACAGCAGACAATATTCCTTTTCTTGAGCAGGTGTTGAAACAGATGCTAAAGAAGCACCGGAGCAGATAAACACAGAGGGAACAGGAGAGATATCTATGCAAATGTATTTCATCAAAGCCTTTCCTCACATCTGATGCTTAGACTTTCACTATCAAGCACAACCTAATCGTGTTCCATCTACCTGAAATAGCATATATCAAAATAATTATGCCAAAAGTGTTTGCCAAACCGCTTTTATCATCAAATGTAACCTCTTTGATATGTCAATGTTTTCAATTATGAATCACTTCTGACGTCCCTCGAGCATCCTTAATTTCTATTGTTCGTCTATGTTCAAAGCACACACATCTTCTCTAGTCTACACACACACACCCTTTGCCTTGTATTATCTTGAGTGATACCATCCTATTTGAAGCACTTAGAGCTCTATTATGTACAAAGACACGGACATGGGCTCTCTGGTTTTAATGCTTGTACTGTATAGAAGATGTACAATGCCCACATTAATTTAAAGGTCTCCTATACTATTTTTAGGCATATATTATAGGTCTCAGTTATATAAAAAACATGTCTATGAAGTGTTTTGCTCAAAATACCAAACAGATTGCCCATTCTAGCCATGCCTCATACCCCTCTAAGTGCTGATATTTGTATGTATAAAAGACATCAAAAAGTGTATTTTGTATGATAGGAGACCATTAAAGCAAACACAAATAAGGAGAAATACAATGCAGATTGTTAATGTGCACAATTAAACATAACATGAGCAGGAGTTATTGGTTGTGATTTATAAAAAAAAAAACTTTTGAAGTTAGTCCCCCTACTCGGCTAAATGAGGGTTACATTTCTGGACCTCGTGTGAAAGAAAACCCAGATTCACTCTAATTTTAGAAAAATAGTGTTCTGCTTTTTTTCTTGTCTTTTTTATCCATGGCACCTCATGTCCACCATTTCCTTAGCTTCCTCTTTGATGCGTGCTTACATCTGATTTAGGAAGTCATTGCTCAGCGGTAACAACAACAAACAAAGAGATATGGCTTTGACTGCCTCTACTGTGACGTGTTTCCATGCTTTAATGTTCAAAAAGCTCTTTATTTTTCTCATACTGCCTGTGCTGCAGCACATCTTTTCACCCTCTGTCTGAAACCAGAGCCCAGCCTGCTCTGATTGGTTAGCTCTAATGTGATTAGTCAACTGCTTAGAGATGTCCCTCCCATTAGCCTATCACGTACAATGTGTTTGAGCGCTATATCCAATAGAAGTGTGAGTGTTACATAGTGATGTCCAGGGTTCGAGTGATGTGGGAGGCAATGGGAGCTGAGCTCCCATAAGGAGGGGTCTGAGCTCCTATGAAAGCAGTGAAATCATACATCTGTGGGGGTCGCTAATACATTACCAACAACCATTATTTTAATCACAAATAATGCATGTGTCAATGTAACGAGTATTATTTACATTAACGAGGTAAATAGGCTCTGGAGGGAACTCAGTGATCTTAGCCTTTGCAGACAATTACATGCACTAAAACATATATAACCCACCTGAAGATTTGCAAAACCCCAAAAATAATAAAAGTGCCTCTTTAAATGCATATACAAATGGAAATATGATACACACAATCGTTTGTCTACTTATAGGAACTCTAAATCTTCCATAGAAGTGAGTCTCAAATGCAAAGGAACACATTATACCCTTACCTGGTATTAGATATATTTTCTTGGGAATAAGGCGCTCTTTGACCCCTGCCCTCCTGGCTGAGGGACCAAAGCTTTCACAGACAAGGCAACTTCCTTGGATCTTTGCTCTATTTCGCTGGAACAGTACAATCCGGATACGTTTCTTGAAATCTTATTTGAATAAATGTAACTGTAAAGTGTTTCATACTGTACGTTCTTCGATCAGTTGTGACTTCAAGCATTAGCATATGTATTGGATGGGAATAGGCTTGGAGAGAACGCCTTTAGCCCCAAAGCCGCTCGCATTGTCATTCAAATCATCCCGAGGGAGCAAAATAATAAGAAAGCGGGAGGATAGTTGCTCATTTACATTTAGTTAGAATTGACCTTTAGTGAAACAGTTGCCTTCAAGGAACATGAGTGTTGCTGCTTATCTCCATAAAGAATTGTCCTTTTGTGTAATGTTTGCATTTATGCATTTCACACTAAACAACCTAAAGTTTTATTTGACAGAATGTCATTGTTTATCTTTCTGCAAGTGTTTTCTGGCACGATTTAAAGATTTAATCTCGAAGAGACACAAATGCTCTTTTAACTCTATAACAGCAGATATAAACATCCTGTCCAAATGGCAGTGTTTCGATTTTAACGTCCATGAAAATAATATGATACAGAGACATGTGTGACGGGGGTTTCCATCATCTCCCTGCACATATAACCATCTGTAGATCAATCATGCTCTCCGCGCCGCGCTCTTTTTCACAGGTGCTCTGGCTGTCATGCGAGTCCCTTTGACATTTGCCTTGGATTGGGTAGCCATCTGTGAATGTGATGAGTTTTCTTTTTCTGCCACGATTCTCATATGAATCACATACGGACCGGTGCCAACGGTAAGAGTTGTTTACAATGCGACCCCGCATCCTTTTTTATTCCTCTCTCATTCCCTCTGGGCCTTCATTTTCTGCGCCTCTCTAGCTTTTGTTCGATTTCTTACGTGAAAGGAAAACACCCACGCATCACACTGCTGTTCTCCATGTGAAAAATCACTCTGTAAATCAATACGGTTTCTTTCCCTTTTGTAGTCATTTAAAATCATGTTCAATTTCTAGCATACATGCATAATTAGTGTGATTGAATTACTAATCAATCCTCAAAATGTGATCCAAAGGCAAGGCTGGCTATATTCAGAGCTATTAATGTTGGATTTTCAATTCATCCTGTTCTCCAAAAACAAAGCCCAAGGCCTGACAATGAACTATTAATTCTCTTAATGAAAATATGCCATTCTAGCATGAAACAGATCCCATTGAGGAGATTGGCAGGAATGTTATCAAGGAGCTAAATAATGTGGGCTTTTCTGGCACGATGACATGCCATTGTAATAAGCTGGTAAGTGATGAAGAAAAACCTGTCTCTAGTACTAGAATGGTTTCGCCAACTTTAGAAGAAAACTTACTTGCATAAACTTTCGCACCATTCGGATTCTTGTCATAAGGAAGTAAGGGGTCAGGGGCAATTCAAAACTGACCATTCTGTTATTTAATTTAGAAGGGGAATAACCTAGATTACAATCGATGACAATGCCAATCATGAAAGCATATGTGCATGGCAACTATAGTACGGTAGGCTGTATTTAAAGAGTTTAGAGAAAGATACATTTTATGGCAATTTAAGTTTGGATAGGTGTGATTTTTTAACACTTGGCGAAGGTATAGAAAACGTTGAGGTTAGGGTTCCTTTATTGAACAACATATACAAATTGTTGCCATCGAATCAGAAATAAAGGGACCCAAGATTAAATAAGATTAGAAAAGAGCACTTTTGAGCACCAGTCAATCCTAAAGTTAAATGCAGACTCAATCCCAGATCAAATGTACACTAGACATAACATAAGTCTGTCTCTGTGTTTCCTTTCAGAAATATTCATCCTTGTAGATGTTGCAAATTGAGATTCTGTGAGGCAAGGAGATGTTCGAATGATATCGTTTAGGTCTGTGTTCAAATAATGTTTTTTAGACCTAAATTCAAATAAATGCCTTTTCGTTTCACACTGGATATGTATAATCCAGGAGAACATGTTCCCCTCGAAACATTGACAGCTGTTTTAAGTAGTTGGATTAATTAATCAGAGCTTCATAGGCAGAATAACGAAAGCCATCGTTCTAGATTGCTAGCTAAATATGCATATTTCTCATTATCATTGTGAAAAAACATCAAATAAACTGTTAAGCAACATGCATGTCAACTGAAAATTGCAACGGCAGGATGAAGAGGTCAATCACTGCTGGTTTGTTAGTATGAAACAAAATAACATAATTTAAGTCTAAAAATAAATCGGATAACAAGTTTGGTCCCCTATCTGTTGGCAATAAATGAGAAAAGGGAACATCATCAGACTGCAGAATAAACCAGACATGTTTATGTACTGGGGCAATGGGAGAGTTACTGTTGTTGTAAAGTAAGTATGCAAAAATCAATGTTACAGCTTTGTTAGAGACAGTCAGTGGGAGGCATCAGACTAGTTTGTCATATTCTGAGAGAGATGGCATGGAGTTTTCTTTTTTGCAGACTATTCAAAGAGTGTGTAATACTTTAAAAACAGGGAGTATTTATTTTTGCTCTTGTGTTTGTGTGTCGCAAACAATCAAGAATTGCAGGATTAATAAATAAAAATAAAGTTTCAGAATCTCAAGGTTTCTGGAAGAAAACATTGTGCTTTGTAAGTTTCTGATAATTGAGGTATTTTCCATCAACAGGATTTTGGAATATACAATACATTTTGAAGCAGATCGGAAATACCGGGCAATAAGCATTTTTTGGGAGATGGGCATTTGTGACACATCCATGTTGTGTAAGAAAAAACAGAAATGCTTTTTCTTTACTTGGAAAATCACGTAAAGTCCGATTAATTAGTAAAAAGGCTATTGTGTTGATTACAACAGAACTCTTCTCTTCAGTCAAAGTTGTTTTCACGTTACATCTAACATTTCTTGAAAAACACCAGAAGAACAAGTTCCAATTTCGGGGATTTGTAACCAATTAAGCAACAATGGAATGAACCGTTGGCGTTATTTGCTCGGGTTCTCCGTAGGCCATTAAAGTCTTACTTTACTACTGTAAAAGTGAAACTTGGAATTGTGCATGGTTTGTGACAGTGTATTATCAAATAAAACATATCTAAAGGTTGTTTCAGGTGATTATTCAAAGCCAAGTTATAACTAAAGTCTATACTGTATCTACATTAGCATTTGGGACTTGGATCATGCATGGTTGACTTGCAATGTAGGGGATTTAAAGACATCATTGTTTGGCAGTATGAAATTAAATTTGACAGTTTGGGAGTGTTTGAAAGAATGAGCACACCAAAGAGGGGGTGGACGGTTGGGGTCGTCAGAAAGTTTAAGCTATAGCGTTTTGAACAAAGTTGCTCTTTTTGAAACTACAAAGATTTTTTCCTACAGACGTGTGTCCTCTGATTTTTGCATATATTTTGCTGGCACCAATACAGCGCCTGCAGGCATTGATCAAAGTTGTTATTCAAACGCAACCAAATCTATCTTTCTCAACTGAACTGAGCTTTGATGCTGGTTTGAATTGGACGAACATGGCAGTGAAAAGTAATTGATTATTTTTGGGGTTTTACAAGTGTTGTCGCTTCGAACTGACAGTGGAAATGTGACTTTGCGTCTTATATATTTCCTTATTTTCAACATTCTGTTGATTTACTTTGAAAGATGCTGGCTGTGAAGGTAATCTGTACGTGTTCGCTGCAGTTTGCAGCCAGACAAGGTGTTCCCTTTGATGTGCTGTGGATGAGGAACTTTTGGCTCACAGGCTTTTTTTCTTCATCACAGAACTAGACATAATGCTCACAAAAGGCACAGCACTCTTTTGTTTGAGGTTGGCAGATTTTTCCAGCATGATACTTGAAGCGTGCGCGGTGAATCTGGGGCCACCTCTAACAACAGCTTGTGACAAAACATTTCGTTTAGTGACTTTTAGCCTGTTTCCTTATTTTTCTGTATAATTACACAGAACAAACGAAAGAAGTCTGATTCATGACTGTGTGAAATCAATGGTTTTTCACCCACATGAAAAATAATGATCGTGAATCAGAATTGCTTTTAAATTGGATGCACATTCCAGGCAATCAATCAGAAAGCAATTCTTTGTGCCATGTGCAAGCCATCTACCTGAAGAAAAAGCAAACAAGGGCGATAAGAAAAAGAGGAAAAAAGTGAGTCATAATAAAATGCTGCAGGGATTAAATCACGCAGCTGGCCTGGCATCCCCCAGGGCGAGCTTTAGAAAGATGCTTGGGAGAAGGTTGTGCTGCTTTGCTGCTAGGTTGGCATGACCTGCATGAGGAAATAGAAGAGGTGTGATTACAAATTATAAACCAAAAACATCTGTTGGGTGTCAGACAGAATATTAAGGTCATGGGGGCAGGACATTGGGACATAATTACAGGCGTTTTGTCACGGCTGGACCGAAATTCAAGCAATGCATTGGTTTTAATGACAAAATTGTGAACTAAAGGTACGTTCACACCGGACACTATGTGATCAATGCAAAGATAGACGCGACTCAAATTCAATTTGTTCAACTCAAGCGTCAAATTCGCAACTGATGTTGGATAAAAAAACAAACAGCAACCGTTAGCTATTAGCACACAGAGCTCAAAGCGCCTCATATCTGTTTAGAAACTGGATAACATATATAAATGTAAAAACCACAGACTGTCTTAGGCATGGTGAATACTGTCGCTGCTTTATTTATGTCTGTATGACGTTGTTGTTGTGAGTTTGGAGGAAGCAGCTACATGTTAGCCTGATTCATCTATTCATGCTAGTGGACGCTCAGGTACTGCAGAGAAGGGAAGACTACGCAGGCTACTGTCCCGCAGCTGCTGCCTCTCTGTAGGACTCTGTTGGGGGGAGCATTGTGCTGTGAAGTCGCCGGAGCCTCGCGGAGCGCATACAGCTGACTCTTCACGCTAACGAAGGCTCACTTCTTCTTCAGGGCAGGGAAGGCTACGCAGTACGCAGTCTACTGTCCCGCACCTCTCTGTTGGACTCCGGTACAGCACATTACTCACGAGACGTTGTAAAAAAATGAGTGGGGGGCGAACGCACTAACCACTCCGCCAACGCCACAGTCACCCCTGCCGTGCGGGCCGCCAGTTGATGGTCACTGGTATATGGTATGGATGTTCTCTGCTATTTTGGATGCCACGGACAGTGACTAACCCTACCCCAAAATAAATTCACACTCATTTTAACCAATATCCTCAGGCCCCTAACCCTATATTCTTTGAACAAATGCAAAGAAAATTCCCGTGTCACCTTTTAAAGTCCACTTGGCTATAGAGTGTGACTTTAAAGCACAACATCTGTGGTTTAAGGCTGGTGCCCCACGGGAACGCATACGGCAAAACGCATAGGATTAACGCAATCGCAAAAAAGCTTAACATGGTGAGGCCCAGCTAGAATGTGAGGGTTCTGCAATTCCATTATCTACCATGTATGCAACCTCTGACTCAAACTGCTGACGTTTTTCAGAGGAGTTCCTGTAGAACCGCTGTTTTATGGGCGTAGCCTCTCCAACGTCAATGTCATGTTCCACCAGATGTGTCCGTGAAGGAACATCTGAGAACAGGGTAGGATATGACCTGATTAGAGAGCACATATCAAGTCAAGACTGTGGCAAATGTCCCAGCAACACGTCAAGTTTACACAGGGACTCTGAATTATTCAACCGATCTTGCGTTCTACAGTCAAGTTCATCAACCTCGGTTTCCACCAAGGATTGAGGAGACCCTGCCACGTTTAAAGGAATTGCCACAGCTGCCGGTTTAACTTCTGCTTCACTTCCTGAAACAGCACGAGAAAAATAGGGCTTTAACAGGTTTATGTGACACAACTGGGTGGACTTCTTCCTATCTGGTGTGGAGATGACATAGTTCTGATCTGACACCTGACGCACAACAGAGTAGGGTCCCGCACATTTTGCCTGAAAAGGGGAGGCAACTAGAGGCAACAAGGCTAGCACTTGATCCCCAGGGCTAAAAGTGTGCTCTTCGGTTCTCCTGTCATACAATGTCTTCATTGTCTTTTGACTTTTCTCCAACTTTACCTGGGCCTGCCTAACCGCTTCAAAGAGACGCCGTTTGAAACCATTAACATACTCACGCAGGCTGATTGGAGGATCAGGAATCTCCCAATCCTCTTTTAGAACTGCTAGCGGGCCTCTAACACGGTACCCAAAAACCAGGTCGTTAGGGCTGAAACCAGTGCTGGACTGTACGACTTCCCTGACAGCCAACAACAACCAAGGCAAACCTTCATCCCAGTCACGATTCAACTCACTGCAGTATGAACTTAACAAGGATTTCAGGGTTTGGTGGAACCTCTCAAGAGCCCCCTGGCTCTGAGGATTGTAAGCGCTAGAGGTTGTATGTTTCACATGAAGTTGTTTCAAAATCTGTTTAAATACATGTGAAGTGAAGTTAGTACCCTGGTCACTCTGAATAACTTTCGGGATACCAAAGATGGAAATAAACTGACTCAGTTTTTTCACCACAGACTTAGCTGTGATGTTCCTCAATGGATATACAGTAGAGATGGGCGAGTCCTGATTCATCCGGATCATTAACCCGGATCCTAGAAATGAGCTGGTCATGACGAGTCTCCCCTCTCCATTAACCCGAGTCCTTGAGTCCCACACTTGGTGTGACGTACAAATTAAAACTATAAATTGCGTCACTCGCTCCTCTCTTTATAACATGTAAAATCACATTACAACGTACCCCAAGTCCATCTACCTACCCTTTAGCAAGTATACAGTCACAGGATAGCTGCCAGAAGTGATCGTTTGGCTCAGGGGAGGGGACGCGGATCAGTGAAACTTCCTGCAGACTCGTGGGGACTCAGAGGAGCCGACGGCTCCAACAGCAGACTCGCAGATTCGCAGATTCGCAAATCCTGACTCGCTGCAACACACAGCAGACTCGTGCGGACTCAGAGCCGTATATAGCAGCAGATCCAGAGATCCAGCAGACTCGTCGTCATGCACGAGTCCACACAGCAGACTCGGATTCGCAGATTCGCAGATTCGCAAATCCTCACTCGCTGCAACACACAGCGGATCAGACTCGTGCGGACTCGGAGCCGTAACCATATAGCAGCAGATCCAGAGATCCAGCAGACTCGTCGTCATGCACGAGTCCACAGCAGACTCGGATTCGCAAATCCTGACTCACTGTGTGTGCAACACACAGCAGAGCAGACTCGTGCGGACTCGGAGCCATATATAGCAGCAGATCCAGAGATCCAGCAGACTCGTCCTCATGCACGAGTCAACAGCAGACTCAGATTTGCCAAATCGCAAAATAACCCTTTTTTTTGTGATCAACATTTTTTATTAAAGCAAAATACACTGTGTAGCAGAGGTTAATTATAACGTCAGTTTAATAGATAGATAGATAGATAGATAGTACTTTATTGATCCCAAATTGGGAAATTGTTGTTGTTGTTACAGCAGCATAAAAGGCATTTTACAATAAAACAAAACTACAAAATATACAAGAATAGAAATAAAAATAAAATATAAAATATACATGTCGAAATAGAAAATATACATGCAGATATTATATATATATACAAATATATATATATATTCAAAATATATGGAATAATAATATGCTCGTGAAATGCAACAACTTTTCGGTTTCACCGATAGGATTTCTACGGCCTTGGTCATGCTGACTCATATGACTCAAATGACTCGTATGATCCGGATCTCTTCAATGACTGACTCAGAAGACCCTGAGTCCGTAAAATGATCCGGATTTGCCATCTCTAATATACAGCAGGATACCGTGTGGACTGACACATCACTGTCAGCAGATAAGAACGTCCAGCCTTAGACTTGGGCAATGGGCCAACACAGTCAATCAGCAGACGATCTAAAGGGGAGGACACTGCAGGAATAGGGGACAGAGGCACAGGTTTAATAGTTTGGTTAGATTTACCCGTTAACTGACAAGTATGACAAGTCTTAAAAAAGGCAGAAATAGACTTTTTCAATCTGGGCCAGTAGAAATACCGCAGCACTCTGTTGTAAGTCTTCTGCACTCCCAAGTGACCTGCAACATCATCATGAGCTGTTTGTAATACCCCTTCTCTCAGCTTGTCTGGTATGACAATTTGAAATATTGCTTCCCCAACAAAACCCTCACCCTGAGGCGACCATTTCCTTACCAATACCCCTTCTTGTAAGAAATACCCATGGGCTGCACTGGTGATTTCCTCGGCAGGGCGAACCTGGGATAAGAGCTCCTGCTGCTGCTTCGCCAATTCACTACGAGAGACAGACAATGGAACAACAGGCAGCTGGAAAACAACATTCTCCGAATTGCCTTTTGGCTCTAGCGCTTTATAGGCCTGGGCTCGTGTTACTGCACAAGCTGGAAATACCTTTGTCAGATTTTTCTCAGGGTCAGCAAGTTCTCTCACCACTGGTGAAGGAGGCACATCGGGCCACACTCTGCCACCAGCCAAATCATTACCCAGGATGACTGCCACTCCTGGAACAGGCAAAGAAGGCCGGACTCCCATGGCAACCTCACCCTGCACTAAATCACAGGACAACACCAACCGATGCTTTGGGGCAGATAGCAACTGCATCCCCATTCCCCTAAACAATACACAACTTCCAGTGTCAGTTTCTGAGGGAAATGGAAGAACACCCTCAGTTATGTACGAATCTACAGCACCTGTGTCTCTCAGTATCTTAACAAGGCATTTCTTGTCACTTCCTTGCAAAGATACATAACCTTCACGTATGAAAGGGGCATAACCTGGATCAAATTAGGCCCCGGCTCCAAGGGAACGCATACGGCAAAACGCATCGGAGTAACGCAAACGCAACCGCAAAAAACCTTCCGCCCACACGCAATATACACCGGATTGTGTCAAGCTCCACGAGACGGCTCCGTTTACATCCAACCGCTGGAAAAGCTGCAGTACATATGCCGAACCTGTACGTGGCGCTGTAACTTCCTCCACAAAAGCAGCAACTTCCTCCACAAAAGCAGCGAAGAAGAATGGTTGTCATGGCTGCAGTTCTGTTTATTCTCCTTGGTGGGGGCCGACGGAACCGGGCAGAGTTTTTCGCCGGTCAACGTGTGTTAAAGTTTAAATCTTCCGGACAAAATTATAAAAGTGCCGGTCAAAGGTCTTCATTGTTATTTATTGAGCTTTAAAACAAATGAATAACGACTATATAATGATATATAATCATCAAATACACGGAGCCTGTCTCTTTTTCCTCTCTTCTGACAGCGTCAGTGTCTGTCTCATGCAGCAGCTGATCCTGTAATGAGTGACCCGACAGTAAAAATGAACAGATTTATAACTAGTTTAGGTAGTTTGAGAGGTAATTAAAATAGCTAAGGGTGATGATCTGACTTGAAGTGTGTGTTCTGCTCCCGCTGCATCACAGCGGCAGGAGCTGCGTGTCTCCGTCCTGTCAGATTAGACTTCACTCGCGTTTATGTCCATATCGAGATAAAGATAAATAATCTGAATTCAAGGAGGAGCTCCTGTAGATGTTGCACAAAGAACTGTAGCATGGTCAGTAGCGACTGGAGCACGATAGCAACCCTGCGATCCGCCATTGTTGTTGTTAACGAAACACATCAGCAATGATGCGGGGTACGCGGAGAGGTGGGAAGAGGTGGGGAGAGGTGGGGAGAGGCGGGGAGAGGCGGGGCTATGAAACGGATGACCGTATAGGCGACCCCACGGCCCCGTTGGACCCCCCAGAGCGCTCCGTTCCCAGATCTATCCACCTTTGGACCCGTTGTCGTTTGCGGGGTCTGTTTCTACGTTTCCGTTACGGCGTCGTCGAGCTTAAAGGGCTATACGCATGAGAAATATGCGGATTCAACCCGTTTTCGTCCCTGTGGAGCCTAGGCCTTAATCTGCTATCAGGGAGGGGCGAGGCTTCACCTCCTGCAGGGCTGGTCCCAAATCAGAAACCGCAGCAGCAACTGGTTGAGGGGTAGTATGGAGTTTAACCGCAGCTATAATCTCATCCCTAGCAACCTTGTGGGCAGGAGCTGCAAGGGCAGCAGGCTTGGGACCCCGGCCCTTTTGGAGACGCTTGGTTTTTGCATTAAGTACTGGGCATTCCTTTTTCCAGTGACCTTTACCCAAACAAAAGTTGGTACTTAGATCTACTTTATCCCTGCATGCAAGGATCTTTGCTCTGACCTTAACACTTCACCTACCCTACCTTGGTGGCCACCAGACCAGTTATTTTTGCGCCTCCAGTCAAATCTCCTCCCTGAATGAATCTTGTGCGTTAAAGTGTATTCATCAGCTAACAACCCAGCGTCTGTTACATTTTTAACCTTATGCTCATTCAAGTACGTAGTAACGCGTTCTGGAAGAATATCTTTGAACTGTTCAAGAAAGAACAGTTCACTCAAATCATTAAGATTTTCGACTTCAGAAGCCGTGACCCATCGATTGAATTTTATCCTCTGCTTCCGAACAAGTTCCACATAGGTCTGCCATAGGCTTTCTGAACTGCTGACGGTAGACCTCAGGCACCAATTCATAAGCTTTTAGCACTGCAGTCTTTACCATAAAGTAATCTTCACTGTCAGCCATACTTAATGCAGAAAATGCTTTTTGAACCCTACCAGTTAACACACACTGTAATAGCAATGTTTTCTCCGAATCAGACCACTGTCGTGTTTGGCTAAGCCGCTCAAAAAGTAAAAAAAAAAGGTATCTACAGCCTTCTCATCGAATTTCGGTAACAACATCAAGTTATAAGCTACATCAAAAGTTGCTGGGGACACCCCAGGAGAAAGCTTACCCTCTTGGATGAGGTCCAACCTGTAACACTCTTGTTGCAATTCAGCTTCCCGCAACACCGTAGTTAATCTTAAACGCTCAATCTCAATTTCCTGCTCACGAGCATGAGCCCGCTCCTCATGAGCATGTGCTCGTTCCACACGTTCACTCTCTTGCTGGTACTACAGCAGCATTATTTCCTTTCGCTGTTCAAATATCATGTCACCAAAGTCAGACAAATAAAAACTTGCACTTCTCTGCCACCCTGGATTTGTAGCTGCCTTCTCAGCCACCTTAAACACATCCTTGGAACGACCATCGACAGCCACTGCTGGCAGAACTTGTTGCTGTTCCAACTGGGCCTGTAACGTGGTCATTATGGTTTCTTTACGACCCTGCTTTGGAACCTCTACCTCAAAATGCTCTGCAATCTTTAACCTGTTAACCTGTTAAGCCCTGAGCCTGTTTTTCAGGTCTCAGGCTCGAAAATGACATTCCCAGAACAAATGACCATATCTTCCCTTCTAAAAGGGTTCAATTAATAATCTTTTTTCTCAAAGTAATGATAAACATGTGAGTTGGATGTAGAAAAGTCAGAATCAATATAGATGTTTTTTATTTTAAAGAAAATTCAGATTTTACATAGTAAAAAACTGTAAATTATAGTGTCCGTCCAAAAATTCTTTTTTACAGATAGTGAAAACTACCCTTGGATGATGGGTTAGTAGACTAAAAGCTTTAGGAATCCAAAGTACAACATATACTAAGTACCCTGTATCAAGATTGATGCAAAACAAGTGACATTTGACCTTTTTAGAGAGGTTTAGCCAAAACCACCCCACCTCTGAGGTGATTTGGGTGAAAATGTTTTTTTTTCCATATCTCTGGCCCCCCTTGCTCGATTTGGATGGTTGACACCTCTTTCTGACCGTTAGAGCCAATAGAATCGAAGGGGGAGGCCCCCACACACACACGTGAAGAGAAAAGGTGGGGGCTGCGCACATGTAAATGTGCAGCAGAGTGGACCGATCTCTCCCTCTGACATTTGGAAAAGAAAAAGCAGTTTTATTGCTTATGGATTATCAGAAATAATTTCAAAGAGTACACAGACACATTGGATTAACCTATGGATTAACTGCAGCATCGTTTTTTTATCGTTTTAATGCCATTGAAGACCAGTTTTGACCAAGGTAAGCCATGTTAGCGTTTCTAGCTACCTAGCTCCACATGTTATGATGTACGCTTTCATTTATAGCGTCGCAAATGTTTATCACTGAGTGTTGAGGTGGGCACCAAACGATTCTGTGTCTCCAGGACACCCAAAACGAGTGGTTGGCTGTGCATCTAGGATAAGTAATAAGGGAGTTATTGTGAGTTTAGTTGCAGAGATAGGTTACATTTTTTTCGCTCGTGGCTAATTCAACCTGGTTCTCACGAACTTTGCTACATTTACGTGTCTGCACCACGCAAACAACCCCAATGTAAAGTGAATGAGGCTCCATTGTCGTGGTGCACACACGCATTTCTACAACGTCCAGCAGTGAGCTTTTATTCTATAAAACGTTTTTAAAATCTACTTTATAGCTTGTAGTAACTCACGAGAGGCTTCTTTTATTTTATTTGTATTCATAATAATTTTTATTTTTCGTCAGAATGTATTATGGTGCATTATTTACCAATGTTTGTTCTCAAAAAACAGTGCATTGTGTGTAATACAACTGTGATTTTTATTAACCTGTTAAGCACCAAGCCTGTTTTTCAGGTTTCAGGCTCGAAAATGACATGCCCAAAACAAATGACTACAACTTAACTTCTAAAAGGGTTATATGAATAATTTCTTTTATCAAAGCAAGGTTACATCTGTGAGTTGGATGTAGAAGTGTCAGAATCAATATAAATGTTTTTTATTTTAAAGAAAATTCAGATTTTACATAGTAAAAAACTGTAAATTATAGTGTCCGTCCAAAGATTATTTTTTACAGATAGTGAAAACTACCCTTGGATGATGGGTTAGTAGACTAAAAGCTTTAGGAATCCAAAGTACAACATATAATAAGTACCCTGTATCAAGATTGATGCAAAACAAGTGACATTTGACCTTTTTAGAGAGGTTTAGCCAAAACCACCCCACCTCTGAGGTGATTTGGGTGAAAATGTTTTTTTTTCTATATCTCTGGCCCCCCTTGCTTGATTTTGATGGTTGACACCTCTTTCTGACCGTTAGAGCCAATAGAATCGAAGGGGGAGGCTCCCAAACACACACGTTGTGAAGAGAAAAGGTGGGGGCTGCGCGCATGTAAATGTGCAGCAGAGTGGAGGGACATTCTAGCTCTGGCATCTGGAAACAAAAAAGCAGTTTTATTGCTTATGGATTATCAGAAATAATTTCAAAGAGGGCACAGATACATTGGATGAACCTATGGATTAACTGCAGCATCGTTTTTTTATCGTTTTAATGCCATTGAAGACCAGTTTTGACCAAGGTAAGCCATGTTAGCGTTTCTAGCTACTTAGCTCCACATGTTATGATGTACGCTTTCGTTTATAGCGTCGCAAATGTTTATCACTGAGTGTTGAGGTTTTTTACACAGATTCAGTGTCTCCAGGACACCAAAAACGAGTGGTTGGCTGTGCATCTAGGATAAGTAATAAGGGAGTTATTGTGAGATTAAGTGCCGTTTTAGGTTACATTTTTTCGCTCGTGGCTAATTCAGAGGCTGAGTGCTAGCATTGTGGGTTTTTTTTGGAAAAAAAAATTAAAAAGATCAGTTAGCTGAGTTTCTTCCCGTTACATGGATATAAAACATTCATAGTTTTATTAAATATTAAGATTCCTTAGACATTGTTTCCTGCAAATGACGCGTTTATCCGCCCGGTACCGGGGGGGGCCATGCGTAACAGGTTAAATTAGTTAGTTTTTAAGGAAGGCCAGAGCTTCAGCTGTGTCAAATAGATTGTTCCCTTTAGTTAACGTTATTTAAAAGATAATTATATTCCTATTTGATCATGACCCCTTTATTGTATTACGGACGCAGAGAGCAATGTGAGCGTCCATTCCCATTGGATAACGGAGGATTTTACACCCGGAAGTAAGTATTCTCCTTACTGTCGATTGATTTTACAGTGATATCTGCACAACTCATCAACTCAAAAACACCAGATTATCCTTGTTAATTACACAACATTGATTGGTTTAAATTGTGTATAATGCTTTTGTAATTTTCCCCTTCGATTCGGAGAAATCCGCTTTGCCTCAAGCTCTGTGATTGGTTGACCTCCAACTGCATTCCATATGAAAAAGACGTTTCGTAAAAGATAAAATCATACTTTATTCAGCAGTGCTTGCTTTACTCTTTGAAAGTCATCACATGAATGCATTGTAATGAATGGTTTGGCTGCATTAAACATTACACATCTGTCGTAGTTCTTTATTTATCTACAGAGATCGGGCCTCAGAATAGACCGGAAACTATTCTTTTACCGTTCTATTTTAATTTCACAATAAAGTTAGTAGTAATAATTTGTTTTGATATTATTGTTTTTTATTAACTACTAGACCGCTGGGTCATGTTAAGACCATCTTTTCTGTGTTGCTGTGGGTCTTTTACATCGCTTTTGTGTTACAAATATCAAAACAATAACAGAATATATCCGTCGTAAACTAAACCAGAAACAGCAGTATATTTTATTTTGTTAACACTGTAAACTTGACAGCTTTTTAACCCGCACCTCCTACTGGTTAAAGCACGTTATTACACGTTTAGAGTAATTGCAATGCAGGTAGATTGTGTTGCTTTTTAATGACTGTTTTAAAATGCCTTTTTCTTAATGTCTTTCATTTTTGTAAAGCACTTTTGAATGTGTTATATTTGATGAAAACATTTAAATATTAAGAGTACATACTCTTAATATAGTGGGAAAGTGGAAGGTCAATGATATAAATAATATAGAATAGAAAATATCAAGAAGATACTGTAAGTGATCTCTACAATAAAACAGTTTAGTGCCTGATAGGAGGATGTGCAAAACAGACAAACTAATAAGGCTTTATTTAAACATTAAAGAATACTTTAGGTTAAGGTCTTCTTTTAAATAAGAAAAAAGCTTTGGGGGTATCTACAGATATTAAGCCTGACAAAGTACTTAACGTCTAATATATTGCATGGTTTGTTTTGGAACTTGACAATCAACTTTCCTGCAATGTTAACTATGTTAACTTATTTTAACTGATATTATACATATTAATTATACTCTTATAAGATGTATGTAGATAGTATAAGAAATGTGCAGAATATGTTTAATGGTGGAGGTACACAGATATCGATAGATGTCTTGTAATGCACTGTTGATGAACCTGTGACCCAAGTTTTTCATTCATTGCATAACTACACCGTAGTTGTGTATATGACATGTCAATAAACCTTAGAAAATCTTGAAATCTTGAAAGGGATGTGCAAAATAGCCATTATATACAGTTTTTAATTAACTATTAGTAGAGAATAACGAGTAATGAATATGCTTTATAGGGATCTGCAGATAAATATTTAGTCTTCTCAAGCACCCACTACCAAATATCTCGCCTGATTGTTGGCTGAATTCACTGAATTTTACTCAGGTGTAACTAAAGTCTGATTTAAGGGTTGTTTATATTTCACATCATTAATCCAAATCTGTAAAGTAACTAAAATAAATGTAGTGGAGTAAAAATACCAGGTTAACCTTAAAGAAAGCCCTCAGGATTATAAAAGACCCCCATCACCCCAGCCACAAACTGTTCTGTCTGCTGCCGTCTGGCAGGCGGTACCGCAGCATCCGGACTAAAACCACCAGACTCAGGGACAGTTTCATCCCACAGGCCATAAGACTATTAAACACCTTAGAAACAACATCCATAACATTCATCTGGCTGCTACTTAGAAATTATTTATCTAATATATCATATTCCAATCACTTGTATATAGACTCGTATTGCACTATTTCACTTTTTACTATTTTACTATTTTTCTTTTTGTATTTACTTGCACTATTTGTTCTGTGTATCTCTGTTTTATTGTGTTGCACTTATTGAGGAGCCTGTGACCTAAGGGGGGGGGGGGGTAGGACACGTTCTCAGCACATGGTGTAGTCCCATAGCTGAGGATTCTGGGTAGTGTAGTGTCTTCTGCCATCCACACACTCCGAAAAAATATTTGTTTCTCCGAATCGAAAGGGGAAAATACAAAAGCATTGCACACAATTTAAACCAATCAATGTTGTGTAATTAACAAGGATAATCTGGTGTTTTTGAGTTGATGAGTAGTGCAGATATCACTGTAAATAAAATCAATCGACAGTAAGGAGAATACTTACTTCCGGGTGTAAAATCCTCCGTTATCCAATAGGAATGGACACTCAGCTCTTTGGGTCCGTAATACAATAAAGGGGACTTGATCAAATAGGAATATAATTATCTTTTAAATAACGTTAACTAAAAGGGAACAATCTATTTGACACAGCTGAAGCTCTGGCCTTCCTTAAAAACGAACTAATTTAATAAAAATCACAGTTGTATTACACACAATGCACTGTTTTTTGAGAACAAAAATTGGTGAATAATGCACCATAATACATTGTGACGAAAACTAAAAATTATTATGAATACAAATAAAATAAAAGAAGCCTCTCGTGAGTTACTACAAGCTATAAAGTAGATTTTAAAAACGTTTTATAGAATAAAAGCTCAATGCTGGACGTTGTAGAAATGCGTGTGTGCACCACGACAAAGGAGCCTCATTCACTTTACATTGGGGTTGTTTGCGTGGTGCAGACACGTAAATGTAGCAAAGTTCGTGACTCCACCACGCACTGCAGTGTTAAGGAGTCGTGGTGGAGTCACGCATTCTGGTGAGACCAGGTTGGGCTAATTCAGAGGCTGAGTGTTAGCATTGTGGGTTTTTTTTGGAAACATTTTTTTAAAAGATCAGTTAGCTGAGTTTCTTCCCATTACATGGATATAAAACATTCATAGTTTATTAAATGAACATGCCCTCATACACTGTTTCCTGCAAGATGTTGCGGCAGTGCCCCGGTACCGGGGTCTCTCAGGTTAAGCCCTGAGCCTGTTTTTCAGGTTTCAGGCTCGAAAATGACATGCCCGGAACAAATGACTATATCTTCACTTCTAAAAGGGGTACATTAATAATCTTTTTTCTCAAAGCAATGATACACCTGGATGTAGAAAAGTCAGAATCAATATAGATATTTATTTTAAAGTAAATTCAGATTGAACATAGTAAAACAATTTAAATTATAGTTTCCGTCTAAAAGCAAACATTACTTATAGTGATAACCACCCTTGAATGATGGGATAGTAGACAAAAGGTTTTAGGAATCCAAACTATAACATATAATAAGTACCCTGTATCAAGATTGATGCAAAACAAGTGAAATTTGACCTTTTTAGAGGGGTTTAGAAAAAAAAAAACACCTCTGGGGTCATTTGGGTGTATTTTCCATATCTCTGGAACCCATTGGTCGTTTTTGTGATTGACACCACTTTTGAACCGTTAGAGCCAATAGCATGGAGAGGGAAGTTCCGAAATCCACCTACACGTTACCATTGAGGAGTGAGAGTGATGCGCACGCAGTTTGCCCAAACCGAAAGCTATGTTACGCTCTGAAAACTGAAAACTAGGCTTATTGCCATAAATATGATGATGGATTATCAGTAATCATTTCAAAGGGACACAGAGACATTGGATTAACCTTCAGTAGCGTTTATATGCGTTTTAATGCCCTTGAACACAAGACAGAAAACAGACCTATTTGCCGTTTTGGCTACATAAAGTGAAGTTGTCTGCTGGCTTTCGCTGCCGCAAGTTTTGGTCGCACAGTGATGATACTTATACCATTGGAATCCGTGGAATCTCAGCTTTCAGTTAATATCTTGTTTGTGAAGATCCGATTAAGTATAAAATATTTATACCGTGAGTTATGTGCTAAGTGTGTTAGCACTCTTTCGCTTAGTGCTAATTCAGAGGCTCGGCGTTAGACTTGTGTTTTGTTTCGGTAAAAATGGTTCATATCGTCAGTTAGCTGAGTTTCTTCCCGTGAAGTGGGAATGACATATTTATAGTTTGTTAAATGTTAAGAAGCCCTCAGACGCTGTTTCTTGCAAGATGTTGCACCGGGCTTAACAGGTTAATAGTTGGTCTTCGGTAAATGTTTCCAACAGTTCCACACTGGGACACTTGACAAAATCCTTCACTGTAGCCATGTTTTCCTGACCCAAAAAAATGACCAACTCACTAACATACCAATTAATCAATGTACAGCCCTGTTGTTCCACCCAGCCTGCATGCCCACAGCTCCCAAATCGACATTAACAAGCCAGTTAACAACCAAAATCCCTTGAACCTGGTGTAGAGACACTTAAAAGTATTTTTATTTTATTTTATGTATGCCACGACAGGTGCTTCAAACACTAATCCAATGACCCGGTAAAGCCCATCCAAAGGCCATCCAAACTGGTCACAACTAACAACTAAACAAACTGAGGAGTGCTGGCCTGGTGCACAGGGCAGGGCAGCTGAGAGAGAGACTGTTCTGCAGCCCTCTTAAATACTCTGGAACCAGGTGCCACAGGTGGGTCTTATCTCTCCTGATTACAGGACCCGCCTCCAGACTCTCTGCAAGGAAAAACTCAGGTTACAACAGCACCATACACTGGACAACCACAGGGTTGTCACACACTGTTAATTATAAAGGCATGGCCCCTAAATAACCTCATATGTCATCAGAGGTCGCGTTAACCGAATATGTTCCGTCTATGATGTTTTTATTTTAACAATCACGGAAAAATCTGAAAGCAGTCCGTCATTTTGACAGATTAGAACAAACTCGGAACAGCGCCAAAGCTTCCCCGCAGCGAGGCTCTGGTGTTATGCCGTGTTATGCATGCCCGCCAAAAAGGAAATGATATTGTTTCCAAACCTAACTTTGCCGTACAAGTCATTGAAATGTCTGGGGTTTTTTGCTTTACGCTGTGCGCGTTCCTGCCAGGTGCAGTGGGCATGCATAACACAGCATAACACCGGCCCTAACAGTTCACGAGCGTGCAGCGAAAAAGTCTAGCGCCACCTCTGTATGTCATATTAATTCAAATAGGAACACTTCAATTTGTTATTTCTTAATGACTTATGTGAACAATTTCTGTTTTCTTATTAATATGCATGACAAACTGCCATTAACTTGGGCTAGTCCGTGTTAGAGTTGTCCCCTCCACACATTTTCTTTCTTCCAGAAAACATTTGCAGAAAAAAGCAGGTGAATCTGACAAAAGCTTTATTTTTGCTGTATGTACAAGGTGTACTTCCAAACATCTAATACATTTGAAATGTGTCAAACAGGGTAATTTAATCATCGGACAAAAAGAGAGAGGCTTTGTTGTAGTAAATTGCAATTCGATATTTCTACTCCAATTTATATTTTCCCAAAGGACTACAAGGCTTGACAAAGTCTGTTACACACAAATATAAAACTTTTATATGTCAGCAGGACATTAATTTTGTTGACTGTTAATTGAATAACACCACGGTACACACTGTATGCAGCCTTATGAGTTTGGCTCTCAAGTTTGCATATAAAGTCTCAACTAACAGAAGTCTCATAACTATGCAAATACATGCATCTGCAGTGCTAACAAAACTTTCAACTTCCCTCTCCATTATCACCATGACATCATCTTATAACCCAACTGTGTTTCATGTGTAGCCCAATGCGCACTCTACTTAATTAATTGAATTGCAAGGCTCCTACGCATGGACGCTTGCTTTTGAGCCTTTTTTATTACAGGCTCCAGTAGATTAATTGGGTGAATCCCTCATTCCCTTTAGTTGGCATCAGCGACAGTCAAAGGAAGATAAAATAAATCGTTGGATCTTACAAACCTAAAAGACATCTGATGTTTCAACTGAAGGAGTGATTAAAAGGTGCGGAATTGGTTCTAATTCTTTAAATTTTATCGCTAGTTGTACAATTTCTCATTTGGATTCGTTTGATGAAAAGGCCTTTTATTGGGCTTGTGATCGTTACAAGAGTAATACATTTGGCGATGATGTGATAAGGACTTCTTAAACATGGGGTCAGGGATGCTTTGTGGGACTGCTGCTGCTACAAGAAAAAAACATATTTTTTGAAAGCTTTTGCACAAAAAAAGTTGGATTCCAGCCACACTGTATATTCTCATTTCTCCACTGATGGCTCCTCAACAGCTCTGCTGAAGCAGTAAGGAGTACAAAGTGTTTCACAAGGGCACCTTGACAGCAGGTGTTGAGGGAGGAGAAGAGTATATTTCTCACTTGGGTTCCTGTGTGAGTAATGGCAGCTTCTCTTTTAAAACAAACCCCGGAATTAAGAGACACTGACTGTCCGCCGCTTGGTAAAATATAGTGTGAGATCAGCGAGGCTTAATGTGCTCCAAAGGACAGAGATCAACCTGCAATATTTCAGGCCCAGCTTATACAGGCAGGGACAACATATCAAGTGTCAGATCAGAGGGTTTAATAAAGGCTTCATCTGAGCCATCTCAGAATGAAAGGCTGGAATTGGAGAGAAAATTGAGCCCTTTAAACTTTGAGGGGCGCACGTGCCCTGGAAGATTCCTCTTTGAAAGGCCAAGGGAATGATAGCTATGAACTAATACACAGGACTGACAGCAATTTAGCCTCCCCTAATTCCAACCTTTGAGCTCAAATCTCTGTCTCTGAATTGCTTCTGTTTTAACATTCTGATGCTGCACCAACCTGCTGGCAGTTTAAGTCCTACCATCCTTTGTTATTTATTTCTTTAAACGCTTTATAGAGAAAAACTAAATAAAAAAAACCGAAAGATTGCCAAGTAGCAATAATATACGTACATGGTATATCCCACTTTCTGTTTTTGATTTTATCGCCTCCTTATTATACTCCTCCCGCAACCGGTTTGCCACACAAATTATACAAACAAACATATAAACATTGAAGAAAAATGTGAAAAAATCTCATATTTATGTGGTCCAGATGTTATAAACAAACTAATTAGAACTGTTGCCTGATTATTTATCGCATCCCGACAAACATTTATTTTCTGCTTTCCACAAAATAATAATAGTTGGAAAGGGTTTAAAAGCTACCAGAAATGTTGATAGTTTTCCAGAAGTATTTCTGTATCCGTAAAATCATGTATAGGAACCACAGTAACATTTAATCAACTATTGGATGGGTTGACGTTCTGTTCATAGTCCCCGAGGGATACATTTTAATATCCTTGATGACCTCTTCAATGTCTCCTTAATATCAATCAAAATGAAGTGGACTTGAGTGGCCTATATTTGATAGGTGGTATTATTAATGACTTATAACCTTGAGTTGAGTCATGGTTCAGAATCAGATAATTAAACAAGAAAATGCTGCCTTTAGATAGTAAAAAATGTAGAAAGTTAAACAAACCAGCTTATTAACCTGTTAAGCCCTGAGCCTGTTTTTCAGGTCTCAGGCTCAAAAATGACATTCCCTTCACTTCTAAGAGGGGTAAATTAATAATAATCTTTCCTGTGAGTTGGATGTAGAAAAGTCAGAATCAATATAAATCTTTTTATTTTAAAGTAAATTCAGATTGAACATAGTAAAACAAATTAAATTATAGTTTCCGTCCAAAAAAACCCCCATTACTTATAGTGAAAACCACCCTTGAATGATGACAAAAAGCTTTAGGAATCCACCTACACGTTACCATTGAGGAGTGAGAGTGATGCACACGCAGTTTGCCCAAACCGAAAGCTATGTTACTGTCACAATCTTAGTTTTCTGTCACGATCTTAGTTTTTTCTGTCCTGTCATGGTTTTATTTTGCAATTCTGTTCTCCGGGGTTGCGGTCGAATAGTCCATTTAGCTTAGGAACCTTCCTAACGGAGTGAAATGACCCGGAAGTCCCTCAGTGGCAGCCATGATAAGTGCCGTTCGAATTCTCTAAATGAAAGGAAAGGAGGTTTCAAACTTCCTTTATAACCTCCTTTAGCTTAGGAACCACTGGACCTCCCTAACCGAAAGGAGAGGAGAAAATGCTGCCCCACAATGCCTTGCGGCCGCGGCATTTGCCGTCACACAACAGTCGGCCGTTCACGGAAACAATCGATTATGAACGAGAAATGATATCATGAAAGTTACGGTTCAAAACGTATGTGGTAAGTTGCCAAAGTGCTTTGTTTTGAACGTTCATCAGTATTATAATCAAAAAGAGAAATATGAACGTTAGTTTTTACTGAAATGATCAAATAAAGTCAACATTTCACAGTCTTTACTAAGCTGTGTGGGGTTTGTTCAACTTTTAAAAAGATGTTTGAATGGTGATATACACAGTGATAGATGTTAAGGACTAACGTTTATAATAAATACATTTGTATTGCTTTTAAGATCTTTTCATAGTTCATACAATCATACGTATTGGGATCATTTGTATTAATGTGGACCGGAGGGAGAGGGTGACGAGCATAAGTTTCACTTTCCTTTTTTATTTCAATTCCAACTTTGGTCATGAAGAATATGTTTCTCTGTTGTCCCCGTTCATAAAGCAACAGCATCAGAGCACGGTGCAGAGTTTACAGTAGTCCCTCGTTCTTATTAAACATCCCTGTTGTAGTCCGCTGTATAGAAAACTGTAGTTTCCATAGTTTCCCCACCGCAGCAGGCGCACATTTATGACCTCAGCTGGCGCATCATAAACACGTCGGATAGTGAAAGTGCAGTCGGATTCTCTAAAGTACCGCAGTCTCTTCTCCTAAATCCTTTTGAATTCTCCTATCCACTATCCCTTAACCCCATGACGTTTCACTCCGAGGTCAAGGAATAGACGATAGGGTTAGAACTTAGGAGCTGTTTTTTTGGAGTATTCGACCGCAACCCCTGGTCCTCGTCATGGGGTTAAGGGATAGTGGATAGGAGAATTCAAAAGGATTTAGGAGCAGAGACTGCGGCACTTTAGAGAATCCGACTGCACTTTCACTATCCGACGTATTTATGATGCGCCAGCAGAGGTCATAAATGTGCGCCTGCTGCTGTGGGGAAACTATGGAAACTACAGTTTTCTATACAGCGGACTACAACATGGATGTTTAATAAGAACGAGGGACTACTGTAAACTCATCTAGAGACTCTGCACCGTGCTCTGATGCTGTTGTTTTATGCTTTATGAACGGGGACAACAGAGAAACATATTCTTCATGACCAAAGTTGAAATTGAAATAAAAAAGGAAAGTGAAACTTATGATCGTCACCCTCTCCCTCCGGTCCACATTAATACAAATGATCCCAATACATATGATTGTATGAAAAGATCTTAAAATCAATACAAATGTATTTATTATAAACGTTAGTCCTTAACATCTATCACTGTGTATATCACCATTCAAACATCTTTTAAAAGTTGAACAAACCCCACACAGCTCAGTAAAGACTGTGAAATGTTGACTTTATTTGATCATTTCAGTAAAAACTAACGTTCATATTTCTCTTTTTGATTATAATACTGATGAACGTTCAAAACAAAGCACTTTGGCAACTTACCACATACGTTTTAAAATGCTTAATAAGCACCGTAACTTTCATGATATCATTTCTCGTTCATAATCGGTTGTTTCCGTGAACGGCCGACTGTTGTGTGACGGCAAATGCTGCGGCTGCAAGGCATTGTGGGGCAGCATTTTCTCCTCTCCTTTCGGTTAGGGAGGTCCAGTGGTTCCTAGGCTAAAGGAGGTTATAAAGGAAGTTTGAAACCTCCTTTCCTTTTAATTTAGAGAATTCGAACGGCACTTATCATGGCTGCCACTGAGGGACTTCCGGGTCATTTCACTCCGTTAGGAAGGTTCCTAAGCTAAATGGACTATTCGAATGCAACCCCTGTATCTTGTCTTCCTTCCTGTGTTTTCCCTCCTGTGTCTGATTGTCTGATTGTGTTCACCTGTTGCCCTTGGCCTCCCCTGCCCAGCTGTGTCTTGTCCTGTGATTACCCTCCTGTGTATTTAGTCTTGTCTTCCCCTGTCGGTTCATTGTCTTTCCTGTCTCCCTCCATGTTGGTCAGTTTTTGTTTGGATGCTACCTCGTGCTACCTGTTTATTTTATGTTGTGTTTTTTCTGTCATCAGCTTTTTTAAATATAGCTCACCTTTTGTTCCTTGACCTTTTTGTCTTTTGCATTTGGGTCCTACCTTTTCCCGAATCCTGACAGAATGAACCGACCAAATTTGGACCCAGTAGATTCTGTTTTGTTGGTTCTACAGGCGGAACGTCTTGGGTACTCTCTGGAGTACATTTTTTATACCTGGTATGACGCCTCATCTAGACGGGGTAGAGTGGCTGCTTTGAAAGAGGCACACCAGGAGGTTGCTTGCAAGCCCTGGCTCAGGAGCTTGTTGCCTGAGTGGCTACACACTTTTACAAGTAGCCCTGAAAACTTGTCTCAAGCCTGTAACCCTTTCCTGGGGTCTGGCCTGGCCTTGGGAGGTCCGTGGATCCTCCGGAAGGTTTCTGGAAGATGCAAGGCCAGGATTCCAGCACGTGCTCCAGCGGCTCCAGTTCCGGCTCCAGTTCCGGTCCAAGCAGCCATGGTCCCGGCCCCAGTACCGGTCCCAGCAGCCATGGTTCCAGCTCCAGTACCGGTCCCAGCACAGCCATGGTTCCGGCTCCAGTTCCGGTCCACGCAGCCATGGTCCCGGCTCCAGTTTCGGCTCCAATACTGGCTCTCCGGCCGACGCCAGCTCCCCGTGTCTTGTCGGCGTGCCAGCCGACTCCAGCTCCTCGTCTCCTGTTCGCTCTCCGGCCGACGCCAGCTCCCCGTGTCCTGTCGGCGTACCGGCCTACTCCAGCTCCCCGTCTCCTGTTGGCGGTCCGGCCGACTCAAGTCCCTTCTTCATCGGGGGTCCCGCCTACTCAAGCTCCTTCACCGTCGGGGGTCCTGCCGACTCAAGTTCCTTCTCGAGTCCCCTCTCGAGTCCCTTTTCAAGTCCCCTCTCGAGTCCCTTTTCAAGTCCCCTCTCGAGTCCCTTTTCAAGTCCCCTCTCGAGTCCCTTTTCAAGTCCCTTCTCCGCACAGACACCCCCAGACTACCCGCAAACTACAGGTATTAGGGATGTCCCGATCACCTTTTTTTGCTCCCGATCCGATTCCGATCATTTGATTTTGACAATCTGCCGATACCGATTTTTCCCGATCCGATCTTTATGCAATGCATTAAGAGGAAAAAAAAGGTAACAGATAACGGCTGGTCATCCAACGCGATGAATTCAGCTATCTTGGCTGTTCTTTTTTTGGCCTTTTCACTGTTCTGGGGTAGTTTCTCTTTCCTTTTAAAAGTCTCTGAAAGTGTCGGTTGTTTCAGTGCCGTTACCTGAGTGGCCGCTGTGTACTCGTCGTGTTGTTGTTGGTGGTGTTTGTATTAGATTGGTCATGTTGAACGTAGCTCTGTTCTTTCCACCACGCGGAACCTCCGCCTTGCAAACATTGCATCTGGCTGTTACACTGCCTTCGCTTTCAATTTTATAATACTTCCAAACTCCTGACATTTTCTCTGTCCCGACTCCCGAGTCACCAGCTGAACGTAGCCTCTTGTTAGCTTACTGCTACTATTAGACACTGCGCCCACTCTGTTGCCAGATTTGAGAGAAATAAGCAACCAGGTCTATGAAAACAAGCCCAAAAGAAGCAACACATACATGATGTTGTGTAATTTTAACCCAAAACTAAGGCCTCAGGATGACTTTAAGACGTGAACATGGTCATTTTTGTTTTGTAACATTAAATAAAATGTATAAAAATATTTTATAAAAAAAAAAAAAAAAATCCGATCCCCGATTTTTTTCTCCCGATCCCCGATCACGTGAAAATCACGTGATCGGCTCCGATCCCCGATCACGTGATCGGATCGGGACATCCCTAACAGGTATGGTCGTTGGTGATGCGGAAGAAGACCATCATCCTAGGTGACTCTAACTTCTCCCGCATCCCCAGTTTCTCACACCCAAACCTTCAGATTGATAGTTTCCCCGGTGCAAAATTCCACCACATCACAGCCATTATCAACAAACTCTTCCCCTGCCTTAACACTACACAGTTTCATCGTTTCAATAGGACTCAATAAAGGACTTTCGGAGACTTCACTGACGACTTCTACTAAACAACTGCAGGCAATGTGGAAGCAAACCACCACCACCACCTTCCCCAACGCTACCATCTACATCCCCATCATCAACTTTTCAAACCTACTCAACCCTCAACAGCAGACTCTACTGACAGCCATCAACAACACCATAGCCCTGAAATATAACTTCATACCGGAAATGAACCCACTTCTTTTTAGAGTCAATAACAACAATATACACTGGACCACCCAGACGGCCAAGATGTTATTCAGGTACTGGAAGAAACAGCTAAACTTATAGACGGGTATAATTGTCAAATCACAACTCCTCACTTGTCAAACATAACCAATCTTTCTGCCGTTTTCTCCCTCACAGCCGCCCAGTTCGAGGTGCTGGAAAAAGTACTTACTTTCATCCCCACTCCCAAACCACACACCCGGCCGGAGCTCAGGGAGGACATCCATGCCTTCCACAGGCGTATCAAGATCAGGGACCACTTCCTGGGGAGTGAGGGGCGGGAGCCTGTCCCGTTCACCGGACCGTCCACCTGGGAACCATACACTGACACATTAACACCTGAAATTAAAACTGCGGTCACAGACGTGCACGCAGTGATGAGCGGCCCCTCGCGTCTATGCGCCTGTCGGGGAGGGTCGCCGGGACGGCGTCAAGTCGACGTGCACTAGTCCTCCGAAACTAGCTGTTTGTAATTTCTTTAATTATTGCGTCCTCGACTCCTCGGTCCTCCGGCAGCGACCCGGAAACGGATGTCTGCGCGCCGCCTCGAAGGAAAACAAATTTCGCTAAAGGCTCATCGAGGATCGATTATCGAGGAGGCTGTCTGGAGGAGCCGTAACCGAGGATATACTGATTTAGAGGAGAGAGGAGCTATAACCGAGGGTACACTGATGTATTCTCCGGAGTCGAACGAAGCACAGCTCTGCAAACTGTTCGCGTTGTGATTATAAGTTATTTATGATGATCAAATGTGCATCAGACTTTTTGCCCTTTCTGCCCCACCGTTTGTTTACTCACTAATCACATCTCCCCTGGATGTTAGGCTATTTTTCTTTTTTAATACAACTGCTTTCATTGTGAAGCAATGTTTACAGTGAGAACAGCTGCTGAGGTCAGTGCAGGAAGCAGAACATAGTGATATATGTGTATAATATATATCACTCAATAATATACCTAAAAGGTATACATTACACACTTTATTTGTAGGCATTAGTAGATATCTACAAATAAACAGTAGATATTTTTCATGAAACCATATAGTGCTTCACATGATAAAATATACAAGGGCTGTAGCCTGATATTTATTATATGCTTTAGGAGCTGTTTGTGTTTGTTGTACAATGTGTAGGTGTTAGGGATGTTAAGATTCACCGGTGCACCGGCATAAACGTTCAAGATGCGAGTGCACCGGTTGAAAGAGTGCACATCGGCTACAGTTTGGGTTGAACTCGCGATGCATCGATTGTAGCGTCTTTGCATCGGTAAAAAAACGATTCATTCATATAATATCCCCTCATCTTGTCAGCACTCAGCAGAGACGATCTTTGATCTTTGCTTCGCCACTACGGAGGCCGAGAGTCTCAGTTATCAACACACATGGAAGTCGAGGAGAAAGAGAAACACAGCGCACCGAAAAATACCTACAAATCAAACGTTTGGCAACACTTCGAATTTTTCAAGAAAGACGGACAACTTGAAAAATCGCTGGCAAATTGCTGCTTTAAAGTACACAAGTAGTACGAGGAACTTAGCGACGCACAAAGAGGCAACATGGGGTCTGCGGCTGAAAAGAGAAACCTGAAAGTTAGACATGAGTTCAATCACTCAGTGAGAGTGGTGTTTAGTTTACAACAGCCTGTGACTGCCAATAATAGTTCAAATGTCTTCCTTACAATTGTAAGCAGTTATGAAATACCTGTTTGTGAAAGGTTATTTTCTTTATTGTTCCTATAGAAAGCACTGCTTTCTGCTCACTGGTGAGTTAGCCTATGAATGAGTGTTAAGCACATCAGGCTGGCAGTTGTATGTGCATTGCACTATGGTAGTTGTTATTTGCCCATTGTTAATCCTGGGCATCATTGTTTAACTGTGAGGTGTTATAAAATTGAACTGTACTCTGGAGACAGAGAACACTACTACACTTGTGAAAAGGCCAGTTTGTGAAAGGTCCAAGTGTTTGTTTTTTTTAAGGTAAAAAAGAAACAGCATGATGGGATGTGCAGTACTAGTAGAGAGAAGCAAATATGTGAAGCACTTTTTTGTTAATGTATGATTTGCTGCATATAAGGAATAAAACAAAATCCTCTGTCGTACCATATTGAAGTATCATTATTTTGCATCGTGTTGAATCACATCGTATCGCATAATGTTGAATCAAATCGTATCAAATCGTATCGAACTGTATCGCAACAGGGGTGAATCGTATCGTATCGCATCGCATCGCCTGGTGTTTCAAAGGTATCGTTAATGTATCGTATCGTTGGTAGCGTATCGAGATGCGCATCGTATCGGCCTCAGTGATGGAGATGCACATCCCTAGTAGGTGTGTTTTGTAGAGTATATAGGTGTGTGTTGTACATTGTGTAGGTGTAGGTGTGTGTGTGAGAGTTGATGCGCTGGGCAGACAGGCGGGTCGAGTAGTTTAAGGTAATATCTGACATATAAATGGTCAAAAATAGTACGTTAGCCTACGAGCTCCCCGTTTGAGCGATCAACTATTCCCTCGCAATTTAGCATCACATTGGATATGGGCTGAATGTGTCCTGGATTGGAATTTTTCCGATTTCCCTAAGAGGAGTTTGCAAAAATGTGCTTAAAATGCATGAAAAACGCAAATGGCCGACTTTCTGGGGGGCGGGGCTAATGGAAGCCAATTAGAAATATGTCCGCAACTCCATGAGGAATGTCTGTGCCAAGACTCGGGAAGTTCCGAGAAACTATATGTGACTACCACACAATAGGGGGCGCTACTGAGCTGTTTTAACAAAAAATGACGATGTTTTTTTACATTCTCGAAAAGGTCGTGGGCTTTGACGTGTGTCCCAAGTTTTGCGTCTGAAACTCATTTTAGCACATCGCAATAAAACAATTTTTGATACGACACGCCCACGTTTGTCGTTCGTTGCGACACTTTAAATCTCAGTTCATACTCACCCCCAGAGTATGTCTTAAAACAATTTTTATTTCGTCCATCCGTTCTTGAGTTATACATTTGTGGTGTTTTTGGTGCCCCCTATAGTCCAAAATGAAAATGCTTTGGTGTGCCTATTCCCCAAGACAGACTCAACCTATCCACCAAAATCTGTGATATGGAGCCCAGGCCCCACCTCTTCTACCTGCTCCCCAAGATGTATGTGTGTGTGTGTGTGTGTGTGTGTGTGTGTGTGTGTGTGTGTGTGTGTGTGTGTGTGTGTGTGTGTGTGTGTGTGTGTGTGTGTGTGTGTGTGTGTGTGTGTGTGTGTGTGTGTGTGTGTGTGTGTGTGGTGTGTGTGTGTGTGTGTGTGTGTGTGTGTGTGTGTGTGTGTGTGTGTGTGTGTGTGTGTGTGTGTGTGTGTGTGTGTGTGTGTGTGTGTGTGTTTCTGCCCCTGCCATTCCTGCACAAGGTGCAACATTGTTGATAAATTCAAGCACCGACACCTGTCTGCTCTCACATTCCCGCATCATGTCTTGCGGGAACCAGTCTTAATTTTTTTCACACTCTATCCCAGCTGAAAATGTGGGGCCGGGACACAATAAATAAAGCTTTGTCAGTTTGGGTCCTTATCACGACTGATCAAGATGGCCAAACGATTCTCTGCTTAGAGGGCCTTGCAAATGATTTTGGAAGAGAGAGAACCATTTGATGATGAGGAAGAGGAAGAGGTTTCAGAATGTGAGGATCACATTTCTGAGAATTCTGAGTCTGACAGTGACTTTGAAGAAGAGGATGAGATTGAGCATCAGCTAGTTACAAAAAAAAGACGAGCCACAGGACCAGCCGGTCAGCGGGCAAAACAACGAGTTGCACTTTAATTCATTAATGTGATCTAACAAATGTAAAAAGGCAAATATTAACCATATGTGCTGTTTATATTGCTTGTAATTGGGATGAAGTAAACATCTGTTGAGCATTTTATCATAAAATAGTTTGATTGTGTTGAATTGAAACCCAAAAAGGCAGCGGGTCCACCAGACCCACGAACACTGGCTGAGTAACAACAATATGAACACCACACAAGGGTTAAAGATATGTTAGTCCACACCAAGCTCAAGGATAACAGTGTCCGGGCTACGGAAGCGCCTCGAATATCTGAGGTTGGTTTCATCCGCCTCCCCCACATTTTGAACCCCTTCTCTAAGCTCGGAGCTAACCTCGGGCCTGCCACAAGCTTTTTGTGAGGGAGACGCGGCATGAAATCAGCCTCAGGATAAAGCAACACTTGTATAGGATAAACAGCGGTGACGGTACGAGCGTTCTCTACCTTCATTTTAAACTCCACGGCTCAGAGAACCTCTTTGGGCCTGGAGAGCAGCGGCACAGAGACGAGCGGCGGAGAGGAGGTGGATTCATCGCCTCTCAAAACAATAGACCCCACGGGCCTCAACGAAAAGTTTCAGTGATGGGTCCGCCTCCTTTTTATTAGACGGTTTTTAAATCTCTTTTACACATTTTTAAATGATTACTAACCTTTTTTAAGACTTGTATCTTAACAGGGTCCTCCTGTCCTCCCGACGTGTGCCTCTCCCCTCCGGATGTTTTTAGACCCCCTCTTTGCAGCGGAGGTAAACCAGAAGATCTACACTTTTGTATATATATATTACCTAAGGGGACTGCTTTTTAACTAATGTAGCTTTTTAAATGAACGATTACATTATTTATTAATGTATTATTTATTTATATTGTAGTATTATTTATTATGTATACATATTTCTTATCTATTTTACAAATCCTCATCTGGACTCTTATGAATTTTAAACGCTTGTTTTTGTTTTATTATTACTACTAACAATGCATATAAAACTAACATTTTATATTTTACATGTTACACTTGATTCTATGTTTTTTGTTATTGCATGTTTTCCTTATTTTAATAGGTTCCAAATGAGGAGGATATATCTTTTTATATCATTAATCCCCAGTTTCTTATTTAAACATTGTTTATATTATTTCATTTATATTTTTATTTATTTTTAAATGGATGTTGGAGCCTCCCGCAGAGAAGCACCCTGAAACAATCCCTTTAATAGAGTATTTTTAAACATCATCCGGGGCGTGTCCCATGTCTCACCTGCACCACCTCTCTTGACCTCGGCCTGGGTTTTAAATACTTTTAGGGACACTTGGTTGACTTTACTTTAAAAAAAAATGTCCCTCCCCGTGTGCCTACTAACACGTGTGTATTTTATATTTTACATTTTATATAATTTATAGTTCTATATATTATATATTATTATATATCTTGTATCTTTTGGGTTGATGTGATTTTTTTACCAGCACTTGTTTTTAAGCACTGATTTTACAAAGCACTTTTATGTATTTATTTATCATTTATTTACCATTTAATACTAATCTTACCTGCATGCCGATTTTAAACAAAGTCAACCTCCGTCCCTTTAGCCAGATGTTTTTAGCTTACTTACCAGGTCTGTTATTGCATTTTTCTTTATTCTATTTCATTTCAATTTTGAACACAGATCAAACAAGGTTGTATTGGTTTTATTACAGGAGTTTTTGAACAGGTGCGCGCTACCCAAAACCCTAACCCTTTGCATATGATGAAATGTTTTTACTTATAAACCTTTAAGTGTAAAACTATTACTTTAAAACAAACTGAAGTGATAATTGGGGTGGCAGGGGGTAAAAAAACGTTTAAAAGAATGATACCATTTGGTACAACAATTTGGCAATATTGCAGAATACATGATATTGTAAAAATGGGGCTATTCAAAAGAGGCAAATAGCATCAGTTGAACCATCTAGTATGGGGCATTAACAAATGGGATCAGTTAAAAAGGTAAACTGAACAACAATGGGGTTCCAACACCTAATCTTTCAACTTGTAAGATGATTACATTATAACTAGTGCTGGGAAATGATCAAAAAAATGTATTGCAATTAATCGCATTGTTATGAGCAAAATTCAATAATGAAATAAAAAGTAGTGTATTGCGCACTTTTATTTTAAAAGTACTGCTATATGAACAAAAGTGCAATAACATTTGGTTTGCAAACACTTGAAACAAAAAAGGTGCTTTTTAACAGCAGTATTCCCTTTACACAGCAGTTAAAATATTTCCTGTAAATCTTAACTTAGACAATAATTGATGTAATCAAATCAAATATAAAACCAAAGCTATTTGCCACTGCCAGGGAATTAACGTTTTATCTAGATGGTTATAGAAAAACGAGTTACCCTCAGAGTCCAGTGATAAGAAAATTCAACTTTGCAGTGGTTACAAATAACGTTTGTTAACACGATAATAACGCGTCAACTTGCCCAGCTCTAATTACTACATGTAGATTTACCTACACTTTAATGCCGGAGACATGGGGAGCAATTTGGGTTTAAGCATCTTGCCCAAGAACACTTTGATATGTGGACTGCAGGGGTGTGGGATCCAATTGCTGACCTTTTGATTCGTAGATGCCTTTAACCACAACAGAGAAAAAGAAAAGGGGCCAAAAAATGTAGTTTGAGAGATAATCTGGCCCCCTAATTAGTGAATTGGTTGGGGGGGAGCATTCACCAACTCTACACATTGTACTGCACTCACATATAGGGGAAGATTCCGCATCACACAGTAAAAGTTATTTGCCAAAGGATTGTTGAAAATGATTATGGTAGTACAGTCAGGTAAGGCAAATGTTTATTTAAATTAGTAGTTTTTGAAGATCATCAGCTCTTTGATTCACTCTAGCTTTGCAGTGAACCATTTTCTATTTACTATTATATATTGTGTTTTTGCTCCATCCATACCAGAGGCCTGTACTACGAAGCCGGATTTTCGCTTAGCCGGCTGACTTCAGGGAAAACTCGGGCTTTCCGGTCCTACGACGCTGGTTCTCTTTTTAGCGGGCTAGATCTCCATGGTAACTTATGCTGAGCGGCTAACCTCCTCGGGAGGAGGTTAGGTTGCAGGCTAAGAGATCAACTCAGTGAAAGCACTGCCTGCTGACCAATCAGAGTTCCGTGTGCGGAGTTTAAAGCTATCAAGTCATATTACAGGATAGAGGAAATACAGAAAAACTGCCGTTGCAGGAAAGACGGCCGGCAAAAATCAACTGACTGTGTGAACGTGAAAATGAATAGAATATCCCCTCCCATCTTCAGAGCAATCTGACTATTATAACATTAGCGTTAAGAAAGCTTACTTAAATATCTGCCACGACATAAGTAACCGGATCAGAGTAACATTAAGTACAGTCCGCGGCACTGTGAGTGCAGACGTCGATGTGTCCCATTATCATTCATATCATATCACATCATAATGTATCATATATTTCCTTATTTGAGTCAGCTTCTTGAGCCGTATCTGGCCGTGCAACACTCACAGTGTCACATACTGTATGCAGAAGTATTATTGTAAGCAACACATTAAGTTGACGAAACACTCGAGTCAAATGTAATTAAAGTCAGATCCACTCGTGTCTTGGACGGGGCAGTGATTTAATAAACCTGTTAATGTACGCATTCAAACGCTTTTTCTTTTACCAGCTGTATTCACCTTGCAGGTGCAGCTATGTGGCTTTTATCCTGGATAAAGTGTTTAAGTCATGGATGTTTAAAGTTTAACCTCTTCATATTTGACTAATATTAAAGTTCACTTTTCATTCAGGAAGTATGACGCTGCGCTGTCAGTACGCTTGTCCATGTTTGAGATTGGTCGAATGCTCCAAATACCACCCCTTTCATGTGAACGCGCACCTAACTAGATAGGACACGGCTGGCTTGATAGATCCACTTGATAACCAGCGTCGTAGTACAGCTTAGCGAGAGCGCGTATGTTTTGGATTGGGCCAACCGGCTAACTCAAACATATCCAGGTTAGGAAAATCCGGCTTCGTAGTACAGGCCTCTGGTGAGCCTGGTTCTGAGCCACATAAATAAATAGACTAATAGAATGAATTCTGGGGGTTGGAGCTTAGACTTTCCGACTTTCAATTTTAAGGACCACCCTAATAAAATAGAAGAAGAAGCCCATACAATAAGTTAGTGATTACATGCAACAGCTGTCTTTCACGTTCCGAAACCTTGATTAGAAAAGGTCATTTCAAGGTCACCTATTATGCAAAATCCACTTTTTCATGTCTTTTATACATAAACATGTGTCCCCTCTGTGTAAAGAGGGGACACACTGTGCTGATCGGATTTTTTGGCTTGTGTAACCATTAGCCAATAACCAACCAAGGTAACCCCCGCCCACCTTATCACCTGAATCTCCTCCTAAATCACCATTGTGTTTTTTTTTAACAAAATATCTCTCAGAGCGGCTCTTTATTTTTCATCTAAAGTAACAGACAGCACTTTTGAAACAGGGCTGAAACCGAGGGGATTATGGGATGCTACAATGCATGATCTGTTTGGTATTTCGAGCCAAACACTTCAGAGACATGTTTTGTATATATCTGAGAACTATAATATATTGATGAAAAACAGTATAATTGGGGACCTTTAAAGTGGAGCCTTCAAAGAAGTACATTTCCACCTCTGAGCTTGTAAATTGATGAAGGAAGCAGAGCAGCTGAGAGCGTGTGGGAGAAGGAATCCGTCCGACAGTGTACACAGTTGAAATTCAAGGAACAAACTTGTGTGCGTTATCGGTCTGTATCCGGGCTAGTGGAAAGGAGCCAGGTGACTGGATGTGGGAGATCAAAGTTCTTGTCAGGCGTGCGCGGAATGGGAGCCGAAGCTGGTAGTTATGGAGACTCAGGATTTGCGTCCATCAACGTAAGCCTCGGATTCCTTTGTTCTTCATAGACCTCTGTAAACACAGCCACTTTGCTCCTCCAGCATGTAGCGTTCCCGTTTGATTCATATCCACAACATATTGTTTCATCTGGGATGTCTTTTCCCCGCCTGAACTAAAAGGGCTTAGCTTGTCCTGGATAATCAAATCCTTATCTTTAAAGAGAAAACGTCTTAAAGGAAATGGTGCAAAGGACGAGCAAGGAAGCTTAGATTTATTTCCCTTGCCTCTACAATATTTGGCTTAGCATGCAGACCTGTTTTAGTCGCTTCCAGTGTTGTTTATTATAAATGTCCATTTTTCTATCTCTCTGATTTAGATGGGAAAAGAGTTAGAAAGGCAGTGCCAGCATCACAGCAAGTTTACTTTCTCTTTTTCTCCAACTCCAGGGCTCATTATTTGTTCTCTTTTCTCTCAGTACACAGCAGCCATTCTGTTCCAACCTGCTGTCCGCATGACAGCGCATGGGAGAGAAGATGGAAAAGCTCTTCGCCCAGAGTCCTGTATTTGAAAGCCTTTTTTTTTTTTAGAAGAGGGAGCGGCAACCCAACATCTCTTTCTGCAAGGATAGAAAACCAGGCAGAAGGATAAGAAGAAAAGTCTGAAAACGCGAATATAAAACACCTTTCCTCGAGGCGACTCTACTTTCTTTCAAGCTGCATAGAAAAAAGGAGGCCAACACATTAATTCTACTCTGCCAGGCGCGGGGAATCCAAGCCTACTGTGTGGGATGGAGAAAATAAGAGGAGAGAAAAAAAGAGAGAGAACACAGCCTGCCTGACTAAATGATGGTGTTAGGATTATTGGGGACCACCAGTTCAGTGAAGCAGAAAATGGGAATATGCTTGCGAGGGCACACCGGTTTACTTGAGCAGGAACCGCAGGCTCCCTTGGAGACAGACGGGGCAACCTCAGCAAAACATTCAGCCGAATACAAACTGTGCCGCTGCACCGAAGGCTCTAATTGTAACTAATTGGAATCCACCGCCAGCCTAACTGCATTTCAGCACCTTATTCAACCCCCGGATTCAAAACAATTTGAAAGGGTGAAAATGAATCACAGTCATTATGGGGCAGTAATGAATTTTTAGCTCTTGCATTGGATTCATTCTAGCATCACAGGCCTGCTTCTTTATTCTTACCCAGCACAAATGATCTTTTCTTAGATTTATTAGTTGGAAGATATTAGCCTCCGTTAAACAGCCAACAAACAAAACAAACGAGGACACTTTCATTAATCTATTTATTCAATTATTCTTTGACTTTCTACCAAAGTCTTATTTATTCGAGAAAAATGTTTTGTCTTTTTGGTAACAAATTAGAAGGTCTATGATTGTTTTTAAGGGGGATAAAAAACAAAATAAGAAAGAGAATTGCCGATAATCTTTAGGGATTGAGTAAAAATGGTCGAAGCGTGGTAGGTAGTAAACTCTTAATATTAGACCCCTACAATGTTTTACAGTAACTCTATAAGATCGGTACAATTATTGTGTCATAGATAACTAAAGGTGCCCAAGGAATTTAAGATGGTGTACACCAATAAACAAACACAATATGTTATTGGAATAATATATTTTACAGCCACAATAGAAGTGGGAAAAGCAACTTTATTCATCCTGTTCACATAATATGTTGTTGTGTTTCAACCAAGAGATGTTACTGTCTATTTTCATGACACATTTGTATTTAATTTGTTGTTTCATTACTCTGTTAAAAAAAACATCCTCCTCAAATAATAATAATAGATCATTCTTTCAGCAAGAAAAGAAAAAAAAGGTCTCCTGAACTGTGAATTGTTTGGAGTTTGGAGTGTGGTGGCTGCTGTCACCAAACAGCACCCAAAGTGATTTGTGTTGCATTGTGGATGCAGAGGATGAAGGTGATCCTCAGCTGCCTCAGTCGCCCATAGAGACGATAAGAGGTGTAGTCTGGGATACAGATGTGTGAGCCCTCATCTTCCTCTCTGCTGATGCCTTCAGGCTCCCCTGGCTGGTCCCAGCAGCAGAACAGGAGCCACATTTTTTTCTCTTCCCGTCTGCTTTCGAATCCCTTCTGACTCAAACCCCTGAGCGCTGTGGTCCCAACTACTTCAAAGAGCGGTGTGCAGCTACTGATTCTCACATGAAGCAGGCACGTTCTGACACGTAGTCTGTATGTTAAAAAAAAGAAAAACCGGGCCTGCTCAAGATGATAGCTCATGGTCATTTTCCTCTGCATAACCCCATTGGGCAAAGGCGGAAGTTAGTTTGGACTAGAGATGGTTGTACAAACATGTTTACATGTATATGCCTTAAATATTCTGAAGATGGTTTCATTACATATATAATCACCTTTTCAGCTAGAGGTTGCCAAGTTTAACGAAATTGTGTCAGGACCTCGACACAAACTGATGAACCCAAATGCACGACCCAGAGACAAAGTCTTGAATGTAACAAAATGTCATTTTAATTCCAAAGATCAGGTAATCCCTTTTAAACAAAGTAGGTACTGGATTTAACAAAAAGCGCTCACAAGGACGAAAAAACTAAGCATAACAAAAAGAGAATTTAAGAAAAACTTAAGCCTACAAAATTATCAAAACAACAAAACCTGACATGAGTGAAAGCGATCCTTTCTGAGCTGAGGCTTGGCACGACCATTCGGGGGAAACAAACAAGACGAACTGACACAGGACAGGGGAGATACAGGACTATTTAAACATGAGGTGAGTGGGAACAGGTTTGGTATAAAAAAAAAAAGGAAAAAAATGCGGTTTGTGTCTCCCACTTCCGTTTCCTTTCATGTACAGATGAAGCGTCTTATTTTGGACAGTTTAAAGTGCGAGGGTCGTGATCGGTTCATGCACGTTCCGTGATGGCCGGCCGGCCCCCAGTCAGACTTGATACCGCCCCCATGATAAATACATTTAATTATTGTGAAGCCAGCTGCAATGGATCATTGATCCACCAGGGGGTGCAGTGGGGTTCCACACTGGAGTCATGTGAAATCAACTTCTAAATAATAGATGTTGTTTAGTCGGAAAAAACGAACGAGCCGGCTCTCCCGATTTTTAATCCTAATTTAATCATCATCATTGATGTTTATGTTCACCGAATTGACATGAAATCACTGACAAATATGAATATTCTGTATTCAACTTCATTGAAACGATCAGGATGGGTGTTATTTTTCCCCACAATGACCAAGTCGCTGCAAATGATCCCATGTATTACATGTACATGGCCACATTCTCAACAAAGTTACGTAACGAAACATTCTGTATTCCTTGCTTACTTTTTATTTAATGCTTTATAACAGCTGGAATAGTTCGTTTAGAACAGGCACCTCACTCGCAATCTGCTCCTCCGCAACGCCTACCACCTACCTCCGGCTGAAATTATGAATGTACAGTAAGGCATAGTAATCATAGATAACACGGCAGGCTCCGTTACAGTTTGTTTTCATCTGATTTCAAATATTTCAAATGTCTGAAGTTAATAAATACATTCTCAGTGTTCAAGTCAATAATAGTCATATAAGAAAAGTACTGATCTAATAACAGAGATTTTATAAGGACTTTTCAATGTTCGACATCGCTCATGTGAAATACAGTAAACTGGATGTTGTGGTGCCGAGAGGCGGGGTATCAAAAGTACAAGCTAAACTTTTATTTAGCATCTGAACGATCTGAACACACTTGTAAACAACGTGATGCCCGGGAAGCGAAGACCCGGCGGAAACAGCTGGTCTGGTTCACTAAAATGTCCGTGTACAGTATATCTGGTACTAATGTATAGCGGATCTTTGTTAAGATCCATATGTCACGGATAGATATTATATATAGAGATGGGATGGCAGAAGGTGCTATATATATATATATAATTCCAAAGCTGGTAAAGACCTTTCAAATTTAGCAATAATAGTCATATAAGAAAAGTACTGATTTGTTCTTGAATATTATAATAAAATAAACACCGGCTGTTGTTATGCCTGCTGTAACGTTTACTTTCTCCGTTCTCCGCTTAAGTAATTATTACTTCCTGGTTAGCTTTCCGCTCGAAATTTAAATCTGAAAATGGCAAAATAACGGAGAAAAAAACGTTCACAGAGAAGACGACAACAATTGTCACTTGCACTTGTCATTTAGCATCTGAACACACTTGTAAACAACGTGATGCCCGGGAAGCGAAGACCCGGCGGAAACAGCTGGTCTGGTTCACTAAAATGTCCGTGTACAGTATATCTGGTACTAATGTATAGCGGATCTTTGTTAAGATCCATATGTCAGTAGAGATGGGATGGCAGAAGGTGCTATATATATATATATATATATATAATTCCAAAGCTGGTAAAGACCTTTCAAATTTAGCAATAATAGTCATATAAGAAAAGTACTGATTTGTTCTTGAATCAACTTTTTTATGGAAAATGTTTTATGTAATTTTATTTCATTTTAAATAAAATGAAAGACATTCACAGTTAATGTAATTAGATATACATTATTAATGCCATACATTTTTAAATGTAATTAGATATACATTATTAATGCCATACATTTTTGCATAAATATTTATTCAGTATGATAGCTGTCTAACAGAAGTTAAATCCATTTCTCACTTATTCTGACAATGTACTTAACCCCAAATAAAAGAACCCAATAAAAATAGTTGTTAAATAATAGTGAAGTCACGTTGTAATAACAATAATTCATCTCTCTCGGTTTTTTTTTGTTTTCTTTGTGTGCTTTGCCAAAAGCCACTGTGTCAAGTGTCCTAGTTGGGTTACCGTAACGAACAGCAGCCGGCTCTCGATTTTTAATCCTAATTTAATCGTTTATGTTCGCCGAATTGACATGAAATCACTGACAAATATGAATATACTGTATTCAACTTCATTAAAATGTTATTAACGTGCCTAAACTCAGTAATTCACTAAAAATTACTGATCCCTCCGCGTCGCGGAGGGATCTTGATCCCTGGGTGTTATTTTTCCCCATAATGACCAAGTCGCTGCAAATTATCCCGCTTATTACATGGCCACATTCTCAACAAAGTAACGACATGACTCCCAATATTAATTAAAATGCTTTTATGGATTTAGAAAATATTTTTATTGATTTAAAACATAGTTCTATGTATTGATTTAAATTTACATGCATCCGCTAAGAAAAATAGTCCGTTGTTACCGTTTTTTAAACAGTCAGAATGAAACGGCAGCTCTCAGCTGTGTGTTCACACTCCTAACTCTGATCTTTCTTTTCCAACAGTTAAGTTAACTGTAGGTTACTCTGAGTGACAAGCTTACAGTTAGTGAAGTAACACTTTTTTTTTGTGAGTCACGACCTCGCTGTTTCATTCTAACATAACGCTCCAAATATGACTGTTTCCACTCGGACTTCAATACAGCAACACCATTGTTTGGTTTCCATGGTAGCGTGTCTCTTTAGTAGCGTGCACTCCTTTCCTGTAAATTACAGGTCCAGCCAGGCAAAACAGTAATATGAAATATGAACGTTGGTTTTTAACTGAAATGATCAAATAAAGTCAAAATGTCACAGTGTTTACAAACATTGACCATACCGTTCACCAGCCCCCACCCCACTCTTTGTTTAAAACGAATTGGCCATCGGAATGTGTGTGTCCCAACCCCCCCCTGTGATATCTCTTCACAGGGGGGAGAGAGTTAGACGCTCGTGAATTGTCAACGGGGGGGGGGGGCCTCTCTGCACGGAGGAGCCGCGGAGAAGTGAATCACAGTGATCTGCTATTTTAAAGTAAATTCAACACATATCGACCCTAAATATAGCATATATTAAGAACGAGAAAGTGTTAACATCGTTTTTTGTAAACATATGACCAATGTGCGAGGGTGATGACATCAGAGCATCGTCCTATGGGCTTAGCCCCGGACAGGTACAACAGGTATTCACTCAGAGGGGGGTAGTTACCCATTTACATGTCAAAAAGCAACATACAGTAGGCGGGTGGGGGATGGTGAACGTTTACATTTCTCTACAGCAGTGGTTCCCAAACTTTTTGTGCCCAAGGCACACCAAAGGACAAGTAAAAATCTCAAGGCACACCTATTGTGCGAAATAGCCCTTATAACACGTGTTATCACTCATATCATGTAAAATATCTGTAAATGTGCATAATTATTTACTAATGCCAAATAAAATGTATAGATAGAACAATCAGTGGTTCAAGTTAGTATATTCCTCAGTGTAACATATCCACTAGTTGCAAAGCTTAAACATTTTTATATATATTTTTATTTTAAGGGAAAGGATGTTTTCACTACTCAGTTTGTCAACTATGTTACGGACAAACTTGATGTCATTACAATCATTTGATTAAGTCCTGCACTTCAAGTAAAATCAAATTTGAAAGGCTCTTGAGTCTATTCTACCATATATCCAAAGATTTTTTAAAGTTTAAAAAATAATTGTATTAAAGTTTTGTTTTTTCATGTGATATGTTCAGCACTGTCATTAAGTTTAGGGATATTTTGTATTATAAAACTACCATACAGGTCATTTTGATAGTTTTAAGAGATGTCATGTAAAACTCCAACCTGTGTAGATATACATTATACTATAAAGGATATCAGAAGCACTATTTTAGATATTTTAAATTTGAAAAAATGAGGTGCAACATAGTTGACAATGAAAGTCAAACATTTGACGCAAATAACATAGTTGACTGGACACATTATTAACCATCAGCACTATGTTAATTTCAAGGCAGAAGTGCAAAATTCCATTGATAATGATGTGTAATGACGTCTACATGTCGTACAAATTGTCAACTAGGTTACCTGTCAACTAAGTTACTACAGTTATTACAGTACTGGGTAACTCAGTTGACAGGTAACCTAGTTGACAATTTCCCTATTTTGACCCATCATTTCAATGGTAGGCCTTGCCTGGATGACCACATGTCATTTTCTTGAACAGGTTAACATCACATTTGCACATATAATTGAATTAAAATCATTAAACAATTGTAAACCATAACAATGTACGTAACATTGTTGATTGTCAATGAGTATATTAATTGACCATGTGCTATTATACATAAAATATTGTAAAAATGTAGAGGACAATCACCACAGTGTGTTCAAAATGTCTGCCAAAGAGGAACATGGCATCATGTGATGCTGGTGACATGGTATTGGGACAAACAATTTTTGAGTTAAAGGGGGAAGTTCTGTTAGTAACATAGTTGACAGAACTTTTGCGGACATTCATATATTAAGATATTTAAATTATTTAAAGGGGGAAATCAATTAAAAATATGTTATTATTCTTTAGTATTTAGACTTTTGAAATAAATGAATCATTTTTTAAATTTACTTTAATGGTTTTTATTCATTATTTTGAATCCAAGACACCCTCAACTGAAAAACGGACATAGCAAAAACTGACAATTTAAGAACATCATGACACATTTCAAGCTAAATAAAGCATAGGATGCACATAATGTTTGTGTGATATTATAACATGCTTTCCAATAATAGGCAAAATATGATATGTTTGAAGAAAATAGTTAGAATAATTATAATTATCATCAATGGACATCAATGGACATGGAATGTACCCTAAATTGTAGAATCACTCAGCAGTTACATACACCAAACCTTCCAGTTATATTCCTATCAATATTATGAAGGCTTTTACAGAAGGGTTTGGTCATATATAATTCATAGCCTGAATTATATAACATTTTATACCTAAAAACATGGTGAAAATTGATATTTTAGGGCTGTTGACAGTATTTTCTGATTTATGGAGTGATACAAAGAGATATCCAAAATCCCTTCTGTAAAAGCCTTAGATACTAATATGACTACAAAATGAAACAATAATTTTGATCCTGGCTTTATCCAAAGTTCAGATTTCGGTTCCTGAAATGTGTTAAAATATGCGCATATTTCATGAGATAATGGTTCATTTGGATATTTAAACATGCTATTTCAGAAAACTTGTAATACAAAAAACAATTGCCTTATTGTAAGTAATTAACTGGAGAAATATTTAGCTGATATCTTTAAGTTAAAAATACCCTATTCACCTGGGGTGTCTCGCCTTAATTAGATGTTTGATAAGTGCAGATCACATAGTAAAACACGTACACAGATACATTATTTTGTATTTTTATTAAATTCGACAATGTCAATTTCACTTTCCACTATGTCCACCGTTGTTTTTCACAACCAATGGCAGAACTTTATTGAGGCCTGTAATTAGTCAACTACAGGTCTCTTGAGTCAGTCTTTTTCTTCCAAAAAGCTTGTGACAAGATGTTATTGCTCTTGGGGCATTAAAAACAAGATTTTAACTTTAGTTTTTTATATAATATCTGCATTTTCTATTGTGAAAAACTAAGTCTTAGTTATTTAATATATAGCGCCATCTCCTGGTTAAACCCTGAAATTGGAGAATAGTGGGAGGGCCTAACATTCCTGAATACTGGTCTTTGGCAGGCAACTGGCTGGCAACTGGCTGGCAGTCGGCAGGAAGCTGTATGCTGGGGTCCAAAATAAGAGGCTCCATCTGTAAATAGTTTAATCCTGTGATTGCTCCTGCGTGTTGTGTGAGGATGCATTCAGGGACTCGTGTGTTCTGCAGACCTGTGGCGGAGCACTCATCCGCCGCAGAGTAGCGAATAAATCCAGAGAAATCCACTCGATGGAGAAGGGATGTTAAAACCCAAACTGGAATCCGGTCTGTCTCAATGAGCCTCATTTTCTGATTTAAAAAGTGGTTGTACATTTTATCTTACGATAAATCAATATTGTAAAAAACAAAACTCTTACACAGAAAGAGGATCTCTGCACACGCTGCCCCACTTCAGAAACTGACCTCATGCTGTTACTCAGATTAAAGTCTTATGTTCTGTTTTTATTAGATAGAGAAATACCGTGCGTTATATGGGGAGTTTGTCCATAATAATTTATATAAATATATATATCTTTGTATGATGTAGAAAGTGTGTGCTCTGTGGCCTCGCTCTCTTCACACTGTGCTCGGTTGGTCACATTGTATCAAAAGAAAACGTTTGTCCTAACCTTGGAGAGCCGTATGTTTACTGCCAACCTAAAAGGACCTCAAAAATGTTAATAAAGAATTTATTGAAAAGTTATTTGGCTGATTGTTTTATATTGGCTCAGCCAGGTCATATGGGATGCCCAGTCTACTTACATATGGGTCACTCATTTTAAAATATTAAACTTTGTTTTCTTATCTTTAATTTTTCATTCTTATGTAGAATGCTATTACGAAACACACATTTGGGTGTTTATAGCATAAAGAACATCTGATTTAATGTGAGGTAGGGAAATAATCATTTTAGTATACGTATGTGCACATAAATATGTAATTTACAACAGCTGTAAGTTGCTTGAAAAGCTTGAAAATGCACCTTGAAAATGCTTGAAAAGTGCTTGAATTTCACTTTGGAAAAGGTGTAAGAACCCTGATTACTTCTCCTGGCCTTCTAAACACAAGGCATTGTTTTTTTTTTTGTGTTAGCAAGTAATGGTTCATTACTGTCATGTCTTCCCTGGCTATAAATGTCATTTAAATCATAGCAATATGTGAACGTGTTTACTCAGCTGGAAGAAAAAATGAATAATTATTGGGGTAGTAATGCATTAAAGCATCACAACAAGAGAAAGAAGAGTACTCTCACAGATAAAAAACAATGAATTTATCAATATTATCCTGGCAAACCTTTTTTCCATCTGCTCTTAAGTCATACACACAGGAAAGAAAACTATTTAGATCAGCCTTAGAATATAGATCACCGTATTCTTAGTTTTACTTCCGTGCCTCTCAGGGCTTTCGTAGCCATGCTTCAAATAAAGGTTTAAAATCCAGTGTCATACTAACCCTGTTAGCATGTGTTAGGTTATGGTAACATGATCTCATATGATTCATGTGTGAGCCAATAACATCATCACACCAGCAGGAGGGCTATTTGATTATACTGAAAACCAGATTCGGACCTTCAGGCACTGAGGCACACATTCAATTGCCGGTCTCTGGGCTCTGACCTCAGATCAGCTTTAATAAGAGGCAATGTGTGCATTTTAAAGCACAGAGGCTCAGGTGAGCTGATCGTGGACCAGCGCCCGTGGCGGTGGCTCAGTAATGAGGCGCGGAGGGAGGCGAGTGATGAGGGTATGGCGAAGGGCCCCGCTGAGGTTACGGAAGCAGAGAAACGGCTGGTAATCAAGAAGTCCAGCCAGAGGCGGTGTCATGCTCGCTGGAGTGCTCAATCTCTGTGTGTTATCTTCTCATAACGCTGCTCCACTTCTCCACTCAGACACTCAGCACTCTGCAACACACAGGGGAGGATGTAAAGTCTGGAAAAAAGGCATTGGCAGGAATATCCTAGACTTTACAACGATAATTAAGATAATTACTATTAATACAATCTGATATAAACTGACAAATGTGAATAATACAGAAAAAAAAACAGCACCCCCATTAAGATTGAGTTGGGGAAAAATGTGTTTGCTATCAAAACTAAAAGATTCTGAAGCTGCTTCAATCAATATGTATTTATTATATTTAATATAATGTCAAACAGTAGAAAAATTGAAGGGTTATGTGAACCTATTTGCCTAAAGGGATGAGCCCACAGATAGTCCGACTGTGCAGGTTTGCATTTCGATTTGGTCTTCAGTTTTCACATTTCACAAAAACAATCAAATAGAAAAGCTCTATTAAAACACTCTACTCTGCAAAGCAGTAACGTTTTAAAACTCTGCAATAGAATGGTCCACCATTGCCTACATTGTTATTTTAAAGTCATATCTTCAAACGCTTCATATCCCAATAATATGTATAGCGTTAAAAATGTATAGCAAAAAGGTAATCTGAGTCAATAAACGGTTATCATTAACATACATTTTAAATTTTGTGTGATAATCGCAAAAAAGATCTGACATTGACTTTCAATGTAAACTAACAATTATATTGTTTTACGTATATCGACACCACAGTTGTAAAACGGGATGGCACTAAGGACAAAAGCATTACACTGCATTCACAAGATACATGATTTGCTCTTTGCTCACTGCACGCTAGGCATAGAGCCATGCAGTGATAACAGCCAAGTTCTGTGTCTATGGTGGCTTACCCTGCTAGCTTGCGCCGTTTAGCACAAGCTGTCATTTGATTGGCTGCGCAAAAGGTCAGCGGCAATCGTGGTCAAAGTTGAAATTATTTGAACTTTGAGTACAGTACTCGTCGACAATTTGGGGCGGTGCAAGTCGCCAAGGGTAGCGCTTCCTCCAAGTCGGAGGATACCACATCTCGTGTAAAGGCAGCTTCAGATTTGCGTTGTAAAAATGCTATTGCTACTATCAGTTTCTAAATAGGATCATGCAAACAATGATCTCCAGTGCCAGGTCCATTTGTAAAGGGTTTAAAACCATACAGACTAAGTTTGCAACTACTTACTGAACCAAAGAAAAAAGATTTCACAGCTAAAGATAAAGATATTAACAAATGGAGTAACCAAAAGAATATTGGACGCTCAGCAAGTGGACAGAAACAAGACTTTAAATAGTTCCTAATGTTGCCTTGTCAGCTGTTACAAATAACTAGCTCTGTGATAATGGTTTTGAGAATGTAGCTTTATAAGTCATCTTTGTTGTGTATTTGAAAAACTTGGTGCTCTTTCCTTGGTGGCCAAACATATATATAAAAAGATAAGACAAAAGTTTTCTGTTTCCATGGTTTGGTATAATGCAGTTACAATTGCGTTGTGTGTCCCCCAAAGTTTCCTGAGTTTTATAAGATGTGAAGGTAGTTTTTAAAGAGATGCCTGTAGTCGAGCATTACCAGCCTACACACAAAGCTAGTGTGAAGTTAAAAGTGCTTTTCATGCTGTGTATGCTTACTGCATGTGTAGACTACTTTAATGACAATGTGTATTTTTATCTTAGAGTGTATGTGCCGTTTTTCTAAGTCAGTATGGCGACTGTGAAATGAAAAATCTCCACATAGGAAAAGACATGTCTTTGTACTCACGGAGAACTACAATGGTCTGTCCATCCTTTTATACCACAATCAGTTGCAAATGAAAAAGCCTGGAAGCTAATCAATTGAAAATTTATTTCGGTGTTATTTTTATTCAGTCACGTATTCTTGATCTTGACTTCAAACCAGCTCATTTCTCTGCAGGGAGCATACAATGACTTATTCGGGCCAGGAAACCAGGCGTGATTAAGCAGTTTCAATGGTACGCACAAAGACTTTTAAAAAACAAAATCAATCAATATCCACCCCTTAAAGTTAACTCACAAAATTGACTCTAATCGAAAATGTCATTCACCCTAAGACACTAAGTAACCATCTCTGTTGCTCATCAGTGCTTGAATGCCAATGACCCCAAATCGCTGACTTCAAACAAACTGGAAGATAAACCTGTTAAAGCTAAAGACTGTCTTTGTGTGTCCTTAGAACGCCTCATGCTCCACATTGCTTTGACCTAATTTCCTTTTTGCACATTGTCAATAGCTAAAATGTGCTGCTGCAACAAAATGAATAGAGTTTCTTTAAAGACTTCTTGGTGAAAAAAGAGTACAAAATCTCCACTCGTTTTGAAGTGTTCCACTTACTGGAAAGAAACCATGCAAATGAGAGGGGAAAGTAAAAGCACAGTCAAACCGTGTTCATGAATAGTTTCACTGGCAAGTCCACGTTAGTGCTTCAAAAATGTAGTGGTTGGGAGAGGTATCATGATTTTACACAATACTACACAGAACACAGTGCTGTTTCTTAAAGCTTGAGGAAAGTGATTAACAGATGAAGGGAAGTTAATTCACCCTAACTTATTGTTCCCATTTGCATCATAGACAAGCTAACAAGTTCATTTTCCAGGAATATTAGCCCATCTGGAATACTGAGGGAGAACAAGATAAGACAACTCTAAGGTCTTAGCAACAATAAGAGGTAATGACTATGACCAAAGCAACCTGGTCTCACCAGAATGCGTGACTCCACCACGACTCCTTAACACCGCAGTGCGTGGTGGAGTCACGAACTTTGCTACATTTACGTGTCTGCACCACGCAAACAACCCCAATGTAAAGTGAATGAGGCTCCTTTGTCGTGGTGCACACACACATTTCTACAACGTCCCGCAGTGAGCTTTTATTCTATAAAACATTTTTAAAATCTACTTTATAGCTTGTAGTAACTCACGGGAGGCTTCTTTTATTTTATTTGTATTCATAATAATTTTTATTTTTCGTCAGAATGTATTATGGCGCATTATTCACCAATTTCTGTTCTCCAAAAACAGTGCATTGTGTGTAATACAACTGATTTGTATTAAATTAGTTAGTTTTTAAGGAAGGCCAGAGCTTCAGCTGTGTCAAATAGATTGTTCCCTTTAGTTAACGTTATTTAAAAGATAATTATATTCCGATTTGATCATGTCCCCTTTATTGTATTACGGACCCAAAGAGCAATGTGAGCGTCCATTCCCATTGGATAACGGAGGATTTTACACCCGGAAGTAAGTATTCTCCTTACTGTCGATTGATTTTATTTACAGTGATATCTGCACTACTCATCGACTCAAAATCACCAGATTATCCTTGTTAATTACACAACATTGATTGGTTTAAATTGTGTGCAATGCTTTTGTATTTTCCCCTTTCGATTCGGAGAAACAAATATTTTTTCGGAGTTTTTGGATGGCAGAAGACACTACACTACCCAGAATCCTCAGCTCTGGGACTACACCATGTGCTTAGAACGTGTCCTATCCCCCCCCCCCCTTAGGTCACAGGCTCCTCCAACAGTGCAACACACAAGTACAAGTAAATACAAAAAGAAAAATAGTAAAATAGTGCAATAAGAGTCTATATACAAGTGATTGGAATATGATATATTAGATAAATAATTTCTAAGTAGCAGCCAGATGAATGTTATGGATGTTGTTTCTAAGTTCAGGTGTTTAATAGTCTTATGGCCTGTGGGATGAAACTGTCCCTGAGTCTGGTGGTTTTAGTCCGGATGCTGCGGTACCGCCTGCCAGACGGCAGCAGACAGAACAGTTTGTGGCTGGGGTGATGGGGGTCTTTTATAATCCTGAGGGCTTTCTTTAAGGTTAACCTGGTATTTTTACTCCACTACATTTATTTTAGTTACTTTACAGATTTGGATTAATGATGTGAAATATAAACAACCCTTAAATCAGACTTTAGTTACACCTGAGTCAAATTCAGTGAAGGTGATTGTCAAGTGCCAACAATCAGGCGAGATATTTGGTAGTGGGTGCTTGAGAAGACTAATATTTATCTGCAGATCCCTATAAAGTATATTCATTACTCGTTATTCTCTACTAATAGTTCATTAAAAACTGTATATAATGGCTATTTTGCACATCCCTTTCAAGATTTCAAGATTCTAAGGTTTATTGACATATCATATACACAACTACGGTGTAGTTATGCAATGAATGAAAAACTTGGGTCACAGGTTCCTCAACAGTGCATTACAAGACATCTATCGATATCTGTGTACCTCCACCATTAAACATATTCTGCACATTTCTTATACTATCTACATACATCTTATAAGAGTATAATTAATATGTATAATATCAGTTAAAATAAGTGCTTCAACATAGTTAACATTGCAGGAAAGTTGATTGTCAAGTTCCAAAACAAACCATGCAATATATTAGACGTTAAGTACTTTGTCAGGCTTAATATCTGTAGATACCCCCAAAGCTTTTTTCTTATTTAAAAGAAGACCTTAACCTAAAGTATTCTTTAATGTTTAAATAAAGCCTTATTAGTTTGTCTGTTTTGCACATCCTCCTATCAGGCACTAAACTGTTTTATTGTAGAGATCACTTACAGTATCTTCTTGATATTTTCTATTCTATATTATTTATATCATTGACCTTCCACTTTCCCACTATATTAAGAGTATGTACTCTTAATATTTAAATGTTTTCATCAAATATAACACATTCAAAAGTGCTTTACAAAAATGAAAGACATTAAGAAAAAGGCATTTTAAAACAGTCATTAAAAAGCAACACAATCTACCTGCATTGCAATTACTCTAAACGTGTAATAACGTGCTTTAACCAGTAGGAGGTGCGGGTTAAAAAGCTGTCAAGTTTACAGTGTTAACAAAATAAAATATACTGCTGTTTCTGGTTTAGTTTACGACGGATATATTCTGTTATTGTTTTGATATTTGTAACACAAAAGCGATGTAAAAAACCCACAGCAACACAGAAAAGATGGTCTTAACATGACCCAGCGGTCTAGTAGTTAATAAAAAACAATAATATCAAAACAAATTATTACTACTAACTTTATTGTGAAATTAAAACAGAATGGTAAAATAATAGTTTCCGGTCTATTCTGAGGCCCGATCTCTGTAGATAAATAAAGAACTACGACAGATGTGTAATGTTTAATGCAGCCAAACCATTCATTACAATTGTAAGGTTTTAGTGTTTGTCTATCTGTCTTATTTTGACATGACTCTGCTCTATCTTTCCAGGTGTCTGCACTTCCTGTCTTTGTGTGTCACCGGTCAGACTGATTGTTGTTCCCGCCCCTGATTGTGTCCACCTGTGCCTCATTACCTAATGTGTGTGTGTGTGTATATATAGTCCTTCTCTCCCTTTGTCTTGTGTTGGTTCGTCTTGTCTCTTCATGAGATCCATGCCTGTTACCAGAGACCTGTTGTAAATACCTAGTCGAACCTAAGGATTCTTTGGAATGTCCTAGTAGATCCTAGAAGACTTTGAAAAGCTTTGTGATCTTTATAATAAAGAATAATACAAAGCAACGGTATCGAGCATCTAAGTTCTTAAAGAGCCCTTCGTGTCAGAACGAACCAACCTAACAAGATGGACTCAGCCGATTCTACTACAGTAAGAACGGCCCTGCAGGCGCAGGGTACACGCCTTCATCAACATGAGGGACAGCTGTCAGCAATCAACCAAGGGGTCCAGGATTTACATGCTCGTCAAGACAACTTTCAAGCTACGGTGACGACAGAAATAAATCTACTGGCTGAAAAGATGCGGGACATACTGACTCACCTCGTGGCAAACCCTGGTGTTCCTGCGGCAGAGTTTTCCGGTTCAGCGGGGGTCGGGTCTGCTGATATCCCCGTTCAAGTACCCATGCAGTCGCCTACGATCCGTCCTCGCTTCGCCGGAGAAATTCTCCGGAGACTCTGGAAACTGTCGTCCCTTCCTGGTACAGTGCGATCTCCACTTCAAACACCAGTCCGCAGCATTTCCCACCAATCAAGCTAAAGTAGCTTTTATTGTCTCTCATCTGACGGGTAGAGCGGAAGCCTGGGCAACAGCGGAGTGGTCCCTGTACTCTCCTGTTTGTCAGTCATTAAGACTGTTCTTGGATACCATGAGCAAGATCTTTGATCAGATATCACCCGGGAGAGAGTCAGCGAGAGCCCTGGTGAACATTAAGCAGCGGCAGAGGAGAGTGGCGGATTACGCAATTGATTTCCGTACTCTGGCAGCGGAGAGTGGGTGGAACTCGGCGGCTCTCTTTGATGCTTTCCTGCATGGGTTAGCGGATCCCATAAAGGATCAGTTAGCTCCATTACAGCTGCCTGAAGATTTGGACTCGCTCATCGCCATGGCTATCCGGGTTGATCAACGTCTAGCTGATAGACAGCGGGAAAAGGGAAGGAATGCAGTATCCACTCTACCTTTCAGACGGGAGTTACCGAGGGAATACTACACTTGGCAGAGGAATTCCCAGACTTCATCTCCAGAGCGACCAGCGCCTCCTATCGCCGCGGAGGAACAGATGCAGCTCGGAAGAGCCAGACTCACGCCGGAGGAGCGTCAGCGCCGTCTACGGGAGCGGGGGTGCTTCTACTGCGGCCAGCAGGGTCATGTTTCGGCAGCCTGTTCGGCAAAAGATCAGGCTCATCAGCAGGAAGGAAGACGCTGGTGAGCCGAGTGACTTCCTTCGACTCTCCAGTCAGAAAATTAATGCAGGTACGAATCAAGCTTGGGGATAAGACTATGACTCAGGATGCATTAGTCGATTCTGGGGCTGATGAGAGTTTGTTAGACTGGGAGCTGGCAAAAAGTTTGAATTTAAAGGTTGTACTTTTAGATCAGCCCTTAGAGGCTAGTGCTTTGGACGGCCGCCTTTTATGTACAGTTACTCATCGCACTGAGCCCATGGTATTAGTCGTAGATCAGGAACATCGAGAGCAAATTAGTTTTCATTTATTTAACTCTGCTCAACATCCTCTCATTTTGGGGTACCCTTGGCTTGTTAAACACAACCCTCACGTTGACTGGCAGACAGGAAAGGTGAAAGGGTGGGGGGTTGAGTGCTCTCGTTCATGTTTAACCAGTGAAACAGGGTTGAGTAACAGATCTAGTAACTTTAAGCAGGGGTCAGGTAATAACAGTGACACCTTTTCTAAACCTTCTGACTTTCCTGACTTGTCTAAAGTTCCTGGTTGCTATTCAGACATTAAGGAGGTGTTTAACAAAACACGAGCTACTTCATTGCCTCCCCATAGACCGTACGATTGTCCCATAGAACTTCTGTCGGGCTCTACTATTCCCAAGGGACGGCTGTACTCTCTTTCTGGGCCAGAAAGGGAGGCCATGAAGGCATATATCGATTATTCACTCAAGACTGGGTTGATTCGGACATCTTCATCCCCAGCAGCGGCAGGTTTCTTTTTTGTGGGAAAAAAGGACGGACATTGAGGCCCTGTATTGATTATAGTCCGCTAAATCAGATCACGGTCAAGAACAGATATCCCCTTCCACTCATCTCTACGGCATTTGAACTGTTACAAGGAGCTAAGATATTTACCAAGCTTGACCTAAGGACCCTTTTTATGGTGAAACACAGATTCTGGTGGCCTGCTATGTGGAAGGATGTTGCAGAGTATGTGGCAGCTTGTCCTGTGTGTGCTAGAAACAAGACATCTCGTCAAGCTGCGGCAGGTCTTCTTCAACCTCTGCCCATTCCCCACAGACCATGGTCGCACATTGCGTTGGACTTTGTGACAGGATTTCCACCTTCGGCAGGTAATACCACAGTACTCACAGTCATTGATCGTTTTTCCAAGATGGTACATCTCATCCCCATGTCCAAATTACCTACTGCCAAAGAAACTGCACAGGCCATGTTGTCCCATGTTTTTCGTATACATGGTTTCCCAAGTGATGTCGTTTCAGACCGAGGCCCACAATTCGTTTCACGTTTCTGGAAGGAGTTTTGTCGCCTGATCCAAGCCACTGTGAGCCTGACATCCGGATACCATCCCCAGTCAAACGGCCAAGCGGAGAGGATGAATCAGGAAATGGAGACATGTCTGAGATGCCTGGTGTCCCAGAAGCCTACCACCTGGAGCAAACATCTGATCTGGGTTGAGTATGCACACAATACCTTACCCACATCAGCCACCGGAATCTCTCCTTTCCAATGTGTCCATGGATACCAGCCTCCATTGTTCCCGGAGCTCGAGCAAGAAGTTACCGTACCATCAGCACATGCTCTGGTTCGCCGCTGTCGCCGGGTATGGAAGGGTGTTCGCCAGATGCTGCAGAGAAGTGCGACCCGCATGAAGAGTTTGGCCGACCGAAAACGACGTCCATCTCCTAGATACAAGGTCGGACAACGAGTGTGGTTGTCCACCAAGGACCTTCCTCTTCATGTCGCCTCCAGGAAACTGGCCCCCCGGTTCGTTGGTCCATTTCCCATTTCAAAGGTTATTAATCCTGTTGCTGTTTGCCTATGTCTCTCAAGGTCCACCCCACGTTCCATGTCAGCAAGCTGAAACCAGTTTTAGAGAGTAGACTGGTTCCCTCCTTCACACCACCTCCACCTCCTCGGGTCATCGACGGAGGTATCGTCTATACAGTGGAAAGGATACTGTCAGAAAGAAAGCGGGGTAGAGGGAGACAGTTCCTGGTCGACTGGGTAGGGTATGGACTAGAGCAGGGGTCTCCAACCTTTCTTCATCTGAGAGCTACTTTCAAAAAATGAAAGTGGCCAAGAGCTACTTGCATCACATCGCTTACATTTATTCACATAGCACTCGTCAGTTGAATTAAGCTATACTTTTGTACACGTGTGAAATTGCAATACCTAAAGCTTATCAAAAATCTTAACTTCACTTCAAGTTCCAAGAAAACGAAGATTTCTCACATATTATTATGGCCCACGTAATAAGTACATCACTTAACATTCACATAAGTGTCCTTAATCACCACCTTACTGTACAAGCATTTCACTCTTTTGTTAGTGAGATGAATGGCACTGGCAGTCCACCATACAGGTGTCTGCTGGAGTGTACCCACTTAGGTTCACTCTAATAGAGTAATTTAAATGTACATCAGTCGGTTTTGTTCTGTATTTAGATTTCATTCATGTCAGAAAAAGCTGCTTCACAAAGGTATGTAGAACAGAACCAAATAAAGCAGACATTTTCAGTGCTGCTTGGTGAATGTTCTATAGTTTTCGGGGTCTACAAGGCTCCAGAAATGTTGTGAGTTTTGCTGAGACTTAAGCTGAACATTATTTTGGAGATCTCCACAGGATAGACACTGAACAGTTGTTCAGCCATCTTTTTCTTCTTCTTCTTCATCTTGACATTAAATTATAAACCATAATAAATCAATTGTATAGGTCTAGCCTCCCTATATCTGTGTGAGTGTGTGTGAAATTGTTCCATCCTCAAAAACGAATGCTTCTGCAGTCTAGCTGCAGCTTCTAGCAATGGTCTTCTGTTAAAAAAAAAAGACACTGAAGGTCTTGAATGTGGCATCACACACATGACTTAAGTCTGAACACAGCAGACAACAGGAGTATTTACAACAGCATTATAAAAACAAAAATAGTGCATGTGGGTGCACACTTGCATTCTCTGTCTTACTGTTACATAAATCCCATGAATGTATGAGATTAAGTTAGCTTCATCATATCTCAATCAGTGATTAAGTGAATAATAAAGTTTCTATCGGGTCACTATAAGCCTGTCACTCATTATTTTCAGGGAGGGGGCGGGGTTTGGAGGAACAGAGAGGAGACGGTGATCGCGGAAGCTTTCCTCCTGCCTTCACAAACTTTACACAAGTATTTATCAACTGAAAATAGCAAGAGGACATTCATACTCTGCAATCCAATACTTGATTAAATCCACCAAAAACCTGATATGACGATAACGAGTGTTTTTCAAAAAACACAAATCCCTCCCTGTGTGTCTCTGAGCCGCAGCGACAGGGCCTGATTCAGAGCGGGTCATTCTGCTGTTGGTTCTGGACTGGTGTTGGTGGAGAAAGCAGACTGCTCCGTGTGTGGTGCCGCTGTGCTGCTGTCACGTCTGTTCCTTGATCTCTGCGTCACCGACCATTTGATATTCGTGTGACAGAAACAATTCTAAAATAAAAAAACGTTATTGTCCAGCCGCGGCCGAAAAATCAATAAGCAACCTTACTACGCTATAATCGATAATCGAGCTACTGAAAAGCTGCCCGCGAGCTACCGGTAGCTCGCGATCGACGTGTTGGAGAGCCCTGGACTAGAGGAAAGATGCTGGATCCCGGGCAGCTTCATTGTCGACAAAACTCTGATCACGGATTTTGACAGACTACGGTCTCAGGTTTCAGGGACGTCTGGAGTCGTCCGTAAAAGGGGGGGTACTGTAAGGTTTTAGTGTTTGTCTATCTGTCTTATTTTGACATGACTCTGCTCTATCTTTCCAGGTGTCTGCACTTCCTGTCTTTGTGTGTCACCGGTCAGACTGATTGTTGTTCCCGCCCCTGATTGTGTCCACCTGTGCCTCATTACCTAGTGTGTGTGTGTGTGTATATATAGTCCTTCTCTCCCTTTGTCTTGTGTTGGTTCGTCTTGTCTCTTCATGAGATCCATGCCTGTTACCAGAGACCTGTTGTAAATACCTAGTCGAACCTAAGGATTCTTTGGAATGTCCTAGTACAGGGGTGGGCATTTTACGGCCCGCGGGCCACATCCGGCCCGTTGGCCGGCCTTGGCCGGCCCGTGTGAGGTTGATCATAAATTATAACATAATAAAAAAAAACAGCAACCTTTTCAAAATAAAAGCAACACAGCTGTATTGCTTGCATGGCGTAAATACTTTTCTAACTGTGTTGCTTTTATTTTGAAAAGGGCGCTGCTGTTTTTTTAATTTATTTACGTAAACGCGCATGCCGTGAACAGCTACGAGTGATGCTGGCCGGCTAGTCCTCGAAATGTCCGCTAAGGGCAAAAAAAGAAAGATCGATACTGAATGCCGCATTTTCAACAAGACATGGACCGCTAAGTATTTATTTACAGAAGTGAAAGGTAAAGCTGTGTGTTTAGTTTGTGGTGCGCAGGTCGCTGTGTTCAAGGAGTACAATTTGAGTCGCCACTATGCTATCAAACACGCAGATAAATACAAGAACCTGTCTGAGGAAGAGCGGGCAAAAGGGGTCTGATGCTTTGCTAGCTAAGCTTCAAAGCCAACAACACATTTCCACAAAACATTCCACATCCAGAGATGCAGCTGTCAAAACGAGTTATGTCTTATCCCACAAAATTGCAAAAAAAAGTAAACTGTTTTCGGACGGAGAGTTCATTAAGGAGTGTTTGTTGGACTCTAATATGCCCGGAGAAAAAGGAGGCATTTGAGAAAGTGCCGCTCTCGCGACGCACTGTTACGAGGAGGATTGAGGACATCGCGGGAAATCTGGAGCTTCAGCTGCAGAACAGAGCGGTCAACTTTGACTTTTTTTCCTTGGCTTTGGATGAGAGCTGCGATGTACGTGACACTGCCCAGCTACTCATCTTCCTACGCTTCTCTCAAGCCAAATGGAGGACAACATTCTCACGCACTTGCCAACACTGAAGGAAGCCACACCATCAGCTGATCACCTCCAGAGGTACTCATCCATGTTAGAAGCACTGCATGGTGAGTTTTCAAGGCGATTTAAAGACTTCAAAACAGTTGAGAATGAAATGAACATGATCTTTTCCCCATTTACATGCCATGTGGATGATGCACCCAGTGATGTTCAGCTTGAACTCATTGACCTGCAGTCTGACACACTTCTGTCAGAGCACTTTAGGTCAGTCTCACTGCCTGAGTTTTACTCTTCCCTGAAAGAGGAGAACTTTCCACACATCAGGAGACGTGCTCAGAAGATGATGGTCCTCTTTGGATCTACCTACATATGTGAACAGACATTCTCAGTGATGAAGTTCAACAAATCCAGATACAGATCCTCTATCACTGATGATCACCTCTCAGCTGTCCTTCGCATATCCACCTCAGACATTGAACCAGATTTCCGTGCACTTGTTCAAGCCCAAGACAGACTGGATTTTTCTCACTGAACAAGTAAAATTAACTGAAAAACAAAAATCAAAAGCACTCATTTCTTTTTGTATAAAGCTGATTCATTTCTTATCTTTAACATACTGTAAAACACCTTTTCAGTATTGGTATATTGAGCAGAATTAAGTTCAACTTATTTTTGATTCGGCCCCCCAACACAGCTCGAGTTTCTGAAGTGGCCCCTTGTAAAAAATAATTGCCCACCCCTGTCCTAGTAGATCCTAGAAGACTTTGAAAAGCTTTGTGATCTTTATAATAAAGAATAATACAAAGCAACGGAATCGAGCATCTGAGTTCTTAAAGAGCCCTTCGTGTCAACAATGCATTCATGTGATGACTTTCAAAGAGTAAAGCAAGCACTGCTGAATAAAGTATGATTTTATCTTTTACGAAACGTTTTTTTCATATGGAATGCAGTTGGAGGTCAACCAATCACAGAGCTTGAGGCAAAGCGGAACAATAGCTGAGGATTCTGGGTAGTGTAGTGTCTTCGGCCATCCTAAACTCTGAACAAATATGTGTTTCTCCGAATCGAAGGGGAAAAATACAAAAGCATTGTACACAATTTAAACCAATCAATGTTGTGTAATTAACAAGGATAATCTGGTATTTTTGAGTTGATGAGTAGTGCAGATATCACTGTAAAATCAATCGACAGTAAGGAGAATACTTACTTCCGGGTGTAAAATCCTCCGTTATCCAATGGGAATGGACGCTCACATTGCTCTTTGGGTCCGTAATACAATAAAGGGGACATGATCAAATCGGAATATAATTATCTTTTAAATAACGTTAACTAAAGGGAACAATCTATTTGACACAGCTGAAGCTCTGGCCTTCCTTAAAAACTAACTAATTTAATAAAAATCACAGTTGTATTACACACAATGCACTGTTTTTTGAGAACAAAAATTGCTAAATAATGCACCATTCTGACGAAAAATAAAAATTATTATGAATACAAATAAAATAAAAGAAGCCTCCCGTGAGTTACTACAAGCTATAAAGTAGATTTTAAAAACGTTTTATAGAATAAAAGCTCACTGCGGGACGTTGTAGAAATGCGTGTGTGCACCACGACAAAGGAGCCTCATTCACTTTACATTGGGGTTGTTTGCGTGGTGCAGACACGTAAATGTAGCAAAGTTCGTGACTACACCACGCACTGCGGTGTTAAGGAGTCGTGGTGGAGTCACGCATTCTGGTGAGACCAGGTTGGACCAAAGACCACAACTGGATATCCAGGGTGCCTGCAGGAATGAGTCCTTTAAACCCAAAATGACTAAGCAATGCCCCCTCATCTTGATGAATCTTTTTTAACAGTATATCTGTGGTTAGCACAAGCAGATTTCAACGTTTTGTTCTACGACAGAAAATACTGTAGTAATTGCCCTACTCGTGAATGTCCAAAGCTTCTATGTGTCACAAAAACGTTGGTTGCTAAGAAGTGACCAAATGACTAAACATAATCACATGGACACGAGTCCACCTTAAGCTAGCAGCACTGATGCACAGCTATGCGACCATGATGTTGTTTCTTTATAGCCTAACATTAGTTTTTTATTCCTGGCAATTGTATTTACCCTTCAAAAATTGCAAAGTGTTATTATGTGGAGATTATCTTGCTGAATAAAACCTGATAGGTATCATGAATGTGTGTTTGCAACAACGTTTATTTTTCCGCAATATACCAAATTCCAATTTTTGTCAAGAAACCCTTTGCAATGCTAACATCCGGGTCAAAAAATAAGTCATCACTGCACGACTCCATGTTAATGGAACAATGTGTGTTCCTGCTTACACGTTCAGGATGCAGACGAATGGGGTTGACGTCATGCATTAACGTCATTGGATTCACATTGTTCCAGGGATCAAAAGGTGTTGGAACGCAGAACAAAGCAGAGTCTAGATTTTTCAGCTCAACTTCATCCACTTTCTACAAGGAGAATATAACAACTCTGAAAAGGTGAGACTCAAGGAATACTTGAAACATACAAATCAACTTTATTGTTAGACAACAGCTGTCAGGTTTGCATCGTGCATTAGGGTCAGGGGCAACAATACAACAATAAATGCAACTTAACGCCAACAAAATAAAATAAAGTAAAAGAGTGCTATTCAGTTAGGGTTAGGATTTTTCACAACGAAGAAATTGCATTCAAAATTGTATTTGACTGTAAGAATAAACACAATGTGTGATAAAGTTAGCAGAACAACAATTAATCATATATTCTTTTGATATAATTTATTTTTTATTTTTGTGGTTCTATTGCCTTAAAATGAAGCTTAAAGATGCAATTAACAAAGACTCAGTTGTATCCAGTAGCACCTTAAACAGACAAACACATGGAAGCCTTTATTATTCTTTCCTTTTGTGGTTCCTGTCTGACTGTTCAGGAGTTAATGTATTGTTTCCCCATAAGTGTGTTATGAAATCCAGCTTGAGCCTCCTTCCTTTCAGGTGTCCTGCACAAAAAAATGAGCCAAAAACATACATCAAGTCCACCATTTCCTTTTCTCAAATTTCTCCAAATGACTGATATGTCTTGGGAAGCAGATATGAGGTTGTGGCCAAAAAACTGAATGGCTTCCCAGCAGTGAGGCCTATACATCATAGTAAATAATTCACAGAGGCAAAGCTAGCTTCCTGGGGCCAGTACACACCCAGGCCAACATGTGCTCCATCTTGCTCACTGCAAATTCCCTAAAGGCACAACATTGACCCGGGGCAGCCAACTTGGGGACATGTTCCAACAGGAGAACATTACTCCTCATCCTACAAATGTAGTTTTTATTAGGTGCCAAGTGTGACAGCAAAATTGGATTTTGTACTTCCCTTGTTCTTTATCTAGTGTAAATTCCAAAGTGTCAGTTTGTGGGGAAGTTTGGAAAACTTTACTCTACAGGTCAAAATGAATCTTCCACTTATTGCATACTATCTACATTGGCTTGGATGGAGTCGTTGGCAAAAAATATACTGAAAGTGAGTGAGGGGAATAAATGTTACACTACCTACAGTCCATATTTTCTATGCTATATCTGTGATATCACATATATTTCACACACTGGCTCAAGGCTAAATTAACCTGTTACCTGTACTATGGCCTATATAAGGTGGCCCAAAGGGCGGAAACACAACAATATTGGACAAAAAACATTGATACAATTTGAGGAATCGTGTCAACTTAAAACACACTAATGCAATTGCCCTTGTAGCACATGCTATTTAAACCCAACATCCCATGTTCAGTTCCAACCTTGGGGCGTTTATTGCCATGCTATTTCTCTGATGGACCATTATTAATGTTCTGAAACACCAAAAGTCAAAAGTACGTCCCTTTGAGCTACAGTCCATGAGTCAGACAGACAGTTATCCTGACAACAAACGTTCATGTGGTAACACTTTATATTAAGGTACACAAATTAACCATCAACTAGCTGTTAATTAACATGCATATTAGCAGTATATTGGCTCTTTATTAGTCATTATAAAATACTTATTAATGCCTTATTCTACATGACCATATTCTACAAGTAATAAGCCATTAGTTGAGAGTTTGTCCTCAATAACCCTCTAATTAGTGCTTATTTATTGCAAGTAAGGAGTTTGTTGTACATGAGTTTTGGTCTTAATATGCTCTGCTCAATATGGGCCTAATAAGGCAGTAGTGCCACAAGAATAGTAATTCTCCCATAATAAAACTATATGATCTCTTCTTATGTAACAAGACATGAAACTATAAGTGTTAATTGTGTCTAAATAACTCAAAATTAGGTATTTCTATCTAAGAACATGTTCCCTATTTTAAAGTGAAGTCTTGATCATAACCAATAAGCTAGTAGTTTGACTCTAATTGACCTGAACAGGTTCCCTATTCTAAAGTTGCCTCCTCTTCACACTTTGTAAATACATTATAGCACAAAACTACTGAAATGAACCTCAACAGTACATGAACAAAGTAGGCACACGTTGAAATATCTGTTTTATTAATGAACCACTAAAGAGAGGTTCAGACCAGAGTCCTGCATCGGGTCGGGTACCGTGCATAATCATAACCTCTGCAGCGCATCAATCTGCTGCTGAGCGCGCCACATTCGAAATGGCTGAGGTGAAGCTCTCTAGCGGAGAATACAGCATTTTCAATAACACTTCCTCAAGAGCGAAATCCAACGTCTGGGAGGCTTTTGGTGTCATCCTAGATCAGGGGTACTCAAACTTTTTAATTAAAGGTCCACTTGTGAACTTTATACAAGGTCACTGGTCCGGATCAATGCCAGTAAAGTACACCCCCCCCCCCCCGAGCGGAGAAACGAAACTGAAATTAAGAAGCAGTTTCTTACGGCGTTCTATGCATGTTGTTGCAGTAAATTAAAGGATGTTTCATGTTGTCGTTGCTGTGGACCTTCTTAATCTACCTTCTTTGTGGGCCCACTTCTGGTCCAAGCACTTGCCTGCCTTGCCTGTCGGCAAACGGCGCCCATGTATACACACACACATTCAATACATACATACAGTATTGGTGGCTTGAACTAGTGGGGGAAATGGCACTGTTTGTCTGTAGCCAATACCTTGAACCTCGGCAAAAAAGGCATTAGAAGCATTAGAAAGTCAAGGGAAACTTGCGGTTAACTTGCGGTCTGCAATGCGTGTCACGCTCGCGCACACAAGTAAATATATATGCACGTTCATTCTCACAATGCGTCAGACACAAGACGCGCATACACAATGATGTACATTAATTTATCAGAATCAGAATTAAAAAAAAAAAAAAAAAGATTTTTTTTTTTTTTTTTTTAATAATAATGGGACACAGGGTTCGGTCCGGATTGATTTGCAGTTCGGTCTGGATCCGGACCTTGGTCCGGAGTTTGAGAAGCCCTGTCCTAGATGGAGAAAATAACCAACATCCCACGCTTTTTGAGACAAATATGCAACTGCGTGTATTAATAATTGCACGTTTTCACTGCTCATATATATGCGGGTTCGGGTCGGGTTGCGGGTCGGGTTGCGGATCTTGTGCCGACGGGTCGGGTCGGGTTGCGGAGCTATTTGGCCATATGTGCGGGTAGCGGGGCGGGTTCGGTATTGCACGTCGCGGGTGCGGGGCGGGAGCGGGTCTTGAAAATCAGACCAGTGCAGGACTCTGGTTCAGACACATACCAAAACATGTCAAGTTTCTCCAAGGCTGAGAACACATATGCAGCCTGTACTCTTTAATAAAAACAGATTTTCTTTAACAGATTTTATGTATTTGTGATCATACTGTGTGACCTGCTTGTATGTACTTACACAATAGGTGTACTATTCTCTCTATGTTTTGTACTGTCTCAGTGTGAACATAGATTAAACAGCCAGCCAAACTCTTTTGAGAGCCAGGGAATGAGCAGCCATGCTCCTTTATTGACTTATTTGCAGTCCACTGACATTCAAACGGAGTCAAACTATAAAAAAAGAAGTTACAAGGCATTTAATGATCTCATACATGCAAGTGTAACATACACAGATTAACTGTCACAATCCTAGTTTTCTGATTTTAAGTTGAAATTCTGTTTTCCCTCATGTGTCTGATTGTGTTCACCTGCTGCCCTTGTGTTTCTGCCTCCCATGCCCAGCTGTGTCTTGTTCTGTGATTACCCTTCTTTGTATTTAGTCTTGTCTTCCCCTGTGCTCTTTGTCGGTTCATTGTCTTTCCTGTCACCCTTCATGTTGTCACAGTCAGTTTTGTCTGGATGCTACCTCGTGTTACCTACTCTTTGGATTACCTCGTGTGACCTACTCTTTGGATTCATGGTTTTGTTAAGTTATTTTCATTGTCAACAGCTTGTTTTTTTGTAATAAAGCTCGCTTTTTGAAACCCGCTTCCCTTTTTAAACTGCATTTGGGTCCTACCTTTTCCCGAATCGTAACAATAACACATAGGACCGCTTAGTGTAAACAAGGTAAATATAGCTAATGATAGCTGTGCAATAAGCATGTATACAGGCTAGTATGGCTAACGCTAGCATGTATGCTAACGCATTTTCTCATTGTGTTTAAACATCTCCAAATGTCATCACATAAACACAATACATGTTACTAATCCTTACAGTGTAAGTATAAGGCTTACACTTACAGTCATTGCTTTCTGACGGACTTGACCCTTTTACTCTTCAGGTTGCATAGTGAAAATTAGTAGCAGTCTACTGCCATGCTAATCAGTTCACTTTATCCTACTTCCTGTACCTCAGTTTCCTGTCTAACCTTTAGTACACATTTTACAAATATATAAATGTGCAAATATGAAACATACAGGTCAATATCACCTTGCTATTGGTAGCTGAACTGTCAATACCCCAAAACATATTCTTAGATATAAATACCTAATTTTGAGTTATTTAGACACAATTAACACAGAATAGATCATATTTGTTAAGTGTTATTATGGTAGAATTACTATTCTCGTGGTACTACTGCCTTTATTAGTTTTGAGGAAAAACTCTCAACTAATGGCTTATTACTTGTAGAATATGTTCATGCAGAATAAGGCATTAATAAGTGTTTTATAATGACTAATAAAGAGCCAAAATACTGCTAATATGCATGTTAATTAACAACTAGTTTTGTGTACCTTAATATAAAGTGTTACCAAAATCATTTGGTTACTTTTGTTGTAGATACTAAATTAACTATTTTGGAGTCTTCATAATAAATAGTTATAAAATGAGGTGGCGGGTCTTGAGTTTAACAGCTTTTTTTTTTTGTGGCCCCCAAAAAACATGATTTGCTTATCATAAAATATATGCCGCTTTACAGAAGTATAGTTCCCTAGGCATGAAGTTAAATCAAGAAGTAGCTTAACATTTTGGGAACTGTGTTTAATGCATTGAGTTTGATAAAAGAGCTTGGTAAAAGATCATTTTATGATTAAACTAGCTTTCATGTTCCTTTAGTTTTTTTCAGTTTTATTAATGTTTTGCCAATGTCTCTCCATTTTGCTCTTCAAGGCCACCATACCTCTGGCACATACAAATGCATTTTACAAAAGTTAGGACAAAAAATAGATAGAAGTAGCAAAACTACACAGTGGGAATGTAGATAAAAGGTAGAAAAGACAAAGGAAGAGTAATTGCTCCGGGGGGTTGCCCTTTATTGGCTAGGCAGGAACTTTTCCAACCGCATTACCACGAGGAAGGAGACGCTTCAGGGGACCGTTTTAGGGACAGTTTCCTTGGCGAAGAATCATTTTTAATTCAGGTGCTCTAACTTATTTTATCAGCTCTCAGGACTGCTGCTGAGTAAACACTTTTAAAATTGAAGGTGAGAAAGCCTCTCAGCTTTTGAACATAAAAAATGCATCAGCCGTATGAATGTAGAACAGTATATCATTCCTGAAAACACTGCAGCCTCTATTTCAGCACGCTACACTACTCACCAGTACTTGGATGCAGTAAACCATGTCCAATCTGTTTTGATAGTGTATTAAATGTATTTCTGAGAGATTGTGGATGTATACAAGAAAAACAACCATGTAGTTTATTGTGTTAGTTACCACCAGATTCCAAATGGCTATACTTGCTTTCTGGTGCAGCAGATTTGATCCTTTTCATAGATACAAACTGCTTGACTGCTATTGATTTTTCAAATAGCAACCTGTGCTGTGGCCTTGCACCAAAGCCCACACACTGTTTGAATGATGACACCCTTAATACATTAATATGCCAAAGTCGACCGACCTGATACCAACAGCAGCGGCCTTGCTCAGCCGTGTAATAGCACCTTTTGTGTTTTAGTCAAAACATTGCGGACCGATCGCTGACGTGTTCAGGGAGGGTGGTGTGAAACGGCCTTGTGTTCAATCACAAAGATACACGTCTTTCTTTCATAAATGCCTCCCTGGTTTGGCTGAAGTCGGGACGAGTCAATGTGAGACACATCAAGCTATCACTGTCGACTGACCCAGACTCTGCTTCCATTACAAAGCCTCTCACATCTGTCACTGCGAGTCAACGTCGCAGTCAACCTTCGATACGTTATAAATAGTTATGATGTGGCTAGGAGCTACTTCTTTATAGGGTGTCAAAACCTGTGCTGGTTTGAAATAGGCGTAACTATTTGTTGGAATTAACTGATATTTTATCAAAAGCTACATGACAAGTCCTCATGTTTTTTCTGCAATGGTCAGTTTTTATAGTTTTGATTAATTTGCTACCATAGCTGCTTTCAGAAATAAAAATACATAGTTGTATGTTTTGGTGCACTGGTCTATTTGCATAATGGATTTGTATTAGGGGTGTAACGGTTCACAGAATTCACGGTTCGGTAAGTACCTCAGTTTGGGGGTCACGGTTCGGTACAACAAGAAAAAGCAAAAAAAAGTCCCAAATGCATAATTCCAGGTTTGTTGTTATTTATTTTTGAACAGTAGTGCAAGTTTCAGTATCAAGATAAGGAACTCTAACATTTTGAATAATTAACTGTATTACACAGTTAAAAACAAACCACAAACAGTAGCACACACACTCAGATGGCCATATTATCTATAATGGCAAACAAAAAGGTTTCATCAAGCTCTAAAACTAAAAAGAATGTCTTGAAAATATTACAAAATAAATAATAAGAAAGTGTTTCCAGGGCGCATAGCCGTTGAAATATATGCCAATAGCTTCCGTTATTTATTTTGGTCTCTCGGCTTTCATGTCTATTGGCTTCTTAAAAACAGCGGAGATAAGCTGTTGAACTGCTGTTGCCTTTTGCCGGGCTCCGGTGATTGGCAAATCTGGCTGATGCCTTCTGATATGATTTTGCATGTTTGGCGTGTGTTACCATTAGCATACAGCACCGCTGTCGAACAACGCCAACACACCGTCCTCGTCCGATCCACCACTCGCACTCCATCGTTATTGTAGTCCACAGGGAACCCGACATTTTCCCACACAGCTGATTTAAAAGAAGCAGGTGGGTCTTCTAGCTCCTGTGTGTTATCTGAAATCGCCATACTAACTTTTCTTCTTCTTGTATTTTGTTTGTTTAGTTGTTTAAGGGCGGTTGGCAAACAGCTTTTAGGTGCAATACCGCCCCCTGGATTATATATAGTGTAATGGATACTGCCGTGAGTGACAGACTCAGACTTCAGGACGAATACGGATACCGTTACACCCCTAATTTGTATATTTAAATAAGTAATTTTGAAATACTTAATAAATATAATTGTTGTCAATAAATGGGGAAGTTCAATGGTGACATCCGTTAATTATATTTTTTGAATTATTTTACTAGTCTTGCGAAATATCACATTTTAGATTAGATACCCTTTCATATTACATCTCAACTTCAGTATCACTTCAATTCACCAGATGTCCTAATTTAATTCCATTCAATATAAAAGGTTTTGTGCAAATATCATTCTTATCCTGACATTCCTTAAAAAAAAAACATAGACAATATTTTCAGACAGGAGTGATACAAAACATTGAAAATTCCCTTTGTAAAATAAATATACCTGGTTATAAAGTTATCTCCTTAAATCTACTGATACTTGAACTAATCTGACCACATATTATTCCCTGACATCGACCCTAACCCTAAAGCTTCACTCTTGTCTCTTTACATCCAACTACACATCCAGCAGAGCCGAGGTCTTGCCGTCTCCTTTAGCTGGGCTTTAAGCTGACTTTCAGCTGACACATCAGCATGCTGGTGATCCACGGCAGTGATAGCTTTTGGCTGTTATGACACGAGGGACCAAGATTGTTTTGTGTGCAATGGTGTGAGGGCCAGTCAGTCATCGGAGCTGGGAGGATTTATCACTGCATGCTCGGTATTGATTTATCCCTGAGCCCAGGTTTCTCCCCCTACCCCCCCTCCTGCACCCCCCCTCGTGTCTCTCCTCTCCTGAGCCTGTGGCCTCAGTGTGCCTGGTTCCTCGGAGTGGTATCGGCCTGTAATCCCTCTAGCTGATATACAGTATCCCTCCCTCGTTGTAAAACATTGATTGCTCTGTAATAACAAGTGGAGATTGTGTACAGCCCCATTGTGTGTTAGGAGCGATGACCTATGGTGTTTTTTCTTAATGGAAAAAAACGTGTACAATTTGAGAGAATTGTTGCCATCGCGTTTTTCAAGTCAAGTCAGGCTTATTTGTGTAGCTCAGTGTCACAAACAATATATCAATATCTCTCCTCGGTTCCGAGGATCATCTTTTAGAAAACAGGGATAAACTTCTGGAAAAGCCTCAACACACACTCAAGACAAAGAATCAAACCTCTAGAGGAAGTCAGACAGAAGCTTTAGATTCTTTTCAGGGCTGTCCAACGATTATTTGAATTAAAAAATAACATGATATGCTGATTGATGGGCGATAAATAAAAATATATGCTTGGAAAAGACCCAAAATGAAGCTATTTAAACTAGAAAACATTACATTGTTTTTGAAAATGAGTACATAATTTAATACAAATATTAGATCGGGGCATCATAAACTTTAAAAATGTTTAGTTCCAATTATTATTCCAAATATGTCATTTATCAATTTACTTAAGCCTATTAATAATTAAAATAAAGGCTTTAACTTGAAAGCCCTAATTATTTCATTAAACAGACACGGCTTAACTGGATAGCATCAGTCAGTACCTCAGCAAAAGTCTGCAAAATCCCTATTTCAAGAGTGATAAATAATTAACTAAAACTTAACAGATATACATTTGTGTGGATGGATGGATACCTTATCTCCAATGGAATACACATTGACACAGACAAGCATGAGATATTAAAGTCCAAGACAAAATGTTTAGAATAGTGGAACTAAAGAAATAAAAAACAGCTGAAACATTTTGTACTTCACTGTTGCCTGGTGACATAAGATGTGGCTGTTATGTCTTGTTGCACGTCATCATTGATGCTTTTCCTCCACATTTCCTGTCAATTTCTATCACCATCTGTCAAATAAGAACTGCCGATCTCCTCTGATGAATCACTGGCTCCCTTGGCCCATGACTTTCTATTACATTTTATAGAAATCTAAGTTTTGTAATATCCTGATTACTAATCGTCTAACAGATGCTTAAAAAGAAAGGACTAAAATAAATCCTATGTTAAAAAAAAGTATGTTTTTGTAAATGATGAAAAAATGATGAAATGATTTAGTTTGATGGAGCGCAGGTATAAAGGCATCTCATCCTTGACTGACCTGAATTTGTCAGCTTCGGCATTTTGAACATGCTCTGGTGGGAGAATTAATTTCCATTCATTTAATTCCATATCACTTCATGCATTTCCTACCAATATGCTACATTCCCACAAACAATGCTCATTGGCGCCGTCGCTGTCTTATAATTACCAACACCTGCCATTTGATTACTTCCACCTGTTGCTCACCTAATGAGACGATTGTATAGTGACACCATTGATTATGATCTCAGGCTCTCAGATTAGTCTCCATTCTGTGGTGTCCTCGCTGCTTAGCTAACCTGTCTCTCCCGCTAACTCTGACCCTGGAGTTAAAGCCGTCGATATTTTCATTTTTCATGTCCAATAAATGTGTCAGACATTTAGAGGCTGAAGGGCCAGCCGTCCATGACCCCTGTCTGCTGTCACCGCACAACATCTCATTTGTCCTGTCTCATCCATTCAACAGCAAGGCTGCTCTATGACATTACTGTGTTTCAAGTGAGGACGGTGTGTCTTTGAAAGAGAAAACTCTACAAAGCGTTCATCTTCTTCAATATCTGACATTAAGTGTTATTCAAATAACATTCAGTAGATAACAAAAGAAAGTTGCAGCCTGCAAAATTTATCTTTTTGTCACTAACTTTTTATTCATTTTTCAAGCCCTCTTCACTAGATTACACAGAAATACAGAAACACAGTATACAATGGTAAAACATAAAAAATAAGTAAGGGCAAGGTCTGCTCTGCAAGTCTATCCTAAGGGTGTTAAATATTGGTCTAATTGAAATATGAAAGCTACCAATTTGGCGATAGCTAGTTAGATAGATAGTATTTGCTAGCTAGCTTGTTAGAGAGGTAGCTAATGTAAGCTAGCTAACTAATTAGAAGGGTGACCAACATTAGGTAGCTTGTTCAGTACATACATAAGCTAACGATCGCTATCTCTCATCCTGCCAGCCAATAACAGAGGATAGATATCGAACTGTAAAACCATCTGACCGGTGAATGTAGCTGTGAATGTTCCAAAATATAAGGATTTGTAAACAATGGTGCGGGTGCTGAACCCGAAGAATTAGCACATATGGTTATATTTTTGAAATGGTGAAAACTGCTCATTTCAAAATATTGTTTGTTCTTTCTGAACACACGTCATGAAGATGGAGAGAATTAAAAATGACTAATCAATTCATCAACTAAATGTTCCGGCTTTAGAAATTAAAGAACATTTTAAATAACTATTTTTCTTTCTTTCTGTCAAACAGCTACCTTTCTATGTTTGTAAGCCTTTGTCTATCAAACCACCCCCAGAATAAATTAAATATTTTGTGTTATATTTTTTGGACAATTTCCATGTTTGAACTTTATAATTAAATCACATCACTTGATTTCCCATGAAACACAGAACATCTATTGTTTCACTGACTACTAAAAATTCATCACAGATTGCTTTTTCATTTTATTTTTAAAACACTGTCCCTTTTGACTCCCTATCAACAAAAACACCTCAATGCCTGAATTCGCTGAAAATAAAAGACAGAAGTCACTGCTCCTTTTTATTTTTCAAGACATCCTCATTGCCTGTTTTTAAACTAAATACAATAACGTTGAGTGTTCATTTGGGTGTATTGATGAAAAGGCAGTAATGATTTAAAATTCAAAATGTGTTCAGTTCACTTTGTACATGTAACAAAACCTTTGAGACACTTCACATACTTCAAATATTCTTTTCATTTGAGGCAACATTTGAATAAAGCTGCGTCTCTAGCTGTTACACATTCCATTTAATCAGCTTCTCTGAAAGGAGCGTGCTGAACCTCGGGTGCTCATCTGGACCTTTCCAAGATAGAAATGATCTTTTATTGGATGTTGATGATGTTAGCTGTCTAGGGGCCAGAAAAAGAGAGAGAAAATGAGAACATTGCAAATGAGAAAGGGCAAAATGAAGAGTATTAAAAGGGAGAGGGAGAGTTACCATCTGTAATCACCACAGATATCTGTAAGGCCCCACAAAGGTCTTTTGTCCTCGCCTGGACTTCTGTCTCTCAAAATGATCGGCGTAACCTCGTCCAGGGTCGTTGCTGCCTTCCATTAGTCAGCACTTCTTTTTCTCCACTGCAGTCATTGCCTCCACATCGCTGATGGCTGTCTTATCTGCTTATAAGCTCTGACTCTTTACAAAAGCAGAATCCAAACCACTCTCTCGGGACAGGTCAAGTACATGATGGAGTAAATTGGAGTCTAAGAATGGTGCAGTAAGGATGTATTTCTGTAGACCAGGGGGTCGGCAACCTTTTTGATATGAAGTGCCATTTAAAAAAAAATTGTGATCAGTGTGCCGGCGATCGTGAACTGTCAACTGGGGGGGGGGGGGGGGGGGGTTTAAACAGCATAACGGCCGTCCATTCTGTGATTCTCCAGAACACACAGATGGCCAGTCCGCCCCTGTGTAGCATGTTATTTTCGATGAGAGATGCAGATTGCCACTGGGCTTTCAACTAAAGACACAGGCACGCAAAAACTGCAGCATTCGTACAGCGCCCTATGGGTAGCCTACTGCAATTTGTGAAGTGCGGGCGCGCTCCGGCAGCACTACTACACCCCTGATCGTTTCACCACGGAGGAAAGCAGCAGAAAGTCGCCTGGAGTAAAAGAGAGCGGGGCTGCCTTGCGTGCATGGCTTCCTTCTGCAGATAACGGGGAGACGCGCTGTGGCAGCGGTCTCGTTCAGGATCCGAAAATAAAATGTAAATATTTTGGACACTTATTCCTAGTGTGCCACTGGTTACGGCATTGGCACGCATGCCAGGGGTTGCCGACCCCTGCTGTAGACAGACCCAGAAGTTAGCAGAGCAAGGAGCTCCCTCTACAGAAATCAATTGGATCAATTGAACACCACTTTTTAGAATTTCACTAGAATTAAAAAGCTAACGCTGGGCTATGTACGAACTACATCACAATCACCACCGCTATGCTAAAAGTGCCTAATGCTCAACGTGATGAAGTTTAGTTTTCTTATTTAGTCACTTGTTAGCAACCGCCATTTTTAGGACACAAAGAAGCTTAGGACATTTAGGAGGGGGGTATTTCATGAAGCACTTAATGTCATAGAACAAAAGGTGAACATTTCTTGAGATTGTGTTGACCATAGATTTTATTTCAGTTCAGGAATCTAACCAAAAACACATTCAAAAAAAGTTGACTTGAGACGAGGGAACAGGAAGTGGTAAAATGCCAACTCATTTCCGAGTTCTAGGACTCATTCTTGCACTACTCTATTGGCTTCACCTTTCGATGAACTCTTTTTGCTTTTTTGAGTCAGAAAGAGGGCAGAGATGGATTTGTTGCTCTGTGTTGACACATTATACACTATGTGTGCTTTTATCAAGCAAATTATGCAGCAAAATAACACCGTGATTAAAATGCATGAGTCTTTAACTGAATTAATTAGGAATTATGTTAAGAGCATGGGCTGATTATGAGACAATGGGCCCCTGGCGCATTCACGCAAAAAGGCCCCGCCAATTCTGCACAATAATGGTTAATCTGATGCTGTTAAGTAACTCAAGTTATTAAATAGGCCTTATTATGCCATTGGGGTTTCCCTTTCCTGTAGTGTGTTATATGGGTTTTCGGTCATGAAAATGGTCTGCAAAGGTTAAAATCCAAAAGTTCACTCCAGAAGGAGATTCTCGCCCACACACTCGCCCTACAAAATACAAAGATGAACCTGAAAATCAGCAGAATAGGACCCTTTTAAATAAATCTAGAACTTTCAAATGAATATTTGCTTTTGAATTGTAGTGGAGTAGAAGTACGTAGCTGAAAATGTTAATCCTGAAGTAAAATACCTAAAAGTCAAACTAAAGCACAGTACTTTAGTAAATGCACTTTGTTACTTTCAACCACCGCATGAATAATAAATGAACTTATGGCAAGTAATGTGTCTTGTTATTACTTATATATCCTCAAGGCATGATTATGTCTTGTCAAATTAAATGAAAAAAATTATCCAACCCACTGACAGGAAAGGTTTCCACCAAGAATGCCCTATTAATTCTTGAATGACACGAACCAGGGACAGCAGAACTATGTGCAAATACTTTAATCATATTCAGAGCACTTCCACATTAATATTCACACCCTTATGTCAGAGCTCACAGCCACACATGCTGCTCTCCAGCACAGTGATAGCACATGATTTTGCATCTCTTACTGGCGGTAATGAATATTATCAAAAAATAAGAAATGATACAAGTTCATGTGGGATTTGTTAAAATGAATAAGGGCAACCTAAAAGGGGAATTACAACATCATTACATAACACATTTTGGAGAGAATCAAAAGTCTTTATAGGGGGTAAAGCAAGAGCCCCTGCAAATATCCAGCCACTAGTGATACGTCCCTACCACAACATTTTGAAAAATATCTGCTCTGATATAGCCACAAACTAGCAAGCATAAGATACGTATTGGCACTGTCTGTCACTGTGTCAGTAATAAACACCTTTACTCTGATGGGGAAATGTATAGTGATAAATTACCACTACCTTACAATACCACATTAATCGACATTATAAAACGGGTAAAAAATGTTTATTCCCATTAAATATTACAACTTTATTTACAAAATTCTTTGCTCAAATGATTAGCTTACAACTTTATTGTTGACTTCTCAGAGAAATAAGTTTACAAATAATCTTAAATCAATGTATCTTTCAATAAGGTGAAGTTGTGCATGGAACACTGCAACTGATATACAGGAGCTTATACAAAATAACAGATATTTGAAAGAAAGAGGCACAGATTGCCTGAGAGCTGTCAACAGTCAATAATACCATAAATATATGCATAACAACTCAGCGGAATGCAGGAAGTGTTTAAATGTATTATATTATCTACTTATGGTAATCTTTTTTCCAAAATCTATCAGAAGTTTTAGGCAGGTGTTAGATTCTGACACTTTAATTGAAACATTTGGTGTCCCAGGAGAGGCACCTGTCAACATGAAAATTAGGACAAAACTAAAGTCACTATTGTCATATCAATGTACTGTAATAATGTAGTAGCTAATTGACAAACAGTACAGTGATCAATGCTGAAGCTAGAATAATTTACTTCATTATGGTATACAGTCATTTGAGTGCAATAACTTTGGAAGAAATGTAATGAAATGAACCAAACAGGCATAAGACTGTCTATGTGAAGCAATTGCAGAAAATCTTTCTAACCGATGAAAAGCCCCTGAAGGTTATTCCGATTGAATATAAATAGCTCGAATGAAGAATGGGTCTGACAAGTAGACGGGGGTGGATTGTAAAAGCACCATCCGGTTGAGCAAACGTAAAAGGGAAATGTACCCAAAAACGTATGCAACACCTTTGCTATGTTATGTACTCAGACAGTTTTAGACCCGCCCTATTCTTTATCTTAAGAAGAAAACTGCATGCATACAATGTGTGTGCTTTTAGGAAAGATTGTCCGGGCCAAAAGACAGTAAAAGTTGAATTAAAGTGAATTGTACTTTTAATTCATCGAAGGCAAAAGCATGTACTAAATGGTCTTTTAGAAGTCAATGTAAATTATTAAAATCACTATTATAAATTATTTATGTGTCCAATTATACCTCTTTTTAGATATTCAGATAGAATATTGGTGACATTTGTCCTCTTTGGAAGATTGTGACTTGGAGGGGTGTGACTGAGTACAGATTGTTCATTATAATTGAAGTAATAGACGGGGTCCGAGGCAGGGTCGCAAAGCGGGGGTCCCTGCAGGGAGAGGGGGGGCGCAGTGAACATGAAGACCACGGCCCGAGCTGCATGCTAGCTATTTAAAGTTGAACTAGTGTCGGCCTTGGCTAACCGCCACGCAGGAAGTGCACGGCGAGGGCCTGGGGGAGGGGTCGCATAAGGGGAGAGGTCCTGGGAGGGGATGTTCCAACATCGAGCGATCACACGCTGAGTTAATCCCCCTGGCAGACGGAGCAGACCCCACCCGTTCAGAGTCGAAATAATTATTTCAGCGGAGGAAATATGATGGTATGGCCATTCCCAAGTGACAACACAATTACATTCATCTGTATATTCTTGACAATAAATATATATTGTTACATCAAAACAAGTCTCTCCTGATTGAATATTTAACATTTTACCATTATATATCAGTTATTCTTGTGTATTTTGCTGTGTGCTAAAACCATTTTTATAAATGATCTATTGCAACGATATTGTTGTCCGCTTTAAACCCCTATGCAAGCAGGTGTAAATGACAAAAACAACAATGATTCTGTGTGAAACAAATGTAGCGCTCTTTATATAGCCTGCTATCACCTGCTATTTTAAGTCTCAGATATTTGATCACACTTCCCTTATTCTGTCTGACATTGATTGATTGGACTAGCTGTTTCTTTAACTTGGAGTATATAAAAACAACTGACACATGTCAGTGTCTGTCATGTCTTCGCGTAAAAGGGTCAATGCAGCTCATGCCAGAGAGTGTAATAATATCATCTCAAAGTCATTGACGCTCCATCAGTTTGAGTTTACAACAATGTTACGCGAGGGAGGCCTGAAACTTTAATGATGGACATCAAAATACCTCCCAATACCTTTCACAATAAATCACCCACCCTCCACTGACAGCTAATTAAAAGGACACCACAACTTTTTGTAAACACCTCGTAATTTCCTCTTTTACGCATTTGCCATCAAAACAGCCTTACCAATTATTTTTTAATTGCACCTGAGAGGATCAATGGAAGACTACGCAGGGTCTTTTATTTAGTGATGTTAATAAGACTGCTGTTATTTGATATATGTGTCAGGGAGAGCTGCCAGCCTTCTGCAAAGTCACTTTAATGATTGTCGGTAGCAGTAGGCAAGAGAAAACCAGTACACAGCAAAATCACTTTATACCCACAAGGTCACACAGCGAGGAACATCAGCGCTCTTTGTTGATGAATATTGCCTTCAATTCACAGCTCCCTTTTCCTCACTCACTTATGATTCCATTCCCTTTGCCTCGCTTATTTTTCCTCCAACGTTTCTTTCAGGCTGTGTCAAAGCTCTGGCTTTAGAGGAGCGTGGGGGCAGATCATGTCGGACCAACGGTGGCTTTCTTTTGCGCCCAGGGAGACAGAGACGCCTGCCCACACACTTCCATTGTGGACCATCGGACTGTGTTATTTCCATCACTCACTGCTCTTTTCTTTTCCCTCATCCCATCCCTCGCCCTGTGCCCCTCCCACACACTGGCAGGGAATGTAGCCTCAAAGCGTCACCACCTACAACATTAACTCAAAGATCAGCTGCGGAAAATACTCCTCCATACAATGGTACAATTCTCCTGGGTGTCAAAGGTTACCGAAAAAAATGTAATCCGTTACAATTAGTACTAGTGCTGTCAATCGAGTAAAACATTGAATCGTGTTAATGAAAATAAGGTCTTACAGGTTTAAAATACAATTATTGACCTGTATTTTGGGGGGAGATAAAACAAATACATGGATGGTGTTGTTTTAAAGAAATGCATGACAAATTGGTGAGAGAAAACTGATTTCAGATTTTTGTTTTATTCATTATAACATGATTTCTGAATGATTGACATGAAGTCTGATACCTAGGTAAAGCTTCAACAAAGCTGCTGTCACAGAGAGCTGCTGCTAAATTAAAACTAAAAGTATGGGTCTACTAAACACATTTTTTTACAAAGCAGAAATAAAAGTAATCTGATAAAGTCCATCTTTATGGAACTGTAAGGGAATACGTCTTCAGAGTGTCTATTTGCACCTGGGTGAGAATGGGCACGCGGCAGCTTTTCGGCAGCCAATTACACCAGCCTTGCCCCCGACACAAATGATAGTCCTTCCCATGTTTTCTTACTGTTTGAGCAATTCAAATTAGATGGTCTAATAAGTACCTATACATTCAGTAGAATCAAAAGCAAATGTGAGAAGCATTGCTGGCTACTGACACCTGGGTGCATGTTGTTGTCATGCTATATACACCAGGGTGTAAAAAGCCAGATTGGCTATAGTAACCCGGGTGCAAATAGCATCCGCCATCTGTTTTTTATTTTGTATTCACAGAACGTTATCTTGTTACATTTGTTCTGTTACTCCCCATGCCTGCAATTCCCTTACTGCCATGTGTCTGTACATGCAGCGTGCTGAATGTGTATATCATGTTTAATGTTGCTGCAAATCCCAATACTCCAAAGTGGTGTGGAAGTGATCACCGTTAAACAGCCTTATATCTACATGCACACATGAGCATGCATGCCACTACACATGTACACACGCCGCTTTGTAGCTAGGGATATGAAGGGTAATGTCTCAGTCTTCCTCAACAGGCCTGTGGCTCTTCCTTTCAAAATGTCTTTCGGGAGTCGCTGCAGTGTCACAACAGGCTTTGAAACAAAGAGACATCGGTATAAACAAAGACGCTTTAACAGCTCAAATCCACCGCAGCGACGCTTGGAAGGAATTGGGATTACAATCATATGTGATCTATGATTCATGAGTGTGTTGATACATTTATGGATGCTGTTTTCTCTCCAGCAGCAGATGTGCGTAATATGAAGCAGTTGTAGAGTTCTCTCCTTGCGGATTTATCCTGCGTCCCTCTCTAGTGTCAGTAGTACAGAAAGCCCTTTGTATAGCATCAAAGTCCACAGGAGAGTCTAATCAATATACTGTAGAAACTCGCATAAATTCGCCATTTGAATAATGGCCAAGTTTCTAATAACTGCCACGGCCAACACAGTAAATGCCCGTTTCAAATATATCTGGGGTGGAGATAAATAAACATCGACTCTGAGAATTTATGCTTTTGCAATAAACACGTCTAGTCACTGAACTAACACACACAAAAGCTTCTTGCTCAAATGAGAGCATAATTTATGTTTTCTAGGTGACTCCTTTTTTCCAGGGTTGGGCAGCTGTGGCTCAGGAGTTCGATGGTTGGTGGTTTGATCCCCAACACCTGCAGTCGGCAGGATCCTTCATCACGAGTTGCCAAATGTCATGGCCAACAGTGTGTGAATGTGTGTGAATGTTAGTTTCCCTGAGCAGGTGGCACCTTGTGTAGCTGCCCCTGCTGCTGGCTTGTATCTGTAAAAGCGCTTTCAGGGGTTGCAAAATACTGGGAAAGTGCTATCGAAATGCAGTCCATTTACCATTGGTACCATGGACATGAAACAGATGACTGTCGGGGTAGCATATTTGTAATGAGATGGCTGCTGTGTACAGAACCCAAAAGTTTAAATAAATTAACAATAAATTCATTAAAAAAAAAAAAACGACAGCTTTCCCTTTTAAGCATTGTTCACATACATATATAAAGGCCTCCATTCTGCATGAGTAAGGGCTGTCAAGGCAAAGGTGAAAATATTCAGAATATATTGAACACTTGAATTTATTATCTTTTTAGTTGGCTGCCATACTTTCTGCTGCTGCCCCTGTCCTTTGCAGTGTGTCAAAATTGCAGGACACTTTAGGAAACAGGAAAGGCTCTAATTTTAGGCTTGGTCAAGATGAGACATGGCAAACCAGAACAGAATTGCACCCATGAAATACAAGAATCAAACAGGACTGAAGAGAAAACCGGGACTTAAATACAAGCAGAACTAATGAGGGGATGAAGTGCAGTTGTACAGGTGAGGTGGTTGCAGGGCTAATGGGAAACAGCTGCAACTAATAAGGAAAGGCCAAGCAAACAAAAAAGGTGGGAAAAGACACAAAGGCAGGAAGTAAAAACAGACATGACAGTTGAGAAAATGTTGTAAAATAAAATAGATAAAATAGGATCATGTCACAAACTGTTTATGTTTCTTCACTTTGATGGTGAAATGTGAACCAAGCTTGCCTTACTGAATAAACAATCAATTCTTATCAAACTAAGCTAAAAATAGTGATATAACATTACAAATAAAACAAATGTATTATTTATTTGATCGTTTATTTTGTGTATATTAGACGTTATTGATTTTATAAGTGCATATTTTTCTTTCAACATTGAAAAAAAACCCACAGTTAGACATATACAAATCAATACGTTTTTGTAATTATCTTGACCAATTGGCCTCCATTTCCATAAATCTCCTCAATGAAAAATATGTTACTGGACATAATGTATATTTGTGGACATTCATCTCTTAAATGTAATTCTCTAAAACTACAGTGCGTATAAAAAGCCTCAGCAATCAATATGACATGCATATAAAAAATATCGATTGTTCAAACTGCACCGAGTATCAAAAGAAAGCTGGTATTTTACAAGCAGAGGCTCACAGTAATAATGCCAGACATTTCAGAAGACTTATATATATACGGCAAACATTAGCATTAGCACAGCACATGGGAGCAGTCTACAATGAACAGCATGAGTAAAAATATACATCACAGTGAGCTCTGAACCAGCAGGACTTCCTTGTTGAAGCAGAATGCATAGAAATGTTCTCTTAGTAGTTTCCAAAGTATGAATTTATGTAACATATACTGTATATTCATACTACAATGCATCTTTTCAGGGAACATGAGGGAAAATTAAAGAAAAGCACACATCTTCATATTCTCCTGACATCATGTTTTTTGCTATTTCTATTCAAATCAACGGTTTTTTCCCGACATCATGCGAAGTCCCAGCAGTGTTGCGCTTCTCTGTCAAATATGCAAAAAAGGTGTATTTATTTGAAAAGGCTTGCTAATTCTGCTGATTCTGGTGTGTGTGTGTGTGTGTGTGTGTGTGTGTGTGTGTGTGTGTGTGTGTGTGTGTGTGTGTGTGTGTGTGTGTGTGTGTGTGTGTGTGTGTGTGTGTGTGTGTGTGTGTGTGTGTGTGTGTGTGGTGTGTGTGTGTGTGTGTGTGTGTGTGTGTGTGTGTGTGTGTGTGTGTGTGTGTGTGTGTGTGTGTGTGTGTGTGTGTGTGTGTGTGTGTGTGGCAGCAAGTGTCCATGGGAATAAGGATGAAGTAGGTGGATTAACATGTTTGGACAGGGGAGACTGATTGTTTGAACAATGTCGCTGAGTGAATGACGGACTGAGTAAAGAACAACATTGACTCTTATGTAAAGTGATCCACATTGTGAGTCTCAACTCACTATCAACTATTGGTAAAATAAAAACAACAACGTGTGGGTTCATTTGTTTATTATGATGGTAACGTTAACCAGTAAGCTTCAATAATCAACTCCAGCTCAACAAACCATATTGCAATATCTACGTTAACGTTATTTCTGGAACCATCTGGAAATATGAGATTCATATTTTTCAGATACACAGATCTTATAGTGAGATTAATCTCATATACAGTACGCTGCTCTTCAACACTAATAATGTGACGTTAGCTGTCTGCATCGTCGAGCATAGCGAATTTAAATCAACAATATCAATGCATACAGTTACCTAACTAGCAAACTAACTAGTGTACGAGGATGACCTTATTATACCAACCTCACACAGAAGCCTTTTGTTCTACAGTATAATCCTTCTTAATGTTTTACACTTTTCAAATATGTTTTAACTTGTATGCTACGGATAACATTGGTAGCACAGATGTAGCTTCCTCTCGCTCGTTAGCTGAATAAAAAGACCAGTAAGAAATAAAGTGCTTGAATTTCACTTACCGAAGAAACTGCATTCAGGGACGGTCTGTTTTAACCGCAGAGCCATAAGATAAGTCTGATATTTGAATGAAGAATACTCCACCAGGCACCAACACAACAAACACGTCCGAGTTCAAGTTGTGTTCCCCGGATCAGCCGAGCAGTTGAGCCCCTGTGCAAAAACGCTCTTCCGTTTACTTGTTTAATAAAGAAAAACAAATGGTCCGAAGATACACAGATTCATCTCCCTCCATCATGTTGATTTGAATCAGAAGTTCTGAACATGAGCCCGCCCCCCTCAACCTTCTGAGCCAATCACAGCGCGATAATGACCTGCCTTCCGTTTCATCTATACTCCTTCCGTTTCCACTATACTTTATCTCCCACATACATACATTCTTCTCTTGCATACATATATTATCTTCAGACATGCATATATTATTTATAATATTAAATGTAAACATTGAATGAATGTGCACGAGAGCAAAATGTATAAATGTGTGAGTGACAAGGTATGAATGTGTGCATTGAAATATGATAATATGAGAGCAAAATGTATGAATGTGTGAGTGTAAATATATATGTATATGAGAGTGAAAATATATGTATGTAAAAGGAGAATGTATGAGTGTAAAAGTGAAAATATATGTATGTAAAAGGAGAATGTATGTGTGTAAAAGTGAAAATATATGTATGTAAAAGGAGAATGTATGAGTGTAAAAGTGAAAATATATGTATGTAAAAGGAGAATGTATGTGTGTGAGAGTGAAAATATATGTATGTAAAAGGAGAATGTATGAGTGTAAAAGTGAAAATATATGTATGTAAAAGGAGAATGTATGTGTGTGAGAGGACCAGTATGAATTACGGCCTGTACGGTCCCTCATAACAGCAAGAGTTTCTGCGACCGGATATATTTGGCCAACATGGTTACCGCTGAAAACTACAATGCACAGGACTTAAGCTGTGCCAAGCCCGCTCCTTTGACCTCATTTTAGAAGGTTGGCCGCACTCAGAGGCAGACAGCAGGAGGTCCACTCCTGGCACAGGACGCCCCGCGACCAGATGGAGAACCAGATAATTATAGTTCTGTTCAATGGGATCATTGACCACTTCAATAGCCTCATTGTACTTATTTTTAATCGATTTTAAAGCTTACGCAGCCATTTTATATGCTAAGTAAGTGTTAAAAATAAAACATAAAGCCACTGGAATCTGTGTGCCTTTGTGTGGCTGCTGGTGTAAAATAAAGGAATATTTGGTTTGTTTTTTCTGATAATTAAAAGTTGACTTCCATGAAGTTTTCTGCCATTGCACAACGGGCTCAATTGGCCTGCAGGCCCTGGCCCCGAGCAGCGAACACATATGTCTGGAACATCAGCGCATAAGGACTTCCAGATTCCGATATTGGAAACATTCTCTGTCCTAATTGGAGGATGAGGTTCTCCATAATATTTTAATCATAACTTATTGCTTATTTCCTGCAAATCATAACTGCGGCCAATTTTAATCAAACCGTGGATGAGATACCAATTGGCAGAGTCATAGGAAGTGTGTGTGTGTGTGTGTGTGTGTGTGTGTGTGTGTGTGTGTGTGTGTGTGTGTGTGTGTGTGTGTGTGTGTGTGTGTGTGTGTGTGTGTGTGTGTGTGTGTGTGTGTGTGTGTGTGTGTGTGTGTGTGTGTGTGTGTGTGTGTGTGTGTGTGTGTGTGTGTGTGTGTGTGTGTGTGTCCAGCCTTCCTCGTGACTTCATGTGTATCTATTATGAGCACTTTTCCCAAGCCGTGACCAAAATGGTAAGGGGGACACATTTCTTTGAAGCCCATTAAGCACAATGTAATGAACGTTGATGCATTTTTAACAGACACCCTTGGCCGGAAACACTGCCTTACTCATAAGTCCAATTTAATCTTTTTCTCATTATGAATTATGGTACAGAGCTTGTGTGTATGTGTGTGTGAAAGAGGCCAGAAAGCAGATGCTACCACCCTCACATCTTTCCAACCAGCAGGATAAGGTGTCCATCAGGCAACCACACACAAAATGCAAACACACAAACACACCAACAGACATACACTGTAGTTCTTTCTCTGTCTGGGGTTTTATGATTCTACTTGGTAAATGTACAGAAACGAGGAGAAAAAAGGAGAGGGACTGGAGGGAATAACAGAAAGAGCTGAAGTTTCAGGCAGAGGATCCTTTTTTCCATTAAGAGTCCCGCTTCAAAAGCTTTCTTGCATTCAAAGCCTCTCCCATAAATCCGAGTGACAGAGACTCCAGCACTGTTGCATTAAAGAAAACTGCACACATCTGGTGTCAGAAAACCCATTTCCAACATAAATAACATCATTTGGATAATTGTAATGTTTTGAGCATGCTCCTTTTGCTAAGATTTGGTGTTTCAATGATATGTTATATACACTGCAGGAATTAAATCAAGATATCCAGGTTTTGAACTTTAAACATGTATTCTGAATTTCTAATCACCTGTAGTCCCTCTGGATTTCAAGATGAGATATAATGCTCATTTTCAGGATCATATTTGTATTTAGTGCCTCTACTGTGACATGTTTCCATGCTTTAATGTTCAAAAAGCTCTTTATTTTTGTCATACTGCCTGTGCTGCACTGTCAAAACTGTTGCTTTGGTACAAATTAAAAAATATGTGTCAAGTGGTTCCAAGCAATTTTATGAGTTTAGCCACCTTTGTATTTTTTGAGTTGGTGAAACATACTTTTTTTTGTTTTTCTCTACTCAAAAACGTGTTACGCGGTTCCAAGCAATTATAGGAGTTGGGTAAACTCACTAATGTGATTTTTTCTGCATGTGAAAAGATGAGTTGAGCCTATAATTAAAAGCCAAGATATTAAAGGTGGGGTAGGTAAGTTTGAGAAACCGGCTCGAGATACACTTTTTGTTATATTCCATGGAATGCTCTTAACATCCCGATAGCAATGAATATCTATATCTAAAAAATCCATAAAAAAATGTCATCTGTGGAAGCCGTAGCGCTGTAAAAAGCACGACCAATCATTTTAGCCGGCCCGGCTAAAATAACTGGATGGAATACCTGCCTGTCAGCCTTCCATCTATGCACAAACTTATCTCGTGCCCTCATTGGTCATGTGCGCGTTCGTGTGTGTTGGAGGAGGGGCTCTGTAAGGAAGTGGCAGATTTTTTCCGGTTGTGTATTTTCGATTTCTAGCGCACTCGAGCTGGTTTCTCCAAAATTACCTACCCCACCTGTAAGTGTAACCAATGCAAATAACAATCTGCTAAGAACCACATAAGACAAGAATAAATAAAGTAAATTATAAAACACAATTGAGTTGCCGGAACCTATACGACAAACTCTTCCTGATTTCAATCCAACCCTTTAAATATTTGATAGCATTGAAACATTGCAGATTAAACAAATAGATTTAAAAAAGGGAACGTTATGGACATGTTAATACATTTTATTAAAATTTGATTATTTCAAAACAGTTTTCATAAAACAGTAACAACTTTGTTTAAAAGCACAACACATTAACATACATGGAGACACATGGTTATTACTTGATGGTTATTCCAACTGCATCTGGCTCGTGGGAAACGTATTCTTCATGCTGTGCATCACGAGCCTCTGTTGCACTTAGACCTCTGCTGTTCCCTGTATACACAAACGAAACACTACATTGAGTACAAATCAGGACACACCATGTGTTTTCCTCAACAACAAAAATCACATCTGTCTTAAACATAACGAGACAGTTTACATTAGCTGTTAACAGACGGTAACAGAGGTGCTATTCACATGCATTACAAGGGGTTTAAGCCATCAAAAAAAAAGGCTGGTTTGCAAGAAAATGAACCAAATAGTCATGATATTGATATAGTTCATAAAATGTCCAACTACTTATTTTTAACCCCACCTCATGCTCGGAGATTTACATAAAGTGGCACATGGGTCCCAGAATAAATAAGAACAGACGATTATTTCAACTTTTATCTTGATAAGTGAGAGCATGAATGCAGGGCAAGGCACGTTTCTGTCCAAAGGTTCCATGATGGAGTCGATAATGTTTTAAAATATCACTTTGAGTGGTGACACTAGTGCTGCATAGTTTACATCTCCATCCCATCTGTGATTCAAAAAATAGAAATGGGTACGTTTACCTGATGCTCATAATATTAGTATGTAAACATAACACGTCTTGAATTAACCTCTGAAACAACAACTCTGACAGACTCAAGGGCTTACCTAATGTGAACCTGAAGTCGATAGCAGGAGGCAAAATGTCTTCAAGAGGAGGTGTGACTGTTTTCTGGTGAGGCAAATAAAAGAACAAAATAGTTACACGATGAAAATGTAACAATCATTTCAGTAGAATTAATGAAAACATCTTTAATTCAATTAATGGAATCAAACATAATTTAAACACAAGTATCATTTAAAACGGCATTGTATTTATATACATTTATTAAGGATGGCATTGGTAGATACCAGTCAAATTCCATGATTCTCTACACAGCAGACCCTAATTACTTCAATATACACTCCTTTATCTCGTTTGCATACTGTCTAATATCTACTTTATGTTGTAGTAAAACATCTCCTTAATACAACTGTATTTATTGATATTTCTCGCTAAAGACTGCATTTTACTGGACTACATTCAACACATCCTGCTCACGTTATAAATGCATCTTCGCCCAATACACACTTTTACTGAATTGAGCCTGAATGCACCTTAACTGAAGTCATTAGCCGCGTTCACACCAAGTACTTTCCTGTACTTAGTTCCGGCACTAAGAGCCCTGGCGCTTTTAACCCCAGGGCACTTAGTACAGATCGCGTTCACACCGGAGTACTTTTCCCTGAGGGAAGATTACAAGTACAGTAGGTGGCGGTAAGCACCTTAAAGTTGTTTGCAATCCGCTACAAAACAAGAGAAGAAGAAGAAAAACTTCCCGCGTATACTGTCTGTTGTTTACCTTCCGACCTCAGACATGATGGAGATGGAGTCGACTGAAGTTGTGCTGTTTGTGCTCATGTTATACAGCTTTGTAACTTCGTTAATGCGGCCAGAGCCTGAGCCTATTAGGCGTCCGACAAAAATCCGGAGCCGCCACACGTCGAATGCTATAATCGCAAAGTTTCTTCAGCATCAAAAGCTTTAGGAAAAGGATTGGCCGACGGAAAGCACACATGATTGCCATGTTTCACCGTAGGATGGCTGATACAGGATCTGTTTAATCGCCATGTCGGTTTTCTTTATTGCACTCTCAAGACATAACATTAAATAGAAATATTTTAAATGTAACTAAAGTGTCAGTTGTACATGTCAGTAAACATTGTCAATATAAAATAAAGTGTCAGTTGTACTATATAATAACAGTAATAACAATATAAACTCCCAGGTGTAGGGAGTCTCAGCAGCAAACCCACCTTTATTATATATCTTCCTGAGACCCACTGCATCCGTCTGCCATAAACACTATGCAAACATACATGTTAGTTTTGGCCCATAGTGGACTCCATGTTGTGTTGTGTGAAATGGGGGGGGAATTAAAAGTTTAGGTCAAATAATATTTAAAATTATATAAATTGTCATATTTGTGTATGTGCCGCTGCCATTCCCCCACAAGGTTGCAACATTGATGATAAATAAATGACAAATAAAGCTTTGCCAGTTTATAACCGATGAAACATGATGGTATCAGAATAATCACTTACATGTGATGTATAGGATGCTACACAGGTCACAAAAGATAAAGTGTCAGGAGAAATAAGCTTAATCGCCATGTCGGTTTTCTTTATTGCACTCTCAAGACATAACATTAAATAGAACAATTTTAAATGTAAATAAAGTGTCAGTTGTACATGTCAGTAAACATTATATATAAAATAAAGTCATAACAGTAATAACAATATAAAATAAATTGTCCCAGGTGTAGGGATAGTCTCAGCAGCATACACACCTTAGTGCAACGTTGTGTGTCGTGTGTCAGTATTTACAAAAACTATACCAAATAAACTGTTATTAAATGCAGTTTGTCGCTCATCCTGCCGCTGCGCCGACGCTTCCTCATGGCGCAGCGCCCACACTTCATCCTGGTGCTGCTGGCGCTCCATCTGCTGCTTGAACACTTCTGCCTGGCGCTCCATCGAGGTGAGCATCTTGTCCTCCGTTTCCTGGGCCTTGGTGAACAGCACCATCTGATCTCCACGCAGCGACTCATTCACCACGGCACGCCGGTCCTCCAACGCCTGGGCGGTGTCAAAGAAATTCGCATCCCGTGTCCGCTTTCCTAAGAGGGGAAAATAAGCAATATACAAGATCTTAGTCGCCATGTAGTTTTACAACATACTAGGAATGTGTTTTTTGTATTTTCACAAATAGAATTAAGGTTTCACAAATCTGAAACTGTGTTATAAAGAATCTTTTGACTCTCTGGGATAATCCAGTCCAGATTTGATGAGTCTAGGTATAGTGGTTTTAGATCAGGACCTGGTCTAATGTGGTCTAATGTGGTCTACATGTAAAAAAAGCACTGAAATCTCCCTTTTTTGTATTTTCACAAATAGAATTAAGGTTTCACAAATCTAAAACTGTGTTATAAAGAATGTTTGGCCTCTCTGGGATAATCCAGTCCAAATAAATCGGCTATGCAGCGATTCAAGAGGTTCAAACACGGAGGATTGTTCCTTTTTGAAGAGTGCTTCATGTATGCTTGAACTTTGTTTAATGTTGTTGAGGCAAGTTAAACATAAAATATGATGAATATTATGAAATAAACATGATTGTAAACATCAGTTCGATGCGTAACGTTCTTTCAAGACAAAGTTACAGTGTGTGTACCTTTGCGTTTGGTTGCTGGTAAGGAGGACGACAAAGCGCTGTGATCTAGAATGCAAAACTCACTTGTTTCCAATCCCGAGAGTTGTCCATCCTCGCCTGAAACAGACGATTAGTGCCATTAGTTAGTGAAGCAAATTACAGAAACACTGCACAGTTATTCACAAGTCAAAACGTTTTCATACAGCGGAGAATATCTAGCTAGCTAGATGTAGCTAGCCGGGGCCGGTGTTAGCCTATTATGGCTAGCATGGCTAGCTTGATCTACTGAGCAAATAAAAGTACATCTGAGACCATTATTGTGCAGATTAAAACCCCAGTGCATGTAGTTGATTTTACCTTCATCGTGGTAGTCATCGTTGGCCACTGAATCCGCCGTTTGTAGTCCTGAGTTTCTTTATATTTAGCCGGCTGTGCACAATTCCCAGGTCGAGTGAAAGCTACCGAACTGGCTTCAGTAGCATTCCCTGGGTCGCCTCCTCGGCGTAGATCTCCAGAAGCGCCGACACCTCCTCATCATTTCTTGATGCTTGCCATAACTGCTTTCAAAAACAAACACAACGCACGGAGCGTTGTGTTTTTGTAGCGAGGAAAAACAATGGCGTCTCCACACAACATTTTCAGAGTTGTACGGGCGTGGTTTGCAATTCGCCCAGCCAATCAGCACTGGGGAACTTTTGGAGCACTTTTCACCCACAGAAAAGTACGCTCTCTGAGCTGGCTCTAAAAATGGGGGTAAAAGTACCCGAGATTAAGTACGATTTTTGGTGTGAACGCGACATAAGGGGTACTCACGGAACTAAAACGCGAAAAGTACGGTGAAAGTACTCCGGTGTGAACGCGGCTATTGGCACTTCCGTCACTGGCTACTGAGAGCTAACGTTAACTCTCCTGCAGATTCAAACATGGATTTGCATCTATAGCGTTGCATAAGCATGAAAAATATAGTTTGCACTTCATATTGTATAATAACAACTCGATGCTGTAACTGCAGACAATGAGTTTAAATTGGGTACACATCTAGATGTAGAAATATAATAAATAGCTCACAGTAAAACAAACGGTGAAATACATACAGAGGAATTCATATCAAATAGGCGCATTAGTAGCTTACTCTTACATAACCGCTGGGTTATAAAGTAGTAGGGAATAGTTTTAACGGAGGTATTTTACCGCACAACAAGCTCGGCACCAGAGCCTTTGAGCCCGGCGGCCGCATGACGGAGCCCGGCCAACGTTTACAGCGGCACAGGGGAACAGTCAGGGCCGTCCCTGGCCAACATGAGGCCCCACGCAAAGTTATTACTACATGTCACTTGTTAGACGCTTTTATCCAAAGCGACTTACATACATTCAGTACTGTGGACAATCCCCACAGGAGCAATTTGGGGTGAAGTGTCTTGCCCAGGGACACAACATGCTGACTGCAGTGGGACTCAAACTTGATATCCCCTGATTCAAAGTTCAGCTCACTAAGTTCAGCGCACAATCCCACTGAGCCAGGGCCTCAAGTTATATGATGAGGCCCTCTGTTTCGCGAGCGTCGGGGTGCTAGTGGAGCCTCGCAGCGGCGAAACCTTGCTGCGCCACACTAATTGCGCCGCATAAGCGCATTTTCGGCTGAGTTGAGGCACCCTCCTCAAGATGAGGCCCCCTCCGCAAGGTGAGGCCCCACGCAGTCTGCATGATCGGCCTGTAGGGAGGGACGGCCCTGGGAACAGTTTGCGGAGTTGATTCTTAATACGTACTCTTAACTTAACCACTTTTAACAGAATTGTGTAGGTAAGCACTTGATGCAAACTTTGCCCAACACCATTTGCGCGAAAAAATAGACTACATGAGCATGACAGGACTGAGTCTAACTTTAACAGCAGTAATGTCGCTGGCATGCATTAAAATGTCGATATTTCGTTCGAAACAGTGAATACAAGAAAAGTAAATAACACTTGCTAGTTAAAAAGCAGTAATTAATAACTCAGGTGGTATGCTTACTTGTTTTACGATGATTTGAAGAGGATCCGACGCAAACACGTGTAGAACTGCTGAAGAATCGCTGGAAATAGGAACCGGAAGTCTCACACGGCGGTATTCTCGTTTGAGGGCGTGTCATGACCGTGGCGTTGACAAAAGCATTTTCATGAAGTTTTCCAAAACGTATTTATAAGAAAGTTCAGAAAATGTGATATTAATTTACAAATTAATGAGTTCTTAAAACATGTTCTCATTGTTGCTTAAGTGTTACTTATTTAAACGCACATCGAAACAAATGAAGGGCATGTAATTTACTTTTTTTTTTAAATGTTGACTGTTTTTACAGTGTGCAGCACCTCTTTTCACCCTCTGTCTGAAACCAGAGCCCAGTCTGGTCTGATTGGTTAGCTGGTCAGTTCTGTTGTGATTGGTCAACCTCTTAGAGAAGCCCTGCCTATCACTCACAAAGTGTTGGAGCACTAGCAAATAGAAGCGTGATTGTTACATAGTGATGTCATGATGTTATAGAAGTAAACAATGGAGTCGTTTCAGGCAGGGGGGAAAGTGTGTGGGAGAATTTGGCCTTGAACCTTTGCAGATCATTTACAAGCACAAAAACCCTTACACTAACCCAAAATGCATAATTTGGCCACTTTAACTGTGTATCAAATGGAAATGTAATTGGAAGAACATCAGTTTACAAGCTTGCTCTTTTTAAACGTTGTGGTTTATTTTTGTTATTTTGTGAATACAGCAACCCAGTGTTGCTATATATGTAAAACATATGAGAGTAATACGTGTTTTTTTGGTGCGAAAAACTCCAAATAGAAATAGTCAGTAACCTAATTGAGTTATCACAATATAACACTCATCACTCATATTTGCATAATTGAAATGTAATGTTAGAATATAAAATAACTTATTTTCGTTACTTTAAAATATCTTTAAATTTGCATTTTTGTAGTTAGGCAGGAAAAGGAGAACAACATGACAGTACAGTGTGAGTCCTGCCCTCCGGCTGTGAACACACTGTCCTCATCCAAGGACTCCAATCATTAGTGTCGCTGGATCTGAATTTGGAGCGGCAAAAGTACCCATAAAAATGAAATTAAACAAACACTTACATGCAGATTCCCCGGTTTGTCCTCTACTTTTTTTGCTGGACCAGAAATGTAGGCATTTCGTTCCTTTTTTACAAACCGGGTTTTTATGTCTCTCTGCAAAATGTGCTAGTAATGTCATGTTGACAGCATAAATAATTCTGATGGTTAGGGGGAAATGTATGCTAAATGTATATCTGGTCATATGGATATACAAGATTCCAAGACTCCAAAGCCAAGATGAGAGTAAGGGGCTCATACCACAAGGGCGTAAATGTTTAATTATAGGCACGTTAAACCATTTTTATGTCTGTCATTATCCTACTCTTTCCCATATTTCTTGTTTTTCACCACTATCACTGTCAGATAAAGACATAAAATGCCCCAAATCACTCACTTAACCCAAACAAACCAAACAAAATGTAACCCCCCTTGAAACAAACGGTGAAAAACATAAACCAGAACAATGCCCCCATGATGTGGTGTACAAAAGAGAAAAAAGACACATTAAGGGAGCTAATGTCAAACATCTGAAACTATTTATACCTCTGTGGTTGTAGCCGATGAGGCTGCACCAGACAGTTGACTAAGAAAGATGGATGGTCAGGAAAACAATCAGCATCTATTGTGATAATCAATTAAACATTTCCTGCTTTTCTTTGATTTATGTCATATCAAGGTGAATATCTTTGGGTTTGGAATGACAAAAGAAGACATTTTAAATAATTCACTTTTGATTTGGAAAGTCTAATGGACATTTTTTTTGCTATTTTCTTACATTGTAAAAGACCATATGATAATGCAATTTTTTTTAAGTCAAGGCTTAAAACCTTTTTGTTTACCAATGTTTTTCCAGAGAGCATTTATCAACATATTATTACTTTACTTGAACTTTATTTAGAATGTTGATTACTACTTCTCTCTCTATTACGAATAATTTTGTGTAAAATTGTACTTGCAGCCGATAGACTATTTATTTGAGTTTTCGGCCATCTGCATTGTTGAAACTCCTGCTGCTTTGGCCATCATCAATTCCTGTCTAAATGAGATGATTACGAGAAAGTATAAGAAGCTTTTTTTGGTCATCTCCAAACTGAATTATGGACGATTACCTTTAATGGACATTGAAGATCTTGACTTCCACTCAGTCGTGATGATTGTACCTGTGTGTGTTTACTATATTGTCCACTATGTGTTTCCAGTTATTAATCTTAAAAAACGATTGTAACAAACTGTGTCAATAAGTATACAGGATAAACTGTACAGTTTGGATGTTCTCTGTTCAGTGCACATTATCCGTTCATAGCCTTTAATATGTTCAAAATTAATAAATATCCCATTTTCTAAGTAGGAGCCTTTCTGATAAAGATCAGATTTAAAATGTAAATGCCACACACTACTTGACTCTTTGTTTGATTGACTGGCTAATTGACCAATCCCCTCTTAATGTGCTACTGTACATAGACCTGCATTTACCATTCAGCCATCGATAAATCATTACTGCATTAATGTTGCGACATTAGTATAATTACTGTAATCAGTTGAGGCCACTGACGAGAGGATTGGCAGCCTGCGTTTACAGCATTTCACTTCCAACCTGCCTATCCTCTTAAATAAAATGCAAAACAACCATGTGGAGTGCTGCCAGGTACGGCAGGGGTTGGGGGGTGGGGTGAGGGGGAAACAATTAGCAGCATCCTGCGAGTGGCAGGAAGCAACAGGGTTTCACGGGAAATGTACTTCTAATTGGATAAGCATTATCGCTAACAGCAGGACTGCTGTGAGGTTACTCATTGTTACTGCGTGTTGCTCTTCCCTTCTGTTGATATTACTGTATATATTGTAATATGTATATCTGTATACATGTTATTTATTGTATTACAATGTGCACATTTCTACTTCCTATATTTATATACATATTGCTATTCTTTTTTATTTTATCTTTGACTGGACAATTTCATTTAGCTTATGTTTACATTCATGGCTTTATTTTTATTTGTTTGACTGCACATTCCTAATTTATCTTGTGTTTTAATATTTTTCGATTTTTTAAACTTATTTATCTTTTATTTACTCCATTCTAAAATGGAGCAACTGGCACGAAATCCAATTTCCCCCAAGATAAATAATTGTTGTATGATATTTCAAGGTCATATGTGTGTGTACTTACTGTTAACTCTTTAACGGCACACATTTAATATTTTTTTCGTTGTAAGCCAAGTTTAATATGCAAATCAGTTCTATACATATGCTGTAGAGCAGGGGTTTTCAAAGTGTGGGAAGGTGAGCCTCCCCTCAGAGAACATAAGAACAGCCGCGCCCCCCCTCCCAATTATTATTGCTATTATTATTATTGTTGTTGTTGCATAATGCAGGGGTATTATTATCCAGTGGAAGGCCTATTAAATCAAAGTGGTTACTTTTTTTTGGCTGGGCAGTGTAGTTTAACACACCGTCTTATTTGACTTTCTCAGGACTTAACCTCTTAAGCACGGCGCTCCCCCCATTGGACCCCTCCCACCGTTTTGTTTTCGAGATAATGTCTCAGGGCTTCTTAACATTTATGAAACTATTAATGTGTAGCACCAGATTAACGGGAAGAATCTCAGCTAACTGAAGATATGAACCATTTTTACCAAAACAAAACACAAGTCTCATAAGAAGCGTCTAAATGACCCCTGAGCGAAAAAAATCTAACGCACTGCGGCACACAATTCAAGATAAAAATACCCTTATTACTTATCGTAGCTGCACATACAATATAGCCGATTAAAGCTGAGACTCCACTGATTATTTAGGTATAGTATCATCACTGAGCGATCCTAAATTGCGACAGGGGAAGCAAACACAGACATCACAACACGTACCTTTACGGAGCTTTTACGGCAGATCGTCTCACCGTAGCTGTCAATTAGGTCAAAAGACGTGTTCAATGGCATTAAAACGAAAAAAAAAAAATCTACAACTGTTGATCCATAGATTAATAATGTACCTGTGCCTTTGAAGAAATTATTTATAATCCATAATTCCATTTTTTATGTAAAAATCGGAGCGGAAAGGTTAGCTGCTAATGGTAGCCACCAGAGTGTATGCAGCTTCCGGTTTTGGTAACGCGTCACTCTCACTCCTTATTTGTTAACCTGTTTCACGCCTTCCCCCCGGTACCGGGCGGATAAACGCGTCATTTGCAGGAAACAACGTCTAAGGCAGACGTGTCAAACTCAAGGCCCGCGGGCCAAATGTGGCCCGCCACGTCATTTTATGTGGCCCGCGAGAGCTCGCAAAGAATATAAACAGTTTATTATACGGTTACATGCCGTTTAAGCACGTTGCCCATAAACTGCATGTCCCAAAATGCATTTCGTTTTGTGACGTGCGCACTGAAGCGACTTCCTATCAGCAGCGGCACTCTGAGGCGGTGAGTGACCAGTGTGTGACTGTGAGTGACACAGAGTTGAAGGAACATAATTTACAGCGGCACAGAGACACCAAACACGGAGCAAAGTCTGCTTCAGCAACCGAGACAAGCAACTCCAGTCCCAGAACAAACAGACAGAATGACCCGCTCTTTAAGAATCAGTCGGTGTTGCTGCGGCTCAGAGACACACATGGATTTATTATGTTTTAGAAAAAACTCGCGTTACGGTTATTTCCGGTTTCTGGTTGATTAAAATATATGAGGTCTTGGCTTGCAGAGTATGAACGTCTTTTTGCTATATTCAGACGATAAATACTTATAAATACTTGTGTAAAGTTTGTAAAGGAAGGAGGAAAACTTCCGCGATCCCTGTCCCCTCTCACTCTGTTCCTCCTCAACACGCCGCCGCCCCCCCCCACTCACTGCTTACTGAAATAGTGAGTGACAGGTGATAGTAACACAGCAGGATCTGGGACAGGGGGTTCTCAAAGTCTTGGCTTTCAGACTATTAAAATATTATTGCTGAATTCAAATGAAATATAGCCTTCTTAAATAATGCTTGATATACAAAAGAAAAATACTTTATTATTCACAAAAAATAGATTTCACAAACATTGTATCTCTTTTTGATAAGATATGATGAGGCTAACTAAATTTCATAAATTCATGGGATTTATGTAACAGTAAGAGAGTGAAATGTTAGTCTGAGCCCACATACAGTATTTTTGTGTCTACGTGCACAATACATTAATGCACAACCATGTGCTTTCAGACGTAGTTATTGCCAAAACCAATAATACTCCAATGCAGAGGCAATATTGTTATACAGTATAAAACATTATTTTGATATTTATATATGTATATTTATATAGTGTTAAAATTACAACCGGCCCTTTGAGGGCAACCATAATGCTGATGTGGCCCGCGATGAAATTGAGTTTGACACCCCTGGTCTAAGGAATCTTAATATTGAATAAAACTATGAATGTGTTATATCCATGTAACGGGAAGAAACTCAGCTAACTGATCTTTTTAATTTTTTTTTTCAAAAAAAACCTGCTAGCACTCAGCCTCTGAATTAGCCTCGATCGAAAAAACGGGACCGACAAAGGCACATAAACTCACTCAGAACTCCCTTATTACTTATCCTAGATGCACAACCAAACACTATTTTTTGGTGTCCTGGAGACACTGAATCTAACGGTGCCCACCTCAACACTCAGTGATAAACATTCGCGACGCTATCAACGAAAGCGTACATCATCACATGTGGAGCCAAGAAGCTAAACATATAAATATGGCTTACCTTGGTCAAAAGTGGTCTTCAATGGCATTAAAACGATAAAAAAACGATGCTGCAGTTAATCCATAGGTTCATCCTATGTGTCTGTGCCTTCTTTGAAATTATTTCTGATAATCCATAAGCAATACAACTGCGTTTTAGTTTCCAAACTCCAGAAGGAGACATTCCTCCAGTTTAGTTTCGCTTTCCACACGCGAAGCGGCAACATTTTTTCTTTACAATGTGTGTCTATGTAGGTATCCTCCTTCGATTCTATTGGCTCTAACGGTCACAAGGGTATGTCAACCAACCAGATCGAGCAAGGGGGGCCAGAGATAGGTCAAATCCACCCAAATGACCCCAGATGGCCCAGTTTTTTGGCTAAATCTCTCTAAAAAGGTCAAATTTCACTTGTTTTGCATCAATCTTGATACAGGGTACTTATTATATGTTGTACTTTGGATTCCTAAAGCTTTTAGTCTACTAACCCATCATCCAAGGGTAGTTTTCACTATCTGTAAAAAATAATTTTTGGACGGACACTATAATTTACAGTTTTTTACTATGTAAAATCTGAATTTTCTTTAAAATAAAAAACATTTATATTGATTCTGACACTTCTACATCCAACTCACAGGTTTATCATTACTTTGAGAAAAGATTATTAATTTAACCCTTTTAGAAGGGAAGATATGGTCATTTGTTCTGGGAATGTCATTTTCGAGCCTGAGACCTGAAAAACAGGCTCAGGGCTTAAGAGGTTAAAACTGTTTTTTGGGGGCAGACCCCCACAAAGAAAAATAACGTAAGGTCATCATCTTAACAGCATCAAGTTGGCATGCCTATAACAGCTGAATGCGGCGATTACCATGTTGTTCAGCAAAACGCCTCACAAACTTATTAAGATTTAAAGCTTTAGTGCGTTTTGATTCAATGCTGAGTACAGCCAAACTTGACAGTCTCTTCTCTGTCATTGTAGACCGCAAATACCTCATTCCTTCCGTCTACTTTGGTCCGAATGCTTCTCGTTTTGCGCCGTCCCGTTCAAATTAAATCGTCGCCAATCACATTTCCACACTCGCGCCAGGGCCGGGGTTACAAGGCTTGCGTCTTGTGCTGCATTCACTTGCACTCGGACAATAGGGATTTTCTCTCATAAAAGTCAGATGAGCCACAACCTTTATTTCAAAACAAACTGAACTGCCAACTGGGGTGGCAGCTTGGGTGGCAAGGCTATTTTTAGGGTGGCAGTTGCCACCCCATGCCACCCTGGTAGATCCGCCCCTGCTTGACCGGTACTTGCTTTTGATCAAAATCAATGTGGAAAACCCGCACTCACACAGGTAGGTGGAGAAGGGAATGAGCACTTTTACAGCCTTTTTGGCGAGGTGGGGGAACTCGGTCTCCACAGACAGCCAAAAGTGTGCAAGTGACGTTTTCTGCCAGACGCTGTCTCCTCTCTCACTTTAGGTAACTTCACTAAAAATCGATCCATGTTGCCGCTCGCATAAAGTTAGCTGAAGTTAAATAGCTAGATTTCACTGTTTCTCGTTATTTTCTTCTCACGCTGCGCCTCCCCTGAAGCTCTCTGGCGCCCCCCCCGGGGAGGTGCGCCTCACACTTTGATAAATGTAGCGCAGTATAAAGTACACTATTTGCCTGAATGGGAGTGGAGCAGTACAGCACTTAAGTAAATGTACTTTGTTACTGTCTACAGCTGTTCATTATTCAAGATTGAAATGTAAATTTGCAAGACGGTTTCTGCCCCTCTATTCACATGTAGCCTTTCATACGTGATGGTTTCTTCATTCTCGAACTGTTGTAGAGCAAAAGTATAAAGTTGCAGGATTAGTCTCAAGTACCTCAAGATTGTACTTAAGTACAGTGCCTAAGTAGATGAGCTACTGTCTACCACTGTTCATTGTTAATTTACCTATTGTGAGTCGCCTCGGATAAAAGCATCGGATGGAAATGTAAATTTGCAAGAAGTGGCCATTATTAAGATGGGTGTTTCTGCCCCTCTATTCTCATGTAACCTTGCATACGTGAGGTTGGCTTCATTCTCCCATTATCCTCCACAATCTGCCTAGAAGTATTTTAATGTTGTAGCTGTTCAAGATGGTCAAAATGTTAAAAAATATACTGTTAGTAGTTAAACCAATAATAATGCTAGGGCTGCAACTGACAGTCATATAGGCACATTTTAATTTTTTGTTAACGCTGTGTGATTAAAAGAATAAACACAAATAGCAGGATGATAGGCATACATATTTGCTATATCTTGCCCCACTGAAAAGGCACTGCACCAATACTGTTAACATATTGGCATAGTTCATCCCTGTGTAGCTTGGCTCGAGCTGTAGCATTGGTGGTGTGTGGCAGGGTGACTTGCCGTAGGTCAGGGTCTTGTCTCCATCTTCCTGGGACAGTGCCATGATCGGGTCCTTCCTGGTCAACAACTCCCGCCATTTATACGCTACAGTTCTCTGTGCACAGGAAGTTGTGCAGAGCACAGCAAGCCAAAACAATGTCCTCCACTTTGGCAGTGTCTTGAATGTTTATGGTAGTTAGAAAGACCGGAACACGGTTGGTTAGGATGGCAAAGGCATTTTCTACCACCCTCCGAGCCCGCGACAGCCTGTAATTAAAGATGCGTTGCTCTACAGCTAGCCTCCGGTTCGGATAGGGCTTCATGAGGTGCTCCTTCAGGGGAAATGCCTCATCTGCCACAATGTAGTAACAAACCGCCTGGTCAGAAGCAGGAAGTGGTGCAGGTGCAGGGATGTTGAATGTCCTATTCTCCAAGGCATCCTGCAGTGAGCATCCACCAAACACACCACCATCTGAAATCCTCCCATTACAACCTACATCTACATACAGGAACTTGTAGTTGCTGTCGACCAGTGCCATTAGCACTATGGAAAATGTATGTTTGTAGTTGTAGTAGGTTGATCCAGTTCTCGGAGGGGGGCGGATGTTGATGTGTTTCCCATCCAGGGCACCTAGGCAGTTTGGGAAGTCCCACTGAGCCTGGAATCCATCAGCTACTTGCTGCCACTCTTTCACTGTGTATGGGCACTGAAAAACAAAAAATATATTTTTTAAGACCCATGTTTCATATGGCAGACCAAACATTTGCTGTTCAGATGCCTACAGACCTCACAGTATTACATACAGTTTGCACAGTAAAACCAGTAAGTATCCACACCAGTGGCGGATTTAGGTTTATAGGAGATCTGGGGCTTAGCCAGAATTTTGAAGTTGTTGAGCCAGTGGAGCACGCTCATGAACTGTGAACTCGCCAGAGCCTCGCAGTGGGGCAACTGCGGAGCGCATAAAGCAGACTCTTCACGCTAACGAAGGATCACTTCTTCTTCAGGGCAGGGAAAGCTACGCAGTGCGCAGGCTACTGCAGCTGCTGCCTCTCTGTTGGACTCCGGTACTGCACATTACTCACGAGACGTTTTTAAAATTAAAATTAAAATTGCTTTATGTGAAACATTCGGGGCTTCTCAGAAAACATCCGGGCTTGAGCCCAAGTAGCCACCCCCTAGCGCCACCACTGATCCACACATACCTTCAGGTAATTCTCTTTGAAAACCTCGTAGATGGCTGTACCAGGGTTTCCGCTAGGATTCTTTCTTGCCAGTCAAGTGTCCGGAAATAATTTATTTTACCGGACAAATTCGAAACTTACCGGTCATGTTTCAATAATAATAATAATAAGAAGAAGAAGAATTGTGTAGCAGAGTTTCCGTTAGCAGGTAATTACCGGACTATGACCGGATATGCTGATGTTTAAAACTCAGTTAATGGGGCTCATTTTTATATTGCTTCAGTTTATAATCGTAACAGATCGAAAAGTTCAGATTCATTTTTCAATAAATGATGCGCTTCCACAAACAACAAACAACATCATTATTACATTCAAACAAACTACTTATAGTAGATGAAGTACATTATTCAAAAGTTTACATTAACTTTGAATAATAACACGGGAGAAACCGATCCTCTCTTTTCCTCTCTCCCTCCTCAGTTTCTCATGCAGCTCGCTAAACAGCGGGCGGGGCTTCAGGTGATCATTCAGAGCTGTGTGTCTCCATCAGACTCAGCAGCTGATCTGATCTCTGATCTCTCTCTCGTCCGGTTATACTTCACTCGCGTTTATGTCCATATCGATCAGATCCAGCTCTCCTGATCGGCCTTTATAGAGAGCACCGATCAAACTATTAAGAGTGAATATCGGCCGATAATGATCGGCGGCCAATCGATCGGAGAATCCCTAATTATTACCAGACATTTTGACCGGCAGGTTTTGAATTTAGCGTTTTTTTATAAATTTTACCAGCTAAAAACCGGTAATTACCGGCTAACGGAAACCCTGGGCTGTACAGGTCTCAGGAACTAATTGCCGTATCGTTGACACTCCCACTCGGAACTGGTAGGAAAGGCTCCTGAAGCTTTCCCCTGCAAATATTAACAAACACATAACTGAGTTATCTACACAAGCAGCTGAAAAAAACACTCATTACTGTAGCTACAAAACTACAGGTTATAGTTTACAAGATAGATGATTACTTTAGTTACTATGAAGATTCAGATTAATGATACAAATTATAATAAAATATTTTAGTGCGGTTTCTCTTGTCATTTATAATCACAATGTTTGAAATACATTTTAAATGGATGTGTCTCTTTCTTTCAACTGATCAGATATCTAAATAAGGTATTTTTAGTATAGTTCAAGTTACCCTGTGCATGTCAGACATTTTGAGAGTTTTAGGAGATAATTTCATAACTCAAACACTTTTCCATTTAGACTAGGGGTGTAACAGTTCACATAATTCACTGTTCGGTACGTACCTCGGTTTGGGGGTCACGGTTCGTTACGGGGTCGGGACAACAAGAAAAAGCAAAAAAAAGTCCCAAATGCATAATTCCAGGTTTGTTGTTATTTATTTTTGAACAGTAGTGCAAGTTTCAGTATAAAAATAAGGAACTCTAACATTTTTGAATAATTAACTGTATTACACAGTTAAAAACAAACCACAAACAGTACCACACACACTCAGATGGCCATATTTTCTATAATGGCTGTTTCATCAAGCTGTAAAACAAAAAAGAATGTCTTGAAAATATTACAAAATAAATAATAAGAAAGTGTTTCCAGGGCGCATAGCCATTGAAATATATATATGCCAAATTGCCAATAGCTTCCGTTATTTATTTTGGTCTCTCGGCTTTCATGTCTATTGGCTTCTTAAAAACAGCGGGGATAAGCTGCTGAACTGCTGTTGCCTTTTGCCGGGCTCCGGTAATTGGCAAATCTGGATGATGCCTTCTGATATGATTTAGCATGTTTGGCGTGTTTTACCATTAGCATACCGCACCGCTGTCGAACAACGCCGACACACCATCCTCGTCCGATCCACCTAAGCCCCCAGGAAGTGCGCCGGACTCTGATGAAAATATTCGTTGTGTCCAAACGGTGGTACTACAATTTCCGTATCAGTCCGTGACGTCACTGGGCCCAGAAAGACTTTTTCCCATTGACTAACATTGGGAAAGAGAAATCTGTAAATCAGCGGATAATTTTTTTAAACTAAATAAACTACCCAGTATGAACTATGTTATAGCCCTTATTATAATCATTAGGTCCTTAAAGTTGTAAAATGCACTAAAAGCCGAATCTAGATTTATTTTCTGTCTCCATTCATTCTACTGAACCGAGAGTGGGAGCTCCGGGGGCGGGGCTTAAAGGGGACCTATCATGCAAAATGCACTTTTGTACGTCTTTTATACATGAATATGTGTCCCCGGTGTTCCAGGGAACTCACCAAGTGTCAGAAAACACAACCCTCTCTATTTTCCTCCATACCCAAATCTCTAAAAAAGGGGCTGCAACGGATCTGATAAAAACGGATCCAGATTTGAACACTGTCCTGACGTCAGGACGGTGGCCCTACGGCTATTGGGCCAACTCCACCAATCAGGAGGAGACAGCCATGGCCATTGCCGTTCGAAAGCGCTGGAGACGCTGTAGTACATATGCCAGGCCTGTAAGTGGCGCTGTAGTCTGCCACAAAAGCAGCGAAGAAGACTTGGTTACCATGGTTACTCTTCTGTTTATTCTCCGCTGTGGCTTTCTTTCTCCCTCCCCGAGGCAAGCGTTTGCTCCCGCTGCAATGCAATCCCTCCCCGTCGAGGCAAGCACTGTAATTCTCTCCGGTTAGTCCACCAGCAGATGACAAACACCCACCTCTCCGCCTCTTCCAAGGAACGAGGGGACCGTGCGGCAGAGTTTCAGTTTGTTTCGCCGGTCAAGATGTAGTTTAAATCTTCCGGACAAAATTAGAAAAGTGCCGGTCAAAGGTCTTCTTTGTTATTTATTGAGCTTTAAAACAAATGAATAACGACTCTATATAATACAACACGGAGATCTCTTTTTCTCCCCCTCTTCTGACAGCCCAGCAGCTGATCAGAGCACGTCTCCCCTCTCCTGCAGGGGGGCGTGGTCAGCAAAATCCGACCCGTAGACAGCAGTCTACAAGTTTTTTTTTTTTAATCATATAAGTGATTTCCACTAAAAGTTTTTTGTGTGAAATAAATCAGAAATAAAGAATACAAATATAAAACACAGCCTGAGATGTGCTCACTGCTGCTCTCTGATTGGTGTGTTGCTTGACCAATGACCCCCGACCTTTGTTTTGTTATCATTACGTGGCTGTGTGTTTAGATGAAAGCCCAGTGGCGATCTGTTCATCTGTTATACTTTATACCAGGGGTGGGCAATTATTTTTTACAAGGGGCCACTTCAGAAACTCGAGCTGTGTTGGGGGGCCGAATCAAAAATAAGTTGAACTTAATTCTGCTCAATATACCAATACTGAAAAGGTGTTTTACAGTATGTTAAAGATAAGAAATGAATCAGCTTTATACAAAAAGAAATTAGTGCTTTTGATTTTTGTTTTTCAGTTAATTTTACTTGTTCAGTGAGAAAAATCCAGTCTGTCTTGGGCTTGAACAAGTGCACGGAAATCTGGTTCAATGTCTGAGGTGGATATGCGAAGGACAGCTGAGAGGTGATCATCAGTGATAGAGGATCTGTATCTGGATTTGTTGAACTTCATCACTGAGAATGTCTGTTCACATATGTAGGTAGATCCAAAGAGGACCATCATCTTCTGAGCACGTCTCCTGATGTGTGGAAAGTTCTCCTCTTTCAGGGAAGAGTAAAACTCAGGCAGTGAGACTGACCTAAAGTGCTCTGACAGAAGTGTGTCAGACTGCAGGTCAATGAGTTCAAGCTGAACATCACTGGGTGCATCATCCACATGGCATGAAAATGGGGAAAAGATCATGTTCATTTCATTCTCAACTGTTTTGAAGTCTTTAAATCGCCTTGAAAACTCACCATGCAGTGCTTCTAACATGGATGAGTACCTCTGGAGGTGATCAGCTGATGGTGTGGCTTCCTTCAGTGTTGGCAAGTGCGTGAGAATGTTGTCCTCCATTTGGCTTGAGAGAAGCTGCAGCTTTCTCATGAAAGCCTTCACTGCACTGTACATGTCATGCACAAAAAGGCCCTTGCCTTGCAGTTTGACATTTAGTTCACTCATTAGTGCAGTCACATCTACAGCAAAACCAAGGTCTGCCATCCAGTCTGCATCTGAAAGCTGTGGGATGTCGTTTCCTTTCTTCACACAGAAGTCTTGAATCTCTTCTCTCAGGTCCCATACTCTTTTCAGCACTTTGCCCAGGCTGAGCCACCTGACAGCTGCATGGTAGGGTATGTCACGATGTTCAGTCTCACTTTCCTCCAAAAGTGCAACAAACTGTCTGTGATTCAATGCTCTTGCCCTGATGAAGTTAACTATTTTAGTTACAACATCAACAACATGGTTAATTTTTAACACTGACTTACACAACACTTCCTGATGTATAATACAATACAAACATACCTATTTCTGCTCAGGGTTAATTTCTGTCACTTTATCCTGCATTCTCTTCAATAGTCCAACATTTTTCCCTGTCAGATTTGGACAACCATCCGTTGTCACGCCTGCCAGCTTGTCCCATTTCAGTCCCAACTTTTCCACACATGCATTTACCTCCGTGAACAAATCACTCCCTGTTGTTGTACCTTTCATTGACTGCATGGCTGCCAGCTCCTCCGTGATTTTGAAGTCTGTAGTTATCCCACGTAGGAAGATGAGTAGCTGGGCAGTGTCACGTACATCGCAGCTCTCATCCAAAGCCAAGGAAAAAAAGTCAAAGTTGACCGCTCTGTTCTGCAGCTGAAGCTCCAGATTTCCCGCGATGTCCTCAATTCTCCTCGTAACAGTGCGTCGGGAAAGCGGCACTTTCTCAAATGCCTCCTTTTTCTCCGGGCATATTAGTGTCCAACAAACACTCCTTAATGAACTCTCCGTCCGAAAACGGTTTACTTTTAAGACATAACTCGTCTTGACAGCTGCATCTCTGGATGTGGAATGTTTTGTGAAAATGTGTTGTTGGCTTTGCAGCTTAGCTAGCAAAGCATCCGACCCCTTTGCCCACTCTTCCTCAGACAGGTTCTTGTATTTATCTGCGTGTTTGGTAGCATAGTGGCGACTCAAATTGTACTCCTTGAACACAGCGACCTGCGCACCACAAACTAAACACACAGCTTTACCTTTCACTTCTGTAAATAAATACTTAGCGGTCCATGTCTTGTTGAAAACGCGGCATTCAGTATCGATCTTTCTTTTTTTGCCCTTAGCGGACATTTCGAGGACTAGCCGGCCAGCATCACTCGTAGCTGTTACGGCATGCGCGTTTACGTAAATAAATTAAACAACAGCAGCTTCCTTTTCAAAATAAAAGCAACACAGTTAGAAAAGTATTTACGCCATGCAAGCAATACAGCTGTGTTGCTTTTATTTTGAAAAGGTTGCTGTTTTTTTTCATTATGTTATAATTTATGATCAACCGGCCAACGGGCCGGATGTGGCCCGCGGGCCGTAAAATGCCCACCCCTGCTTTATACAGTAAAGCCATCGGAAATAATATGATATACAGTACAGTACAAGTACTTCTGGGTCTCTGTGTTTCATTCAAGCTCGGCTCTGTGTGTGTGTGGCACGAGCGCATTTTGTGAGTGCGCGAGCGGTAACGTGGAATGTTGTTGTTAGCATCTGGTTAGCTAGCTATGCTAACGGATATAAAGAGCTGTTTCTACACCAAGGTGGAGGAGAGTCCTCTCCTGTCAGACTGAGAGGATCTTATAACGTCAGCACAGTGAGGTAAAGGACTCTCTCAGTGTTTAGATAGTTAACTTTAGTGTAAGTTATCTCAGTGGGTCTCAAACGGTTTGGTCACCATTTATGTAAACAAGTATTTGCGAGGAACACCTTTATATGATCATTATAGTTATTAAAAAATAAGAGAATACATGAAAAACAGGTATGAAATACTATAGGACAGTAACACAATAATACAGTTTAAAAGGGGAGTGATTAGTAAAATATCCATAAAGAAAAAGTACATCTGTTTACAGTTCTGTTTCATATGGGTGTTGAGAGATGTAGGCTATCCATAGATCTCTTAATTTTGCTTTCAAAGTGCACCAGATTGATGCATTTAATTTCAATATTTAAAAAAAAATCTTCCCGGGGGAGCATGCCCCCAGACCTTCCTAGAGGAGGTTGGGTCCACCCCCCACCTAAAACATGTTCACATGGATAGGATACTAAATACATTTGCACACTTTTTATATGGTGGCCTATGTCCATATGTTTCTGTTTTGGTGGTCGTGCCACAACCGTGCATGTATGCACAAGTCATAGGTGCGCTATAAAATAGCACTACACCCCTGCAATGTGTGTGAAAGACAATAGACTTTACAGCATGTTTTTTTTAATTGAAGTTGCGTTGGTGTTTGTGTGTTGGTTGTTGACGGCAGTGTGTGCCCCCCGTGGTAAATGATTGCCCCCCCATTCGATTTGTTCTAGAGCCGACCCTGACTGTTTGGTTCATCCTCACAGTTCTCATAGTGTCGTTTGAGCTGTAGCATGGAGCAGTTTTAGGTGAAAACCCCTCTCTACCTTCTCAACACTAAATGTAAAACAGACAACTGGCGGGTCTATATAGTGGAGCATTAAGCAGCTAAATATTTCCCTCAGGGTTTGGTAAAACAGAGCTGAAAGAGAGTGAATCCTGGACTGAAATGTGCCAGTTGGACAGAAACTCGACTCCAAAAGAATTCCTGAGTTTGCAGAATCTTACAGTGTTGACATTTACTGTGCGATGATTTAAATGTAACTATTAAAATGAACTTCCCTGTACCTATTTGAGAAGGTAAATCTGACTGTCCACAGAACGGACAGCTGAAGTACACCAACATCTTTTTTTAATCACCTTCTCCAAGATGGAATTGGTCTTCTATAAAGTGACCGGGAGAAATTAGGGACGCATCTTTCAAGAAAAATAAGTCTAACATGCAGAGAAAGTGAAGATATTTGTACATTTCAAACAGAGAGACAAAACAACTGTGATTTGTCATCACTGTCATACATGCGACGATTCCAAATACTGAGACTTTTCATCAATTTTTCTCTGAAAAACTGGAAATGAAAGACCAGGATTTTCATCACAGGTTGTTCTGATGCATCAAAGAGGTATTTCATAGCAGGACGCCTCTCTCCCTCTCTCTTTTTCCCACTCCTGTCATCACTCAGTTGGCTGTCTGTCAGCATTTTTTCCGTTTTAACTAGCCTTTCTATTCCCGAGTTGTCATATGGGTTTTAGAATAAATTAAAGCAAAAACACTACAGATGGAATATTCTGAACACAGTGTATAGATCTGACATGTTGACCTAGAGAAAATGTGCAGATTTGTTATTGACATGCTGGTTTATAGTTGCGCGTGTAGCAACATTTGATGGTCAACAAGGGCACGTTTGAAACGCAACAACAGCGCACCATTTAGAGCTTCATTATCAGCCCAAGGCCATGTTGACAGATTTTTATCATTTTCACAACCAATTCCATTTTCAGGTCCAATCAACACATACATTGTATAGCAGCCAACAACGTGGTTGTGATACTGTAATGAATTACATTAGTGTGTGTGTGTGTGTGTGTATGTATGTGTAGATTGTAATTATCAGGACTGAAGCAGCAATATGCAAATCCAACACACACTGATTTGAAAATAAAAAGAATAAAACACAAAAGCAATTTCACTTCTTCAATTACATCTATGTAGGCTATGATAACTTATTAAACCACACATTGCTGTAACACGTGTTTAATGTTATGAATTAAAAACTGGAAAAAAATGAAACATTTATTCATTTTAGAAAAAGATAACGGTTTGGTTTGAAGCTTAAATTATGTAGAATAAATTAAGTTAGTTCTTCATGTCACGTAAGTTACATTAAGTATTAAGTTCAGAATTGGAGGGTAGTATATGAGAGAGACGATATTGACAAGGCCTATGATGAATTTCTAAACATTTTTAAATCACTTTATGACAAAAACTGTCCTGTGAAACAATGCAGAGAGAGACACAAACAAACTCACAGTGCATGGATCACTAATGGCCTAAAAAATGCCTGCAAAAAGAAAAATACACTATTTAGACAATTCATAAAATATAGAACTTCAGAAGCAGAAAATAAATATAAAAGATATAAGAATAAATTAACCCATATTCTGAGGATATGTAAAAAAGAATACTATAATAACATATTAGAGAATAATAAGAATAATATGAAAGGTTTATGGAAAGTATTAAATAGTGTCATTAGAAATGGAGCAAAAAGTTCAGGTTACCCTGAGTTTTTTGTTGACAAAAATAATGTTATTAATAATACAGAAGATGTGGTTAATGGTTTTAATGAATTCTTTGTAAATGTGGGGCCAGATCTGGCAGAAAAAATTAAAACCGTAGAAACAACTAAAGGGGAAGATACGGACCTCTGGAATGAAAATAATAGCTCTTTCTTCCTCACACCAGTCGAAGAAAAAGAAATCATAGATACTGTGCGAAAATGTAAAAGCAAATCCTCGACCGATTGGAATAATATTGATATGATTATAGTAAAAGACATTATTGAAGAAATTGCAGAACCATTGACTCATCTCTTTAACTTGTCTTTTCAATCTGGTAAATTCCCAAATAAAATGAAAATAGCAAAAGTTATACCATTATATAAAACTGGGGATAAACACCATTACACAAATTACAGACCTGTTTCATTGCTCTCTCAGTTTTCCAAGATCCTTGAAAAGCTTTTTACAAAAAGACTTGACAATTTCATGGAAACACATCAGCTTTTGGACGACAGTCAATATGGATTCAGGAAAGATAGATCAACATCTATGGCACTAATGGAATTAAGTGAGGAAATAGCAAACTGCATGGACAATAAAAAACAAGCAGTGGGAATATTTATAGGCATTTGACACCATAGATCACAATATTTTACTGACAAAACTGGAACGGTATGGCATCAGAGGGGTGGGATTAGACTGGGTGAGAGATTATTTAAGCAACAGACAACAATTTGTTGAAATTGGTGAACATATATCAGAATACATGAACATAACTTGTGGAGTACCTCAGGGGTCCGTGTTGGGTCCAAAGCTGTTCATAATATACATCAACGACATTTGCAGAGTATCAAATATATTGAAATTTATTTTATTTGCAGATGACACTAATATGTTTTGTTCCGGTGACAATTTGAAAGAGCTAATGGAAGTGATAACAGCAGAAATGATTAAAGTAAAACATTGGTTTGACACAAACAAATTATCATTAAATATAAGCAAAACAAAGATTATGTTATTTGGAAAACATAAAACAAATCCACAGGTGCAATTAATACTAGATAACATAAACATAGAAAGAGTATATGAAATTAAGTTCCTTGGTGTGGTTTTAGACCACAAAATCAGCTGGAAACCTCATATCACTAATGTAAAAGCAAAACTGGCTAAGACTATCGCAATATTGGGAAAAGCCAGACACATTCTGGACTACAACTCATTGTATACTCTATATACAGGGTTCTTACACCTTTTCCAAAGTCAAATTCAGGCACTTTTCAAGCATTTTCAAGGTGCATTTTCATGCTTTTCAAGCATCTTACAGCTGTTGTAAATTACATATTTATATACACATACTTATACTCAAATGATTATTTCCCTACCTCACATTAAATCAGATGTTCTTTATGCTATAAACAACCAAATGTGTGTTTCATAATAGCATTCTACATGAGGATGAAAAATTAAAAATGTTAGAAAAGAAAACTAAGTTTAATATTTCAAAATGAGTGACCCATCTGTACGTAGACTGGGCATCCCATATAACCTGGCTGAGCCAATATAAAACAATCAGCCAAATAACTTTTCAATATAGTATTGATTACTATTTTTGAGGTACTTTTAGGTTGGCAGTAAACACAAGTCAGAGGTAAATGGTGTACTTTGACTCCACTACATGTATTTAATACCTTTAGTTACTTTACAGATGTGGATGAATGATGTGAAATATAATCAAGTGTTAAATCAGACTTTAGTTCCACCTGGAGTAAATTCACAAGCTACTCTGTAGTATACAAAGTCATTCAAACTAGCTGCACCTTTACCAGCTTTGAGAACACTTTCATGATCAATCATTATAAAACATATCATATACAATTATTAGGGATGCTCCGATCGCCAATTTTGGAGCCGATCGCCGGAATCAGTATCGGCCGATACCGATATCGCTCTCTTTTCCTCTCTCCCCCTCTCTCTCTCTCCTGACAGCCCGTCAGTATCTCCTGCAGCTCACTGATCCAGTAATGAGCGACCCGACAGTGAAGAATAAATATATTTATAACTAGTTTAGCTTGTTCCAGAGGTAGATAAAATAGCTAAGTGTGTTAGGTCTAACTCTTAATGTGTGTTCTGCTCCGCTCACCGGTCCGTCACAGCGGGTGGAGCTGCAGGATTTCTGCTTCACACACACGTTGCATACCGCTATTTTATTGTCATTTTCGGACACTTAAAATACTGCCAGACTAGTGAAGCCATTTTGGCGAGCTTGTTTTGCCGCGCACAGAGAAAAGTGTCATGTATTTAACATGCAACGATAGCCTAATCTAAAATTCTCTACGATGGCGTACCTTTCGTGTGGTGTGTGGCTCGTCAGCGCAGACTCTCGCATCGTTATTGTTGCACACTTTGCAGGAGGCTACTCTTGGGCTTCGCTTGACCCTCGTCTTAGCCATGGCTTGTATTTGTCTTCTGCTAGCCAACGCTCGTTGAAACGGCAACCTCCTGGCATACTGTCATCTATCACTCTCATCAGAATGCCCAGGTCACACACTTAACAAAAACACTTGCCGGTCACGCGCATTGCGCGGGAAGGCCGGAGCGGAGCTGTTTTATGTAAAAGCGAAGCAATTAAGCGCGCTCCGACTTCTTTATTTTCTTTTAATCTAAAAAGCGAAGTAAAGCATTTACAATTTCAAGCACTTTTCAAACCTTGAAAACACCTCGTACAATTTCAAGCATTTTCAAGGATTTCCAGCACCCGTACGCACCCTGTATATAACACACTGATATTGCCATATCTGATTTACTGTGTGGAGATTTGGGGAAACACGTACAAAACCAACCTACAGCCGTTATGCACATTACAAAAAAGGGCTATAAGAGTTATCAATAATGTTGGATATCTTGAACACACTAATGTATTATTTTTGAAGTCACACATATTGAAGTTCACTGATCTGGTTACATTTAAAACGGCACAAATCATGTACAGAGCAAGACATAATCTTCCTAGGAAATTAAAAACATTGTTCATAGACAGAGAGGGTGGGTATAATTTGAGAGGAAATCTACATTTGAAACAACTCAAGGTCAGAACAACTCTGAGAAGTATGAGTATAACAATCTGTGGGGTGATTTTATGGAATGGTTTGGAGCAGGAGTTAAAACAAAGCACAAGCATAATTCAGTTTAAAAGGATGTACAGAAACACTTTTTTGGAAAACTATGAGAATGAAGAGAGGTGATTGAAGATGAGAAATTATTTTATATGTATGTATAAATGTAAATGTAAGTAGGAATAACTTGCATAATGACTTAAAGGACAATCATTGATCAAGTAAGGGGTGGGAATTAATAAGCATTTGCTTCCTCCTATTCCCTTTCGGACACATGATTTTTTAAAATTATTATTATTATTATTAATATGAAGACTTTTTTTTGTTGAATATATAAATATTATCGTGAATATGGATAAATACTGTATTTTAACAATACGGTATTCTGTTTTTCACATTTGTTATTTTTAAAAAAAAAATTATTTTTTAATCTGTTCGAAATAAAGATTGAAATGAAATGAAGTAAGTTACGTATTAGGGTTAGGGTCGAAACCTCATATATGTGCTACCAATGGTAACTAATAATGGCCATTGAATCAGTTGAGAGCATTTAAAGTGAATTCTGGCAGACTTGCATGCAGATGTGTTTTAGTTGAGTGACAGGCCAAAGACATAACCTTGACTGTCTGGGTGACAGGGAGAGGGAGAGACTAAAAGACCAAACTGAATCTCAATAAAATGAGAAAAGCACATGAGAAGGAATCCACAAAAAACTGGAAAAATGCATGGGTTAAGAAATTGAATCTGCTATTTCTCTTTCTATGATTTGCTTTCAACTTTTTATGACACGCAATGTAGAGTTCTAAGTTAAACAATATGCCAATAGCATCGGTAATAGAGCTATAGTATACAGAGGGGAAAAAGCTAGCCTTGCTCACCATATAGCTCAAATATAGGCCTTGAAGCGCTGTTAAATCTTAATTTGACACATTATAGCATATATACCTCACATAAGAAGTCGAAAATAAAATGGGTGAAAACAATACTTGTCATATGAATACGCCTGGCTAGCTATTCTGTTGTTCTGCTTTCAGTTTGTTATGCTTGGCTAATGGTCTCCTGCAGCTAGCTTCATATTTACAGGAAAGATATGAGAGTGGTATAGATGTTCTCACCTAACTCTTACCAAGAAATAAAATAAATGTATTTTCCAAACTCTGATCTTAAACTACGATTGACATATTCCAATGGTATGACATCACACATAAGAATACATTTACACTAAAACGGTCCAGCAGGAGCAGCTGTGTTCAATATTATATTACAAGTGTCCTGTCCAAACACAAGACAGAGCTCACTCCCATAAATTCCAGCAGCATCGAAACTTTAACAGTGCCAAACGCCTTTGACGCATTTTTATTTTTTAAGATATAGCTTCATCTCATGTTATTTTTCACAAGCCAATACAAGGTACCTGTTCAGCAACCAACCCCAGTTTCTGACACAATTACCCCCTCGGACCTCTTCAGGATTGTATGAACCCTTCAGGCCAGACAGCATCAATAAGTGCCTGACAGGCCTACGAGGAGCCCCATTCCCAGACAGCAGTGGCAAGATAAAAGACAAATGAAGAATAATTGACTCACAGCTCTCGGCCAAAGGGATTAGTATGACTGAACTCTTGGGATCCCTTCCACTTTCTCTCTCTCAATCTCTGTCGGTCTCGCCCTTTCCCCATCTGTCTCCCTGTCTGGTTCGCTGTTCAATTTCTCATGGCACCACGAGCACCACCCCAGAACCACACTGTCCATTAATACCCCACAGAAAAGGAAAAAAAAGTTATTAAAGACTTCAATAAACGTCATTAAAAATCTAAAGGGAAGTGAGGGACCTCCTTTGAAATGGCAACTCAGAGTTGACCCAGTGATCAAACTTTTTCGTTCCCCAAAAACTCCAAAAACTCAAGCAGGCCAAATGAGAAAGTAAAAAAAGGACACTTGCCACAAACAAATGTAGTTCAAGGTACTCAAAGTCTGTCTTGTTTACACATTGTTATGCAGAACACTGTTGTACTTATTCTGTTTGAAGCGACTCATTCTTTTCCAAGGGTTTAAAGAATCCAACAGTCTCACCAGTCAGTAAGCTCAATGGTAAGTCTATTAATCACAGATTCTGCTGTGTCATTTTAAGATGTGTTTGTTCCTGTCCTGGAAAGACTTTGTAACAAGAGAGATCTGTGATCTGTGTTGTTACCCTAGGCGACTGTGAAATCTTGAAAACCCTGATGAGCTAGTATTTCTTCTTGCAGAACTGTCTGCATTGAGGAAGAAGGGAAATAGAATAGAATGAACATAGGAAATGTGTTATTTTCCTGAAATTTTGAACTTTTTTGCCCCTAATTTCAAGGCAAATTCACATAATACACACGTCCCTTTTGTGTACAGCACCTTTGCGCACATCTCAGTGGCTGTGTTAGCCTGTAAAAATGTGGCCCCTTGTTAAATGCATAAGGTGTGTGTATATCTGGTTGGGTGGGGTTCGGGTGGTTGGTTAACTTATGTTTTCAAACATTTGAATGGAGGTGCGGATTTTCTCATAAAGTTCCAGGTGGCTGTAAACTGACCCGCACATCCTGTTATCCATCTGATAATATTATAACTTTTGTGAAATAAGATTGTCTATAAATACTATATTATTCGTTTTGGCTAAACCAGAATGAATGAAATATTCAAGATAGCCTGATGACCAATAAAGGACATTTGACACAGGACTAAGTACAGTTGTAGAGATAGCAGACGGAAAAACGTTATTATTAATAAAGAAATGACAGAAAATTGATAAAAAAAACTATGATTTGAGAATAATAAGAAGGCAGATGCCACTAATGTCTTTATAGTAAATGCAAGGCTAAGGGCTGAAGCCAGTGTGTTGGTGGACCAAACTGTGTTTCATACTTTAGCGGGGCACATGGTATCAGTCATTTCTTGAGCTCCACCTTCCTCATCGTATGGCACTCTAATTCCATCCATGTATTAATGCAGTGGTCTATGGAGCCATCATTTTACCCACTCATCTCACTAGCCCAACCAATTCCTCCCTCCTCCATCTAGTACATCTCGCTAAACGCTGCCATTAACCTCGTGCTGCCCAGTATCCTCCCATGATCTCCCCTAGCTCCCAATACTTAAGACCTTGCAAACCCAGTCCTCTCTCCTGGGTCCGTGTAGGCCATCTGTGCTCCAGACAGGATGGAAAGGCAGCGTTGAGATGCTGCCTGCATGCAGCATGTCCAGGGCAACACAGATCAATGCGAGGGGTGTGGATGAGTGAGTGAGATGATCATTGATTGCCAGGAGGCAGCCCACTGCCAAGAGTAGAGAGGGAGGGGGGCAAGGCTGCATTACACCCATTGAAGGCCTCAGGGGGCCACGATTGCCAGAGGCAGGAGATTCATGTTTGTGTGTGTAACAAATACTAGTATGAATTCTGGATATTTCTACATGTGAGACCACTATAGGCTATTGCAACCTTGAATGCATTCTCATTACTGCCACACGCATTCAAACATTCCTCATAACATTTTATTGTGTGAAAAGGAAAGAAACAAGAAGCCCTTAAAAGGTTCACATTTTCCCTAGTTTTTCAAGGTGTATATTCATAACATAAGTATACAGTATGTCCTATAGCTCCTGTATGCTTTTTTACATTGCCGTATCTCATTATTTCTCCCGCCCGCTGATTCTCAGGACCTCACTAGAGCTTTCAAAAGATTTCTAAACCCAACCAGGGCAGATAACCTACAAATGGTTCAGAAGATCTGACCCTCAGCAGCTGTTTGAATTTTACCAAATTAAAGGTAGGGTAGGTAAGAATGGAGAAACCAGCTTGAGTGCGCTAGAATTTGAAACTACGCAGCCGAAAAAAATGTGCCCCTTCTTTCAGACTTCCTTACAGAGCCCCTCCTCCAACACACACGAACGCGCACATGACCAATGAGGGCACGAGATAAGTTTGAGCACGAGATGGAAGGCTGACAGGCAGGTAGGCCATCCAGTTATTTTAGCCGGGCCGGCTAAAATAATTGGTCTAGCTTTTTACAGCGCCACGGCTTCCACAGATGACATTTTTTTAATGTATTTATTGTCAAAGCATTTAATGTATTCATTGCTATCGGGATGTTAAGAGCATTCCATGGAATATAACAAAAAGTGTTTCTGAAGTGAATTACCTACCCCACCTTTAAGGTTGAATATGAAAATACTGATTCATTTTTTATGTATTCTCTGACATAACCATGAAACAGAGAATCTAGCACTACATACGAGCTTCACATCTTTAAAGAAGTGCCGGATGCAAAGCAATATACAGAGGAAATGTTCATTTAAATTAACTCGTCTGAATCCAATACGTCCGTCTAATTTGCTTCCTTCTTCGAAGTGCCGATTACTTTGTCAGTTCTCCCTTGATTTAGTAGTTTGAAGTGTTCACAAGATTACTTTTCCCTGTGTTCTGTATTCTGTAAGCTGCAATATTTTGATTAATTTTGTGTAATAAAAGAGATATCCAGTCATTTTTAGATACTGTTTGATGGATAAACCCCACCGGCTTGTACTGAGAGACGGCCAATTTAACATCTGATGTACAGCAGTGATGTGTGCCTAAACTGGTCTGCTGATGGGACCGAGGGTGCATTGATAACTCCGCTCCAGCTGTTTCCAAGCCACTGCAGGCATATAAATGTTTCCCTTAATTGCCTACAATTAAAAGTTTCTGCATTTTGTGTGAGATTCAGGCTAATCTTTAGCTTTAGTCGGTGCTAGGGTACTTCCATAGCTGATAACATATTAAAATAACCACCATAAGTAAAAGGTGAATCAACAATTAGCATCAGTTAAACATTTTTAGTGCAATTATTGGATAGTTATAATTTAACAGTATTTCTGTTCATCGTTTAATTGTTGCATTGTCTTTTTTATTATATTCTATCTTGTATTTTTGTGACACTATATATGATTAGGATCGAAAATATTGTTATGGTATTTTATGGAAACCACTTATTAACTATTAATAAAGGGAGCATTTAAGGCGGGAACTGATAATAAGGGATAAACAAATAGTGAAATGTGTATTACATAGTTCAAAGCATGTAACGGGTTAAATATAAAAAAAAAAGAGTGTTGCTAGGTTAATGTTCACATTTGCATATATTGTGTTGACAGTTTACCTTGGTTATGCACCTAACAAGTGAACAGATCAGCTTTATTGGGACAGTAGAGTTGTGGTTTGATCACGTGATTGACAGCTTGAGCAAACACCCTTCAACTCACAAACTGTTATCAGATTATCTGATAACAGTTTGTGAGTTGAATCATAATTTTGATGGTGCAGAAAAGTAAGTAAAATTCCCCAGGGGCACGTCTAACTAAAGTAAATAATATGAACTGGCAAAAACTTGCAAGACAGAAAAAACAACAGACTGAATAGTATTTTCTAACTTGAGCAGAACATTGTGTGTTAGCGGAACCCATTGCTCAACCCCGTCTCACGCATTTTGTTTTTTTGCCGTCCGTGAGTAAAAGAAATGGGGCTCAGAATACTGAAATCTGTATTTTTAAAATCTTTTTTTCCTTCTAATTTGTTATTCTTTTATAAATAACACACTGTTATTTACTCAACAATAACACACAATTATCTTTGTTTTTATTTATTTGTTTAATTCTATAATCTCTGGCTTTTTTGCCATCCGTCAGGAACTGTATTTCAAAATAAAGTCACCGGAAACAGACATTTCCGGGACATTTCGATACACACCCACTGAACTGATTACCCAAGATCCTCAGCTATGGTTGAAGCTCGGTGATTGGATGTTTTAGCCGCAATGCACGTTGGGATATGGTGTTTATGCGATGTGAAATCCGAAAACATTTAAAAAAAAGAAAATAATACTTTAATCCGAGTGTGCTTGCTTTTCTCTTTGAAAGTCATCACATAACGGCATTGTAATACACGGTTCGGCTGCATTAAATATTACACATCTGCCGTAGTTATTTATAAAGCCCTGATTAGAAGACTTCTGGACAAACTGGAAGAACTGCCACCGAAACTGAATACGTGAATCATAAATATATCAGCAACCGCCTAGTGGTTAAAGCACGTTATTGAATTTCTTTGTTGAATATGTTATATTTGATGAAAAAAATATTAAGAGTACATACAAAATAGGGGGAAAGTAGAAGGTCAATGATCGAAATATAGAATATTAAAAATCAAGAAGATACTGTAAGTGATCTCTACAATAAAACAGTTTAGTGCCAGATGTACAAAGATATTCAAATCAAATCAAATCAGGTTTTATTTATAAAGCACATTTTAAAAGCGATTTTTGGTCGAGCCAAAGTGCTGTACATGTAATAAAAAACACATTACTACAAAACACAATAAACGACAATAAATTACAACAGATATAACTTAAAAAACAAAATAAGAATAAAACACACGGAAAAGTCAGGAGTCATGCTCCGCTCTAATTAGAAGGCCAGAGAGAAGAAGTGTGTTTTTAATGTGGATTTAAAAACCCCTACGGTCTGGGCCGACCTCACATGGAGGGGCAAAGTGTTCCAGAGCCTGGGGCCAGCTGCTGCGAAGGCTCGGTGCCCTCTGGTTTTTAGCCTGGTCTTGGGCACTACCAGCAGCAGCTGGTCAGCAGACCTTAAAGCTCTGGCTGGGGTGTAGCGCTGGAGCAGTTCAGTTATATAGGCCGGAGCCAGCCCATTTAGTGCTTTAAAAACAAATAAAAGGACTTTAAAATCAATTCTGAACCGAACTGGAAGCCAGTGTAATGAGGCCAGAATAGGGGTGATGTGGTCGCGCTTTTTGTGACCAGTCAACAAACGTGCAGCCGCGTTTTGGACTAGCTGTAAGCGTTTGATTGAGGCCTGGTCCATACCCACATACAGAGCGTTACAATAGTCCAGTCTCGAGTTACAAAGGCGTTGATAACCCTTTCTAAGTCTTTAAAAGATAAATACGACTTGGTTTTGGCCAATAGTCTTATTTTAAAAAAGCAGGATTTTACTACGGTGCTAACCTGCTTGTCAAATTTAAAAGTGCTGGTGAATGTCACTCCAAGGTTCATGACCGAGGGGAGGATGTTTTTTTTTATAGAGCCCAGAATATCAACCGGAGAGGCTGGAGGTTGCGGTCCAAAAAAGATGACCTCAGTCTTGCTCTCGTTGAGGTTGAGGAAGTTTTTGCTCAGCCAGGATTTAATCTCTGCTAAGCAGTCCATTAGCTGCTGTAGTGAGTGTGTGACATTTGCTTTTAGAGGCAGATATATCTGTACATCGTCGGCGTAGCAGTGGAAGGGAATGTTATGTTTTGTGAGTATTGAACCTAGGGGCAGTATGTACAGTAGGAAAAGGATGGGGCCCAGAATCGAGCCTTGGGGAACCCCACAGGTAAGAGGGGCTTTGGCAGAGGAGAAGGCACCTAGCTGTACCGAGAAGCTACGGTCTGTCAGGTAGGACCTGAACCATGCAAGGGCAGAGCCTGTGATGCCAGCGGACTGTTCAAGCCGTGACAGCAGGATGCTATGGTCCACAGTGTCAAAGGCAGCTGTCAGGTCTAACAGCACCAAGACAGCTGGGCTACCTGAGTCGGCGGCTAGGAGCAGATCATTAAAAACTCTTAAAAGAGCTGTTTCAGTGCTGTGCATGGGTTTGAAGCCAGACTAGAACTTTTCATGGATTCCATGCGTGGTTAAAAAGGACTGCAGCTGGGCGTAGACTACTCGCTCCAGGGCTTTTGATAAAAAAGGCAGCTGGGAGTTGGGCCTAAAATTTGCGAGAATGGAGGGGTCGAGATTTTTCTTTTTAAGGAGTGGCTTAACCACGGCATGTTTGAAGGCAGCTGGGACACATCCTGAGGTAAGAGAGGTATTTAAAAGTAATAAAATACTTGCTCCAACTATATTAATAGGAGGATGTGCAAAACAGACAAACTAATTCACCTTTATTTAAACATTAAAGAATGCTTTAGGTTAAGGTCGTCTTTTAAATAAGAAAAAAGCTTTGGGGGTATCTACAGATAAATATTAAGCCTGACAAAGTACTTAACGTCTAATATATTGCTTTCCTGCAATGTTGAAGCACTTATTTTAACCGATATTATACATATTTATTGTACTCTTATAAGATGTATGTAGATAGTGTTGATAATTTGTGATCTTCTCGCTCCCAGGAAAGAAACTTAAAATAACGAGACTAATGGAGTCTCTGAAAAGGTTCAAATGGGTAGTTTAATTAAGTAACGTGGTTGAAGAACAAGCATGGGTAATGGAGAGACAAAGCCGGTGATGTCTTCAGGGAGGCTGCAGCGAAGAAAAGGGGCGAGCGGTCCTCTGTCCGCTGTTTTTATCCATGTCTCGTCGTCTCCCGCTGTGCAAATAGTGGGTCCTCCCTACACATTTGCCGGTTCGATATCGCGAGAGCACAGATGATTTCGACATTGATATTCTCTGCCTACTTCCTTAAGCATTTTCTCCTCATTATCTCTGTCATGACTTTCTATTTAATACCTTATAAACAGCTGTAATCGTTAGTTTAGAAGTCCTAGAAACACTTTTACGACAGTTCTCATTTACGGTAACTCCCTCTGACGTCATAGCTACTCACGTAATGTGTAAACACTCCATGATCAACTGTACCTTCATTTAATATTCAGCAGTAGTAATATCTTAACGTCTATCGATGTAGTGTTAAAGTCCGTTCGTTTTTGGTGTATAACACTCCAAGTCACTTTCACTTTACATTCAGAAAACGCAACATTTAGTCACATGCTAACCGGACAAAGGACCTTCAGAATAAAAGCTTGGCATTGATTTCCTGAGAACTTCCGGGTTTTTCCACAATAAAAACAGCTTTAAACTGACGATATATTTTAGACTGAATTATGCTGTTTAACATTGATTTTAATTTCTAACAATCCCTCCTTTCACACCTTTTAAGGTGTGAACACAATACTAAAAGTAATGAGTTCTTCATCTGACTGCTTTTAAACTGACGGTATGTTTTAGACTAAATCATGCCATAAAACATTGATTTTAATTTCTAACAATAGAATAAGAAATGTGCAGAATAGGAAAGTTTAATGGTGGAGGTATACACACATATTGATATATGTCTTGTAATGCACTGTTGAGGAACCTGCAACCCAAGTTTTTCATTCACTGCATAACTACACCGTAGTTGTGTATATGATATGTCAATAAACCTTAGACAATCTTGAAATCTTGAAAGGGAAGTGCAAAATAGCCATTATATACAGTCTTTAATTAACTATTAGGAGAGAATAACGAGTAATGAATACACTTTATAGAGATCTGCAGATAAATGTTTATTCTTTTCAAGCACCAATTATCAAATATCTCACCTGATTGTTGGCACTTGACAATCAACTTCCCTGAATTTTACTCAGGTGTAACTAAAGTCTGATTTTAAGATTGTTTATATTTCACATCATTATTCAGAATCTGCAAAGTAACTAAAATAAATGTAGTGGAGTAAAAATACCAGGTTAAAGGTGGGGTAGGTAAGTTTGAGAAACCAGCTCGAGTGCGCTAGAATTTGAAAATACACAACCGGAGAAAATCTGCCACTTCCTTATAGAGCCCCTCCTCCAACACACACGAACGCGCACATGACCAATGAGGGCACGAGATAAGTTTGTGCACAGATGGAAGGCTGACAGCAGGTAGGCCATCCAGTTATTTTAGCCGGGCCGGCTAAAATGATTGGTCGTGCTTTTTACAGTACTACGGCTTCCACAGATGACATTTTTTTATGGATTTTTTGTCAAAGCACTTAAGATATTCATTGCTATCGGGATGTTAAGAGCATTCCATGGAATGTAACAAAAAGTGTATCTCGAGCCGGTTTCTCAAACTTACCTACCCCACCTTTAACCTCCGAATTGTAGAGTAAAATTACAAAGTAACAATAAATTGCATGTTTTACATGCTGCTGTGTATTACTTGGGATCAATAAAGTATATCTTATCTTATCTTATGATGATCGATGACTACTGCCATATTTGCAAAATGTGCCTCTGAACCTTGACAAGTGCATGTTTCAAGGCTTATCAATTAACAACAGGAGGGGTCACAGACATAAGACCAGCTATTAAATAAAGCTCTTCTGACCTGAGCTGTCATGTGGGTATATATTAATGCTGCCCATTATAGACACAAGCAATTTTCACCCATTTATTAATTATATGTTTTAAATTTGATAACACCAATGTGTTTGTTAAACCTCCAGGGGTGTACACAGTTTAATACTGGCAACTTATAATTATGGGAAATACGAAAACGTCTTTTAAAACTACAATTCCCAGTAGAGACGTGCCATAGAACATGTTGCGAAACACAATAGCCAGCATGTGTAGTTCTGGGGGGGGGGATTGGGCTGGACCCGTTCGAGTCCTATTTTGGATAGTCTGCCGTGGTTTCGTTCCATTTCAAAGAGCTGTCTGACGCTTGGCGTAACCTTGGCGCACTGCCACTCCAACATCCAATCACAGAGCTTGAAGACTAATCACTGGGTTTGTCAAGCAAAGGGACTGTAGTCCCAAACGATAGCTGAGGATTATGGGTAGTGTAGTGTCTTTGGCCATCCTAAACTCCTAAAAAACTATTTGTTTCTCCGAATCGAAGGGGAAAAACACAAAAGCATTGTACACAATTTAAACCAATCAATGTTGTGTAATTAACAAGGATAAACTGATGTTTTTAGTTGACAGTGAGGGGAATACTTTCGGTTTTACTATGAAAACGTAGAGACCGGAAATACTGTTTTCACCCGAAGCTGTTGCCTGGCAACGCAATTTTGTTGATAGTTTATTTTGAAATTCAGTTCCTCACGGACGGCAAAAAAACCAGAGATTATAGAATTAAACAAATAAATAAAAACAAGGATAATTGTGTGTTATTGTTGAGTAAATAACAGTCTGTTATTTAGAAAAAAATAACAAATTAGAAGGAAAAAAAGATTTAAAGAATACATATTTCAGTATTCTGAGCCCCATTTCTTTTCCTCACAGACGGCAAAAAAAGTCAGACATTATAGAATTAAAAATAAAAACAATAATCGTGGCTTGAGTAAGAAAATGTTTTTATGAACCACACAGCTTCCGGTATTCCAAGACCCGGTGCAGGCACGAAACATACTACCAATAGAAATACATTGCTTTTAAAATCGTTCTATGTGACACGAAAAAAAGGGGAAAACCGTGTTGGTGAACACGAATCAATAGAATAAATGTCGTGACTATAACACGGAATGCCGTGACAGTGGGTTGCATTGCTAGCATCGGTTTTCAGTGCATTTTACTACCAGCTATTAGCATGTATTCTTATCTAAAAATGAAATGTATCTTTTATCAACCTTAACCAAGTAGTTTGAGTTGAATAACCCTCAAAGCCACTGTATGCATCTCATCAATGTTTTGTTTGTCATGGGTATGGAAGGCAGAATAACTGAAATGCAGAAAACAAAATGGAGGCAGGTGTAAAGAACTAAAAAGGAACTTTGATCACCAAAAGCTAATAACAACAACGACAACAACAACGACGATCACCACTGTTAGCTAGCTAGCTAACAGTGGTGATCGTCATATGTTGATTGCATAGAGAATACTTTTCAAAATAAAACAGGAAACAATAACCAAGATCACGACAGTGTTGATAAGGACTTTGTTAGGGTGTAGCAAGATTGTCCTTTATCAACGTGCTGTTTGGCAAGAGATTTGCTGTGTAACGGCTATCATCATCAGTTAGCTAACATTAAACAACAGTGTATTAATCCTTACTAAAGATTACTTCTTAAATAATTAAGTTCTTTGCTATACAGTAGATCCTAGAGCAACACTGTCTCTTGAGAAAGTGAAGTGGTGGATGACGTGATTTTGAATCTGTCATAGGAAATAAAAACACTGTGGAAGTATTTCCACAAGTCAGGTGACTCAAAGCTACTGTCAGTAATAATCAGAGAATTCTGCACCCTTCTGTAAGGCATGGCTTTTAAAATAAGTCATGCAGTCCTGACCAGACAGGAAATAACACAAAATAACTGAAGACAATTCCCCATCAGAAGGTATTCCAAGATGGCACACACTTTGATATGTTTGTGAATATTTGTTCTCCTTTTTATGTTGACAGAAATGTAGCTCAATTTAAATGCTAATTTGGGATATTTTGCGCAGCAATGTGCCAGCAGACTTTTTTTTCCAGTAAACTAATTATACAAATGAGATGCGCTCCTCATCCAGCTATGAGTCACTGGAGAAAAAGAGGGTCAGTTTTTCTTTACAGTCATTACAGCAAGGTCCTCGGAGTGGAATGGCGTTTGTAACCTCGCCTCTAAGCCAAAGAGTATTTTGTCCCCCTTTTTCCTGTCTTTGTGGACTCTTGTGGACTCTTATGGACAGACAGCCTGGATAAATGCAAAGTGAAGACTGAGGGATTTGTGCAAAATTGAATAAACTATGTTACTCCATACAGAATCATTTAAATGCACAATTCAGCTATGTTAAAATAGTAGCACCCCGCTACTTTGACTGCAGAGAATTATCCTCCATTTGCCCTTTTTTATATTTTATTACTCTGATCAGTCATGCTGTTTATCAGCGCTGCTGTCGTGAAACATTCTGAGCACATCAACCACGGAGCATGAATACTTTATAAAGGCAATAAAGCATGTGTTTATGGTCACTGCAATTATAAAGAGTCATTCCCCCTGTGCAGTCCCTCCGTTAAATTTCTTATAATTATCACCATGTCGACAAATTTGAGCTTTATTATAGATGAAGAGTGATCATCAGCTGTGGTGTTTTTATTGAATTCTTAAATGTTGCCAAGCCTAGTGTCATGCGGCGGGAAGAAGAGATTAAAAACTGGTCAGATGATTATGGGCAGCATGTGGATCACAGCAAGTGAAGGAAGCTGCTGTGCTATGGCTGTCAGACTCCACACATGTTAGACAGATGATAAAGGAATATTATTGCTGCAGACAATCATGGTAAAACACATGTTAGAAATTCCTCAGGTGAAATGCTTTTTAGACTAGAATATTTACATGTATATTGACATTTCACTTTTCCATGTCTTATTTATGCTTATTAGTTGTTTGTTTGTCAAATAAGTTGTACTGTAAACAGGTAGAGATAATAGTACAATGGGAGTAAATGGGCTTCCATAAACGTTCAGTGTAATACTCATAATAATTTGTGAACTGTAAATACTAACATAATTAAATTCTGGGCTGTACAACAGTTTATAAAACCAAGCTTTTGAAGATTAAAATGAGTTTGTGCTATATACAGTTGTTATGTTGTATTTAAAATGGAAGTAAATAGGCATTTGTAGACATTGTATTTAAGCATTGTATAATATTAACTTTATAGGTGTGCAGCCATACTAATTTAGGAATTGTAAACAGATTGATTTTTGTTCTTTGCTTTACCAAGGGAATATTGATGGAAAACCGGAATGTTTGCTTCAGGAAAGTCTCATAAATATTGCTGTTCAGTTAATACATGTGTAAAACAGCTTACCCTAATGTGACTCGTACAGGCTTAGTATCGTTTACTCAATGAGTCTGAAATGTAATTATACAAATACGGATATAGTTTAATCAGACTTATACTCCAATACTAATGCAATGATGTAGCTTTTGTAGTCATTTCAAGGTTACCTTGCATACTAAAAGGGACATATTATTATGCTAACATTGAGTTGTCCTGGTGACAAGATACTTGAGGTGAACACAGCCTGACCCCGATCTCAAAGTTTCATCATTTCTATACAGAATGTATATAATGAATTTGTGAGTCATTCTGGAGTGTTCATTAAGCTCTCATGTTGTACCATTGGTGCTCCCTGGTTAACAAGACAGAAAGGGTGCTTTTGTGAAAAAACTAAGCCACCCACTTATATTCTGTAGTTAATAAACCTGCAAATAGGTGATTAAGGTTAATAAAATAGCGATGTGATATTTTCTGTGTTGCACACGAGGCAGGGATAGATATAACAGGTATATAATAAGTAATGCAACTGCTAGAAAGAGCCTTGGTTGATCAAAGAAGCAGCCAGAGCTACTTGAAAGGATACAGAAAAGCAGAGTATGTTTTCCTGGGTGACCTTGTAGCCTACTGAGTTACCTGTTCAAAGTGTCCCCGTGAAGAAAACAACAATTACTGTCATGGGTGGATGATGAGAGGCAAAGCACCTGGAGAAAAACGTGCAAATGGATGATCAAAAACTCATTATAATGCCAAGTTAGCTTCCAAAAAAGAGTCATTTGTGATTCTAAGCTTAAACAACAGAGTTGACCCAGCAACCTGTACCAAGATGGCTAAGTAGATATTTGTAAAATATTTTGGCTTCACATGACACAAGCATTACAGATTAAAATGTCACTATCAATGTAAAATCTTGTATTGTACAAAGAAGAACACAGTTAGAAATGAACAACTTTAAGGAAGAAAATGTTCTTGGCTCTAACACAAGCTTCATCAAGGACCTGATATTATTTAGTTTGTAGTTGAAACCTTAATTAATGCTCAATGTGAGGGATGGTGACACTCAAAATGGTCATTAACATTTATTACATTTTCAGTAGTGAAATCCGTAATACGCTTTTTCATTAATTTCACCATTTATTAGAGAGGACACCCAAGCATAGTTAAACATGACATAATAGGTTTTGACTGATTGCTCACACGCTTTATGTTAAGAGCTTTTCTGGATATTCATACTATAATATAAAATCAATGCACATATTTTTATAGAGTGATCCGACACAAGAACAATCTCCTTTATAACCTTAAAATGGCTCATTAAAAAGTATTTTGTGGTTTTATTTTTTTTAGATGTGCTTAAGAATAATAGGTCCAATTTATAGATACTATTGATTTTACTTGATTCTTACATTAACAAAATACATACATACAATGTATCTTATAATATATTTTCTTCACTTCCAGTTGGCACTATAGGGCAGTTAGCATTTTACAGCTAATGCTAAGGAGACTCCCCCTCCTCCCCTGTATAATGTGGGATGAACAGAACAGTGAGTACAAAAGAGCTGCCAATGCCTCAGGAAGTGTTAAAATAACAAAAACAAAAAGTATGGTCAAGTGGGAATTAGCACCAAAAGTGTGACAGCAATGTTTCCAGGTATAATTAAGTAAAACAATTCATATTTATGCTTTAAAGTGCATGAGTGTGTTCCACCTCTGGTTTGGGGATATTTGATCGAGGCTCACTGGGGTTTAGACTAAAAAACGTTTAAGTTCAAGTGTCAAAAGAAGAAACAAAGCATTATCCTCAGCGGAGGAGTACGGAGTGTTTTTAAGTCCAGGGGATGTAATGCCACAGATAGCATCAGGTTAGGTGCACTCACAGATACACTCACACGCTCCCATGTGGGAGGATTATGAATGGAAGGTACAGCCCATTGCTTTCTAATAACATCCTCTAATCTCTTGCCAGCTGCCCTTGAGGCTGTCTACTCAGAAAACATTGCAACTTTTCACTTTCAATAAAGCACCTCCCTCCCGTTCCCGTCTCACACTTTTACCGGCGAGGGGAGGGCTGCGTACCGTTCTCCATCAAAGAGATTGGACAGGGTTGGCCCTATAGTTGGCTGTGGAGAGAGAAACCCATTTTTATCCCCTACCCTGTCAGCTTGAATTAACTGTACAACCCCAACCTTTCAGAAGCACCTCTGCCCATGCGACACTGTCTGCATGGTTTTCTATTTTCTCACAAGATTCTTTCATCTCCTGTCTCCTGCAGTACATTATCACCAGTAATTTCCCCACAGTGGCCTTTAAGGGCACGATCATGAAACGTTGAAATCTGCGGCCCCCTTTGTGTCAGGTGTTGTAATGGCGGGGCAGGCGGGGTATGTGCATCGACCAACCTTTCATCCAACCTAATGGCTCAGCTCAAACTTACCCGCCCGACGACATAATATCAGAGGCCTCTGCTTTGTAATCATTCCTCATAAGGGTTACCATGTGATTTTCTTTCTGAAGACGCTCATTCCCTATTACGCTGATCCTTCCATCAGAAGTTTTGCCCCGTCGCTTTAAACTCTGTCGTCATTTGTATTCATCACATTTTCCATTTCTCCGACTCCCTCTCGCCATGATGCCGCATAATAGGTTTTGTGCGTATAAGGGTTTCTTTTTCCAATTAGCATGGAATCATTTCTCCAGCACTAATCTCGAGCCTTGCATATAGCCGGCCCGCCCCCCTTACCCATCTTTGATTTAACGCTTGGCGTGAATACGGGGGTGTTGGAGGTGCAGCCATGTTGGAGAATCCCCGCGGCCCACAATGTGTTCACCTCCTGATTGCTCGCCCTCCCAGGTTTAGTGCTGGTTTATGGAGCATGATATGAAATAAACCCTTTTCGGTCTCCCAACAAAGATTGGTGGCGTAACTCGCACTCAACTCTGGGAGCTCCGCGTTCAAGGATGAGGAGTTCTTGAGATGCGTTTACGGCAAGGTAGGAAAGCCGGAGATGACGGGAATGTTAATATATGAACACATGTGTTCAGAGTCTCAGGGAAAGACAGTGGTGCCGCCACCTAGCAGCATTCAATCATCTTTCCAAACCACTGCCCCAGATGAACAAAAGCAGATGAACTGTGTTTGTATTTCATAATAAAAACCCCAAGTATTAAACTTCAAAAACAATTTAATTACAGCCACCAACCACTTCTTTTTCCCAGCTGAATTGGCCTTAATGATTATAAACCCCGACAGCGCAATAGAGGCTATCAGTATGTAAAGTGCACTATGTTTATTATCATGGATATCAGAAAAGTAATGAATACATCAATTGTGTCTGGTCATGGTAAATATAGATGTCTTTCAATCCCAGGCTTTGACCACAAGCTCTTCATTTGTGGTTAATAATAAAACCTGCTGGGAAAGAAAACATTCAAAATGCAAATTGTTAAATACACACACACACACACACTACTCTATTTATCAGGAACACAGCCTGATTAGATAGGGGACCAGTGGTGCAAAATCAATTTGAGGTGATTTAAACCACTAAAGCAAAAAGCCAAAATCCTTATCAATCCATTATTTATTAACCAGCTGTCACAACAGGTAATATTAGGTATAAGACCTCTTTTCAAATAGTATGTGATTATTCTCTTTTTATTCATAGCGATCGATAATGTATGATATATATAATGTTAATACAAAGTCCAATCAAAAACGTTGTATTTTTAGATTACATTTTCATCCCGACATCGGATGCCTGAAGAAAATAAAGCTGTTGGTAGGATATGGGACATGAGTTCTAGCCTGCAGAGTCAAATAAAAAACGTTTTATGCTCATCCATACACCATTCCCTTCAACAGCATCATTCTACTCCCAACATGGATGCACATAAAACATTTGAACGTTTTTTTGGAAAAAAAAACACCCAATGGGGAATTATAACTTTAGAGAAACAGAACCTTAATCATCTTGACAAAATAGTTTGAAAGAGAACATTTATTGACGTGCAAAATTATCTTTTTACAAGAATTAGGCCAATGGTGCATTCACATACAGTACTCATTGGGTGGTCCCATTTCCCAAGTTGGAAACTCTATATTCTGACTTTGTTATGTTCATGAGCTGTAAATAGTCATGTGGAAACATCAAAAGCTCTACAAAAAGAAAGGGATGGATCGACTGTGGCGTAGGGGCATCTCCCAATCAAAGGTGCAACCCTACATTTATGAAGTCTACAGTGGTAAAGTTTATGTAAGTTGCTTTGTAAACAAGCTTAATAATGCAATTTAATTAAATGGACGGCCTATGGTGCCTTCACATACTCCTTGGGGGATCACACGTGCCAAGTTTGGAACCTTTTGTGTAATCATGAGCTTTAGGTTGTAATGTGAGAACATCATAAACGCTTAGAAGAAAATTATTTGGACCTCATATGAATCTCACAATGGTAACGGACATTTATTGGGTTCTTACATGGCCTTTCACAAAGTTTTATGAAAATAGGCACAGACAAACTGAGCCAAGAACATAACATCATTTGCAAGGGTTAGGGTTATAGGGTTAGCTTTGGGGTTAGGGTCTGGTTGGATTTGTGTACCAATAGAAACAGTTTCAGAACTGTAGAACTGATGGGCTAGTGGTTGATAGCCGCAATGTCCACTCCCAGCCTCTCTCCCAACTGGCTGTTGAATACAATTAAAATGTATTAAACTTATTAAAAAAACTGTACAGCTGTAACATCAGAGACTGCACGAATCACTTAGCATTAAATACATGTCCACTTTCATTCTCACCGGCTGTATCGGGAGCAGTCACTTAGCAACTCCTCCTGACCTTGGCTACCATGTTAGCATGCATAAGCAATCTGCATCCCTGACGCTTTGATGTGCCGTCTCTCCTTCTCCATCCATGCAAGAGCAACTTAAAGATTTCCTGCCCGGGTCAATCATATTGAATTGCGAGCTGATCGACTGTGACAAGCCGCTCTCGCACCGGCCAAGTTCACAGGACGCTGAGAAAAACGCTTCACCTTACCCAGGTGCAGTCACCTTGGCCATGAGCAATGAGCACTGAGGTTGGCTGAGTAATTCCTTCCGTTGCTCCCGAGACAGCACATCAAAGATATCAGCATGTAGAATAAAGCCAAGGGCTTGCTAGGGAGTTTACCCGTAGCCAGTAAGCATTCAAACCCACTACAGGGATGCATTTGAGAGAGGGAAGGAAAGGGAACACAGTCAGAGCTCTTTCTTCCATCACTGAATAGAGAGGAACCAGTCATAAAAATACCACCTGTTCTGGATTTCTATCTCAGCCTTGAAGTATCATATCCACAGCGAAACATCTAAGACCCATGCACAACACACTCAACATCTGAGCACTTGCACACATGCAAATACATCCACTCACTATTAGACACATGCCTCTGGTTAAGGTGATGATACACAACATATGGCGCTCAAGAGACTCCCAAACCCTTCACAGAGAACCCAGGGGAGTCCATAGGATTAGTGTGTGAGTGGTTTATACATGGGGATTTTTCAGATTTAGGCTTTTGGCAAAGACCGACAGACTAATGGCCTGACTCAGAAGTTTAATTAGTTTTTACGGGGCCAACTTTTCCGAGTAAGAATGATGACTCAATAATGTATTAGGTCATTGTTGAATTGTTAATAAAGTTGCTGTGATTATCTCCTCCCCGGATAGAGCACATTGTCTCAGTTGACGAGTTGTCAGCAGTTAAAGGACATATGTAGTGAAGGAGGGATGGATCATCACAGATTTCATCACATTAGTTCCAAGTGTTGGCTCACTGGAGCGGAGGGGAGAAGGGGAGGGCGGAAATAAAATACACTTTGATAAAAAAAATGAAATGTCGATACATGTTCAAGCTCTTTCCAAATCAGTGTTTAGGTGGAACCGGAGAGCAGGAAATAATCAGATTTACGGGTTTAACCTATTGAGTTATAGCCATTAACTGAATCCTGTCGTGTAAATCAACCCATAAACCCTCACATACCCGGGTTTCCATTCACGCACAGTTTACAGTTTCAATTGATAATGGTGGCAGGTTAAACATTCCGAAATCTTAGCCGTTAATAACAGTCTGTCCTTGATTATAGTTGGAGGTAGACAAAGGCTTTTAGTTTCAAGATTTTAATGATTTCATGAGCTGTAGCATGTCTGACAGGTTCTTCGATGTTTTGTCTTAACTTAAGAAAGTTACGTTTTCGTCTTGTTTCGTCTTTCTGGCGGCAGAATTGCTGGAACTTCTGGCCCTGATTTTCATCAAACTTGGTAAAGGGGTGTGGCATGGTTACGTTACGTTTTCGTCTTGTTTCGTCTTTCTGGCGGCAGAATTGCTGGAACTTCTGGCCCTGATTTTCATCAAACTTGGTAAAGGGGTGTGGCATGGACCTAGGAACAACCCACAGCATTTTGGATTGGATCTAAATCATAGGGTGGTTACACCAATTATGTTTTGATTTCTGTGACTTCGAAAGAGGGCAATTGTGCTGCATTCAAATGTAAAAAATTCAGGGGGAAATAAGAGATCCAAATCAAAGGCTTTGCTTGCTCATATTTGAAAATCTTTGTATTTAATAATATCCACAATCTCATCGGAGTCCAAAAAAGGTTATTAAAGGAATATGAAATTGACAGTGTTCAAAACTCCATTTACATTTTTGTCTGCTGAGTAAAAGCGAGCAACAACAAAACCTTTAAATTATGAGCAAATTCGTGCTCCATGTTACAGGCAGATGAACTCCATATTAAACATACTGACAGATGTTCAGATGCAAATTCACGAGTCTGTGAACATGTAGATGAGCAACACAACGGCATTTTCTGTTTTGTTTTCTAGCCCAGTGTCAGATATGCCTGTCTGTCAGAAGTGATATTTTATTCAAGACACCAGGATGTTTCTGTAAAAAACCGGAGGGCTGATGGATCTCTCGCACCATCATTCAAACATTAGACAGATGTTCCTCATGGGGACACTCATTAAAGGTCAGAATTGCAAAACTTAAAAGGCCAACAGTCTGGTTTTGATGGAACTTAGATGGATAAATCATCATGTAACAGATAAGCCCAGGGGAACCTTTCCATTATCTGTTCTGTCTTGAATGTAAAATGTTGTATCACTGATTAAAAAGCTTCATCACAGAGACAAAAGAATACAATTTACAAAAGAATGCTGGAAGATGATCTGAAAATGTGGTCCAGCCCTCTCTCCCTCGAGACAAGGCCTCCTTGGCACCATCTTTGGTGATGACACCCGGGAAGGCAGGGCCGGGGTTGCATCTGGCTGAGCCTGGATCTGATTTCAGCAATCAGATGGAGCATCCCACGCCAGCCTCGGCACTCAGCGGGGGGGAAGAAGCGAAGGGAAAGAGAGGCTCAGCGGGTGAGAGGTGTGCCAACGGTTGATATCAACTCATATCCCCGCATTTCCTCCTGTATGTCTTATCTCTTAAGTTTGCCTAAATTTAAACTCTTCACTCGCCCTTGGCTATCGTCTTTTTCCATCTTCTTTTGATATTGACTCCAAGGGGAAGCACTATCATGGCCCCTTTTTATCTTTTTTAAGGAGGCTCCTATAAAAATAGAAGATATGCTGCTATACCAAATTCAGTATGATATGGAAAAATGCAACATTATTCCTATTAGTGAGTTCTGGCAAGTTGTCTAAAATGACAACTCTGAATTTTCAAACTAAATTAAAAATCTTACTTTTATCACTTGTATAAGTCGCAATCGCAATCCTTGTGTATATAATATATCTCCCTTTTGAAACATTTATTTTGGGCACATCTTTAATGTTAAACGTGTTTATACTGAAGATAGCAATTACTTGATGTTGCTCCTTGTTGTTTGTTATATACAGACATGTACTTTTACACTATATGAAGTCTTTGGGCACATTGCAAAAATGTACTTTTCAGACAAACGGTTGGACCTATTTTAAACATGTCTTTAGAAATGAGCCAAGGCAAAATAGCAATGTCAGTTCCGGGAACAAATGGATTTAACGTGAACATGTCCATGTCCTGTGAAGCAAGGTCGTCGTGTCTTAATTAAACGTTTTAAGGGAACTTCTGTGATTTTGTCCAGATTAATTGTGAATCAACGCACAGTATAATCAACTGCCTTTATGCAAATGTATGATTTGAAGGTTACATGATCAAGGACTAGTTACTGCTTCCCCACCTATGATGGAAAATCACTTTGAAATGAATGAATCCAGGAGTAGACAGACACACTCTTTTAGTCTTTATTTTATGGTTTTAGTGTAGGGTTGAATGAAAGCATGATAAGAATATTGTCAAGCATAACAAACGTCAAAAGTTAAATTGAGCATTACAAATGTTTCCATTGTGTACAAAATGTGTTCATCAAGTAATCATTCAGCCATCTATGTTTGTATTTAGATATAGATTTATATTGAATAAAACATATTAAATGTGGGGAAGGAAAGTGAGTACACTAACTCAAGTACTGTACAAAATTAAGGTCCTTAAGTATTTTCATTTTCTTCTACTTTATACTTGCACTTGTTTGTATTACACTGACTGAAGTATTATTTTCTTCTGTTTTACTCACGCAACTTCAGTGATGGCACTGGGTCCTTACAAAACTCTTGTGACCTACAACCAAGTCTGTTCCTGAATGTATCCTTATTAGCTTAACCGCAACCAATACATTTTATTTTATCTTTCTCTTCCTTCCTTACTCATTTATTTTTCATTTATTTTGGGACAAAGGTGCACCTATTGAAGCAGTTAACAATTTCCCATAAATGTAAAGATTTCTTACAAATTAGTTCCATGAAAAATACTTGAAAGAGTTAGGTGCTGCTAAAAAATTGCTGCATCAAATACAACAACGTAATCATATATAACTCACAGGAGTCACTTTACTGCAGAGACAGCACTTTAACTTTACATACTTAAACATTGCGCTGACAATACTTTTACTTTAGTAGAATTTTGAATGCATGGAATATTTTTACATTAATATAGTGGCACTTAGTTTTATGTTTAGTCATGTCTCACTTGTTAAGTAACAGTCACTTATGTATAGTCTGTTTTATTTTTTACCTACCTTTCCTTCTAGTTTCAGAGCACTTGACTTCCTGCCATTGTGTGTTTTCCCGCCAGTGTGAATGTCAGCCCCACCCTTGATTGTTGCCACGTATGGCCTATTTCATTTTAAATATATAGTCCGCATCTCCCCTCCCCTAGCGTTATTTCAAGCAAGGAGTTTACTTTGTCAAGTTTTAACTCTGCCTTTGTCAAGTTTTAACTCTTCAAGTGTGATTTTTCTTGCACTTTGGTTCTTGGAATGAATGACCGTTGATTTTAGTCTTTGCCTCAAATTGCTCACACTTACAGATGTGAGCACTTGCGATGCAGGTAAACGCATTTGAGATGCACGGATTCATAGCAGCTGTCCAGTCTATGTTAAACAATATACATGGAATAAGAAAAACATCACTTAATAAGAAAATGGAACCCAAATTGTAAGCTCAAATAAATATCCAAAGGAACACTATGTTTTTGGTTAATATGAAAAAAACACTGTAGGGTTTTGTTTCGGCTAATCCGCGCAGCTAAAACAATGTGCGTGACTTTCTTTTGTCAAGTAAATGAACATTTAGTGAAGATTAGTTACATCTAAACTACGGCTTAAAACGGATGAATGGCTAAATGAATAAGCACCGCACTAATCACTATTTTGTTGATAATGTTATTTTCCATCGACAATACAAAAATGTGTTACTCTAGATTAGCAAAATTAAGTCAACTCCTGTATCAAGTGCTTTTGTTCAGTAATTAAAGGATTATTTTGTATATTATCAGTGCCACAGATGGGATCTATTTTGCAAGGCACAATCCAATAAAGACCTTTATCGAGTTTCTTTTGAATGCACATATATACTGTAATAAAATAATTATGGGCACCCAGCTCAATGTGATGCAAATGCAATATTTTAAAGTCATAAAATAAGGATGTTAGTCCCCGGAGCGAAGACAGTGGGAGATGACAGACTTTTCTTTTGGCAACAGTTGCTTAATTCTGCAGCTAAGCAACAATAGAGTTCAGGCGCACACAAGAGGAATTAACTGAAAATGATGTGCTTTCCACTTTAGAAATTATCCATGTGGCCACTGACCGTGCCCACAGCATATATCAGCCTAAATAACACCATGAATTTAATAGTCAGCCCAAAGTCATTATCAGTTTCTTTCTCTGCCAAATCTATTTAGAGCACCCTCCAGCAGTTTAAATTGGAAGATTACTCTTTAGTCTATACAATTTAAAGAATGCACAGCATTTCCATCACCGCAAGGCCTCCAAATCAATATGCCAATAATTTACATCTTTCTATTACATTACCTTCCCTGCTGAGTGCGTACGGCACACGAGAGGCAGGAGCACACACTCAAATCATTTCTCTCCTTTTTATATGTCAGATTGTAGAAATTCGAGATGTCATTACTAAGGTGCATTTTGGGGATCAGTGTTGTTTATTTTTATTCGGCGGCTGGAAATGAATCAGCACAGAAAAGATGTCTTCATTTTTCACTGGTTATCATTTTAATTGCAAAACCCTTTGAGACAAATTTCCGCATATATTCCAATAGAACACAACGCTGGGGACTGAAACTATATTGACTGTAATTTATCAGTCGATAGTTTTTAAAAATGGTATCTGAACTTTACATTAGCTATCTCCAAATAATACTCATGTTTAATTCATATTACCAGCTGAACTCTGGCCTGGCTGAAGCTGGCTCGGGTTGAAAAGGGAGCGTGTTAACTATTTAACGTACATTACGACAAGACATTAGGCTGTCAGGCTTAAAGCCCATGACAGCACTCTGCCGAGCTTCGCTGTCTGCTGTAAAAACTTGCTGACGGGGTGAAATTCAATGCTTCCCTTCTCTTTAGCAGATAAGGATCCAGTCACCACTGAGCTACCCCGTACGCCACAGTCTGACACACTGAGCTTCCTTCAATTGAACTGGCAAGGGAAATGAGGACAGACAATGCCTTTTTTCTTGTCTCCCTTTCTGACAATGAGGCGCTGCGGTTCATCTCTCCGAACGTGTACCTCTACCTCGGACACGGAGATAGTAAAATTACCTTCGATGTCTCCGCCCCATCGAGTACATTCACAATGCGTTGATGAAATGAGAGCAAGTGTTATAGTCCGGGAAATATAATAAGAAATGGAAAAGAGATTCACTCCATTTTTAGGGAAGCATGGTGTTAAGCAGCCCCAATGTGAAAGTTAAGTATCTCTAAGCAACAAAAGTGCCTCACAAAAGAAAAGCTGATTTTGGATCACAGGTGCCTGATGGCTTGCTCTCACCTTACCTTGGTATATTATTCCCTCTATTGTGCGCATAGAAGGGAGGCAGAAGATGATAATTAAACAGACTTTCAGTCAGAGGCACATTGTTCAATGTGCTTCGCCGCTCTATATAAAGCCCAAAGTCTTTGAAGGAATAATAAAAAAGATAATCTCGTTAATAAAAAGAGTGATTATAGAGAGAAAGCAATGCTGATTTTGTATAAGTGTAATTTATTTCACAATAAATCTGATTCAAGTTCAGTACAAGTTAAAAGCTTGTACTCTTGACAGCCGTTCTTAGAAGGGCTCAAGAACTAACAAGTAACTACCCCAGGCGTCCAGTAAGCAAGCGCCAGAACAATGGTAAAGTTATCCTTAATCAACCAACCACTTTAGATTACTTTGAATGCTACAAATATAGACAAAAACTCAGCTTTTATTCATTTTCTAAGAGTTATTCTCTATGCTACCAAACTTGCACGCTAACTAGCTAGGTTGGCCTGTGAGCTTGGATAATTACTTTGGGAACAACTTAGAAGGGTTTAAAGTTAGGGTTGTCAGAGTTGTGAGACTAATGATTTCCCCCTCGATAACGACGCACAACTTTTAGGATTTAAAGGTGGGGTAGGTAAGTTTGAGAAACCGGCTTGAGATCGCGAGAATTTGAAAATACAAAACCGGAGAAAATCTGCCAGTTCCTTATAGAGCCCCTCCTCCAACACACACAAACGCGCACGTGACCAATGAGGGCACAAGATAAGTTTGTGCACAGATGGAAGGCTGACAGGCAGGTAGGCCATCCAGTTATTTTAGCCGGGTCGGCTAAAATGATTGGTCGTACTTTTTACAGTATTACGGCTTCCACAGATGATTTTTTGTCAAAGCACTTAAGATATTCATTGCTATCGGGATGTTAAGAGCATTCCATGGAATATAACAAAAAGTGTATCTCGAGCCGGTTTCTCAAACTTACCTACCCTACCTTTAAAAGACAGTAGCCTACTTCTTGATAGTTCAGCTAGCAAACTAGCTAGCTAGCTTGGAACACAGCATGGAGGTAGGCCGCTAACTGATGGTCCGTCTGTGGAGCTGCCTCTCACTCCCAAAGTGTCAGGGAGTGTGGGAAAGGGACAGCAAGGTGTGCTAGCTAGCTTTATTATTTTCTCATTTTGAGGTATGATAAGTTATTTCATCAAATCTAGCGCCCCATATCGCATAATTCAACTTCTGTAGCTATCATATTTTTGCGGGACCCACATTAGTTTAACATTTAACATTAGCTGGGTCAGGCTTTCATAGATAGATAGATAGATAGATCATACTTTATTGATCCCAAATTGGGAAATTGTTTTATGATATGGAAGTGGCCTTGGCTTCATCAAATGAAGGTTGTAGAAAGTATAGCCACCACCAGGGGCACCATATCAGAGTATGCTTTTCAACAATATGTCCGATTGTGTAGTGTTCAAACAAAAAAGCCATATCTGCCAAAATGTATGCAAGTTAACCTGTTAAGCACTAAGCCTGTTTTTCAGGTCTCAGGCTCGAAAATGACATTCCCAGAACAAATTACCATATCTTCCCTTCTAAAAGGGTTAAATTAATAATCTTTTTTCTCAAAGTAATGATAAACCTGTGAGTTGGATGTAAAAAAGTCAGAATCAATTTAGATGTTTTTTATTTTAAAGAAAATTCAGATTGAACATAGTAAAAAACTGTAAATTATAGTGTCCGTCCAAAAATTCTTTTTTACTTATAGTGAAAACTACCCTCCAAATCCATCCGAATCTGAATCCAAAGTACAACATATAATAAGTACCCTGTATCAAGATTGATGCAAAACAAGTGACATTTGACCTTTTTAGAGAGGTTTAGCAAAAGAAACTCCACCTCTGAGGTGATTTGGGTAGAAATGAGGGTTTTACCGTTTCTCTAGAACCCATTGGTCGATTTTGGTGATTGACATCTCTTTCTGACCGTTAGAGTCAATAGAATCGAAGGGGAATCCCCCCACTCACACACATTGTAAAACAAAAAGGTGGGGGCTTCGCGCATGCAGTTTTGCATCAGAGCGAACCTATACTCTAGCTCTGACATCTGGAAACGGAAAAGCAGGTTTATTGCTTTTGGATTATCAGAAATCATTTCAAAGGGACACAGACACATTGGATTAACCTATGGATTAACTTCAGCAGCGTTTTTATCGTTTTAATGCCATTGAAGACCACTTTTGACCAGACTAGGACACAGGTAAGCCATGTTAGCGTTTTTAGCTACCTAGCGCCACATGTTTTGATGTCTGTTTTTGTTTATAAAGTCGCAAGTTCGTATCATTGAGTGATAATGTATGTACCCATCGATTCTGTGTCATCTCACGATGTGAATCGATGTGTTGGATGTGCAGAAAAGCTAAATAATAAGGTTTTGTGAGTGAATTTCGGTGCAGTAATCTGTTAGCATTTTTCGCTCGTTGCCAATTCAGAGGCTCAGCGTTAGCATTGTGGGGTTTTTTTTGAAAATAAAATAAAAATGATCAGTTATATGAGTTTTTACCCGTTACATGGATATAAAACATTCATAGTTTATTAAATAATATAAATATTAAGATGCCCTTTTTTTCCCCCCGGTATCGGGAAGGTTAAGAAATTGTTTTGTTTTTTGTCCATATACCCTTTTATGGCTCTGCAAGAAATGTAAAGCATTGTGGCCTTTACAAACAAATGGGTGTTAATATGTATGTTATCCATTCATTATTTTCCTTTGTACAACTTATTCAAGCCGTTAAAAAAAAGAGATCTTCAAGCAGGCAGCCAGGTGTTCTCCTTGGAGCTGGTTTCGGAGGTCTGTTTTCACCTGAGGATGAAGCAAAATGGAATACCACAAACTGCACTAATAAAGAAAATGCAGAATAATTTGTTGTGCTTTTCAAAGTGATGGAATACCACAAACTGCACTAATAAATAAAATGCATAATAATTTGTTGGGCTTTTCAAAGTGATGCTTTTACCCTGTTCAACGCCGAGAAATCACGTTCACAGTTGACACTAGAAACGGGGATAACTAGTCCTATGCCCGCAAGGAAGCTCAGGCAGGGGTAGAGCTCAGCCCATTCATCACATTCGCTTGCCAGCAGACTCATGATCTCATCCTGTTTGTTGATCTTGAAACAAACATTTGGTTTACCATCATGGCATTGTTGTGTGTGTGTTGTGAACCATAGTTGATTGTAGTCATAATCAGCTTAATTCACCCACCTTGAATGTCCCAGTAAAGTGATTCTTGAAGGATAACCACTCCTGCAGGACGTCATTCCCATGTTGAGGGAGACATTTCCTGGCAAGAGTCTGCAGATAAGAGACTATCGTATCATCTTGTAGAGCAGCTGATTGCGGTCCCAAGACACTAAAGGCCCCAAGGATGTCGAGATCATGGAACCTCCTGTCCAGGTGTATTTCCAGGCCCGTGATGTAAGGGTGGATGACCTACAACAGATCAATATATTTTTAGGAAGAGCCTACACCCCCTTTACTACAGTCATTAAGGGCCAGGCCAGAGTTTGTTCAGGACTACAAATAATAATAATAATACAAATAAACATTTTCTTTGAAGAGGAAGGGGGAAATTCATTCATTTTAAACTTAGGCATTTACCTCTCGCTGGAATCTGGCCCACTGCTCCTCCCTAGGCACTTCTTGGACATCTCGCCCTCTCCTTTTCCTCTCCTCCTCGTGCTGTATATTGAAGGCTCCAAGTCCTTGGGGATCATCGAGGTCCTGATGGAGGCGAGACAGGAATGATCCAGGGAGTGGAGTCTGTCCAGCCTCTTTGATGCTCCTCAGAGTCTGGATTGTGGCAGGAACCTACATTTAAAAAGGAATAGCTGCTGTTTTGTATGGGGGGTGACATTGGGATATTTTTTTTTTAAATCCTCTGCAGCAGAGAGAGGAGCTGTGGATTATTGTTATTGATTAATGCATCAGTGTTTCTTAGGGTCAAAAACACTCACAACTTAAAATGAAAGCGTTTAGTTTATTTAATAAAAGAGCACATGTTCAATGTGAAAAGTGACAGTAGATATTAATTAGTTGTAATTTGGTGCTGTATATATATATATTAAAAAAAAAATGTATAAAATAAAAAAAAAAATAAAAAATTGAAGCGGCAATGGCCGGCCGTGGCCCAACCCCACATTCCCCTGATAGGTGGAGAGTTGGCCCAATAGCCGTAGCGCCACCGTCCTGACGTCAGTAACGTGTTCAAATCTGGATCAGTTTTTATCAGATCCGTTGCAGCCCCGTTTTTAGAGATTTGGGTATGGAGGAAAATAGAGAGGGTTGTGTTTTCTGACACTTGTTGAGTTCCCTGGAACACCGGGGACACATATTCATGTATAAAAGACGTACAAAAGTGCATTTTGCATGATAGGTCCCCTTTAAATGGAGGCATAGTCAATCACTCTGGATCAAATCTAGTGCGTCTATGCTTGCTGCTTGCTGATGTCTTGTCTGCAAGGCACACAATTACAGAAATGGGCACAGAAGAATAGAAATGATGCCTCAGAAATCTGGTTTTCTGACCACCTGACCTGCTTCTATATCTCTCTGTGTTTGCTGTCAATCTCACCTGCTGCTTCTGAGCTAGCTGGCTCTGCCACGGCTCCCTGACCCTCTCTTGCTGCTACACTGGTTGAAGCCTGGAAATATTTCAAACAAATGAATTGGATAGCTAATCACACTGGTCGGACTGTTCAGCTTTCCCGCATGTGTCCCACCAACGTGTGTTTCTAGCTAGGTACTCTTGCTAATACCTCTGTTACAGGCTGTCTTTGCTCCTCTTCAGGATGAGCCCGTTTCTGCCTCTGAAAATATGTTTCTATATTAATCTGGATTGAGGGAGCAAACATCATTCAGCGTCAGAGTTAAAGAATGAAATGCAGCGCTATAATGTTACACAGCGTGCTAACCTCGACAACCCAGCTAGCTACTAGCTAGCTAGGCTTCTTTCATGCTTGCTAGCTAATAACTTATTTGAAGAGCTGGGTCTCCGCGATTTACAGCGTGATATGAACAGAGAGACTAACTTATCAGCGTTAACTTGAATACATCCATTTTGGACAAATGTATGCATATACCAACCATTCGTGTGATTCTCCGGCACGCAGCATCTGGTTTCCAACTTCAGAAATGTCTTGCAGAGAGGAGGGGGCGGGGCTCAGGGGCCATTGAGAGCAAAGAGCGCGCAAAGAGGGGCTGAGCGGGTAACTTTTTTTTTATGAATTTTATTTTTTATTTATTTGGAAAAAAAAAATGTTAAATTTTTTTTACGAGATCTATTTGTGGCGGACGATATTTAATTGTGGCGGCCCGGTTAATCCATAGGTTAATCCAATGTGTCTGTCACTTTGAACAAATTATTGATAATCCATAATTCCATTTTTATGCAAAAATCGGAGAATAAAAATGTGCTGCTAATGGTAGCCACCAGAGGTTAGCGCAGCTTCCGGTTTTCTACGCGTCACTCTCACTCCTTATTTGGTAACCTGTGTGTGTATGTGGAACTTTCCCTCGATTCCATTGGCTCTGACGGTTAAAAAGAGATGTCAATCATCAAAATCGACCAAGGGGGGCCAGAGATATGGAAAATCCACCCAAATGACCCCAGAAGTGGTTTGGTCACTTGTTTTGCATCAATCTTGATACAGGGTACTTATTATATGTTGACCTTTGGATTCCTAAAGCTTTTAGTCTACTAACCCATCATTCAAGGGTGGTTTTCACTATAAGTAAAAAAGAATCTTTGGACGGACAGTATAATTTACAGTTTTTTACTATGTTCAATCTGAATTTTCTTTAAAATAAAACACATCTATATTGATTCTGACTTTTCTACATCCAACTCAAAGGTTTATCATTACTTTGAGAAAAAAGATTATTAATTTTCCCCTTTTAGAAGTGTAGTTATGGTCATTTGTTCTGGAAATGTCATTTTCGAGCCTGAGACCTGAAAAACAGGGATGGGGTTCAACAGGTTAATAAAAAAAGAACACTTGTGAAAACATTATCAAATTTTAAAAATAATAGGTTGCTATTAATGAGTCATTTAATTTTTCCATAAATTCAGTGCTGAATCTATACATTTCCCTTTATTAATTAACAGTAATATAAAACATAATGTTTTCATGTATTCAATATTTTATCTTTTGGGACTCCGTAGATACAACTTTTGAATCAAATTGCTAAAATGGTACAGACTGAAGTAAAAAGATATGATTCTACACTGTATTGAAGTAAACATGTATTATTTTGAATTATATTTTAGTGAACATGTATTGTTTGAACTGTTTTAAGTAATCACAACGGTTTTGGGTAATCACATATATAGAAATGATATTCTCTCTTACAACTCACTGACTCAGGGATCCTGTTTCACACACACACCTCTACTTTTCACCCCTACACCAGATGTTGTTGTTAAGGTCGTTAAAGACATCATTAAATATCTGCACAAAGGTTTAAGTGTCTGAGAGGGAATAGTTTATGTGAAAAACACCCATGGGAAAGGAATGGAGTAAAGATCGGGGCAGAGATAAGAATTGACTTTTGACCTTGTGAAACTTTGGAATTTCACGTTCTGGTCAGAACTATTGAACCCGACCAGAAGTGAATCCAGCCAAGGGAAAATTCAACACATCTCCGCCCCAAAATATAGATATGAATACTGTTGGTTTTGTATGTAAAAATGCTTTTTGGTTTGGTGAGTGGCTGGTCCCGAAATCTGTGTCCGCATCGCATCACAAACCTGAAGTCCGGAGTACTCTGTATAACTTGTATATGTGTTTGGTTTCCTACCAGTAAACTCAGATAATTGTTATAACTTTTGATTCCGGTGATTTCAATTCCTTTCTTTATTTAATAGAGATTTCAGCCTCATCCAACGAACGGCGCGTAGCAGAGGGGGTGGCTATCAGCCACCACAATAGGTGTTCTGCTCCAACAAGACATAGTAGGCTGTGCTATTAAAACAACATACCTCCAGGCAAGGTTTGAACTGTCCATACACTTTAGTTTCCTCAAAATTGAGAATATACTGACAATTTCATAAGGGTGAGCAATGTTTTCCGGAAAAAAGCATTCAGGAAGTTTTTTTTCTTTTTATACCTTCAAAAGTGTACATTCCTGCTCCAGTGATAGAATTCTGGATTTATGAAATCCCTTATAGCAGACATATTGCTGCTGTGGCACTGCTGTATTATTACAGCTTACTCCTGTAAGCCACATTTTCCACAGAGGTTAACAACATGCTTTGAGCCAGGATGAATAGCTCTATACTCTGTCCTCAATCCATGCACATATTTGGCTTAAGAGATGTGAGAAACAAAACATTTAATCCTATAGAGCTTTTTCTATTTGTGTTTGTATTCAACCATCCAGTTTTATTCAAAGGGTGTTATATTTTCAGATATTTCTAGCTTAGTTTTTTTACTGTTTTATAGATGATTAAAGTGTCGCAAGATAAGGGGTTTTTTCTGTTAATATTTCAGAGGTCAATTTATTGCTCATCCATTAGTCATAAATCAGAGCACCAACCATCTTGGAGGCAAACATGATGCCAGAATCAAAAGGAATGGCTAATAAAGCTGTTGTTGTATCATCTAGCCTTGTGAGGCTAATTATTTGTAATTAGGCGTTTTTTATTGAAGGCGTAAACAAAGAAAATGTATGAACTCAGCAAACTGCTTCTAAGCTCGCAGGCCTTTTAATCATGCAAACTTTTTCTCTTTGCAGGCTGGCCATGTTGGAGATTTATTGATTCAACTGAGGCTTCTATCAGTTTTGCCTCTGCTTTTACTTCATTCAAGGAAGGATTATTGAGTGCTTGTACAAAAATGTAGCACTTCCAAAATAATTTGTGTACGTTTTGATTTTTTTACTTTTCCCTGAGGTATCAGAAAACATATTAGGGTTCTAAATGACGTTCTACACATGTTTTGTCTGACAGCTTTATTAACATCTAATAATGAGAAAATAAAGAGTCAGTGTAAAGAGAACTTGTTGGCTTTTATTTGAATCTGTCGGTTGAGGTCAGAGTCCTTTTAGAAAACTCCTTAACTGCTTTATTATATAATAACAGCACGTGACATTACATTTAAAGGACCTGACATGCTTTTGAGCCAATGAGGCTCACATGGGAAGCTATGAAAAGGAATTATGGAAATCTCAGTTATTTGCTGGGATCAGATAATTGTTGGACTTGTCAGAATGTGTTGGGATTGGGGTTTTTTATACAAAAATGTTAAATATTAAACTTTATTTTGAGTGCATTTCATTCAAGAAATGCTGCACATAATGCTTCACAACAAGGGAAAATAGACATAGAATGAACTTAAAAACAGCATCAAAATTATTCAGACAAAAATGTATGGCAGTAAAGCACACTCGAGAAAAATATAAAAATGATAAAATTGAACATGTAGAATGCAAAATAAAAACAAAAAGCCCTCTCTCAATAATAATCATACACTGTACATTATGTAATTTTTGTAATTAGGCTATATAAAAAATGCATTTAGTTGATTAATGATAATTAATATAAAATATAAAGTAAAACATATTCAAATCAGTACTCACTGTTTATGCAGTGTATTTACAATACACTGCATAAACAGTGGTCCCCATTGTCTTCAACTGAGTTCTTGCTTTTTTTTAAAAGACATCAGTAATGGAGATATATATTTTTAAGACCAAAACTCAAGAGTGCACTCTCCTGATATCGGTGCCTAGGCCTCTGAGGAAATAAATACAACACAGATTACTTTTTCCATTGGGCTCCGACTGACACATTTTCTTGATTACACCAAAATACAAATTTTTCAACCACTTCAGAATGTCTTTGCTAAAGTGTAACTGCTGTGGGTCTTATGTGTACCTAGCACAACCCAAAGTTGCCCCGACAAAAATAACATCCTCTCCGTAGTGCTTTGGGGGTTTTAATCTCACATTTAATGGCCAACTACTGACTTCAACATTTAAGTAAAGTCATTGAATATTCATTGGTTAAAAACACAGTGGAGACTCATTTGGTTAGTCCAGGGCTCTCCAACACGTAGATCGGGCAGCTTTTCAGTAGCTCGCCGCTCGATTATAGCGTAGTAAGGTTGCTTATTGATATTTCGGCCGCAGCTGAATTTTTTTATTTTAGAATTTTTTCTGTCACACGAATATCAAATGGTCGGTGACACAGAGATCAAGGAACAGACGTAACAGCAGCACAGCGACAACACACACGGAGCAGTCTGCTTTCTCCAACAGTCCAGAACCAACAGCAGAATGACCCGCTCTGAATCAGGCCCTGTCGCTGCGGCTCAGAGACACACAGGGAGGGATTTGTGTTTTTTGAAAAACACTCGTTATCGTCATGTCAGGTTTTTGGTGGATTTAATCAAGTCTTGGATTACAGAGTATGAATGTCCTCTTGCTATTTTCAGTTGATAAATACTTGTGTAAAGTTTGTGAAGGCAGGAGGAAAGCTTCCGCGATCACCGTCTCCTCTCCGTTCCTCCAAACCCCGCCCCCTCCCTGAAAATAATGGCTGATAGTGACCCGATAGAAACTTTATTATTCACTTAATCACTGATTGAGATATGATGAAGCTAACTTAATCTCATACATTCATGGGATTTATGTAACAGTAACGCAGCCTACACACGGCGGCGTGCGTTGCCGCTTGGCGGTGGGCGTGTCTTGAGCTTGGGGAGTTAACACGAGCAACGCGACCAACAACCAATCACATGAATCTCCCGTGTCTCCCCTGGGTAAAAAGGCTTTTAAAAAGGCTCCCGTGTATGAATCTCACCATAGACATTCATGTCTAAAAAGCGATTTTTAATTAATGTCTATGGTGCTATTTTACACAACATTCCATGCTGGCTAAATACTGTCTATGCCTGCTAGCGCTGTCCATTCAAACGAAGTACACTGGATATAAACTCCTCAAACAGGCGAAAACCTACCAGTTTCACCCACTGTCTCTGCCACCTCCCTCCATGCCTGGCTCCTCCGGTTTGTATCCCGGTAGGTGAACAGGGACTGAAAGCACCGGGTGATTCCCCTACCGCTACGATTATTTTCTCCTCCATTTTTTGGCATATGAGGAAATGAACTGCGGTCTGGCTCTCCCAGCATACACGCGGTTTGATTGGCTAGCGCTTGTATTGGCTGATTTGCATACGCAGGATTTGATTGGCTGACTCCTCCGCCTCAGCTTCAAAAGTAGAACATTGCTCTACTTTTGCAGCGAGCACCGCGAGAAAAGCTACGCTTTGCTCCCACAATGCAGTTCGGCGAATCGTGACGTCACCCCATTCAAAGTGAATGGGCAGAAGCGTTGAAGCGTCAACGCACGCTGCCATGTGTAGGGGCCACTTTCATTTTTTCAAAGTAGCTCTCAGATGAAGAAAGGTTGGAGACCCCTGGGTTAGTCACATTATTACACTGCACAGTCCCAGTTTCCATGACATGGTCTGATCAATTAAAACAAGATTAATTAAGTGGCCCTATTATGCTTTTTGGGGTTTTACCTTCCCTGTAGTGTTTTATATAGCATTTGGTGGATGTAAATGGTTTTACTGAAAGACCTGCATTGGACTCATTTTCTTCTGGAACATAATGACATCAATTTGTAAGACTCATGCTTGGCTAGCGCTCTAGCATATTGCTCATGATAGGCTAAAGGACAGAACATTTCCGCCACATCTCTAAGAGGTTGACCAATCAAAACATAGCCGACCGACAAACCAATCAGGTATGAGAAAGAAAAAAAAATACCTTTTGAACATTAAACCATATAAACATGTCCCAGTAGTCACAAAATGAAATTATGAACCTGAAAATTAACATAATTTTGTTTAATTAAGTAAATACAGATGGAGAGTTGTGTTTGATTTATGTTGTAGCTTCCAGACTAACAAACTGATTTTGACTGTTTTGTGATCTTTAGGGAATAATTTAAATGTAATAACTCAATTCAATGTTCTGATAAGTAACCATCATCTTTTTTCTGTCAGGAAGAGTGAATTATTTTGTTGGATGTTTAATTAACATGCCGAATATACGTCATGATAAACTGTCAAAGTCTGTTTCTGTTGCATTATTTTTGTTGATCATGCATTTCACCTCAAGTTTTAATTAACACATTAAAAAGATATCCTTGGTTGACCAGAATTCCAACTGAGCAGCAAACTTTCACTATATTCTTTAATTGGCTCCCCATTAGCTGCCACTAAGGTAGGAGCTGCTCTTCCTGAGTTCCACGCACAATAAACATATAATATAAAACAAGATAGAAAAGGGAAATACAAGTACAGTATTCCACCTTAATTACTGCTCTTCTGTTTATTCTGCAGGGATGATGTATTGAGATTTTACCTTTTTAATGGTGCAATGTTGTTGCTTGTTTTCTGTAATTTGGGCTCATTTTCTTTAGTTGTAATTGCTTAAAAGTTACAGGGTCAACTAAGTGTGCATAACAGGTTTTAATGCACCTATAATATATCATTATATGTCATTAAACTAAACAAACTGTGTTGGTGTAATTAAGAAACACATTCTGCTCCAACAGTAGACCCTAGTAATGGGTCCTAGCTGCATCCAACTAAACATCAAAATAAATATTGCATATTCAATTGGTCAGGAGCACTGTTGTGGCTTGTTTCGGATGTAATGTCTCAACATGCAAATCATCAATCAATCAATCAATGTTTATTTATATAGCCCAATATCACAAATGTTACATTTGTCTCAGTGGACTTCACAGTTTGTACAGAATATCAGTATGACAATACGACACCCTCTGTCCTTAGACCTTCACATCGTACAAGGAAAAACTTCCAAAGAAGGAAAAACCCCAGTTTAAAAGGGGAAAAATGGGAGAAACCTCAGGGAGAGCAACGGAGGACGGATCCCTCTTCCAGGACGGACAGACGTGCAATAGATGCCGTGTGTAAATCGAAAAGATAATACATTTACAACATAAGTAGACCAAATGTTTGGAAATGCATGTGTCTATAATAATAAGATTAATCCACGAGGATGTCTCATCTATTAATTAAGAGTAGTAAGCTGCTCTCGCTTTACGCAGTGCTTTCTTATATTCATTGAGAGTAATATGCCAAATTAAATGCGATTCTTCAAGTTTAGTGGAACGCCATATCCTTTCAAGTTGTCTCGACTTTTGCTTTATTTTGCGGGTTTCGGCATTATGCCATGGAGCTAGTCTATGTAGCACTATCAACAACAAGATCAATTTGGGGTGGTGTACATTTTGTATAAGTTTTCTCCCTTACATACAGACAAGCTATCAAGTTAAGTATTGATGGAATCTCTTCCTTACATTTGGCTATAGCACTAACAGATAGGTTTCTGCTGCAGGAACTTTTGACTAATGGTTTGTAATCTATTAAAGGTAGGGTAGGTAAGTTTGAGAAACCGGCTCGAGATACACTTTTTGTTATATTCCATGGAATGCTCTTATTAGCCGGCCCGGCTAAAATAACTGGATGGCCTACCTCCCTGTCAGCCTTCCATCTGTGCACAAACTTATCTCGTGCCCTCATTGGTTATGTGCGCGTTTGTGTGTGTTGGAGGAGGGGCTCTATAAGGAAGTGGCAGATTTTCTCCGGTTGTGTATTTCAAATTCTAGCGATCTCGAGCCGGTTTCTCAAACTTACCTACCCCACCTTTAACAGTATTTCAAAAGTTACAAAAAAATTGTCGGATAAAGCAGGATTATGCGGTTCGACTAATAGTTGCTCAATTTCAATACCATAAGTCAGAACAAGGTCGAGAGTGTGATTATAACAGTGGGTTGGTTTATTTACACTCTGACGGAAACCAATATAATCTAATATAGAGTTAAATGCAACAGTAAGGATATTTCTATCGTCGTCAACATGAATATTAAAGTCACCTACGATAATTACTTTATCTGTTTTAAGTACCAAAGTGGATACAAATTCAGAGAATTCTGATAAGAATTCTGAATAAGGACCTGGTGCACGGTACACTGTAACAAATAAGATTGGCTGCAATGTTTTCCAGGTCGGATACGTAAGACTAAAAACAAGGCTTTCAAAGGAGGTATAATTTAATTTTGGTTTAGTATTTATAAGTAAACTTGAGTCAAAGATGGCTGCAACTCCACCTCCTCGGCCTGTGCCTCGAGGAATATGAGTATTGATATGGCTGGGTGGAGTGGCCTCATTTATGCTGACATATTCTTCATGTCTCAACCAAGTTTCAGTGAGACAGCATATATCAATATTATAATCTGATATTAAATCATTTACCAATATTGCTTTAGATGCTAGGGATCTTATGTTTAAGAGACCACATTTAAATTGTTGAGTTGACCATTTACTGAAGCTTGAAATTGTAAAACTGCAAGAATAAACAGAAAAATACAACACAAGTTACACAATTGAAATAATACATGTGCAACATAATGCAAATAGAGTGCAGTATAAGAGACATGCTATGTCACTTAAATAACATACATTTGCCTTAACCATGAAATCAAGCAGTATAAGCAACAGCCTATGCTAAGAATGAGCTATGTCCGTTAGCTTAGCAGCTAGTTAGCTTAGCTTATCTTAAACATTGAAACCACACAATCAATTAAACCACATTTTTGAAACACATAACTTGGCACACAGGTACATTTGTATACTTACAGACAGATCTACTCCAAGGATTAAAACAAAATGATCTGTGGCATAGAACTGAGCTACGATGTGCTCTGCATGGCTTTGCTGTGTAAACTAAAACAGAAGAAGGAGAGTCGCGCTATTTGGTGCCTTAAAGCTACAGTACCGACTTTTGCCACTAGGGGGTGCCAATACACTATGGTGTCAGAACATTTACCTTTATTAGATTATTATGTATGACACCTCTATTAGGTTTTACTTGAAATTGTCCTTGGGCAGACACACACACCGTTAATATTGGGTATTTTATTGGGTTCGGGATTCCTATGAATGACTGCCCAGGAGAGAGCGCAGAGAAGCGTGTAAAACTGCGACTCCGCCTCCTGGTCTCAACTCCAGTTTGTCATGGATTAAGTTCACAAAGCCCTGAAATGTTTGCCGAAATGAGATGTGCACCATCCAAAGTAGGATGAATGCCGTCCCTCTTAATCAGACCAGGTTTTCCCCAGAAGGCTGTCCAATTATTTACAAAGCCCACATCGTTTGCTGGGCACCACCTAGACAACCAGCGCTGAAATGATGACATGCAGCTATACATGTCGTCATTGATCAGATTGGGGAGGGGACCAGAGAAAATTACGGTGTCCGACATTGTTTTTGCATGTCTACACACCAACACCACATTAACTTTGGTGCATTCTCATTGTTGTAAACGAACATCATTACCACCGACGTGAATAACAATCCTACTGTATTTACGTTTATCCTTAGCCAGCAGTTTAAGATGCGCCTCAACGTCGCCCGCTCTGGCCCCCGGAATGCATGTGACTGTGGAGGCTTTGGTCTCTAAATTCACGTATCTCATAATAGAGCTACCAATAACCAGAGTTGGCTTCTCAGCGTGTGCCTCGTTGAGTGGGGAAAATCTGTTAGATACGTGAACGGGTTGGTGGGGACCTGTGGGTTTCGTGTAATGCCTCTTCTGAACAGTCACCCAGTCTCCCGGCTGCGCGGGAGTTGCCGGGGGACGGCTAATAGGAGCTACCTCTTGCCGGTCCGCACCGACTAACATAGGCTTTACTGTAGCTGAGTTACTTTCTAAAATGCGGAGCCGGGCTTCTATGCCTATGATTCCCGCCTCCAACTTAGCAACTATACTACATTGAATGCATGTATCGGTACCAGTTAAGGAGGTAGGGAAGTAATCAAACATGAGACAGGTAGAGCAGGAAATAGCACCCGAGGGTGGGGAAAGAGCCATGGCTAGCTATCAAGCTAAAGTAGCTTCCGTTTAGCAAACCCGAAAGGAGTGTAAGCAACTGTGGAGTTACAGTCGCTAAGAGAAGGAGAGTTGTGAGTGCTTAAGCTGTAGTAACGTGTGATTACAACGTCAGGTAGCTGACGTGATCAAGAATAAAACGATCGATTTAAGATAATATAAGCTATCAGCAGCAGAACAGGCACACAGGATACCCGGAGATGCAACCCAGTCTCACGGCATTTCGTGTTATTAGTCACGAAATTAATTTAATCTATTGATTCGTGTTCACCAACACGATTTTCACCTTTTTTTCGTGTCACACAGAACGATTTTAAATGCAATGTATTTCTATTGGTAGTATGTTTCGTGCCTGCAACACGTGTTTTTGTCCGGTCGGGTCTTGGAAGACCAGAAGCTGTGTGGTTCATAAAAACATGTTCTTACTCAATATCTTACCCTAAGCCTAACCCTATCCCTTTTATTTTAAATTGTATAATGTCTGAGTTTTTTTGCCGTCAGTGAGGAAAAGAAATGGCTCAGAGCCTCAGAATACTGAAATCTGTATTTTATGTCATCTTTTTTTCCTTCTAATTTGTTATTATTTGGTGCAGGCACGAAACATACTACCAATATAAATACATTGCTTCTAAAATCGTTCTGTGTCAGAATACTTAAATCTGTATTTTTTTAAATGTCTTTTTCCTTCTAATTTGTTATTATTTACATTGCTTTTAAAATCGTTCTGTGTGATACGAAAAAAATGGCGAAATCGTGTTGGTGAACACGAATCAATAGATTAATTTCGTGACTACAGATGGAGCCTCTTATTTTGGACCCCAGCATACAGCTTCCTGCCGACTGCCAGCCAGTTGCCAGCCAGTTGCCTGCCAAAGACCAGTATTCAGGAATGTTAGGCCCTCCCACTATTCTCCAATTTCAGGGTTTAACCAGGAGATGGCGCTATATATTAAATAACTAAGACTTAGTTTTTCACAATAGAAAATGCAGATATTATATAAAAAACTAAAGTTAAAATCTTGTTTTTAATGCCCCAAGAGCAATAACATCTTGTCACAAGCTTTTTGGAAGAAAAAGACTGACTCAAGAGACCTGTAGTTGACTAATTACAGGCCTCAATAAAGTTCTGCCATTGGTTGTGAAAAACAACGGTGGACATAGTGGAAAGTGAAATTGACATTGTCGAATTTAATAAAAATACAAAATAATGTATCTGTGTACGTGTTTTACTATGTGATCTGCACTTATCAAACATCTAATTAAGGCGAGACACCCCAGGTGAATAGGGTATTTTTAACTTAAAGATATCAGCTAAATATTTCTCCAGTTAATTACTTACAATAAGGCAATTGTTTTTTGTATTACAAGTTTTCTGAAATAGCATGTTTAAATATCCAAATGAACCATTATCTCATGAAATATGCGCATATTTTAACACATTTCAGGAACCAAAATCTGAACTTTGGATAAAGCCAGGATCAAAATTATTGTTTCATTTTGTAGTCATATTAGTATCTAAGGCTTTTACAGAAGGGATTTTGGATATCTCTTTGTATCACTCCATAAATCAGAAAATACTGTCAACAGCCCTAAAATATCAATTTTCACCATGTTTTTAGGTATAAAATGTTATATAATTCAGGCTATGAATTATATATGACCAAACCCTTCTGTAAAAGCCTTCATAATATTGATAGGAATATAACTGGAAGGTTTGGTGTATGTAACTGCTGAGTGATTCTACAATTTAGGGTACATTCCATGTCCATTGATGTCCATTGATGATAATTATAATTATTCTAACTATTTTCTTCAAAAATATCATATTTTGCCTATTATTGGAAAGCATGTTATAATATCACACAAACATTATGTGCATCCTATGCTTTATTTAGCTTGAAATGTGTCATGATGTTCTTAAATTGTCAGTTTTTGCTATGTCCGTTTTTCAGTTGAGGGTGTCTTGGATTCAAAATAATGAATAAAAACCATTAAAGTAAATTTAAAAAATGATTCATTATTTCAAAAGTCTAAATACTAAAGAATAATAACATATTTTTAATTGATTTCCCCCTTTAAATAATTTAAATATCTTAATATATGAATGTCCGCAAAAGTTCTGTCAACTATGTTACTAACAGAACTTCCCCCTTTAACTCAAAAATTGTTTGTCCCAATACCATGTCACCAGCATCACATGATGCCATGTTCCTCTTTGGCAGACATTTTGAACACACTGTGGTGATTGTCCTCTACATTTTTACAATATTTTATGTATAATAGCACATGGTCAATTAATATACTCATTGACAATCAACAATGTTACGTACATTGTTATGGTTTACAATTGTTTAATGATTTTAATTCAATTATATGTGCAAATGTGATGTTAACCTGTTCAAGAAAATGACATGTGGTCATCCAGGCAAGGCCTACCATTGAAATGATGGGTCAAAATAGGGAAATTGTCAACTAGGTTACCTGTCAACTGAGTTACCCAGTACTGTAATAACTGTAGTAACTTAGTTGACAGGTAACCTAGTTGACAATTTGTACGACATGTAGACGTCATTACACATCATTATCAATGGAATTTTGCACTTCTGCCTTGAAATTAACATAGTGCTGATGGTTAATAATGTGTCCAGTCAACTATGTTATTTGCGTCAAATGTTTGACTTTCATTGTCAACTATGTTGCACCTCATTTTTTCAAATTTAAAATATCTAAAATAGTGCTTCTGATATCCTTTATAGTATAATGTATATCTACACAGGTTGGAGTTTTACATGACATCTCTTAAAACTATCAAAATGACCTGTATGGTAGTTTTATAATACAAAATATCCCTAAACTTAATGACAGTGCTGAACATATCACATGAAAAAACAAAACTTTAATACAATTATTTTTTAAACTTTAAAAAATCTTTGGATATATGGTAGAATAGACTCAAGAGCCTTTCAAATTTGATTTTACTTGAAGTGCAGGACTTAATCAAATGATTGTAATGACATCAAGTTTGTCCGTAACATAGTTGACAAACTGAGTAGTGAAAACATCCTTTCCCTTAAAATAAAAAAATATATAAAAATGTTTAAGCTTTGCAACTAGTGGATATGTTACACTGAGGAATATACTAACTTGAACCACTGATTGTTCTATCTATACATTTTATTTGGCATTAGTAAATAACTATGCACATTTACAGATATTTTACATGATATGAGTGATAACACGTGTTATAAGGGCTATTTTGCACAATAGGTGTGCCTTGAGATGTTTACTTGTCCTTTGGTGTGCCTTGGGCACAAAAAGTTTGGGAACCACTGCTGTAGAGAAATGTAAACGTTCACCATCCCCCACCCGCCTACTGTATGTTGCTTTTTGACATGTAAATGAGTAACTACCCCCTCTGAGTGAATACCTGTTGTACCTGTCCGGGGCTAAGCCCATAGGACGATGCTCTGATGTCATCACCCTCGCACATTGGTCATATGTTTACAAAAAACGATGTTAACACTTTCTCGTTCTTAATATATGCTATATTTAGGGTCGATATGTGTTGAATTTACTTTAAAATAGCAGATCACTGTGATTCACTTCTCCGCGGCTCCTCCGTGCAGAGAGGCCCCCCCCCGTTGACAATTCACGAGCGTCTAACTCTCTCCCCCCTGTGAAGAGATATCACAGGGGGGGGTTGGGACACACACATTCCGATGGCCAATTCGTTTTAAACAAAGAGTGGGGTGGGGGCTGGTGAACGGTATGGTCAATGTTTGTAAACACTGTGACATTTTGACTTTATTTGATCATTTCAGTTAAAAACTAACGTTCATATTTCATATTACTGTTTTGCCTGGCTGGACCTGTAATTTACAGGAAAGGAGTGCACGCTACTAAAGAGACACGCTACCATGGAAACCAAACAATGGTGTTGCTGTATTGAAGTCCGAGTGGAAACAGTCATATTTGGAGCGTTATGTTAGAATGAAACAGCGAGGTCGTGACTCACAAAAAAAAAGTGTTACTTCACTAACTGTAAGCTTGTCACTCAGAGTAACCTACAGTTAACTTAACTGTTGGAAAAGAAAGATCAGAGTTAGGAGTGTGAACACACAGCTGAGAGCTGCCGTTTCATTCTGACTGTTTAAAAAACGGTAACAACGGACTATTTTTCTTAGCGGATGCATGTAAATTTAAATCAATACATAGAACTATGTTTTAAATCAATAAAAATATTTTCTAAATCCATAAAAGCATTTTAATTAATATTGGGAGTCATGTCGTTACTTTGTTGAGAATGTGGCCATGTAATAAGCGGGATAATTTGCAGCGACTTGGTCATTATGGGGAAAAATAACACCCAGGGATCAAGATCCCTCCGCGACGCGGAGGGATCAGTAATTTTTAGTGAATTACTGAGTTTAGGCACGTTAATAACATTTTAATGAAGTTGAATACAGTATATTCATATTTGTCAGTGATTTCATGTCAATTCGGCGAACATAAACGATTAAATTAGGATTAAAAATCGAGAGCCGGCTGCTGTTCGTTACGGTAACCCAACTAGGACACTTGACACAGTGGCTTTTGGCAAAGCACACAAAGAAAACAAAAAAAACCGAGAGAGATGAGTTATTGTTATTACAACGTGACTTCACTATTATTTAACAACTATTTTTATTGGGTTCTTTTATTTGGGGTTAAGTACATTGTCAGAATAAGTGAGAAATGGATTTAACTTCTGTTAGACAGCTATCATACTGAATAAATATTTATGCAAAAATGTATGGCATTAATAATGTATATCTAATTACATTTAAAAATGTATGGCATTAATAATGTATATCTAATTACATTAACTGTGAATGTCTTTCATTTTATTTAAAATGAAATAAAATTACATAAAACATTTTCCATAAAAAAGTTGATTCAAGAACAAATCAGTACTTTTCTTATATGACTATTATTGCTAAATTTGAAAGGTCTTTACCAGCTTTGGAATTATATATATATATATATATATATATATATATATATAGCACCTTCTGCCATCCCATCTCTACTGACATATGGATCTTAACAAAGATCCGCTATACATTAGTACCAGATATACTGTACACGGACATTTTAGTGAACCAGACCAGCTGTTTCCGCCGGGTCTTCGCTTCCCGGGCATCACGTTGTTTACAAGTGTGTTCAGATGCTAAATGACAAGTGCAAGTGACAATTGTTGTCGTCTTCTCTGTGAACGTTTTTTTCTCCGTTATTTTGCCATTTTCAGATTTAAATTTCGAGCGGAAAGCTAACCAGGAAGTAATAATTACTTAAGCGGAGAACGGAGAAAGTAAACGTTACAGCAGGCATAACAACAGCCGGTGTTTATTTTATTATAATATATATCATTTGTTTTAAAGCTCAATATATAGTTCTATCCGTGACATATGGATCTTAACAAAGATCCGCTATACATTAGTACCAGATATACTGTACACGGACATTTTAGTGAACCAGACCAGCTGTTTCCGCCGGGTCTTCGCTTCCCGGGCATCACGTTGTTTACAAGTGTGTTCAGATGCTAAATAAAAGTTTAGCTTGTACTTTTGATACCCCGCCTCTCGGCACCACAACATCCAGTTTACTGTATTTCACATGAGCGATGTCGAACATTGAAAAGTCCTTATAAAATCTCTGTTATTAGATCAGTACTTTTCTTATATGACTATTATTGACTTGAACACTGAGAATGTATTTATTAACTTCAGACATTTGAAATATTTGAAATCAGATGAAAACAAACTGTAACGGACCCTGCCGTGTTATCTATGATTACTATGCCTTACTGTACATTCATAATTTCAGCCGGAGGTAGGTGGTAGGCGTTGCGGAGGAGCAGATTGCGAGTGAGGTGCCTGTTCTAAACGAACTATTCCAGCTGTTATAAAGCATTAAATAAAAAGTAAGCAAGGAATACAGAATGTTTCGTTACGTAACTTTGTTGAGAATGTGGCCATGTACATGTAATACATGGGATCATTTGCAGCGACTTGGTCATTGTGGGGAAAAATAACACCCATCCTGATCGTTTCAATGAAGTTGAATACAGAATATTCATATTTGTCAGTGATTTCATGTCAATTCGGTGAACATAAACATCAATGATGATGATTAAATTAGGATTAAAAATCGGGAGAGCCGGCTCGTTCGTTTTTTCCGACTAAACAACATCTATTATTTAGAAGTTGATTTCACATGACTCCAGTGTGGAACCCCACTGCACCCCCTGGTGGATCAATGATCCATTGCAGCTGGCTTCACAATAATTAAATGTATTTATCATGGGGGCGGTATCAAGTCTGACTGGGGGCCGGCCGGCCATCACGGAACGTGCATGAACCGATCACGACCCTCGCACTTTAAACTGTCCAAAATAAGACGCTTCATCTGTATAACACGAAATGCCGTGAGACTGTGTTGGGAGATGACAACAACAACCGGAAGTGACAACACGCTTACCGCAATAGTGAGGGTCCGTGTAGAAACCATTGAAATTCAATTGTCACATCAGGTCAATAAACAATTCTGCATCGATCTATGACTGAATGTGGATGATTCTTAAAATATTTGTGGCCCACAGCTGCTTTAGAGTATAAAAAACACCTCAAGACACAACTCTGAACTCTACACACACCAGATGCTTGGTTATTACTTCGATATTTTGCTTTTTTAACAAGTAACCAGGGTGCATCCTAGGCTCTTCGCGACTTATATTTATTTCCTCTTGGCACAGCTGTAATGCCAATAGGCGCATGCACATTGACAACAGTGCAGTTGAGCTCGTACAAAACGTGGCATTGTGTACACCACCTTTATATTAAGAGCGAATATTGTTTTCCCTCAGAAAATAAGTTCTGGTGCACTCTGGCAGAACTACACTTGGAATAAGAGCCTGCAGCAGCAGTCGCAATGCCTTATCTGAATTCATTGTATTATCAAATAAATCTTTAAACAAATGCTTGCATCATCTCTCTGTGCAACTTAAATGATGATGTTTAAAGGAAAAAACATAATTATAAACTAATTCAGCCACCGGCCCTGGACTACCGGCCGTTCTGTGATTCTCCAGATCATATTTGACCAGTGCGCCCCTGGGTTCTACACACGTTTCCTGACTTTGCGACTGAAAAAAAACATTTAAACTATTTCGTCATGCTATTTTTGGAAAGGAAACCTTGTCCCCAGCCGCACCTCTAAAGAAAGCATACTGTCAAAAAGATTGGTGACAAATGTTCCATAACTGTCTCTGCCACCAAGGAACACGGGGAGGGCAATTTACTACAGTCCACAGTCACTCTAATCTTCAAAGGATACTGTTATTGCGCCGCTTACATCTCTCCTATCCGCGCAGACTTTATCCGGCCCATACTGCCAAAGTGTGTTAAGTAGAGTGCTAGATTACAGCCTGTGTCGAGCAAACTACCCCCAAAACGACAACACTTAAAATATTGAAGCCGCCATTTGTTTTGTTGCCTTAACACTTTTTACCATATTTTTTTAAGAGTGCAAGTGGGTGTGATACTGTGATTTACTCTCCATATCTATTTGACACCGGGGCCTCAGGGGCAGGGGCTGTCAGACTGATCCGTAGGAAATGCATCTGCGTGGCGGTGCCTAAAGAAGTGATGGCAAACTGTACCGTAGTCGGATGGCATTTTGCTCCGGCCTTTAAAGGTCTCCTATTATGTAATTTGTAGGCATATATAATTGGTCTCAGGTATATAAAAATATATAAAAAACACGTCTATGATGTGTTTTGCTCAAAATACCAAACGGATCATGCATTTGAGACATCCCTCATATCCCTCTGTTTCAGGCCTGTTAGAGAACTGCAGGTTCGGGGTCCTTAGCTTGAAAAAAAAAAAAGAGTTGGGGGACCTAATGCCTGCTCAGAATTACCCGGCAGATTCAGCTTAATGCTGCCGTCATTAAACGCCATATCATGTTCAAAACCACATCAAGGATTATTTCTGAAACAGTATGGAGCTCAAAGGCTTTCTCTCTTGCCGGTTTACCACAAGGTGAGTTCCTTTTTATTTCCTGCTTCTTTACACATACTCTCTCCAGTACAGGTTAGCTCTGAGTGTTAGCATGCTTGCTAATGTAAACAAAGACCATATTACGTCCAAAACAGTCGGGAATTGTTTCTTATAGCAACGTTTCTGATAGTGCCGTAGGTCCACATTTCCGATATTGCGTCATATTGGACGCAAATCTGGATCAGCTCCGTTGTACCCCCGTTTTTACAGACTTGGGTACGGAGGAAAAGAGAGAGGGTTTTGTTTTCTGACACTTTGTGAGTTCCCTGACACAGCGCGGACACATATGTATGTATAAAAGACATCAAAAAGTGCATTTTGCATGATAGGTCCCCTTTAAGGGATCAAAGTCATACTCTAGCAGAGTAGAGATGTTGTAACCACAATGCATCCTGGGAAACGCTCCTCTTTGGCTAATTGTAGAGTAGTTCAAAGGGGATTGAAACTGCTTGGATTAGATTATTCTGCAGCAGGGTAGCAGGGGGGAAGAGGCAGAATGGAGGTGTAGAACCGGGAGGGAAGAAGAGATACAAGTGGGATGACAAGGGGGGGGGGACAGAACCGAGGGGAGGACACACAGAGCCAAACTTTCTCTATTCTGGTGCCAGCACATTTCATTCTATTGTCTTTTTTTTCACTCCTTTCAATAAGCTTTGCCGGTCACAGTCCATGGCCCAGATGAAGCCTTGGGCCAGTAGTTTGTAGAAGATATGAGGCTCCTGCACACAGTGGCCTGCCAAGTTTGTGATACCAGTTATGCCAAAATGTTATTATTTTCCTGGTTTTATGTTGTTTGAGCAAACAGGGCCAGTGACTTCCACCTCAGATTTTTCCACTGCTTAAATATTTTGTTGTCGAACTTGCCAAGAAGCTTAAGAAAAACAGAAAGTGTTTGTGGTTAGTGATGCGTTATGCATCAAAGCAAAGCTGCGCTCTTAATTCAATGCCAGCCAATAAGCTCTACACAAGCGGAAAACAGCGGTCAGTTTGGGATATTTCAATCAGAGCGCCCATGCATAAACGAACACTACTCACCCATCTTTTCATTTGGTGCAGGTATATGTTAATGTCTCTATGTTAAATTGAAAAGACATGTCAGCTCTGTTGGCTGGTGAATACAATTAGTTTCAAATCACTAAGGTATAAATAATGACTCCCTCTTGAACAGAACAAATTTCCTCTGTCAAAATGCTGTCGCACACAGCTCTGAATTTTCCCTCTTTATTTCCTCTGAGCTCTTCTGTAGTCTGAGGTTGTCCTGATAAATAGGAAACAGAGTGAAAATTGTTTCTCCATACACTTACATAATTATAAGTTTATGTCATTATGCTCGTTAATTTGAATACCATTTTGAGATAACATCTTTTGTCTGTGCATGGTCACATTTGTGGATTGCAAACCTTTTATTTCAACACAGTCTCACTCCCTGATAGTCCAATAGCGACGCTTGGTCAGGGTCCTTTGGCGTGCAGTTGTGACGCACCGAGTCTCCTTCAGCTTCATAAACGAACGCAAAGAGCTTTCAATTGATTGCAATGTATTCCCACCGGCGGCGGTATTTGACGCACAGGGAAGCACCGCATCGGTCCATGTCGGCAGCAGTTAAAGGCAATGTGAGCGTCCATTCCCATTGGATAACGGAGAATTTCACACCCGGAAGTAACTATTCTCCTTACTGTCGATTGATTTTACAGTGATATCTGCACTACTCATCAACTCAAAAACATCAGATTATCTTTGGTAATTACACAACATTGATTGGTTTAAATTGTGTACAATGCTTTTGTATTTTTCCCCTTCGATTCGGAGAAACAAATATTTTTTCGGAGTTTAGGATGGCAGAAAACACTACACTACCCATAATCCTCAGCTATCGTTTAGGACTACACCAGCCGCTTTGCTTGACAAAACCCCGTGATTAGTCCTCAAGCTCTGTGATTGGATGTTGGAGTGGCAGTGCGCGAAGTTTACGCCGAGCGTCAAACAGCACTTTGTAATGGAATGATCCCATCGACGGCACACTATCCAAAACTGGACTCGAACGTGTCCAGTTTTGTCCAAAGGTTCAGGTGTTTAATTGTCTTCTGGTGGTTTTAGTCCTGATGCTGCGGTGCCGCTTGCCAGACGGAAGCAGACAGAACAGTTTGTGGCTGGGGTGATGGGGGTCTTTTGTAATCCTGAGGGCTTTCTTTAAGGTTAACCTGGTATTTTTACTCCACTACATTTATTTTAGTTACTTTACAGATTTGGATTAATTATGTGAAATATAAACAACCCTTAAATCAGACTTTTGTTACACCTGAGTAAAATTCAGTGAAGGTGATTGTCAAGTGCAAACAATCAGGCGAGATATTTGATAGTGGGTGCTTGAAAAGACAAAATAATTAATTATCTGCAGATGCCTATAAAGCATATTCATTACTCGTTATTCTCTAATCGTTCATTAAAAACTGCATATAATGGCTATTTTGCACATCCCTTTCAAGATTTTCAAAGGTTTATTGACATATCATATACACAACTACGGTGTAGTTATGCAGTGAATGAAAAACTTGGGTTGCAGGTTCCTCAACAGTGCATTACAAGACATATATCAATATGTGTGTATACCTCCACCATTAAACTTTCCTATTCTGCACATTTCTTATTCTATCTACATACATCTTATAAGAGTACAATAAATATGTATAATATCGGTTAAAATAAGTGCTTCAACATTGCAGGAAAGCAATATATTAGACGTTAAGTACTTTGTCAGGCTTAATATTTATCTGTAGATACCCCCAAAGCATTTTTCTTATTTAAAAGACGACCTTACATCTTATAAGAGTATAATAAATATGTATAATATCGGTTAAAATAAGTGCTTCAACATAGTTAACATTGCAGGAAAGTTGATTGTCAAGTCCCAAAACAAACCATGCAATATATTAGACTTTAAGTACTTTGTCAAGCTTAATATTTATCTGTAGATACCCCCAAAGCTTTTTGCTTACATGTATTTAAAAGAAGACCTTAACCTAAAGTATTATTTAATGTTTTATTAAAGCCTAATTAGTTTGTCTGTTTTGCACATCCTCCTATTAATATCTTTGAACGTCCGGCACTAAATCGTTTTATTGTAGAGATAATTTACATAATTGACATTTCATTTATTTTCTATTCTATATTTCTATTATTGACCTTCTACTTTTCCCCCTAATTTGTATGTACTCTTAATATTTAAATGTTTTCATCAAATATAACACATTCAACAAAACATGCAGCAGACCTTAGACAAGGCAAGGCAAGTTTATTTATATAGCACCTTTCAACACAAGGCAATTCAAAGTGCTTTACAAAAATGAAAGACATTAAAGGTGGGGTAGGTACGTTTGAGAAACCGGCTCGAGATACAATTGTTGTTATATTCCATGGAATGCTCTTAACATCCCGATAGCAATGAATATCTTAAAGGTCCCATGTCATGCTTTTCCGGTTATTACCCGTCCCCTTGTGTGTTATGAAGGTTTTTATGCATGTAAACGGTGTGCAGAGTCAAAACCCTCAAAGTACACCCTGTAGAGAGTAAAACTCTAACACAGAAAATACATCCCCAAAACGCCTCGTTGGAGATACGTCATTGTCCATTTGATCCTTCCGGGACGGGGTGACGTGACAACGAGCCGTTAAAGGCAGAGAGTGAAAGTCAGTGAATACACGTAGTTTACAGAGATGCTGTATGAGAAACCAATGTGAGTTTGGAAAATTGCACAATATAAATCTATTTTAGTATACCTCAACAATGGAATTATGATCAGTAGAAATGGCCATGACATGGGACCTTTAAGTGCTTTGACAAAAAATCCATAAAGAAATGTCATCTGTGGAAGCCGTAGTACTGTAAAAAGAACGACCAATCATTTTAGCCGGCCTGGCTAAAGTAACTGGATGGCCTACCTGCCTGTCAGCCTTCCATCTGTGCACAAACTTATCTCGTGCCCTCATTGGTCATGTGCGCGTTCGTGTGTGTTGGAGGAGGGGCTCTGTAAGGAAGTGGCAGATTTTTTCCGGTTGTGTATTTTCAAATTCTAGCGCACTCGAGCTGGTTTCTCCAAAATTACCTACCCCACCTTTAACCTGTTAAGAAAAACTCCCTCCAAAACACAGAGGTGAACTGGGGCCCCCGGTCGGAAACCACATCAGTCGCCAGTCCGTGAAGGCGGAAAACATGGAGAAGAATAAGTTCTGCCGTCTCCTTAGCTGACGGGATCTTAGGCAGGGGTACGAAATGAGCCATCTTGCTGAACCGATCCACCACCGTCAAGATGGCAGTATGTCCGTGGGACGGTGGAAGACCAGTCACAAAGTCCAAAGAAATATGTGACCATGGGCGACGTGGGACCGGTAATGGATGAAGGAGGCCAGCTGGCGCTTGGTGAGAGGGTTTGTGCCGATTGCACACAGGACAGTCGTTCACAAACTCCCGGGTGTCAGCCTCCAGCGTAGCCCACCAGAACCGTTGCAGGACCATCCCTCTGGTACGTTGAATCCCAGGGTGGCAGGAAAGTCTGGAGCTGTGAGCCCACTGAAGCACCTCAGCCCTCAAAACCTGAGGCACAAACAAACGGTTAAGAGGACAAGAACTAGGACCGGGTTGGTCCACCAAAGCGGTCTTAACCCTCTCCTCAATCTCCCAAGCGAGGACGCCGATCACTCGAGGAGCAGGAAGAATAGTGTCCGGGATACCGCAGGTGTCTCCCTCCCTCCCGAACTGCCGGGACAGAGCGTCGGCCTTCACGTTGCGGGAGCCCGGGCGGTAGGAGAGGAAAAAATTCAACCGGGTGAAAAATAATGACCATCTGGCTTGCCGGGAATTCAGTCTCTGTGCCGACCTGATATATTCCAGGTTCTTATGGTCGGTCCAAACCTGAAATGGTTGTTCTGTCCCCTCAAGCCAGTGTCGCCACTCCTCCAACGCCAACTTGACTGCTAGAAGCTCCCGGTTCCCCACGTCGTAGTTTCTCTCCGCCGGACTCAATCTCCTCGAAAAGAAAGCACAGGGGTGGAGCTTCTGGTTCTCACCAGAACGTTGCGACAGGATGGCCCCCACCCCTACGTCAGAAGCATCCACCTCCACCACCAACTGACCAGCAGGGTCTGGTACCTGCAGGATAGGAGCCGACGTAAACCGGCGCTTGAGGTCCTGAAAAGCCTCCTCGGCTGCATGGGACCATCTGAACGTTACCTTGGACGAGGTCAGGGCGGTGAGCGGGGCGGCCACGGTACAGTAGCCACAGATGAACCGTCTGTAAAAGTTAGCGAATCCTAGGAAACGCTGCAGCTCCTTCCGGGAATCAGGAACCCGCCACGAGGTAACCGCTGAAACTTTGGAGGGATCCATCTCCACACTTCCTTGACCCACGATGTAGCCAAGAAAGGCGACCGAAGAAGTGTGAAACTCGCACTTCTCCGTCCTGACGAAAAGCGAGTTCTCCAGAAGTCTCTGGAGGACTGTCTGGACGTGGTGGATGTGTTCCTTGAGGGTCTTTGAAAAAATCAAAATGTCGTCCAGATAAACAAAAACATAACGATCCAACATGTCCCGGAGTACGTTGTTCACCAACGCTTGGAAAACTGCAGGGGCGTTGGTAAGTCCAAATGGCATCACCAGGTACTCGTAATGTCCCGAAGAGGTGTTGAAGGCGGTCTTCCATTCATCCCCCTCACGGATTCGTACCAGGTGATATGCGTTTCGTAGATCCAGCTTAGTGAAGATTGTAGCCCCCTGTAGTAACTCGAACGCTGACGAGATGAGTGGCAGGGGATATCGATTATTCACCGTGACGTCGTTCAGACCCCGATAGTCAATGCAGGGTCTCAGGGTCTTATCCTTCTTCGCCACAAAAAAAAACCCCTGCTCCTGCGGGTGATGTGGAAGGACGAATAATTCCCGCAGCCAGAGAGTCATTGACGTAAGTCTCCATGGATTTCCTCTCCGGTGCCGAAAGCGAGTACAACCGACCCTTGGGTGGGACTGCGCCTGGATGTAGCTCAATGGCACAGTCATAGGGCCGATGAGGTGGGAGAGATGTCGCCTTAATCTTGCTAAAAACAAAGCATTAGCCGGTACCGGCTGGGGGCAACTGAACCTGTTGAATGCCCAGCTGTAGTGCGAGCTCCTCGTCAATGATGCTGACATCTGATCCGGAGTCGATAAAAACAGCCAGAGCCTGAGATTTGCCTGTCAGGAGAAGTCGAGCATGGCACCAAGGTCTTCCATTGGGGATCAGCTCAGAGGTTTGGCCCACCAGTATACTCCCCATTACTGATGGGCTCTGCCTTTTCCCGGACAACGGGAAACAAAATGTCCAGCCTGACCACAGTAAAGGCATAAATTACCTCTTTGACGTAATTCCTTCTCCTCAGAGCTAAGACAGGTACGACCCACTTGCATGGGCTCGACCTCCCCGTACCGTGAGTCAGAGTAGGGATGGGAATTCTCCGCCGAAACCGGAAGTCGAAATCTCCCGGAAACCGCAACAGACTGTTGCTCTCCTCTCCGTGTCTGAATTTGTCTGTCAATCCGAGAGGTGAGCTCGATCAACCCATCCAAGGAAGCAGGGAGATCATAGGAAACCAGCTAATCTCTCATATAATCCGCTAATCCTCTCAGATATGCGTCACATTGCGCCGGCTCGTTCCAGCTACTGCGGCGGCTGCTGGTGCGGAAGTCAATAGCGTAATTCACCACCGTGCCGGAACCCTGGCTCAAACTCAGCAGACCTCCGGCAGCATCGGGACCCAGACGAACGGAACCGAACACCTTCCGCATCTCTGCGGAAAATGCAACAAAAGGACGGTAGCAGCCATGCTAGCGGCTAGCTGTTGTACGGTGGCGGCCATCTGCTGCATCTGGGAGGTCAGGTAAGCCAGCGTTTGTCCCTGGGTTGAGGTTGCCTGGTGGGTCTCGGTAGCTAAGGTAGCTATCGTGACCTCCTGTCTTTGGATGGCTTCCTCAACCCTCTCAAAGCGGTCTCTAGGAGACCCGGTGTTTGCTTGGTCCATTTCTGGCCAGATCGTTCTGTCACAAACGAGCTGAGGACCAAAATGCAACACACGGGAAACCAGGGATAGTCGGTAACCAGCTTTATTAAAGGCGATAAACTGGTAGGAGACGAAAAGGCAGATAGTAGGCAAAGGGCTGGTCGGGGACAGACGAGGGTTCCAGGAGAAGGCAAGACGGGAGTCGCAGGTACAGACCGGGTCAGGGAGCAGGCAAGGCAGAATAGTCCGGGTACAGGCAGGGTCAGGAAACAGGCGAGGCAGGCTGGTCAGGGACAGGCAGGGTCGAAACCGGGAGAGCAATCTGGAGGGTAATGCAACGATCTCGCACTGAGGTGAAAGTGAAGTGGGCCTATATACTAATGGAGCTGATGGGTGTAACAGAGTGAGAGAGAGACAGGGTGTGGCTACCAGGTGACTAAGGAATGTTAATGCAGAAAATAGGTGAGTGAGAAAGCAGAACTGTGACAAGTAGTTAATAAAAAAAAATAATATCAAACAAAATATTACTATTAACTTTATTGTGAAATTAAAACAGAACGGTAAAAGAATAGTTTCCGGTCTATTCTGATGCCCAATCTCTGTAGATAAATAAAGAACTAAGCCAGATGTGTAATATTTAATGCAGCCGAACCATTTATTACAATGCATTTATGTGATGACTTTCAAAGAGTAAAGCAAGCATTAGCTGAATAAAGTATGATTTTATATTTTACGAAAAGTTTTTTTTCATATGGAATAGTCGGAGGTCAACCAATCACAGGGTTTGTCGAGCAAAGCCATAGACTGTATATATAAATGGAAGTAGTGTCCGTGACGTCACCCACAGGATTCTGCAGAGTTGCAGAGAAGCCTAAAGTAGGCGGTGTCGGCCACTATCGTCTCGACAGTGAGTCATAGCAGCAGATGTCGGCTGCTCCAGCCTGATCCAAATAAGGGAAAAGAGGCGGAGGCGGGACCTGCTGCCACCGAGCTGGAAGCTCCAGAGCTAGCTGAGGCTACCAAGCTAAGCTAACATGCTCAGCAGTGCTGCTCTGTGATGCTAACCGGCTAACCTACATCTGTTGCTCCTGGTCTGCACATTTTACGTTGCTTAAGGTAAGTGAACATGAAACTATTCAGCAAAACTTTCTATAATAATCTAAGGTATTGAGTTTTGGGGATAATACTTGCATACAAATCTTAAAATGCCTTCAGGTTTCTAAAATATATATTTTGTGGTAAATTCAACAGTGGATCCAGCAAAGATTCAAATATTTGCATGATTTTAGTTATTGATTTTTTGCTGTTATTTAATTATACTTTTAATAAATTCAAGTCAAGCTTAGTTGCATGTGATGGTAGCTAGTTAGTGCTCTTACCTGTGTGCCTCCTCCACAACCAGACTGTATTACAACTCTTAAGTACCAGTTCTATCTACTTTACTTTAAACAATTAAAAATACAAAATCAGCTAAATGTATTGAAATAACAATCTTCATTTTAGGTGCCTCTTCTTCTTCTATTAAATTAAACTTTCAGACATGAGATTTTGAAATACAGTAATAGTATTGTTTATTTAAAAAACTGAGCCACTACTTTCAGTTAACTTCATATTTCTTATTGTCTAAAGCAGGGGTACTCAAATACAAATCTTAAAGGTCCAAAGAAATGTTTCAATAAGACAAAGGTCCGTTTATTACGGTCATTCAAACTTTTTAACGATTGCAACAAGATTCTTAACACGAGGTTGCAAAAACAAAAATAATCTGTATGCAGCAGTTTTCATTGTTATTGTGTCTGTGCTTGATCCCTCAGAGTCGCAGTGTAAGAGCTGCACAGTTATGAATAAAGGCAGCTGCACCCTCTTTCATTCAGCATTCCCATTATTAGTGTGAATGCTGTTTACAGCATTCCACTATAGTACTTCAAATCTTTATTCTTCCCCTTATTATTTCAGCCAATACTTTGGCTCTCCATAACTTCAGCCTACTTTAAGCTACAGAAACCATTCAAATATTAAACTTTTCAGGAAACGATGGGAAACCTTCAACTTTTTAAAAATATTTTATTCTTTTGGAAATATTCAGCTTTTTAAACTCTTTTTTTAACATGGAAGTCAATGGGAGATGCCTTCAAATCCTCTTTTCCTACACCTTGCGCCAAATGCTACTCCTTCCACATACTTTCAGCTAAAGACTTCATTACAACTTTAAAATGATCACAATACCTTCAGCTATTCAAATCGTATTCAGATTTTTGATATATTTTACGGTTTTTGACTTATCAACGTTTTGGTAAATGTACAGGCTGTTTTAGATTTTAGAGTGTGTGACATCATCACTTATGCTGCGTTCACACCGGACGCGATGCGAATATTCGCTTCGCTCTAATCGCGCCTATCGCATCGCTCTAAACGCTCGAGTTTCACCACGGCTGACAGCTGTGTTTACTCGCATCATTCAAACAAGACGCGCTGGCTCGGGAGCTACAACTACAACAACATGAACATATTTTACCGTGATTAAATTGTAATACACGTTTCTAAATGATGCAGAAGTAACAACATACTGATACCGGTTAGTAAAAACCATGAATTAATGCTTGACAAGTCTGCAGACAAGACGGCAGGCGAAAAACCTTTTAAAATGCTTGTTTTCTGAATGAAGATCGGGTCGACCAGGCTAAGCTAACGTTGTATATGCTCATTCCACACTCATATCAACAGCCTACAGACATAAATAAACCAGCGACTGTATTCGCCATGACACAGACAGTCTGTGGTTTGTACTTGTTTAACTTTTGTCCAGTTTCTGAACAGATATGAGGAGCTGTGAGCTCTGTGTGCTAACTGCTAACAGCTAACGGCTGATGTTGTGTGGTTGAACGTCAGTGACGGCAGGCTAAGATCCTCACCGCTGATTGGCTTCCGCGAGAACGCGTCACGTGAATTTGACGCTCGAGTTGAAAAAATTGAACTCTCGCGTTTAATGTGGCACCGTTCAATCGCCTCAATCGCGTGATTCGCGCCGCGTCCACCGCTTCATGCTCGCCGTCGGAGCGAATTCGCGTCTGTCCGCGTCTCTGCATTGACATTACATGTAATCGCGCCGCCCCCAAACATCGCATCGCGTCCGGTGTGAACGCAGCATTAGAGTGTAGAGGGTCTTAAAAATCTTCTGAAAAAATATTTTAAAACTGCTCTCAGAGCCAAAATATACAATCTATTCAAATAATTTCAAAAGATTTCAGGAGCATTATTAGTCTGGCCTGCTCAATTGCCTTCATCATATCAAACGGACACACCGTTCTGGCCCAATAGTGATCAGAGTGACAAAAAGTCCACCTAGCTCCCAATAGAGTCCCATGTTAAATTCGAACAAAACTTTCTTCAGAAAAGAGAGAAGTAAACTTTAGACAAACTGCTCCCATCTTCACATTTGACACACAAAACCCAAAAAAATAACATATCAGTTCATTGGGGTTCCTGATGCTCACGGTCTGGTAATTTTTTTATAGGAGCCATAGTTTTTGAACAGGTGGCAAAATTGTCAGATATACTCCTCAATGCATTCTTATGGGACTCAGTGCTGCAGTTGGTTGTCATGGTGTTGCTGGGCAGATTGGAGCCACACACACACCTGAGTGACATCATCTAATCAGAGCAGACACCATGGAAACCTTTGATCTCTGGACACACACACAGGTGTTATGATTGGGTGTTATGAGTAGGTGCTCAGGAACAGAAACAAACACTGACAGACTGGACTTTAACAGACTGTCTCAGCCTATTCTTTTCTGTCTGATGGAGACTTCATACTGACTTCAACAGGTTCCACATATTTTATACATTATTGGTGACATATGGTTTCAGTCGAAAAGTTTGCAGTCAAAATATATATATATAATATTCTGCTTTCCCAAGCCTTTTTACTGTCTTTTCTCTTCTTAATACAAATTAATTCACTACTACTTACATCTGATATTTAACTCCTTCAGCCTATTTTCAGCTGCAGAAACCATTCAACTATTACATTATTCAGCTATTTCAGGACATCAAGGCTATACATGTTGTTGTTTATACCTTTTTTTAAAACCTTTTCTTTTAAATATTAAGCTTTTTCTGCATTTTTGTAGCTAAAAGCAGCTACCATTCAGCTAATAACATATTCAGCTTTTTCTGCATTTTCAGCTAAATTCAGCCACAAATGTTCACAGTTTACAGCATTTGCACGCATTTTCTGCAGGAAATGCATTCTCTAGTTGCTTTATAAATGCCTTGCCCCCTTGTGTGTCCACTGAGGTTCGTCAGGCCCAACACATCTTCAACAAACTCCCCCTTTGCCTCATCATAAAAACTCACAAACACCAGCAACTGAGCATTGTTAGTGGTGTCAGTGGACTCATCCACAGCTAAGGAAATGCACTGTGCATTTTGTATTCCATCACAAAGCTGATTAATCAAATCACCAGCCAGTATTTATGTTCTTCTGGTTGCTGTGGAATCTGAGAGGGGGATTTGCTTGATTTGACCTGTTATTTCCTCTTTTTGTTTGCCTTCAAACATGGTCTCCATCACTTCAGTCATGCATTCTTTTATACTTCAGTTATTATCCAGTGGAAAGCCCTTACCTACTGGCCTAGTTAAATCAAAGTGGTTACTTTTTTTTGGCTGGGCAGTGTAGTTTTACACACAGTCTTATTTGACTTTCTCAGGACTGAAAACTGTTTTTTGGAGGCAGACCCCACAAAGAAAAAAAAATATTTACACACGTAAGGTCATCATCTTAACAGTTTTGTATGGTCATCGAGTTATCTGTGAGCAGAGCATCAAGTTGACATGTCTATAACAGCTGAATACGGCGATTACCATCTTGTTCAGCAAAACGCCTCACAAACGTCTTAAGATCAACAGCTTTAGTGCGTTTTGATTCAATGCTGAGTACAGCCAAACTTGACAGTCTCTTCTCTGTCATTGTAGACCGCAAATACCTCATTCCTTCAGTACTTGGGTCCGAATGCTTCTCGTTTTGCGCCGTCCCGTTCAAATGAAATCGCCGCCAATCATATTTCCACGCTCGCGCCAGGGCCGGGGGAGGCATTACAAGACGTGCATCTTGTGCTGCATTCACTTGCACTCGGATATTAGAGACTTTCTCTCATAAATGTCCGATGAGCCACAACTTTTCTTTCAAAACAAAGCTGCCAACTGGGGTGGCAGCTGGGGTGGCAAGGCCTATTCTTAGGGTGGCAGTTGCCACCCCATGCCACCCCGGTAGGTGAAACTAGGCTACTAGCTACAGTACAGATGCAACTAGATGAGCTGTTAACTCTCGCTCTGACTTTTTTTTTTTTAAACTCTCGCTCTGACTCAGACAGGTTGAAAGAGACGAGACACGCATTTTTCCCACCCGCATTCCGCGAAGACCCGCCCGACTGTGCCTCTGATTCGCAGACTGTTGGTGGGGGAAAAAAACGCTGACGGGATGCTGAATGTGATTGGACCAATGCCTTGACAGACACACACAGACAGTGGAACAGTCGAACATGCAGAGCGCTGTTTGCAGTGGACATAGCGGAGAATTTTGACTCGTTGCGTTGTGGCGATGTCTCGCAGATAACACAGATAATACATATGAAAAGTATAATTTGCTCAGAGTCCAGAGACAGTTGTGGTTCGGTCCGGATCCGGACCAGAGTCCGGACTTTGAGGATGCCTTGTCTAAAGCATTTATTACACACATTTTCCCCTCTCATATTCACAGTGTGGATCAATTGAGACAGCGTGGATGTCCAGGGAGCTGCAGAGAGTTTGGGAGAAACCTCAGCGTGACAGATGTCCTGACTGTGGGTTTGGCTGGAGAGGACTGAGGTGGAGCGGCCTTTCTCTGGGAGGAGGACCAGGCCTGATGAAGAAACCACCAAACTGCATCTGTGAGCCTATACTGGGCACAGCTGTCACAAACAAATGATGGTCCTGTTTGACTACACACTATTCAGTGTGCAGATCTTGGTGTTCACAATAAAAGTGTAGTTTCTTAGTGAATGTCCTGTATTGGTCTTTAATCTCATATCAGCTTTTCATTTTCTTCTTGCACCTCGGAGAAAACGGTGAGGCAGTTGTGTCCTTCAGGTTTGTCCTTTCCTAACGGCCCTTCCACACAGCGACGTGCGTTGAAAGCTTCACCATTCACTTTGAATGAGGTGACGTCACTTTTCGCCGAACTGCATTGTGGGCTCGCTGCAAAAGTTGAGCAATGTTCAACTTTTGAAGCCTCGGCAAAAGCGTCAGCCAATCGAATCATATGCCAGTACAAGCTCTAGCCAATCAAACTGCTGCTTGTGTGTCAGGGGCGGGAGATTCATGTGATTGGTTGTTGGTCGAGTTTCAGACACGCCCGCCGGCAAGCTTCAACGCACGCCACTGTGTGGACGGGCCGTAACAGAAATGACAAGAAACATATGACATTATTGCAGATTATTTATGAAAGAGGTGCGTTAGAGGGCTGTAAAAATAAATACAAAATTATTTTAATGTGTTTTTGAAATTCATCACTTTGTACTACAAAGATAATCAGATTATGAATGAACAGTCTGCAGTATAGTATAAAATATATGTTATTATTAAAATAATATTCAACTGTTATCAGAACTTAGTGCAACTGTAGTGTAATGCTGTTCGGTTATCTCACTGCAAGAACCATTTTTACCACGTTTTTACAGACAATATGTAGAGACAAATGGTAGTAATTTTCACAAAGTAAAATAATAATTGCCTTAAATACATTGACATGTGAAAGTTGACAAACAAATCATGTTGCTTGGTAAAATCTAAATGTAACTTTTTGCAAGGAAGGATCAGTCAACTTCCCTGATGTGTCATGTTTAATGGAATGTATATCAGTGTATTATAGTTGCCACTTTCTATTTAAACCAGAACGTTTCTTGATTCTGTACAGTATGAAAGGGGTTTTTGTACCTTTGAGTACATGCTGAAGTTCACTGATGTTAGGAATAGGTCTGTCTCTCGTGGTCAGCATCCTCTGGTCTGTCTGCATCACTTGGAAACTTTAAACAAACAGATAGTAAAGTAACAATGTGTTGGTCACAGACTTTTTTACATGCAAACGTCATGTCCTTATCTTTTTGATTATCCTTAAAAAAGCTGGATATCACAGCCCTTACTGTATCTTATCAGTTGGATTGTGTATTATTGTATAGTTGGGGTCCTTTTTATTTTACTGTTACTTTGGAATAGTTTTTCATGAGACAGTCAAATTAAATATATGTCCTATGCATATTCACATTCATTTGTAACACACACGTAAGGGTAAAATGAATAAGCTTAATTGTCACAGAAGCATACATAACGTCATATCTAATATTTAAACAAATTATTTCCTTGTCCCTAAAGCATTGACTAGGCAAGTTTTCGTCCTAAGGTACATGTTCACATTCTGCTGCCACAATAAGTCGGTTTCTCCAGCGTAATGATAATAAAATACTTAGTAAGTATTGGTAAAATAAAAACAACAACGTGTGGGTTAATTTGTTTATTATTATTATGGTAACGACGTTAACCAGTAAGCTTCAATAATCAACTCCAGCTCAACAAACCATATTGCAATATCTACGTTAACGTTATTTCTGGAACCATCTGGAAATGTGAGATTCATATTTTTCAGATACACAGATCTTATAGTGAGGTTAATCTCATATACAGTACGCTGCTCTTCAATATGGAGGACGGAACATGACTTAACCTCTTAAGCCCTGAGCCTGTTTTTCAGGTCTCAGGCTCGAAAATGACATTCCCAGAACAAATGACCATATCTTCCCTTCTAAAAGGGTTAAATTAATAATCTTTATTCTCAAAGCAATGATAAACCTGTGAGTTGGATGTAGAAAAGTCAGAATCAATATAGATGTTTTTTATTTTAAAGAAAATTCAGATTTTACATATAGTAAAAAACTGTAAATTATAGTGTCCGTCCAAAAATAATGTTTTACTTATAGTGAAAACTACCCTTGGATGATGGGTTAGTAGACTAAAAGCTTTAGGAATCCAAAGTACAACATATAATAAGTACCCTGTATCAAGATTGATGCAAAACAAGTGAAATTTGACCTTTTTAGAGAGATTTAGCCAAAAAACCCCACTTCTGGGGTCATTTGGGTGGATTTGACCTATCTCTGGCCCCCCTTGGTCGATTTTGATGAATGAAATCTCTTTATAACCGCTGGAGCCAATGGAATCGAGGGAAAGTTATATACACACCAAAACGTTAACAAATAAGGAGTGAGAGTGACGCGTTACCAAAACATTATCAACCTATGGATCAACAGTTGTAGACATTTTTTTTTTCGTTTTAATGCCATTGAACACGTCTTTTGACCTAATTGACAGCTACGGTGAGACGATCTGCCGTAAAAGCTCCGTAAAGGTACGTGTTGTGATGTCTGTGTTTGCTTCCCCTGTCGCAAGTTCGGATCGCTCAGTGATGATACTATACCTAAATAATCAGTGGAGTCTCAGCTTTAATAGGCTATATTGTATGTGCAGCTACGATAAGTAATAAGGGTATCTTTATCTTGAATTGTGTGCCGCAGTGCGTTCGAATTTTTTCACTCAGGGGTCATTTAGACCCTTCTTATGAGACTTGTGTTTTGTTTTGGTAAAAATGGTTCATATCTTCAGTTAGCTGAGATTATTCCCGTTAATCTGGTGCTACACATTAATAGTTTCATAAATGTTAAGAAGCCCTGAGACATTATCTCGAAAACAAAAAGGTGGGAGGGGTCCAATGGGGGGACCGCCGTGCTTAAGAGGTTAAGTATAAATAAATAAATGTGTAAATAAATGTATGAAGAAATAAATAAATACAGGAATAAATAAATGACGAAATAAATACAGAAATAAATAGACAAATAAATAAATAAAAGAATAAATAAATGCATAAATAAATATGGAAATAAATACACCAATAAATAAAACAGAACACACGTTATTATATATCTTTCATATATTTCTACATTTACTCGACATACATTTATTTATTTATTTATTTATGTGTCCGTATGCTAATGAGGTGGGCGGTCCTAACCTCAGTCTGAAGCAGGATTGGTTACAGGAGTGTGTGATCATTTCTGGCAGAGGGCTATACTAACGCCTGGCTAACCGCGCTGATTCGAATGCAGGAGCTTTAATGTTTAGCCCTTATCTTTATACATCCATGGTTTATCCACAGTTGTAAGCATTATTTATGGATATTGGTTTAAGAGCCATTGGAGATCATTGGCGGACCATTTAGAGAACGGAGAACCAAAAGACTATGTCCAGTTTCGTGTGGAACGATGTATAGAGGACTTGGCTCAGCTCGACATGGATGTGGATGTTAACTCAGCTGTGTTTGAGAGTCTTCAAGAGGTTGCCCGCCAACTTGAAATCCTCTCGGAAACAGAGGAGGCGACCCTTGGGCGTCCATCTTACATGTTGCCCCCAAACGTTATTAAAGCACATCTTCGTTGGGGGCACACCGCTGGGGACATCGCGAACGGGTGTGCGAAAGAACAATTATTAAAGAAGCCATTATTAGCGAGTTGCCGTGGGTGTACACACTGTACACAGAATGAACAGATGTGACTTGCCACGAATCTCTTGCTTCTGCCTGGCTCCAACAATTGGCGAATCCTGCTTCAGACTGAGATTAGGACCGCCCACCTCATTAGCATACGGACACATAAATAAATAAATGTATGTCGCGTAAATGTAGAAATATATGAAAGATATATAATAACGTGTGTTCTGTTTTATTTTCGACTATTATTTATTTATTTATACATTGGTGTATTTATTTCCATATTTATTATTTTATTTATGTATTTATTTCAACATTTATTTATTTCTGTATTTATTTTTTTATGTATTTATTTATTCCTGTATTTATTTATTTATTCATTCCTGTATTTCTACATTTATTTACACATTTATTTGTTTATACTTAAAGGGGACCTATCATGCAAAATGCACTTTTGTACGTCTTTTATACATGAATATGTGTCCCCGGTGTTCCAGGGAACTCACCAAGTGTCAGAAAACACAACCCTCTCTATTTTCCTCCATACCCAAATCTCTAAAAAAGGGGCTGCAACGGATCTGATAAAAACTGATCCAGATTTGAACACTGTCCTGACGTCAGGACGGTGGCGCTACGGCTATTGGGCCAACTCTCCACCTATCAGGGGAATGTGGGGTTGGGCCACGGCCGGCCATTGCCGCTCGAAAGCGCTGGAGACGCTGTAGTACATATGCCAGGCCTGTAAGTGGCGCTGTAGTCTGCCACAAAAGCAGCGAAGAAGACTTCTCGCCCAAGTTACCATGGTTACCCTTCTGTTTATTCTCCGCTGTGGCTTTTTTTCTCCCTCCCCGAGGCATGCGTTTGCTCCCGCTGCAAAGTTTGAGTTACTTTCGCCGGTCAAGATGTCCGTTAAAGTTTAAATCTTCCGGACAAAATTAGAAATGTGCCGGTCAAAGGTCTTCTTTGTTATTTATGGAGCTTTAAAAACAAATGAATAACGACTCTATATAATAAAACACGGAGGACGGAGATCTCTTTTTCTCCCCCTCTTCTGACAGCCCAGCAGCTGATCAGAGCACGGCTCACCTCTCCTGCAGGGGGGCGTGGTCAGCAGAATCAGACCCGTAGACAGCAAACAGAACAGAGTGAAATGAGGCATGGCTAAAATACATGATCTGTTTGGTATTTTGAAAACAGAAACGTATAAATATACCTTATATAGGTATGGCCTTACAATACATCATTTAAATATAGCATGATAGGTCCACTTTAAGTCATGTTCCGTCCTCCATACTTCAACACTAATAATGTGACGTTAGCTGTCTGCATCGTCGAGCATAGCAAATTTAAATCAACAATATCAATGCATACAGTTACCTAACTAGCAAACTATCTAATGTACGAGGATTACCTTATTATACCAACCTCACACAGAAGCCTTTTGTTCTACAGTATAATCCTTCTCAATGTTTTACATTTCTCTAATATGTTTTAACTTGTGAAATACGGATAGCATTGTTAGCACAGATGTAGCTTCCTCTCGCCGTTAGCTGAATAAAAAGACCAGTAAGAAATAAAGTGCTTGAATTTCACTTACCGAAGAAACTGCATTCATGGACGGTCTGTTTTAACCGCAGAGCCATAAGATAAGTCCGTATTTAAATGAAGAATACTCCACCAGGCGCCAACACAACAAACACGTCCGAGTTAAAGTTGTGTTCCCCGGATCAGCCGAGCAGTTGAGCCCCTGTAGCATCCTGGAGCTTACTGAGCTAACGGAGCTACTAGCAGAGAGACAGGAAGCTAGAAGCAGCAGTCACTGCAGAGACCTATCACTCAAGCGGTGCGTTCACACCGGAGTACTTTTCCCCGTACTTTTCCCGTTTAGTTCCGTTAGTACCCCTTATGTTGCGTTCACACCAAAAAGAGTACATAGTGCCGGGAACTTTTACCCCCATTTTTAGTGCCTGCTAGAGAGGTGGTACCAAAAAGGTACCAAAAAAGTACCAATTTCTATTGGCTGGGCGAATTGCAAACCACGCCCCGTAAAACTCTTCGGACTTCGGGCGGCAGTATACGCCGTGAAGTTGTTTGCGGCCTGCCAGTAAACCCAAAGCAGAAGAAGACGAAGTGACGTCAGCGGCTCATTTGCGTAATCTTCCCTCAGGGAACTTATTCCGGAGTGAACGCGATCTGTACTTAGTGCCCTGGGGTACTAAGTGCCGGGGCACTAAGTGCCGGCACTAAGTACGGCACTAAGTATGGCAAAGTACTTGGTGTGAAAGCGGCTAAGGTGACCATGCCCTAATTTATGCAAAAACATGAAGACCTAATATAACTAAAAGGGTTGCATTATAAAACAATTCACTCACCAATCCATAGTCATGAAGGTGGAATCTAACTATATCCTGTTGTGCACCGACAGATATGTTGAGTTAGTCACATTTTATGTTATTTTGTTTTGTCACTCACCGTTTACCTGTCATTCCAGGTTCCCTGATTGTCTACTTTTTGTGCGTCTTCCGTGCTCATCAGCACCAGCCCCGCCCCTGATTGTTTCCACCTGTGTCTTGTTGTCGTGTGTTTAAATTCCCCAGTTTCCCAGTGTTCCTTGTCAGTTCGTCTTGTCTCATGCCTAGGTCAGATCTATGCTCTCCTTGATACCATGATGTTTTTGTTCCTCACTACGTGAGCGATTTTCTTTTGTTCACCTTTCGTCATCACATCAAGAGATTAGAAAGTGTTTATTTTGTTCATCTATTTGAAAATAAAGTATCTTACAAATACTTTACCTCTGTCTCCTGGGTCGTGCAATTGGGTCCTATACTTTGAGTTTCTGAGTTTGTAACACATCCAGAATAATTGTTATTGCATCCAGGGGTAGAAACATGTTTATTTCTGCTGTGAAGTTGGGCATTTTAACATGGGGGTCTACGGAAATTGCTCCTTTCTGCAGTCATCCCCTATTGGCCACTAGATGAACTGCAGTTTGAGGCACTTCCTTTTTGGCCTCCCGGTTCTGCCCCAGAGTTTGCTGCTTGAGCAAAGCGCATGGTGTAGTCTCAAATGATAGCTGAGGATTATGGGTAGTGTAGTGTCTTCGGCCATCCTAAACTCCGATACAACTATTTGTTTCTCAGAGTCGAAGGGGAAAAACACAAAACCATTGTACACAATTTAAACCAATCAATGTTGTGTAATTAACAAGGATAATCTGGTGTTTTTGAGCTGATGCAGTTAAAAAATACAAAAAGGTTTGTTAACAAAAAGCGAGCTTTATTATAAAAAGCTGAAGGCATGAAAAAACAAGAAACTAATAAACAGAAACAAAACCGGGGAACACGACAGACAGGAACAAACTTGCAGACGGGAACAGGCAGGAGACATGGACTAGCATAGACGACAGGTAGCAGGGACATGAAATGACGACGAACAGACATGGAGCACAGGGGAAGACAAGACTAAATACACAGAAGGGTAATCACAGGACAAGACACAGCTGGACAGGGGAGGCAGAAACACAAGGGCAACAGGTGAACACAATGAGGCACAATCAGACACACCAGGGAAACTAACGACGGGAAGGCAAACACAGGGAGTAGGATCAGACAAGACACAAGGAGGAAAACATTTCAAAACATAAATTCAAAACCGTAACAGAATACTTACTTCCGGGTGTAAAATTCTCCGATATCCAATGGGAATGGACCCTCACATTGCCTTTTAATTGCCGCCGACATGGACCGATGTGGTGCTTCCCTGAGCGTCAAATACCGCCGCCGATGGGAATACATTGCAATTTTCGCGGCACACGTACTTACAATCAGCTCTCTGAATTATGAGATGATGTTTGGTAAGGCAAGGAAAGGCAAGGCAATTTTATTTATATAGCACATTTCAGCACGTGACAATTCAAAGTGCTTTACAAAATAAAAACAAATTTAAGAATAAATACAGCATAAACACATTATTAAATGGCATTTAAAAACAGGCATAAAAAAACTAAGACAATGAAATAAATAAATAAATCAACATAGCAGGTACAGAATACATGAATAAAAGGCATACTGCAGTGTGAGTATAGAGAACCGCAGTTAGCATTTTTACCACGTCCGGTTCCTTCGACAAAAAGCAATGCAATTTCTCCATAGGATTTTGGAAAATAGCTCGAAATAAGGTCTGTGTTTGACACAAATTGAAGAGACAGATCACGTTTTGTTCTACGACATTAAATACATCAGCAGTGACCCCGCTGGTGATTTTTGAAGAGTTTACGTGTCTGAAAAACGATGGTTGTTAACCTGTTACGCACGGCCCCCCCGGTACCGGGCGGATAAACGCGTCATTTGCAGGAAACAACGTCTAAGGAATCTTAATATTTAATAAAACTATGAATGTTTTATATCCATGTAACGGGAAGATACTAGGCTAACTGATCTTTTTAATTTTTTTTTCCCAAAAAAACCCCACAATGCTAGCACTCAGCCTCTGAATTAGCCACGAGCGTAAAAATGTAACCTAAAACGGCACTTAAACTCACAATAACTCCCTTATTACTTATCCTAGATGCACAGCCAACCACTCTTTTTTGGTGTCCTGGAGACACTGAATCTAGTGGTGCCCACCTCAACACTCAGTGATAAACATTTGCGACGCTATAAATGAAAGCGTACATCATAACATGTGGAGCTAAGTAGCTAGAAACGCTAACATGGCTTACCTTGGTCAAAACTGGTCTTCAATGGCATTAAAACGATAAAAAAACGATGCTGCAGTTAATCCATAGGTTCATCCAATGTATCTGTGCCCTCTTTGAAATTATTTCTGATAATCCATAAGCAATAAAACTGCTTTTTTGTTTCCAAATGGCAGAGCTAGAATGTAGCTCCACTCTGCTTTACATTTACATGCGCGAAGCCCCCACTTTTCTCTTCACAATGAGTGTATGTGTGGGCCTCCCCCTTCGATTCTATTGGCTCTAACGGTCAGAAAGAGGTGTCAACCATCAAAATCGAGCAAGGGGGGCCAGAGATATAGAAAAAAAACCATTTTCACCCAAATCACCTCAGAGGTGGGGTGGTTTTGGCTAAACCTCTCTAAAAAAGGTCACATGTCACTTGTTTTGCATCAATCTTGATACAGGGTACTTATTATATGTTGTACTTTGGATTCCTTAAGCTTTTAGTCTACTAACCCATCATCCAAGGGTAGTTTTCACTATCTGTAAAAAATTATTTTTGGACGGACACTATAATTTACAGTTTTTTACTATGTAAAATCTGAATTTTCTTTAAAATAAAAAACATTTATATTGATTCTGACACTTCTACATCCAACTCACAGATGTAACCTTGCTTTGATAAAAGAAATTATTCATATAACCCTTTTAGAAGTTAAGTTGTAGTCATTTGTTTTGGGCATGTCATTTTCGAGCCTGAAACATGAAAAACAGGCTTGGTGCTTAACAGGTTAACATGTGGCTGAATAGGACTACAGAAGTTGTCCAGGCCGTTTTACGTCATTACACCGAACATGTAAAACACTCCCGCTAAGTTTGTTTGCCCTGTTCTGCTTGAAAGCAAGTACCTGCCTCCTGCAAACTGTTCAAACAAACGCTTCAACTTGTGCCATTTAGAATCTGTATGTTTGAATATGGATCTTAAGTTGGCGTGACGTTGAAGCAGTGACCCTGCTGTAGTTCGTTTATAGCATAACGTTAGCATTTTGCTTCTGGCGACTAGATTTATGATTCGAAAATTATAAAAGTAGGGTAGACATGTGGATATTATCCGGCTGTACAAAACGTGATCCGTCTCTTAAATGTGTGTCAACCACAGACCTTATTTCGAGCTATTTTCCAAAATCCTATGGAGAAATTGCATTGCGTTTTTGACGAAGCAAAATTGTCAGATATACTCCTCAATGCATTCTTATGGGACTCAGTGCTGCAGTTGGTTGTCATGGTGTTGCTGGGCAGATTGGAGCCACACACACACCTGAGTGACATCATCTAATCAGAGCAGACACCATGGAAACCTTTGATCTCTGGACACACACACAGGTGTTATGATTGGGTGTTATGAGTAGGTGCTCAGGAACAGAAACAAACACTGACAGACTGGACTTTAACAGACTGTCTCAGCCTATTCTTTTCTGTCTGATGGAGACTTCATACTGACTTCAACAGGTTCCACATATTTTATACATTATTGGTGACATATGGTTTCAGTCGAAAAGTTTGCAGTCAAAATATATATATATAATATTCTGCTTTCCCAAGCCTTTTTACTGTCTTTTCTCTTCTTAATACAAATTAATTCACTACTACTTACATCTGATATTTAACTCCTTCAGCCTATTTTCAGCTGCAGAAACCATTCAACTATTACATTATTCAGCTATTTCAGGACATCAAGGCTATACATGTTGTTGTTTATACCTTTTTTTAAAACCTTTTCTTTTAAATATTAAGCTTTTTCTGCATTTTTGTAGCTAAAAGCAGCTACCATTCAGCTAATAACATATTCAGCTTTTTCTGCATTTTCAGCTAAATTCAGCCACAAATGTTCACAGTTTACAGCATTTGCACGCATTTTCTGCAGGAAATGCATTTTCTAGTTGCTTTATAAATGCCTTGCCCCCTTGTGTGTCCACTGAGGTTTGTCAGGCCCAACACATCTTCAACAAACTCCCCCTTTGCCTCATCATAAAAACTCACAAACACCAGCAACTGAGCATTGTCAGTGGTGTCAGTGGATTCATCCACAGCTAAGGAAATGCACTGTGCATTTTGTATTCCATCACAAAGCTGATTAATCAAATCACCAGCCAGTATTTATGTTCTTCTGGTTGCTGTGGAATCTGAGAGGGGGATTTGCTTGATTTGACCTGTTATTTCCTCTTTTTGTTTGCCTTCAAACATGGTCTCCATCACTTCAGTCATGCATTCTTTTATACTTCAGTTATTATCCAGTGGAAAGCCCTTACCTACTGGCCTAGTTAAATCAAAGTGGTTACTTTTTTTGGCTGGGCAGTGTAGTTTTACACACAGTCTTATTTGACTTTCTCAGGACTGAAAACTGTTTTTTGGAGGCAGACCCCACAAAGAAAAAAAAAATATTTACACACGTAAGGTCATCATCTTAACAGTTTTGTATGGTCATCGAGTTATCTGTGAGCAGAGCATCAAGTTGACATGTCTATAACAGCTGAATACGGCGATTACCATCTTGTTCAGCAAAACGCCTCACAAACGTCTTAAGATCAACAGCTTTAGTGCGTTTTGATTCAATGCTGAGTACAGCCAAACTTGACAGTCTCTTCTCTGTCATTGTAGACCGCAAATACCTCATTCCTTCAGTACTTGGGTCCGAATGCTTCTCGTTTTGCGCCGTCCCGTTCAAATGAAATCGCCGCCAATCATATTTCCACGCTCGCGCCAGGGCCGGGGGAGGCATTACAAGACGTGCATCTTGTGCTGCATTCACTTGCACTCGGATATTAGAGACTTTCTCTCATAAATGTCCGATGAGCCACAACTTTTCTTTCAAAACAAAGCTGCCAACTGGGGTGGCAGCTGGGGTGGCAAGGCCTATTCTTAGGGTGGCAGTTGCCACCCCATGCCACCCCGGTAGGTGAAACTAGGCTACTAGCTACAGTACAGATGCAACTAGATGAGCTGTTAACTCTCGCTCTGACTTTTTTTTTTTTAAACTCTCGCTCTGACTCAGACAGGTTGAAAGAGACGAGACACGCATTTTTCCCACCCGCATTCCGCGAAGACCCGCCCGACTGTGCCTCTGATTCGCAGACTGTTGGTGGGGGAAAAAAACGCTGACGGGATGCTGAATGTGATTGGACCAATGCCTTGACAGACACACACAGACAGTGGAACAGTCGAACATGCAGAGCGCTGTTTGCAGTGGACATAGCGGAGAATTTTGACTCGTTGCGTTGTGGCGATGTCTCGCAGATAACACAGATAATACATATGAAAAGTATAATTTGCTCAGAGTCCAGAGACAGTTGTGGTTCGGTCCGGATCCGGACCGGAGTCCGGACTTTGAGGATGCCTTGTCTAAAGCATTTATTACACACATTTTCCCCTCTCATATTCACAGTGTGGATCAATTGAGACAGCGTGGATGTCCAGGGAGCTGCAGAGAGTTTGGGAGAAACCTCAGCGTGACAGATGTCCTGACTGTGGGTTTGGCTGGAGAGGACTGAGGTGGAGCGGCCTTTCTCTGGGAGGAGGACCAGGCCTGATGAAGAAACCACCAAACTGCATCTGTGAGCCTATACTGGGCACAGCTGTCACAAACAAATGATGGTCCTGTTTGACTACACACTATTCAGTGTGCAGATCTTGGTGTTCACAATAAAAGTGTAGTTTCTTAGTGAATGTCCTGTATTGGTCTTTAATCTCATATCAGCTTTTCATTTTCTTCTTGCACCTCGGAGAAAACGGTGAGGCAGTTGTGTCCTTCAGGTTTGTCCTTTCCTAACGGCCCTTCCACACAGCGACGTGCGTTGAAAGCTTCACCATTCACTTTGAATGAGGTGACGTCACTTTTCGCCGAACTGCATTGTGGGCTCGCTGCAAAAGTTGAGCAATGTTCAACTTTTGAAGCCTCGGCAAAAGCGTCAGCCAATCGAATCATATGCCAGTACAAGCTCTAGCCAATCAAACTGCTGCTTGTGTGTCAGGGGCGGGAGATTCATGTGATTGGTTGTTGGTCGAGTTTCAGACACGCCCGCCGGCAAGCTTCAACGCACGCCACTGTGTGGACGGGCCGTAACAGAAATGACAAGAAACATATGACATTATTGCAGATTATTTATGAAAGAGGTGCGTTAGAGGGCTGTAAAAATAAATACAAAATTATTTTAATGTGTTTTTGAAATTCATCACTTTGTACTACAAAGATAATCAGATTATGAATGAACAGTCTGCAGTATAGTATAAAATATATGTTATTATTAAAATAATATTCAACTGTTATCAGAACTTAGTGCAACTGTAGTGTAATGCTGTTCGGTTATCTCACTGCAAGAACCATTTTTACCACGTTTTTACAGACAATATGTAGAGACAAATGGTAGTAATTTTCACAAAGTAAAATAATAATTGCCTTAAATACATTGACATGTGAAAGTTGACAAACAAATCATGTTGCTTGGTAAAATCTAAATGTAACTTTTTGCAAGGAAGGATCAGTCAACTTCCCTGATGTGTCATGTTTAATGGAATGTATATCAGTGTATTATAGTTGCCACTTTCTATTTAAACCAGAACGTTTCTTGATTCTGTACAGTATGAAAGGGGTTTTTGTACCTTTGAGTACATGCTGAAGTTCACTGATGTTAGGAATAGGTCTGTCTCTCGTGGTCAGCATCCTCTGGTCTGTCTGCATCACTTGGAAACTTTAAACAAACAGATAGTAAAGTAACAATGTGTTGGTCACAGACTTTTTTACATGCAAACGTCATGTCCTTATCTTTTTGATTATCCTTAAAAAAGCTGGATATCACAGCCCTTACTGTATCTTATCAGTTGGATTGTGTATTATTGTATAGTTGGGGTCCTTTTTATTTTACTGTTACTTTGGAATAGTTTTTCATGAGACAGTCAAATTAAATATATGTCCTATGCATATTCACATTCATTTGTAACACACACGTAAGGGTAAAATGAATAAGCTTAATTGTCACAGAAGCATACATAACGTCATATCTAATATTTAAACAAATTATTTCCTTGTCCCTAAAGCATTGACTAGGCAAGTTTTCGTCCTAAGGTACATGTTCACATTCTGCTGCCACAATAAGTCGGTTTCTCCAGCGTAATGATAATAAAATACTTAGTAAGTATTGGTAAAATAAAAACAACAACGTGTGGGTTAATTTGTTTATTATTATTATGGTAACGACGTTAACCAGTAAGCTTCAATAATCAACTCCAGCTCAACAAACCATATTGCAATATCTACGTTAACGTTATTTCTGGAACCATCTGGAAATGTGAGATTCATATTTTTCAGATACACAGATCTTATAGTGAGGTTAATCTCATATACAGTACGCTGCTCTTCAATATGGAGGACGGAACATGACTTAACCTCTTAAGCCCTGAGCCTGTTTTTCAGGTCTCAGGCTCGAAAATGACATTCCCAGAACAAATGACCATATCTTCCCTTCTAAAAGGGTTAAATTAATAATCTTTATTCTCAAAGCAATGATAAACCTGTGAGTTGGATGTAGAAAAGTCAGAATCAATATAGATGTTTTTTATTTTAAAGAAAATTCAGATTTTACATATAGTAAAAAACTGTAAATTATAGTGTCCGTCCAAAAATAATGTTTTACTTATAGTGAAAACTACCCTTGGATGATGGGTTAGTAGACTAAAAGCTTTAGGAATCCAAAGTACAACATATAATAAGTACCCTGTATCAAGATTGATGCAAAACAAGTGAAATTTGACCTTTTTAGAGAGATTTAGCCAAAAAACCCCACTTCTGGGGTCATTTGGGTGGATTTGACCTATCTCTGGCCCCCCTTGGTCGATTTTGATGAATGAAATCTCTTTATAACCGCTGGAGCCAATGGAATCGAGGGAAAGTTATATACACACCAAAACGTTAACAAATAAGGAGTGAGAGTGACGCGTTACCAAAACATTATCAACCTATGGATCAACAGTTGTAGACATTTTTTTTTTCGTTTTAATGCCATTGAACACGTCTTTTGACCTAATTGACAGCTACGGTGAGACGATCTGCCGTAAAAGCTCCGTAAAGGTACGTGTTGTGATGTCTGTGTTTGCTTCCCCTGTCGCAAGTTCGGATCGCTCAGTGATGATACTATACCTAAATAATCAGTGGAGTCTCAGCTTTAATAGGCTATATTGTATGTGCAGCTACGATAAGTAATAAGGGTATCTTTATCTTGAATTGTGTGCCGCAGTGCGTTCGAATTTTTTCACTCAGGGGTCATTTAGACCCTTCTTATGAGACTTGTGTTTTGTTTTGGTAAAAATGGTTCATATCTTCAGTTAGCTGAGATTATTCCCGTTAATCTGGTGCTACACATTAATAGTTTCATAAATGTTAAGAAGCCCTGAGACATTATCTCGAAAACAAAAAGGTGGGAGGGGTCCAATGGGGGGACCGCCGTGCTTAAGAGGTTAAGTATAAATAAATAAATGTGTAAATAAATGTATGAAGAAATAAATAAATACAGGAATAAATAAATGACGAAATAAATACAGAAATAAATAGACAAATAAATAAATAAAAGAATAAATAAATGCATAAATAAATATGGAAATAAATACACCAATAAATAAAACAGAACACACGTTATTATATATCTTTCATATATTTCTACATTTACTCGACATACATTTATTTATTTATTTATGTGTCCGTATGCTAATGAGGTGGGCGGTCCTAACCTCAGTCTGAAGCAGGATTGGTTACAGGAGTGTGTGATCATTTCTGGCAGAGGGCTATACTAACGCCTGGCTAACCGCGCTGATTCGAATGCAGGAGCTTTAATGTTTAGCCCTTATCTTTATACATCCATGGTTTATCCACAGTTGTAAGCATTATTTATGGATATTGGTTTAAGAGCCATTGGAGATCATTGGCGGACCATTTAGAGAACGGAGAACCAAAAGACTATGTCCAGTTTCGTGTGGAACGATGTATAGAGGACTTGGCTCAGCTCGACATGGATGTGGATGTTAACTCAGCTGTGTTTGAGAGTCTTCAAGAGGTTGCCCGCCAACTTGAAATCCTCTCGGAAACAGAGGAGGCGACCCTTGGGCGTCCATCTTACATGTTGCCCCCAAACGTTATTAAAGCACATCTTCGTTGGGGGCACACCGCTGGGGACATCGCGAACGGGTGTGCGAAAGAACAATTATTAAAGAAGCCATTATTAGCGAGTTGCCGTGGGTGTACACACTGTACACAGAATGAACAGATGTGACTTGCCACGAATCTCTTGCTTCTGCCTGGCTCCAACAATTGGCGAATCCTGCTTCAGACTGAGATTAGGACCGCCCACCTCATTAGCATACGGACACATAAATAAATAAATGTATGTCGCGTAAATGTAGAAATATATGAAAGATATATAATAACGTGTGTTCTGTTTTATTTTCGACTATTATTTATTTATTTATACATTGGTGTATTTATTTCCATATTTATTATTTTATTTATGTATTTATTTCAACATTTATTTATTTCTGTATTTATTTTTTTATGTATTTATTTATTCCTGTATTTATTTATTTATTCATTCCTGTATTTCTACATTTATTTACACATTTATTTGTTTATACTTAAAGGGGACCTATCATGCAAAATGCACTTTTGTACGTCTTTTATACATGAATATGTGTCCCCGGTGTTCCAGGGAACTCACCAAGTGTCAGAAAACACAACCCTCTCTATTTTCCTCCATACCCAAATCTCTAAAAAAGGGGCTGCAACGGATCTGATAAAAACTGATCCAGATTTGAACACTGTCCTGACGTCAGGACGGTGGCGCTACGGCTATTGGGCCAACTCTCCACCTATCAGGGGAATGTGGGGTTGGGCCACGGCCGGCCATTGCCGCTCGAAAGCGCTGGAGACGCTGTAGTACATATGCCAGGCCTGTAAGTGGCGCTGTAGTCTGCCACAAAAGCAGCGAAGAAGACTTCTCGCCCAAGTTACCATGGTTACCCTTCTGTTTATTCTCCGCTGTGGCTTTTTTTCTCCCTCCCCGAGGCATGCGTTTGCTCCCGCTGCAAAGTTTGAGTTACTTTCGCCGGTCAAGATGTCCGTTAAAGTTTAAATCTTCCGGACAAAATTAGAAATGTGCCGGTCAAAGGTCTTCTTTGTTATTTATTGAGCTTTAAAACAAATGAATAACGACTCTATATAATAAAACACGGAGGACGGAGATCTCTTTTTCTCCCCCTCTTCTGACAGCCCAGCAGCTGATCAGAGCACGGCTCACCTCTCCTGCAGGGGGGCGTGGTCAGCAGAATCAGACCCGTAGACAGCAAACAGAACAGAGTGAAATGAGGCATGGCTAAAATACATGATCTGTTTGGTATTTTGAAAACAGAAACGTATAAATATACCTTATATAGGTATGGCCTTACAATACATCATTTAAATATAGCATGATAGGTCCACTTTAAGTCATGTTCCGTCCTCCATACTTCAACACTAATAATGTGACGTTAGCTGTCTGCATCGTCGAGCATAGCAAATTTAAATCAACAATATCAATGCATACAGTTACCTAACTAGCAAACTATCTAATGTACGAGGATTACCTTATTATACCAACCTCACACAGAAGCCTTTTGTTCTACAGTATAATCCTTCTCAATGTTTTACATTTCTCTAATATGTTTTAACTTGTGAAATACGGATAGCATTGTTAGCACAGATGTAGCTTCCTCTCGCCGTTAGCTGAATAAAAAGACCAGTAAGAAATAAAGTGCTTGAATTTCACTTACCGAAGAAACTGCATTCATGGACGGTCTGTTTTAACCGCAGAGCCATAAGATAAGTCCGTATTTAAATGAAGAATACTCCACCAGGCGCCAACACAACAAACACGTCCGAGTTAAAGTTGTGTTCCCCGGATCAGCCGAGCAGTTGAGCCCCTGTAGCATCCTGGAGCTTACTGAGCTAACGGAGCTACTAGCAGAGAGACAGGAAGCTAGAAGCAGCAGTCACTGCAGAGACCTATCACTCAAGCGGTGCGTTCACAACCGGAGTACTTTTCCCCGTACTTTTCCCGTTTAGTTCCGTTAGTACCCCTTATGTTGCGTTCACACCAAAAAGAGTACATAGTGCCGGGAACTTTTACCCCCATTTTTAGTGCCTGCTAGAGAGGTGGTACCAAAAAGGTACCAAAAAAGTACCAATTTCTATTGGCTGGGCGAATTGCAAACCACGCCCCGTAAAACTCTTCGGACTTCGGGCGGCAGTATACGCCGTGAAGTTGTTTGCGGCCTGCCAGTAAACCCAAAGCAGAAGAAGACGAAGTGACGTCAGCGGCTCATTTGCGTAATCTTCCCTCAGGGAACTTATTCCGGAGTGAACGCGATCTGTACTTAGTGCCCTGGGGTACTAAGTGCCGGGGCACTAAGTGCCGGCACTAAGTACGGCACTAAGTATGGCAAAGTACTTGGTGTGAAAGCGGCTAAGGTGACCATGCCCTAATTTATGCAAAAACATGAAGACCTAATATAACTAAAAGGGTTGCATTATAAAACAATTCACTCACCAATCCATAGTCATGAAGGTGGAATCTAACTATATCCTGTTGTGCACCGACAGATATGTTGAGTTAGTCACATTTTATGTTATTTTGTTTTGTCACTCACCGTTTACCTGTCATTCCAGGTTCCCTGATTGTCTACTTTTTGTGCGTCTTCCGTGCTCATCAGCACCAGCCCCGCCCCTGATTGTTTCCACCTGTGTCTTGTTGTCGTGTGTTTAAATTCCCCAGTTTCCCAGTGTTCCTTGTCAGTTCGTCTTGTCTCATGCCTAGGTCAGATCTATGCTCTCCTTGATACCATGATGTTTTTGTTCCTCACTACGTGAGCGATTTTCTTTTGTTCACCTTTCGTCATCACATCAAGAGATTAGAAAGTGTTTATTTTGTTCATCTATTTGAAAATAAAGTATCTTACAAATACTTTACCTCTGTCTCCTGGGTCGTGCAATTGGGTCCTATACCTTGAGTTTCTGAGTTCGTAACACATCCAGAATAATTGTTATTGCATCCAGGGGTAGAAACATGTTTATTTCTGCTGTGAAGTTGGGCATTTTAACATGGGGGTCTACGGAAATTGCTCCTTTCTGCAGTCATCCCCTATTGGCCACTAGATGAACTGCAGTTTGAGGCACTTCCTTTTTGGCCTCCCGGTTCTGCCCCAGAGTCTGCTGCTTGAGCAAAGCGCATGGTGTAGTCTCAAATGATAGCTGAGGATTATGGGTAGTGTAGTGTCTTCGGCCATCCTAAACTCCGATACAACTATTTGTTTCTCAGAGTCGAAGGGGAAAAACACAAAACCATTGTACACAATTTAAACCCAATCAATGTTGTGTAATTAACAAGGATAATCTGGTGTTTTTGAGCTGATGCAGTTAAAAAATACAAAAAGGTTTGTTAACAAAAAGCGAGCTTTATTATAAAAAGCTGAAGGCATGAAAAAACAAGAAACTAATAAACAGAAAACAAAACCGGGGAACACGACAGACAGGAACAAACTTGCAGACGGGAACAGGCAGGAGACATGGACTAGCATAGACGACAGGTAGCAGGGACATGAAATGACGACGAACAGACATGGAGCACAGGGGAAGACAAGACTAAATACACAGAAGGGTAATCACAGGACAAGACACAGCTGGACAGGGGAGGCAGAAACACAAGGGCAACAGGTGAACACAATGAGGCACAATCAGACACACCAGGGAAACTAACGACGGGAAGGCAAACACAGGGAGTAGGATCAGACAAGACACAAGGAGGAAAACATTTCAAAACATAAATTCAAAACCGTAACAGAATACTTACTTCCGGGTGTAAAATTCTCCGATATCCAATGGGAATGGACCCTCACATTGCCTTTTAATTGCCGCCGACATGGACCGATGTGGTGCTTCCCTGAGCGTCAAATACCGCCGCCGATGGGAATACATTGCAATTTTCGCGGCACACGTACTTACAATCAGCTCTCTGAATTATGAGATGATGTTTGGTAAGGCAAGGAAAGGCAAGGCAATTTTATTTATATAGCACATTTCAGCACGTGACAATTCAAAGTGCTTTACAAAATAAAAACAAATTTAAGAATAAATACAGCATAAACACATTATTAAATGGCATTTAAAAACAGGCATAAAAAAACTAAGACAATGAAATAAATAAATAAATCAACATAGCAGGTACAGAATACATGAATAAAAGGCATACTGCAGTGTGAGTATAGAGAACCGCAGTTAGCATTTTTACCACGTCCGGTTCCTTCGACAAAAAGCAATGCAATTTCTCCATAGGATTTTGGAAAATAGCTCGAAATAAGGTCTGTGTTTGACACAAATTGAAGAGACAGATCACGTTTTGTTCTACGACATTAAATACATCAGCAGTGACCCCGCTGGTGATTTTTGAAGAGTTTACGTGTCTGAAAAACGATGGTTGTTAACCTGTTACGCACGGCCCCCCCGGTACCGGGCGGATAAACGCGTCATTTGCAGGAAACAACGTCTAAGGAATCTTAATATTTAATAAAACTATGAATGTTTTATATCCATGTAACGGGAAGATACTAGGCTAACTGATCTTTTTAATTTTTTTTTCCCAAAAAAAACCCCACAATGCTAGCACTCAGCCTCTGAATTAGCCACGAGCGTAAAAATGTAACCTAAAACGGCACTTAAACTCACAATAACTCCCTTATTACTTATCCTAGATGCACAGCCAACCACTCTTTTTTGGTGTCCTGGAGACACTGAATCTAGTGGTGCCCACCTCAACACTCAGTGATAAACATTTGCGACGCTATAAATGAAAGCGTACATCATAACATGTGGAGCTAAGTAGCTAGAAACGCTAACATGGCTTACCTTGGTCAAAACTGGTCTTCAATGGCATTAAAACGATAAAAAAAAACGATGCTGCAGTTAATCCATAGGTTCATCCAATGTATCTGTGCCCTCTTTGAAATTATTTCTGATAATCCATAAGCAATAAAACTGCTTTTTTGTTTCCAAATGGCAGAGCTAGAATGTAGCTCCACTCTGCTTTACATTTACATGCGCGAAGCCCCCACTTTTCTCTTCACAATGAGTGTGTGTGTGGGCCTCCCCCTTCGATTCTATTGGCTCTAACGGTCAGAAAGAGGTGTCAACCATCAAAATCGAGCAAGGGGGGCCAGAGATATAGAAAAAAAAACCATTTTCACCCAAATCACCTCAGAGGTGGGGTGGTTTTGGCTAAACCTCTCTAAAAAAGGTCACATGTCACTTGTTTTGCATCAATCTTGATACAGGGTACTTATTATATGTTGTACTTTGGATTCCTTAAGCTTTTAGTCTACTAACCCATCATCCAAGGGTAGTTTTCACTATCTGTAAAAAATTATTTTGGACGGACACTATAATTTACAGTTTTTTACTATGTAAAATCTGAATTTTCTTTAAAATAAAAAACATTTATATTGATTCTGACACTTCTACATCCAACTCACAGATGTAACCTTGCTTTGATAAAATAAATTATTCATATAACCCTTTAGAAGTTAAGTTGTAGTCATTTGTTTTGGGCATGTCATTTTCGAGCCTGAAACATGAAAAACAGGCTTGGTGCTTAACAGGTTAACATGTGGCTGAATAGGACTACAGAAGTTGTCCAGGCCGTTTTACGTCATTACACCGAACATGTAAAACACTCCCGCTAAGTTTGTTTGCCCTGTTCTGCTTGAAAGCAAGTACCTGCCTCCTGCAAACTGTTCAAACAAACGCTTCAACTTGTGCCATTTAGAATCTGTATGTTTGAATATGGATCTTAAGTTGGCGTGACGTTGAAGCAGTGACCCTGCTGTAGTTCGTTTATAGCATAACGTTAGCATTTTGCTTCTGGCGACTAGATTTATGATTCGAAAATTATAAAAGTAGGGTAGACATGTGGATATTATCCGGCTGTACAAAACGTGATCCGTCTCTTAAATGTGTGTCAACCACAGACCTTATTTCGAGCTATTTTCCAAAATCCTATGGAGAAATTGCATTGCGTTTTTGACGAAGCAACCGGAAGGAGTTTACTTCCGGGTTTTTGGACGCGTCACTGCGGTTCTCTATGAACAGCTCAATTAAAAGCAGCGGCAAATAGATATGTTTTTAGTCTGGTTTTGAACATAGGAAGTGTTTCAGCGGACGTGCACGATTCGGGCAGTTTGTTCCAGATTGGTAAATCAGCACAGTGCCCCTATGGTGATTATTCTTTTGCCGCACACATTGAATAGAAAAAGACTGAGCATGCACAGTGTAGTTTTTACAGCAACCATTCACTTTGACAGTGAGAGAGAGGGGCTAGATCGGGGCTTGACCCACGTTGCTCAAATGGCTCAATAAGCACACTGTAGACACTAATTAGAAGAACACAGACTAAAACCGCAATGTACAGATGAATCAGATGATTAAACATGATCTTAAAATATATTTTAAGATGTCTTTTTTTTCCACTTATTTGCATTTTTTGGGAATTATTATTTGAATTACTTTCTGCTGACACTAGGTGGGGCTGCACCTGCCCCTAATGACCAAACTATTCCAATGCATAGAAGTCTAAAAACAATGACCCCACTTCTAATTTAGTCTATTACCTCGGTAAAGATTTGAATGAGTTTATGGTCGCAAACTGTTTTAAAATCTTCCTCATCAGCAATACAATTCAGCATTGAAGATGATGATTTATTTTAGACTAAAATAGACGATGAGGCAGATTATGCTTTATGGCAGGACTACTTTTTGATTGAGAGATTGCTCCCACAGTTTTATATAGTTATGAGAACTTAGAACAGTTTTAGAACTTTAACGGTTTGAAAATATATTTTCAACTTTTCAAATGTAACATTTTGTTGCTTGAAAATGTGCTTCCAAAGAAATTATTTGAAAAGCATGTACTCAATTTAAATGCTTATTTAGCAAAGTTAACATTCTGATTTTACAAGCTTTTACATTGCCATTTTAATCATCTTAGTTTCTTACTTCCAACACTACAATAATATACAATACAATATACAGCTCAGGTTAGGAGGATATTAATTGACATAATTAAACAGGCACTAGATTTATCGTTCCCCATGGGCACCATGTATATCTCTTCCAAATGTCATGCCAATCTGTCTAATAGCTATTCAGTCTAGAGTAGACCAACTGACGGACAGGCATTTATAACCCTAGAACAATGCTTCTAGTATGGCTGAAAAGCCAAGTGAAAAGGTAACCAAATAAGCATTAAAGAGGAATTACTATTCCCTGACACACAATCTAATGTGTGATAATAGAGGTACAGTATCTGCAATTTAAATGATATTTAGTTTCTTGTTTGTTGAAGCCTACAGTTTATTGATGAAGAAAAAATGTATGTGACCTTTACGATTGGTATTGAAACAAAAGCAACTGCAAAAGGTCTGAACTCAACAAACTGAATTGTATATATCAACTCTTACTCATTATTTAAAGAACCAAAATATGACGATGTTGAAGCAAATGGATTAAAAATGACCTCTCCAGGAGTTGTAGGGGTAATTAAATATTTGAGGTTTAGTGATAATTAATGTGTGACATAAATGCTTTAAAAAATGTTTGCAAAGCCTTTTATAATAAATACAAAAAGTGAAGGTACTTGGAGATGTAGCCAGATTTGATCTTCAAATGACTGACTGCATAATTACATTTTAAAAGGGCACAACGTAGCCACCATTAACTACTTAACTCTTGCAGTGGCTCTATGAAGCTGGAAGTTACGTTTCTGTTGTTACCTAGCAACTTTATTAAAAGCCACTTCGTTTGTTCGCAGTATAAGCACCTTGGTAAGTAGATCCAATATATTGGTAAAGTACTGTCATTATTTTCAAATCTTTATTCTTTAAGTTACTGCTGTGAAACTAGAAATGTGCCGAAAGAAATGCATAGCTTTCTCTGAGCGCTCAAATATAGTGATTCCGGGGAGAAAATGTGTCCAGAGTTGCATAAGAAGAATGCACAAGGAAGATTCAAGCCTGTAAAAACACAAGGTAAAGGCAGACAATTTCGTTGTATGGACTATTATTTGAATACTGATGTTCTACAATCCTCTGAATCTACCCCAGTATACCAAAACACTGCTGCTGCTGAACAGCATCAGTTTTAGAAAAAAAGGGCTGTCACTTCCACATTACACTTTTAAACAAATCCATGTTGTCATCTCAATTTGATTTCCCTTTGAAAACACTCATGCAAACTGTACGTTTTTATTTCCTTTTATCAGCAGATGCTTCAAATCAGGCTGCATTCTTAGGAACATTATGGACAAACATAAAATAATATTTCAATGTTAAATAACACCTAAGAAAAACTGCAAATTTCAAGGACAAGATATTATCTGATGTCATAAAATCTGATTTTGAGAATTATAATAGAACTGAAATTCTGTAGCAATATTTGATAGAGGGGTAGATTTATTACCGTAGTAGAAGGTATATTGCTTGAAGCCCAGCTTTACGGATTAGTGGGCCTTGGAGCAAATGAGGGTTTTATTTTTCACTCAATGATGACATTCCTTGAAACCTTAGGGTTGGTAAAAAAAAGTATTTATTGAAACACCAGTAGCTCAATAGACCACTGAGTGCAAGTTAATAATGCAAAATGAAGTGGATTTCGATAACATGAGTGACTAAACATTAACTTTTGTGATATTAGCTAATGCAATTAACAATAATGTTGCGGTTACTTTTACTTTCAGCCAGCATGCTATCGTCAATTTTGTGTTAACCTGTTAAGCCCCAAGCCTGTTTTTCAGGTCTCAGGCTCGAAAATGACATTCCCAGAACAAATGACAATAACTTCCCTTCTAAAAGGGGTAAATTAATAATCTTTTTTCTCAAAGCAATGATAAACCTGTGAGTTGGATGTAGAAAAGTCAGAATCAATATAGATTTTTGGTAACACTTGATATTAAGGTACACAAATTAACCATCAACTAGTTGTTAATTAACATGCATATTAGCAGTATATTGGCTCTTTATTAGTCATTATAAAACACTTATTAATGCCTTATTCTGCATGACCATATTATACAAGTAAAAAGCCATTAGTTGAGAGTTTTCCCTCAATAACCCTCTAATTAGTGCTTATTTGTTGCAAGTAAGGAAGTTGTTGTTCATGAGTTTTGGTCTTAATATGCGCTGCTCAATATGGGCCTAATAAGGCAGAAGTACCACAAGAATAGTTATTCTACCATAATAACACTTAACAAATATGATCTATTCTTATGTAACAAGACATTAAACTATAAGTGTTAATTAAGTCTAAATAACTTAAAATTAGGTATTTATATGTTTTGGGGTATTGACAGTTCAGCTACCAATAACAAGGTGATATTGACCTGGTTGACCTGACGATGTTTTGCATCAATCTTGATACAGGGTACTTATTATATGTTGTACTTTGGATTCAGGGCTTCATAGACATAGAAAGAGTATATGAAATTAAGTTCCTTGGTGTGGTTTTAGACCACAAAATCAGCTGGAAACCTCATATCACTCATGTAAAAGCAAAACTGGCTAAGACTATCGCAATATTGGGAAAAGCCAGACACATTCTGGACTACAACTCATTGTATACTCTATATAACACACTGATATTGCCATATCTGATTTACTGTGTGGAGATTTGGGGAAACACGTACAAAACCAACCTACAGCCGTTATGCACATTACAAAAAAGGGCTATAAGAGTTATCAATAATGTTGGATATCTTGAACACACTAATTTATTATTTTTGAAGTCACACATATTGAAGTTCACTGATCTGGTTAAATTTAAAACGGCACAAATCATGTACAGAGCAAGACATAATCTACTTCCTAGGAAATTAAAAACATTGTTCATAGACAGAGAGGGTGGGTATAATTTGAGAGGAAATCTACATTTGAAACAACTCAGGGTCAGAACAACTCTGAGAAGTATGAGTATAACAATCTGTGGGGTGATTTTATGGAATGGTTTGGAGCAGGAGTTAAAACAAAGTACAAGCATAATTCAGTTACGATGTTTTTGCCTGGGGTGTCTCGCCTTAAAAGGATGTACAGAAACACTTTTTTGTAAAACTATGAGAATGAAGAGAGGTGATTGAAGATGAGAAATTATTGTATATGTCTGTATAAATGTAAATGTACGTAGGAATAACTTGCATAATGATTTAAAGGACAATCATTGATCAAGTAAGGGGTGGGAATTAATAAGCATTTGCTTCCTCCTACTCCCTTTCGGACACATATGATTTATTATTATTATTAATATGAAGACTTTTTGTTTTTTGTTGAATATATAAATATTATCATGAATGTGGATAAATACGGTATTCTGTTTTTCACATTTGTTATTTTTTTATTTGTTATTTTTTTTATCTGTTCGAAATAAAGATTGAAATGAAATGAAACATTAACATAACAACAGGCCACTTCACCGTCTTTTGTTCCTCGGATGTCCCACTTAATGCACCGATCTCCGTGTGTGGAAGAGCAATCTTTATCTTCACCTTTCATGCGACGCCGTCACTGGAAATCCCTCCTTCATAGCTCGGCTTCTCCAGAGCGTAGTTTTTGGACAAATGTAGTTCCAGTAATCCAAAATTCGATTCACAGGTAGCAAATAAGTTAGACTCGGACAAGATACGTCTCAGGATAGTTTGTTTGACTCTTTACTTAAAGGTGGGCACGAGATAAGTTTGTGCCCCGATGGAAGGCTGACAGGCAGGTAGGCCATCCAGTTATTTTAGCCGGGCCGGCTAAAATGATTGGTCGTGCTTTTTACAGTACTACGGCTTCCACAGATGAAATTTTTTTATGGATTTTTTGTCAAAGCACTTCAGATATTCATTGCTATCGGGATGTTAAGAGCATTCCATGGAATATAACAAAAAGTGTATCTCGAGCCGGTTTCTCAAACTTACCTACCCTACCTTTAAACAAAAAGGTATCAAATACAAACACATATTTTCTCAGGTCAAAAAACTATGTTGCTCTGTGCTTCCTTCTCCTTCTCACACACACAATCACCAGCAGCTGCCGTCGGCTATAACGTCTCGTAATCACAAACAGCTGCGGTCGCCTATGCCGTCAATTCCACACGGCTGGTTCAAATAAATGATATAATGGCACTAACAACAAAGGATTATAATATTCAAATATATCAAACTATACATTTTAACATATGGCTCCTACACCGTGCAACACTACAATGGGACCACCTGGTTAAATAAAGTTTTTTTTTTTTTTTTAATCGCGGTAGATTTTGTCAGTCTCACGACGGTATTGAGACATTTATTTACCGCGATATCGCGATATTCGATATATCGTTATATCCCTACTTACCATTACTTATAGTGAAAACCACCCTTGAATGATGGGATAGTAGACTAAAAGCTTTAGGAATCCAAACTATAACATAAGTACCCTGTATCAAGATTGATGCAAAACAAGTGACATTTGACCTTTTTAGAGAGGTTTAGCAACAAAAAACCCACCTCTGGTGTCATTTGGGTGGAAATGGGTGTATTTGCCGTTTCTCTGGAACTCATTGGTCGATTTTAATGATTGACATCTCTTTTGAACCGTTAGAGCCATTAGAATCGAAGGGGAATTTCCACATACACACACACGTTACCATTGAGAAGTGAGAGCTATGCGCACACAGTTTGCCCAAAGCGAAACCTATTTTACGCTCTGAAATCTGAAAAGTAGGTTTATTGCTGATGGATTATCAGAAATCATTTCAAAGTGACACAGACACATTGGATTAACCTATGGATTAACCTTCAGCAGCGTTTCTATCGTTTTAATGCCATTGAAGACAACTTTTGATCAGAAAACAACAAAGGTAAAACATATTGCCGTGTTGGCTACCTAATGCTACGTGGTGTGATGTCTGTGTTAGCTTCTCATGTCGCGAGTTCGGATCGGTCAGTAATGATACTAATACCTGTTGAATCTGTGGAATCTCAGCTTGCTAATCGATATCTTGTTTGTGCAGATACGATAAGTAATAAAGGTATTTTAACGTGAGTTCTGTGCTAAGTGTGTTAGCATGTTTTCGCTCGGGGCTAATTCAGAGCCTTTGTTATTACCCTTATGTTTCGTTTTGCAAAAAATTGTTAATATTGTCTGATAGCTGAGTTTCTTCCCGTTAAGTGGGTATGACACATTAATAGGTTTTTAAATGTTAAGAAGCCCTCAGACGCTGTTTCTTGCAGATGTTGCGATTTCTCCCCCGAATGGGGCTTAACAAGTTAAATCACACAGGGTTAGAAGTCTTTTCTACAATTAGGCGGAATTCACATGATTTGCGATTTGCTCACCTCGCGCTAACGTTCCCTGCTAGCTTGCACCGCTACAAAGAGCTTTCATCTAAATGGTCTCACCTCGAAAGGTCAGCAGTAAAAAGGTCAAAATTGAAGTAATTTGAATTTAGAAACCCAACCGTAGCCTTAGCACAGAGCCGTTAACACTGCTTGTAATGAATGCAGCTTAAATGTGACAGTTGAGTTATTACTCGTACTTTAACTTTTGCTGTATAAATGGATTCATAATTTCCACAATGAATAGGAGCACACGCATTAAATAGAATTGACAGACTTTTTTTGAGAGATGTTAAATGGGATTCAGTTAGGGGACTCCCCATTGCTCTGGCGGCTCATTATTAGGGAACCCCAATAGTAAAACAAAAAGAAACAAAAGCCCATTTGTCTGATAGCTATCCAGGAAACAAGTACCCTTTTTCTGCTGCAAAACTCACTCTACCTGCAAAGAACAGACGCTTGTGCTAATTATCATGGAGCAGAAGTGGTTAGGGTACAACAACAAATAAAAAAACACTGGGAAGTTCAGATGTCGTCTTTTTTCATGGAAATTAGCTATACGCAGGGGTGCACATAACTTTCTTGAATGACACCTAGTGTCAGCAGAAAGTAATTCAAATAATAATTCCCAAAATATGCCAATAAATGCTAAAAAAATACATCTTAAAATATAGTTTAAGATCATGTTTAATCATCCGATTCGTCTGTATATTGCTGTTTTAGTCTGTTCTTCTACAGTGTGCCTATTGAGCCGTTTTGAGCGACATGGGTCAAGCCCCGATCTAGCCTCACTGTCAAATGGCGCATTTCCACTACACGGCCTCGCTCGGTATGGCTAGGCCTCGTTAGGACTGGCTCACTTTATGGCGCATTTCCATTACAGTTTAGGAACTGGGGTAGTATCTATAGTAACGCAGTGTAGGCGGAGCCGTGACGTCATCTTCAATGAGAACCCCAGAAAAACAACACAGCCGTTAGCTGTTAGCACTCAGAGCTCACAGCTCCTCATATCTGTTCAGAAACTAGACAAAAGTTAAACAAGTACAAACCACAGACTGCCTGTGTCATGGCGAATACTGTCGCTGCTTTATTTATGTCTGTATAGGCCGTTGTTGTGAGTGTGGACGGTCGGAGCATATACTGCGTTAGCTTAGCCAATCTCCATTTAGAAAACACGCATTTTAAAAGGTTTTTCGCCTGCCGTCTGTCTGCAGACTTGTCAAAGCATTAATTCATGGTTTTTACTAACCGGTATCAGTATGTTGTTACTTCGGCATCATTTTGAAACGTGTATTACAATTAAATCACGGTCAAATATGTCCATCTTGTTGTAGTTGTAGCCCCCTTGCCAGCGATTCTCTCTCTAGTTTAGCATACTCAGCCCGACTCAGCCTCGTGTCTCTGGCCCTAGACCCACGATTTTATGAGGCCAGAAAAACTGTGAATTAGGACCCGCCGGCCGGTACTAGGCCAAGTGGAAACGCAACCAAAAACGGGCCGCTGACGTCACAGCCCTCTTAAACCGTGCTCCGCGCTGTAGTGGAAACGCGCCATAAGTGAATGGTTGCTGTAAAAACGACACTGCGCATGCTCAGAGTATTTTTCTATTCAATTTGTTTGCGGCAAAACATAATCACCATAGGGGCACTGTGCTGACATACCAACATCATCTCATAATTCAGAGAGCTGATTGGCTGTAAGTACGTGTGACGCGAAAATAGTAGTTGTTTGTGAAGAGGAGACGAGAGAGAGCAGTTTATAGCGATTAAAATCAGTAAAACGGAAAGAAAATGAATGAAGTTGAATCTACTTCAGCTTTGGTAAGTTATGTCATATCTTTTGTTGATCTTCCGTGTTTTGCCTATAGGCTATTGTCTGCTGGATCGATTGATATTGTGACCTCAGTGATGAGTGTCTGTGTTTTCCTTATATTTCATTTTGATTGGCCAAAACGCTTTTCTGCGGAGAAAGGCCGGCTCGCTGACGGCCAGCTTACCGCCCTTTATTATTAGGCTATATGTTTTAAATGGCATCATGCAAGTTGAGCTGACAGTGTACCCCCCTCCCCCCCCCCACGCTGACAGTTCACGATCGTCCATAGTGTCTTCCCCCCCCCCCGTTGACAGTTCAAGCGTCGACATTGCATTGACATGTCCCACATTGTCCCACACAGACATACTCTCTGTCCCACTTGTGGCTTTCTGGCACCTGGTCACCCTATGCGAGGCTCCACTAGCACCCCCCCCCCCCTCGCGAAACAGAGGGCCTCATCATATAACTTGGCCCAAGGGTGTAACTTTGGTTTGAGAAGTGGGGGGGACACAAAACAGGGGGTCCTCCGCAATGAAATATTTTCTCAATTTAATTCCATTTCCTGCCTTTCTACAAATATATTAGGGACTATAGTGTTAACAAATCCAAGAAAAATGTGTAGTGTATATAATGAGTGTGCACACTTATCTAGTATCCTATCCATGTGAACCTGTTTTATTTGTGATTACCTGACATCCTCTAGGGCAGGGGTCGGCAACAGGCGGACCGCGGTCCGGATCCGGACCCAGACGCCGACCTATACGGACCCGGACCTATAATCAATACATTAATAGGGGATTTCAATTTTGACGGGGCGATTCTATTTTAACCGCCGCCGACAGGGGGCGAAAGAGACGAGTGAGCGATACAGGGAGAGAAACACAGAAGAAGAGACGAGAGAGCGGCAGAGAGAAGCGGAGAGGAAAGTGAGTGAAGAGAATAATTAGCGATACAGGGAGAGAAGCGGTGAATGTGAATACATTTTGGAATTATTGGTGGAAAAGTTTCCTCATAAAATGTAATATTCATTACCAGCAGAACTGTGTGCACACTGCACAGCGCTGCAGCATGTCTGTGAGGCCCCGCCCCCGCACGCAGATCAGAGAGAGAGATCTCTTTTAAAATATATAGAAACGGAGATGGTTCGATAAAATGTGCAAGATAACGTTTATGTAGCATTTCTTTATTGTCGAAATGATGACATTTCATAACGGGATCAAATCAAAGTGAATGGCCTGCTGCTGCTGAATGCATGGGGCAAGTGACTGGAAACAGTTTTAAAAGTTATTACGTCGTTTCAGATAATAAATAATAATAGTAATTCATTCTATTTAGGGGCGCCTTTCAAAGCACCCAAGGACACCTGACAATTCATAACATATTCTAAGGAAAGGTTTAAGAGAGTACAAATAATGCAGTCCTGGTGATGTTTTTTATGTGGGGTGCAGATGAGAGGGAGCTGTCCAGAATGACCCAAAGATGTTGTGTTTGAGTTGTGCTCTTGGTTTCTTTAAATTGAAGTTGAAAAGCATCAATTTGGTGCACTTTGAGGGCAACATTAAGAGATTTATGGATACAGTTCTCAACACTCATATGAAACAGAACTGTATATATTTCAATAATCAAAAAGCCATTAGAATATGCTCACAACCAATAACAAATCATTGATAAACTCCTCTCTCCTATCTTTATCTTACCTAGTCTGCATTTTTTTCTTTTTATTTATGCATATTTGACTAATCACTCCCCTTTCAAACTGTGTTTTTTATTTTTGTACTGACCTATAGTACACATTGGAAGGATTTCTTAACTTATTTTATATACAACTATATATTACATAGATGGAAATATTTGTTTACATAGATGACCAAACCGTTTGAGACCCACTGAGATAACTAGACTAAAGTCTAAAACTAGACTAATCACTCAGAGTCCTTTACCTCCCTGAGCTGACGTTATCTCTCTCAGTCCGACAGGAGAGGACTCTCCCTCTCCTTATTGTTGAAACAGCTACTAATCTCCATTAGCTCCGAGCTAGCACCAAATGCTAACAACAACCCCCGTAACTCTCTATGTCTCTCTCTCTCTTTCTATCTCTCTCTCACAAGATGCGCTCGTGCCACACACACACACAGACGCTCCTCCGTGACGATGACCGCTTGCGTAAAAAAATAAATAAAAAATAAATAAAAGTGGGGGGGACACAAATGGGATTTTGAAAATTGGGGGGGACATGTCCCCCCTGTCCCCAGTGGAAATTACGCCCATGACTTGGCCTCAAGTTGGCCAGGGACGGCCCTGCATAAAATGTAACCTGACAACATGACAACAAATGAATGAAAATCGATAACATAATATGTTGCCTGCAACTTTCTACTCAAGGGAAAAAGAATGGTCAGAGTTGGTTAGAGTTGAGAAGCTGCCACCTCAAAGTTCCCCTTCAGTCGGTGCACAACACATTAGTGAAGGGATAGTGTTGTTGCTAGTCCAACCTTAACAACCTCTCTCAAAACAGCTGTCAAGACCAATGAGATTGTTGCAGACTCGGCTCTCCTTCCCTTTGGAGCTACAAAAGGACCCTGCACGGTTATTTATCCTCAATCTAGTTGTGCTTTACCTCACATAACCTGACTCTTGCAAGACGTTGCAAGCAAGCTGGCTCCGTATCCGGGGCATCGAGGCCTGAAGCTACACTGTCCTTGATTAGCTTGCCAATAAGCTACGTTCCCTTAGTTTAAGCTAACTAATCATTGTTCAGTCTCGCTAACAAAACCTCTCTTCTCCTGTTTAGCTAGCTAACAACTCACATGTTTAGCATGGAAACTCATGAAATCTCCCCAGAGAAATTTAAAATATCGCACTGTTGCTCTGGCTAGCCATGCTATAGCTAGCAAAGAGAGCTCCCATATTATTGGCGGAATTTAAGGTTTGGGGTGGGAGGATGCTATGGGGCGATTAGTGTCTCTCGATCTTTATTATTGAATCACATACGAATGATATATACTGATGTCAAACATACTAAATAAAAACATGGGGTTTGGCAGGCAATTCAAATGCTACTGTAGTGTCTGATTACTGACAGTGTTTTGTCAATGTCACCAGTTGCCATTGCTTACTGGCAGGGTTTAAGTCATTAGTGAAGGAAAAATAAAACCAGAGTATTTACAGCTGAACAACGCAGCCCAGCATGCCTGAAATTATTTTCTTTTTGGAAGCAAATTACCCCAATAGTACAGCAAATCAAAACATTTCCTCAGTCAGTCTACGGCTGACATAAATAAAAATGTTTGGCACATGAGGTGACTTACTTAATAATGCTCGGTTGTCATTTTACGGTAGTGAGTTTCCATCACTCCAAATCAATTAGTCATAATTCAAGAATCGTTGTTTTTCTTCCAAATGTGGGGAGCTATAAGTAAAAAATAAAGCTATAAAGGCACATGAACACAACATGTACACACAATTGTTAGAGGCAGCAGTGGAAAACAGACAATTATTTGTTCCCTATGTATTTGTCACCTTCAGAAAGGACAGTTTTGACGTATTATTTACTTCACTGTCACCACTGGAGGTTGAAAAATATACAGGGGTCATCATATAAACTGTAGTGTTCGTGCCTGAAAGGGGGGGGTTTAATAACAGAATGCATTATCTGAGAATGTTTTCTCAGTGAATGCCGGGCGCATTATGAATATGTGTTGGTATTTGATATACTCAGGGTCTCTGAGTACTTCCTGGGGGAAGAAATTAATGACAGTGTTACATTTTTAAATGAACATTTCTGATGAATGCAAAGAAAAGAAGAAAACTCAGAGGTCGGATAGTATATCTCTTATTCAACAAAATTGCCTTTTTTTTGGGGGTCTCTATCAGGGACATGCACAGACATTTTGGGGGGCAGGAGCTCAAGTGAGAAAAAGGGCACTTCCCATAATAATTTATAAAAAACGTTTTAAAACAAAAGGTTAAAAATAGTTGCACATCTCTGACTTACTGACCAATTAATTTTGATACACTCACGCAATTGTGTAATACTCAACAGAGTTCTACAAAATAATCAGTTAACACAGAGACAATGCTCTTTAGTATTCACTAAGCACAAGAGCAGACAACAAACTAGTACAATGAATAGTTATTAAATGAGCAGCAAACAATCACAATTATGAAGTTACTGTTTAAGGCAGGACATTACAGGCAAAAAGATCGTATGTCTGAATGCATAGATATAAAGCTAATCTGCATTTAAACATAACATTTCCGGGGAAAATACTGACTTGACGTAAGTAACTATCTGGGGAAGTTGTGAGGTGCTATGTTTTTTATCCTTCTCACCTGCAATGCCTTGGTAACTGCATGCAAATTTGCGCATTTTAATTAGGCCTAGTTAACGCCTAATTTGCATATCAATGTGGCGATTGTGATGACGTTATTAGATACACATTTTACTGTATTAGCCTGTATGCCCATGATAAATTGCCTTGGCTAAACCTTCAGCTAACTTATCCATTAGCTAGTACCCTACTTTAACTATATTTGTTTTTGTCTTTTGGCTAATTAGCTGTAAACTCGAGGCACTGGCAGTTTAGTCATTTGTTCATCTCCACTTACCTTCAAACAAGCCAAGAAAAGCCGGCATAACATTGGACTTTAAAGCCTCTTACACACAGAGCTGATTATCGGCGTCGATAGATGTCGATAGATGTCGGGCCGTCGATGAGCGTTGTGTCGCCCTACTCAGATTGGTGTGTACTGCACCGTCGTGTCTTTTCGGCCGTGCCGACACCTTCCGCTGCCAAATAAATCACTCTGATTGGCTGTTCAGCTTAGCGAATCAGTGCATGAGAAGCGAAACGGAAGTGAGGGACCCAAACAAACTATTAAGAAAGCAAATCTGAGATTTCATTTAACTCCAGCTCTCGACACAGGTTCGGGAAAGCCCCATGAGCTTCTCGCTGTAGAGTGAAAATGGAACGGACACGCTAAATGTTGTTTGTTTATATCACGCAGTTTGTTCTTCTTCTCTCGGTGTATCACGCAGTCTGTCTTCCGGTTGTTGCCTCTTTCGAATGACGAATACACACTACCGCCACCTGCTGGTAAGGAGAGTTATTGCCACTCACACATGCGCAGTTCGTACGTGCTACTTGGCAGTCGGCTGAAGTATTTGCGGTGTGTTCCAGTGCAAAACATGGTCAACACGCAGGAGACGTGAGGCGACGTGAGCCGACGTTCCGTCAGGACGTGTTCTTTGGTGTCAGTTTGGTGTGTAATGGCGCGTTTCCACTGCAGCGCGGAGCCCCGTTTAAGAGAGCTGTGACGTCAGCGGCCCGTTTTTGGTTGCGTTTCCACTTGGCCTAGTACCGGCTAGCGGGTCCTAATTCACAGTTTTTCTGGCCCCATAAAATCGTGGTTCTAGGGCCAGGAACAACCAGGCTAAGTCGGGCTGAGTATGCTAAACTAGAGAGAGAATCACTGGCAAGGGGGCTAACAAGATGAACATATTTGACCGTGATTTAATTGTAATACACGTTTCAAAATGATGCCGAAGTAACAACATACTGATACCGGTTAGTAAAAACCATGAATTAATGCTTTGACAAGTCTGCAGACAGGCGGCAGGCGAAAAACCAATATATATATATCCAATATGCATAAACAGCGGACACTGTTTATACGCAGCCCTCACAAACCACACACGGCCAGATAGCTTATCTAACAGTTAGAACCTACATACGAGACACAACATTTATAGTCAGAAAAAAGTGTGATTATTTTCGGATATTTTACACATATGATATTATGAATACTGTGGGCCTACATACCTTAGTGTGATTATAAGTGCATGTGAGTGAATATTGGCATGCATAAATTCGTTTTTATACGTCCTATTCATTGTCTCAATGCGCTCATACATCTTAAGAAAGTTATCACCAAAAATGTTAAGAATGTTTTTAGAGAACGTTATCCTACTTTTCAGAAGAACATTCTGGGAACCAAACTAAAACGTCCTGCTGAAAACGTTTTAAGAACAGTAGGGCATAATGTTCTAACAATGTTATCAAAACATCTTAAGAAGGTTATCACCAAACAAATAAAACGTCCCGCTGAAAACATTCCTAGAACAACGAATGGTAACAAACATTTCTAGCTGGGAACTCACACATGCCACCGCAAACATGCAATATCTGCTTACAGCTTATCATGAATTACGTGCTTTGTTTTTTTCAAAAGGAAAATATGGTGACATCAGATTTTTTTTAAAACATCCTTTTCAAACAAATGCAACAAGTTTGTTTTTTAATGCGCTCTAGAAATAAATCTGACGTTGACCATGACCGTGTTACAGTGACGTGCAGTCAGTGGAGGCAGGGGAGGCAGAGCCTCACCTGTCATACTCCAATGTAACGGAAAAACAACTAAAGAAAAACGAAATAGTAATAATAATAAAATGTCTCCACTGTGTTGTAAGTGTGATTTATGTATGATTCTAATCGCTTTTTATAGTCAAAATCAGCAAATTTGCCGAGCTCCGCTACGGGAGCGATGACAAGTGAGGCAGGGGCGTGCTCTGCCTCTCGTAAGCCCACAGTAACTTGCTGGAGCGCGGGCACTAATGCAGCGCGGGCACTTATTTTGTGAGCGCGCTCAAGCCATTTACCGTGGGCTGAGTTGAGGCACAGATGAGATCTGCCTCACCTCAGAATGCGTCACCCCACAGAAACTGGCTGGAAAGCGGGCCCTAAGCGCATGCCTGTTACCATCTCACTGTAGGTCACCAATGTAATGTTTGTAGATCCCTTTATTACATTTATCCTCGCCATCCATAGTCTCTAAATAACTTATTTCACGTATATATGATATTTAGGCTCGCTGGTATCAACGGCAATGAAAATGCACCAGGGGAGGCAGCCATAACCTCTGCCGCACTGAAGGGGGCGCACGTGAGCCCACAGGTTCTTGTTGCTACTGTAATTCTACGCAGAGACGGTAGACGTAACAACAAACTAGACTTTTGAAACTACAGGAAGATAAGGAGGACTTTTACAAAAAAGTAATAGAGATTGTTGTCCAGAAGGATAGCATGGACTTCATCTTCAAGTCAAGGTAAGACCACATTTGTAATGAAAATGGGGATTTTGGGTATACTTTTGTTGAACGGTCTGTTTAAAATGAATCGAAGCATCAGACTAAAAAAGCTTTTGAAAATAACCGAATATTTCGATTAAGGTCAAAATATAATATTTGTAAATCTGACTCAGTGCCTCACCAGCCATGAACCTCACCGCACGTCACTGCCGTGTTAATATTTGCCATAACAGGAACGTTTTATAAAAAAAGAATAACATCCTGAAAACATTTTCAGAATGTTTCTTGGAGAATGTTCTTCATTTGTTATCATGTAACATTGAGGGAACGTTTTATAAAGAACATCTTTAATGTGTTACCCAACAACGTCCAAAACACATCCTTAGAATGTTGCAGGCAAAACGTTCCACCTTTGTTAACCTGTTACGCACGGCCCGCCCGGTACCGGGCGGAAAAACGCGTTATTTGCAGGAAACAACGTCTAAGGAATGTTAATATTTAATAAACTATGAATGTTTTATATCCATGTAACAGGAAGAAACTCAGCTAACTGATCTTTTTAATTTTTTTTTCCAAAAAAAACTCACAATGCTAGCACTCAGCCTCTGAATTAGCCACGAGCGAAAAAATTTAACCTGAAACGGCACTTAAATTCACTCACAACTCCCTTATTACTTATCCTAGATGCACAGCCAACCACTCTTTTTTGGTGTCCTGGAGACACTGAATCTAACGGTGCCCTCCTCAACACTCAGTGATAAACATTCGCGACGCTATAAACGAAAGCGTACATCATAACATGTGGAGCTAAGTAGCTAGAAACGCTAACATGGCTTACCTTGGTCAAAACTGGTCTTCAATGGCATTAAAACGATAAAACGATGCTGCAGTTAATCCATAGGTTCATCCTATGTATCTGTGCCTTCTTTGAAATTATTTCTGATAATCCATAAGCAATAAAACTGCGTTTTAGTTTCCAAATGCCAGAGCTAGAATGTAGCTCCACTCTAACCTAGATTTTCAAATGCGAAGCCCCCACCTTTTCTCTTTACAACGTGTGTGTGTGGGCCTCCCCCTTCGATTCTATTGGCTCTAACGGTCAGAAAGGTGTGTCAACGATCCCAATCGAGTAAGGGGGGCCAGAGATAGGTCAAATCCACCCAAATGACCCCAGAAGTGGGGTTTTTTGGCTAAATCTCTCTAAAAAGGTCAAATTGCACTTGTTTTGCATCAATCTTGATACAGGGTACTTATTATATGTTGTACTTTGGATTCCTAAAGCTTTTAGTCTACTAACCCATCATCCAAGGGTAGTTTTCACTATCTGTAAAAAAAATCTGAATTTTCTTTAAAATAAAAAACATTTATATTGATTCTGACACTTCTACATCCAACTCACAGATGTAACCTTGCTTTGATAAAAGAAATTATTCATATAACCCTTTTAGAAGTTAAGTTGTAGTCATTTGTTTTGGGCATGTCATTTTCGAGCCTGAAACATGAAAAACAGGCTCGGTGCTTAACAGGTTAACATATCACATTAAAGGAACGTTTTATAAAAAAACTTTCTGTCATCTCAGGCCTCAATAACATCCTCAAAACATCCTCTGAATGTTGCAGTTAAAACGTTATGTCTTAGTTAACCTTAAACCTTATAGGAACATTATTTGAAAAAATAAACATCCTAAAAAGGTTATCAGATTAAAACGTTTCTTTAAAACCTTATTAGAACCAATAGGTAACGTTAGCCATAGTTGTGAGAACGTTCCCCGCTAGCTGGGTATGGGCAGTAGAATAAAAAAGTTTCACTCAGAAGTAAGGGAGCTTTCTCCCACAATTTAATGTTTTGTCTTCAGGGTTAGTGTGCTGTCAAAGTAACGGTCATAAACTTGGCTGGAATTCCTCATGCATACTTTTTAAAGAAAGTTGGCAAAAACATTGACATGTCAAGGGTTGAATTTTCCAAATTGTAAACTATCTTTAAAAAAAAAAAACCTCAATAGAGTTTGTCTCTGAAGGCAAAAAGTTGTTTTAAAGTAATCAGTCATTTTTATTTCATCTGAGGTTTTCTTTTCATCGCACGGGTAAAAAGTGTGTCTCGGATTCAGTGTCAAATGCTTTTAATAATGACACTTAATTGTATCTGACACCACTTGAAAATAGTATTTTAGCCTCAATAAAGCTGTAGGAATGTGTAAATAAGCAAAGAAAAGACAACAAGCAAGCAGGACCAAATTAATTATCACAATCTGACACTGCAGTTTAATCTTGAGCCAATTCTACGGTGGCCCTGAAGTGCAAGACACCACAGCATTTCACAAAACACCACAGCATTTCACAAAACGCCACAGCATTTCAGGCTAAACTAACCTGTAGCTGCTCCGTCCACAATCACAACAACGTCATACAGACATAGATAAAGCAGCGACTGTATTCGCCATGACATAGACAGTCTGTGGTTTTTACATGTTTAACTTTTGTCCAGTTTCTGAACAGATATGAGGAGCTGTGAGCTCTGAGTGTGTGCTAACGGCTAACGGCTGATGTGTTGGGACATGTTGCGCTGTCGGGTGCTGACCAATCACGAAGCGTCATTTCTTGACTGGCAATGTCCGAAATCTGGCTCTGGAAGCTGGCTCTGTCCAATCACAAACAAGAAGTGTTCTCCCTAAAGGAATACCCTTTCTGTCCAATGTGAAATGCTGTGGTATTTTCTGAAATGCTGCGGCGGTTTCTGAAATGCTGTGGTGTTTTGTGAAATGCTTTGGCGTTTTCTGAAATGCTGTGGCGTTTTCTGAAATGCTGTGGCGTTTTCTGAAATGCTGTTGTGTTTTGTGAAATGCTGTGGTGTCTTGCACTTCAGGGCCACCGTACGATTCATTAAAACATCAACATCCTTTTTATAATAATCTCTATACATAGGCTAACCCTAACCCTGTGTATGGTTTTACTAAAGGTCTTTCATATTTGAAGGATGATAAGTAATATCCCTCACAACATCCCTTTCTAATTACAAGTAAAAAATATGTTACACTGATGATTCTACCTATTTCCTATCATCGACACAGAACGAAAGTAGGATTTGATTTTTTAAATACAACTTTTGTTTGGCAACAGCTCTAATGTGCACCTCCTAGCCACCATTTTATTTTTAAACTTGGCTTTTTATCACTCTCGCACAAAAATAATAATTCTGGAGTGAAAAGACAACCGTGTGCGGTGAATAATGTGTTATGCAAAGTAGCGAGATGCGCCACTAAGATCTTTGTGATTAAAATAGATCGCCTTGTCAAGTAAAATGACAACAAAGGACAGCCTCTCTTTCAACACCAGGTTCCACAGTATAGCTACGAGACCTGAACACAAGACAATGTTTTATATCTGTCTTTTCACCTTCAGGCTGTCAGTGTAACTATTTTTCTGACCTCCAGATTATTATTCTTGAGTTTCAGTCTTGCTGGGAAATTCTGAGAGGGGGCAGCAAAGAAATACTCACCCCTCCCTCAACAACCAGCTTTAAAGTGCCCTTAGCGAAACACAATCCAAGAATTACTCCACTTGAGCTGCTTGGAAAACCTTGGTTGCACTTGGCAGCTCCCAGTTGAGTAAACGTGTAGCAGGTCAGATTTTATTCATCGTTTAAAATAATATACAATCTGAAAACCACAGGCTCAGACATCTGCACACACACAAACATACACTGCCCCCTTCTTTTCACTCTTCCTGTGCATGACACTGAGTTAAATAGAATCTTTAATGTGCTTTAAGGGTCATCGGTGGTTGGCTGGACGCGATAGCATCAGCGCGGCAGCTATGACACCACTGGGACGACTGGGGGGGGGCAGTGGAAATCAGACTGGGCTAATCTGCCCGCAGGACTGACGCTATCGGCCAACTCATCTCTGCTGAGAATGAGATCCCTCTCACGACCTTCACCAGATCCTTATCACGCTTGGACAGAACGCAGAGTGTGTGGATTGGCAGCTGTGTGTGAGCCAGTGAAGTTGAGTTTGTGTGTGAACTGTTAAGATTGTAAGGAAGGCTGTCAAAGGCTTTTGAGTGTGTATGAATGGCCTATTTAGTACAGGTCGATTACTGTATTTGCCCTCTGCACTCTAATTACCTCATTTCTATCGCCACAAGAAAGCTAGCATGCCCAGAGGCGAGACACACAAAACTCACATGTTCTTACTTAAGGCTAAGAGTAGTAGTTTTATGTGCTGAAGTTTAAAAGGAATTGTTCTATGTTTTAAGAAATTAGCACACTCTTGGCAAGAGTTAGCCAAGAAGATATACAACACTACCTGTTTGCTACATGTAAATATGAAGATATAATCAAAATAAATTTATATTTTTCTTAGATTTAAGGTTAATATATGTTTACTTGTTGACAGTTTGATAAAATCGATAACACTCTGAAAACTACAATCACATTTCAAGCTAATGCCTGGAGCTGGTTAGCTATTAGCATAAAGGTGGGAATAGCAATACATGGCTAGCTCTGTCCCAAGGTTCAGAAGATGCCTACCTGCCCATCTTAAAGGTAGGGTAGGTAAGAATGGAGAAACCAGCTCGAGTGCGCTAGAATTTGAAAACAAATCTGCCTCTTCCTTCAGACTTCCTTACAGAGCCCCTCCTCCAACACACACGAACGCGCACATGACCAATGAGGGCACGAGATAAGTTTGTGCACAGATGGAAGGCTGACAGGCAGGTAGGCCATCCAGTTATTTTAGCCGGGCCGGCTAAAATGATTGGTCGTGCTTTTTACAGCGCTACGGCTTCCACAGATGACATTTTTTTATGTATTTATTGTCAAAGCATTTAATATATGCATTGCTATCGGGATGTTAACCTCTTAAGCACGGCGGTCCCCCCATTGGACCCCTCCCACCGTTTTTTTTTCGAGATAATGTCTCAGGGCTTCTTAACATTTATGAAACTATTAATGTGTAGAACCAGATTAACGGGAAGAATCTCAGCTAACTGAAGATATGAACCATTTTTACCAAAACAAAACACAAGTCTCATAAGAAGCGTCTAAATGACCCCTGAGCAAAAACATTCTAACGCACTGCGGCACACAATTCAAGATAAAGATACCCTTATTACTTATCGTAGCTGCACATACAATATAGCCGATTAAAGCTGAGACTCCACTGATTATTTAGGTGTAGTATCATCACTGAGCGATCCAAACTTGCGACAGGGGAAGCAAACACAGACATCACAACACGTACCTTTACGGAGCTTTTACGGCAGATCGTCTCACCGTAGTTGTCAATTAGGTCAAAAGACGTGTTCAATGGCATTAAAACGAAAAAAAAAAATGCTACAACTGTTGATCCATAGGTTAATAATGTACCTGTGCCTTTAAAAAAATTATTTATAATCCATAATTCCATTTTTTATGTAAAAATCGGAGCGGAAAAGTTAGCTGCTAATGGTAGCCACCAGAGTGTATGCAGCTTCCGGTTTTGGTGTGTATATAACTTTCCCTCGATTCCATTGGCTCTAGCGGTTATAAAGAGATTTCATTCATCAAAATTGAGCGAGGGGGGCCAGAGATAGGTCAAATCCACCCAAATGACCCCAGAAGTGGGTTTTTTTGGCTAGATCTCTCTAAAAAGGTCAAATTTCACTTGTTTTGCATCAATCTTGATACAGGGTACTTATTATATGTTGTACTTTGGATTCCTAAAGCTTTTAGTCTACTAACCCATCATCCAAGGGTAGTTTTCACTATAAGTAAAACATTATTTTTGGACGGACACTATAATTTACAGTTTTTTACTATGTAAAATCTGAATTTTCTTTAAAATAAAAAACATCTATATTGATTCTGACTTTTCTACATCCAACTCACAGGTTTATCATTACTTTGAGAATAAAGATTAATAATTTAACCCTTTTAGAAGGGAAGATATGGTCATTTGTTCTGGGAATGTCATTTTCGAGCCTGAGACCTGAAAAACAGGCTCAGGGCTTAAGAGGTTAAAGGTGGGGTAGGTAAGTTTGAGAAACCGGCTCTAGATACACTTTTTGTTATATTCCATGGAATGCTCTTAACATCCCGATAGCAATGAATATCTTAAGTGCTTTGACAAAAAATCCATAAAAAAATTTCATCTGTGGAAGCCGTAGTTCTGTAAAAAGCACGACTAATCATTTTAGCCGGCCCAGCTAAAATAACTGGATGGCCTACCTGCCTGTCAGCCTTCCATGTGTGCACAAACTTATCTCGTGCCCTCATTGGTCATGTGCGTGTTCATGTGTGTTGGAGGAGGGGCTCTGTAAGGAAGTGGCAGATTTGTTCCGGCTGTGTATTTTCAAATTCCAGCGCACTCGAGCTGGTTTCTCCAAAATGACCTACCCCACCTTTAAGAGCATTCCATGGAATATAACAAAAAGTGTTTCTGAAGTGAATTACCTACCCCCACCTTTAAAGGTAGGGGTACAAGTTTTTTTCTGCTGTAAAATTGGGCATTTTAACATGGGGGTCTATGGAAATTGCTCCTTTCTGCAGTCATCGCCTATCGGCCAATATATGAACTGCTGTTTGTGGCACTTCCGTATTGGCGTCCCGGAGTTTGCCGCTTGGTGATTACCCTTCTGTGTATTTAGTCTTGTCTTCCCCTGTGCTCCATGTCGGATTGTTGTCTTTCCTTACCTTGTTACCTGCGTGCTCCCGTCTGTGAGTTTGTCCTGCTTCATGTGCTCCCCAGTTAGTTAGTTGTTTATTACCATTTATAGATTTGCCTGTCCCACTGTTTTGGCCAAACTTGACCCACTCTACCATACTGCACTGCGTTATATATCAAATGCACCCTATAGGACTCATCATTGCAAACTGTATAGCCTAACTGGATGGTCCTCACTTAGGCGCCGTTTACACGAGGAGAAAACTGCTTGTATCTGCATAGTTTCGCGTGCGTATAGCCCTATTATTTACACGAGGCCGATAGAAACTGACCCAACAAACGATAACGGGTCCCAAGGTGGATAGATTTGCAAACGAAACGCTCTGGGGGGTCAACCGAGTCCGTGTAATCACCTCTATACGAATATTTCCTGAAAAAATAACGATAGCCCCACCTTTCCCCACCTCTCCTGCTCACTGCTGTAGCATGGCTGTGTTAATTAAACGCACAAGGGGTTCTTGAATGAAATAATATTATAAAAGGCAAACCAGAATTGTTAACGCCCAATATACTCCTTAAACAAAATAAACAGAGTCAGATTTCATGCATTGATCCATTATATTGACAAAGGAGGATCTCACCCGGTGTTTGTAGAGAATATCTCTCTGAGCGAGTCCTCTCCACGGAGACATGCTCCTCCTCCTGTCAGTAGCTACTGCTAGTGCTACTGCTACAGACCATGCTACAGATATTAGTGCAAAAATATACAGCTCCTCTACCACAACCATCAGCAACAAGTGGACATGGAGAATTACATGAACTACATGTTGCTAAATCCACGGCGGGGCGTAAACAGAAGGGTAGCCATGGCAACATTGCTGCGGGGCTGCTGCGGAGTCTTCTTCACTGCTTTTGGTGTATTTTGTGGCGGAAGTTACAGCGCCACTTACAGTCCCGGCATATGTACTACAGCGTTTCCAGCGGTCTCGTTTGAACAGACACGTTAAATGAAACAAATGCATGTGAACGGAACACTTTTTTGAATACGCATACTGTGCATAAACGCAAACGGTCCCGTGTGAGCGGGGCCTTAGTATGCGTAGGATGCAGCATTGTTTTTTATTAATGTACAAAGCCATTTTAGGTAAGCTTCTACTGTATATATGTGCCAGATTTGCCCCAGTTTGCCACTCTTACAACCTCAGATCCAGTGCCTGGATACGGTTCCAGGTGCCTGACTGAGGCTGGAAAAAGGAGTCTTTTTTTATTATGGTCCTTGGTCTTGGAATGACCTTCAATCAAGCCTAAAACTGAGGGCACTTGTCTCAATAGCATGTTTTAAATTGAAGTTGTCTGAGGTTCTTACCACCAGCTGCTCTTGCAGTAATAAGTAGTACCTTTCTTACTGTCCTAATGTGCACAATGTAGTGACTGCTTTTTCGTCTTTTGTTTTCTTAGTTATGTTCTCTGTATTTTATATGTTTGTGTTATGTGTTATGTGTAACGTTGCTGCCTTCTTGGCCAGGTCAGCATTGAAAATTAGATTTTATCTCAATGCTTTTTTACCTGGTTAAATAAAGGTTAAATAAAAATAAAAATAAATTATTTGTGTCATGTTTTTTCTGTCATCGGCTTTTTAAATAAAGCTTGCCTTTTGTGCCTTGACCTTTTTGTCCTTTTTTTAAACTGCATTTGGGTCCCGATATTCCCCAACTGTCAATCATTTAATCATTTTCTTGGACTAGTATATATATCTTTAGTTTAGTATGGCCATTATTTTAATTTATGTGGGTGAACCAACCTTTTTAAAGTAAATTGTGAGGCCAACTGGATTTCAGAATACAAAAAAAATGTATATGTTTTTTTCTTTTAATATTTGGGATAATATAGATTTGTATTTCTTATCAGGAAATCAGATATTGCTATAAAGAAAGCAATGTTCCTTAAGACATACATATTCTCTGGTGGTGTATTGCTATGACTTTAATAAAACTGTCGGGCTAGATTCTTGATTTATTAAAATGCGAGGCATATTCTGTATTTGAATGTCAATAGTGCGTACACTCACAATGCAATTATGATGTGGTGTTTACTACTGCCTTACCCAGGGAAAACTTTTGGATTTGAAGAGAGATTAACTAAATTGATTTGGTTTTTATTAAACAATAATAAGCTGCATTGCTTAGGAGCAGAGTGAGACCCAAATGAGAAAGCAACAACTGACAGAAAATTTCAATTTAATCATTTACACACACGCCAACAAAGAATTATTGCACTTCCAATAACATTATCTATCGGCCAACAGTCGATGCGACACCTTCTGCGTTTTCATATTGTCTGTGAAAAGAACAAAATTGATTTGTGTTACTTACATCAATCAGTAGCAACAGATGAAACTAAATTGTCCTCTGTCACACAATCAGCCATGCAGGGCCAGTGGTGATACTGTAATGATTGGATTTGGCACTGAGAGGAACGACACTCTAGTCTAGTTTATGGAAATGTGTATGAGGCTTATACACAAGTGAGCACAGGTGGCTCCAATTCTTTTGAATTCAATGTTATTTTCGATGGAGGCTTTTAGTGGAAAACAATAATATTGGGTTTTTTAAAGAAAGGCAGGTGGTCAGGTAGGAAGGTACGTAGGTCAGGGTTGGGTTAGGGTTAAGTTTATAGGAGGTATGAAGATATACACATGCATATAGAGAAAGAAAGGCAGGGACTGAGAGCAGCTGCAGCTGGGGACGGGGGAAATTGCAAAGTGTTAATCAGCAGCTCAAATGTTTAATTGTGGAAAATCCAATTTGTGTTTTTGCTATTGTCTCGCAAAAAGCAGTCGTCTTTTGTTTTATGCACCAGCAATGGTTGATTAAATTGTGCTTAGAACCTGAACTGAGCCAAAACAACACAAAAACAAAACCAGCTCCTGTAGGGCAGACATGATTTATGGCCCTGACACAACATTTAATTGCGTTTGTTATATTGTTACATTTACATTTTATGAACGATTTGCTATAATTTCAGTTTGCTTGAGCCAGACCTTGCAATGTTTTCCATTCAGAAGCCTCCAAAAAAAGTTAGGAGAAAAACAGTGGAATGGAATATCAAATTTGGCAGGATTAGCGGGATATGGGGGAAAGGGTTTTTGAAAATGTATTAAAATCCTACTTGGTAACCCTTTCTGTATCTGTGGATTTCCAAATCAGAATAAATGTTCAGAGACACAATGGGGTTCTGTTGTAGCTGTAAAAGCACATGACTCAGCTGTGATGCCTTTTATCACAGTGAGCTGCTACGAAATCCATTATCTACCTTTTACAACACTGTCTATGACAGAATGAGAAAGTGAAGTAAGGAGAGGCTGAGAGGACGTACAGTGGGAGTGATTTTGATGGAAAGTCTTGGAAACGGCTTCCTGTACTGTGGCTGCAATTCTCAGGACTACAGCTGTGAGATAATGTGAAGCAAACATTTTTCCGTGAAATTACAGTTGATATAAACCACACTAAAGCTGTAATGTAGCTTATTTGCATGACCCTGTAAATGATTTTTTCCAACATGTGAGCAATACATGAACAATTCAATCTTTTGTAATCTGATTTCAGATCTGGCACAGCCATCTTGCTATATCTGCTAAATCTTAGAGCCTTGTGCAGAATGCCCCTTGGTACCCAGTTCTACCTAATTGTGGAAGAAACAGGACTACAGTACATCTAAAATGCCAGGATCTGGGATAACACAATGGAAAATGAGGTAGGATGCATGGTTTTAGCCATGACAGTGCACGGATCAGGGAGGGTATTGTCGGTTGGTCAGGCTTTGGTACAGACTGTTATATCCCCAAAAACTATTGCATGGTTTGGAATGATATTTTGGAAAGACATTCATGGTCCCCAGAAGACATGTTCCACGGACGTTGCTTATAACCTATAGTCCCCAAGAGGTTGGCATATTATTCTCACTTATATGGAAGAATAACTGAGAAGGATCATCTTAAGCACCATCATTGTGTCAACATTAACCTTGTTTTATGACCAAATACCTGCAAAACTATTGACATTCCCATCATCCTGAGCTCAAATTAGTTTTTTGTAATAATTGGCAATGCTAAAAAAGGATTGTGAATATAGTAAACACTTTACCTGCCAAACATTAGCACGTTATTGTCATCAGCATCACAATAAGAAACCTTTTATTAGTCCTGGAGTCGAGAAATGTACTGTTTCGGCAAAAGTGACACTGCAGATAAAAGGCAAACAATAAAAAGACTAAGCTAATATGGAGGTTATTCCCTAACTTTATTCAAGAGTGTGGTCTTTCAATTTGAGAGCATCATTTATTGATTTCAGATTTTGTATTTCTTTCCCTCAAACCTGTCCTCGCACTCAAATAGCGCACACATTAGTAAAAACAAAGACATATAAGTACACATCCATGGTTAAAGGCAACAAGGTTTTTCTTATGGACGATTTTGGTTCACATTTAACTGAATAAAGGAGAGGAGTAACAATATGCTAGAAAGTTCTGAGAAAACAATGCATAAAGTTTGCTAGCCTGCCCCGCAGTACTGGTTGGAATTTACATTCCTATCAAAGTTAAGGACCTGTATCAGACATTGACTAGTGCAGTCATTACAAATTGAACATATTAAGTGTCGACTTTAACTGGATGTGTGTGGAAAGGGAATGAACAACATTTGAATTCTCCGATTTGTCCTTGTGATGAAGCTAGGGATAGTGCAGCAGAGGTCTTGCAAAGTATGCAGTAAGTAAAGATATCCATAATCTAAACTGTAGATGAGGCGTGCTATTTATTCTGAAGCCTGAAGCCAGTTTTATCACACTCCATGCTGTTACTGCAGCTGTTTTATTGCAACGTGTTCCTACCACAGATCATCATGATTGGGTGCAATGAGGGGAAATCGGATGAAGTGAATTATGTTCTTATGTGAGTTTCTGATCCATGACATTAAAGCTGCTATGAAGAATATTTATTACAATGTATCAAATGACTGTGTTTAGTTTGAAAGAAGTCTCTCAAACACACGTTATATGTGTGATAATTATGACCCAACTCTATAGCTCCTCCTAGTTATATAAAACTCTTTTTGTATTTTAAGCACATTGTTTTGGTTTTACTGCCCTTCATCTTCACTGCTTTGCTTTAGTCTCACTGATCTCATCTGCATAAGAAGCCATAATAATAATTATAGATGATATTGCTGAAGCAACTTACAAAAACAATGTTTATGGGTTGCTTTACAGAGTAAAAGTGGGGGGTTAATGAGGGGTTATAAATATAAAACCAAAGAAATAGCGCTCCCAAAATCATCAAGTGAAATCAAGCGATACCACATAAAACATACAAAGAAACCTGAAAAAATGTAATGAAATAAAATGGCATGGTAAGATTGAGAAGGATCAAAGACTATTAGACTATAAAGTGTTTTTGAAAGGAGTCTTTAATAAAGAGATATACTGCAATCCTAAGGGGCAATGATGGCGAATTCTCAGTCACACTTTTTTTTATCTTGATTTAAAAATAACCATCAGAGCAACATTGTCAGGACCTCAGGACATACAACACATGGAGAGTTAAAAGGTCACAAATATAGCTAAGGGCCAAAACATTCTGGCCTATAAAAGTGAAGTAAAATGTTAAAATCCACTCTAAAACCATCAGGCAGTACGTGCAAAGATGAAGATGGTGAAGATTTTACTGGATTATTTGTAGAGATTAAATACTTTTTGCTCGGGATGCTCCGATCGATCGGCCGCCGATCGATATCGGCCGATATTCACTCTCTGCCGATCGATCGGTGCTCTCTATAAAGGCCGATCGTAAGAGCCGATCACATGACGTAAAATACATGACACTTTTCTCTGTGCGCGGCAAAACAAGCTCGCCAAAATGGCTTCACCAGTCTGGCAGTATTTTCAGGTGTCCGAAAATGACAATAAAATAGCGATATGCAACGTGTGTGAAGCAGAAATCCTGCATCTCCGCCCGCTGTGAGCGGAGCTAAACACACACTAAGAGTTACACCTTACACACTTAGCTATTTTATCTACGTCTGGAACAAGCTAAACTAGTTATAAATATGTTCATTCTTCACTGTCGGGTCACTCATTACTGGATCAGCGAGCTGCATGAGATACTGACAGGAGAGAGGCTCCCGTTATTTCTCCCGTGTTATTATAAGTTAATGTAAACTTGAATAATGTACTTCATTTGAATGTAATAATTATGTTGGTTGTTGTTTGTGGAAGCGCCAGTGAATGAGCCCCATTTACTGAGTTTTAAACATCACTTTAAATGGAAGATCCCCATAGCCCCCACCCACTCTGTATCGGCCGATACTGATTCCGGCGATCGGCCCCAAAATTGGCGATCGGAGCATCCCTACTTTTTGCTTCTGTTGAAAAAACGGGAGTTGCAATATCTAGCCGTGATTAAACAAAAACATGGATGACTGTTTGAAGGTTCTTTTTGACAGAAATGTCTTTATTTTGGAAATGTTCTCATGGTGAAATAATGTAAACACTTAAGTATTGGAGTAGTCTATGCTGAATAGAAGCATTTACGTCTTTTTTGAGTCTAGTTTCAGGACTTCTTAGGTGATCCATTCATGAATGTCCTTGAGACAGTTTAAAATGGAAAATATCTCATTGATCTAGCCCTGTATGCTACCTACACAGCACCAAACGGCAGACAGATATACATTTTTTAAAACTAGCTGGTGGATATTGTGGAGCATTTAGCAGCTAAAGAGCCAGACATTTCTCTTAGGAGATGGGGGAGATCGAAAACACAGATAACATTCATCATTTGGCAAGAAATAACTTTGAATAAATATAACCCTCTGTGTTTGCTGGATTTGTAGTGTACTTGTCTGCCTCGCATATCCTGAATCAGTTTGGAGCATTGGTGTCAAGGCTTGAGATCAGAGTAGATAGGACCCAAGTGCAGAAGACAGTTTCTTTAGATACAAGCCCTTTATTGTTGATTGACGTCAAATTCTCAGAGCTAGGCCAGGCAAACACAAGGCAATAACACTTTCCAAAATACAGAAAAAGCAACAATAATGACAGATCTTGACATGACAAAATAAAACAGGGAAAAGTCATAGGATCATAACAGTTGGTTAGGATTGTGCTCAGAAATGTCTTTGCGACATTTCGCTGCACGAGTGAAAACAACATGGATGCTTCAAAGAAGATGCTATGAATGTCAAGGTAAAAACGACACGTTAATTTGAAGACATAACTTATCTAACTAATATACGTTCACTCTTTTCAAAAACTGATACATTTATTAATAAATAGTGACCAAACGTCAACCCAATAATTACTTTAGTCAACCAGATTTCTGTGTTCATAACTATGCAAGTTTTGTACTAACATACTATCTGGTTGAAGTTCATATGACTTTTGCTAATTTTCCGATTATTGCGACATGGCATGAATTATCGACAAAAGTAACTCCCTTGTGGGTTCTGTGCCAAATTCATCATGACTGATGTGTTAAGTGTCATAACTTTAAATACTTATTTAAAGAGCTGGCTGTGGACCTGCAATACCGCATTGAATTTGCCAAGAAAACAGGCATGTTTCTCTTCTCTGCTGAGGATAGCTTCATAGACATATTTCCCTAAGAAGTGGCCCCTCTGGCTGTCATGGCTACATGGTGAGGTTGCATCAAACTGTCTGCTGCTGGTGTCTGGTTCTTTTTCTGAGGAAGGATCAACTTTGTGTTGCACAGAAACTGCCTCTCAAATTCATCATTGATTACCCCATTCACCCAGAGGAATTTTTTGAGGGTTTTTGAGTGCTCTGTTCCCAACAACACTGAAACCTTTCTTTTTAAGCACGTAAGATCCAGCACCCAATTTCCCCGATAAAACTCATGGTAATAAATGTATTTTTAGGATGAGAAAACAAATTCCATTCTTTCTAGCTGATTCAACAAAAAATATAGATCAAAAGATAAATGCATGCACATCCAGTCAGAGATACACATAACCCTGCACTCAAATATAAACACAAACGCAGCTTTCACCCCTAAAGCTAGAGGTGTTTGCTGTTATCACTTTCAGGAGGATAAACAATGTTAGTGAGAATACTAATCTTTGTGTACCAGCTCAGAGCGTCTCCTCCATCGCCGGGGTATAAATAGCATAATTAGCCATGGGAGGAAACACAAATGCCACTTATCTCACTAACCGCAGCGGCATTCTACATTCCTCACGCACATGTCTTCCTGCGATCCATCCTCCCGTGCTGTGCCTTTACGACACACTCAATATCTGAGACTGAAGGGATATTGTATGGTCAGGAATGCAGGGAGAAGATGGGGGAGAAATGTCAATTTGCATGGAGTTAATATTCTGTTTCATCTGTAGGTTCTGGACACAGGGACTCTCAGGCCTGAAGGGCGGGGGGGGAGGGTGAGGATAAGCGTACGTGAGGTCTCATGTCAGGTTTTATACCGGCATGCATGGCAGGTTGCACATATATTGGTAAGAGGATTTCATACACTAGCACAAAAGGGCAGGAAACGTTGCCACCCGAAAGTCCAGCGAGTTCCGTCTAAGAGGTCACAAGCCAGATGTTGTCCACTGATGCAGAGAGGCGCAGTGGGACGTTCACTACAGCAGTTATACTCAGCCAGAGGGCATTGGAGTGAGCCTTGACATTTTGCTCGAATATGGAGAAGAAAGACTGGTACAATTTAAAAGCGAGGGGAAGCGAAGGATACATTTTGGTCAAAGTACTTCTTAATGTTTTCATGACAACAAACCTTACTTTGGGTGCCCTTAATGGTTGTTTTTTTTATGCTAATGCTAACCCATAGTTTCCTACTGCTGCATTTTCCCGGTAAAAGCCTTGTTACACACAGGGTGTTTTTTATTGTGAAACAGTCCCAGTTGCAAAGTCATTTTTCCCACTTCTGTGTGTTCGTGAGTTTTAGGTTGTAGGCTAAGGTTAAAACAAAATGGATGCCAAAGGGAATGTGTGTTGTATTATTTTGCTCAGATCGTTTAAACACCACGTTGATATCTATTTCCAGTGTTTTTGTGACATTATTTGAATGTTTTTTTAGAGTTAATCCGAATAAATAACTTCCTAAGAACTAACCTGTGTGGACAGCAACTGAAGGTTACATCTTAAGCCATCTTACAAACTGATATGTAATATGTGAATATAATGTTTTTAACTTCTAGCATCAACTCAGCATTTATTTCATTCGGCCACTTTTCTGCACAATATGCAACCCAGTCTCACGGCATTTCGTGTTATTAGTCACGAAATTAATTTAATCTATTGATTCGTGTTCACCAACACGATTTCGCCATTTTTTTCGTGTCACACAGAACGATTTTAAAAGCAATGTATTTCTATTGGTAGTATGTTTCGTGCCTGCAACACGTCTTTTTGTCCGGTCGGGTCTTGGAAGACCAGAAGCTGTGTGGTTCATAAAAACATGTTCTTACTCAATATCTTACCCTAAGCCTAACCCTATCCCTTTTATTTTAAATTGTATAATGTCTGAGTTTTTTTGCCGTCAGTGAGGAAAAGAAATGTCTCAGAATACTGACATCTGTATTTTATGTCATCTTTTTTTCCTTCTAATGTGTTATTATTTGGTGCAGGCACGAAACATACTACCAATATAAATACATTGCTTCTAAAATCGTTCTGTGTCAGAATACTTAAATCTGTATTTTTTTAAATGTCTTTTTCCTTCTAATTTCTTATTATTTACATTGCTTTTAAAATCGTTCTGTGTGACACGAAAAAGGTGGCGAAATCGTGTTGGTGAACACGAATCAATAGATTAAATTCGTGACTATAACACGAAATGCCGTGAGACTGGGTTGCAATATGACAGGGACTCGGCAAGTTGTTTCCTCAAATGTTTGCAGCCCTTAAAAAATGTGTTTCTGACTTGAGACATTTACTTGAATATCTGCAATCCGAATATTTGTTTTATTATTTCAACACTACATAAATGCAGACTGAAGTAGCTATCTAAGTGCTTTCTATACGCAATTTATCAGGCTGGAAATGTTAAGGGTCACAATTTTGAATACTTTTATTTGAAACTTCAGAAGAAAGTTTGATTATGTATAGTGAGTCATGTTATCAATAAATGTGCCTTTCAGTCTAACATATTTCGTATTTCAGCTATACATACACATTTCTTCATGGTGGAGGATATTAGAAATACTTTGTCTTTTTTTTAGGGTTTCAAACTTACTCAAATGTAATGCATTACCTTTGACCTCAACGGAATACTTTTGGGGATACAAGCTTTGACAGTAAACTAACTTGATTTGTGGGAATGACACATCATATTAACACCACAATGGTTGTTCTGACATACGGACCTCCTGGAATAAAGTAGAGTACATGATGTTTCAGAACTGAACTTGTGATTCATCTTGGGACATACTGTATGATTAGGACCACAGTGTTCCAGGCCTCTCACTTAGCTGACGAGTGGGACTGACTTACTGCTCTCTAACAGTCACACAGGCTTATGACTCAGAGAGAGATACTTTTCAACTTCTCACCTTCATTCAGAACACGATGATTGGCCCAGTTTGGTGGAAGGAGTAGGGAGAAAGATTATATTGTCAGTGTCATGGCAACGGGATGCAGCTATAACCTTTTGAAAACCTGGAAGCAACACCTATCTTGTGATACAGAATAATGGTTACTTATTGTTCCTATTACTGGAACTTCAATAATATTCCAAACTAGAAAAAAACAAATACTGCTTTTGAACATATCATATTGGAAATGTTCTCTATTCTTTGAACAATTGTATGCAGGCAATGTTCCTGTTCATCTGCTTGTGTTAAATGAGCATTATTATATTTGATAGTTGAGATTAAGAGTGCACAGCCATGTCAGCAGCTTTATTTCAGCACTTTTAATATTTCCAACCTTGAAGGGAACGTTCACACATAATCAAACATTTTTTTTTCCTCTAACCCATAGCGATATTTTTTAATTGAGATTGTTTTGGTGTCAGTGTTCATGGAGTAAACACTCATGCTTATTGCCAGCTTACCAGCTAACGATACATTTTAGCCGAGGTGGGCTATCTATGTGTACCTCTCTTGCTGTCACAAGCACACGCTCTCTTCCATGAGTATAGATGGACACCTCCTTCCCTTGTGTTTTCTAATCAGAGAAATTGCTGTTTTAAAATAATAAACTCCACTCTAGGTAACAGGAAAAATATATTTTTGATTTTGTGCTGAATTGTCCTCTTAAGGCTAACATCAGCATGCTAACATTCTCATAACAACAATGCTAAAACACATGCATCAGGTAATGTTTACTTGAGCACATGTAACTTTAGCATGCTAACGCGTGCTTATCATCACAAAGTGCAACTGAGGCTGGTGGATATTAAATATGTTTTGCAGGTACTTAAACAAAACTAATTTACAAGTGAAAATTAAGACATGAATCGTCAGTTATTTCAATTAATATAAGGAGAAATGTATGTGTTCAGCACTTCCATGAGGCTAAGCAAATAAATAGGTCTGACTGGCTCAGAACATGTATGCAAAATCTTACTGAATGCATGCAAGAGTAATTAATGTAGGCACACAATAATATAATTACTTTCTCTGCAAATGAGTGTGCAGTTCTTGCCTGGCCAATGGTGTCCTTCATGGATAATCCATATTTCATTTCATGCAGGGTTATGGGAAGCATCTCCCTAGAGGTTTCCACTTGTCAAACTGTCACATCTCAAAGGCCTTGCAAGGAGAATGAATTTGTTGATGTTTGCCAAAAAGACCCACACATTCTTCTCTTCAGTTTCTATTTCCATTTCTCTTTCAGGGATTCTTTTTCATGACCTCTATCTCAGGACTTAAGTCGCAGCAGCTGTGAAAAACAAAGAGGAAAAAGCATAGCAGGGCTATTACTGGATGTGTTGCCTCACAGAGAATAGAGCAACATCTGACACTTTGCACCCATTTTGCGTCATGCAAGCCGTTACACACAGTCTCTTCTCTCAGTCTCGGACTCCATCAAATAGCCTGTGAATTAAATGATACGCCTCTCCCAACCAGAAACCCTAATCCGAAACTGCAAATGTAAGGTTATGGCTTCATTTTGAAATAGTTATTATTTTCTTTATAATCTCTTGTCTTCTTTCAATCTTTGTGGTAATACTAAATGGCACATATTCCAGGCTTAGTATATATTTTCTTTATTACATATACTTAATGGAGCTCATTTGCTGAGGTTGAGGAGCCGGTTTTAAATGTCAATTCTCTATTTATATTTGGGATAAATTGTAAATTTACACCAAATATACTTGGAAACATTGAACGATTACATTAAATGCCAAATAATACAGTTAACACTTCTGCATTCACCAAGTCATTGATGTGAACAGACTAATACGATTTTCCCACAATTCTCCATGTAATTTGTTGCTTTGTTAATATGCCATTTTTACTATTTATCTGGCTGTAATTGCACTCGTCTCACGATGACTTTCATTGAAATGACTGCTAGTCCTTCTGGCTTACACAACCTCAGGGTATCACCAGTAAATGGCCTATCATTAAAAGGCACCATAACAATGAAAGCTTGTAATGTGAAAAGCCTTGAGGAATCATTTTTTTAAAAGATGAACAAAAATTACGCCCAAAAAGTTTCCCTTATACTGTAAGTCTATATAGTCTTTTACATGATGACTATGAGTACTAAGTCGGTCCCTGGGCAATCATTTAAGCTATCTCACCATGAAATGTAAATTACAGTCTTCATAAGGTTGTAATGGTGGTCTATTTTATTCATGAGGTTATGATTGCACCGTTTCTGTCCTTTTGAATATTCAAAATGTGACAAGTTGAAATGATTGGATCTAATGTGATCACTGGGACCAGGACACACACTGTGATGCATTATGGATTAAAAACACTGCAGCATTCACTCGTCCCAGGTTGCCAGGAGGATTCACGAGTTGCTATTAAAGTTCAGATCCAGCCTGATAGTCTAAAAAACCTTTCATAAACAATTACCTTCAATTATTGCCACCTCAAGTCCCCCCCGCGTTTCATTTACACGAGCAGAGCATGATGTTGATACTCATTTACGGATGTAATAAACGTATGAATGCGAGCATGTGTGAAAAATGAATGTGAAAGGTCTGCTACAAAGATTAATTGGGGGCTTAGAGGAATGCGAAAGGAGAAGTGTGTGTGTGCGTGCCTACCTACGTGCTTGATACTTCGCCGCCTGAATCTAAGAGATGGATCACTATGAAGACGGATAGCAAGCCAGCAGGGAAACAGAGTAATTATGATGTGCCGGGAAGCAAAGTGAGAGCTGTCTTAAGAACTGGCCCTCTGGCCATCATATACTCAAGCATGCTTCATTGCATCACATGGCCAATTACATTGTGTGTCAGTGAGTGATTTATTACACTAAAGCTAGATGTTGCTTGACAGACAGTCGGAAATGCGTGGGTGATTGTGTTGTAGGCCTATGTTCTTAGATGAGGTCTTATCCATTTGACAAGTACAGCATGCAATACGGGTGTATTTTGAGGGGTAACAGCATGTAACCACCTTATTCGCAAACTGGGATATGTACACAGAAATGCTGTAGTACAGAAAACACATGGCATACAAACTCGCACAAACATTAACTGCTGGTTGACTTTGCTCTGGATCAACCCATGCTCTTGTGTATAATGATGCCAGTGTTAAGTGTTTAGTAATGGCCGTTATTGTAAAGCACTCCATAGCATTTAAAGAGTTTGGCGAGAGTGGAGTTTTTTTTTAATCCTTTCCAAAACAAAAAATAGAACAGAAAAGTAAATGTGGGAAAACTTTGAAATCAAAAGCAACCCCGGCTGCGATCTTGGTACTACAGGAGGAATCTACCTGATGCTCCTAGGCCCCTACTCAGATTGGTGTGTCCCGCACCGTTGTGTCGATTCACCTTGTTGAATCGGCAGCGGAGGCTGTCGGCAAAATAAATCACTCTGATTGGCTGTTCAGCTTAGCGAAACACTATTTGCCTGAATGGGAGTGGAGCAGTACAGTAAATGCACTTTGTTACTGTCCACAATCTTCATAGAAGTATTTTAATGTTGTAGCTGTTCAAGATGGTCATTTTAAAATGTTAAAAAATATACTGTTGGTAGTTAAACCAATAATAATGCTGGGGCTGCAACTGACAGTTATGTAGGCACATTAAAAAAAAATCTTAACGCTGTGTGATTAAAAGAATAAACACAAATAGCAGGATAGGCACACATATTGCTTTATCTTGCCCCACTGAAAAGGCACTGCACAGATACTGTTAAAATATTGGCATAGTTCATCCCTGTGCTGCTTGGCTCGAGCTGTAGCATGTAGCTATTTGTTGTTTGAAATGAGAACTCCTCTCCTCTGAGCGGTCATATTAAAGCGACGTCCGTTAATGATGCCGTGGCAACAGCTGCATCAGCTGTCGAGTGTTTTGTTAGAGCGCTGTATTTTGTAATCTCTGTTAGATCAGCTGAACATTGTTCCCCCACATATTTACTTTTAATTCAATTTGCAACAAGTATGACACAAATGTATGAATATTTTCGACACATACTAGCATCAAACATTAGTATGAAAAGTACCCTACAAATAAAGGGAGGCTTATATACGTTTGATATATTCACACATGCACACATACAAACACACAAAAAACCCAATGACTGTCTATACACTATACACAGTATGTTAACCTTTTTAAACTACTAGGCTAAATGACATGATAAATCATCAATTCACACCTCTTTCACAAAACACCTGCAACGAATTTCTAATCCAAGCAATTAACGAATCATGAGGGACCTGACGGGCTATATAAGGTCCAGGCACACCTCTGATTTAAATCAACAACGAAAGAGATAGTGAGAAGATCAAAAAGTCAACTGATGAAACCCGCAATAGCGTGTGCCTTATGGCAGTGGCCCCAGCTGCTTACCAAAAAGAGGAATCAGGAAAGACGCCGATCCCAGCGCTGGAAAGCTCGAATGCGCAATGCCATCCTGCTTCATCTTGAGGTATTTATGAGTGTTTGTTTAAAATTGTTTTAAATAGTTGAAAAATAGCAGCTTTTTTCATTGGAATACAAAATGGATTAATTTCATATGACAGAATATTTATGTGCAGTTTAGTTTGCTGGATAAAGGAGTTTAGTTAGCTGGATAAAGGTATTGATCTCTGTACATTTTATTCTTCCTGTAGGTTCAACACCCACACTCTCCCATGTACTACAAACGTTTGAACAGCAGTGTCCCGGTGCTGAAACTGTACTTCGGTGATGGGTGCCTGCTGAAGGACTTCAGGATCAGCCGAGACTCCCTGGAGGCCTTGATGCGGTGTCTGGGGCCTAAGAGGAGACAGGCCTGGGGACACCACATGACTGTCTTGACAACCGTGTACTGGCTGGCCCACGGTTTGTCCTACAGTGTGGTGTCCCGGGCCTTTCAGGTACCCCTCTCCACGGTCCACAGATTGGTCCACCAGGAAGTGGAGGACATTGCTGCTCTCAGGTATACTGTGATCAGGCTGCCTGCTGGTCCAGAGCTGGAGGAGGTCGGGCAGGGCTTCCAGCAGTTAGCCAACAGCCCGGCATTCAGTTCCTGTGTGGGTGCCATTGACGGGTGCCACATAAGAATCAAGACCCCACCTGGACCCAGTGGCCATGACTATGTCAATAGGAAGCTCCAGGCAGCTGCAGGCTGTATGGATGGGAATGGGAGATTTCTACAAACTTTCGTAGGATTTCCGGGCTCACACCACGACACACGTGTCCTGAAACACAGTGCCATATATAAAGAGGCTCTACCCTCCATCAGGGTACTTCAGTGTGGGGGATGGTGGCTATCCCTGCATTGTACACCCCATAACAATCGTAACCCCGTATCGGGAGCCACTACAGGGGAGAGTACAGAGCCACTTCAACGGTTGTCATGCCAAAGCGCGCAGCATCATAGAGCGCGCTTTTGGGATACTGAAGGGGCGATGGAGGTGCCTCCTGTCGAAGGCATTGGAGGTGAACCACACCTTTGTCCCTGCTGTGGTCACTGCCTGCTGTGTCCTTCAGAACCTTAGCATTACTGCAGACATGTTTGAACCACAACCCGGTCCAGCTGTACGACCACGATTATTGTTGAGAGGAATTTCATTTACGTTTTTTTTGTTACCCGTTTGTTTTCTTGACCGATGAAAAATGCATTTACTGGCCAGATGCATTACTCTGTTCTTTTGTTTGTGCCATTTATATGCCTTATTTCCAATTTCACCTTGCTCAAGTTTATTTAGAACAAAGGACTTTACAGACCCATGTCTTTATTACAAATTGTATGTGAAATAGGCCATCACACAATCTCGTCAGAAAGTGTTACGTTTAGTGTTGAAATTGAGTTATTTTCAGTGATAAAATATTGTTATGCTTTGACTGAACTTTAAAAGAAAGAAGAGACATGTGTTAGTAATTTTACTTATGTAGGGTTTGAGCTACATGCAGTAACTTGCCTCAATGTTAATTGATATATTATTTATTTCAATAATAAAACATCCCTGATATTGCATTTGGATACTTTACACACGGTTGGTTTATGCGCAGAATTATTTGAGGTGGAGATTTAAAAAGCGGAAATTAAAGTGGTCATGATGAGTTTCTGTATGGCTATAGACAGTTATGCCTTGGGTTGCACAATGACTTGCAAAAAACGTTGGCTTTTCAGTCATGTCACAATCATAAAATGTATATTCAGCTTTGTATAAAATAAAGATCTCCTTGTATCTTTTCAGTAAACATGTTTGTTTGTTTCTGTATGTCTAATTGTAAAGAAGGCTTCATGCTTGATTCAACCCTTGTATGGTGTTCGGGTCTGTGGGACCCGTTTTCATTATTTATCTAAAGAAAAATGACATGATAAATTATTTTTTCTAACTCACTCAATGGCCTTGGCTCATTTTCTATGAAGAACATATATCAGAACACATTTTCAATGACCACCCACAGTACACCCCCCTACACATTTATATTACATACAGGGTGTTCGGGTCCACCAGACCCACGAACACTGGCTGAATAACAGAAATATGAACACACACACAAGGGTTAACGTCAAACTTAAATATGTATTTATACATTAAATGTTTCCAAAACATCACATACAACAAATGAACAAAGCAAAAGAAAAAACAAACAGACACTATTCTTTACGAACTAATTCAAATAGCTGGAGGAATTTTGTGGAGGCTTCCTCGGAGGCTGCCTGCTGGCGGTTGAAACGGTCCTCCTCCTTGACCGCCTCCGCCTCCAGGAACTGTAATAATAGGGTTTTGCGGTTGTTTTTGCAGGGAGGGGGACCGGCAGAGGTGGATAGCTCAACATCCTCCTGGCTGTCTGAGCCAGACTCGGTGGCCTACTCATCCTCTACTGTGGCCTGGCTCTGGACAGCCTCAGTGGATGTCGAGCCACTGCCAGAAGCCACAGCAGCCGTGGCGGAGTCCATCAGGATGGGAGGGTCCATGGATGGCCTCCCACCGATGGCCTCATGCATGGCCGTAAAATACACAACCATGGTTTCACAGACACACATGAGTAAACAAAAAAATGATAACATATTATCTTATATTTCCGTTTAAGGTTGTCCCACTTTTTGCCGATCTGTGTGTGGGTTACAGAACCACAGAACCGCATAACCTAAGGGCCTTTAGAATTTCCCTGAGTGATACAAGAGATGTTTCAAGCTGGTCAGCAATTAATAAGGTCTGCAGCAACAGGTGTCATCTATCAAAGCAATCGATATTTAAACTCACAGGTTCAGCAGACAATATTAAAATACTAATTGTAATCACCAATACGTAAATGCTAAGGCTCATATGTTCCCAATCCAGGAAAATGTCACTCACTCCCAGGATTTCTTGGCAGTGTGCCTTCGGCCTGTAAAAATCTGGTCGTTCTCTACCCTCACTTTAATGAGGGTCAGAGTTTCTTCCTCCGTCCCTGTGAAAAGACAAAGTAAAAGGTGTAGCTTAAAACTGTTGGAAGATTTACAGACTCTGTAATGAGCGATGGATTATAGTCAGGGGTGCACATAACTGGTACGCATGCGCGGCAACAATCTGAAATGCGTACCGTCACTTGTGTCACAAAGCGCATTTGCGTACCGACGTAAATGTGAAGCTTTTCCAGAAGGCGGTTAGTTCACCGGACGACAGAGTCGGTCTCCGTGTGCACAGACAGGGCTGCTGTTAACGTCGGTCTGATTCCAGTGGTGTGTCACGCCTCTTTACAGTCCAGCGTTGGCGGAAATGCATCCACGGAGGAGCCGTAGAGGACCGTGGAGGACCCATCAGTGTATCCTCGATTATAGCTCCTCCAGAGAGCCTCCTCGACGCTCGATCCTCGGTCCTCGAAGTGCATTTAGAGAAATTAGATGTCCTTCAACATGGCGCGCTGAAATTCATTTCCGGGTCACTAACGGAGGACTGAGGATTCGAGGAGTCAAGGAGGGGAAATTAGAAAAATAAGAAAGGGCCTGTTTGTTTCTCAATGTTGAGGACGCTTGTTTGGTAGCACATGTCTTCCGAGTCACTTGCTTCAGAAGCGAGGCAAGAATCCTTCCTAGCCTCGGAAAACGAAGAATTGTGGAACAGGCTAACAGGTGTGCAGGGTGCGTCATATGAGAGGCCCTGCCTTAAATGGAGTGCAAATTCCGCCAAAGATTTGGAAATTGGTCCGTGCGCAAAGCATTGTGGGGATTTTAAGACCGCGGAGTCTACACATGTGCAGCCTCGAAATTTCTCGCTACGAAGTACGCCAGCCTCGGTAGAATTCCAAGTATGCTGAACATTGGAACAGTCCTTCGGCGGCACTCGATGATGTAGTATGCTTGAAATAGTGGCTCTGGAGCAGCCTTCCTCGACATTGAGAAACAACCTCTGGGTGTTTCTCAATCGCGAGTACGCTTGCTTGGTAGCACATGTCTTCCGAGTCACTTCCTTCAGAAGCTAGGCAAGAATCCTTCCTGGCATTCGGAAAACGAAGAGTGGAACAGGCTAGCAAGTGTGCAGGTGTGCGTCATATGAGAGGCCCCGCCTCACATTTTCCGCCACAGATTTGGGGAAATTGGTCCGTGCGCAAAGCATTGTGGGGATTTTAAGGACGCGAAGTCTACCCATGTGCAGCCTCGAAATTTCCCCCAAACCAAGGACGCGGCCTCGGTGGAATTCCAAGTATGCTGGAGATTGGAACAGTCCTTCGGCTGCACTCGATGACGTAGCATCCTTGAAATATTGGCTTGGAAGCCAGTTTTCTCGAGATTGAGAAACGGCCACAGTCTTCCGGTTGCCTCTTTTGAATGACGAATACACACTACCGCCGCCTGCTGGTAAGGAAAGTTATTGCGACTCACGCATGCGCAGTGCGTACGTGCTACTTGGCCGTCGGCGGAAGTCTTTGCGGTGTGTTCCAGTGCGACTTTTTGGCCAAGACGCAGGAGATGTGAGGCGACACAACAGTCTTTGGTGTCCGTTTGGTGTGTCAGGGCCTTAAGACCAACAGGGCAACTGTGCGTACCTCCGGATTGCAACAACGTAATCTTACGGCATTCAAGTTACCATGATTCTGTGACTCTCCTCTTTCAAACCATACATTGACTCCACTTAGTATCTGTTGGCATTTAACAATAAAAACAATAGGACCCTAGTAACAAAGGGTTGACCCCTGAATTAGAAACCTACATTGTACATTTGTTTGTGAACAGCCATTGAGGTTGGCACTGGTCATCGCCATCTTTGTATTATTGTTGTATTGTTTTAAGTGTCGGACCGCAGGAAGAGTAGCTTTTGACAAGAGCAAAAGCTAATGGGGATCCTAAATAAACTTAACAAACATCTTGACTTTTCAACCAGAAGTGAGAAAAGAGCTTGGAGTACACTACAACTGTACATTTTTTAGATACCAATTACCTTAAAGGTGGGGTAGGTAAGTTTGAGAAACCGGCTCGACATCGCTAGAATTTGAAAATACACAACCGGAGAAAATCTGCCACTTCCTTACAGAGCCCCTCCTCCAACACACACGAACGCGCACATGACCAATGAGGGCACGAGATAAGTTTGTGCACAGATGGAAGGCTGACAGGCAGGTAGGCCATCCAGTTATTTTAGCCGGGCCGTCGTACTTTTTACAGTACTACGGCTTCCACAGATGACATATTTTTATGGATTTTTTGTCAAAGCACTTAAGATATTCATTGCTATCGGGATGTTAAGAGCATTCCATGGAATATAACAAAAAGTGTATCTCGAGCCGGTTTCTCAAACTTACCTACCCCACCTTTAACTGATGACAATTTGAAATGGTTAGAGTTCTGAGACAAAAATGTGGAAATCACCCAGACTAGACATCGCCGTGGTAGCCACATGTCAATCACAAGGTAAAGTCTTCCATAACCATATGCTGCTTTATTGCTATTTTATTCTCATATAGGACCAAAATTAACTAATTGAAGAAGACTTGAAAATAGAGATTGAAATTAAGTCATCATATAGATTTACTGTGGTAATAAATCCAGTGAGAAGTTTGGTATTTTTCTCATAGGCTTATATCAAATCTGCCTTCTCTCTTTCAATCAGAGGAGCAGCCCATTGCTTGACAATTAAAATAATTCAAGTTAAAGGCACTTCAGCTATGGCTTTTATTTTCAGAAACGGAGGTTGATGCCTGGGAAAAAAGTATTTTGAAATTTAAAAGAAAGATGTAAGGCTTATTACACCCTGGTGCTTATAATACCGCACAATAAACCTTGACTTCTCCTTCAATGGAACATGTACACAAGATCATTCTCAAGTACATCCATTAAAGACGCCATATGTTCTTGAATTAACTAACCATATGTTTTCAAACTCTATACAAACATATCTTGTGATTATATTTCAAATAACGTACAGTGTGCAGCCTAATGCAGTAATCATCATGGCACAGCACCAGCTGAACTTTAATAAATCTCAGCTGCTGCATTGAGGGGGTAGAGGATGTACTTTCAGTATTTGTGCCAAAGCAAAAAATAATGGCAGCCACATTCTCAGGCTGAGTACAAAGCAATTACTGTCTTTTTAGAAATGTTACCCTTTGGTGGGAAAAGATAAAGGCCACATTAAAGCGCAGATGGGTGATATTTGCATGTAGATAATTACAGACCATCAGATATGTGCTGAATGACTCTTCCTCTTGTTCCACTGCTACGGTAAATATCAACCAATTCTTTTCTCATTTGTATCACAATACCACTCAGCGCTCATCAAAGATTGTTCCCATTATCAGTTTTATACAAAGCTTTACAAATTATAAATGTAGATTATTCTCAGTGGCGCAAAGAAAACTATGAAAGGGAATGCAAATGCTTTTTCGCCTGTGAAATTCTGTCACTAACTTTATGGCGATATTGGACACCATAGAACCATTAGTTGAATTGTGGGAGCTTGCAGCACAGCCACCTGCTGCTGTCAGAGATCTTTCATCATATGTCACAAAGATCTTTCTCCTTTTGTGTTCACTTTACTCTGGATCCCTCTTGATATTAGATTTGTGCCAGGCAGCTTACTGAGAAAATAAGCATGCCGATATGGATGGATTTGACAACTGAAAGATGAGAAACCAAGAGAAAAATCAGAGATGACACTGTTTTTTTATCATGGAGATGCTGAAACATTTATTATGAAAGCTTTCAGCCCTGATAGACAATACCGCCATCACTCCACTGCGGAAAAGGTGAAACTTAATCCGATCGGAGAGATTACACAAATATATTTTTATCCTCATCATTCTTTTGTCGAAACACCCCGAGGCTTGTCAATAGGCATCCAGCATCTCTGATTTATCGGTGGGTTTTTGGCCTTTCATGACGCACCCCCCTCTGTTTGAAGCTAAGGGATAAGGTCACCCCAGCAGAGAGGTGATTGCTGTCTGTGTTTGGTCTGCTCAGGAAGCAAAGGCCTTCTGAGGACTTTGCTGAACCTAGGTTCCCTCAGCATTAATAAAGGGTTAGGGTTAATGCTGAGGGAATAGGGGATCCCAATGCATTCCAAACCGGCAGTATTAAAGGTCCCCTATCATGCAAAATTCACTTGTTGATGTCTTTTATACATAAATGTGTCCCTGGTGTGTCAGGGAACTCAAAGTGTCAGAAAATAAAACCCTCTCTCTTTTCCTCCGTACCTAAATCTCTAAAAACGGGGGAACAACGGAGCTGATCCAGATTTTCTGCCGATATGACATAATATCTGAAATGTGAGCTGGTTTTACACCAACAGCCCTATCAGAAACGTCACTGTATCAGAAACAATGCGCGACGTGTTTTGGAAGTAATATGGTCTTTGTTTACATTAGCAAGCATCGCTAACACTCAGAGCTAACGCTGTACTGGACAGAGTATTTGTAAAAAAGCAGGATATAAAAAGGTACTCACCTTGTGGCAAGGGGAAAAGCATTTGAGCCAGAATCAGCGCTTCTCTAACAGGACTGAAATAGAAGGGTATGAGGCATGGCTAGAATGGGTGATCTGTTTGGTATTTTGAGAAAAACACTTGAGAGACATGTTTTTTTATATATCTGAGACCTACAATATATTCCTAAAAATAGTATAATAGGAGACCTTTAAAACTAAATAAACCTGTGTGCCTGTTAGAAAAACGTTGAACTAGACAATCTGCATGTACAGTACATCTATACTTCCTGAAAACAGAACATTAGTACAACAAAACTGTACAGTATAACTTTGATGTGAAACTTATATCCAATATATTTTCCATACCTTCTGAAAGTGCTTAATTTCTCAGTAAATCCATTGTGGAAGTTAATTAATAAACAAAACACTAATAATCAATGGAATTTGGTCAGTAAGGTTTCACAGTTTTTTTTACTGCATTACCAGTGGTCTTGTAGTACTAGTACAGGGGGTGTTTCTCAATGTCGAGGACGCTTGCTTGGTAGCACATGTCTTCCGAGTCACTTGCTTCAGAAGCGAGGCAAGAATCCTTCCTAGCCTCGGAAAACGAAGAATTGTGGAACAGGCTAACAGGTGTGCAGGTGTGCGTCATATGCGAGGCCCCGCCTTAAATGGAGCGCGATTTCCGCCAAAGATTTGGAAATTGGTCCGTGCGCAAAGCATTGTGGGGATTTTAAGACCGCGGAGTCTACACATGTGCAGCCTCGAAATTTCTCGCTACGAAGTACGCCGGCCTCGGTAGAGTTCCAAGTATGCTGGACATTGGAACAGTCCTTCGGCGGCACTTGATGACGTAGTATGCTTGAAATAGTGGCTCTGGAGCAGCCTTCCTCGACATTGAGAAACACCCAGGGTTTCTTCAATATAGTCCAGAGATATTGCATGTATTTGATTTCCACAAAAGGAAACCGTTGTGATGAACAGCTTTTGAAATAACAGCTGCTTAGTTTGAATACATTGATGGATTCCTCAGGATACTTGCATAGAGTTGGGATTATTTGGACTGTATTAAGAACAATTTTGATTTGCTATTTCCTTAGTAGTTTTAGTACAATAAAAAAGTTCATTTGGCAGATTTTACTCCTGCCTAAATTAACCAACCCAAAATAAAAACCACGTTTGATTGAAACAAACCAAATGCTAGTTTGAATCTTATGTCCACTGTTGTTTGTGCATTGAGTGAAATCTAGTTCAATTTAATGAATATTAATAGACATTTGTCTCAAACATTCTTAACTAAAGACCTAATAAAAAGAAAATCCTTTGACAGTGTGTCGGCAAGGGCCACTTTATTTTGTCTGATGAATGGATTCAAGAGCATTTGCTGGCCAAAGAATGCCTAATGTCGGCATTTGTTTTCTTACTGCTTAATTAGCCTATTTTTTGTATGTAGAGATATTTATTTTACGAGAATATAAGTAAAACAAGATATGAATGTTTATCCTAGAAAACATCACTGTAGGCAAAAATAACTGTAAATTGCTACAACAAGAAAGTGTAATTACTGCATGGTTACTGTAATGCATAATTAAATGGCTTTATTTCCAAGCTTACATAAGTTGATTACTGATCTATTTGCCTTTAGTCGCCTCCTCTGAAGAATGTGCCTTCAAAGGCTTATCTGTAGGAATCTTCAAAGGCCATCTTCAGAAGAGATTTTCATATGATACTTCTTTCACATGTTTAATATAACATCACAATTGACCACGAGGCACACACTCCAAGAGAGAGCATTGATTGACATGCTCCAATTAACAAGAACTACAAAGACTTCCTTACAGAGATCAGAGGTTATAGTAAGTAACTAAGTTATGCATTTTTTCTTATTTTTCGGTTGAAACGAACCAAGGAACATCAAGAAAAATGTGCAAACAAAACTTTTTATTATTGCACATAGCAAGCTTTTACCACAGATATAGACATATTTAGAACAATCTGAATCAAATGCAACACATTCTAAAATATCATAGCATCATTGATCATTACATCTGTTTGAAGTCAAAGTCAACACTCTATGTTGTCTAAACCTTACATAACAGCAACTTTATCCAACAGAGGTGCATGTGAGATGCTCCTTTTTCAAATCATTCACATCTGTCTATTGACTTTCTCATTGCAATGTGTATTTTATGACCTGGCTGCTAGTTCAGATACTAAGCAAACAACATTACCACTGTCGCCCTATTAGCGTAGCATTCCACCATTTGCTAATAAGTACTATCTGGTGGTACTGGGGATTGCCAAAGTAATTTGGACTCATCCAGTGGATCATGAATATATGGATCCAAATTACATGAAAATCCATGTAATAGTTGTTTATTTAATTCCACTAAATCCCCAAAATGTCAATCTCATCGTACAGCTGAATGATAGATTAGAGGAGCACGAAACGGGGGTTACGTATTGTAACCCTAGTTATATAAGCACAGGCGGAGCCCTCTACTGGACTCTATGGGTACTACTCTCAACCATGCTATGCGAGCATTCACCTACTGAGATACAAAAACGTAGCCGGCCAATCGGGGCGAGCCTCCTGACTGTCATCCTACACCCTCTTCAGCGAGCGGCATAGGAAAGACAGGGCCCCCAGGTAGAGGGCTCCGCCTGTGCTTATATAACTAGGGTTACAATACGTAACCCCCCGTTATATATCACACAGGCTCCGCCCTCTACTGGACTCTATGGGTACAGTGGGTGGAGCCCTGATGGATAAACGCCCTGTCGTTCAACAACATCGACCCATCACACTGCCCCTGACCGGCCTTTGGATAACAGCCACTGCACCCCAACTTCCTCTCATCCAGTTGAGACCGTGGAGAAGTCGGGGCCGCAGCTTACTTGGCTGGTAGAGCACACTCACACGTGCTTACCTCGTGTAGAGTGTGCATGGAAAATAGAGGAAGGCTCTCACCGCCCACCCACAGGCAGGTTCCCCAGCCCTGCATGGGGCTTACCGTGCACCATGTTTCCCGGGTCCCTAAGGAGCAAGGGGAGAACGTAAGTGCAGTATGTCCAGGGGGGGTGGGTCAGATACCTACTGACCCACAGCCCCCCCCCCCTCACCAGTCCTGTGTTGCCCCAGCAAGCACAGACGATGAGAAGGAGCCAGACATGTCCAAGAGATAAAACCTTATGAAGGGGCCTGGCGTAGACCAAGACGCCGCCGTGCATATGTCCTCCACACTCACATCGTTGAACAAGGCTGTTGATACAGCCATACCACGTGTAGAGTGTGCACGGACCCCAGTGGGGAAGGCTCTCCCCGGCTGTCCATAGGCATGTGAAATGCACTCGCAGAGCCATCCTCTCAGGTGTTTCTTGGACAGAGCTTTACCGGCCACACCATCCCCAAAGCACACAAACAGCTGTTCAGTGCGCCTAATGGAAGCCGTGCGCTCCACATAACATGCCAGCGGGCAGAGGAGGTGCAATTTAGCCTCCATGTCCCCAATATGGGGTGGAAGACTAAAGCCGTCTAACTGTATAGCCCTCGACCTGAACAAACTCCTTAGGTTCTTTGGAACAAAGGAGGGGTTCGGTCTGAGTGTCGACCCGCTACGGTCACCTCGAATCAAAAGGCAACTCGGGTGCATCAACAGAGCGGTCAGCTCGCACACTCTCTTGGCCGAAGTCAAGGCAAGCAGCAAAGCTGTTTTCAATTATAGTGCCTTCAGGGAGGAGAGCTCCAGAGGCTCAAATGGTTCTGTGACGAGAGCCTCAACTGCAGATCCCATTGCGGGGTGGAGACATGCACCACTGGGCGCTATGTCCTGACCCCCTGCAAAAAAACGCGCCATAAGCGGTTGACTAAAGGCTGACCTGCCGCCAAATCCCTCATGGCAGGACGAGATGGCTGCTGCATACATCTTAATTGTCGAATGAGCAAGCGCCCTGTCCACCAGTATCTGTAAATAGGACAGAATAGAGCCCAATGTACATGATAGAGGCTGTAGACTCCTTTCTTCACACCACCGCTGGAATCCCAACCACTTCGTCCTGTAACAGGCTGTGGTGGATCCTGCTCTTGCTGCCTGGATAGTCTGAATAACTTTGTCAGACAGTCCCTCCCTGTCTCAGCCTGTCCCTCTCAGGAGCCAAGCCTGGAGAGGTTGGCCCAGAGTGGTTAACGCCCCTATTGCACCTGCGGTGGAAAGGCGTAGAGCAGCTATCTTGGCCATGGCTCGTGTGCAAACGTGTCCACCCCCCCAGGGTGGATTGTCCTGCCGAGCCAGGGAGAACCACCATTCGTCTGCAGAGTCTGCATGATGGTCAAAGCTGTCACCGTTGCCCCCTGTCGCAGTCTGCAAACTGCCTGAAGCAGGGATGCCTGTCTGCTCTCTGACAGGGTGGCACATAGTCTGCCTGTATCGAGCAAAATCCCCAGATACCCCACCTGCTGGTGAGGTATGGGACTACTCTTCTTCCAATTGACCGCAATCCACTTGGATCAATTGGGCTGTGTTTGCCTCTTCCCTGGACCTGGCCATGACTATGAGGTCGTATTACAAAACCCTCATGCCATGGTCGCGAAGCGGCTGAAGCGCTGTGGCCACACATTTGCTGAACGTGCGTGGGGATAGGGAGTAGCCAAACGGTAGTCTGTTGTACTCGTAGGCCAGGGTCCCGCTAGAATCTTTTCTCGCCGGTCAAATGTCCGGACAGAATTTATTTTACCGGACAAATTTGAAACTTACCGGTTATGTTTCAATAATAATGATAAGAATTGTGTAGCAGAGTTTCCGTTATTAGGTAATTACCGGACTATGACCGGATATGCTGATGTTTAAAACTCAGTTAATGGGGCTCATTTTTATATTGCTTCAGTTTATAATCGTAACAGATCGAGAGTTCAGATTCGTTTTTCAATAAATGATGCGCTTCCACAAACAACAAACAACATACTTATTACATTCAAACAAACTACTTGTAGTAGATGAAGTACATTATTCAAATGTTTACATTAACTTTGAATAATAACACGGGAGAAACGGATCCTCTCTTTTCCTCTCTCCCTCCCTCTCTCCTGACAGCCCGTCAGTTTCTCATGCAGCTCGCTAAACAGTGGGCGGGGATTCAGGTGATCATGCAGAGCTGCGTGTCTCTGTCAGACTCAGCAGCTGATCAGATCTCTGATCTCTCTCTCGCGTCCGGTTATACTTCACTCGCGTTTATGTCCATATCGATCAGTTCCAGCTCTCCTGATCGGCCTTTATAGAGAGCACCGATCAAACTATTAAGAGTGAATATCGGCCGATAATGACCGGCAGCCAATCGATCGGAGCATCCCTAATTATTACCGGACATTTTGACCGGCAGGTTTTGAATTTACCGGTTTTTAATACATTTTACCAGCTAAAAAACGTTAATTACCGGCTAACGGAAACCCTGTCGTAGGCTACCCCCTGGAAGGCAAAACGCAAATACTTTCTGTGCTTTGGAGCAATTTTTGACATGAAAGTAAGCGTCCTTCAGGTCGATGGTTGTGAACCATCTGGAACTTTTTGCAGGCAATGTGCTGATTCAGGCTGCGAAGATCCAAAACCAGGAAGTACATGGAGTAAAGCCCCTTTTCTCTCTCCTGAGAGTGCACAACAGACACCGTCTGTTTTTGCAACAGGGCCTTAATCTCTGTTGAAAGGAAACTTATCTCCACCTGGGATGATAGATTTGCCTCTCTTATGCCCCTGAATGGAGGAGGGACGCTGCAAAACTGGAGTGAGTACCCCAGTTTCAGTGTCCTGTCCATCCATTCTGTCAGTACACAGCTGAGCTTCCATTCCCCATAAAACTGTGTTAGGGGACCTGCAAGCAGCTGTGGAGTCGCAGCTAAGAAGCTGTAGCACTCTCTGGTGGCCCACTCCGCCGCCAAACCTTCCATAAAAGGAAGATTGGCTCATGGGGGCCGACACAGAAAGGGCCGATTATCTACTGAGGTCCTTGAACGCACCGTGGCACGCTCTCGGGGGGGCGAGCGCCCCGTCATAATGCCGTCTTCACACAGACGGTGAAATGCATCAATCGGAGCTATTACACTAGGCGAGGTGTGTTTTCTGACCACAACACGCCGGCCCTAATGTCCCTGCACCCGCATAGCGCTTTGACAGCACTTCCTGCGGTTAATCACACTCACATGCGCGCGCCCACTGGCTGCCTCCTTTACTGGAGTTACAACTGGGACGGCGAGTGGGGAATTGTGTCTCATAATGGGTGCCCAATTAACATCGTATGAAACGGATCTTACCGATTTCAACGAGACATTATGGGGAAATGTGTAATTGTGGAGAGAGATGACTCTTACTCTGGGATGAATGCAATCGTTCTTATTGAATGCATTTTTCACACACACATCACTCTAGAACTAGGGTTACAATACGTAACCCACCGTTCTTGCAACAGGGCCTGAATTTCTGTTGAAAGGAAACCTATCTCCTCCTAGGATGATAGATTTGCCTCTCTTATGCCCCTGAATGGATGAGGGATGCTGCAAAACTGGAGTGAGTAACCCTGTCTCAGTGTCCTGTCCATCCACTCTTTCAGTACACAGCTGAGCTTCCATTCCCCATACAACTGTGTTTAGGGGACATGCAAGCAGCTGTGGAGCCGCAGCTAAGAAGCTGTAGTACTCTCTGGTGGCCTACTCCGCTGCCAAACCTTCCATAAAAGGAAGTTTGGCCCATGGGGGGCTGACACAGAAAGGACCAATTTTCTACTGAGGTCCTTGAACGCACCGCCGCACGCTCTCGTGGGGCCGCGGCTCCGTCATAATGCCGTCTCTTTGAAACGGACATTATGGGGAAATGTGGAATTGTGGAATTGTGGAGAGAGAAGACTCTTACTCTGGGATAAATGCAATCGTTTTTACTGAATGCATTTTTCACACACACATCACTCTAGAACTAGGGTTACAATACCTAACCCACCGTTCTTCTGCGGAGGTCCTTGAACGCACGCGCGCGTTCGTATTAACGCTGTGTTTCACATTCAACGGTGAAACGCATTAATCGGAGCTATTATACCAGGCAAGGTGTGTTTTCTGACAACAGCACGCCGGCAATAGCGTCTCTTGAACCCGCACGGTTGTGGCTAAATAATCGCTCTGATCCGGTGAGGTGGGGACATCTAGCGGAAGAGCAATGAGCGAGACGCCCAACACACCCGTGTTTATTTGCAGCCGCCCTGTCACGCGGCAGCCTGCTGCCTGCTGGGAGCAGATGGGCTGCCACGCTCCGCCGCCATGGTCATCACCAGGGGGAAATACAGACCTGGGCGGTGGACTTCCATGGACACGGACCCGGAAGTGCCTGACAACTAGAAGTCCTCGTCATCCTCCTCCCCGGCAAACGGAGCCATCCGCCCCGCTGGAATGGTGAACGTGAATGGTGAACGTGAATGGCACCGCCTCGGCCATATCCTGGTCCCCCAAACACTCGAAGCAGAGGTGGTGGGGATCGGTGCCCGCTATTAAGCCAGGGCACGAAGGACAGGCCCGGGTCTCTAGAAGTGGCGACTCCATGAAGGTATGACAACTTCTTTCTTCTTCTTTCAAACGTTCTACTTTCTCTGTCAGGTGTTGTCCTGCTCGCTGAAGAGAAAAGGATGACAGTCAGGAGGCGTGGCCGCCTTATATACTGTGGGCCTGCGCGCGCATTCAGGTAGGCTCGCCCCGATTGGCCGGCTACATTTATGTATCTCAGTAGGTGAATGCTCGCATAGCATGGTTGAGAGTAGTACCCATAGAGTTCAGTAGAGGGCGGAGCCTGTTTAACCTGTTACGCACGGCCCGCCCGGAAAAACACGTTATTTGTAGGAAACAACGTCTAAGGAATGTTAATATTTAATAAACTATGAATGTTTTATATCCATGTAACGGGAAGAAACTCAGCTAACTGATCTTTTTAATTTTTTTTTCCAAAAAAAACCCCACAATGCTAGCACTCAGCCTCTGAATTAGCCACGAGCGAAAAAAATTAACCTAAAACGGCACTTAAACTCACTCATAACTCCCTTATTACTTATGCTAAATGCAAAGCCAACCACTCGTTTTTGGTGTCCTGGAGACACTGAATCTAATAGTGCCCTCCTCAACACTCAGTGATAAACATTCGCGACGCTATAAACGAAAGCGTACATCATAACATGTGGAGCTAAGTAGCTAGAAACGCTAACATGGCTTACCTTGGTCAAAACTGGTCTTCAATGGCATTCAAACGATAAAAAAACGATACTGCAGTTAATCCATAGGTTCATCCTATGTATCTGTGCCTTCTTTGAAATTATTTCTGATAATCCATAAGCAATAAAACTGCTTTTTAATTTCCAAACTCCAGAAGGACAAAATCTGCAAAACTAGTTTCATTTCTAGACGCATAGCCCTCACCTTTTCTCTTTACAATGAGTGTGTGTGTGGGCCTCCCCCTTCGATTCTATTGGCTCTAACGGTCAGAAAGGTGTGTCAACGATCCCAATCGAGCAAGGGGGGCCAGAGATAGGTCAAATCCACCCAAATGACCCCAGAAGTGGGGGTTTTTGGCTAAATCTCTCTAAAAAGGTCAAATTTCACTTGTTTTGCATCAATCTTGATACAGGGTACTTATTATATGTTGTACTTTGGATTCCTAAAGCTTTTAGTCTACTAACCCATCATCCAAGGGTAGTTTTCACTATCTGTAAAAAATAATTTTTGGACGGACACTATAATTTACAGTTTTTTACTATGTAAAATCTAAATTTTCTTTAAAATAAAAAACATTTATATTGATTCTGACACTTCTACATCCAACTCACAGATGTAACCTTGCTTTGATAAAAGAAATTATTCATATAACCCTTTTAGAAGTTAAGTTGTAGTCATTTGTTTTGGGCATGTCATTTTCGAGCCTGAAACATGAAAAACAGGCTCGGTGCTTAACTGTTAATCATCATCTGAGGACCATGAATGTCAAATCATCCAAGAGTTCGTGATTGAGTCAAAATGTGCGGGTCGACAACAAACGTTTTCAACTCTAGAGCCACATTGCCAAGTTCTCGAAAACTAAAAAGTCTAAATGAAAGGTCACTGTGTAGAAATGAAAGGATTCAAGGAGTCCCGAACATTATTTAATACAAGCAGATCACACTGACCCATGGCATTTTTGGTTGATTAGGGTCCACAAACTGAAACATTTTAATTAAATAAAGCATTTGTATAAGTTATTCTCTTAAAATGACTAAGACTTGGTCGAAAGATAAGCAAAAATACCAACCGCACCAAGTAATGCCAATAACAATCTCGAAAACCGAAATCATCGTGAACCTTTAACTCATTGGCCAGCCACTGTCCACTTCACTAATGGAATCTTATGATGAGCACTTGAGAGGTGTTCAAGTGATAAGCTGGAAACTTATCAACTTATTTGGCAGTCTACCGATGTATTGCAGGAAGTCAGCAAAAGACTATGAGACAGTTCTAGTGACTTCCTTATGACTCTTTGTTATGACTCATAGTCAACGAGGCCATTTAGGGCGTGTAAAGTGACCTACTACAAAGACATTCATTTAAAATGTTGATAATTTGCTTGGTATTTTTGGTCTTAGGATCTAAAGAATACTGCAAAATTGTATCTGCACAATTGGTTACTAATTTGAGCCTGCAAAGCCAAGTGTACTCTTAAAGCAAATCCCCCTTCCAGCCTTGGAAGTTAAATCGGTGTGAAACCTTTCTTGATGAGGTTCTTATTGATTAAGGGTGGCCATCACCCCTCCAGGCTCCATCTTAAACCAGGCCCCAGCAGATTTATGTGCTTTTCACAGAGGTTTATCTTTGCCTTAATGCCTCTTTGTTCAGCACTGTATTGGTGTTTCTGTCACGTTGTTAAAATCTATGGTGCAATATCACTCCCTTGGAATGGGCTCATCGAAGTGTCAGACCTTGTAGATCTATGGCTCAATATGGCAGGGAGAGGAAAAAAGGGAGAAAGAAGAAGCGGTAAACTCATAAACCTATATCTTTATTCTGATTGATGGTGCTCAGTGTCCCTTTACAAAATAGGCAATAGAGATAACAAACCAACAGCAGACATTGTGTTAAATATATTCACGACATCCTCGATAAAAATCATTCCCCAATTTCTTGATGTTTGTGATGAGTGTTTCCATTATCCTTTGGCCTCGACCATTTCCTCTGACATTTTGGCTCATCCACAGCGCATGATTGCATGTGAAAGCACTCAGAGTAGTGATTGATATATGGATGGCGTGTGCTTTGGTTTTTATCTTTTTTGTGCAAATAGTTTCAGCTGCTGCATTCAGAGACTTGCCAGCTGTTCTGACCTGCTAACCGTTTTGGTCAAACTTTTGAGTAAGCTACTCTCGCTGATTTAAACTCGTTCTCTATGATTATGGCAATCATCGAAACCACTCTGCTACGTAGTTATACTTCCTCCAGCTGGCCTGTTTGGTCACGTTCCATGTTGCTGTGGAATTGAACCAAGGTGTCAGTGTACTAAAAACCTCTGCTTTAATAGACCAGTTTCAATATGTGAAATGTCATCTGTCAGATCTGACATTAAACACTAATTACTCGTTACTAGAAAATCCTTCTTTCAAAGAGCTATATAGTGAATATATCAATCATCTTCTATTAAATCATCTCCCGAAGCCCCTTATTCACATTCAGCGCCCCTATTTTTGATTAATATCAGACTAAAATGGTGAAGCTCAAAGATTATTGCGGAAAACAATAAATGAACAAATATTCTGCTAAATATCAGATAATTAATGAATAATCATTATTCCCATATATTGATCTGACGGCTGATGCTTAGGAGGAAGAGCGGCAGTCCACCAAACACAAGGTCGGTGGTTCAATCCAATGAATGTGTATGAACGTGTGCCTTGAAAGGTAGCAACAACTTGAAAAGCGCTTTATACATGAAGCCCATTTACCACATTGTGAGCCAATCTTTCAATGTCTCCATATCATCATCGGTAGCCAATAGCTAATGGGCTAACATTACCGTTTCAACACATTTGGGGTTGGATAATTGATGGAGGGTTTGTTTCTTTGCCTCTTTTTACTGGTGATGTTACATGTTGTGCTCAGGCTTCGGAGCGTGGTTCGAGTAATCCAGGAAGTTTTTGGTGAAGCGTGTATCAAGGCTTGTATCATTTGAGGCCAGTGACGTCATCGATGACAAACGAAGCCCCGCTGCCAGTCGATACCACGTGCTTCAGAACCACTGACACTTCACAGTTTTACAACACTCATATTACCCCTCCTGTACCCGGGCCCGGTGCCACGATGGGATTAAGAAGACTCAGACCCTCACTTGTTATGTTCCCCCCTCTGAAGAGTGTTTGTGTTTGCATCACTTGCTGATGTTTATACTGTGTTGGGCTGTGTGTGTGTGTGCAGTAACGTAGCTGAGGCAAAGCTCAGCGGATTAGATAGACACAACACATCACTTAGTTTGGTTTCCTAAACTGCTTACTTTCCTGGTTTTAAATAAAAGTTTTGCACTAAATGACACATCCCCATTGAAGCAATCTACAAACAGAAAGAAAACAACGATATTACATACAAATTGATTACATGAAAATATGATTTCATAGGGTTAGTGTTAAATAACTTTACCTATTGGGATAACAAAGATAACACTGTTGAGATCTCATATCTTCCTGTTTTACACTCTTTGACCAACAGAGGGGTTTGTGTTCAAATGAAGCCTCATGAGGTGAACCCTTTTGCGAACCAATTGGCTGAAAAGCTTCAAAGCTTCATGAAGTTTAATCTCACCAATGACCATCACTACTTTTTGCTGGGAGTAGAGGTGTTGGGAGCTACAAGATGTGTTAAGGTTGATCAGGGCAGGTAGGACCCAAGTGCAGCATAAACAAAGGCTTCAACTAAGATTTCACTTTATTCAAGGTTACAAACATCAACACAGACCGAAACTCTCTTCCTTGTGAACTCAAAGAACCCCCAAACACCAACAGAAAAATCTTGACTTAAATACATACAAGACCAAACAAGACAAGACACAGCTGGGGGGGGGGGAGAACATAAAGGCACCAGATGAACAGAATCAGATAATCAGACAGGAGGGAAAACACAGAGACAGCAAGCAAATACAGACATGAGATCGAGGATGAACACTTTTCAAAGTAAAACAGGAAAACAGACAGACCGTGACACTTCAAAATAAAAAAATATTTATACAGAGCGTGACATGATGTGTCTATTTAGCTAGCTTCCTTATGTTAATATACCCACTGGTAAGCCTTAATTTATGTGTCCACTTAGCTGTTAGGCTATCGTTAAGCTAGCTTTTATCAGTATAGACATCTAAACAGTTTGAAAACTATTGTTTTCTTCTTGTACCCCGTTAGATAATAAGAACATTAATTTAATAGTACTGTAGGTTGGCAAAGTCATTTAGTATGTTTTCAAAGGATAATATGTATATATAGGATACATTTATTACATTTTGAGGTAACTTGGCCTGAAGTAGTCAAAACACATCCATATCGGAAGAAAAAAAACATGCTCAAATGCTTGAATTCATACACACACAAACAAAACCAGCTGGGAAAGCGTCTTGTGCCAAAGTAACCTTGCATCACCAGATCCTTTTTTTCCTCCCTGGCACCGTCAACAGCTCAAATTGCCCAGAGGAATGCTTATTTTCAGGCATCAGAGCGTGGGCAGGACAATGTCTGTCCTTTTCAAAGGGTATCAGGGATTGGCAGGGCCATGATCTCCTCTACTACTGCAGGTCTTTTGTGATTCCCTGGAGGGGCTGAGGCCAGACGAGCTCCCTGGCGCCATTCTGCTCTTTCACCCAGTCATCCTTCATTAGCCTCCACCGTAACATTCCTTTTGCTGGAGATCCACTTTTCTTGGGTGATGGATACCATTCAGTTGCTCAGAAGCAAGCAATGCTCTATTTTACCTAAGGGGGCACACAAATAGTTACTACTCTGCAGAGATGGAGTACTCGAGTCGGACTCGAGTGCCGATTTTCGGGACTCGTGACTCGACTCGGACTCGCGCACTGATTGACGCGACTCGGACTTGGACTCGTGAATTCTCGCACACGATGACTTGGACTCGGACTCGGACTCGTGAATTATCGCGTACGCTGACTTGGACTCGGACTCGGACTCGTGCATTTTTTCCCCCGCGATGACTCGGACTCGACTTGTACATTGACGCTCCGACTTGGACTCGGACTCGGACTCGAGCAAGTTTTCTATGGAGTCTGATGTCCTCTATCCTGGCGTGTGCACCGGCTGCGAGGCGAGTTCACGTACTGGGCCCCGCTATTCCAGTCTAAAGATGTCTAGAGACACACCCCGCATCGTGCTGTATGCTTTCACACATTCTGCTTCCACATTGGAAAAGAGCAGCGCAAAATGCTCTATGTGGAAACAATATTGAAGAGAAGGCTCCGTAACACATTACTCTAAACATCGAGTTCAGACATATAGGCTGTCTTGAACACTATCATCAGAGTAACGTGATCTAATCAATAAATAAAGATTCAGCCGATAACACGAAAGCACACGGCTACTTAACATGCAGAATGACGTCATTTTGCATGCTAAGTAGCCATGTGCTTTCTGGGGCTAAATCTTTATCAGTAAACCGATTTAACCGGTAAAAGTTCCTTCAAAATAAGAGTCCCGATCTTATTACTATCAAAATAAAAGTGCAAAACGAAAACTTTACCATAGGAAAATATTGGCATACAAATATAATCACTTCTCTAAAAGGTAACTCATTTTAAACATAGTTTATTTATATATAATAATAATAATAATAATATTAATATTAGTAATAAGCTTTATATTTGTATAGCACCTATTACAAGAATTGTAGCCAAACTCGCTTCACAGCAGTTCAATAGACAGATTAGTATAACATGACAGGATAAAAGCAATGTAGAGGAGCAGCTACATTTCAACACATATATCCACGAAGATTAATACATGAAGACTTGTGACTCGGACTTGACTTGGACTCTTCTTAGGTGACTCGGACTTGGACTCGGACTCGAACACAGGTAATGATGACTCGGACTCGGACTCGACTCGGACACTCCTTGGGTGACTCGGACTTGGACTCGGACTCGAACACAGGTAATGATGACTCGGACTCGGACTCGACTCGGACACTCCTTGGGTGACTCGGACTTGGACTCGGACTCGACTACGACTCTCCCTTGGTGACTCGGACTTGGACTCGGACTCGAAGAGTGGTGACTCGAGAGTGACTTGGACTCGTGAATTGGTGACTTGACTACAACACTGCTACTCTGTACCATAGGCAAGGAAACATCTGTTATTGATTATTGGAAGACAAGAAAAGCCCTATATAAATCCATGTCCATTTACCATTGTCAACCAGCCAGTTCAGAATGAATTTATTCAGAAACTAGCCAATATTTTTTACAAATTACCAACAGGTTCTGTAACAATTCTATACCAAAATGAGATATTTTGGGATGACGGTTAAGAAATGTATCAAACCATTTCCTAAACATACGACGTTCATGTTGACACTTGTTTCATGAGTTACCACGTCCCAGAAATAAATATATGTCACGTTAAAGGTTCAGTGTCTAATTTATGACCTATTGTACCCTGATTCATCAAAGTATAACAAACAGTGACAGCTGTTTAGAGTAACTGATGCATTAGCATGTGTTCGACTGGAGCTCATGCCCTGAGGCCATCATTTCAGAAAGTCATACTGCAGCTGAATTGTCAGAAATTAGAGTGCAGGGAAACAGGGATGTGTATAAGATTGCATGTACTGTATATCTTTGTATCATTATGGTTTCAATGAAAGGTATGTATTTTATGTTTTTGTTCAGAATAATATGCTACCAACCAAAGAAGTATATCCAAGTAAATTGGCATTATATTGCTGATCTGTATAATAGATTGTCTTTGAGAATAATCATCCCAATATCTCTGGGAAATACATCCATATTTGACAGCCCAAACCCTCATGATTTACGTCCAATGCAAATATTATGCACACTTTTTGATGTCTTTTATACATAAATATGTGTCCCCGGTGTGTCAAGGAACTCACAAAGTGTCAGAAAAAACAAAACCCTCTCTCTTTTCCTCCGTACCCAAATCTCTAAAAATGGGGGTACAACGGAGCTGATCCAAATTTGCGTCCGATATGATGTAATATCGGAAATGTGGACCCACGGCACTATCAGAAACGTCGCTATCAGAAACAATGTGCGACGTGTTTTGGACGTAACATGGTCTTTGTTTACATTAGCAAGCATCGCTAAGACTCAGAGCTAACCTGTACTGGAGAGAGTATGTGTAAAAAAGCAGGAAATACAAAAAGGAACTCACCTTGTGGTGAACCAGCAAGAGAAAAGCATTTGAGTTCCATACTGTTTCAGAAATAATCCTTGATGTGGTTTGGAACATGATATGGCATTTAATCACGGCAGCATTTAGCTGTATCTGCGGTAGAATTCTGAGCAGGCATAAGCTCCCCCTCCTCTTTTTCTTTTTCAAGCTAAGGACCCCGAATCAGCACTTCTCTAACAGGCCTGAAACAGAGGGATATGAGGGATGTTATTTAACCTTTAGTTATAAGGTCTATAACCAGGTGGTCCCATTGAGATCATCAATCTCTTTTTCAAGGGAGACCGGTCCAATGTCTAAAATGCATGATCTGTTTGGTATTTTGAGAAAAACACATAGACATGTTTTTTATATATTTTTATATATCTGATACCCATAATATATGCCTACAAATAGCATAGGACCTTTAAGTCCAACATTAGGAAATAGCAAGCAAAATTAGTGTTTGGAAGTTGGTTTGTACCCATGCAGGAAACTGGCAGATACATCACAATCACCTTCAGACTGTACATGAATGTTTCACTTTTTACTAGCCATGACCACAATTGTTCCCTAACCTTGACAAGGGGCTTTCATTGTCCAACCTTAACAATTGGTTTATTTTCCACAACATTGTCACTGAACACTTTGTTTGCATGACTGAAAGCGAATGCAGACTTTGTCAGAATAACAATTTTCTCTGCCTGTAGGGTGAACTAGAACTGTCTGCATGTATTTCCATAGACGTAGACTTATGTGCTTTGTGTGCTTGGCCTTTTCAGTGTACCAGTTTGATTAGTAAAGCACCACTTAAGTGCTCTAGAATTATGGACGAATGCTTTGCCACTCAAGACATCTTTGATGCAAAAAAACATTACTATCAGAAGAGGTTGATCACTTCTAAACAAATACAAAAAATATGATTTGAAAATTGACGAAGACAGTCAATTGTAAGATATATCCAACATAGTCTGTTCACAATAAACATTCACTTCCAAACAAATCCCTCTCGTCTTTCTTTTCAAATGACTTGTAATTGTTTGTAATTGTTGTAAATCTATCTTCAATCTTTAGCCTTATTATTATCTCGGATACCTGTTATCAAAACTGATTTCTAAACCATCTCATCAAGCATTTTAATTATTCCAGAAGCGGTTACGCCTGAAGTGAGAGGCTTAGATCAATTCCAGTCAATGTAATGCATCAATGGTTTGTGCTAGTTCAGCAAAGAGGCAGGTGATCAGTTATATTGATAGTAGAGAACCTCTGAACCCTAAATTCAATCTAGCACCAGCCAAGTCTGGCAATGAAACTGGGCTGCAGTGATGTTATCAGTTGGACCTCAGCTGTGGAGCACCCATTTATAACAGCATTTGGAATGACCAAAAGTGAACGGTGCCGCAGGCCAACCTGTACACTGACACCATTAGATCGTATAATTAGGAATCGCTAATGGTGCCTGGGTTAGTGTGTGTCATGGATCTGCCGCTATCCTTTAATGCAGAGGTTATTAAAGTGTATGAACGGCTGCCTTTCAACACTTTGTACTATAGGTTTGTGATTAAAGGTTAACCCAACCGTCTACATGTCATCCTCTGCAGTCAGAGTGGTCCAAAGTCATTAAATGTTGATTGACGGGGGACAAAGATGAATAATGAAGATGATCACATGGTCAGAAAGGTAACACAGATATATGAGACGAAGCCCTGAGAGCACCGTACTAGATATACCTGCGCATTTGTTGACCAGACCTCGGTATGAGAACACTCCCTTTATGCGTGACTTGTATTTTTCTCCTGCATGCTGTTTTTTCTATTGTTTTTCACCATTACCGGCAAGGAAGAGCATAAATAACTTATTATCTGTCGACACGATTTCAAGAGGACTGAAGAAGTAAGGGTTTCATACTGATTTCTGTAAACATATCTGTGTTGTTGTGCTCAGCTGGTCTTTACTTCCGAGCTTGAGTTCCAGTCATGAATCAAATGTGCTGTATGATTGGTGAACACAGCCTTTGTATCATAGAGATTTCAAAATGTGCAGAAAATGTACGGCTCCCTATGACATAAGCTCTCTTTTACTAAAAGATGTTTCAAAGGCATGTTTTATTCCTTTGTGATATTGTAATTGACCGTTCACTAAACCTTCCCCAGATGGGCGATTGTCCAAATGCCACCATTGTCCATAGCAACGAGGCACGGCAGGCCTGTCAAGCTTTAGATTTCTCCACATGTTGGAGCAGCTGTGCATGGGGCTGTTACAGGCTGGTGTCTATTTACCTTTTCAAGAGTAGAAATGTTATTAATGTATTAAACAGAGTGAATGTCTGTTAAAGTACACTGGAAATATCAGCATGTCTGTATAACTAGCTTTCCATGCACCTTACAGTAGATATCTAACCTTGCATTCCTAGGGTTTGTTGAACCCCAGATAATATGGAACATAATGGAGGCATACAAAACGGGTCAAATGTTCCTTTGTCCATGTGTTCCCCAGCTCTTTATAGCCCATAATGAGAACCTGAAAAAAGAGTTATCCAGCTCACTTAATATGACCATGAGCTATTGTGGCAACCTTTCTAAGGGATTTTCGGTTCCCTAGCACTCGCTGTCAATAATTAGCCAACACTTGAGTCATGACATCCCCAAAGGTCATAGCTTTATGCTTCCTTATGTGAAAACTACATTTTTGAATCGAATGCTCATATTTAAATGTGTTCCATCTAACTCATATGTAAAGATGTGGCATCAATACTTATTAATCTAATTTAATCCTGTTTGTTTTTGCCTCCATAATTGATTTTCAACACCACTTTTTTATTATAGATTTAACAAAAATGTCACTTATTTTTGGTATTTCTTTATATAAGATCCCACTTATTCTATTACTGGGAATAACAGCAGAATAAATTAAAATTAAAATATTTTATATATAATTATTAGAGTAATTACAAAGAATTGGTTAAAAGATGATAACTTAACTTAAAAAGAACAAAGGCCCCTTGGAAGAAATTATTAGGAACATAGTACCCTGGAAACATAGGATCCAAGAACAAAGGCCACTGGGAACATAGTATCCTGGAAACATAGCCTAATGTGACCAAAGTATATACTGTACTCCCTATCCCTAAAGAGTCTTATTCGAGGTACATTCTCTTATAGTATTTCCTCACTATGTGGAAGCTGTTTTTTTTGTTTTTTTTACCAGAATAGGGTTTCGCTAGCGGCTCTGTTCTGCTCTTTATTGGATTTGGGAAGGTTTACTCTTCAGCAACACTGTGTAAACTCATCTATTATCTGAGATAAAGTTATGATCCCAAAGCACATCGGTTAGACCTCATCTTTATAGCCTTTTTCTCTTGTGAAAATAAAAGGTGAAAAAGGCAGTTTCAAAATATGAACAAAAGCGCAACAACTGTGTGCTTGTCCAAGTCTGTTTACTTTGCTAAGATACAACTGGTCTTTGATTTATCCTCATCATTCTTAATATGTTTCTTTAGTTCTATGAATTCTATATGGTTTAGTGCGTGAGGGTGCTAATGTTGATTAGCTGTAGCCTCATATTTTTGATATGGTGTTTAGGTTTTTTTTAATATTTTTTTAGGATGACTTTCAACATCTGTCCAGGAACTACAGATGAAAAATAGCCTGTTGGCTAACTCTGGCGCATTTACAGAAATGTCAATCAATGTGCACTGTGCCTGTCAATTAAATAAATAAATAAAAAATAAAAAATGTATTCCCATTGTACAGGTGTTTCCTTTTAAGAAGAGACTAGACACATTAGAGAGTATACTGTGACCAGCATTTTTGCTATCAGACATAAAAAGTCTGCTAACTACAGTCATTGCTGGCCAGAAACATGCATTTGCCTCCCTTTTTTAAATCAATGTTTACAACAATACTAAAAATGTACATTAACATTGACTGACTTCAATAATTCAGTGAGGCTGGACCGAGTGAACAATTGTCCTGATTTCCCTTTTTGTAGCAACCCTGTATCATTAATATTTTATACATTTTATGCTTGATTATAAACAACCGCACAGTAAAAGGAATGTCCACCCTGGTGTTTCCAGGATATCTCGCCAATGCAGAAGACGATCGATCCAACTGGTATAAAGGATCTGTTGGTGTGGGCATGAGTATTGGCTTCACCTTAATTCACTTGTTGGGGAGTTATTTTCATGGTTAGACTGAAAGTACATCCATCAGCCAACACACACACACATAAACCAGACACACAGTCTCACCCCCCACTTGCAGAGAGGCACAGGTTGTCTCCACCGAGAAAAAAAAAAAACACATCCAATACTAATCAAATAAATCTGTTTAAGTGCATTTCTGCCCTCCGATTTATCAGCTGGCTCCATCCAAACAGCAGCTGATAGTGCTGTGCGCTGCACTTTGAGGCAGGGGGCTAGCATCGACACACCGTGGGCGCCCATTTCACGCCTGCCCGGTTCAGGGCTAATGAGTGCCGTTAGCATCTCAGAAGTGGGCTAGCACATTAATCGAACATCATTAATTCCAGCGCGATTCATTTTGTAACCAAATCACTGATCAAAGTCCATTTGAGATGCTTCTAATGGGTCTGATGGGAAAAAATAGATGCCCTGACAACGGGGCTCTGCATCTCCGAAAAACTAATTATGTGGATTCCATATGTGTCGGCATCCCTGATTAAATACAATGATTAGATGTACGGTTCAATATCATCTTCCATTTGTGAATGAAATGATAATTCTCATTCAATGATTGGCTAAACAAACCTGTAACCGATTGTGATGGCGTCACGTCTTCCGATGCACGCACTGGAATGCCAAATATTTGTAAAGCCTGTTCTTGAGGTATCCACATATTATTTACATTTTTATACATACATATAATATCAAAACCTGTATTTTCTCAAAGATTTGATTGAAAACAACTATCCACAAAAAGATGCATTTTTTATGGAAATCATATTTACCACATATTGAACGCACTGCGACTGGTACCCATGATGTACTAGCAGGTGCAGATAAACACTGTGGGATATACATTTACATTCATCAAAATGCATTGAGCTGAATGGATTTCCTACCTCACAGAATATCACTTTGAATATTTTGGATTTCTCATTGTTTACATGCATTTTTGTATGCGGGCAATCTCCTTTTTCCTAGCCTACTTCTATCTATTTAACATTTCTATCTATCGTTCTTGGTGCATTATTGTCCCCAACTGTCAATCAGGGAAATATTGAGCCTTGCATCCACTACACATTTGCATCAACCGCCTTCTGCAGTTGGCAGAATGTGTGTTTTGTTCTTCAATTCATTCCGTTCATGGTTGGAATCGCAGGGCACAAGATGAAATGAACGGCTGTATAAGAGCCAAAAGTTTAATTATGCGTAAAATATTGAATATTGGTTATGGAATGGAATAGGTTGTTAATAATGTCAATTAATTGTGATCCGCACACGCGGTTAAACAAGCTGATTGACGCTGTGATTGCTTCAGCTGGTACAAAAGAGTCCTGCTGACGATACTGTGTTCATTTTGGTTGTGAAGCTGCACTGCAGAGAAATTATGAGTTTAAGTTGTTTATAATATGTGAACTAACTGTCTCCATCATCGTCTGGTAACACACTTTTATTTGTGTTAAAAGAAGAGAACAGTGAAGAAAAGACATGTAAAGCATAACATGGAAATAAATGTACCGAAACAAACAAATAATATCTCTGTGTGATGTGTGAGCGCGTCGGCCAGGCGCAAGACCTAAGGACAGAAAGGAGTGGGAAAGATGCTCTTTTAGGCTATAAAACTAATTTAATTACTTTGGGCAAAAACAGTTAAATATTTATTTTATTTGCATAGCTAGTATAATAGGCATTTTTGTATCACATACTTCAATTGAAATGTGTTTTGTTGCAACAGGACATCAAAATAAAGAGAAGGGCATCCCAGCTCTAACTTGCCAATATGGAATTACAATTCTTACGAAATGCATTTAGAAATTCTTTCTCAGAAGATTAATTCAGCAGCGGAGCAGCAAGAATGCAGCCTTAACATTCTTCTGGACCCGTACAATGGCCGCATGTGTTTGTCCTATCCTCAGCCTCATACATTTCCCAAGTCCATTGATGTGTATGTCCTGTTGCCTGCCTAAGATGACAGAGATGGCACGGTACCCAAAGACTCCGCACTGCATTCCAATGGCCATTAATTGAGTACCTGCCCGTCATCTCGTCCCTGATTGATGACATAATTAGAGACGGGCCTGTTTGATGGAGATGCCTGGCAAACTCCTCTGTCTGCTGGCCTTTGTGTGGATGTGAGGCCCCGGTCCCTTGAGCTTTGGTCTATCGCTAACCTTGCCTCAGCGCGAGCAGTATGCCTTCGTGTGTGTGTGTGTGTGTGTGTGTGTGTGTGTGTGTGTGTGTGTGTGTGTGTGTGTGTGTGTGTGTGTGTGTGTGTGTGTGTGTGTGTGTGTGTGTGTGTGTGTGTGTGTGTGTGTGTGTGTGTGTGTGTGTGTGTGTGGTGTGTGTGTGTGTGTGTGTGTGTGTGTGTGTGTGTGTGTGTGTGTGTGTGTGTGTGTGTGTGTGTGTGTGTGTGTGTGTGTGTGTGGTGCTCCCCGGTCCTGCTCTCCTTAACAATGAGCATGGCTTCAAGCTTGGGGAAGCTGATTAAATTAAAGTGCCTCACAGGCAATCATGCCAAGGTCAAAGAGATGCTGTGCAAACTGCTTTTGGCACCAACTTTCCTCGGTGTGCGGAGACGCTTATCAGCAGATGTGTGTGGTTTGTGCTCGGCAGTGGCTGAACAGTCGCGCAACGTGGAAAATTGAATTGTCACTGTTGATTTTGCTTCTTGCATATCAGGGGGAAAATGAACTTTCAACAAAAGCACAATATGAGGTCCTGGTCTGTGGCATGTACGACAAAGACCCCAGGCAGCCTGAGAGAACGGGATCACTGCCTGCTCCTGTCCGTCACTCATACAATTTTTTCTCAGGTGAGAAGATTACCGTTAGCTAACATGTTGTTTACTAGATTTAAAGGTCCCCTATTATACTGTTTTTCATCATTATATTATAGGTCTCAGATATATACAAAACATGTCTCTGAAGTGTTTGGCTCCAAACACCAAACAGATCATTGCAGCATCCCATAATCCCCTCTGTTTCAGCCCTGTTTCAAAAGTGCTGATTCTCTGTCTGTTACTTTAGATGAACATAAGGAGCCACTCCCCACGCCACTCTGAGAGATATTTGGTTAAAAAGAACACAATGGTGCTCTAGGAGGAGATTCAGGTAATAAGGTGGGGGGGGGTTACCTTGGTTGGTGATTGGCTAATGGTTACACAACCCAAAAAATCAGAATCTCTTTACACAGAGGGGACACATGTTGATGTAGAAAAGACATGAAAAAGTGGATTTTGCACAATAGGTGACCTTTAATGAATGCCTTATTTTTGAAAAAAGTTATTTAATGTATTTTAATTGAATTATTACCTCTCTGTATGGTAGCTTCATTGTTAATGTATAGATTCATCCTTCCTTTATTTGTATTTAAATGACCTGCCTACACACAAGGATTAATTATATTATAATTATAATAAATAACAACAACATAAGGCTACTGTTTTAAAAATCATTATTACATTAATTAATTCCAACAATTACATACATTTCTTTGTCTGTCCCTTTATTTCCCTTCGTAGAATACTACAAAAGGGCCAATATTTCTAATTTACAAGCACGAAAAGCAGGTTAACAAAAGGTGTTCTTTATATCTGACTGTCATTGATCATTTCCACTTTGTTGCAGTACTGTAAGGATGCGTGGAAGGGTAGGACCCAAATGCAGACTATCAGAAAAGGTAAACGGTCTTGAAACAAAAACGAGCTTTATTCTTAAAGCTTAACAATAGCATGGCATGAAACACATAGGTTCTATAGAAAACTGACCGTGACCAACATGGTGGGAGACAGGAGAAACAAACACAGGAAGAAGGAACAGAGAAGACACGAGGAAAACATTTCAAAACAAAACAGGAAACCAGAAAAAGACAAGACAAAACACAACACAGACAGATCGTGACACAACCCCCTCCTCAAGGGACGGATCCCAGACGTCCCAAAAAACATAGTCTAACACTTCAAAAAAGGGTGGGTGGAGGGGGTCCGGAGGACGGGCCCGAAAGGGGTCCCGGGCGGACGGCCCGGGGGCAAGGCAGAGTCCAAAAAGGGGCGACGGCCACAGCGGGCGAACTCAGGGGGCCGGGCATGAGAGCAAAGGCAGCGGCTCTCAGGGGACCGGGCTCGAGGGCGAAGGCAGCGGCTGGAAGAATCAGGAGGCCGAGCCCGAGGGCGAAGACCGCGGCTGGAGAACTCAGGAGGCCGGGCTCGAGGGCGAACAAGAAGGCGGCGACGAGACAGCTCCGGAGGACGGGCAGGAAGGCGCCGACGGGACAACTCCGGAGGACGGGCAGGAAGGCGCCGACGGGACAGCTCCGGAGGACGGGCAGGAAGGCGCCGACGGGACAGCTCCGGAGGCCGGGCAGGAAGGCGCCGACGGGACAGCTCCGGAGGCCGGGCAGGAAGGCGCCGACGGGACAGCTCCGGAGGCCGGGCAGGAAGGCGCCGACGGGACAGCTCCGGAGGCCGGGCAGGAAGGCGCCGACGGGACAGCTCCGGAGGACGAGCAGGAACCAGTATCGGCCGGACAGGAACCGGAGCCGACGGGACAGGCGTAGACGGGGTCCTGAACATGACATGGGCTGGTGTCGACTGGACCCCCAACGGAACAGGACACAGAGTTGGCAGGACCCCCGGTGGAACAGGTGTCGGCGGGACCTCCAACAGGACAGGACACAGAGTTGGCAGGACCCCTGGCAGGACAGGTGTCGGCGGGACCCCCAACAGGACAGGACATGGATTTGGCAGGACCCCTGGCAGGACAGGTGTCGGCGGGACCCCCAACAGGACAGGACATGGAGTTGGCAAGACCCCCGGCAGGAGAGCAGTCGGCGGGACCTCCAACATCACAGGACATAGGGTTGGCAGGACCCCCGGCAGGAGAGTAGTCGGCGGGACCTCCAACATCACAGGACATAGGGTTGGCAGGACCCCCGGCAGGAGAGTAGTCGGCGGGACCTCCAACATCACAGGACATAGGGTTGGCAGGACCCCCGGCAGGAGAGTAGTCGGCGGGACCTCCAACATCACAGGACATAGGGTTGGCAGGACCCCCGGCAGGAGAGTAGTCGGCGGGACCTCCAACATCACAGGACATAGGGTTGGCAGGACCCCCGGCAGAAGAGTAGTCGGCGGGACCTCCAACATCACAGGACATGGGGTAGGCGTCGGCTATAGAGCCAACAGGACACGGGGTGCTGGAGTCGGCCGGACCACCGACAGAACACGAGGGGCTGGAGTGGGCCGAACCACCGACAGGACACGAGGTGCTGGAGTCGGCCGGACCACCGACAGGACACGGGGTGCTGGAGTCGGCCGGACCACCGACAGGACACGAGGTGCTGGAGTCGGCCGGACCACCGACAGGACACGAGGTGCTGGAGTCGGCCGGACCACCGACAGGACACGAGGTGCTGGAGTCGGCCGGACCACCGACAGGACACGAGGTGCTGGAGTCGGCCGGACCACCGACAGGAGACGGGGGGCTGGAGTCGGCCGGACCACCGACAGGACACGGGGTGCTGGAGTCGGCCGGACCACCGACAGGACACGAGGTGCTGGAGTCGGCCGGACCACCGACAGGACACGAGGTGCTGGAGTCGGCCGGACCACCGACAGGAGACGGGGTGCTGGAGTCGGCCGGACCACCGACAGGACACGAGGTGCTGGAGTCGGCCGGACCACCGACAGGACACGAGGCTGGCCCCCCGACAGGACACGAGGTGCTGGAGTCGGCCGGACCACCGACAGGAGACGGGGTGCTGGAGTCGGCCGGACCACCGACAGGACACGAGGTGCTGGAGTCGGCCGGACCACCGACAGGACACGAGGTGCTGGAGTCGGCCGGACCACCGACAGGACACGGGGGGCTGGCGTCGGCCGGGGAGCCAGTACTGGAGCCGAAACTGAAGCCGGAACCATGGCTGCTGGGGCCGGAACTGGGGCCGGAACCATGGCTGCTGGGGCCGGAACTGGGGCCGGAACCATGGCTGCTGGGGCCGGAACTGGGGCCGGAACCATGGCTGCTGGGGCCGGAACTGGGGCCGGAACCATGGCTGCTGGGGCCGGAACTGGGGCTGGAACCATGGCTGCTGGGGCCAGAACTGGGGCCGGAACCATGGCTGTGTGGGCCGGTACTGGAGCAGGCACCATGGCTGCTGGGCACGGAACCGGAACACGGAACCATGGCTGTGTGGGATGGTACTGGAGCACGGTACCATGACTGTGTGGGGCTGTACTGGTGCACGGAACCATGACTGTGTGGGCCGGTACTGGAGCAGGCACCCTGGCTGCTGGGCATGGAACAGAAGCCTGGAACCTGACTGTGTGAGCCAGGTAATCGAACACGGAAGCATGGCTGTGTGGGCGAGTACTGGTGCACGGATCCATGGCTGTGTGGGCCGGTACTGGATTATGAGCTGGCTTCCTGACCTTGCGTTTCTTTGAGGTCTTTTGGAGGCTCCGTGGACCTCCAAACGCCAGACGGGATCCCAAAAAAGGGTCAGAGAATGGAGACTGGCACTCGGGGCTACGTGCAAAAACTCTGAGCCATTCAGGCAACGAGCTCCTCAGCCATGGCATGTCAGACACCGCCATCTGTGCCTTCTTGAGGATAGCCTCTTTGTCCTTTCTTGACGAGGTTCCACTCCACTCGACATAGTAACATTGAAGGGTAAAGTCTAGATCGAACAGATCTACCTTAAAATCTTCAAAATCCGCTGGGTCCATATTTGGTCGGTTCATTCTGTAAGGATGCGTGGAAGGGTAGGACCCAAATGCAGACTATCAGAAAAGGTAAACGGTCTTGAAACAAAAACGAGCTTTATTCTTAAAGCTTAACAATAGCATGGCATGAAACACATAGGTTCTATAGAAAACTGACCGTGACCAACATGGTGGGAGACAGGAGAAACAAACACAGGAAGAAGGAACAGAGAAGACACGAGGAAAACATTTCAAAACAAAACAGGAAACCAGAAAAAGACAAGACAAAACACAACACAGACAGATCGTGACAAGTACTGCACCTACACACAACAACCAGCACCAATCAACGAGCACAAAAACAACAACAACAATTATTCGACAAGCACTCAACGATAAGCAAGATTGGCCAATCAAATTTGACAATGCACTAATACAACTATCAATACTTTGATAGTAGTAACTCCAACAGCAATGACGAGTACTAAAAGTGAATCCAGAGCAAGGTTATTGAAAAGAACCAATCATGGGATGAATGCAAGAAAAAAGAGATGGACGTCCCTCCCAGCACAGAAATCGTGAATCAGAAATGGAAATATTATAGCACAGCTGTAGATCTGCCTGGAGGAGGCCATCCTCACTAATGAAGTGTCTGCTGGAGAAGGGCATCAGGAGGGGAGGCCACCAGAAGGTCTGGCAGCCCTGAAGGAGCTGTATACGTACTGAGGGTCAGATTTACTAAGGTTACATATTTTGTACATTAAAGCTGTAGAAATACAACAACAAAGGAAAGAAGCAAGTTTTGCAGGTGAGCTATAAAACCTCTGGTGGCTTATGGATCTCACTTTAGGCAAAAACATGTCCTGTATTATGGTTATTAATTATGAATACCAGTTTGGCTGGAAAATACTCTGAAAGGCAGGGGAAGGGAAACAGGCTGAAGCAAAATGTTATAAATGAAAAAAACAAGGTTAATGTACAGTACATCTACTGTATGTTCTAATGTTATCTTTGAGTATTGAGTTGCTAGAAGATAGGTTTGGTTTTGTGTTGTGGCCAATCTGCAAAACCTTTTTGGTAAGATGTAAAGCTTGCGAAGGTGAGTAGAATAAATAGCTAGACAAATTATTATTTTAGTATGGTAAGGGCTACATTGAGCCACTGTATATTAAAGTTTTAATAAACACTTAGAATTTTGCCATTGGTGCAAATACATTTTGATAATCTATCGCTAACAAACTGAATATGACTCTTCTTTTAGAGTTTCGTACATTAGGACCCATGAGACCTGGTAAGATTTAAGCATTTATATTTACAACATTTTTGTTTTTTTCATGTAAATATGTGAACGTTACTTGCATCAAGTTAAATTACGCTATGTGACACTACGTAACATTACATTACGTTAAAAAGCCTGACTTAATCAGAGTTAACTTTGGCCGTTAGTACACAGAAATATGTAGGATTTCAAAATAAACTGGGATAATTGGAAACTAATGCAACCAGGTCATTAATATAATGAGGAATCGGAAGAATAGCTCTTTAATATAAATGAGCAGGAGTGATCCCAGAAAATGCCCCAAACACATCAAGTAGACGGGAGGGCGTGGACAAATAGGATTCATGTTTAAAGAGGAGGATTTGCATAAACACAGTACAGATGGGATTAACAAGGTTAAAGAAGCGTTTAATACAAGCTTATATATAAAGATTATTATTGTTAATGAACATCACTTGTATTACCGTTACGCAGATCCATATTCACACCATCTTCACCTCCATCTTCTTCTTTGATTTGTCTCACTTTCTTATGAACGTTTTAATTTCCATGTAATGTATGAATAAAAACATATAAGCTTTATCTAATAATTCTATATATGTTATGTTGAGCAACACTTTCTCTCAGGTGCAAATAAATATGTCATTATGTTGTGATTTCCCTTCTGAGCTTAATGATCTCGCAGAAACAGCATCTCTGAACTGTAAATAACCCACCAGCTCCACTGTGGTAGAAGCAGCTTTATGCTGTGGGGATACTTCCCTGTGCTAAGCCGTGGACGGCTTGTGAAAAGAAAAAAGATCAATTGAATCGAGCAAAGCTACAGAGAAATAATGGTAAGAGAACTTCTGAGAGGATAAACAAAAAGCAGAGCCACACATGAACGCTTTCTGTGGCCAAGCCCAGACCTCAATCAAATCCAGAATTTGTGGCTGGACATGAGACACACTGTTCACTTGCATCGTGCAACTTCACAGAGCTCAAACAGCTTGGCAAAGAAAATGGGGAAAACCTGCGGAGACACAGAGTCACACACACACACACACACACACACACACACACACACACACACACACACACACACACACACACACACACACACACACACACACACACACACACACACACACACACACACACACACACACACACAACACACACACACACACACACACACACACACACACACACACACACACACACACACACACACACACACACACACACACAGCTGCCAAAAAGGGGCCTCTGCTAAATATTGACCAGAAGTGGGTGAGTTATGCAATCAATTGTTTTATGTTTTATCCTTGGTCTTAATTTAGATCAATATTTAGAGATTTCTTTTTACTTTGAGTTTTCTGCATTCATCATAAAAAGCTTAAGGACACTCACTGCAAGTCAATATTTAAGAAAAAGAGGGAGAGCAAGAGGCAGTCAAGGATGACTTCCCCCTGAAAACCCCTGTATCAAAGTGCTGTAGTTGCCCTATAAAACCTGGAAATGAGTCAGCATTTTCTAATGACGTTTTTCTAGTCTCAAAGTAAATTGTTTTTGTTTATATGCCTAAATTAAGTTCTGCTGTTATCACAAGCTTAAGAGATTTTCAATTGTTCTTCTACGACAACAACAAAATCCCACTCTAAAAAACCCCTGTAATGACTCAGCAATTGTTGATTCAGGTGTACATGTCTTAAATTCATGGATTCTTTTTAGGTTTTTCGTTAGATGCTTGAAATATGTTCTATTGTTATCGCAAGATTTGGAAATTGTTCACATTTTGGTTCTACTGCTAAAAAGTAGAACCATCTTTTCTTTTTCCTCTACCGATGGTAATACTGTTTCAAGTGTCGTTTAAGATTGCTGCTGAAGAATGTGCAAGAGCATTTGTTTGTCAAAGAGCCTTTTTTCTAGACTATTCCAAAATCAAACTGTAAACTCCCATTGGCTCTTTGTCAAGGGAATCACACCAATGCTAACTTCTGGGTTGGCCTACACAAATATGTCATCCATGCAACACTCTATTGGCACTGTATGTCAATACAGTGCTATTAAAAAGTGAGCCATTTTAATAACTGTGGAAACCCTTCTACTTCAGTAATAGCAAATCATCCAACCTAATGTCACTTTAATAACAATCCATTCCTCAGCGACTTGGCACTTTTACAGAATAATTGGAGTGCTAAAGTGTGTCGAGTACGGTTTGTTTACTTGTTCGCAGACGGACAACATCATCAACCGAGTGTCAGACTAAACAGATGACTGAGAAACAGAAAGAAAACGGTGAGCGAAAGAGTAAAGCGTTGACGGGGCTGGATGAGTGATATCCAATCAGCGGCTGGCTTATGTTCCTCGTGGTTTTCAGGGATGTCTGTGGCTAATGACTCACCATTGGAGTGCCTCCACGTCCCAAGGAGAGATTCGGATCCGTATAGGCCAAGCTTGAGCGCTATCAGATGCTTGTGTCTGAACACCAGTGGCGTCTGCAGCATATGCTTAATTGGCAGTTTGAGCCTCTGCTCTGCTGTCTGTGTTCCAAGTCATTAACATGTAATGTGCACTTTGGACCCCGGGCCCATAAGAACCATTCCTAACCCGCCATAACATTTAAACAGCTTTGAGCCACACTTTCCCCTGCTGTGAGACAAAGGGCTTCTGCTTTTTGTCTCGGGTGGACTCCTCTCCTGTCACGCCGTGTGAACTGTCACCACCTCTCTGCAGCGGCCCTTTTTCGCGACGCGTTCTCATGGGATCTCGCTTCCCGTTCAGGCCACGGCTGGTTTTTGTCTCAGCTACTTAAAAATGGGGGGAGAGTGAGGATTGTTAACAGCTTGTTTAACATGTCTGTTTAATTCAACACCACTCTCACCCCTGTGCTGATCTCAAATGCAACGTTCATCTTCTCCAGTGCTAATGGCACTCTGCTTCTAATGTCCAAATATAAAGAGGAATAGAGAAATAAATTCATAATGTGTTGCCTCGCTGTGCTGTCGGTTGATGTACGACACTCTAATGAGCTCCCAATTTAAACTAAAATGTTTGTTTGGTACTGCGAAAGAGGAAGTAGTACAGGTTCAGTGAGAGGATATGAAACTGTGAACAATAGTTCAAGAGAACATGACAGGCACTTTTTTTGGGAGTCAAGTAAAAAAATATTCCCGACAAGTTCTATGTTGTCAGGAGGTAGTCGGAGGGTAATGGAAACAGCAGTATTTCCTGTTTATTTCTTGCTGCCAAGGACTGAACTACAAGATTAAAATGATGAATTGTGAGAACAACACTAACTGTTGCTACCACAAGTACACACATTCCTGCTTGCCTGTATTCTATTTACATCTTGTGAAGACTTTAGAGCTCATTATAAACATTTGCAAACTCCAGGTGCAACAAAACAATGATAACATGACAGTAAATGAACGCGGCCAATGTTTAACACACAGAAACAACACTATTTCTTCACAGAAACTAGTGCATAGCCAAAGAAAAAATGCCACATTTTGCAGTATTCCATCAGAAGATTATGAAAATGCAAGTTGGGTTCATTAAAATCAACATATAAAGATATTTGTGAAAAACATTAGGCTATGAGCTTAAAGCTAGGAGATATTCTGTAGCAGTTCCAACCCAGTCTCACGGCATTTCATGTTATAGTCACAACATTTAATCTGTGTTCACCAACACGATTTTCCCCTTTTCTTCGTTTCACACAGAACGATTTTAAAAGCAATGTATTTCTATTGGTAGTGTGTTTCGTGCCTGCACCACGTCTTTTTGTCCGGTCGGGTCTTGGAAGACCGGAAGCTGTGTGGTTCATAAAAACATGTTCTTACTCAATATCAAGCCACGATTATTGTTTTTATTTTAAATCGTATAATGTCTGACTTTTTTTGCCGTCTGTGAGGAAAAAAAATGGGCTCAGAACCTCAGAATACTGAAATCTGTATTTTTTAAATCTTTTTTTCCTTCTAATTTGTTATTCTTTTCTAAATAACACACTGTTATTTACTCAACAATAACACACAATTATCCTTGTTTTTATTTATTTGTTTAATTTGTAAAAAGACACTACACTACCCATAATCCTCAGCTATCATTTGGGACTACAGTCCCTTTGCTTGACAAACCCCGTGATTAATCTTCAAGCTCTGGGATTGGATGTTGGAGTGGCAGTGCGCCAAGGTTACGCCGAGTGTCAAACAGCTCTTTGAAATGGAACGAAACCATGACAGACTATCCAAAACTGGACTCGAACGGGTCCAATCACTGAGCTTAAACCATAGCTGAGGATCTTGGGTAATCAGTTCAGTGGGTGTGTATCGCAATGATGCTCGAAATGTCCCATATACTATAGGCCTACGTCTGTTTCCTGTTATTTTATTTTGAAATTCAGTTCCTGACAGACGGCAAGAGATTATAAAATTAAACAAATAAATAAAAACAAGGATAATTGTGTGTTATTGTTGAGTAAATAACAGTGTGTTATTTAGAAAAGAATAACAAATTAGAAGGAAAAAAATATTTAAAAAATACAGATTTCAGTATTCTGAGGCTCTGAGCCCCATTTCTTTTCCTCACGGATGGCAAAAAAAGTCTGACATTATACGATTTAAAATAAAAACAATAATCGTGGCTTGATATTGAGTAAGAACATGTTTTTATGAACCACACAGCTTCCGGTCTTCCAAGACCCGACCGGACAAAAAGACGTGGTGCAGGCACGAAACACACTACCAATAGAAATACATTGCTTGTAAAATCGTTCTGTGTGACACGAAAAAAAGGGGAAGATTGTGTAGGTGAACACGAATCAATAGATTAAATGTCGTGACTATAACACGAAATGCCGTGACACTGGGTTGGCAGTTCAGTTATAAGCTAGCTCTGTAGCACGTCATGGCCCTGTACAGTCTAATAACCCTTTCATCATTTGCAACCCCCTTTTGCTTACATTGCTTTTATTGCTGTGAGAAATATAGTTTGTCTGTTCGTTTATAACATTTGTGAGGTTCTATCATGCTGCTAAGTTTATATTCCACTCAGCAAGCTAGTCTAACCACCTATAGGCTACACCTTGGAATAAGGACTGTCATGCAGCTTCCAAATACATCATGTGAAGTCCGGTTCATGATATGCTTGGAGTTCGAGGATTAGTGTAGTGTCTATGCAACAGCGACATAAATGGATAAGTAATATCCAGAAAATGCGAAGGCATTTCCCTAGCCATGACTTAGGAAAATGTTGCTATGCCTTCCATCCTCAATGTTTTACTCTGACTGATTATTAAATTATGAAGAAAAGCTATAAGGTTTAAAATTAAAAAATATTGATGAATGTACCTAATAGTGCTGTTTTGAGCATTGCAATATATTTATTTGTATTATGTTTTTTTTATGATTAGAGACAGTTGGATGCTGCTGTTTTGAGCATTGCAATATATTTATTTTCACTATGTTATTTATTTATGATTATCTTTAGGCTTAGCAAAGATTTGATGTCAGCTGTTGCTGTCTTTTTTTCTATATTTAATACTGAAATAGAGCCCTGCTGTTTTGTTAGGGCTTTTTCTTTAAATACAATTTTAAAATGTCGATACAGTAGCCTCTTTTTTAAATGTCTATGCTTAAGTTTTTATAGGTGTTGCTATGAGATTTGTGTAGCGTAGTTCTACAAGCAAGTCAGTGCATTCATTGGGTGGTATCAGAGAGTTACCACTTACAAGGGTCTGTAAATGCAATGAAAACCAAATAAAAAGAGCCTAAAAGTACCTAAAATGCCTCTGCCATTTCTGAAAACCCCAAACATGTCACAACTTGTGAACGCTGAGCTTTAAGAACATGTCCACTTTTGAGGCCTACAGTAAATAACACAAGGAGAGGGCATTCATATTGACTCGTGAACATGGTACCCACGACGCCATTTATAAGCAGCATTAGACATCTCTCTTTCATACTATGGGCAGACGATCAAAACTTGTAACGGTTAGAATGCTAAAACTGCATTATTTCTGAATAAGAACAGTAAATGGGTTATTTGAATCCCAACATGGAGTACTTAACATAGGCTTCAATATAGTAGCAAAAGAGTGCTCAAATCTTATTAGATACAATAATGGCTAACAACATCTGGCCCCAGCTAGTTAAACTGCATGTGTAGTCCTTGAAATATATTTGATAAAAACAAACCATTCTACATGGCCATTTGATAGGCCTATATTGCACTTATTAAATGAATGCATCATTTACAGAAAAAGGCAGCAATTACAATTAAAACAAAAGTAGACTCAAATGTCTTATTTTGCTACAATTTGCATCAAACAACAACAACACAAGATCACAACAACTTATAAGGATACTGACTTATTTCCAAAGAAGAATTCTAATTTCCGTTTGACAATAAAAAAGGGCATCAAAAGCTATTTTTCAATTGTTACATCAGCTGTAGATGTGTACAGGGCAACACACAAACGTCCTGCATTCTTTCCATCACAAATGAGAGGATATGTTTTGCTCACAAATGCTTCGTTCTGAGCCTGCAGACTTTGCTTTCACTAAGGAGTATTTATGACTACGGCCCAAAGAATGCAGCTGTGACAAGGACTCCATGACTCAAGGAGATCACACGGTCCTCGCTCTGTTCTTATATTACAGTTGCAGCATTTCTTGTATCATTATATGAACTCTATGGAAGGCCATGAAACAATGGAACACTGTTGAAACAGCATACCTGGAGAAACGTCTTGTAAATGCACTGTTAAAATGAAAAAGTTGAGAAAACTCAACAAATTACCAATCAACTTTTGATGTACTCAAAACTGATCATTTAGAGCAGGGGTTCTCAACGGGGGCGGTAGCATCCCCCAGGGGACGTTAAGAGGGCATGCGATGTTGTTATATCTAAGATTTGAAAAAAAGAGCGAAGCAAAGTCCTTGTATGTGTACATTTACCAGTGACGTTTTCTCCAGGAGGCCAAGGGAAGCCAGGCTTCCCCTTTTTCTCCAGACCGTCTGTGCTAACATCTCTCCCCTTTTGTCAGAGTATTTTACAAAGAGTGAAACAGCGCCCCTCTTAATGGTTTAGTGAATGTGTGGTAAATCACGGTATTGCACTCACTGGTGCCATAATGCAACGGTCCAGAGGAGGCCAAAAATAATTGGCTTCCCTTGGTGAAAAACTTTTGAGGAAGTGACCAATCAGAGGAGGCCCCTGTCTAGCCCGTGCCACCCTCTGATAGGTCAGGGTCATTGTTACGGCCACAGCATTAAAACCTTTGTGGCTCACGGTGTTACCTGCAACATAGATTACAAACACAAGCCGATGGAGTTTATTTATATATATATATATATATATTAGGGCTTTTTCAGTCATCCACACCAATCAGAAGTGCTGGGCTCCACATGTACCAGCCATTGTTAACCAATCAGAAGCGGCCCATGATAGATGGTGATAGACATATTGATCCAATCACCTGCCAAGTATTTTTTAAAGTGCCTGCCCTTTTCCAAATGGCTTCCAATGGAGCTTTCCTAGATGGTTTGGTGAAACAAACCATCTGAGTCAGGTTAGTAATGCTCCATCACATGTTTCTATGGTGAATCTTAAACTGAAGCTTGACTTTAAAGCAACCCAACGGAAGTTTCATGTAAGTTTAGTTCTTTCACTCGTAGCTCGGGCTGCGGGGGTGCTAGAGACGGGAGCACGTTGATGCGACCTTCCTAGCCGGAAATTAGGGCTGCGTTTCACTTCGGTTAAATGGATTCCTTGCGTCCCTCACTTGCGTCGTTTCCCTGTGACTAGTCCCTCCCACCAGGGAAGCATGGAGAGACGCAAGGAAACCACGAGAAGCAGGGAAATGAGTTTTAAGGGCAATGGGACGTCCTTTCCTCCGGAGCGTCACGTGAAGCGACGTCCGTTTGTGATGACGCTACACAGCTGATCGTCTGACAGCAGCCAGCTCTGTCCCCGTTATTTTCACACACACCCCCGCCTCTGTTAGTACACATTTACTGACACAAACATGTGTATCATCTGTTGTAGACCCAAATAAATAAAATAAAATAAGAACTAATTCACAAAAAACATAAACGCCATTCTTAAAATGTATAAACGAACTATTAGTTTGGTTAATATTGATTACAGTGCACAATATAAATAAAATAATTGTGAGAAGAAAAAGAGATATGTTATCTATCAAAACCCAGTTAGATTAACATTAACTGGATTGCACACTGTGTGGATATGTAGTAAATTAACATGTTGAATAGCACTTAATGACTGACTGAATGGAAATGACAATAAATGAAAATGTAAAACGAAAAAAGCGATCACGAAAATGTTTCCAATAAATGAATGAAAAGATTTTTGTCCACTTTGTTGTTCAGATATATCACATATTTGTAACTAAATGATGCATTAATTGAAACAAAACACAGTATAAACTGAGGAGTGAGTCCCATGAGTTTCATGTGTTTTCTTCACTCCGCTGGGAAACTCTGCTCTCCTGTCAAGAAGCATCAGATCAGTGCATGCGCTGCACCGTCCAATCAGTGAGCGATACACAGTAAGGGGGCGGGGCGAGTCTCTGAGGATTTCATCGAAGGATGGTCTGGTGGTTCCTCGATTATAGCTCCTCCATTGTCGCTCCTCGCTCCTCGATCCTCGGTCCTCCGGCAAAAATAAGGCCATTGGGACGTTACACAAAATGGCGCAGACAAATCAACTTCCGGTGAGACCGAGACCGAGGAGCGAGGAAATGAAAAATAAGAGAAGTGAAACGCAGCCATGGCCGCATTTGACATTAAACTTCAATTGGGTCGCTTAAAAACAAATATCGCAAATCGAATCGCAATCGCAATATCTGTCAGAAAAATCGCAATTAGATTATTTCCCCAAATCGTGTAGCCCTAATATACATAAACTTCATATATATATGTTTTATTTAACATTTTAATCAAAATGTAACATTTTAATTAACACTAACTTAAATGATAGAAGTCTAGAGGACTGGCCAAAATTAGCAAAAAGATGGAGTTTAAAGTTGAACTTCTTCATTTTGTCTAACATGATCGTTTACTTTTCATTCATGAAGTGTGATGCACCGCTGTCAGTACGCTTCTCCATGTTTGTGATTGGTCAAATGTTGACTTTTAATGACAAAAATGATGCCTGCATGGATGCTAGCTGGTAGTGCAAAGCTTCAGCTTCATTATGCTCTATATTTTTGAGCATAATTCCATTTCACACTGTCAGAACTTTGAATGTTCATGTCCATTTATTGTAACTTGATTGAACGCTTGATTAGAAATGCATTTACTGATGAAAGAAGCGTAATCATTTACAGTTTAAAAGTTGGCTTGATCTGTTTGTAGGACTTGTTTTGTATATTTAAATGCTGAAATATGTTGCCCTCTAAGGTATAACGACTTGTTATACTTCATGCAGAGGAATATAGGTTGGCATCCTTAATGTGCAGACTTCATTTTCTAAAGCAAGGTTCCTCATAACTCATGTGTGGAGAACTCAGTGAGCCTTTCAGTCTGACTGACAATTCATTTACAGTGTCATAAATACATCCCATGAGGACTTGTTGTGGGAGTCATTTGTCTGGAGTGACATGGCAAATGGCTAATGTTGCATCTTCATTAAGACATTACAGGTCAGAGTTTCATTCTCAACTGCAGATTTATTCCCATCTATTTTCTATCTTAGTCATTTACTGCTCTGTATTATTCATCCTTTCTCGAGCATCAGAAAAAACGACAATGCAACATAGTTATATAAGACATAAAACAATAAATGTATTGCAGAGTGTAGAGTATTGTATTGTAATACTATACATAGTATTGTATGTCAATAATATGCAAAAAATGATGTAGTATAGTATGTCCAAAATATGGCTATTTATTTGCATATTTTGCTATTTCTAAATACTACTATGCCTTTTGTATGTGGTTTTTATGATATCTTCTAATATGTAATTTCTTTAATATATTTTTGTCTTACTTTACAATGTTATTTCTTTAAATATTTTTGACATTCTATACTATGTTATTTTCATAAAAGGAACGTAGAATAGTATCTAAAAAATCATATATATATATCATAGAAAACAACATCTATATCTATAATGTGTAAGTATGATTGTTGAAAATAATACTGTGAAAAATGATAATAAAAAAGAACCCAAAAAATACATGGTAAAGAACGATGTAAGTATAAAAAAGTAATGGTAAAGTATGTCAAAAATATCATAAAAATATCATAGTATAATATGTTGATAAAATGTGAAAAAAGTCATGGTACAGAGCCGACAAAATACAATGACGAAAGTCATAATATACTGTAGTGTGTCAACTGTGTTCATGGAATAGTATTTCAAAAGACTTTCAAAAGTATGTTGAAAAAATCGTGATTATCATTTTGATCATAATCCTGCAGCATAATATGTATTCAGTGAGTAGACAGGAAGCTGCTTCTCACTTTTCTTTATCAAGATTGCAAGGAAATGGTATTTGAATATTTCTTAGAAAGGATATTTGAAAAGATGTGTACTGTAATGTTGTAAGATAAAAAATACCAATTCACCCCCTGGTAACAGCCATTTATCATTAGATAAAAAAGCACTAAAACAAGAACATTATTTAACAGTGTAAATGTTCCCATTATGTTCAAGAACCTGATTAGCCGTATGAATAATGCATATTTTTGCATTTCAAATCCCTGCAGAGCTTCAGCGATACCAATAAATCTCCCGGGCCGGGGCCTTGCACAATCTGAACTTGTGTGTTACATGAAATAAAAAAAAGCGAAAACCGTTTTTTTTCTTGTAGTTTCCTTCTGGTCACCTCCAGAAAGCCTTGAGCTTTTTGCCTTCACAATTCATCAGCGTCTTCATTCATTACGGACCTTCCCAGACGGTGAGTCCGCTCAGGTCACAGCTGCTCCGTCCCTCCTGGAATTGTGACTCCAGTGACCCACCGGCCCAACATATGGCCACCGTACCATGCTCAATGTGGTCCAGGGGAGAAAGTTAAAGATTAATCTGGCTAGATTCTGGGGAATTTGCTCCATGTTTCCCTGACAGGTGGCGTTTTAATTATTGAAATGCTCGGTTCATATTTAGTTTAGCCGAGAATGACTTTTTCATCACGCTACGGAAGTAAAGCAAATGTAGAGAGATGTTTTGAGTTGAATAAACATGCTCTCCAGCTCGCTCTTCTACTACATTAATTGTATTTTTTGGAAAAGTCAGGTAGCTGTTGTTAGGGGAAAGCACAATTACTTTCAATCAAAGAAACCAGAGGTATGGAAAGTGTTGTTTAGATCCATACCAATTATTTCTCAATGCTGATGTGTGGGAGAAATCCCCTTTCCCATGGTAACAGCCTCTGTAAGGCAGCAGACTCTGAAATATATGCTACGACGTATAAATCACCAATTAGCATACAAATATGCACAAGTTTCTATGTAGCGTCGTCTATAAAACAACGAGTGATTCATTTCATACCAAAGAAAAATGTGCTGTAGTCTGAGAAGACATTGTTAACTGGAAACAAATGAAAGCGCTTGGACAACTTGATATTTTATTCCACTAATGAAGTGTTTCCTCTGCCACTCAGTTATGGATGCTGATAATTAACAGCAGTCTTTTTTTTAAACAAATGAGGAAAAATGTGCGATATTATATTAAAGGAATGCCATGATCACTGTGGATATATCTCACTTACAGGTCACCTATCATGCTATTTTTAGGCAATAGCATAGGTTTCAGATATATCAAAATATATAAAAAACATGTCTATGAAGTGTTTCGCTCAAAATACCAAACAGATCACCCATTCTAGCCATGCCCCATATCCCTCTATTTCACTTCTTGTTTCAAAAGTGCTGATTTTGTGTATAAAGCTTTAAAAAAATCAAGAATTGATCAAAAAGAGGGGCGGAGCTTATGCCTGCTCATGCGGGAGATTCTACCGGCAGATACTGCCATGATGAAACGCCATATCATGGATTATCAAGGATTATTTCTGAAACAGTATGGAGTTCAAAGGCTTTCTCTCTTGCCGGTTATACCACAAGGTGAGTTCCTTTTTTATTTCCTGCTTCTTCACACACATGCTCTCTCAAGTACAGGTTAGCTCTGAGTGTTAGCGATGCTAATGTAAACACCGACCATATTACGTCCAAAACAGTCGGGCATTTTTTCTGATAGCAACGTTTCTGATAGTGCTGTGGGTCTGCATTGCCGATATGACGTCACATCGGACGCAAATCTGGATCAGCTCCGTTGTTCCCCCGTTTTTAGAGATTTGGGTACGGAGGAAAAGAGAGAGGGTTTTGTTTTCTGACGCTGCGTGAGACACATATGTATGTATAAATGACATAAAAAAGTGCATTTTGCATGATAGGTCCCCTTTAAGTCATATGTGACATCCACATTAAATAAAGCTTCTTAAAGGTAGGGTAGGTAAGTTTGAGACACCGGCTCGAGATACACTTTTTGTTATATTCCATGGAATGCTCTTAACATCCCGATAGCAATTAATATCTTAAGTGCTTTGACAAAAAATCCATTAAAAAATGTCATCTGTGGAAGCCGTAGTACTGTAAAAAGCACGACCAATCATTTTAGCCGGCCCGGCTAAAATAACTGGATGGCCTACCTGCCTGTCAGCCTTCCATCTGTGCACAAACTTATCTCGTGCCCTCATTGGTCATGTGCGCGTTTGTGTGTGTTGGAGGAGGGGCTCTACTGTATAAGGAAGTGGCAGATTTTCTCCGGTTGTGTATTTTCAAATTCTAGCGATCTCGAGCCGGTTTCTCCAACTTACCTACCCTACCTTTAACGATCATTTTCATAATACCAATGTATGTATTTACAGTCTAATCACCAATCGCAAATGTATGTGCCATTTAAAACACTTGTATGTGACTTCAGTTTACCATTACATGCAAATGTAGATATTACAGGGCCTGTTAAATTAGTTATAGATCAACCCAACACAAGATACATAATGATTACACTTTTACGTATTACCACTCCAATATGTAAATAATAACGCTAATTTGGTGCTTTTAGCTGATTAATACTTGGCACCTTTATTTTAGAAAGGTTTATAACAGTGGACTAATTTTGTATTTATTAAAATAATGCATTATAACTAATATTTATTGTGTTAATCCTTTTTTCTTGCGTTAAATATCTGAATACTTCTTCCACCACTGCTATTCTTGCTACTATTTCACCTCCGCACAGTCTGTTACTCAGTCAGCAGAACAATGCAGAGTGTGTGATTGTAACACTATTTCCACGATAGCTTCATTCACACATTCACTTCTTAAAGCACTAACTCTGACCATATGTTGGCAGCATGATGCACATTGGCTTGGGGAAACTTAGGAAAATGGTGTTAAAAATAAAACTGTATTGTGTTGAGTCACAGAAAAGGCGTAATCAGATTCATAATTAGTAAAAATTGGGATTATTAGCAGGACATGTGTTTAGCACATGCACAATACAAATATGCAAGACATTATCTTTGTGAGAATGACTCCCTCAGTAAAGCCAGAGAGGTGAATTTTGTAAAACCTATATCCCCTTAATTTGTGGTTCACTTCAGAGAGCATGGTCCCCTAATGATGTTGCCATACAGCCAAACTGCACTGTCAATTTGTTTTCCGGGGAAATACGTTTTTTTCCGGATTATGTATGCTTTTAACATTTCACAAATATATCCGCAGAAGTCTGCATAGAAAGAGGGTTTGGGTAGAAAGTGGGCTAAACAAAACACAAGACTGTCCCCCAGGAGACTGGTGTGGGTGTTCCGTGTTAAACCAGAAGGCAACGTTTAGTCATTTCAATCAACTTACGTAAGCTAAATAACACAATAAATGTGTTTGGGCAAAGCCAAACCATGATCTTTTACTAAACCTTAGTTTGGTGTGTTTTTCATCTACAACACATGTCAAAAACTGTGACAGGATTCAGGGTGAAAAAAAGCTTCCCTCTGAATTTATTCGAGAATGCAGTTTGAGTGTTTGTTTTGTAGGACACAGGTTTTCTGCAGAATGTAAAGGAATATAATACAGCACAACCACAAATATAAAAAAGGGACAGAACAGTAGATTCAATCCCTCTAGCTCCTGGTGTCGACACAAACTGACCATTGCAAGCTTCACAATGGTAGCATTAGTTGCAGGTTGCAGCTAGCTGGTTGCATCACACTGTTTACAGCAGGGTTACCTCCATTGTGTCAACACCTATAAATGCCTTCCAGACCTGAGAGCATTTCAGGCTGTTTGACAGCATAAAAACTCATTTTGTCACCAATTAGGACTCCGCACAGCTGGCAGGTCACTTTTCTCAACTTGTAAAAGAGTGTTAAAGAAAGTGCTGTGGTTTTGAAAGCAAGTCTCACGTACTGTAAGACTAAAGACTTGTCAGGCAATATATTCATTTTTGTACGGAAAATATGTCAGCTATCTCAAGGGCACAAAGCACATTTTCTATGCAGCTGTAGCAGAAATCAGGCGAGACTTCTGTTTGCGTTTTCAGCCTTGCATGGTAATCTAAAATTGGGAGGACAAATGTAATTTGCATCTCCTTACATTCCCCCGATTGATGATTGTTTAAAATACCCCCTTGTGTTCATTGTTAGAATGCTACCAGAGGAATTCCTATAGAGTCTGTGCTGTGTTTTGGTCTCTTTCAACTTCACAAAGTCACATTTAAAAGACTAGAATCAAATGGAGTAAGCACTTTCAGGAAACAGGAAGAGAAAAGCGGAGCTTGCAAGTCTATTTTCTATTCACACAGGAGTAAATATAAACTATGCTTTCTTTTTTTCCATCCATTCATTTTTTCATTTAATAAAAAAAGAAATAGCAATGTGATCCTAAATGGATTTAGTGTTTTCTACTGAATGTTCATGCCATTCACCGTTGGCAGTAAATGGGCAGAAATCCAGTGACCCATCCTGACACGCATTAGCCTGAAGTACTGTGCGAGAGCTGTAGGCCTCACCTGCATATAGCCTCTAATTAAAGGCTAACAGAGGGCAATGAAAGATGGGAATAACAACCAAGCACCGCTTTAAAACCAGCCGCTTCAATGTTAAAGTCTACCAGATGTCGATGTTTGTAACACCTGAAATAGGATTGCTTTAAATTGCATCCTTTAATGACTTTCCCTCCATATTGAGGCTGATTAGAAGACGGTTAAATGAGGATCACAAAGTAAAGCTGTTCCAGAGCTTGCACTAAACAGAGAATTGAATGTTCTTTTGGCAGGGAGACATTTAAAAAGCAGCTCCTCAGAGCGAACACCTGTTCAGCGTACGATTCAAAGGCAGAAAGTCCACATTTCATTAGTTTCCTCCATATGGAAGATGACACACACGCATTTGCATCTAAATAAAGCAAAATAAACTCTGCTACTGCGTTTCCATCGTCTGACAATTAGGAAAGTGCCGACTGCAGCAGTTCAAACTTAGATGAGTTACGATGTAAGTGTGTGTGTGTGTCTGTGTGTATGTGTGTGTGTCTTAGGAGCGAACTGTACTTAAAGTAACAAAAGTAACAGAAGTTGTGGAAGAAACAGATCCTTTACCTAAGAAAAAGTACTTATACTAGTGAAATACTCTACTACATGTAAAAGTACAGCATTAAAAAGTAGAAGTATTCATTGCTCAGTAAAATTTCCACATTCAGTATTAAGGTTTAATTAGGATAAAGGTTGTGCTACATTTAACTCCTTGATATACTTTTGAAAAGTATAATCTACAGCAGGGCTATTCAATTGGCGGCCCGCGGGCCAAATCCGGCCCCGGGGTGATATTTACTGGCCCTTTGAGTATAATGTTAAAAAGTCATCAATTTTTTTTTTAAGATTTTTTTTTTTCTTTTTTTTTTTTTTTTGTGCCATAGTGCCTTTATTCCAGAGAGGGTGTTACATTGAGAGATAGAGGGGTAGACAATGCCTGAAAACGTCGACGGGCTCGGGTTTCGAACCCACCTACTATACTGTAGTGACAACTCCTGTCATTGATTGCATCTCTGCGTGAATGATTAGATCATTTCACCTAAATGAAATCAAATGAAACATGTAGGCCTACTGAGTTCTGAACTTGCCATTTAGATCTATAAAGGCCTTGGGGCTATGTTGTTTGATTGAATTAAACACAATATATGCACTCCACTATGCTGTTGTAGTATTTACTGTATCTGAAGCTCTTAAATATGATTGCTCATATTTCAAGCCATCTTTTTCCCGGCCCCTTGCTTTGGATCATTTTCATCAACCGGCCCCCATTCCAAACTAATTGAATAGCCCTGATCTACAGTAATGCATCATATTCTATAGGATCATCATATCTTTGTAGCTGTCTTGTGAGAAAGACATTTATTTAAAGAGTCAGCCATTAGAATTCTCTCATTCAATTTATACTACAGATCAGAAAGATTCAACACATCTGGAGATTCATGGTTTTCACTCGACGAAAAGGGCAGTTTTAAAGCTATCAAAAATGAAAAGTATAAGAGTGGTTAGGAATTGCACATTTCTGATTTGTTAATTAAATGATCTTAAATATGGAGTAAATATACTTGAGAAAATATAACTCAAAATGCTGAACAATGGCCCCTGTGGGTGTTTTACTTTTAAATACCAAACTATATAATTGTATTATTATGACTAATGCAGCTTTTAGTTGCTGTGTTGCTTAATCGGTCCATGCATTATATTGTATGCTTTTATTCTACAATATGTGACATTTGAAATGATCAAGTTGTGAATATATTTTAAATACCCTCAGATTTGTACAAACATTGGTAATGTACTTAGCATTAAAGCTCTAGTAGTCTATTTGCCTGCTTTTTTGTTTCATATAAAACTGTTCCAATTTACATATGGTTGGTATTTTTTTAATTGGACAATATTAGACGTGTTATCTAGCACCTGATCATTACATACTCTTTTCTTACATCATTGTGGTGCAACCCGATTTTGGCAAATCACTAGTTTGAATTAATATGAACTGAGACATTACGCAATAACTAAGTTATGGTCTTTAAACCCACTTACTGATGAATGCACAGTGGTGAGATGGTGGTGAGATCACACACTCTCAATCTTCCAGAACGCTCGCTACACAACACACAAGTAGGACAGAACAGCAAAGCAGATTATTTTAGTGCCAAACCCTCACCCACTTTGCCTCCACAAAAGGCCTACAATTGTGCAATAACAAATCACATTTTGACATGTGGGGGTTTTGAGAGAAACACCAATTTCCCGCTCAAAATACCAGAGAGGCACACCCTCTTGTGTTTCAGCCCAATACATGTGGTTAATTGTCATAGCGAATTAAGATTGTGCTAATGTGGGTTTTTCTAGCCGACTGGAGGTTGCAGAGGCAACATTGGGATGTGGTCATGGGGAGGGGAAAAAAAGTTGGTAGGGATTTGGAGACTGAGCCCATTCTGGGATTTAGCTGTGCCGTATATATGTAGAATGAGAGAGTATCCTGGATTTTCCCCAGCCGTATGCTAAGCTGCGGTGGCTACGCTAAGATGTCTCAAGCTTCCTTTATAGAAATAAGAGGATAACTTGGCATGGTGTGGTACACATCTTTGATCCCCAATTACTAGTGTCTGACCCAAAATACATTTAGCTAAAACCCTGTGTGTAATGTACAAACTTTCCCCCGTCTTGCCACAACTCATACGTAAAATAAAAAGAATGTGGGATCACTCATGAACAGAATATACTTTTCTAAAATGAAGGAGTGATCGCCCCAAATCCAATGGCTCTTTTATTTTCAAAAAGCTTCACTTAAGTATTTACAGTTTGTGCAAAAACATTTAAAGGTTTTCAAGGACTTTACATTGTAAGTTCAACCTCAAGGCACATACATGGAACAACATCAATATTTCATCATGAGAACAGAAATGTAACTTTGGTTCCTAAGAAAACTTGGTGTGGATGGCCAACGTAACACTTCAGCGTCTCCATGAGTATCCGTACGCAGTTGCTTCACATGCACTGTAACTTTCAAGCCTTCTTTCTCAAAACTCTCCTGTATGGTTGCTCATACTGTACCTCAACCACCACTGGGGGATTGCTAGAAGAAGAAAAAAACCCGGTAAAATAAACAAATGAAAGGCTATGAAGCTAAATACAGTACATGCAAAAATCCTTGAATGAATGTTACTGGCTAATAGATATTTGTAGTTTTGCCTGCAGGTAGAAAGATGATTTTAAACATATTCAACCACTCATTTGTGTTGACCTCTTGGAGATTAAACATAATTATTTCAACATGATTCAATGAGCTTTAAGGGAAATTACTCCTCAGCACCCAGAAACAGTAATAATCCTACGCTAGCAGTCCTTGATATATTTTGTGTAATTCCATGGTCATGGATCTGCAGCCGCGTTCTTTCATCAAGAAAATTAAGAATAATGTACGCTGCAAAACAACCACCAAAGCTTCAAAGCACAAATCATTAGCCATGCACCGCTTAAGGTCTGGCACTAGGGATGAACAGTCTCTCGTTAGCTACTGTGCGTCATGCTCCGTGTTGTTCTTCCTGTTAACACTGTTATTGTTGCTGCGCCGTGGCTGAAAATTGTTAAGAGTAATGTGCTTTCTTTTCTGCATTCTTGTTGCCGTCTCTTTATGTCTCCTCCTTTCTTCCTCCCACTAGACGCTGTCGCTAGCTTATCATTCAGTCCTGCATAAAAGGTAAGGCAAATATCTGTCTCCGTTACACATTCACAGACAGGGGAGATACTTTATGTTGCGACAGTTTGACCCCATTTGTTTGATCAGCATGTGACTAAGGGGCGCAACACAGAGCAATAAATGATATTTGATGTAAATGTTCAAGTGTTTCTGCGTGGGGGTTATGTTCAGCTGTGGATATTCATAGAAAAAGGTCTAAATAAAAAGTGGAGATGCCTTGTTAACCACAGAAGATCTTATTTTTGATAAACCCAACGTGAATAAATACCCATCTAAACATGTCATGTATTGAAGTCTTAAAAACGTACTTTACAATCATTTTGTTGCAAAGCAAATGAACATATTTTCTATTATTATCTTTATTCACAGAAGGGAACAGTTTGTAATTTTGCCAAATATTATATTGTTCACTTTCTTGCTAAGAGTTAGATGAGAAGATTGACTGTAAATATGAAGCTAAAAACAGCAGCCATTTAGCTAGCTTAGCAGTATTTTTGAAACAGGGGGTAATAGCTAGGACTGGCTCAGTCCAAATGTAGCTTAACCCATCAACCATCACTTATCAACCCAATATATGTGTCCATTCAAAATAACTCTAAAAGTGACCATGTTGTTTGACAGAAAATGTTTCTAGTTTTGGACAGAGCCAAGCTAGCTGTCTCCAGTTTTTATGCTAAGCTAACCTCACTGGCTGCTGCTGGTAGCTTCGCATTTAGTTCACAAACATCAGAGTGGTATGAATCTTCTCATTAAACCACAGCAAGAGAGTAAATTTGAATATTTCCGAAAACTAAACTTATGCTTAATTGTGGAAAAAGGGTATCCATTTGCTTTTAAAAAGAGAATCCAACAAAAAGGTAAACAATAACGACACTGCGTGACGTGTTGGGACAGATTTCATTCAATCATTGTGTTTGGTCATGTTTAAAATGTGAACAGATTTTCAACACTGGGGCTATGCAAGTGTGCGCACCACCTCAAATTCAATTCAACGTGATCGGAGCTATCGCTGGAATTACAGTAAGTGCAGCTACTTTTGAGATATCCAGAATGAATAAAGAAAATCCTCTCAAAGATAATCTTGACACTGGAATAACTTGAGTACAAGCCCTTAAAAATATTTTCCCTTCAGCCTAGTTTGTGTCAGTTATCTACCGTGTTTGTTGGAGCAGCAGAAACTGTGAGCCCCACAAAGAGTTAACACACACTCAGTCTCCCAGTGTGAGCTCCATGCAGCCAAGTGAAAATAAGGTCTACATATTTTTCTCCCTTTTTTGGTCGAGGATTATGAGGAGAGGGGGAAAGGTGGGGGCAAAAGGGTCGGCGGTGGGAATTCTTTAAGCTTGGCCCCTCAAACTAGAATCTTGTCAAATCAAATAAAGTCTTCTTAAGAAGTGAATAATGAAGACCCCTCACTGGCACATCGCATGCAAAGAGCTGCCACCACAGCGCACAAGCTGAAGGGCAGGGAAAGTGTTTTAATTGAGCTCATGCAGGGAGACGGGAGGGAAGGACGGAAAATGAGGGGAGATAGGGCAAGGATCATCATCGAAGGAACTAATGGTGTGAAGTAAGCAGGTGCATTGTTCAGGTAGAGCGAAACCATAAATGAAATAGACAGTCTCATAAAATGTGCACAAAGGGTTGAATGATGAGACGCTGGATGAGCTTCTCAGTCACAACTGTGTGCAGCATTGTGAGGTTCCATGGGCGGAGCACGATCCTATTGTGGTAATTTCCTAATTTATCAAAAAGCCTAATGAACATTGGGACACGTTTGGAAATAAGTGGGTGTATAATTAGCATTATGTGTGTGCTTTCTCAAAATGCATCGCACTCACACACACAGAGCTTGGGAACATAGGCCTTCCTATCATGATGGACCACAGTGGTGAAAATCTATATCATTTAGCCACCGAACACAGAAAACACTGTTAGTTTTAAATGATTCCACATCATTAAGTAGCTCGATGAGCAATAATACGCTAAACAATGTTGTTTGAGCATGAGTAATGTCGTCTGGGTAATGGACTCTAGGGGAATTGCGGATGTAAAGTGATCTATGCAGCTTTTTCTTCCTTCTTCCTTCCCTCTGTCTGTCTTGCCCTCTGTCCCACACACGACGCTAAGGGAAACTGCCCCCTTGTGGCCTCAATTGCCAAAACAATGGAAAAAGAGAAGCAGAACAAATTTGGGAATTTCTTCAAAAGGATCTGCGAGTCTCAGCACATCCATGCACCTCATTAAGGACAAACATCCTTTGTTCCTTTTTAAACTTGTGGTAATAATTGCACCTCCTCAGAAAAAAAATACAAATATGATGAAAATTGCCAATTTATTTTCTCCAAAAAGTGTCTCTTGACTAAGCCTACCTTTGTTCCACTGTAAACCAGTAGAACAAAGATGCTTTTAGTGTTAAGTCACTTATGGGAAATCTCTGTCCAGGCTTTTCAACAGCACCGATGACATTCTTCCTACACAGCCGTCCACACTCCCTTCCATGTGATCACCACCTCTGCTCATTTCCTGCCTCGCTTCCATTAATAAGAAAGTGCACTTCAGTCCTTTTTTTTCACAACATACCGCCAATGAACCAGTGCTATATTTCGACAGCGCTCTAATCAGCAGTGTTTGGATTTCCTCTGTGCTGTGTTGTCTTTACTACTGTACTGTTGTACTGGGGAGGGTTTGTAGTGTTTAAAAGAGCAAAAAGGCCATATTTTGCTTCTGTGGTTAGCAAAGGATCCCAGCCCTCTAAGCGCCCCTCAACATTTTCCAAGGCTGACAGCGTCAATCAGAAGCTACACCCAGGGTGCCGTGATTGTACAAATCCATGTTCATGTACAGTACTGACCATTAAAACAACGTTCAAAACCCTGCTGGTTATAAAAAAAAGAAACACTTGTATCTCTTCTTCTAAAAATAAAAAAGATAGCAGAGAATCCCACATTATTATCCATAGTATAAATTACATTGTAGACAGAACTTGGAAATATATATAGTACAGTTATATTTCACTAGAATTTTTGTATGTTTTTTGTTGTCTTCACAAATGGTGTATGTGTGTGTATTTATGCGTGTATTCATTGTTTATGGTATGTGAAAAGACTGCAGCATCACGTGTGGCAGAACTCTGTACTGGGCACGTTGCTGCTCTTGCAGAAGGCTAGGCTGTTGTTACTGAGGTGACAGTCTCTAAATCCAATGCCCCCGTTGGGCGTGTAGATAGGCTGAATGCGGAAATCTCCCTTGAGCAGCTGCTCATTGTTCAGCGCCACTATCTGGAAACTGGTCTCAGTCATTTCCAGAATGGAGTTATCCTTCTTGGTTCCAGCCTCGCCGTAGTCGTCTTTTCTCCTGCCCCGGTTGTATTTCCACTTGGTCGAAGATGACCGGCTCTTCCTGTGCATGTGCCAGCAGAACAGGCTGAGCAGCGTTACCAGGATGATGAGCACCGCCCCACCTATGATCCCAGCCATTAGCAGCGTGGAATTAATGCTCTCCTGTGGAGATGGCTCTCTCCCCGGAGGCTTGGTAGACACAACAGCCTTGGTCCTGGCCTCAGAGCATATAGTATCCTCTCCGGGCCTGTAGGAATTTAGGGTGTCCAGAACATGCACGCAAATCCGATACACGGATCGGGGCTCAAGGTCAGTGAGGCTAATTTGGCGCCTGTCCCCACTCACAGTCCTCTCCCGCATTCCTTCGTTTATTTGGCTTTGGCCCCTTTTGACCCAAGTGACCTTGTAGGCTGTGACGGTGAAATAGGAAGCCCAGCTCACCTCGATGCTGGTAGAGTTGACCACATGGAAGGAGATCTGAAGGGGGTCCTCATAAGGAGGCAGGGGCCCAGGAGGGTTGTTATGGATTGGGGGTAAAGGGGGTGAGGGTGAGTCAAAGTAGAAAGGGATGGATGTGCTGATGAGGGTTGAGATCATGGTGGTGATAGGGGTGGTTGTTGGTGGGGGAGGGGGTGTGGAGCGGAGGGTGGGCCAGGGTGGCTGATCAACTTCAATCGGGCACTCTATACTATCCAGCGTGAGCTCTCTGATTGCCATGCCGCGCACCTTTTCCGGACTCAGGCACACAAACCCTCGGGCGTTGATGGAGGAGGGCAAAGACTTCAGCCACACCACCACCCATTTCACAGCACAGTCACAACGCCAGGGGTTATTGCGCACCATGAGATGCTTTAGGCTAGACAGGCCATCAAATACGCCCTGTGTGAGAGTCTGAAGCTGGTTACTGGAGATATCCAGTCTTTCCAGCCTGTTCAGCTCAGCGAAGGCTGCCACAGGGATCTTGTCAATCTGGTTATCCTGCAGGCTCAGTTTGACCAATGCCTGGCTAGGTAAGAGGGGAGGGGGGAAGGTGAGTGAATTGCGGGCCAGGGCCAGCTCACGGAGGTTGGTCAGTTCCTGGAAGGTCCCTGGTGCAATACCCTCGTCCGTTAGCAGGTTCCCGTCTAGCAGGAGGCGTTGCAGGCGTGTCACATTCTGAAAGGCCTCCTCTGCAATGTGAGCGATGCGATTCTCATCCATCCGCAACTCTTTCAGGTCCTCTGGAAGGCCAATGGGAATGCTGCTTAAGTGGTTCTTGGTGAGGAAGAGGAGTTTGAGGCTTATTGCCTCCCTAAAGGCCCCTTCTTCCACCCCCACTGTGGAGATGGAGTTATCATCAAGGTGCAGCTCCTCTAGTCGAGTCAGCTGGGCCAGGGCTGCCCTAGAAATTGTTTGGATATTGTTCTCCTGGAGATGCAGGACCCTGGTGTTTTTGGGCAGATTGATGGGAAACTCATCCAGCTGGTTGCCGTAGAGATACACAGTCTCCACAGTGGCCACATTGTGAAGGTCCATGGGGAAGCCAGCATTGTTTATCTGGTTGTTGTGTAGGAAGAGGACCTTGAAGCCGTCCTGTATCCCCTGAGGGACTGATGTCAGGCTGCGTTCGTTGCAGTACACAAAGGGTTTGTCACAACGACACTCTTCCGGGCAAGACGCACCCGGGCTGAATTGCATTTGGAGGCTTAGGATTACAGTCAACCAAAATTGCAAGAATGAAGCCCAATCTTTATTCCAGGTTCCAGCAAGAAACTCCATAGTGGAAAAACAAAACAGGAAAAAGGAAACCAACGATATATAAAAAAACTGGTAGGGGATTAAAGAAATATGAAATTCAGAAAGGCAATGACGTATATATCCACCAAAAACCAGAAAGGTCCGACTAGGAGAGTTTGGTAATGATGCAGTTAGCTGAGAAAACCGTGGGAGTAATCCTGTAAATGCTAGTCCTCAGTTGAAGAGCGATGGTCTCATTAGTGGTGGCCAGTCTTCTGACTGACTCCATCCATGCTGAGACATCGGACCATAGCAGGACTCTTCACTCTGTGCTCCATGCAGAGCTCAGCCGGGGCCAATTTGAAGCCACGCAGTAGAGAGCCACCGCAGGCTCCACTCGCCTGTCCGTCACACACTGCTGGTCCCAGACCAGGACAGAGTCCAAGGGAGGTGACATTTGGATCCAGAGACCTGTGTGGGAAAACAAAGAAATGCTGGATTAGTCTATTTAGGGGTGGTCCGTTCTCAGAAAAAAAGGGGCCTCAATTCTCCCCCTCTTCCTCTTTTTCTTTATTTGACATACACCCATTCACACACACACATACCAAATATCTTTCCATCCCTTGTTCTCTTTCCCTCTCCCCCAAACAGAGTCGCAAAACATACCGTTCACTGCCGACATCAAATTATGCACTGGCTTTTCAAAAAAAAGAGTCCAACCATCTGATAAATATTCAGAACAGCTCTTGCACATCCGGTTTCACAGACATAAAGAAGGCTTTTATGCCTTGCGCTCTATCAAAGGAGGTAATAGAGGACTGCAAGGACACACTTGCAGATCCTCAGAGGTTCTGAGCAACATCAACGCTGCTTAATGGAAAACATGATAAAATGAGATAAGGCTAATGAAGACATCCTAGGCCTGAACACACCGTCGCCAAACTGAAGATTTAAAGCCGTGGAATTACAAAACAACAGGCAGTCGTGGAAGAGAGACCCTGCATGTCAGCTCCTCCTCTCGATGGAGTGACATACATGAGCTGTCAAATGAAATGGGATTGGAAAATAATGTAGTCCCTCCACCTGCAATAAATGATCGATACAGGCTATTTTTCAGCATGGAGAGGTTTGTAGTAAAGCACAAGGCCATTGGATTACAGTAGACCCCCAGATCCATTATTCCAAGTTTTATGACCCATCAAAAAAAAATTCTCTCCATCTTTTTCCCCACATGATTGAAAGATACTGGTTGTCATCGGTGGTTTTCAGCTTAACTGAAGCTCCACCCTTAGTCAATGTTGGATAACACGCAATAATGGGAACGATAGGTTGAATGTTAAGCACAGGAACGGCCTTGAGTGTGGATTAAGACGTCCCGCAGGGTTTGTCAAGGAGCAGGAGTAGCCAGTTAGCCACATCGTAAAGAAAATAACTGGAATTCTTCCTTTTTACTCATTTGCAGATGTGTTATGTCTGGAAGCCATTAAAGGGAACTATATATCGTAAAAAAAAAGGTGTACAAGAAGTATAAAGAAAGCCCATCTTTTGGCCTTCCCCTGCTTCTTTACACTCCTTGTGTTGTTTGTTGACGAGATACAGCCTCCATGGGCTCTTTGTGGCAGAGATGGAGAAGCAATCCTTTGACACACATCTGTGATCTACTTTTCTAAATTGAAAGAGCTAAATTTAATCAAATAAGCTTCGGGGGGTATAAGCAACCACATGAGGCGATAAAATATGCTGCCACAGCAGCCGAACCAACAGCAGAAGGCAGCAGCATCAAGATTATTATAGCTGCATAAATAAATGTCACCAAGAATCCACATTATAACCTTAAAAAGGAAAACCATGTCAAGTTGGTCTTTACTTGATAACCCCAAACCCGATGACTGGTAGACATGGATAGATCAAGGAGGGAGAGTGACTTTTTTTTTCGCTTTTCTTTCATTTTGATTTAATTTCCAGCCGACTGAGCACAGTTTCTCAGCGCCAGATGAACGCTGTGATATGTGGCCAGGACAATCGGATTAGGAGTGGATTTAGCGACAGAAACGCAATTAAAAGTTTAAAATGGATAGGGTATTTAAGAGGCGATAAGAGGCGGATCAGGTATACTTCAAAGCCTGCCCAGTGAGCGGTGTTCATTTGAATGAATTATTTCAAAGGGGGAATTGAAAACCGTGCAGTGCATTGAGAGTGAAAGCCTCCCCTTCCAAAAAAAAAATCAGGTTTTCTCCCGGGTGAAAAATGTGGAGCGGTACGCTTTGTAGGGCATTAATCTTTAATACGATTAAATGAACCTACAAATGAATTGGATAACTATTTTCATTCATCTTAAAACTCACTGTGAAGTGGTGAATTCATGCTTTGATTAACGGATTCTTAGAGCTATAGTAGAAATACGCGTGTGTGGATCTGTTCTGTTAAGAAAAGGGTTCTTTTTTAAATGAAAAACATTCCACAATAAAAAACGAGCCGATTGATATAGTATTTAGGACCGTCGTTTTTTACCCTTATTCCTCTCCAACTGTGTTACTCAAAAACAGCCACTGTACCTTTGGGGAGCCTTTATCCATTACAAAACCCGTTCAACTTTTCCCTTGCCTTGCGCCTCTGTCCTTCATGCGGTCCCGCTGTAAGCCCGTGCGTAAAGGTCCGTTCGGTAAAGCTGGTGCGAGGAGTCGGTTCCGATCAGAAGCGTGGACCCAGTGAGTCTCCGGAACAGCATATTTTCCCGAATGGGTCCCCTCGAATAGTGTCTGCGCGTCCGACCCCAGCGCACCTTTGTTTTTGCGTCTTTCCCAACCTCCGTTTTTAACAGCGCATGCAGCGCTTGAGGACCGAAGGAAGCGGCGGCAGGGTGATCGCCAGCTCTCCCCTTCCACACTGTGCCCGAACGGTGAGGACGCACTCTCCGAAGTGTCCTCCACAGGCCATGACGGCCAGCTGCGTCCGTCCGCTGCGCTCTTTTATCGGGGGAAGCTCAAACTTGCCTTTAGTATCTACGCAGCTCAGACCCGGACTCCCTGCGAGTTGTTTTCTTAGATGGATTCAGTTGATAGTGCGACGTGTGTGCTCTGCTCACCTCTTTCGCTCTCTCTCTCTCCCTCTCTCTCTCTCTCCCTCCCTCTTTTTCTCTCCCCTCCCCTCCTCAGAATAAAGAATGCATCTCCTACAGCAGCTCCGCGATGGCTTTAAGCCACAGATCCTCCCTGCTGCCCTCACACTGCAGAAAATAGTTTGTCTCTCAACACACTCTTATCCCCTACATGCTATTTGCCCGGCCTACCTTGCTTCGCGACCACGTCTGAGCTCTCATTTGCATTTTAATCACAAAATCCAGAAATTCAGCTTGGAGTCACACTCTCAAAGAAGAATCACTACAGGGCAGAGTCATTTAATGTTCCTGGTTATTTACAGACTATATCATTGGGGGTCACAAAGTATCCCTGTTGGGCCTTATTAGATGTAGTTTTGTTGGAATATTTATAGGCCTTCTGGTAGATTTTTTTTAAGGATCACTAACCCGAGTTCTTTTAAATTACTGCTGGATAATTATCCCCGAGTGAAAAGCTCAGGCTTGTCTTTGCTTCCCGTACTCTCTCCCAGTGATTTGAAGCATTTAGACACAGCCAGAGTCATTTCATCTGACTATTGCTTCTTCGCGCTAATACTGATTCAGCAGTGCACTCTCTGCTGCTCTGCCCACACACTTTACAACACACACACACACACACACACACACACACACACACACACACACACACACACACACACACACACACACACACACACACACACACACACACACACACACACACACACACACACACACACACACACACACACACACACACACACACACACACACACACACACACACACACACACACACACACACACACACACATTTTCCTGCAGTTCTCACTTTCGCAACACTCTTTTACACATCTTAAAACTGACACATGCATCTTTGTAGATTAACATATTTAGATGACCTTTTTAGTTGAACTGAAACTAAAGTGTATGTGACTTTTGAGGACCACAACCTTCTTTAAATGAAAGGGAAGTGTTGGGAAGGTATACTTTCAAAATGTCATAGGCTACAGATACCCGTGTAAACATACTGTAAGTAATGTCACTTATTACTTGTGAAATATTTTCTAACAAAGGTTTTCAGCTTTTTGTTTCTACATCGAGTATTTCTGTGTTGACAGCATTTTCATTGGTCTTAAACAAGCTTTACTGTACAGGAATGTAACAGCTCTTTTCTGATTACAGAAGACACATGTTATATTTTCCAGCACTTGAAAGACATTCTTGTATAATTGATTGGATTGGCACACAAGAGTTCAAACCAATAAAAAAAAGAGGACCAATCAAAAGCAACTCTATGTGTGTAACTGCACATAGAGTACATGGAGCATGTCTGGACATTAAGAAGCTTTTTACCAAGAGTATATATTTGGAATTAAAGGTGGGGTAGGTAATTCACTTCAGAAACACTTTTTGTTATATTCCATGGAATGCTCTTCACATCCCGATAGCAATGAATACATTAAATGCTTTGACAATAAATACATAAAAAATGTCATCTGTGGAAGCCGTGGCGCTGTAAAAAGCACGACCAATTATTTTAGCCGGAGGGATGAAACCCTCTTTAATGGTCACACATGCAGAGCACACAGCACACACAGTGAAATTTGTTCTCTGCATTTAACCCATCCTAGTACCAGGAGTCTAGTACTAGGAGCAGTGGGCAGCTATTGTACAGCGCCCGGGGTAGCAGTCCACACTCCATATTTTAGGTTGGGGACTTGAACCGGCGACCCTACAGCTCCCAGTCCAAGCCCCTACTGACTGAGCCACTGCCGGACTGTGCGTGTTCGTGTGTGTTGGAGGAGGGGCTCTGTAAGGAAGTCTGAAGGAAGGGGCAGATTTTTTTCGGCTGCGTACTTTCACATTCTAGCGCACTCGAGCTGGTTTTTCCATTCTTACCTACCCTACCTTTAACATCCAACATTTAATTTAATACCATATATTTTGTAATTTAATTATGTTACACAGTTACTCCCCAACACTGGCAATAAAAACACCCTTGACCAATTTATTACACCATTAGCTTAGGGTGGCTAATGTTGGCCAACACATAATGGATAAAGCTGTGTAACTGATATTATGAAATTATTTGAGGGCTTTGTGATTCTTCTCTTTTAATGGTGCCACTTTTAGACTATATTTGAGCATGTTGGCCTTCAATTGCCACAGTAGCTGCTACAATGTGTCTTAAATTGAAATGTTCTTTATCTCAGAAATTAGAACTGTGTAGTAACTTGGTAGATATAAAAATACCAAAGAAACATTTGTTCTTTTTTTTTAAACGATTTTTTTGTATTTATAGTGCCTCCTACTTAGCATTGTTTGAAAATGTTTGGTTAGCAACTGGCTAGTGTCACAAAACCTTTCCAGTTTCCTCTTTCTGGGTTACATACTAACAGCACTATAGTTCCTCCTGCATGTTCTAAAGGGACAAATGACTGATAGTCAACATTATGTGGGCTTGTCTAGCAATGCTGTCTATCAAATGTCACAGTTGCCATGGAAAAATGCCAACGCTTCAATGCTGTCTCCACACATTTGCCTAAACAGTTGAAATGGAAAAATGGCCCAAAGTATACATAGAATTACCGTCAAAGGAGAAGGGGATTCAAATTTCAATTTGCCTTAAAAAAACACTAAAGTTGTCATGTTCTGTGTTTTCAATGTTTATAGACAAAGCCTGGGTCAGAAAGGCAAACAGCAGTCACATGATCCCCAAGGTCAGCAGGTGCACGTTAGATCTTCCGTACTCTTGCCAACTAGTATTAATGTTTCTCTTGACTCTCCGTGACCCACTTCAACACAGATAACTCATGGAAACTTTCCGAACAAATTATGCGGCTCCTACTTAAATCACCAACATCAGTTTGTCCAATCAAGCCGGCCACCGCACATGCCTATTGAAGTCTCCTCATACGTCCACCCTCAGCGAGACGATGTGGTTGTTCTCCGTGTTTGCCTTTCATGTTTAATTTCTGGCTGCCACGTCCCCGAGACGAACGTCCGTTGCGAGGCCCAGTCCACAACATTTAATTCCTCCATAAATCAGGCTTCTGTGCACGCATGAATTATTGATTGAGTGAATTTAGAGGAAACAGCCTATTTTTATTTTCTCCTTGATGGACATGTTTTGCAGTAGGGCTCTCTGTTCCTAGTCGAGGCAGCATTATGGAATGTCTCTCTCTGGCCCGCAAATGGGGATAAAGTGACAGACACGTAAATGGGCGAAAGAATGGCCTGTTATGCAAAAATAACTGAGCAGGAGTTAGAGTTAAATTAGCATGAACACATTAGATTGAAAAATGACTTCGACATTTTGAATTAAGCTTGACGGAATTTAATTTAAGCTGAAAAAATTAAATGTCCATATCATGCTTTCTTCTGATAGCATTGCTATTAGGTTAAAGGTCACCTATTTTTCACATAAACATGTGTCCCCTCTGTGTAAAGAGATTCTGAAAGTTTGAGGAAAAAAGATTCGCTCACTTTTTGTCCTGATCCATTTATATAAAAACCTGTCTGAAAATGAGCTGATCAGATTTTGGCTACTTTATGATGTCATAACGATTTTTTGTCTTGTGTAACCATTAGCCAATAACCAACCAAGGTAACCCCCCCCCCCCCACCGTATCACCTGAATCTCCTCCTAGAGCACCATTGCATTCTTTTTAACCAAATATCTCTCATGCGGCTTTCACACCAGCGCTTTTCCCTTTCTAGCTCCTAGCGAGAGCTTTTCTGGTTCAGCTCCGGTTTCCCTTTTCAGCTCCCGCTCTGTTCACACCGCCCAGCTGCCGCTGCTGCGTCATGACGTCACCGTTTACATAGCTGATTTTCTCCCCAACGGAGCTCACAACAACAACAACAACGGGCCGGGGACTGCGTCGGGTCGATGATCGTGTTGCGTTTAATCATACGAAGCCAGATTAAATTAAATAACGACTTCTCCAACCTTATACTTTTCTCCAGAGTGCCGTGGTTCATTGTTTATTAATGTGTTTCAGCGGCATTTACCGACCGCTGCAGTGCTGCCTGCTCTTCCACGGGAGTTTATTCTCCCGTTAGCTCCGGGTTAGCTCACACGGCTCTAAAGTATTCACTGTCTGACTGTCACACAAGCAGCTGATACATATCCCCAGTTCCCCTTAAGTGAATGTGTGTCAGTCTGAATTGACGCTGTTTGGCATCACAATGCTGTTATGAAAGTTTCTCTGGTATAACATGGGTGATGTTAGCATAGCAACCGAAGCTAAACTGACTACTTGCTAAGCCGTTTTCTACAGGCACATTTTACCGGCGTATTTTTCATTATGATTCTACTTGTGATAGTCGGACATGACAACCTGTGCAGCCCATGTATTGATTCCATACGATAGCTGCTATAATACAAAACAAAACGTCTGCCTGCTCTCCACAATGATCAATAACAGCGAACGGATGGTCAAAGTAAGGTACAAATAAACAGAATCACACGAAGCCTGGTTAGTGTTGCCTGACTTTATAAAGCGTGTTTTTTTTTATAAGTGTGTGGTTGCCTTCTAGTCACTTTGCTCAGTGCTCCTACTGCTTGTAGGCAGGCATGACGAGACTCTTCAGTCGACCCATGTTCAGGGGAGGTGGGTTTAGTTTCCTGCACGCCTCGACGTAAGAGAGACGTAAGCGACGCCGCCTCTTAGCTCCGAAGCTCTTGCCTCTAGACCGACCATTTTTTGGAGCTGGAAGTGAACCGCATTCCGGAGCTATGAGGCAGCGCCGCTGCGGTGTGAACAGGAAAAACCGGTACTTTTCAGGCTCCAGCTCCGAGCCGGAGCTGAAAAAGCGCCGGTGTGAAAGGGGCATCAGAGGGGCGTGGGGAGTGGCTCCTTATTTTCATCTAAAGTAACAGACAGAGAATCAGCACTTTTGAAACAGGGCTGAAACAGAGGGGTTTATGGGATGCTACAATGATCTGTTTGGTACTTCGAGCCAAACACTTCAGAGATATGTTTTCTATATATCTATACCTATAATATATTGATGAAAAACAGTATAATAGGTGACTTTTAAGTAATGGTATACTGTATGTATTTAAGGTCTGTTATGCACAATTGCAGAGAAATGTTTCAGTCCACACCCTCTCGAGTGGAAATCCCCCTTCTTTGCCTTTCCCAGAGACCTTCCCAGAGTTTTGGCGTGGCGTATTTACTTAACACGCTTGTGTACCTTGATAAAAGTGCAGATACACATGACCCCAGAGCACATCAAAGACTCCAATGTCCATCTGCTTCTGTTGAGGCCCCAAACAGTGTTAAAGGAATGAAGAGGGGGGAAAAAGTCCACTCAGTTATGCAGAAATGTTTATCCCTTGGTTATGTTCATTTGCTTCCCTGGAGACATCATTAGCTTATCACATCTCTCCCTTCATGAGTTTGAATCTGGACACTGAAAGTGCCAACAACATCAGCGTTTAAATACCTCCCCGCAAGTATTGGCAGGATCTTTGAAAGAACTTACTGTGGCAGTGATATTGCAAATCGCAAAAGCCATGCTATAATCACGGCCTCCTCAAGAGATTTCAGTGGATTAAAGGAAAATATGCTGATAATATTTAGAGTGGGCGATCAATGCGTTCATTAGTTTCTAAGGCGATGTAATTATGTTTACCCCCCCTCAATTATCAATCTACATGCATCTAACGTCACAGCAGGATCAGAGAGAGGGGCGCATTTTCACAGCCGGGGAAACTAGTCAGCCAACAACATTCGGTATATTTTACTCATGATGTGAGCTGAGAGGAGAAGAGGGAGTTGGAGGATTGCACCAGCTCCTGAGCACCTCCAGACCAAAATTCATTTTGTTTATTGCTCCATTCCTGGGCAAACACATCACGATTGACAGAAACTGAAAAATGCTGCAGTACACAGACCACAAATATATTTTGTAAAAGAACAAGGTATCTCCCAACTGTGGAAATGTAGCCTTGTAAACGTGCTGCAGGGATGACATCTTATTTGGACAACTTGTAGTTAGCATCACCCTGGATCGCTAAACAAAAAGCCAATGGGATTCTTACATTGGATTTTTTTATAAATGCTGAGTTTAAGCTCAATGGCTAACAAAAGTTTAAAATACTTGTACCTTTGTTTAGCAAGATTATCTTCGCCAATGAACACCACTTTTATGATATTTTGAAACATAAATGCAACCGCCAAATGATTTAAGCCAGGGGTGTCCTAACATTTTTCACCAAAGGCCACATACAGAAAAACATACAAACGGTGAGGTAAATTGCCTCATAAGTTACTAATGGACTAATGTCCATTTGGGATACTGAACATCCCCAACACAACTGTAGTCTCATCTAGATGCTTCTTAGCACCCGATTTTTATACTTCAAATCCAGAGTGGATACTATCGTATTTTATGTCGTAAAACAAAAAAAGTGAAAATTACTTTAAGCTTGGGTTAACCACAGACCTTATTTCATGCATCTAATAAATTATATATTTCAGAAAACATTGACTTTGTGACAAGGAAACCAGAAGGGCAAAATTGCTGACTCTTTACTGTATTTCAGACTCATTCCTGCAGAACTCAATTACACGGCAGCGATAGATTGAGCAACCTTTACTTCCCTGCCATCCTTGCTTGTTTAAGTCAAACAAATCGACCCCTAACTCTCATGTAAGACATTCAATACAGCACCACTCTATCTCAACCTGCCTAGTTTCACACGGATGTTATATGTGCATTCAAAATGGATAAAATATGTATTTTTAGGGCTTGAAGTTGCTTTTAGCAGAAGAGTAAAAAAGTATCTTGAGTCGCCGAAAGGCCATTGATGCTCAATCAGGGTCATTTCACGAGCAGGAGCGAAGGCAGCGTGCTCTCACATGAGCATGTGAATTATTAGGGAGGCAAAGTGAATGCAGTGTCCTGACTGAATGCTGCCCTGTGCTAATGCCAGGCTGTAAAAACACTGACTTGACAACAAGCAAGCCCCTGTAGTTCTGCTGAGGGAGGGATGGGGGAGAAAGAAGCTGGGTTAGAGGAGAGGAGAAGGGGGGAAAAGGGAGAGAGGTGAAGGTAGAGGGGAAAAGAGAGAGAAGAAAAAAGGGTGGTTAGGATTAAGATCGCTCAAAAGGGGGCAGGAAGAGGGGATTGTGGATTACTGCTGTTTCTGACATGTCTTCCTTGATTTAATACCTCAGACAACTGCTGAGCAACGTATAATTGTTGAGATAAGTGGAGGACATTTTGTTCTGACATGTGGTGCTCGCTATGAAAAATAATAGGGCTTAAAGGAGCATCCACCCTTGGAAGGTCTTACTTTATTTTGCATCTCCAGTTTGTACTGGGGCACTGCAGTTTATCATGGTCAAGTAGCCCACGTTTGTTTTTCATGTATTACCATAACATTCCAGATACAGAGCTAAGTGTCCAATTTCGATATGAAAAACTCAGCAATCTTTGACTATGTCTGTCCTTAAATCACATGAGAATACTGTCTGTTGCTGCACAGTGAAATACATTGAAGTTAGCATCTTAAGTGTACAGGCATTCATCATCCCCAGAGAATGAACCCTACTGATTTAAATGACTCCCTGATATTTGAACTTCACCACAGTTTTTTTGGTGACAAGTCTTGACAACTTTTTGATGGATAACAATGACATTTGGTACAAATATTCATGGTATCCAGAGGTTGAACCCTTATTACTTTTAAGACTCTTCTGTAGCGCAACCGAAAGGTCAACGTTTGCACTTACAGTACATTAGTTACAGACATCTTCCTTTCCCAAAGGATGAATTCCAATAACTTCAACAATCTTGGAGCCCTATCGGCCCATCAACAATAAGAATCTTGGGGCAAGGGAACCCAAGAATCGAGGTGGAGGTGTGCTTCAATTACATTCCGATTGTATGGGTTTGGAGATTGCATTTGGCCTCTTATGCCACCATTCGATCAAACATTGTAATCGTCCAATACTTTGCTTCGACTAATTTCCTGCAGAACCGAAAATAACATTCTCGTCAGATTCAGCTGAATAAGATTCAAAGCTGATTAGTAAATGTTAGATGGGGAATTTAGCTGACATTTACATAGCATGTGAGCATTTAGCTCAAAGCACCGCTGGGCCTATCATGGCTGCAAGTCTGATAGAGATTGCCAGGTATATATATTCAGCATCAGATACCGCAACTTGAATGTCATGGTAAATCATGGAGGCTCAGACTGGGGCTAGCTTAAGTGCTGTCATTATGTGTCCAATCAATATCTGTACATACAAGTTCATTTAAGTCATTTCCTCCATTTCCCCAGAATGACTCAGACAATTTGCTTGGAATAGATCTGCGTAGTGTGTACCTTTAATGGTTAATGAGGAACAGTGAGAAATACACTTCACTATATTTGTACTTCCAATGAAAAAATGCAGAGACATTTCTTCCTGTGTAATTATACTGGAAGGAAGCCTTTGATTTTTCTTTTTTTTAAGCTTTGCTGTGTAATCTTGAAACCTGTTGTTTAATTACAGCTGATGCTTCACTCTTTTCAGCCTAAACCTCACTAGAGATTTTCCTGGAATAGAAGTGTGTCTTCAGATATTCATCAGAAAAAGATAAAACGCGAGGTTACAGACGTGAAGTACTTCACGTATGGTTGTTTTTGGCATTAAAAGGCTTAAGTGTGCTCTGAGAACTTCCTAAATCCCTGAATTTCATCCCTATGTGCTGCAACAAGAATGTTCTTATCATTTTATACATGATTTATGGAAACTACACGGCTAAAGTAAGAATGACGCAGCAATGATTTGTGAAAAACAGCCGTGTTTTTAAGGAGTAAAAGTAAAAGCACCCTGGAGACTGCAAGTTGCAAGAGTTTGTCTGAGGAAGAACAGAAGAGGAGAAAAATAGACAGATGCCAGGAAGGAGCGGGTCTTGGGGTCACGCTAAAGATGGGCCTGATCCCACCTCCAATCCCTGCAGCTTTTCTTTTGTTTGAAGCCACATCTGGGCTAAATTTCCCCTCCTGACTTTAGCAAAGAGGAAGTCTTCTGGGTGGGTGGAAGGGGGCTCTGGGACGCTCCTGCCTCCCAGGCTAAACTGTACAAATACTGTTGATCTATGAGTCACTAAAACAGGGTCTGGGCCAACCTATATCCAGACCCTGATTCAACGTTTGTCATGGTGGATCCGTGATGACTACTGGAACGAGACAGACGTCCTATCAGTCAGATGTTGGCGAGAAGGAAAGGACAGTTATTATTATAACTTTAAATAACAGCATTTCAGAAAGACTGTTCATTCATATATTGAGGTTAGGAAAGTCTTCAGCATTGAGGAGAACCTCGGTTGCCCTAAACTGCAATTTATTCTGCTGACTGGGCAAAATGTTAACCTGGAGGTCGAGACCCCCCACAAGAGGATTAAAGGGGAAGGAAATAAGAGAGAAAATCCAATTTTGGCACACAAAATTACATTTATCTTTCTGAATTTTCTCTAATCTTTCCCTTTTTCTTCCCTTTTTTTTTAAAGCTAGTTTCTCCTCTTCATGCCTGAGAATGTTTCAGAAGAAAACACAAATCTTATACCGTCAGGGGTTGCAAAGAGACACTCCTTTTTCCCAAGCATAAAACAGATTGAGAACCACTGAATCAGAATTGCCAAAACACAATTATAGTCATGCTTTACAATAAAGATAAAAAAAGATATGTACAAGATTATAACATCACAGCCTGGTGTCTTAACATGTACTTTTCTATACACAAACGGCATTGTACATTATGGGTGAAAGGGTGTTTTAAACTGAAACCACAGGAGCAAATCCATTTCCCTCTGAAAGTAACTAAGAATACAGTTTGGTTGTGTGGGAATGTCATTTTGTATGAGACATGGTTCAATATGCACTTTAAATTAAGGTTATTGTGTAAAATGGGCTTAATGGTCATTTTTGCCAATTTTACAAACTGGAAATTGTTTATATTATTACATACCGTGTCGACTTAGGAAATGTAAAATGATACACACATTCAAAAATAAGATGAACATCTTTTGAGCTCTGTATATGCTCTATATAATCTAGCATTACACACTTTTTGTTGAAACTAATCAACTATTTATACATAACTTTAATGGTTTTCTTTGCATGGCTGTTTCATACATCAGAAGATTTCCATTGCATAAAAAAAACTATTTTGAAGGTATTGACATGACATTTTATGTTTTTTTATTTGAATTTTCAACATTAATTTTAAATAATTGTTTGGGTTTAAAGCCATTCATTCATTCAAAAGTCTTTCAGGGCCAGTGCTTTACATTGAACAAATACAAAAGTAACAGGGAACAGATGATTGAACAGAAAATGAAGTTGTATAAAAAGACAGATAAATAAAGTTAATTGATTTAAAAGAAACTAATAAAACATCTATTTATAAAGGACCAAAAACACATACTTACGCCCTACCGAGCAAGAATGCTACCCCCACTACACCCAGATGTGTGTGTCCAGCACCTTGGTTTGATCAGGACCTACAGCTGTTTAAAGGCTCAGCTTGTGTTTGGATGACAATCTGTGTTTATCTTCGGCTTTCCCCTCCAACTAATTAAGTAAGCCCTGAAACACCAAAACACCACGGTCCCCTGAACCTCTTTCTCTCCGACAGCTTCTCCCCGCAGCTGATTTATTATTGTGCGATTTCAAATTAGCGCCGAGTGGAGAACGTCTCACAACAATTTACACTCGCCTGACCTGAGACACTTATTAATTACTCTATCTCTAATTAGACGTAATTACGATATAGTGCACAAACTGCGGGCAGATATTATTCTTGCTTATTTACTTAGCGGATGAAATAAAGAGGGGATAATTATTGTTATCATCGTTATTATTATTATCATCATTCTTTAATTTAGCGAGTTAGATTATCCAAAACAGACTCCGAGGACGAGTCGGGGGAAGGTTGTTCATTTTCCACTTCTATACTCCCGTGTCTTCTCTTTCAGATTAAATAACATGCCAATCTTTATTCCTTATGGAACCTTTTAATTGCCTGGGATGCAGAGAGACATTTGAGCTCACAGCATGGCAGAAAGCATGCATTGAAATGGACTTCTGAAAGGGGCTCTATTATCTATTTCGGCCCCTCTATTGTCTTTTAATGTGAAAAATCCCCTTGATGCATGAGGCAGGAATTCGGATAAATCCCGATGACATCACAGGCAGGTGAAACAGCTTACAAAACAGACAGCTAAAAATATAATTGCTCCGTCAGACAGTGCTCAGCTACAGTGTTTAATCCTCTGCCATACGCTTGTCTTCTCCCATCAAGCGTCGTAATTCAATATTCTTATCCCACGACTTAATATACATTTCTTTCCTGTTTAATTCATCATCATCAATTTTTTTTTGTCTTATTTATTCTTGCGTACAATCACAGTATTAGCCTTGGCAAGCTTTTTGTAACCCAAAGCTAAGATTTAGCCTGCCAAGTGTTCATTTGCTCTTATTTTTGGAATATTGCTCACGGGTTGAAATCAAACTCCAAACACACCCCGGAGATACACAGATGCAGATGAGGCTGCTAGGTTTATTTCTCTTGTTTCATCTCCACATCACATGTTGACAGCATTAGTACTTTATCTTGTGTTTACAAGATCCTCCAGTGCTGCTCACCATGTTGTGAAAAACATAAATGAGATTCCGCTAAATAGCATTTTTGCCCCATATGGTTTTGCTGAGGCAGTAACCCTCTTTTAAACAATCTGCGGTTCCATCTGGTCACTGTGGTTTTTGCCCCTTCGCCAGTTTGCCCTCCCCCCCTTACCCTATCCAACCCCCCTTCTACTTTCACTTACTGACGCAGCACGCCGCCCCAGTTTGAGAAGAGTCTCACAAAACATCCCGAGGGTGCCTCTAGGTGGACGCCTACATGAAAATTACCGCTCTTCTCAGGGTGCTTCTGGGACGCCTGATGAATCAGAGCACATTGTTCAGCCTTTATTGGCCTCGTCTTTGAGTCCCATGAAGTAGGAGAACAAAGAGGCTCAGAGGAAGTGAGCCATCCAAAGAGGAAGGAGAGGAGGGAAGTGGCAGGGGGGATGAGTTTGGTGTGAGCGATAATGTAAGGGCGTATCGATTGGAAGGGATCTGTTTTCATTGCTCATCCCCTCACCGAGCAGCAGATCACTCTTTCTCCCTCGCTCAGGTGGCATGGGGCCCAACCCTGGCGCCTGCCACCCTGCCCAGATTGAAGCATGCTGTTGTAAATGATTCACATATGGCTAATATCTCCCCCCTCTCCATTTAGCTAGCATCACCTCTCCCTCGTTCATATTCTATTCCGGGAACGTCACCTTTTTCCCCTTATTTTTAAGAAAGTGCTGCAAAAGAAAAGACAGATGAAGAAGAAAGTGTGAAAAGGTAGCCAAGGTCAGACACTCATCGCTTTGATTTCACTGCAAAATTCATGACTTTCCCCTTTTGGTTTTTCATTTATCTCTTTCCATAGTCCACCCTTTGCTCTTAACTTGGCACAAAGCAGATTAATTACGCTGTCGTACGAAAGGTAGGAAAAAGCCGGCACACCTGTCCCCGAAGCCACCTACCATTAAGATGAATGTGTCGTATCTTTGGTCTTTGTTAGTTATTTATAAGACCCACAGCCCGGAATAACAGCACTAAAAGAACGGGAACAAAATGAACAGGCGCTTGCGGTGTTTTTGGCACATTATATGAAAGAGTGATCAATGTTGACCAAAGGGACATTACAACAATGTCCTGCCAGGCGGCTCGATTAGGTTGTCATGTCAACACAGCATGTTTGTCATGTTAACGTCATGCAGAGTCGAAGCAGTGTGCGGGAAGAGGATTTGTGTCTTAATGAATATTTACATAAATGTTTGTAACATTGTAATAGTACACAGAGAAAAGCTGAAGAGAAAATATGTTTTTGTATTTTCTTAAAATTACTCTGCCAACAAACTGCGTACAATTTAAAATAAGTATTATATACATCTAATCTAGGAAAATGTGCAACCAAAAATACATTTGTTGTCACTCCATTGTTTTTCCTGTTCACTTCAGGACATTTTCTTAGACTATTTAGTCTATTTAGAGTAGACACAAGCTTTTAGGGGAGGTTCGACTGCCCCGAGCATGTTAGCCTCGGCTTGTTTGCACTAAACACAAAGTAAGGCTCAGGAGGATGGGAATGTCAATAGTTTACTTGTTCTTCAGTCCTAAATCAATAAATAGCGCACATTGACATGTTGACCTGATGACACTGCTGGAGTTAAAAGGTCACCAAAGTTATCATGAGTTCCATAAAAGGTCATTTTAGTTAACAAATGATTGACATTTCACAAACAACTTTTTTTGCAAAGTAATGTTTACAATATATTTACAGTTTTAGTTCGAGTAGTTCGATATGTTAAAGTGTATTCTAACTTATTCTTCAAATTGTATATTGTGTGTATATCCAACTATCTCTCTGTACGATTGAAAACACCAAATTCAGAAGGGTTCATCATCTGCAGACTATGAATGTTTGTACAAATCGTTGTTGCAGTATTTAAGTAGTGGATCAACCAATCGACTGAAACTCTAATATATAGAGCCCTGTTTCTATGGGATTACTTTTGTGTCATAAAGATAAAGCAACACTTTCTCAGAATCAAGCAAAACTAAGAGTTTAAGAGAATAAAAAACTGAGTCAAGCAAAATAAATCTTATTTAAAAAATAAAACTATAAGTTGCAAACAAATCATTTGTGTAACTATAAGTATTTTTTCTTTGTTTAACACATCTGTTTGTTTGCAGTTGTCTTTGCTTCTTTCTCAATGATCAGACTTTTGCTCTCGCTGCAGCTCTCTCGTTTGCGCTCCTTCATTTTTCCCCCCGATTCTGACACAAACGTTCCAGGTGGGCGGGACTTTCAGGGGTGCGTCCCGATTGGCTACTCAGTTTTTGAGTGACAGCCCAGTCCTCTGGCGATTGTACAGTGCAGCTGCGGTAGATGAGCACGGACAGAAGACCCCCAGAAGAACCAGCATTTCAATTATTATAATACTACAAGGGAAAATATATGTAAGTATTGATCATTTGTGTTGTTTGTGCTGTACTATACAGTCTGTTATATTGAGAATTGTTTGTGGTGTGGATGGAGGACATGTTTTTGGAGGGAAATGGAGGAGTAATAAAGGAGAGGAGAAAACACATTTAACTAATTGTTGTACCTCATCCAAAGAAGAAAAAACAATGTGATTTGAGGATTTTAAATACTGAGCAGAGGACTGGAAGTCAAGCCAAGACCAGATTCCCAATAACTACACCTGTGTACTGGGTGGGAAGTCAAGAGGCCACGAGAAACGGGAGGCGTCGAGCCAGGCCATGACTTCTCCCGACCACCGGCTAGCCTTGACTCCTGGAAATGCTGAGGCCTAGTTCCACCTGCCCTGCTTTGCTGTGCTGCTGTAGCTGAGGCCTGCTTCCACCTGCCCTGCTCTGCTGTGCTGCTGTAGCTGAGGCCTGCTTCCACCTGCCCTGCTCTGCTGTGCTAGCTGAGGCCTGGTTCCACCTACCCTGCTGCTAGCTACCTGCTAGCTGGTTCAAATTTCAATAAATGTAATTTGTATAACCACTATTTTGTCTTTATTCTACATGAAAATGTTAGAGATTCTGTTCTCCATTCAAATCTGTTGATTATTCATATCTTACTAGGCTAGGAATAGTATGTTGAGTTTTTAATGCTAAATGTATATCATTTTCTCACATGATATAGAATGAGACAACACAGTTCAATATATGCTTTTGAAATGTAACATGTCTTTGAAAAAATAACAGGATACAGTTTATATTGTGTATAACCTTTAGCTGGAAAATACAAGGATGTGTTTTTTATCTATACAATAAATAGATAGACAGACAGACACTTTATCAATCTCAAATTGGGACATTATTTTACAGCAGCAGTGTGTTCAGGTATTAAAATATTTAAAGTTGGAATAAAGTATAAACTACACAACACAAGTATAATGCACAGCAATCCATAAGATAAGTCCGATTTTTCTCATGAAAACTCCCCAGGAGACACCAACACAAATGTGGCCGAGTGAACTCCGGAGTTTGCTGCATGAGTTGCACTGTACAATCTGTGGTGTGGCTGTCACTCAAAAACTGAGTAGCCAATGGGGACGCACCCCCGAAAGTCCCGCCCACCTGGGATGTTTGTGTCAGAATCTAAAACAAAAAATGAGGGAGCGCAAACGAGAGAGCTGCAGCGAGAGCAAAAGTCTGATCATTGAGAAAGAAGCAACAAGAACTGCAAACAAAAAAACGTATGTTAAAACAAAGAAAAAATACTTATAGTTCACATGATTACACAAATGATTTGTTTGAAACTTATAGTTTTAATTTTGAAATAAAATTTATTTTGCTTGACTAGTTTCTTCTTTCTCTTGAACTCTTAGTTTTGCTTGATTCTGAGAAAGTGTTGCTTTATCTTTATGACACAAAACTAATCCCATATTTTGCTAGCATGGGTAATAAAATATATGACTATTAACTCTTGTGTGCATTTTATATTTGCAGCTCAGTTTGTCTGCTCGTCTGTAAATAGAAAAATGACTGCCCAAATGTCTATGAAACTTACTGGAAGCCTGTATATTCGGAAAATAGAGAAACCAATTCAATTTTGGAACTGATACGAAATGAAAAGCGGAAAGAAAGATCCCTGCGGGGATAATTAACATGAATGCCCCATTAAGGCAAAAAAAACTACTCGGAAACATTACATTACATTACATGTTGTTTGTTAGACGCTTTTATCCAAAGCGACTTACATACATTCAGTACTGTGGACAATCCCCACAGGAGCAATTTGGGGTGAAGTGTCTTGCCCAGGGACACAACGACATGCTGACTGCAGTGGGACTCGAACTTGCTACCCCCTGATTTGAAGTCCAGCACTCTATCCGCTGAGCCACAGCCGCCAGAAACAGATATAAACTTCTTCTTTTAAGGCTCTGAGCAATAAAGTACAACACATTTCCTTCTTTTACATTAGGAATAAAAGCTCAGTTTCACAACGAGGATCATCCTATAGGAACATTATTTGAAATAATAAACATCCTAAAAAGGTTCAGGTTAAAAAGTTTCTTTAAAACATTATTAGAACCTGTAGGTAACGTTAGCCAAAGTTGTGAGAACGTTCCCCGCTAGCTAGGAAGATGAATTCACCATTGGCCCAAGCGTAACCTCTGCGTTTTTCAATTGTAATTGTAGATATTTATATTAACTCGAGCATAAACATGCTAAGCTAATAGCAAATGTTCCGCCACTTGCATCTACGAAGTGAATTTTTTTTTCTTCCAATCAGTTGAGAAGACCATTAAATCCAGAGCAGAGTGGACTTTGCACCATGTGTGGGACTATTTAGTTCCTGTCAAGTGAGATTTGGTAGCTCTGCAACACAGGAGGCGTCTACAGGCTATGAGCTAATATCTGAGCTGACTCAAGATGTCTGATAGCTAACAAGAACATTGCCTTTCACGAAAAGCCACAGTGCCCCGTTGATCCGTTCTTATCATAAGACTGATCAGGGTGTATTCAAAAACTTGGAAGGGCCCCTGATTGCATGGTTAGAAATTCAAGTGGTAGATGTATCAGGTTTGATATGAATATTATGTGGTTTGCCCATGGGGACAATTCCATTTGTAAGGTCTACCCCCTTCTTTGTCTGAACCCTTTTGGATTTGTCACTTTGCATTTACTTTATGAAGTAAAGCTTTAAACAATCGTAATAATGGAAAGCATGCTTTGGTAGTGACACCGCTGTGATCTGTATCAAAGCCATCTGGGAAATTAGTCCCGGCTTGTCGTTAAAAAGCGCATTGGAGCTCTTTAAATCCTGTTTCTTGAATTTCCACAATACATCCTGTGTTCAGGGGGCAAGTTGGTGAATCACTTCATGCAAATGTCCTATGCGACTGCACTTGAAACTGTTTGAGGATGGCGGCGTTAAATTAAGATGCAGCAAAATAAACCCTTGTCTCTCATTGCGGTTGTGTTCATCGCTGAACGCCCATCCCTCTTCAAAACTAGATTTTAACAACAACGTCCTTTATCAGCCTTGAATGAAGTGTCCTATTTTCTTATTAAGCACAATCTTGATGTTTGTAATTCTCACATTATATGCAGTTTATGTGCTCCCAGCATGCACTTGCCCACATGCATTTGTCATGACGAACCACTTGTTCTACCCACCATTGTGATTAATTGTGTGGTTCTGCACAGATTTACTGTGATAGTCCCTGCTGTCAGAGAATGAGTGTGTCGGCACCCACCGTGGTGTGCAATGGTTAAACAAATAGACAAGAGGCAGAGCATGCACGTGTTACGGTGGGCTTGTAGGTGCTTATTCCGCACACTGAACCTCTTTGTTCTCCCTCCGACCTTCATCCAGACACTTTTATTTGACAACGAGGTGTGCCCCACAACATTCGGTCGGAGCTGATGTCCCCATGTAGCTGCCAGGGGTGGTGATTATGACTGTCATAAAACAGCCTTGGCTCCATCTCCTTTGAGTATAAGATGAAGAAAGAAATAGCTGCATGGCACATGAGAAAAATCAAAAGAAGATGGCGAAAAAATCCCCTTCTGTTATTCAAAACTGTTAAGAGCTAGCAGGTATTTCTCATGACTATCTGCTTTCCCCTGGGTGTCGAGTATCTTTGGAGAGAGTCTCGAAAATGCCTCAGAAAGGTAGTAGGAATGCGGAGTCTGCACATGGAAACATTTTAGATCGACTGCAGAGGAGGCGGCCGCTGGAGAGATGTAAGTTGAAACATTGCACAATGTCCTCTTCAATGTATCTCTTGGAAAGAGAGTGTTAACACATGTTATGTTCCCGGGCTATCTGGCCCCGTGTGTGTCTGGGGTTGCAGAATGGTAACTGCCGTGTCATAGCAGGGGTTGTGTAGAAATACACCCCAGGGACTTCAGCCCTGGCTTGGGTCCAGCTCTGCTGATACGTTAACAAGAAGAACTTGTTCTTATCAATGGGGTGCTTTATTCCTGCTGTACATACACACACCAACAGACCAGAGTCACACACAGCAGTGCTAACATCACACCATTTAATAAACTAAAAAATGGGCACACAATTGACAGACAAAACCACCACATATTGACTGATGTGCTCAATGACAAACAGACAGACAAGCATATAAACCAGTCTGAGGAACCAATAAACACACACACACACAGGTAGACAGAAAGACACACACGTAGACAGAAACACAGCCTCGGGGTACAAAAGCAGTGCTGACATCAGGAATGCCCCTCCAGATACACACACACACACACACACACACACACACACACACACACACACACACACACACACACACACACACACACACACACACACACACACACACACACACACACACACACACACACACACACACACACACACACACACACACACACACACACACACACACACACACACACACACACACACACACACACACACACACACACACACACACACACACACACACACACACACACACACACACACACACACACACACACACACACACAGCCAGCTTATTATTATTTCTACTAAGAGGTAACTGAATATTTCTAACAGGAGGAATTACGTGTAAAAAGACAGAACAGGATAGAGTACTGTCTGTGTTTGTTTAAGTATGGAATTGCCCAAGTGGTATAATGGTGTCTTGTGAGGTGGGTTTAAGTGTGTAATGGTAAATACTGTTAGAATACTAAGCGAATCATTTCGTAACTACCAATTGAATCGCCATGTCGGCCCACCACACAATATAGCATTAGACAGACCCATTTTCTGCTTTAATCCGTTTGCTGGTATCCTGTTATGCTGCTTAGGTATTTAGCTGCCCACCCTGAGTTCTCACAGACTTATTCTCCCAGAAAAAGGACTTGCTTGTTAGATATCAGCAGTGGTCTGAGTGACATTGATCCACTATTCAAGTGAACCTCTAACCCATCCAACTACCATTACGTCGTCTAATCTTCTTCTTGTGGAGACACTTCTCCCACTATCTTGCGACTGTGGCCTGTGTCATTGTCCTTCTTTAAGACAAGTTGATTGGTATTGATTAGTGCAGCCTGAAGACGCGCTTCTCGCCAGCGTTGGTGCCATTTTAAGATGTTACATATATTGCCGGGGAATGGCACCTCAATCAACCCTACTCCCTGCCCCAAAGGCCTGCTCTATTACACCTTTGGCAAGCAGGTAGGATCTCCCAAGAGAGATCTCAACACTTTAAGTTAATAACATCGCACACCATCGTAGCTCTATTAGAAGAAGTTAGCAAGTCGGAATTTGTATTTATAACAGTGGTGTACCATTATAAAACTGTAGGGGCCCCGAATCCAGAGACACCCGTTCTTGCATGGGGCTATAAATGCAACATTTAGATGACATACAATATTGAACATTATTGGCTGCTGTATTACCAATCACAACAGTGTTATGTAATTAAGTTACATAAACAATGTGTTAAATGACAGTTACTAATCAACAGTGGCGAGCCGTCAGGTCCCTCTAGGCCCTCTGTGAGGGCCTAAGATATTCCAAAAAATAATATTTAAAAACATTTTAAAAAATATATATATTTTTTAAATATATATTTTTTTAATATTATTTTTGTTATATTTTTCATTAGTTTTACCGAAAAAAAACTTAATTGAATTGTATTTAAAATAACATTTCCAAAGAAATAAATCCTTCGAATCTGCCTGTTCAGTCTCTGTTTGAATGTGAAGGGTTACATGAAAGAAGCTCGTCTGGCCCTCTCTGCGATTCACATTACTATAGTAACTGAACGAGAGAGTAATGTCAAATGACAGTACAATTGACCAATCATATCTTCCCTCTAAATGGGTGGGTTTTATTATCGCGGACTTTATGACAAGATCCGCCCGCTGTGAAACTTTTCTTGTTTCCATAGCAACAACAACTTCCTGTCAACAGCGTGAACTCGCCTTCAAAATAAAAGCATGCCAAATTACACTTAAGACATACAACGGCAACGAAAGTAACAAACAAAATGCAATATCCTTTTCAATGTCAAAGAACACAAATTGGGTTCACAGGTGTTGTTTTGTGTGGTAGAGGGTCGCTGTCATTGATGCGTTTTGCACCCTGGGCCGTTGTTTTGATATTCCGCTGAAGTATACGCTGTGACGTAATAACTATTTTTTTTCTTTTTTTCGAGGGAAGGGGTGGGGGTCAGAGGGCCTAGGTATAAAGCTCACGGCTCGCCACTGCTAATCAAATTATATTGATTAAGTCACTCTGTTCCAATCTTAATTCACGTACAATTAAATACTTAAAATTTATTTCTTAACAGAAATAAGTGTTTTGAGTTTCACATTCCCTGGTTTGCCAAGACATTTTAGCTTTATGTCCAGTTTAAAACTGTCGTCATTCAAGTAATAAAAAAGTTAATATATTAGTTATTTTGAACATGTTACTTAATCTATACCTTTTGCTTTTGAAAAGTAACCTTCCCAACAATTTTGAAACGTATATCTGGCGATTTTGAGGAAGATTGGCAGTAAATCCCAAGGTCTACAGTGTAAACCTGGGTAAAACGCCATGAGGAAGGCACATCCAGAAGAAAAGAGGGTACAAAAAAAACAACGTCTGAGATCACTGATGGTAATGGTTGATAGGAGTAATAGGAGTAAAAGTAAAACTTCTTGGCTGCTGCTCCTGCCAACTATCGGGTGAAGCAGAGCAAACAGTGCAGTAGGCTACCCCCCCTCCCTGTGCCCCCCCCCCCCCGCCCGCTTATCTCTTAACATGGCCTACCTGAATGAAAAGGCTTTTTTTCCCTGCAGAATTTAATTACAAACAGTGTTAGGTACTTGTCTCCATCTCTCTTCCCTTTCTGTCTTTTTGTCTTTCTCTGTTGCAGGACTCTCACACTTTTTCTTCCACTGCAATGATTCTCTTTCACAAATGGCTACTAAAAGCCTTGAATTCTCTCTAGCTCGGACTAAAGCATCAACACACATAGAGTATATGGTATGTGCAGTTCCAACTCTCATGTAGTAGCAAGGCCAAGTGCTGCATTACTCACACTGTGTCACGTACCTAAACAAAGAGTACAGGTTTGTGTGTGTGTGTGAAGGCAAGGTGTCAAAACTTTTATTCCAACATTCTATTATTGCTGGAAAAGTCTGAAAGCTCTACCATGTGTTTTCCACTGTCAGAAGCTTCACTGTCTTTTCTGCTGCTGCTTTTCGCCTCCAATCCCGGAAGTCACAAGATCCTGTTGTTTTGAGAAATCCATTGAAAACAGCTTGCAAACCATAAAGCATAAGGCTCCTTAACCAACACACTCCATCATTTTTAAACAACACATGTACTGTATTTTGTTCTTCTCATGTGACTTATTCGAGCAGCTTATTATCGTTTTTAATGAGGACTATTTTCAATTCTGCCATTACTGAGCACTTTTACGATTCACATGGTTTAAGTACTTCTAGTGAAGAGGTCAAACCAAACATAAAGTGAAATTACATGGAATGTCTGCATATCCCAGTTCAAGTTCTATTGTTGCAGCGTGGACGTGGGTTTAATGATTGTAAGCTTAGTAATTGTGGTATAATAAAGTCAGAAATGGATATAATACATGTGTTACATTAAATAATGGATTAAATAAGACGTTTACAGCTACAATTTCATTTTTTGAGCAGGAGCCCGGTTTCTGGGAGGCAGTGGAACCAACATAATGTTTGTTTTTTTACTGTAATAAATACAGTGGGTGCTTCTGTTGGTTGCTTGACACTCGAGACAAAAGATGATATTTGTCATACCGATGTCTCCATTTATCACTTGGGGACAATATAATAGAAAAGCATAGAAATTAAATGGAATCCATCACACAAGTGCACTCCAATTCTGGCGAGGTGGCAGTTTTCAATTATGGGAATGCATACAAAATAAGAAGGACTCAGAAGCGGCCTTCAGTTTCATATTTATGTGTATACGTCATTCCGCTGACAATAGTGCCTCTTTCGCTAGCCACATTTAAGAGACAATTGTCACAAGCTGTTTCATGTTGCTGCCCATGTCATTCAAACAAATGTGTGTGTAACACCGACAACTTCGCCATGTAACCAACTGTTGTCTTGTTTACATGTTTTGTCTTTACAATGGTTTGCTAACAGTAGCCACGAGCAATTTAAAAATAGTTTGTTGTTGTCAGCTAATGGGCCCTTTCAGCTGGTTTTCCTAAATTAGCCACTAGCAACTTTCAGCTGATTTGTTTACGTTAGCTACTGGCCAGTGGCGCCCCAAGACACTCTGGGGGCCCCAAGCAGAAGAGACATGCCACCCAACACATCAAGCACAACCGACAGTATCGAAATTAGCCTAGGTTTGTACATAGTTGGAAGTTGTGCAAACCATGTTATCCAGTCTGAGATCACAATTAACGGCATGCTACGATCAGGGCTAGGCTATAGTGATGTGACGTTTGCGAATTATCCGATTCTTTTGAACGGCTCTTTGGTGTGAACGAAGGGAACCGAGTCCTACTTGGTGAGAGCCGTTCTTTTTATCGTTGGTTCACTGCCTGCCATAAATCCACTCGCCTTTACGGGAACTAACTTTCCTGAATGCACATTAGCCATAGATGATGGCATAACGCTGCCTGAGTAGTAATTTGGCTGGCTGAGAGATGAAGCAAGTTATACATTTTTCTGTGAGTAAAAGTAGATTTCTAGCAATACAGTCAATCATTATCCTGGTGATTATTTCGCAGATAAACCTATCAACCCCGCCCTCTTAAAAAAAAAACGGCTCTTTTGAACGGCTCTCGGAAAGGAATGGAGCCATAAGATCCGGCTCCCTTCAAAGAGCCGTAATTCCCATTACTACTAGGCTAACGTTTACTATTTATAATGTTCATTAAATACATGGAAATTGAAGGCCGCCTTGTAAACTGTATTGTCTGCTTTTCTAAAAAAAAAAGTAATGTAACAAGTCATCTTGCCAATTTGCTGTCAATTTCAAGTGACATACAACACTGTGGTTATGCTTTCAAGTTGTATTAAAGAAAATGATTTAATTTTCTTTTGAGGTCAAACGTAAATCAAACCACTTAATAGTGTTTCCTCGCTGTCTTTTATTTTTCTCTTTACTTTGAAAGAGAGATTTCTTTTTTCAGTCACCTTCCTCTGAATAATGTACAATTGACTGAAGGCATATTAATAATGATATTATTTTTCTAATCATTGGGGGAACACTGAAGAGGAGTGATTCAGGGAAACTCCAGTGATGCAATTGAGCTTGAATATACATGTGTTTTATATCCACGTAAAAATGTGATCATTCCCAAAACTATTATTGTGAATATTACTTTCAGGTCTCATGTCATGTTCAGGGTGTATTCGCTTCAGATTTAATATATTGCTAAATTTCTTCTGCAGATGTTGCAGGTGGTGCCCTGACTCGTATTTTAGGGTCATGTTTGTACAAATACACTTAAGAAAACATTATTCAAACAGTATGGTTCCATTACAGTTGTGTTCAGGGACAAACTGGGCTGGGCTTAAATACTACTATAAGGCAAAAAAACTAACAACAAATAAATAATTGACCTGCTGTGGGTTTAAGCACATTTCCAATGGAGGTCTCTTTTCCATAGTCATTTAAGGCTTTTATGAAAGCAACTTGTCACTCCACTAATGCCCGCAGTGCTTATGGGAGAAAGTCCCGAAACTTTATTCTCCCTTGAAACAGTTTAGTGATCTCTGCAGCCGAGTCAATAAATAGGAACACATAACTTTCCCCCCCCCCCCGCTCGCACAGTTCCCCTCCCCTGTGCCCGATATCCAATTTCAGCCCGACGGAGGTGATCCTTCCTCGGGGCCCGTTCAGATGGAGGCCGCCGGGCCGTTTACACAGCGGAGTGAGAATGAGGGATTTCTAATGACTCTGCACTCTGATAGTCTTCCAGTGCTGCCCAAGGCCTCTTGCCAAGGACCTTCCAACTCGACACAACTACTCATCAAGCAGTCGCATAATTCTCGAGTGTAGGCAGAGCGTGGGGGGGCCTCTAAATCCAGGAAGCCCGGCCGCGACGAGTGTTAGCAGATGGAGTCCATGCTGATTTGATCCCTTTTTCCCCTGCTTGTACACTCTCTATAAAAAAGGAGTTGACTGAACATTTTCAAAGTATCAAAATTGTGATGTTTAGACATGTTGGTATATTTATTATTACTGAGTATCAATATTACTAGAACATTTTGAAGGGAAAATACGCCAATTTCTCACCATATTAACACAAACGTAATCCAGGAATAATAAGTGCCTTGTCAGAAATATTAATGATCCCCTTTTACTGAGTAATTAGTGGTAAGGCTGACCTGCGGTATTAAGTCACCTCAAAGCTTACTAATTGTTTTTCAGCCAGGATGGATTTGTCTTAATTCTGTGTGGGAAGTCAAGACTGAAAAGTTGAGATATTTTTCTTAAATGTTTTCCTGAATGTTGTGCGAATAAATTGGAACCCTTTTCTGTTTATAAACTGAATTATTTCTTAACTTTTAAAAAGCTTTGTTGTGTTTCTGCCTTTGCAACTTACTTTATTACAAACCCCTCTATTCTTTAAATGCCAGTCAGATTAACAAAGCAGAACTTTTCAGTTGTTTTGACTTTGATTACAGTTTGGTTCGGTCTCTAAAGTTACCAGAAGTAGCAGCTGTCAAGGTTATGCTCAGTTTCAAATGAGCAAGTCTGTGAGATGTTTGATTGAATTTGATAGATTTCTCCCAATAATGAACCTTATTTTGTTGTGGTGTTATTTTAGTAATAGCTTTGAAGAAGAGACACTACAATACCCCTGAGATCACTTGTCAATCAATCAAATGTTTCTGATGTCATTGTCAAATGTTCGGTTTTTTGTATAAAAAAGTGTTATATTATCAGAGATGCACTTTTACTTCAATGTCCATGTTGTAACTTCTTTCTGTTTGTGAGAAACTGCTGGAAAGTGTAGACCTATTCATCTATTTAATACATATTGGGTTTATCTTACTCATTTATATTATATAAATAAAGTGTACAATATATTGATTAGTATTTTAGTAGTAGAAATATGTTTTACTGCTGCTACTTTAAAAAATAAATTCCTGCAGTTGTTATTATTTAATCCTTACATTTCACCAGATAATTGCTTACACTTCGAACCCTTTTAGAGTCAGACAATGAAACTGTTCATAGATAATTGTGTCCAACTTATAGTTTGTACATTTTGGACCACCATCAATATTCTTTTCAGGAATATTTACAAATTATTTGATTTACACTTCACTTCACTTTTGGGGACGATTCCAATTCTTTACAAAGCTTGAAATTCAGCTGAATCCTTTTATTTTAAACTTTCATTTAAATTGCCAATCTAACTTCATTCATTACTTACACTTAAACAAAATGTCAGCTTCTCAGCAATTCCAAATGGACTGCTGCCCCTTCAACTGCTGTCCAATTATCAATTGATAATTTGCTTATTAAGGTAGAAAAATAGCACCAAAAAAAAGCCCATTACAGTTTTCAAAGCCAAAACTGACCTTTTAAAACTGCTTGTCCAACAACACTCAAACATCTCATTCTAAATATGACTTTAACCTTAATAAGCATGGCATGTATCTCTGATACTGTCTGTATACCTGAAGCAGCAGAAAAATGAGACAAATTAACAAAAAGGTCAGTTCATCATTGGTTTCCTTTAACCTGCATCAATTCTGAGACTGCTTACACATCCAGACACTTTACTGTTGCTGCCGGGGAAGTGGGTGTAAAGTGGCCCCACGAGGCCACGGACCTCATCCGCGTGTCCCTGAATGAGCGTTAGGTATTAGGATGCAGGCGGGAAAGAAAATGGAGAGCACTTGACCCCTATTGTCTCTGCAGTTGGTCATATTTCCCTGTCACAGTCATGGGCCGCAGCTAAACTCCTGTAGCATATCAGCGTGTCAAAGACAAAACATAACACCATGGGAACACACACTTAGACAGAATGTCATTGCAACATGGGTTCATCCCCTCCATCAAGAATGCTTTCAGGAAGGGAGTGAAAACACACAAACTCCCACACAGCTACATTTCTATTTTGCATCGGGACGTAGGAAGATGAATGTCTACACTGTAAAATCTTTACTTCACGGTGTGGCATTGACATTAAACCAAATCATATCTAATTCCACTCATGAGATGCATTTACTTGCCCTTTAAAAAAAATACTTTACAGCAATGATTCTTTCTCTCATCCTCCAATCAATTACTACCTTCAGAGTTCAATGCACAATGTTATACTTTCTAAGTAAAATGATTAAAAAGCATAAAATATCGTGGGCTAGATTAAGGTAATATTATGTATTTTATAAAAAATAAAAGATGCTTGAAACATTGAGGACTTGTTTTGCCTTCAACTCCATTCAAATGGACTTTTTTCTAGTCTTCTCGTAAGACTTCCAGAAATGTATTTATTAAGCTTTAGGGGACAGCGCAACTGTATGTTATATAATGCAATCTGTCTATGGGTGTACATTTGATTACAGTTCTTAATATGATCTCTGATTGTAGAGGTACATTTCCATGTCTAAAATTGTTCATATCCTAAGTCTGGGCCATGTTAGTCTATCTCATTGGCTCAATTTCTGACAATTTAGGAAATAATGTGCATCATGTTCAAGGAAGGCCACATTTTGTAATCTTTGTATTTTGTTGTTGTTATTGTAACTGTTTTGATTTATCTGGGTACCCTCAGTGAACTTTTCAAAATGTAATAAAGGTTTGAATTTAATGGATTAAAAAAAGAGAGGCCTGTCAATTTAATCTTCCTTAGTAACATTTTTGATACACCTAAAAAAACACATACCTAGTGGTAAGTGCAAAAAGTCTCAATACAAGCAGCAAAACAAAACTCACTCACTGACTGATATTTGTGCCTACAAGGCCATTTTGTTATATTAATGATGCGGCTTTGAACTGTTTATTGGCCAATTTAAAAAAGGAAACCATTCTCAAGTATGACCCTGTAAGAATCGAATGTTTTTACTCCTCGCCTGAGCTTTGCTTTTTAAAGAAACGGCCCCACTAAACCACCGTTACTTTCACACGTCTGGGTCCATTTACGTGAGCGGTCCCTGTTGTACCATTTCGTTCAGTCTTTCTGCCTCTCCTCTGCTCTGTCCCACAGCACAATGTCACCACAAGCTATCGGCTACCAGGCGCTTTGATGCAGCCCGGCGCATATTCCTACGCTTTGACGCTGGTAAGCTTATATGTCTCCAGAGACCTCGCCTGGGGGTCAACTAATGGGACCACTGCCATCCTCCTATTTTGCAATCCCTTTTTTCCCCCCATCTCTCTTTTTCTGAGGACTTGGTTACAATAACTACAGTTCTCAGAAACCCAGATGGGGAGACAAGCCGGCACTCTTACCGTGTAAAGAGCCCGGAGAAAAGCAGTGTAAGGAACCAGCCTGCTCATTCGCAGCCAACACAAACGCACTCACACCTTGGAATCTTTCAATTTGCCTGTAATAAATTGCAGGAGGAAGCAGTTGCGTCGCTGATGTGCTGAGAGGGTTGAAATTGAAACCCGTGCAGGGACGGTGGCACGCTCTCAAAGAGAACAGCGCCATATAGTCTTGCCTTTGACAAGTTGAAGAAATGGAAACAACGTACGGTTCCTGAGTCTCTCTCACACACAGGCCCACAGAGAGTGTTTGCAAACCAACAGATACGCCTCTAAATGTGTGTCAAGTCAGTACCTCGGCTTGAATATCTTCCCACAGTAAAATGTAAAAATACAATTCACAGGAGTAGCATTTGGAGCATTTAGTGTGGCAATTATGGAGGCAACAAAACAACTTTCACAGAGATATGGAAGCCTAACTGCAGCATAAAACACCCACAGGAAATGTTTACAATGTTATATATATCACCTATATACAAGGGTTTAGATTCTGCAAGAGAGCATTGTCGTTTGATCCAAAAACTGTTGACCCCTTCATTTATAGGTATTGTACTTGGTATAATCTAATCACAATGACCATAATCTTAATATATTCCGACTTCCTTACGGTATTACTACAACTTTTACAAAAACATATGACGACAAGATTCTCATTAAGTTACAACTTTATGCTCTTAATATGACTTCTTCCTCAAAATGTTACACTATATCTGAGAAAACATAAAGGTAGGATATAATCAGTATGTGTAGAAAGTTCTGAACACATATGAGCTATTTAAATTAGATTGAATCCATTATTAATCCTTGATGTGTACTGGTTCAAAAAGGCACATAAGAGAAGGGTAAGTCATGCATACATGATGATGTGATGTGACCCAACAGGGATGACTTTTAATGAGAAGACTTCATCTACAGGAGCATACAAGTTTGAATGCAATACAGAATGCCTCAGAGCCTGACATTCCATTATATTTAAACCTGATTGTTGTGTTTTCCTTTACATGAAGAAAGGTTATCATCATATCAGATATGGAATTCCATGAAAATGTAGGAAATTAAACGTTTGGCCCTGTTTGGTAGTGGCAACTGAACATGTCTCCACTCCATTTGTTTCATGCAAATACGAAATATAAAAAAAAGTATAAAGATTATTGGTGTGTAAAATGTTCAGTTGTTACTACATGATCAATATTATTACAGAAAAGTGTGACATCTTACGAGTTGCGAGAAAAAAAAGCATTGTATAATGTCCTTATCTGAGTGTTGTTGGGCAGGATTTACCCTGGGTGGTGTCTGTCACATAAGAAATACTTTCAAAATTCAAAACTACAGAAACATAGAAAATACACAGAATTGCCGACTTCGTGGACAAACCTGGCAACTGAGCTGAAAACCAATTTTCACGGACGATGGCAGTTCTTTAAAATAGCCCAAGCTGCCTTGCTGCGAAGGCTGTAACTACAAGCCTCACAACCGACCACACATCCTTAAGGTTTTAAGGTTTATGCTTTTTTTTGTTTAACACAATTTAGACACAATTTTAAACACATGTTTAACCAACTTTATTTTACTAGATTGAGTGCGTGCAATCTTGTTGAATTTAGTGATTGTTGTGTATTGTGTTAACCCAACTTTTGTCAGTTTCTTGCAGCTCACCTTGCTCCTGGCAAAATGTTGAACTGCTGAACAACACCTGCCTATACAGATGTGCCTGGTTAATTGGACTGTGCCATTTCCCTAAAACTTGAGGGTGTGTTTCAAAGATCCAGCTAAGCCACCCATCTTCCAGTTAAGAGCCTTCTCTCTCCTGCACTCAACTATGGACTAGCCAGCATTGTTATAAATCCCTGCAGTGGCTCTTTGGAAGAGGAGCACTCACATGTCACCCATTGTTGAAGTTTTATGTTCATTAATATATGCTTGGACTCTAGAGTATTTATGTTTATATTATAAATGATTAACCTTACATTATTGTTACCTGTTCTCCTAGTCTTTGCGTACCTTCACAATTGTGTACACACTTCTAGAATAATTAAATGTGGTCAAATGCGGCTTAGACCACCTCCAAATGTGGTCCAAGTGATAAGATGTCAATGTGTCATTAGCGCGTCTCGGCTGCATTTACACCCGTACTAAAGCTGTCCGCTAGTGATCAAATTACGCAGAACGCATGCTATAACAGGTCTGAACAGAGGCAAGGACGCTCAAAACTTCCTGTGGGAGGACCTCTAAATCCCCCACTAAATATGTTCCCCCCCTATGCCCCCCCATTCAATGTCGAAATGAGACCATCGCCCTTGGCCATGTATATTCAGCTAAGTGACCTGTGTGAGCCGATGTGGTAATACAGCCCTAATGCTTTAACCTCCTTTCCTGCTGCATTCATGCCCGGCCAGCTCTGTTTGTGCTAACTGCAGGTGGCATCGGTGACATGCATTAGTCCGTAATGGAGGAGCCAATGTGAGCCCCGAACCCCAGAGCAACGGGGCCCAGACGTAACTGGATGAAGGCTGTTGCAGGGCCTCGTCCGAGCCACAAGTGGAAACGCCGGCCCAATCTAATAAGAGTCCAACCCGCAGAAATGCAGACAGTATCAAAACAAGAGCTCCGAATATGCACTTCTTTTTGCAGGTAATTTGGTCTCAGCTGGGCCTAAACTCGTGTTATTCCATTACATTCCCTCACGCTCCACGTTCTGCTTTCGTACAAGAGAAAAAACAGACTTTTGCTGACCTTACAAATTACATTCTCCAACAATGATGTCTAGCCTGCGCAGCCAGCTGATTTGAAATTAATTACATCACCCTGTGACGTATCACGTTCATACATGATAAAACACATAATGCATGTTTAAAAAAAAAAAGGGGCTAAAATAAGAGATCGGTAGGAGCTTGTTTGCTCGGCCGGCGCGTGGGTATCAGATAACGCCGTGCGTGTTTTATTGGGTGACGGACAAATAAAGAATAGAGGAACAACATGTGGGAAGACAGTCTAAAAGCCCACATTCATCCCTGAGTCATGTTTCACTCGGGCTGCAGTGTCAGGTTGGACCCTAATCTCATCCAGATGCCCTCGTAGGAAAACAACGTCCCCCGCATGCACCACCACAGAACAGAACGCCAAACCTCGATAATTGATTTGCAAGTTCTTATTAAAGTTGTTTTGACTGTATCCACGTATTTCGTTCTGTTTGGTTTCGACTGCCCTCACTTTGTAGTCTTGATCAAAACAGTATCTCCTTCCACTCATCAGCGCTCCCTGTTCCTCTTGGATGGGAAGAACAGGGAAAATATATGCATAACCCTCGGCTGACATGCCGACTCGTTTGATGTGGTATTCCTTAAACAGACGCCCCGTCTCTCGTACGTTATTGGGGATATTAAATTGCTGCGTGGCTCTGTCTCTCTGAATCCTTAATGCAAACAAATACAAACACTGTTTGCAAAAGCCAATTCCATTTCCTGTTATTTGAAGCTAGCTTCACAGCTCTCCTCTGTTATTTGGAAAATGAATCAAAACTCAGTCAGGGAACTTTAGAAAACCAGAGGGTTACCGGTTCAGTTGATTGTGGGGTTGCATATAATGATAAGTAATGGATTAGGATTGCTATGGGTTAGGACTGGAACTACTGGTTCATTCCATTGTAGAAAAATCTACCAATTATTTTATAGATATATTAATTGATGTCTTTAATTACTTGTTTGTTCTCAGTATTGTTTCTGTTCTGATTGTATGTAAAGTGTCTTTGAGCATTAGGAAATGCGCTATAAAAATCCCATGTATTATTAATATTATTTCAAAAAGAAGATAAAAAGCAGGAAAACTTCTTTTTTGTGAGTCTGAGAACTACATTTCTTGCCTTTAAAATGACAGAAATGAATAATCAAAATAGTTGCTAATTATTGTTAGACCAATGAATTCGTTGCAGCTCTACGATTGATCATGCTTGCTACAGACACAGCATTAAAACAAAGGTTCAGGCTCAAGTTGTGACCAGCAACATATATTTAAAACGCCAAACCCGATGGAGTTTACACAAACAATATGGTTTTATTGAATATTTAATAAATCACACTAACTTAAAAGGAGGACTGGCCAAAAAGAACAAAAAGATGGACGCATCCTGGGCCAGCCACACCATGGGCCACCATCTTAAAGCCACAACGCTTTTGTAATGAAACGAGATATGGCATGTTCATTTACAAGTTTTAAAGAGTGTTGTTGGCAGACTATGTAACCTCTGGGCAGAGCCATGCTAACAGTTTCCCCCTTTTTGTTCCAGTCTTGATGCTAAAATAAGCTAACCAGCTGCTGCTTAAGTGACAGTCCACTCTCATGTCTAACTCCCAGAAAAAGAACAAATAGACATATGTCAAACTAATCTTTTAAGCAAATAATCAATTCAAAAATCCAATTCCAGCACTGCTTGACTTATTGCTAACGTTACGACCTCTGTGATTTTGAAAAGGCTTGCAGCGTTTGAGTGGGGACGTATATGTCCTTGTAAAACCAAACTGTAAATACACATACAATGACATTTACAAGCCAATTGCATCTCTGGAGTTGAGTCAAACTTGTAAACCCTGAGGAGAAGGAGGCAGAAGAAGAAGAAAAGATAAGCACGCCTTGAATTATCTAGGCTATAGTCAAACAGAGGTGTGTTCAGGGACGGACGGTGCTTCCAGCTCCAGGCCAGGTCTGTGAGAAGGTCATGTGAAAGTGGAATGTGGCTGAGCTGGATGCGAGCCAGAGGCGGTTATAAGTCATGAATGCTTATTTTTCTTAAAACAAAGTGAAAACTGTAAGCCACCTGGGAGAGATTACTCCTCACTGTATCAATAAAGCCAGGGTTATTTGAATAATTGGGTTGTGGAAACATGTGACAAAGTTTTGCCCAAAGGCAGAGATAGCTTTTTTGGCGTATTGTTTGTCAAATTCAAAAGACATAATTAGAGAGACTGTTTTTTGCATGCGGCATTACTGGATAAACAGTGACCAAGCAATCATTGAGAAGATTTTGAGATAGAGGCGAATGGATCGCAGTGTGTGACGTGCAAAATAGGAAAATAGTGGAATAGAGTGCAATCCAGACAGAGACATATAGGAAATACAAATACAAATAAATGTATACAAAAAGGGTAAAATAAAGAAAATTAATAATAATTGAAAGAACTAAAACATAGAAGAATAAAACAATACATTTAACAAAAAAAAATAGCAAGGTTTGGTTTATTTGAAACCAATGCAGTAGCAATTTCAATAGTTCGACATATTGATAGTGAATGTATTTGCAGTTTTTTTGCTCTTTTGAGTCAGTTACTTCATGGTTGAATGCACTTTCTGTACGTTTTTTGGGATAAAGTAAGGTAAAATAAAGAAGGCGATAGGTTGGGGGAAACTATTTTTCCACACCAAAGGGAACACATTCAAGCAAAACACATATCCTAAGAGAAGGAAACATGCACACACATCCAGACTCTCTTCTGAGTGCTGTCAAAGCTGTCTGACTGAAAACAGGACAGACAGGGAATGAATCAGATGGTATTAGAGCAGTACATATAAACACAATGATTAATGTGTTCCCATATGAAAGGAATATTTCATTTCATGATATCAGGCTGTGAGAAAGTCTAATACAGAAATACTTTGAGGTGAGCAATAACAGGAAGTCTGGGGAGTTGCATAATGTCTATGCGGGTGTTTGGTTTGGAAGTGTTGCTGGTGTTTGTGTTGACTAGACCTTTAATCCAAGCTGCATCACCAGCAGTCACAAGGTGGGTATTGCAACAACGAAACTAAAGGATGATGTCACAATGTCTGCTGAGAGACAGAGGGAGAAGACAGATATTCACGGGAGATAAATGGACAGCTAGAGAAATAGAGAACAAAGTTGGGTTTGGACTGGGAGTCTAAATCTGATTTTCTTTTGGCATATTCACATTGGAATCAGATTGCTTTTGACCTGGTTTGGATGGCAATAAACACATAGAAGGCATACTGAAGGTGGGGAGAAATCTGACTCAAATCAAATTTTAAATAACTGAACACAAAACATGTGATGGTGACATCACATCTGGCTGTGACTGCCGCACAGCAGTGGAAATGGTTCTCAAGAGTAAGTGCCAGTACAGCAATGTGAAACTGCTCCGTTTCAAGTAAAAGTCCTTCATTTAACATTGGTCTAACAGTAAGTAGAAGTACAGACATTTTTCAGCACTATGAACATAAAGCATGAAAAGTTCTTGTCTGTGGAAAAATGTCCCCTGTGTATGATATGATATATTTAGATTGTTAATATTGACCCTAGTGCACCCCTTAAAAGAATCATAAGAGGGTTTCAAAAATGTAGCAGAACATAGCACCAACACAATATATAATGTATCTTGTATTGGCTGCACAATAACCTTCCTTGTCTCTCATGCTGCCTGAACACCACTATTAAGTGTGGGAGAATTCATCTGCATTTTTCATCTGATGTGCAGATTGCTGTGTTAGTGTCATTTTAGAGAAATGCTCCATGAGTCATATTACAGTACGTGCTGGAGTGCCATTACCGCAAAAACTAATCTCGATAGGATTGCGATGCCTTGACGCAGACTGCAACATTGCTTGTAAATGACAAAAAGCAGTTCCAGACATCAGGCCTAAGAGACAAATTGAGTTTTTATGAGGTGTAAACATAAAATATAAGCTAAGGGGGGAACGCTGAGAGTAGAGGTATAGGTTGGTTGGGTCCAAAATGCGTCAGCAGCTTGAAGCCTGTTTAAAGTTCAGTGTGGTTGGAGCAGAAAATCAAGGAGCGGGGCTCTGTGATGTGTGCTGTACGCCTGCTGGCAGCGCTCTGGCTGGCATTAGCCAATGCTTTTCTGGCTGCTTTGAGAAGACTCCAAAGCAAACAGGAATGGTCCTACATTTCAGGCTGTAAAACTTATGTAAGCCCTCTAAATCATACACAGCGATGTACTTCACAAAATGGCAGGTAGTGTTAACATTTTCTTATATTAAAGTGGTTTGGTTTGATGATGAGACATTTTTTGAGTCAAACAAATGTCTTCTTTTATTGTAAGGGAATTTATATTACACTTATACTGTGGCTCAAGTATAAATGTCCACTCTTTAAAATGGAAATAAGTCAATTGTTTGCATTGTTTTGTGGAAACAATGCGCAATGACCCTACCAGCCGACGAAGATTGATACAATGCGTGTTTGAATTGTAGTGATTTAAGCCATCTGTACGTATTTGAATACAGGAAGGACACATGTTGTTGCTGTTAAGTCATTTGGAAAGTGGAAGCTCGCAAACCAGGCTAACTAGCATCCTATGCCCTTCTGAGACTTTTCTATGTTGCCGATCACAGTGGCGAGTCATGCCCTGCTGAACCAGATGTAGTAATAATAATGCAGTTTCTTATGTCTTTTACTAGCCACTTTTCCTTGAACAACATTGATGATTGTTCAGTGAAAGCTAAAGGAGAGAAGAAAGGAAGCATTTTAGCTCCCTGCCTTGGCATTTAAAGAATTTGACTAGCCCTTACCATGGATGCCACTTCACTGAGTGTTTTTCGTCTACAAAGGTCTTCATACTATTTGACCACAACAAGAGAAGTCGTACACGGGTGAAACAACATGGAGCCTGAGACGGGCCAAAAGAGAAGAGGCTTGGGCCTGCAGCAATTGGCAGGATACAAGCCTAAACTACAGTTACCCAGGTACAAATGCTTGTAATACACAGACTAGGAGTGTTGAAATTAATCGTTTCTGCGATGCATCGCGATGCGGACGTGGACGATTCTGCATCGATGCAGTGACAGAACATAATCGATTATAGCGTAGTAACGTTGCTTCCTGATGTTACGCCCGCGGCTTTACAATAACGTTTTTTTTTCTGTCACTTTAATATAAAATCGGTCAGTGACGCAGAGATCAGGGAACAGACGTGACAGCAACACCAAACACGGAGCAGTCTGCTTTATCCACCAACACAAGAACACCAGTCCAGAACCAACAGCAGAAGGACTCGCTCTGAATCACTCCGTGTCGCTGCGGCTCAGGCACACACGGATTTATGTTTTTAAAAAATACTTGCGTTACAATCATGTCAGGTTTTTGGTGGATTTAGTTAAGTCTTGGTTTGCAGAGTATGAATGTCCTCTTGCTATTTTCAGATGATATACGTGTGTAAAGTTTGTGAAGGCAGGAGGAAAGCTTCCCCGCCCCCTCCCTGAAAAGAATGAGTGACAGGCTGATAGTGACCCGATAGAAACTTTATTATTCACTTAATCACTGATTGAGATATGATGAAGCTAACTTAATCTCATACATTCATGGGATTTATGTAACAGTAAGACAGAGAATGTAAGTGTGCACCCACATGCACTATTTTTGTTTGTATGCTGTTGTAAATACTCCTGTTGTCTGCTGTGTTCAGACTCAAGTCCTGTGTGTGATGCCACATTCAGGACATTCAGTGTCCTTTTTTTAACAGAAGACCGTTGCTAGAAGCTGCAGCTAGACTGCAGAAGCATTAGTTTTTTGTTTTTGAGGATGGAACAATTTCACACACAGATACTGTATAGGGATGCTAGAGCTATACAATTGATTTATTTTGGTTTATAAATTAATGTCAAGACATTTATGTTATTGATTTCTGAAGCACTTTCTAAATAATAAAAAGAGAGTTCATATGTATTTACTGCATGTATTCATTGATGAAAAATAAGCTATGTGCAGTAATATAGAAAATTGAGGATGCAACGCATTGGTATGAATCGTGATGCATCGGGATATCGAATCGAATCGAATCGGTGACAGGATAATCGTAATCGAATCAAATCGTGAGACCAGTGAAGATGCACAGCCCTAACACATGCATACAATAAGGAGAGATCCTTACAAAGCAAGTATGAATTGAGGAAGGCAGTGCAAAGAGCTTAGATACAGTATAATAACAAACTTGAAAAGAAGCTCAACTCTAATGTTAACGGAGAGTCTGTGGAAGTAACTGCAGTTAATTACAAACTATAAATCAAAACCTGTCATCGTAGATTCTGATTCCAACCTGCCAGATGATTTGAATAAATGTTACTACAGGTTTGGCACTCGCTTGGCCCACTGCCTTTCTCTCAATTTACATCAAAAGCTGCTACGCCTCCTTATTTAATCACTGAACATGAGGTTAGAAAACCTCCTGGGTAGGCAACATGAGGAAGTAGAAAGGCTGCCGGACATGACTTGATCCAAGCACTTGAAATTGTGCGCAGATGGGCTGGAACCTGTTCTAAGCCAGAATTTTGTAGACGGTCTCTTTCAGAGCAAAGTTTCCAAGCATGTTTTAAGTCTGCTAGTTGTATGGTTCCCGTGCCTTAAATATCTTTATCAGACTGCCTGAATGATTATAGGACTGTCGTCTTAACATCATTTGTAATGACAGTCTTAAAAGATTGGTTTAAAGTCACTTGACCAGCGTTGCCCTTAAATAATTTTTATTTTAGAGCAAATAGATCTGTCATGGATGCAGTGTCATTGTGTTTGCACTCAGTTCTTCAACACTTTGTGCCACCTGACACTTATGCACTCAGTTCTTCAACACCTTTCGGCACCTGACACTTAAGCACAGGCTGTTTTTTATTACAGCTCAGCGATACATTTGATTCTATCATCCAGGCTGTATGTTATAATTCTTCAACTGGGAGACCATACATACACGAGTCAGTGGATTTTGGACGTATTATAGCAGAAGTGGAGACTAGTGGTCAGAAGCAACAAGTTCTTCCATTCAGTTATACAACAGTTGTCAACACTGGTGGCCCACAGGGATGTCTTCTGTCTCCACTGCAGTTCTTAAATTGCCTGTACTTTCAACACCCAGTCTTAAGGGTTGTTTAGGTTTGCAGATGATACCAAACTGGTAGGGCTAATATCTAACAACAATCGATTAAACAGAAATGTTAAGAGTTTCCAAACCATAAGGGTATTGACGGACTTCTGTAATAATTGATGGGGGTAGAAACATAACCACTATGTTAAAGAAATTCAACAGGAGGAGCACTACAAATGCTGGGTATGTAGTCCATAAAAGTCTGAAGTGTATAACCTTGTACATTTTTGTGAGGAAAAGGTATGGGTTTCGACTAGATAAATTAGACTTGAATTACACTATACAGGCTCTGTAAGAGTTTGTAAGAAGATGTTTAAAGTCATTTTTCTTTTGTTAAGTGTGACCCCCCAATCAACTTAAAATCGTTAAGAATTGTTGATGTATTTCTAATTATTTAGATAACCATGGAGGCATGTGGGTTATCATTCTAACATACAAATGTAGTCATTTAGTAGATGTCTCTACTAAACTCTTTAACTGAGAAATATTGCTGACTTGCTTAACAACTAATAGGCAAAAAAGGGGTATTTAAAGTTGCCCAATCTTGCAAGAAAACAGCACCATTGGTCATTGAGTATTGTACTGAGTGCTCAAATTACAGATGGAACTAATAAATGGCTAATAACATTAGCCCTCAGCAGGTTGACTGCTTGTGTGTCCATTAAAACTGAAGTGATATTATGAAAAAGCAATTAGGGCCCACCAACACATATATTGTACCAATCAAAAGACTGTTCCCATATTGTCAGTCATAACCAGTCTGATTTCTTGGCAGGCGAGGCAGATTTAAATGGCTCTTTTGAATGTTTATGGGGCTTCTTTGTCCCTAAGTGGCCCGATTTGCAGATCTTTTTTCAGCATGTTGTTACTGCAGCAATCATAGCTGTGATTTATTTTTATACTGCTCTGTAAAGAACAACACAGGTGCTCGTAAATGTTAGAATTGTCTGGGTTTATTAAAGAAAATTCTTCACCTCTGATGTTGAGACGAATTTACCATTGAAGGTCGATATATTTGCCAAGAAAAAGGCAATCCAGAAGCTATAAGTACCGCAATTAGAACATTTATCCTCCTATGTTTAGCTCTGGATATCTTTTAAAGGTCAATGTTGTACTCTAAGGTTTACCCTTGTGAAGATAGTCTGTCTCCTTGAATGACAGCCCACATAAACAGGGAGTGAATGGTCACATGATTATGAGTGTTTGATCAGAACAGCCACTGCTGACATTTATCAGGGGTGGCGTTGAATTGCTCCAATAGACCTCCAGACACGTGTGGGATACGCAAGGTCACCGTGGCAACTCTGCTTTTTACCATCAGTCTTCATGTTATTCTAATGGCATGTCTTAACCATTGCCTATAATCTGATAATGATTGGACACCAAATATCCAGGTATTATCTTCGGAAAATACACACTCCTAACATTCCTTCTGAACTATTGACTGTGTTTATTTAAAGAAGGCGGGAAGAATTCGAGCCCCATTGGCTGAGGGGTAGGTTGTCGAGCAGATGTATATATATAGGGTCGTTTTTTATAGCCACTTAACTCCAATTAACCTTCATTCTCCTATTTGCCTCTAATCACATTATCCTCTGGTATTTGGCTGTATTTTTATTTTATCCGAAAGAGGCCGTGTCCTCCTGCTACATGCCCAGAAAACTGTGAGGCAGAGAAAGAACAAGCTTCTCCTTGTGCTGGATCTCCCACTTGGCCGGAGATCCAGTCTATGGTCTACTTTTCTCTCCGCGTCTCCCCCTCCTCACACTCTGACCTTTCTCAATGCTTTCCTCACGCTCCCTTTTTAGCTTTCTTCTTCTGCTCCCTTGCTGCGTATCTGAGCTTTGCCCTCGGGCCATGTCCAGCGTCAAAGAACGTCAGATCCTTGAATTGGCTGCTGCTCTCAGCTGACTCTATAGTACTTTTATATTGGGTTTATTGGAAGATTATTTCAATATCCTGCCAGAAAGAACGCTGATCAATTCCAGTGTACTCTTAGTGTGTAAGTACAGCTAAATGCATGAGTAATATGCTACTTTATTGTCCTTATAATACTAATACATTGAGACATAGTGAGTCATTGTAGTTGTCAAAACAAAGATTTTACTCCTCGCTATTAAATGTCTTAAAATGGACACTTGGAAACAGAGGCTTAAGTCTGTGCCTCTTTCTTCCCCCGGGGTCGTACAAAAACACATTCCAGCTGTCAAATATGCTCATTCATGTACTTCTATATAAAACTGTTTCTGACTACCTGCCTGTCCCCTAAAGCAATTATAGGTGAAAGAGCTCACTTTCAGCACACCAATCCTTACGCTCCAGAAGGAACATGTACAGCTGTCACCCGCACTGACACATTAGTGGCACCTTTTCAGAATCTATGACATGAACAATAATACTAGAAATAAGCAGTGTTTTTGAAAGATTCAGAAACTTAATCTGGCTCATATTTTACACTTCTGCACTAAATGTTGTATAACTGCATTTATTTGAAATATATGGCTACTATATGTAAAAAGTGAGATTATGTGATGAATTGTAGATGGTTGGTACTCTTTTCTGTTATTAGGTCTACCTACCTTGTCAGTATCAATTCTCTGTATTCATGTGGATTTAGTTTTAATTTTAAAAAAATACAGATTTTCACCCCAATTTCTCTGTGCTCTGGCATCTTGTCTGATTTAAAAAGGCAAGACAACAGAAATAAGGCAATAACAAAAGTCCAAAAGATTTTCAGATTGAAATTAAATTAAAAAATATATATTTAGTTGGTAATAATCGGGAACTTTCTGTTAAGAAACACTTTGAATGTAAGAACTGATAGTAACAAGTAAGCTGTCAGCAATAGGATACAAATACAAAGTTGAAATGGTTTAAATAAAGATGATAGTGGATCAACGTAAAAAATAATTTGAAACTACAAGGCAACTGATAATCCACTGCTTAGGCCACAATTCCCACTTCGCAAAGTTAATGAAAGTTTACAAAGATTCATGTATCTGCGTAGAACCTTCCCAAATATTAAGTAGTTATTGCACCATGGCCCATGTTACACCATTCAACCAAGTTTCATTCAAATCAGGCCTGTTTCTAATCAATCCTGCTAATAAACAAACTGGAAACATACTCGCCTTGGAGAAGGATATAAAGCCATTTGGAACTGGATTGTTGGGAAAACCAAAAAAGTTTGGAAACCACTGGTTCATACTTTCATTGAACTATAATTCTGACCCTGACTTTCTTGCTAATGGATGTATGCCACGTACTGTTTATTTTTGAATAAAAACCAATTCTGTATTCATGTTCTTTAGTCACTGTGTTAAAAAACATCAGCTAAAAGCCCCAGAACATACCGATTAATTATGAATGTATTTATTCTCTGTAAGTTGTACTGCATTAATCACTTCCATTGGCAGTCATGGTCTTGGATTTGGTGTGCTGGCGGTAAAACCTGTGGATAATACAGGGTTTATAAATTGAGTGCATTTAGGGCAGTGTTCCACTACATTTTAAAAAGAAAAAAGCTTTTGATCAAAAATATGTCATAATTTCCCAAGAAGCATGGTGTGTTTGCCTGTGAAGCGCAATGCAGCACTTCACACCATTTCAATAATGAGAGGGTTGCAAAAGGTGTGAGAGATAATTGTAACTGTTTCACCTAGACATTTGTATTGCTTTATTTTAAGTTGTTACTGGAAATGCTCGCAATTATTTTAAATAGCTTTTTGCTAGAACAATAAAGCTGGTGACAGATTGTAGAATCTAAACTGCCACCTTACACTGCCCTACGTTCTTAAAACAATCACTGGGAAATGCAGCTTTATTATTCCTTTTTGTCTTTTATGTAACAATATGTACTGAACCTTTTAGTTGGTGTCTCCTGTAGGCCACCCATTAAAATCCTCACCCCGTTTAAAATGTTGTCACACCAAAAGGTGGACACGACAAGTGCACAAGGTCAGAGAGAGACACGGGGAACAACAGGCAGTGAACTAGAAATAAACTTGGCATCCATGAATAATGCATTGTTAAAAGGTTTACCTAATGGCACTCTTAAAACTTTTAAAAGTCGGTCTTCGCATTCAACTGATGAGGCTCTTGGCAAAAAAAAGCCCCTTTTTCCCTAACTGACTGCAGTCGTCCTCCAAACTTAGTTTTAGTGAGAGACACTGATTGGTTTAATTATGTTTCCAGTGATTAAGCATCCTAATGGTACTTGTTACAATACGAGACGTGCATGGTAATGATTTTGAAATGTGACATTTGGCTTGCAGCTTCTGGAAAATGTTTCAGAAACTGTTTTATTCTTATTTTTCACTTTTTAACACAGTCGATTCCCGAAACGGCAGACCTACTGGCATAGAAATCAAAGAGGGACACTTACCGTCTTTGAACACTTGGCGGTCATGGCAGGGTCAGAGAAGAACAGAGACACAGAGAGAGTGGAGAGCGCGACCTTTGTGGCATTACATTCACATCCCAGCCCGGGCTCCCAGACACGAGGACGAGACCGAAGGGGCTCGTTAACTTGAAAGCGCGGATGGAGGGCGGCGGGATTGCCCGAGTGTGTCAAGAGGAAACTACAGGCAGCAGTCAGTCAGGGAGAGGAAAAGAGACAGACAATAGAAGAGAGAATTCAAAGACGCCAGCAGTTTTCTTCTTCCTCTTCTTTTTCTCTGTAACTTAACCCCCGAGGAGCTCCGAGACACACAGAACCAGTTCCAGACCTGTCCTCCTGCACCGACTTCCCCCCCTTTTCTCTCTCTCTCAGTTTTCTCTCCCCACTCTCTTTTTTGGTATCATTTAACTCTTGATTCCGTGGCCCGGCGATGAGCTCACCGCAGAGCTCAGGTTTCAGCGCCTTGACTGGAATGCGAGGGGGCAGCCGCGCGGAGAGGCAGAGGTGCTGCTGGGGAGGTCAAAGGCTACCGGGGGTGGTGGGGAGGAAGAGAGAGAGAAAAAGCGGGGTGTCTGTCATCTTGGGGGGGGGGGAGAGTTCCAGTGGAGAGGATATCTGAGGGGCCTGGAGTGGCAAGAACAAAACAGGAGTTACAGGGGTCACGGGTTACGGATGTTACGGGGTCCGGGCAACATTTGACAGCTTTGGAGGCTATAGACTTGAGGACACTGAGTACATTTTACACACACACACACACACACACACACACACACACACACACACACACACACACACACACACACACACACACACACACACACACACACACACACACACACACACACACACACACACACACACACACACACACACACACACACACACACACACACACACACACACACACACACACACACACACACACACACACACACACACACACACACACACACACACACACACACACACACACACACACTCCTAAGTGCTAGATTTATTGCTCACTTAGAGAGCGGGGTGTTCTCCTCAGGGAGCGAAGCTATTTTTTTCTGTTGTGGAGTTCTCACATTCTAGCAGTCCGAGGTCAGGGATATAAATTATACAATTAAAACATACATAACTTAAGAGGTCGACCATAATCACAGACATAAAAGTACTTGTATTTACATAGAACACATTTAGTACTAGTGTTATGACATGCATTTGAATTATAGTAAACCTGCATTAAAAAGGAAATACTTAAAAGGAAACAATTAGGGCGCTGTTATTCTAGGGTGGGTATATGTATAGATTGTTGGATTTAGAGGGATTTGGGGATTAAATATCAACATGTGGATTTTTCATTTGGTTCGGTTAGCGCTCAATGAAGCACACCAAACCTTGTAATCAAATGTCCCATGGTTGAAACGGTCACACCTCTTTGAGACAGAGTAAAACTTGTAGAAAATTATTGGTTTCGGATATAATGGAGCAGCACGAAATCTTTGCGACCTTCAGTGTTCAGGTTTTGCTTTGGTTTTTCTATCGATCAAATATTTAAGATGAAGGATAACAATATGAGCAGCAGGTTGTTTAAGATGTCTTCCTTTGAGAGAAACGAGTCTGGCCCTGATAAGAGGAAGAGATTGTGATGTTTTGTGCTTTTTAAAGCAAGTGCACTTGGAAGCAAACAGAGATGGGAATGAGCCACAAAAGAGCTGCAACACCACATAAACCTATTGAGTATTCTATAAAAACACAAAGGTTTGGCTTGAAAAGGACGACAAACCTCATATTTGAAAGAACACTTTAATGAAATGACACAAAGGCTGTCTAGGTGAATCTGAACAGGCGAGACCTAAAACAGGGATCGCTTCGGAGACTCAACAATTTATTGCTGGCTCTTAAGTTTGACATGAAATATAATGCAAGCTAACAAGCTAACCCCCTTTTTAGGAGCTAGATATGAGCAGTTGCTCCAAAAGCCTGTTAAACTGAATGAAAGGAGAGGCTACTGTTTGCTCAGTTTGGTTAAAGTGCATAGTACTTACAAATGTAATACAACAGTTCAACAGCACCACAAACTGAAGCCTGCATCTTGACCCTAAACTTGAATGGACCGAATTTCTAAAACCATTGAAAATAACCTTTCAAAGAAGGGTTTATAGCTTTTTAGTACTAGCTTGTATACATCTTAGATAGGTGAATCCAACAAACAGGCAAGCGGTTTTGACTTTTACACAGTTTTCATGGGGACTATTTCATTGGTAGAATCAACTTCCAAAGACACTGCACCAGACACTGTTTATTTAGGCCTGTCTTCAAAGACTACTAAAGAAGTTACCTTGTCACTGTGACGTTACCTATTTATCTGTCCACTATGATTTCAAAGCTAGAGCTGACATTTTTGGCGTTGCAATCCTTTGTTAACAGGACTGACGCGAGACTGAGCTAAGTACAACTGAACAAGACGTTGTAAGAAGACCAAAATGTTATAAATAACTTGTATGAACAAAAAACACAGTGAAATTGTTTGCTTCCCTATCGAACTCAGATCTGCTTGACAGAGCACAAACTATATGCTTACCAGGTGTGAAGAAGAAGGAAAGGATAACAAACAGAGATTGTGTGAAGAGATTGGCTGTTTAAATATAATTTATCTTTAAAGGAATTCAAAGACAAATGGTGTTGGCAATCAATGCTGGACTGTGTGCCAGTAAAGTGCATGCTAGGAACTCCAAACCAATGGAGATGTTTGTTTTGGTTTAAATAGACTCACAAGCACAAGGCTGAGCAGTGGGAGTATACCCATGCCTTTCCTGTAGGACATATGCGAAAACTATTTATAATACTAAAGTTTTATACATTTAAAGGTTGACAACAACTTTTTGTCTTTAGTCCGTCTTTTACTTGCATTGACAATAACAAAAACACTGCCAGCTTGTAATTTCCTTAACTGATCTTATGACCATACTGTATGGTGTACTTTAAAGCTGAATTATTAAATTAAGCCATGGAAAACTATCGCAGGTACACTGTATAATAACTAAACTGTGTTTGTGCCACCTGTGGCGCTTCAGCAGAGATGTGAGGAGAGTTGCTTTTTTCCACCAATGGCTAACTCGACAACACAATTTGAAAAAAACAAGCACAGAACAAAGGGATGCCTCTAAAGAAGCCACTGTCCGACTGACTTTCCCTCTTGTACTGCAGCGTAACAAAAGCAACTGTGGCTGATTGAAGCGGCCTGGCATTTATTTGTTTATTGTTTAGCCAGGCGACTTCCTGCTGTTTACCTCTCGTCTGCAGCTCAAGCTAGCTTTGAACTGCAGCTCTGTCGGCCTGCGCTGCTCCAGCCGCTGGGAACGTGTGTTCTTTATTAAGCAGAGGAAGTGTGCGAATGAGCACTGCAGGCCCGACATCTCAGGAATCCTGATCCTTTTTCCCCTTGTGGCACTTTTCACAAGCGAGGCCAGCTAATCGCTTACACTGATAGCAGGGTTCTGCATGAGGCCCTGTCTTTTGGAGGAAAAAAGAAGGCTGGAGGGGGTGGAGGCTGTGCTGAATCCCTCTCCTAACTCCCCCCCCCCCGCCTGGTTTGTGTAGCTTGATGGGGAGCAGGCTTGCATACTGTTTGTGCAGATGAGTGTCGGCACGGGCACACCCCCAACGGGCCTGTTCCCATGGGAACGACAGTGATAGCGAACAGCTTGTTTTTATGTTTTTTGGCAATGTTGCCACTGCTGGAATTCTGACAGCCACTGGGGAGGTCTGATATGCAAAAACATTGCCAGGTAGACTTTATGAGGGAAGAATGTTTCTTTGACTTTCTCCGCTGTGTTGTTTCACACTGAGTTATTTGGGCTTCAGTGGAATTCACCTATGAGCGGGCGATGTTGATCAAATGGAGTTTATGTTTCAGAGCCAGCTCTATGCCACAAGCTGACAGACTGAACTTGTTTCCAATCCTCAGGTGGATCATGAGATCCGTTTTAGTCAAATGACTTCAGGTTAGTGTTACACGTCTCCACACGCTTGGCCGACAGACACTTGGCTTTGGTTTTGACCTTTCGGTGTCTCGGAGGGAATTCCACACTACATAAACAGGAAAATAAGCTTTTTTAAATCTCCCTTTCCCATAAAATCCGAAATGATAACATCACCCCATGGGTTGGCTGACTTCATTAGCATAATTGTAATGTAACCCCTTGTCCCTGAAAAAAAGTATACTTCTACATGGGTGAGTCTTTAAAACGTGTTTCAATTGGCACTGGATCAACAAGTGGAGTTGTGAACAAGGAAAATGACAGTGAAAAAGGTAGAAAAGCATTGACTTAAGCTTTTAAAGAAGTCGATCTCAAACTGTGACGAAAACAGAGAAATGTTCCTGGGGCTTTGTGAAAACCAAGAAGAGATTATGCTGGAAAAACAAAATCAATCGCCCTCTGCATCAAGGGACAAAGACCAAACGTCAGGAAAAAATAAAAATGTTGTTTTATATTTTTTTGTTTTTATAGTTATTTACGGCCGGGGGATTTTGAAATGAAATGAGTGTGTTGGTTCATTGTGCGAATGACTACACTTTATGCTGTTTGGGTTCCTAAATGAAAACATACCCCGGGAAACCCTTCACCGGGCTTCTTGCCGCGAGAGCAAGCTCGCATGGAGAGCAAGCGCCTCTCCCTCTCCTGCCGCCCTCTCGCCTGGGACCGCCGGGTAATTACATCATTTGGAGATGGAATGAAAGCACTTTACAAGCGAAAGTAAGTGAAATGCTTTATTGCTCACGGAATTGCCAATTAAAAAGCAACACCTGGAACAGAGAGGCTCAGCTGAAACAGCCCTCTCCCCTGAGGCTGGCCCCAAACCAGTCCCCTGCTCCACGGAGGCCCCCAGAGAATGTTTTTCTTTCCGTCCCTTTTTTTCTCCCCCGTCGTTATTTGGGAAAAGTTGCCGACAATGCACCTTCACATCGCATTACATAGCCCATAAGTCACCAGAGCCTGACGTGCTCTTAAACGTATTAATAAAGCCCATTTCCTAGCGAGAGCATATGGCACGTCTACAATGTAAACCTGCTCAGGGCACGCTACTGCAAAAGAAAACAGTCATGATTCTCTCCAGCACCCAGTCGACTCTGCAGTAGGTACCACCCACACACACACACACACACACACACACACACACACACACACACACACACACACACACACACACACACACACACACACACACACACACACACACACACACACACACACACACACACACACACAACACACACACACACACACACACACACACACACACACACACACACACACACACACACACACACACACACACACACACACACACACACACACACACACACACACACACACACACACACACACACACACACACACACACACACACACACACACACACACACACACACACACACACACACACACACACACACACACACACACGTCCCATGCTCAGGTCTGTTTCCCCCAGAACAGAGAAACAGACCAAACTAAACGAACAGAAAGGTGGGGAAAAGAAAGATGTCTTTCATATTCTTACACTGCGCCTACAGAACGCCAACTGCCCACTATCAATGTTTTACAAGGGACTCTTGTCCCATAATACCTCTCCGGATGAATAACATTAGCTCAAGGTTCCAACCAGTGATGTAGTGCTTGAAATTGATCTTGGTTAAGAGACCAGTTTTTGAAGGTCTTGTCTTGATCTTAGAAAAATAAAGTCTCTGGATTTTTTTCAAGACCTCAACTGTGGGGATATCACTAAGTCGCCTGAGCATTATCTGATTTATTTTCTACAATCTTTACTTTGATCTGCAACCAATAACTTTACTTACAGGGCATGCAAAATAAGATGTTTAAAGTTCATTTCTGCTGACATGTATACCTTTTTATAACTTAATTCTCAACATGAGGAATTCAGAAATGTTTTAATGGATTGTTTCTTTGTCTGTTGACTATGATGTTAACGACATTACATGTTTCAAATATAATGATTTCACGTTGCAAACTGAAAATGAAATATTAATACAAATTGTACATCTAAACAACATTGAATCAAAGTATTTGATTTGCTATTGAAGGGTCCCCGGGGGAAGAATCCTCCAGGGAGTCCACTAATAATTTGTTAAGATATTTTAATTTTGTACAAACTTGGGGAATTAGCGAGCAACCCACACTAAAGTGAAGAAAAGCTTAAAAAATATATACATAAGAAAGTAAGAAAAAACGTTGAATCAAAGTTTTACGTTGTAAGCAACAACAAAAAAAGAAAGCTTAGCAAAATAAAAATGCTTCTATTTTCATTCTCTGCCCTCTAACTTTGTCCTGGTCCTTTACCTGAACAGTAGCTGACTGACACGTTTACCACACCCCTGCTGAAGTCCCCACTCTGCCCAACTACAAACTGTCACATACGCAGAAAAGATTAACATCAGCCCACGCTGCCATGACGACACCGGTGACAAAGATGCTGACAGGCCACACATATGGAACAGCAATCACAGGCACACATTTGTGGTGTCGGAAAGGAGGCTTTATTTACTTTGCAAATGTCTTTACCAGAGGCGCTGGCTTATTACCTTTCAACTTGACTGACATATAGTCCTACGCAAACTAAATTGGCAGAACCACATTTGATGTATGGCATGTTACTCATTATACTGGTTTGGTCCCTGAGGAGAGACATGAAAGTAGATGGGGTATTGTTATGAATGAGTGAAAGGGATGAGTAAAACCCTGAGTAGGGCTCGTAGCCCCTTTGTAGCTGCAGTCAAAGTGCCTCTTGCAAAGGCTTAGCTAGCAGCAAAAGATAATGTGCCTCTAATATCCAAATAATGACTGCTGTATTTTGCACATCCTTACAAGATCCTGGCTACACAGTTCACCAAGTCCAATGTTATCACTTGTTAAGCCTGCATTGATTTCAGGGTTTTATAAACATAAACACACAGTGTCACGTTTCCTCTTTCATTAAAGACTGCTTGGGGAAGAAGTAAGCTTTCAAACGCGGTTTATGAACAAGTATTGGTACAGTGAGTGAAGGCAATTCCCATGCTCGGCTTTATAATTGTTAGAAGAGAGGTCTTAGCTGGAATACATGATTTGAAAGAAGAGCTTATCTTATGATGAGCCAATTGAGGACTCTATTGCCTAAAACCTTCTGGATGACACATGAGCAGGTGGGTGAATGGAGGGGATTTTGAATGCTTAGTGAAACGAGGAAAACCTATATTAACTCAAAGCTATTGAGGTCTACATGATCCTTAAAGACCCTCTTCACTTAAAAAACTGTTTTACTTATCTTGATGTCCCCTAAAATGCTTTACCTTGCTATACTGACTTATACCAGCTCAAATTATTTATACGTTCCTATGTTGAAGAGGGAAATGTCTGTGCACTTCACGAAAATGTGATTCAAACAAACCCTGGGACAAGCTAGATTTTGATGTCACACATTTGGACAGCCAATCGCTGTGGGATATGCAAATACTGACACATTGACAGGAAAAGAGTCCTCGACACAACCCCAGCAAAGAAAACGACTTGTCAGTACAGTACGCTAGAGTTAGCATTAGCATATTGAATGTTTTCTTAGGTAATGTGGAAGAGTTTGCAGTTTTTAGATGTAAACCAGACCCATGGTCTGGTTTACATCTAAAGCTGGAGCTCTCCTCCATAACTACAAAATATCTTACTAGATATATTCGGTATGTTACACAACCATTAACACTTTGTCAGCCAGTGCTAGTTACGAGCTAACAGATACAAGATGCTAACAACATTTACAATTCAGATACTTCTGATATTAAATCATTTGTTGCCTGAGTAACATATGCATGGTTACATTTTGCTGATTTTCTGCTAACGTTAGCCATCTTGATGCGCAATGTACAATCTAGCACAGGGGTTCCCAACCTTTATTGTGCCAAGGACCGGCAGATACATTAAAAAAAAATCGCGGACCGGTTGTCAATTTTAACTGATTTTAATATTTACTCACCACCAGCAGGTAACAACAGAGGCTAATTGTATGTAACAGCCTGAACAAATACTAGAACAATATGCATCCAAAACATATTAACAAAGTTTAAAAAAGAACCGGTGTCATTTTTTGGTTTTTCGGAAAACCAAAAAACCGACGTTATTCAGTTTTTAAACCAAAACGGGAAAACAGATCAATTAACGTTTTGGTTTTGTTTGTATGATTTACGGATAATCCAGTGAATGCTGGGAAAACGAGGAGAAGCCGCATTATGAACACTGGCATTTGTTTTCAGAAGATATTATGATAGTGTCGTTCGTTCCGGTGCACTCCGACAGCATTAGCACTACATCGAGATTAAGATTAAACTAATTTATTTTGGGAACAGCCGCATATATGGAGTTAGCCATATGTGTGTAAATTACTGTTCATAAACATTTGAAAACAAATGCCGGTGTCGGACAGACACAAACACACCGAACACACAGAGCTGAGCTGAGCAGAGCACATACACACACACATCATGCGCCTTGGTGACTGACTGGACATCTCCTTCATAAAACTAATAAAAGGGGGAGTAATCGGGCAGTTCGATGTGTGTAGATGTGTGTGTGTATAGGTGTGTGTGGTTAACACGTAGCAGCCTGCAGTCACTCTTAAGCTGTTCTGATGAAGTTAAACACAGTCATACTGGTGCTGCACTTCTCAGAAGCGGAGTATACGTCCCGCTGCCTCCGGATGCTGCAGCCGTTTTAAGAAGTGAAGGAGGGTTTCCTTCTATAAAGCAGCTGCGGGCAGCAGATCGTGAGAGTCCCGGACATTAATTCATAGATCAAGGCAGACTGGTTTACTCTTCTGTTTTGCCAATCCGGTGCTTAAACAAATAGCTCTACACCCCTGGCCGACATGTCCTTAAAATGAAGTCCGAGTTTGAAATATATCTCAAATAATGTATGCACCACCATTTCCCCACATAAACATAACAGTCTGCAATCAAACGGTTGTCTCCTGTGCGCTCCTCTTCCTACTTGGCGCACCGGTAACAAGCTCGTGCGCACGAGAGGAGACCTTATAAGGCTGAGCCGCCGAATCCCTCATCATAAAAGCCATTTTCAACGGTTTTCTGGTGAAAGATTAACTAGCTACTGGATGAAATAATATGACTGGTGGCATAGGTGCGAAAATTAAACACTCTTTGAAAAAATATTATGATAAAATATTTTTATATATTTATAATTCTGCAAATATTACGATAAACTCACAGCTATTTCGCGGCCCGGCAGTAACACCTCTACGGCCCGGTACCGGTCCGCGGACCGGGGGTTGGGAACCCCTGATCTAGCAGACTAAAGATGGGTGGGATCAAGAAATTGTAAATGAGGGAGAAGGAAAAGTGCTTCTGACCCTTTTTCAGTTTCAGAGACCCATTATTAACAGAATATTAATCATAGCAAAGTATTTTTTATACTGAAAGACGGCTTCTAGGCAGGTTTTAAAGAGGATAACATACATGCTAGTGAATGCAAAGCAATACTAACGTTATGCTAAACTTAGCATAGAGTCCAGATCTGAACTAATTAAAAAAATTAGCAAACATTAAAAGGTTGTGGAGCTAAAGATATGTGTGGTAGCTGAGAAAAAACTGCCATTCCATTTCCTTATGAAGTCCTTTTTAACTGCAGTTAAATTATCCACATGTGACCTTTCCTTACCTGAACAGAAAAAGAAACTGAGGTGACCCGCGCCTGTAATGTTTTGATACATTACCCCCAGAGCTCTGAGCATGCCTGGCACTAATGCCCCACCTGTAGCACGGCAGCCTGTGCCAGCATGTCTGACTCAGGAGTAATATATCCATTTTGACTTGCTGAAATATTCATTGGCACACCTTGGGTGCACCAGAGGAGGTGTATAATGCAGGCTAATCGTGGTGAACCATCGTAAAACCCAGCCTGCACTGTGTTATCAGTCCAAATGAAGAAAACACAGAGGAATAAGCTCATGCTGCATAAAAATACTTTTGAAGCCATTAGTGATTCAATAATTGCTTTGAGAGGGAATTTGAAGGTTCATACAAACACACTATGCACACAAGGTACTGAATTTGATATAATGCCATCGTTTCTGATTACAGAGATGGCGAGCATATTATTGCTCTAACCACTCATTATTTTTCTGTTATCTAATTTAAATATCCTCTTATCTTTTTAATTCAATTAACATTTGAAATGTCTATAATAAAACCTACTCTTTGTACAATGATGTATAGTATGGGCGAATATTACTCATTGTGCTGGAGATTAAGTACAATTAAATGTGTATTACACATCGACCATGAGACATGGTTTGGTTATTTTGCAAGGCTTTTTCAAGATTTCATATTTGTATATTGGTGTATAGCACATTTATCTTTTGATACTTAATATAGCGGCCAAGGATGAATAGTGCTGTCTATCTATGTGCGGTATCATGTTTTTTTTCCGTTTTCTTAAAAAAAAGGCAGTATATTGGTTTTATGAGTATAAACAAAAATAAGTAATACAATAAAATCAAGTTAATTAAGACTTGAAACACACACAAAAACACAGGTATAAATGACCAGGTTCATAAAAAAACTACAATTTGTAAATTTGTAAATTATTAATATATATATAGATTGTTGTGTGGTGTGTAACACGCTAATTAGAACCATCTGTCGCTGAGGAAGCATCTTTGAGAAAAATACACTGATGATTAATAATCTTTATTTTTAAATACATTTTCAGAACACAATAACAGTACTTTACGGTACATGAGGATATACAGTAATATACAGTGAATATAGACAGAAATGACTTGTTGGTAGAGGCATATGTCATTTTACTTAAGTTGCAGATCAAAATGCCATAACTTCATCATTTAAACCCATTAGAATGTTATGGCCCCTCTTAGAAATGTTTGAACATAACCTTGATATGATGAGATATTGCATTCACACATTTTTTCTCTGGATTCAGCTGTGTCCGTTGTGGAGCCATAAAAACGAAGAACATAAGACCTGATAAACTAAGTTCATACTTCAAAGTTAAACAAGTGATAAAAGAGGGATGGAAACAAGACAAACAGATTTATTGTGAAAACATTCTGAATCAAAGTTCTCCACACATCAAACTGTATCAATGCCTGCAGTCTGATTCTTCACGGCGCCGTCTGGATAATGCTCGCCATCCACCTGGTGTGTCCTGTCCAAATGTTTATCTATATTTCTTCGTTTGTTCAGCTGTCTTGTCATCTCTGCAGAATCTCCCAGCACAGACGGCACAAAGAGTAGACATAATGTGTAGGGAGAGAGGGAATCTCAAAACACACTCAGCAGGTTGTGTGATTGAGCGACATAAAGGCAAAGTGAAAATTCTTTCCCCGGGTGTCAGCTCAGAGATGAAAAACAACTTAACAGGAAACTCCACCTTCATGTGGCTTACTCTCTTCTTCATTTTGACCAAAGTGATGTTCTGTGCACCGCAACACTCCAAACAGTGACAGAGAAGACAGGGGGGGAAGAACATTGAACATCTGGCTGCGGATGAGTATCGTCATTACAGAGTGAGCGAGCTGAAATTAAATGCACCTTGAGGTTTGAGATATTTCAAGACAAAAGGTCATTGGCTGAACGATTCCCTCTCACATATCCCCCAGTGTCTGTAAACATTGAAACTGGCAGAGAGTTTTCCATCACCTGACACCGCTAAATTTGATTTTATGTAAACACAAGCTAGGATCGTAAGAAAAATGGGATACCATCCACTTTTTTTTTTTTTTCCCACTGCTGTAAAGTGAAGCTCTAAAATCCACAAGCGGCGCATTGTCTCGCCGTATCCGCACGCACACATGCATACCTGTCCATCTGTGGGAATGGGGCCGTGAACCATAGCCAGGTCCTCCTAAAACATGCAGCATATGGGCGACTCACAGGCAGTGTTCTCATGGCATGCATTACACTGTAGTTTAAGTGATGGGACGCTTATTGCTGCAGTTTAAAGGTCACTTATTATGCAAAACCTTTTTTACATAAACATGTGTCCCCTCTGTGTAAAGAGATTCTGAATGTTTCAGGAAAAAAGATTTGCTCACTTTTTGTCCTGATCCATTTATATAAAAACCTGTCTGAAAATGAGCAGATCAGATTTTGGCCACTTTATGATGTCATAATCGTGCAGAGGGGCGTTGAGAGTGGCACATTATTTTTTGATCTAAAGTAAAAGACAGAATCAGCACGTTTGAAACAGAGCTGAAACAGAGGGGTTTATGGCATACTACAATGGGTGATCCGTTTGGTATTTCGAGCCATGTTTTGTATATATCTGAGACCTATGATATATTGATGAAAAACAGTATAATATGGGACCTTTAAATGTGATTTTAAGTCAGTACTGTGAAGAGCAACGCTGGTAAAGTGCTGATCCCGTTCCTCCTGATAACATTGTTTTGCCATTTGGCTGCGTGCCTGTCGTCCGATATGCTCTGCGTCCCATGTTTCCACGGCTCGATAGACAGACGACCTCTCGCGCCCTCCTTCTTCTCTCCTCCTACGCCCACCCTGGGCTTGGCACCACCAGCTGTTGAATGCATCAGGCCCCAAAATGGCTCCTCAGCTGCTGCTGTGGCACACGGAGGAAAGCCTGACAGACCGAGCAGCTGCTGGGCTGAAACAGGGCAAGGTCACTCTTCTTATGAAATGTATTGTGACTAGCTGCTGAAACGTTTTTTTTTCAGGGAGACATATTAAAATGGAAAATATCCACGGAGGAAAACATATTTATCTTAATGATTACATTCGGAAACTAATCTTTTAATATTTGCATCCATAAAACATCAAAATCAATGCGTTAAATGACTGTCAGAGTATCTGCATTTGACTTTATTACCACTGTATTGTTATAGGATTTGAATAATTTGCAATCAAAATTGATCTAATTATGCTATATGGAATTTGTCACTCTCGAACCCTGTTAACTGCAGTGGCAGTGCGGAGATAAAGAGCAAGCAGCTGATTTATTGTTGCTGTTCACACAGTGCTGCCCTGTGGCAGTGTACCACCGCACCACTCCCATATTAGAGTGTTAAGAGACGGCTGTGTCTAATAAACCAATCAATGGTGTCATGTTCATGGAACATCAGGCACGAAGCGACTTGATGTTCGCCGATCTTCCCAGAGGGTGAGAGACAGATTCAGTTTTCAGATGGTGGATAGATTAGTGAGGGAGTAACAACCAGCGGCAGGTTGGGTCTGCAGCTGCCACAGGGTACTTTAAAATAAAGAATTTAAATAAAATTGCAATAAGAATTTTATTAAAACATTGATCGTTTATTTTTTTTAGGAGATTAACTGTTACGAATACGATAATTCAATAATTAATTAACAGTTGAAGAGATAATTTCCCAAATTATCAGTAAAGAAAAGAATGGATAAATTGTTCAAATTAAATGTTAAAAACATATTGCAAGAATGGCAATATATCTATCAAATAGTGGTGTATAAACTGTTGAAACAATAACGAAAATTAATGGGAAAATAGTGAAAACGATTGGCAAGAAATATTGGATTAATGGTTAAAATAATTAGCTAGATAATGCAACTTTTTTACAATAATTAGCTGGTGGATAGATTATTGGGAAAACAGTAAATTAATAACTAAACAAAGTGGGTAAATGTTTCAAATAATGGATACAAATGCAAAACACCAAATAAAACTAATGGCTTAAACAAACATTGACAATTCAGTCATGAAAAACACATACAATATATTTGTTTCAATGTACTTACATCCCAAAAATGAAAGTAATAGAACACATTTGTAACTACTGGGCATCAATGTAGCACATATAGCTTTAGACTGCCTGACCCACTTATTAATGAACACTAAGTAGTCCTCCTTGGAAAGGCCTATTCCTTGGCATGTTCATTTGATTGACTTCAACAACCCCTTCCCACCCACCCACTCCACCCCGCCAGTGCTAAAAGGGTGTTTCCTGACAAGTGAGGTCGTTTTACATTTATGCATTAAGGTTTTAAGGCCAAGGCTTAGGTTCACAAATGACTGGCTATTGTATAATGTTTCACACGGGAGTCTGGGCGACCGTACCTTGTGTTTAGCCGTCGGCCCACACTCAGGAAAGCCCGATGTATTTTGATAGCAGTGAGAGTTGAAGCTGTCAAAGACTCAGCCTGAGGGAAGCTCACCTTTTGCATTTCTGCCTGATTACGTAAATCTCTGTCACCGAACAACAAAAGCGGCAGTGTGAGGTCGTCAGCACTGTAATTACCTCCAACTTTGTCTTGGCAGATAATTTTTACATGCAACTCCAAGGTTGCAATTTACAGAATATTAACCTTTGTTGCGCACAGTGCTAATTAATGAGGTTCATGTAAGATTTATGCCTTTAGAACATGTATCCGCACAACGCCACATCCTGTAAGGTTGGAAAATGGGTGAGAGTTCTCGAGATTCTTTTTGTTTGGAGCGAGACATGCTTGAGGCAGCAATTTCCAAGGTTTTCCTTTAACTGAAGATATTTAATATAAAGTTTCAAGTATCAGTGTGGGTGGCTAACGACACAATGTGTCACTGCTCAGCCACTCTTTGCAATGAATAACACCCGTGCTTATCATCTGGTCACTTAACCCCCCCATTGTCGACAAGGATCTTTGCTGAAATTGTGTGTTTTGTTATTTCTGCCTTGACCTTATTCAACAGGTTCACGTCCGCTCGGATTAGTTTTTCTTCTGGATGTACTTAAATACAGTTCTCGTTTCTATCTGATCTTCAGTGTATTTCCTTTCAGTTTGACTCTTGACGACTTCCCCCCCTTGTTCCCATCACTCTCGTGTATCTTACTAACAGCAAAGTTCATCAAGGGGAACTATGAGAAAGTGCCCTGCAGGTTTTTCCTGTCTGCACGTTCTTGCAATAAAACCTTGAATGTCACTGTGTTAAAAATGCAGACAAACATCCAGCCATACATCACACACTGACAGACGCTGGCTCGCACGCTCAGTACGCACACAGCATAATCCCAAACCCAGCGTGACACACTAATGAGTCATATGACTGGCTATGTGTGTGTCACCACACAGATGTCAGGAGAGGCAAAAACTCTTGTTAAAGACGGATGAAATACGGGGTCAAATTACGCCTTAACTCTCCCCCTTTCTTCCCATCTAGATAAACAGGAAATCATCGTTTGCGGTTCCAGAGAATGGGAAATGAAGCCAAGCTGATCTATAATTTTGTTTATTGCAGGGCTGCATTAGGTTTTCCACAAGCAGCCTATTTTGGTTTTCTTAGGGCCTTTTGCTTTGTTTGTCAAGCTCCCCGTTGTATCTTTCCACCCACTTTTTCTTGCTGATTTTCTGTGATTATTATCACGCATCGCAGAACGCTTCACAGAGTCACCGTGTCCAAGGATGTGTTTGAGTGTTTTGCTCTTTTGTGCTCGGATAAACAACTTAGAAACCTCTGATCTGACACACACACACACACACACGAGAAAAAACCACGGGCCTGTGAGTGCATGCTACTGCGAAAGCAGCAATTATTGTACATTTTTTACCTCGTAAACACAATTATGCAAATCTCTTGATTTGGATCTCTTTTCTAACGCTTCTTTGAAAACACGCCTGGAATTTTTTTATGGGACTTCCTAAAACGGTTCACCTTGCTATTTGTTTTATAATTCACAGTCAATTAAAACAATGCTGAAAGTTTGTTTTGTTTTGCTTAATAGCATGGATAAAACAGTTAGTATATTATTTTTACCCTTTTCAGACAGATATTATTCAGAATATATTTTGAATGTGTTCATTAGCTAAATTATTGAAATGCACATTTTTCACTTTTTCTTGAGGGGATTTGCTCACCGAAGAATCCTTTTTGCTCAAGGAGAGTGTCAGAATAGTTATGTTCAAAACATTTGAAACTGAGCATGCTGTGCAGCTTCTAGGGCTCTCGATGGAAAGAGGAAATATCCACAGTTTTTGAAAGCTGTCAGCCTGCTTGTAGTACAACAGCGTGTGTACCATGGTTTCTCTCTCCAATACATACATAACTGACAAATGTCAGAAAAGAACCATTACTTATAGTGAAAACCACCCTTTAATGATGGGATAGTAGACTAAAAGCTTTAGGAATCCAAACTATAACATATAATAAGTACCCTGTCAAGATTGATGCAAAACAAGTGACATTTGACCTTTTTAGAGAGATTTAGCACAAATCTCTGGCCCCCCTCGGTCGATTTTGATGATTGACACCTCATATTAACCGTCAGAGCCAATAGAATCGAGGGGAAGTTCCTAAAATGCATCTAAACATTACCCATTGGTGAATGAGTGATGCGTAGTCAGAATACCCAAAACCGGAAGCTGTCATACACTCTCGTAGCTATCATAGCAGCTATGAAAACTCCGTTATTGACATAAAAATGGAATGATGGATTATCATTAATCATTTCAAAGTGACACAGACACATTGGATTAACCTTCAGCCACGTTTTTCTCGTTTTAATGCCATTGAACACAACTTTTGATCAGAAACAGCTAAAGGTAAGACAAATTTCCCGATTTTGCTCCATGAAGCTACGTCGTGTGTTGTCTGGCTTTGCTTCCCCTGTCGCGAGTTTTGATCGCTCAGTGATGATACTTATATTTCTGGAATCTGTGGAATCTCACTATTGCTATAGCTAATATCTTGTTTGTGCAGATCCGATAAGTAATAAAGTATTTATACCTAGAGTTCTGTGCTTAGTGCGTTAGCATTTCTTCGCTCAGGGCTCATTTAGACGCTTCTTGTGAGACTTGTGTTTTGTTTCGGTAAAAATGGTTCGTGTTGTCAGTTAGCTGAGTTTCTTCCCGTTAGGTGGGTATGACCAGGGGTTAAGTTGGGATTTGATATGTGGGGGGGCTCTGTATGGAGCTGCGAGAGGGGGGCGGAGGTCGAGGATCTCATTATTTGACCTTAAGGGATATAGGCCTACACTGTGGCCCTAAAGCAACTGCTCCATTATCTGTATCGTATCAAATGCACACATTGATGCCACCAAATGTCACAATAAAAATAGAAAGTACTACAAATAAACTAGAATTAATTTACATCTTAAATTATTAATATATATACACAAAAAAAGGTTTACAAATACCCAACCTTCAAATTGCTTTTTTAAATCAACACTGCTCTGCACACGTGCTAAAGAACATTTGTGTGGAAATCTCAATTCATTTGTAGGGCTGCGTGAGTATGGCCAAAAGTATGGGAGTAAATCTCACTGTAAACTATTTAATCATCACCAAATTCTGTGTTATTATGACCGATCATAACTCAGCTTTATGCAGACATACATTTAGCATGGTGTACAGGGCCGGTTTTTGGCATAGGCGACATAGGCGGTCGCCTAGGGCGCCAGATCTGGGGGGGGAAAAAACCTTTTTGACTGTTTGCGCTCATCCTAATTTTCAGCCTTGATGTAACAACATTCATAATTAAGTAAATGTAACACCCTTTTCACCCCGGTTACACTTTTCATTTGCCCTGTACGATGGGCGCTGTAAGTGATGAAAGTGGGGGGTGTTGGCTTATCAGGCGTCCGCAGCTCACAGCCAAAGTGGGCGTGGGAGCGAGCAAGAGAGATAAATGCAATTTATGTAAACAAATATTTCCAAGGCACTCCTTTATAATTATTGGGATAAACAGGTTAGAAATCATTCCAATGTATACTATAGGACAGTAAACCAAAAATATCGTTTAAAACTTGAGAGATATAAAAATATGCATAAATAAATGTTAACTAGGTAAAATAAGATATGAATGAACAACAAAAATAAAAGTTACATTTATTTGTTATTGGCTATGGTAGGTTATTGGTTATGTTCACATATTTGATTATTAAAATGTAAACCGATCTTTTTCATATGGGTGTTTAGAGTTGTACCCCCTACATCTAGTCTCTATAGTAATGTGGGCTTAAAGTGCACCAGATTGAAGCATTTTACATTTACACACACACACACACACACACACACACACACACACACACACACACACACACACACACACACACACACACACACACACACACACACACACACACACACACACACACACACACACACACACACACACACACACACACACACACACACACACACACACACACACACACACACACACACACACACACACACACACACACACACACACACACACACACACACACACACACACACACACACACACACACACACACACACACACACACACACACACACACACACACACACACACACACACACACACACACACACACACACACACCCTTGGCTTTCAGAATATTAAACTTGTTTGGGCAAATTCAGATGATAAATACAACTTTGAAGCTTGTAACGGCATATTTACAAGCGGAGAACGGAGTAACTTAACGTCACAGCAGGCATAACAACAGCCGGTGTTTCTCGTGAGTGTTTTCCCCGGGAAACAAACACAATACACACAAACGCAAAAATACACAAACACACACACACATACATACACAGCCAGTACCAGTAATCCAAACGAAAATATTTTCCCTCCGTACTACTTTGATCATTTGCTCCGCTAATAATCAATCAGATCGATGGATTCCAGAGAAGAGGAAACTCTGAAGGCCTTTTTCTCAAAATGATGACTCGGTGACAGTCATTATATAATGTGACATATTTTGCTTAATATTTGGAGTACAAAAACAATCCTGATATCATTAGAAAGCTAGGAATCTCCTCTTTCCAACAGTGTATACAACTCAAAATGTGTCTTCGATAGAGCAGGTCACAAATGTTCAAGACAATCCAACCTGTACCAATTAAATAGAATCAAACTTTCCTAAAGCCAAGCTCTTGTTCAGTGAGACCATTGGCATGCCAGATGGTTTGTTACACTGAGCCATCCGAGATAACAGTCATTGGAAAGTGTTTTGTAAAAGGCAGACACTTTCAAAAAAAATACTTGGCAGGTGATTGGAACAACCATCTGTCTATCACCGTCTATGAGGGGCTTCAACTGAACATCAATGAACTGTAGGCATATGGAAAGTCTTGCCAAAGCGAACTTGGGGGACGAACGGAAACATCTTTGCCATCGAGAAATATTTCAGCGCCGTTTTTGGCTTTTTTTTTTTAAAGAAATACTCAAGGTTGGATATAACTGATGACATTGCAGTGTCAACGGTACCCTTTTTAGGAGCTGCCATTGTTGCTCTGTCCTCTGATTGGTCCCCATCCACTGTCATTAAGACATTACTTGGAGCCTGACAAGATGTATTATTGTGTGATTTTGTTATTTGCAAGAATCCAGCCCCCATGCAGGGCAATGTCTACGGGTACAGTCAATCAATCAATCAATCGAAGTGTATTAGCCCAATATTAAGAATTTTACATTTTTCTCAGTGGACGTTACAGTTTGTACAGAATATGAATATGACACCCTCTTTCCTTGGTCCCTCACATCGGACAAGGGCAATACAAAATATAAAAGGGCACCAACCTGATGTGGTCAGGCACGGGCAGTCATTTATTTTTCTGGCCACCCTAGATATCATTTTATTGCATTCATTTATCACAGGTGCCTTAAAAAGGGCACTTTAGCAGGTTTTTCTTCCCAAATACTCTAGGGGCGCAATGTGGGGCAATCTTCCATTGGTCCACCATTGAGTGAGACTATGTGACTTTTAAAAATGTGATTCTTTGAATAAATAAGCATGTAAACTAAATTCACACCTTTTTCTGCCTTGTATAACAACTAGCTTTGGCCATTTGTTGGTTGCCATAGAGAGAATGAACAGGAAGGATTCCTTTAGGATATTGATAAAAAAAAAAAAAATCCTTCCCGCTGGCCATCCTCTAACTCTGGATATGAACAGTTCTCCCTCTCTAAATTCTTCACTCATGACGTTATTCGTTACTCTTACCTGGCAGGTCGCACCGCCTCGCACAGATGGAGTAGAAATGCTGAGACAGGCCTTAGCAGCTGGGGGGCTCGCTTCACGCAGAGCAATACCGAATGCAGCATCATTACGGGCGGTCACCCACCGCTTAGCAGACACACCCCGTGTCTCCTGTAACTGTGGATGAACAAAGTTGTGAAGGGGAATCACCCCGTTCGCTGCCACGGAGCGAGGCGGGGAGCGACTCCACCATCTCTGCAGTATGAGACACGCACACAAGTTTGTGGAAAATGTGAAAGACACAAAGTTGAAGGGCAACAGCTCGACTGTGCTGGGGCGTCCCTGCTGATAGACTTAAGTTGCACAAAGTCATATCCTGTAACAGCCTTCGGGCGATTCACACTGGGAGAATTCTGTCTTTTCCTTGGTCAAAAATGGAAGGTGGAAAAGAAACGAGTGCAAACATTAATATGTGATGGAGTCCCTCAGTGTTTGGTCACTCATATGCTTCACTCAGAAATAAACCCCTCCACTAAGACTTTTTGTTTGGTGCTAATTAATATGCTAACACCACAACATGATGGTTAACAACGTAAACATTATAACCAATGTACACCAGCCTTTTAGTACTGTCTTTTTGAATGTGTTAGCATGCTAATGTTAATGTGATGTTGTGTTTATGATAGTTCAAAGCCCCACTGTGCATAATTACAGCCGCTAGCATTGGTTGGAGACTCATAGTGGAGTGTTTTGCTGTTCTTTAATACCAAACAAAATACATAATAATAAACCCTTGCTGGTCTTAACGTAAAGTGCATTTGTTGTCTTAAAACAACAAAATACACTTTGATTTCATCTTGATTTTGACAGCCTAAAACCTAAGTGGACACAATTGGTATAGTGTTTTCTATGAGCACCACTGCCTGGTCTCAAAAAGCTGTTTGTAAAAAGTAAAATAAATACATAACTTAATTGAAATGCCTTCTTATGTTAACACAGCTGTTTGCCAGATGCATAAGGTTATGTAACATTTGGGACTGTGGAGGATTAAAATATGTAATACAACGAGTAAGCTTTGTTTAGCCACCAACGCAAATTCGTATTTTATGTAAAACCTTTTCTTGCAATGTATTTCACAAATAAAAATAGGGATATAACATAGAAAGAGGGCCAATTCAAGAGCGGTCTTGAATCCTTTCAAAATCCTGCAATTATTTTTCGATCTGCTGAATGATTGACCAAGGTTGAGTCTTGTTTTTTCCACCGCTGGTCTTTCACCATCCTTTAAGCTTTTTCTTGTTCCCCCGCCAATTATTTTAGATTTCTCTTTGCTGATCCTATCTCAGCAATAGCCTAAGCTGAGAAATGTAACAGAAAAAAGGAACATTTCTAGAGAAAAAGTCTCCTCTTGCTTTCTTTTAATGGTCTAACGTACTACTCACAGCAAAACATACGCCCTTCCTTTCTGTGTGCTGTAAATTGGACGAAATTAAGAATAACTATATGGAAATAACCAAACTTCTCATCAATGGTCAGTGTGTCAGTATTAAATTAAGACTGTTTAAAAAACTCTGTATCAACTTAATGTTACTACTTTAATTATTTCTTACTCAAGAGACATGCCATCCTTAGGAACAACATATTGTAAGAAGCAAACTAAAAAAAGGCACCAGATGGCTTAAATACAACATCTTTTAAACACCCTTTACGCTGTGACCTTGTTTGAACCTTTCTAGGGGGAGAGCGGCATCAAAGCAGAATTATTCCCAACACATAAAAAAAAAATAACACTTGACACTCTGAAAATACATTAAGAGTAAGACCTTTTTGATGTGGCTCCAGACGGTTTTACATTAGCAAAATTATCCACGCTATATATTCCCAAGGTAGTATCTCAATCACATACTTCTTACACTTTCACAAAGTGATAGCAGCACGGAGACCTTGATTCTAAACACCCCCCCAACCCCTCCCTCCATTGAATAGACCTTCATGTGAACATTATTATTAATTCACTATGCTGCCAGACTGCATTTTACCTTTAATACATTACAAGATTGAGCTATCTTTATATTATATATTCTGAGTGATTAATGATTGAGGAGAGGTGAGAGCATCAGCTTGGTCCACTTTAAATACAAAAATATGAACCTATGGAAAGCCTAGTTTAGAATTCCGAATGATCCGAACATTTTGTTATTGTGAACATCAAAGTGCTCCGATAGTCTTAAGACAGTATCAGAGTAGACAGAGGGGAGAACAGCAGCATCAGGGAAACCTCTGCGTAGAGTTGAGCATTTCTGACAATGCCACGGGATCAAATCTGGTTACAAACCGCTCTTAGCTTATCCTGCCTGTGTGATGGTTGCTTTTGTCTGGCCTCAAAGGCTTTTCTGATCCGTAGAGTCACCTTACCAGAGGGTGGGAGAGGGGAAAATCCTTCAGAGATGAGGCAAAAGAGAGCAAAAGATATCGACATATGCACAAACGGCAAAGAGAGCCTTGGCGGATTATTTGGAGGGAACACGTGCCGCAAGCCAAGTTTCTTTTGCCTCTTCTCTTTCGTTTTAGCTGCACGAATTTGCAACACATAGGCCCGATCACAAACCCAAACACACACACATTCCTCTTCATGCCAGACACTTTGTAGATAAAACAAGACCTTTTGAAGGTCGCCGTTGTTACAGGTGAGAGATATTGGGGCCTCTGTTTTGTCGTGAGTGTGACGCCTTGCCTTTTATCTCAAGTGATGTGATCCCTTCATGCCGCTCAGCCCCTATGTTACTAACACTCCACCTGCTCTTTGATGTCTTCACCTCTATTTGTAATAGCAGAGGATGTCACCTTACTGTCAGCAAAATACCAAGGAATATTTGGCATCCTGGTAGAGGAGGCGTTAGAAGTTTGAAGGTTGACTCCTTACCCTGAAATCAAACCTTTGCAACATGTTGTACCTTCTCTCCCAGTTTCCTGTCTGTTATTTACACTTCTATAAGGGTTTGAATCCGGGTTCAAACCCAACTGTGGCCCTTTGCTTCATTTTGTACAATCTCTCTCAGTTTCTGTCCATCTTCAGTTCTTCTATCTGGTTTGGAGTCCGGGTTCAAATCAAACCCGTTGCGCTTTGATACATGTCCTCCCCTTTCTCAGGACTTCCTATCTATGTTTAGCTCTGCGAAATCCATTTCGCAGTTCTGTTTGTGAGTCACCTGTAAACATTATAAGCTTTTGGTAAATTCTCCATTTTTGTTCATGACATTTTCCCAACACACACCTAAGGATGAGCTTGTCAGTGGGTTCATATGAAATGTCAAAGCCGATGGCAGACTGAGCTTAGTCATCGAGCTACAAGCAGAGACTCGCACGATGGTTATATTTTCACAAAACACCTCACTGTTTGGAGGTTTTAAAGTGCCAACGGGATAGAGTTGCAGTAATGTAAAACTGAAGACAATCTCTTCACATCTGTGACGAGAGATGATACAGTTTCACAGCGAACAGTGCCTGAGATCTGTTCAAACTTGACTGCCAGTCAGAATTCTCAACCTATGCTTAAGCTTCACATCACTGTACTGCTAAGATTTCCTAACTGTTGCTGGCCCTTGACCTTGTTTCTTTAGATTTCACAATTCTCAGGTTCCTTAGCAATTAGAGAGTCGTCAAGTTGTCATGTTAATGTTAGGGTTAGGGTTGCATACTTTTGTCTTTTTTTAAATAACCTGGACAAAGCTTCTTCTGTAAGTGGGTGAAAAATGTCTGATGTTTATGACTATCATAGGATTTTATTGTGAGTACATTTTCCAGGGGATTTTATTATTAAGCTTAATTTAAAGCAGGACTATGACAAATATTTTTGGAAAGCTGGTTTAACCACTATCTTATGTTGACTTATATTATCCAACTTTAGAGGGGTGTGGGTAACTGACATTCTTATTGCGTAAAGACACTTGCATAACTCACCTGGGTTGAGTCCTAAATCACTCCCTAGATTGCAAAGAAATTGTCACATTATTTGATTTGTGTCTGAAATTCTAAAATTATATATTCTGTTGAACCTGCATGTGATATGGGAAGGGAAGTCAAATCTGAATGGCTTGTTGAATCCACTTTTTCTGACCTAGAAAGCCCTTAAAGAAAGTTGCTAAGTGATCTTATTCCATGTCATTGTGTCATATTTGTATTAAATGTCCTCTTTAAGTCTCTAACCCTCAGGTTGTACAATGCTAATGTATTCCATGGAACTGACATTCAAATATCTTGGGAAATCAAAGTAAAGATTTTTTACCCTGTAACTACTGTACAGTTTTCCCTTACACTCCCTTTTTCTCTTCGTCACTTTAGAACTTTACAACATCCTGCTATAGACTCCACTGTGATTAGTCTAAATGAAGATGCAACCAGATGGCTGTCACTAATTACATGCAAGGAGGATGTTAAATGTTGTAGAAAAGTATCTTAGCATTTCAAAATAATGGCAAACCTGTCTTCTTTGGAACATGAGTTATGACAGCAAGCATAAATAGACCATGAGACAATGCAGCTGTGAATAAGAGATGGTGTAAAGTGTCGACCTATGTCACTTAAAAGTCAAACCAAAGTGCTTTAAACCTGCATTCTTTGTAATGGTAGGCCGCAACACATTGATTGTATACAGCAGTGGTTCTCAACTGGTGGGTCGCGACCCAAAAGTTTCGAGTGGGTCGCAGATGTGTGAGTGAAGAAAAAGAAAATTGAAAGAAAATTCATTCTTTTTTTTTTTCAAACTTTTATTTTGAAGGCCCGATTTTCTAACGTTGCGCATGCAGTCGGTGTTGGACTGGAAGTACTGGAGACCATAAACTGTTTTGAAAACTTATTTTCTCAATAAAACATCTTTGCTGATTTTTCGAGTCTTCTGGCCAATCAGAATCAAGATTGTTGCCGGAAGTCCCCACGGAGAATAACTCTGCGGTAGAACTATTCTTTATACATCCATGGGTACAACTTCAGATAAAAATGAACACATAATGAAATATGACCCCCGGTTTGATGATTGACAGGTCACATAACAATGGGAGCTATCTACCCTTACCACAATTTAAAGTAATTCACACAGACTATCTCCTCTTTGCTCTTCTCTCTGTGAGGAGCAGCAAGCTGTCAGAACAAAGTGAAAAACAAACAATGGCATAACATATTATTAATATGTCGGGTTTTAATACATTTATTTATTTTCTTCTCAGAGTGTACCAGAATGTGTAGTTTGTTAGTATTTCTAAAAATCTCCTGGGGGAGAATCCCCCCAGACCCCCCTTCTGGGGTTGGGTTTTCAGCATGTGTGCCTTTTTCTGTTATACAGTTCATCTTTGATTCCATCATACTTTAGTTCTGTGAAGGGATACAAGGGATGCACTGTACTTCACTTTAATTAATATCGTATGCTGAAAAGCGTACGATATTACAGCACGATTTTTTGTTGAATAGATTTGAGTGGTTCAAAATGTCGGGTCGCGATTTATTGACAAAGGAAAAAGTGGGTCCCGAGGCCTGACCAGTTGAGAACCACTGGTCTACAGTATGAGAACATTGCTTCTCCACATTTGATTTATATCCACAGTTAAGTATGTATATGGTCAGAATATGGTTGTCTAACTTGTTATTGACAGATTTATACCACTGTTGTGCTGTAATGGGGTCCGTGTTTCAGTCTTGGAACTTGCATAGCGTAGTTACAGTTCATGAAAGTTATTTTATCATGTTGGTCACCCAAAAAAAAAAGAAACTCCTGAAACAGCGTTTGCTTATATCAGCTCCACCAAGCTTGTCACCTATGGTTAAAAAAACAAGATGACTACAGAAGTCCAAGCTTTAAAACAGTTCATAGTTAAATGGTTGATGTCCTGCTTACTCCGTATATAAAGTTAATGGTTAGTATGCTTCTATGTGTAAAATCAAAATGCTCTGAAAATGCTTTTTTTCCCATTAATACTTAAAACAGTAGTACACGGCATTCTTTTTTCTGCTTTCTGTGACTTTTAGTTGTCACAGTGTCAACAGAGAAACAATTGAACCAAGTTGTTTTTATGGTAATTTATTCTAATTGTACTATTTCTGGAGAAGATGTGTCACTTGCACAATCATCCCTCACATTCACTTTAGCAGACAAAAAAGAAAAGGGACCACTTAGGTAGCATCTAGGGTAACTCCACTAAGAAATGGTATCCGTCAGTGTACAGCAACTTCAGTCACTGTGCCAAACAAGCAATCCTCTTGACGCCTAATTAAGACACTTGTGCATGTACTCCAGCACATATAGGCCAATGCAGCGCTTTTCTAATGCCCTCAACTTCCTCAGAGTGTATTGTCTTCTTTGTGGCAATTAGCGGTTTAGTGTACTGGAATCCTGGGTACATGTGGGAGGAACTGACTCGCTTCATCGCAACAGGAGGTCCGAGCCAAACAACATAATGTCTGGCTGTTTTATTGACTATACCAAAAGGCATAAATATAAAGTCGTAGGATCCCTGTATTTTTTTATGCTCTCTTATTTCTGGCTCTTCTAACAAATATGTTCACAAAAACTCCAAGATATAAAATAGTAATGAGCAGCAGATAATAAGAAGCAACTTTTGAGAAATAGGACCAAAACATAAAGCACACAAAACTTTTTTTTGTCACTTTTTCCAACATTTGTGTAATTTACTGCTAATTCTCTGTTGAGGTTTCTTTAAATTGCAGTCAGGAGGCACCACAAAGTGGTGGCAGTAGCATGGCAGCATGTTCCTGTCTCCAGAGGTGGGAAGTAGTGGAGTACAAATACTTTATTACTGTACTCAAGTACATTTTTCTGGTATCAGTACTTTACTCCATTACTTAATTTTCTGACAACTTTTGACTATTACTTCTTACATTTTTAACACATATACCTGTACTTTCTACTTCTTACATTTTGAACACAGGCTGGTTCCTTTAGTTTTAATCTGTGTTTGGTGGCGTGATCATTATTATTTAGAGTCATTGCGTGCCTATTGATTTGAACATGATCCGTGTATCCATCATTTCCTGGTCTTCTCTAAAGAAGAGGGACCAATGAAAACGTTGTCATGTTGCCGTTGTTCAGCATGGAAACATTCATTAGCTAACAATGACATTATTGTTCTATTAATATAAAGGGAGGTCAGGTACTCTTTAAAACAGATGGTAGCCCAAACTTCTTTACTTTTACTTGAGTAAAGAAGTTTAGTCAGTACTTCAACTTTTACCATAGTATTTTTAAACACGAGTATCTGTACTTCTACTTGAGTAAAGGATGTGTGTACTTTTGCCATCTCTGCCTGTCTCCTTCACAACAGCAGTGATTAAAGAGCAAGCTCTCCTGCTTATTAAGCAACTAATCCTCGTGCCCTTTTGGGCTGTCAGTCCAAACAGATGAGCTTGCAGGTCAGGGAGATTCATCATGGCACGATCTGTGGTCATTGCTATTTGTTCAACTCAACTTACAGTATCAACCGAAAAGGTGTTTGTGGGAGGAATTATCTTACCAATACTAAATAATACCACATCTGCCCTTTTCCATTTAAGTTTCTGATGGTTAATTAAATAATATATGCAGTGTGAAATTGGTCATGTGTAGTGATGCACCCACAGATTATTATAACCATCTGCAGTGGCCCTCAGCGGAACAATGCTTTCATTCTCATTGTTTGGTTTTTATGGCTACTCTCAATGTGCTCATCAGCATTGTGTTCGGCAGCAGCAGGCAGCTGTTTTTAGCAACAACAACAAAAAGAAATTCTGATAAACCCACTGTATGCTGGCTGTCAAGCACTTAACAGCTGACGGACAAAGTTAGCGACGAGGTGGTAAACATAGTGAAGCCTGCAGACGATAAAGAGTCCACATTTTTCCTGGTGGAGACCAAAACAGAGCTTAAAGACGAATAACTAACTATTGGAATAAATAGAATTTCCAAGCAGGAGTTTTTGGGGATAAATAGATCACATATTTGAAGTAAAATAGTTACTTTTTCGCCTTTTGTGAAAGTGACACATTTATAGCTTTTAGCCTCGCTAAGGAGCCATAAGGGATTTCCTTGAAAGAATGTGAAAAAATGGTGTTGTGCAATTCAAAGTTTGTATTGATACAGCTCCAAATCCCACATGACCATTCAAAGTCTTAAAACTGAGTATCAACTAAGAAATTGTTTAAGAAGTCTGAGAACCAGATCCCAAGCTCATAAAACAGAAATGGTACTTGGAGAAACAAATATCTCAATTTCCTTCACCATTAAACAGAATTATTTAATGAAAATGAAAAAATAAAATGAATAAACTTGTGTTTTTTTGGTCTATAAAGGTCTCTTGTGAATATTTATTGTTATTTTTAAGTAATTTCTCAATATCAGAATCATTGAACAGAGGCAAAAATATGCAAAACACAATTTTGAATTGTTTCTTTCATTAATCGCTCCATTTTGAGAAGAAGTCCACCATCACAGTGGGTGTTTCTCAATGTCGAGGAAGGCTGCTCCAGAGCCACTATTTCAAGCATACTACTTCATCGAGTGCCGCCGAAGGACTGTTCCAATGTCCAGCATACTTGGAATTCGACCGAGCCCGGCGTACTTCGTAGCGAGAAATTTCGAGGCTGTACATGTGTAGACTCCGCGGTCTTAAAATCCCCACAATGCTTTGCGCACGGACCAATTTCCCCAAATCTGTGGCGGAAAATGTAAGGCGGGGCCTCTCATATGATGCACACCTGCACACTTGCTCGCCTGTTCCACTCTTTGTTTTCCGAATGCCAGGAAGGATTTGTGCCCAGCTTCTGAAGCAAGTGACTCGGAAGACATGTGCTACCAAGCAAGCGTCCTCGACATTGAGAAACACCCAGTATATCTTTTCTGTTTGAGGCAAAAGTGTTCTGATGGGCATGAACCCTGAATAAAGGGCGTTGTCACACCGTGATTGGCCGAGAGCAGAAGTGCACTCAGCTGCCCTTGATTGTTAATGAGGAGCCGGTCCCCACCCCTTGCACAACAGGTGATCTGAATAACCTTCCAATCAACTCAGGGGAATATACGATTTTAATATATTTATAGTGTATATTCCTTTGGTAGGAAGTTGAGTATTTCCAATGATTCATAATAATGTTCTTAATAAAGTCTAGGGATTATCAAAAGAAAGGGCAATGTTTCTTCAATGTTGTGAGCATTAACCTTCATTGTATTAGGGAGGAGGCTTAAATGTCATCTACCTGACTAGATAGCACTAGAGATAATATATCTATATAAAAAAATGTGTTCATGTCAGTTCAAGTGAGCTAATCCGTCACTATACTGTCATCTCTTTTGCTTGTGTTTGAAGGGACTCTCTCTATGTTCAGCGCGTATAATAAACTGAGCCGAGATAAATCACCAGTGAAGCTAAAAGCACTCATTACTCGCCCCGGGGGAGGTTGACAGACACTGGCAATTGGTTGAAAAGGCAACCTAAGTGAGGTTTGATTGTCACGGGGATAATGTTTCATTTCTTTTGTTGCTGTGCAGTGAATGACCTCTTACCCTTTCAAAGCCCTCTCCTAAATCAGTTGCTGTGATGTGGATCACATTCCTGGCTGTTTACATTATCCCCCCTTTGCCAGACGCTGCCACCAGCCTTTCACACCTGTCCCGTCACGTCCACGGAAGAGAAACTGTGATACATTTTGGGAACAGAAAGGCCTTTGTGTATGTGTGTGAGAGTGTGTGTGTGGTGAGAGCCGAGCTTAAATGCGCAGACATTCACACAAAGTCAGAATTGCCCACATGCCACGGCTTACACACAGCTGAGAGATGGCCCACACAGAAACACAACGACACACATATTCGCACACACACTCAACTGGCTGTCAAAATGTCACAAGAGTGAGTTATGGAGCTGGTGGATGTGTCGGAACACGCTGGGGAAGATTCCATTGCTGTAAGAAGTGATAAATGAGGAAGAAGCCAGAAGTAGAAACTCCACACACCGACAGAGACGCCAAAGTTTGCTCACCGGAGAGCCAAAAAGGCAGATATGTGCTGTCACCTCAGGGCCATCCTCACCCAAGTCATACATAAACAGTGAGCTTTACAAAAATCTGGATGGTCTTATTATATCAAAAAGTTTTATTTTGCTAACTAGACTTTTAAGGCCACGGAAACTTGGCAATGAAGTGAGGAATTAATCTATAACACTGACAGTGGAGTTTGCTTGGAAATCTAAAAAAAATGATTATCCAGGGAACGACATTGTTTGTGTGTCATTCAAATCTAATCACTCCGTCTACACATTAGGCGTTTTTAATTTGTCACTCCCGAACACATCTGACGGAGCAGATGCGCTTCTATTTAATCAAAGATGTATGTCATTATCGCGACACACCAAATTACTTTGTTTCAGTCTGATCATATAATTGCATATTGTTTTACACAAACTTTCTTTCTTCTTAACAGTGAATCGGTATGAGAAAATTCAGCTATAAAGAGTTGTTTTTCATCATTTATATTTTCTCTCTACTATGAAATTGAACAGCACTTTTACTCAGAAAGGATTTCCCTTGTTGATTGTTTCCAAATGATCTAACTTGAATAGCCTTGATGATTGCACAGGCAAGATCTTCAACTGCATTATTATTGTTATTGTAGGAGTGCATTGTTCCAATATAAGAAAAACTGCACTCAAATTCAACAAAATTGGAGCTGCTCATATTGTTGCAAACATTCATCAGTAATATCTACAAAATGGTGATTCAAACACGTTTAAATGACAATCACGAGCTCAAGCATTCCTGCCACCACAATTAGTTTTCATGGCTTGTTTTATGTGGTTGTCCAATTAGTGTTGATGATAAATGTAGCTGATTGTAGCGATACATTCTAATAGTGGGGAGTTCTAGAACGACTCAAATATTTTTGGTCTTTCTTCATCCAGCACCATCATTTAATGTGAAAGAGACATTGTTGGAGGAAAGGAATAACTACAGATTGGATATTCTTGCGTAGCTAAAGGGCGTAATGTAGATACCTCCCAACAACAGAACGTTCTTGTTCTCATAGCTTGCTAACTAGCTACATTTTAAACCGCAAAAATGGTATTCCAAAATAAGAGTGCAGGGAAAGTTATGGATGAGGAAACGTTTTACAGTGTTTCAGCTCAATCATATATCCAGCTGTATTTATCTTAGCCAAAATATACTCACCAAAGATAAGCATTCAATGATTTGGTCACATTAGCTAGCAAAGCATTAGCAAGCTAGCATAAAGGCATCCTGACACATGTAGGCACTAAGAGCTAGGAATCTTTTGTTTCAACATTTAACATGCACATCTCTTTAAGCATTAACGTTTTAAAATCCATTTCTAAACCGGAAAGAAAAAGAGCCATTTCGAAACTCTCATGAACTGGATTCAAGCTAATGTAGCTAAGTATTATTGATTCAAAAAATTCAGTATGAACATTTTAAAATTACCTTTTATCTCCTACACGTGTACACCCACTGCCACGTATGAACCCTACTGACGTAAAACACACATTACTTTATATTACACACCCATTACCCTGTTATCTTGTCTTTTCTTACTCTCTGTTCCTCTCTGCTATATTCCCACCCCACAGCCATCCATTGAACCACACACTCATCATATTCATCGCTGCCCACACACACACACCTCACAGCAGTGCACGCAGCCCGCATCACCGCCGATCCATTTCTCATCGTCCCCACTCAACGCCCGGGATATTGGACTAATGGGTCTGATAGCACGCCCACTGCTATTGCAAGAATCACCGGGTGTACTGTAATAAAGAATTATCTACGTGTGAGGAGGAAGACATTTAGTGAGCGAGAGAAAAGACCGGGGAGATAGACGAGGGTGAAAACAGATGGTGAGAGGAAGAGATGACGGATGAAACTGACGTGCTGAGAGATATAGAGATGACAAGGCCAGACTGACAGGAAGCTCCAGCAGAAGGGAAATGTGAAAGTGCATTTCACCGTAGTCGCACAACGCTGCTTAGCTGTCAGCACCCGTGGTGTACAATCTAAACATCAGGATCCTTTGATTGTGACATTTTTGTTTCTTTTGTCTCAGCTCAAAGTAAGTGCTGTCGGACGAAATGAAAGCGTCTCAATAGGAGCTTGGGTAAAAACATCGTCTCGAAGGTTGCATGGAATAGAAAAGAATTGTCTGGTCCGACTCCAGCTTTTAGAAATGTGTATACCGGAGCGTGAGTGATTTAAGCGCCTTCTTCCCACATGCTGTTATTACCCTTCCAACACTGAAATATTGCCTTCAAGATGGCAACAGTTTCTCCACCTGGCTTTTATTTTCAGAGACTCAGATGAGATGATGGATTTTTGTCTGCTGGAGAAATAACTGTTTCCCTTGAGCTCCTGAAAATGAATTATTCTAGGCGTTATGCTCACATGCCCGTATGCATTGTAGGAGGCAGTTATTGGATTATTGGAAAATTACATTTCTGCGAAACGCACTTATTACAGAATAAATTAGCACTGCTACAATTTCCTTTTGTGCGTAATCCCCCTGATTTGATAAATGGTAATTATCTTAACGCACGTGAAATGAAAAAATGGGAAACAATAGTGCTGAGGGACGGACATTTGAGCCTGGGAAGAAAATGTATAGGAAAAATGATTTTGGAGTGTATCTATATAAACAGGGTCCTATAAAGGTCTATGTTCATAAACACACTTTTTTTTTGTACTTTCTTTTATTGGAATGTTTCAAAAGAGCTATATAAACATGCAAATCAATACATTTTAAATTCAGAAATCACAAGAAATGATAGTGTTACCTTGTAACCCCATGCAATTTTACACAAAGTTTACAAAAAAGTACATTTTGTGGTTATAATATAGTACACTATATTACGTGTAAATAATACTTATTAAAGTGTTATGTGATGAATGTAATAGAAATACATTTTTATTTGATTGGAAAACTTGTACCCTTTAAGAGGTCAACTTTTAAAAGTTTTATAAAGCTGGAAAACGTTGGACACTGGGAACTTTGGAACAAACACAACATCTTTTACTAATGAATAAAGAAACCGGAATCAAAGAGCTCGGTCTCCTCTGATGAAAAATATTCCTCCTCCACTCGAGTATAACTGCATTTTTTTGTTTTTTCTAGTGAATCTGTGAGCACATTTTCTCTCTTCCTAAAACAGCCTGTTCCTGCTTTTTTCCATGTGCCAGCACAAACTTAAAACTTCAATGTCTCATTTGTGCTATTCATTAGGGCCTATATCATATACATTTCCTTGGAGAAAAATGCAAACAGAATTCAAGCTAATGAAAACAGCAAACATCTGCAGCTGTGATCTCTTTTAACCCTTAGATGCATAAGTGGGTCTTTTTTGACCCGGTGAGGTGGTTTTCTTGAAGTATCTTTGTAATTACATTTTTTTATCAATTCATATTCCAGCTATTCCTCAAAAACATGTTTTGGATATCATGCCATTCACATTTTTAATTTACATTTTAAGAAATTGTAGTTTTTGTATTACTACCCCAAGCTTCCATAAGTGGGTCAAAAATGACCCGCATGCATTTTCTATGAACCTTTGATTCTTATCACCTGTGGCTGTGGAATACATTCACTGTAGACCACACAGACTACAATACATCACAAATGACACCTCTCAGGAAGATTATTTTACACAGCAAGACCTGATACCTGTCAGTCTAATAATAATAATACATTATATTTGTATAGGGCTTTTCAAGGACTCAAAATCGCTTTACAATATAAGGGAAGGTTAGGGTGGGGGGTATAGGACTATCAAACTTGATCAACCGGCATTGATTGATGGGGGCCCTGCTGAAAAAACCAGCTAAGACCAACAAGTCTTGACCACTGGTCACAGTGGTCTAGCTGGTCAGGATAGCTGGTTTGGTCACAGTGGTCTAGCTGGTCACCATTAGCTGGTCGGGATAGCTGGTTTAGCTGGTAAAAGCTGGTGGTCACAGTGGTCTAGCTGGTCACCATTAGCTGGTCGGGATAGCTGGTTTAGCTGGTGGTCACAGTGGTTTAGTAGCTGGTCACCATTAGCTGGTCAGGATAGCTGGTTTAGCTGGTAAAAGCTGGTGGTCACAGTGTTCTAGCTGGTCACCATTAGCTGGTCAGACTTGTATGATCTTGAGTAGAACTTTAGCTGGGATTACTTGATGGTTAAGCTGGTCATATATGATGATGAAACACTCTCACCCAATTGCAGTAGCTCAATCTATCATTTCAGATCAGAGCACCTACCTTACCAGAAAGGTACCAGAATGTATAGAATGTATTGTCTGTAAATAAATACTCATACATCAAATGATGAAAAAGAAAAATGTATCAAATTTAGTTTTGAACATTCACTGTGATTGGGTCTATTATCCACGCAATACACCATATTACATTTTTTTCTTAATTTACATTATTTAATTTCATATTCTGTTCTTGTAAATATCATATTCTATTATATTAAATGTATATAAACTTTTTGCACTACTTTTTATTTTGTATTTTATTGTATATGTTGCATTGTTGGAGGAGCTCAGGTCAGAAGAATTGCATTGACATTTCTACACTGTAGCTGCTGAGCATATGAGAATAAAACCTTTGAATCTTGAATCCAACTCTTTTTTCAGTGGAAAATCCTAAATTGTAGGATACTTTGGCCATAATAATGCTTTATGATTACATTTCTAGTGAGAAGTGTATATTTTACTTTCAGAATCTACCTCCAGTGGATGTGTAGGATCTACACAGGGTATATGCAGGAATCCTGAAGTCAAATTGAATACCTTTTAAGACCTTTTTTAAGACCCTTTCCATACATTTTAAGACCTCATCGCCACTTTGAGTTTTAACCGGTTACATTGGCAACACACTTTACCTCACATTTACTATATACAGTATTGATTGTCCTTCCTCCTTATCTTCCAACCATTTGGACGCAAACTTGCATTTCCCCATAACGATGTTGTTTAACAACCGGCGTAAACGGACCTTCGCGCGCTATCAAGCAGTGAGCGTGCGATGTCCTGTTCAGATGACGTCAAATCCAACGGGATGCCATAAATAAACTACACAGAATCACACTACACACCTACGCAATGATTACATTCAGGCACACTGTAGAATACAACCTCTTTGGACAATTTATATACTTATTGAAAACAAGCTACAACATGTAATACCTTGGAAAATGCCGTTTAATACTTTTTAATAGCCTTCATTTTCGCTAAATTGATTTATCAACTTTTAATACTTTTTAAGAACCCGCAGACACCCTGCTACAGTATGATAGATATATTACTTTACCCCCGGAAGTATGTATTGTCATTCTTATTGTCGATAAATTGAGGGATATACGCTATATTTTATTAACACCAGTATGTACTTTATACATCCACCTCGAGTGTTTGTCTCTGCACCGGAAATAATTTAATTTTAAAGTTCAACCGCATATTATATAGACTATATATAGCGCCACACCTGCGTAACACATGGTGCCTCTTGTCTGAACAATCTATTCTTGTCGACTTGCAGCCTAAATACAAACATAACTCCACTCTCCTACCACTGCTTACCTCTAATGAGTCTTAGTAGAACTAGTGTCCGAGTCATGGGGTCCAGAACTGACTGAAGACATGTGGAACAGAGTACATGCATGGTTCGATGTACAGGGAACTGGAACTTTGAACAGGTGTTTTCATCTTTTCTGCCTGAAGATTCACAAGCTCTTGATCAGGTGTTTGATGTGGGCTGGCATGATCCTTTCTGCAGCGATAAATAAAGAAAACAAAGAAAAGATTATTAATAATAGTAATGATGGTAACAACAATAATATTAGTATAACTATTTATAGCACTTACACAATTGCAAAGTGATTCTCCCAACAAAAATAAAGAACAAAACAATACCAACAATAAAAAAACAAATGATTATAGGAATGTTAAGAGACAAAGAAATTATAAACATTCTGATAGGCCGACTACAAAAGGTAGACTCAATGGCTCTTGATGACATCAATGCGCAGTCCCAATAGATGCTGTTGTATAAAAATAAATAGATTTCTTCTATTTTGTGTTGGATGATTTGTTTTATTGATTGCTGATGGATGTATATATATATAGGGTTTATTGAACAGCAGTAAAGCATTACGTTGCTAAATTAACTATTAACTACATACCGCTTTGTTTCAACCACTGCCGTCCCCCCGTGTCCCGCCCTCTCTGTCTGTCTGTGTCTGTTTCAGTTTAGCCAGCAAGACTGCTGGTAGACCAGCATAAATACCAGCTTCACCAGCATCCAGCTTAACTACCAGCTAAAACCAGCATAGACCAGCATAGACCAGCATAACATCCATGCTGGTCTATGCTGGTTTAGCTGACCAGGCTGGTCTTGAACCAGCCAGAACAGCCTGGCCAGCTTGTCCAGCCTGGTAAACCAACTAAACCAGCCTAAAACCAGCCTAAAACCAGCCTAAAACCAGCTAAAACCAGCTAAAACCAGCAACCATCTATGCTGGTTTTTTCAGCAGGGGGGTGGGCTATGAGTAGACAAGAGGAGAAGAGATGAGTTTTGAAAAGGGACTGAAATACTGTGAGGGTCTCAGAATAGCGGAGATCTTTGCATCAATATGTTAAAAAAAAAGATTCTAAAATTCTAAATAGTGAAAAATAAAATATAAAATATTTCCAGTGTGAACCAAAATATAATACTAAATATTATACAAGTGATTTTTCTTAACCAAAATGACAAAAATGGCATAAAAACAAATATTATTCTAATACGGGTCCTTTTTGACCCACTTATGGAAGAGTGTAGGGTCCAGTCACTCGTGCATCTAAGGGCCCTTACACACCGAGCCGATTTTCGGCGTCGATAGATGTCGGGCCGTCGATGAGCGTCGTGACGCCCTACTCAGATTGGTGTGTACTGCACCGTCGTGTCTTTTCGGCCGTGCCGACACCTTCCGCCGCCGATTCGACATGTTGAATCGGGAGGCCGTCGGCCAAAGAAATCACTCTGATTGGCTGTTCAGCTTAGCGAATCAGTGCATGAGAAGCGAAACGGAAGTGAGGGACCCAAACAAACTATTAAGAAGGCAAATCTGAGATTTCATTTAACTCCAGCTCTCGACACAGGTTCGGGAAAGCCCCATGAGCTTCTCGCTGTAGAGTGAAAATGGAACGCACACGCTATTTGTTGTTTGTTTATATCGCGCAGTCTGTTCTTCTTCTCTCGGTGTATCACGCAGTCTGTCTTCCGGTTGTTGCCTCTTTTGAATGACGAATAAACACTACCGCCGCCTGGTGGTAAGGAGAGTTATTGCCGCATGCGCAGTTCGTACGTGCTATTTGGCCGTCGGCTAAAGTCTTTGCGGTGTGTTCCAGTGCGAAACATGGCCAAGACACAGGAGACGTGAGGCGACGACGTGAGGCGACGACGTGAGGCGACGACGTGAGGCGACGTGAGGCGACGTTCTGTCGGGACGTGTTCTTTGGTGTCAGTTTGGTGTGTAAGGACCTTAAGGGTTAACTAAGGCCAATAAGAAGAAGAAGAGGAGAAAAAGAGACAAACAACAGTTAAATGCCTTAAATCTTCAAAATGCCTCACAAACAAATGCCCTGTTTATGGATTAATTATTCATGCACGACTGACTTGATTGCTACAAGGAGCAAACACAGCATTCTTTAAGAAAAATCTAATTTGGGCATGTTTTTCAGCACAGAAGTTCCCAGATAAGGTTTCAGCTTTCCCCCTAATCAGCTAATGTTAGATCGCTTTAATTTGCCAGCCTTAGATTTCTATCACTTTCGAACTTTATGTGTGTATTTACTATTCCTCCATAGTAATGAACATGTCAGCAACTTGCAATTAAGCAGAAAGGTTCACAGATGGGAGTAGTTAATTAACTATATAGAATTAAAATGTGTTTTCTGTGCTGCACTGAGAAGAAAGAGACGGGACTTGAGATGTTTGCAAGGGTTTGATGGTGTGATTTTGCGCAGGGGTTATGTGCACGCTAATATAAAACCATGTATTCCTGTGTATAATTGGAGTCATGGTTGTCTTTAAAAACTCTTGAGTATTTTTTTCCCCATTAATGCTTCATTAATCTTTTGTTGCTGATGCATTCGGGTAGATATTCCACACTTGTCGTATCGGTTCATTCACTGTTGAGTCTGTGGAGACGCATGGCATAATAGACTGAAAGGTTAGCTAGAGGAGCAGCGAGAGCCATGTTTCACTTGAGGCACTACCTTAAATTGCTGGTATTCATCAACTTAAGTGATGAGTCTGCATGATGAATGGTCCCTCATTAATATCATCATGCTATTAGGCTGCGTCTCCCTCACTGTGCTCTTCGTAGAATATGTGCATGTACTCACTCGCTTGTGCTTTATGTGGATCTATTCTCTTCGTATCCTTTTCCCTCTGAAATATGCAGTTTACCATTTGCAAATCCTTCAGTCCCTCTTTGTTTTCCTCTCTTTCTATGCCAACAGTAATATATCCAGAAGTTTGAAGGCTTATCATCGGCCAAAACCCTGCACAGTGATTTAAAATACTCAGGATTTTACACCTCTGGAAAGTTATACATCTTTGTTCACAATATTAGGAAAAAGGTAGAATTATGGTGTCCATGTTAGTAAATAATGTAGGCCTACCTGGACTTCTGCTCTTAATGGGGCCATGATATATGTGGATTGGGATCCACATATTTCAATCGTATTGCTCTCCTCTAAAAACTGAAAGCCTTTAAAAAAAAGAGTTGTGCAGTCAAACTAGCTGTTCGCCAAAAAAACTGACGTTCTAGCCAGAGAATAACCCTCCAACCAATCTATCAGCAAATCAATAGTCCAAGCTAATGCTATAAGGATAAGGAGCAGCAAAGAGTGTTTTAAGCTATCAACATGCTTCAAAAAGCACACAGAGAAACTTTGGGCTTAAAACTTGATGGATACGTTGACATTTTCAGCTGGCGCATTTTAGCTAGCGGCTAGCTTAAACCTAGCTTAACAAACCAGAATCCCACCATCTCGTAGTACTTTTCTTAGTACTCTATTATAGGTTCTGACCAGAGATGGGGTCGTTACTAAAAAAAAGTAATATATTACATATTACATATTACTTTAAAAAAAAGTAATATATTACACTACTTCGTTACTCTCTACATAAAGTAACTCGTTACTTTACTCGTTACTTTACTCGCAGGGCCGGCCCGCCCCTCCCTACAGGCAGATCACGCAGACTGCTAAAGTTTCAAATGTTCTCTTTAGTTCAGTTTCCATTGTCGCATAAGACTGATCCAGATAGCTCTGACTATGGCTGTCCTCTGTCTCCTGCTATCTGTATTTTGCGCAGTATATCTCTGAACGATGCAATGGTGATTCCACTGTGCAAATGGGCAACATTACCTCTACTACAGTATGAAGGATGCTACAAGCCTGTCCATCTCTGCTTTGGTTACCGGTCCTCCAAATTCTAATTTGTGCCGCTTCGGAGTCGGCGGTGGCGACTCACAACATCCTCACTCTGGGCCCGGGGGTCCGGTCCTTAGCTATTAGCTTCACCTTAGCATGTGTTCTTTGCAGGTGTTTGTTGAGGTTTGACGTGGTGTTTGCAGCAGTGTATAACAGCTTCTGGCCTGGACACAGTTTGCACCTCACCGTCACATTCCTGTCTATTCTTCGTTACTTTGTAACGCGTTACACCCAACTCTGGTTCTGACAGTCATTAAAGTACCCTTTTCTGATCAAAAATCTGTTTATTAAGCTTCTACAGTGCACAACTGAGGGTGTACATTACAACTTAAAGAGATGCATACACAATGAATATGCTATCATTTAGCAATGGAAGGCAAAGTATTAGACTATACAAATGAGGCACTAGTTGTCACTCATTATACGTACAAAGAAACTAAGTATTAGCATTAGAGTACCTTTTTAAAGCGCAGTTGAACCGATCTAGTACATAATACCAGGGTGGAAGCTACCAGAAAACAGGCGGCCATGTTGGAAGCTACTGTTAGCAGCAATGTTGGTAACACACCACCTTGGAAGAAGACACACTTACTATGATAGTAGGCCATATTTGCATCATTAAGTGAAACCAAGTCAAGAAAATGTCTAAACAAGACAATTAACCAATGCAAGGACTCAGTTCTCTCAATCGGATAAGATGCATTCTGCCTCTCAGTACCTCTGACCTCTCACACACAAACACGCCTAATATACCTTTCAGAGTAGATTTATTCCGTCCAGATATATAACCCATAGACCTCTTCGGCTACAGACGTCCTCCTGCAGGAGTGCTCTGAGCAGATGTTCTTGAACCCTCACAGGTTGATGCCTTATAATTATGGATATAAACAGATTGTGCACATGGTTTAACCTGCCATGGGTGATGAATGGCAGCCTAGGCCTGCTGCATACACTGCCACTGCCAGAATGGAGTCCTTTTGGCCACACAGGGTCAACTGCACGAGGAGGATTTAATGAGGGGGGGCATACAAACAGCCTGGGTGTCCATCTGTCCGCTTGCCCTGCTTCTACATGTCACACATTTGTGAAGATGGTAGCAGTGCTGGACCAGTGGGGCTGCTCACTGAAGTGTATAAATGCATCACCAAACAGCTCACTTTACCTGAGTTAGTCAAGGTAATGCAGAGGAGCTTCCAAGTTCTTCTAAAAAAAGAAGACAGAAGGTTTGAGGCTTGTTTCTGAAGCTGTTTTGTCCCATGAACTGTTAACAAATGTGTTGACAGAAAATGTAATTGTCCTCCACACCCTGACAGTATGCACATGATGAAAATGGTCTGTTTCCCAAATCATGTTGGATTCAGTTTAAATTGAGGAAAAACCCTCAGCTAATTAAAAAAGTATGACTTTGAGTGCCATAATCACAACTAGGAGGGAATGGCTCTTATGTATGTAGCTGAATATGAGTGTAAAAAGAAAAATCATTAAAACAATTCAGTTTTATGAGGACAATTAGTCAAACCCCAAACCACAGTTACGATCATAAAAACGTCCGCTCCATCAAGTCATCTGGCTAATGTAACCATTAATTGTTAGCAAACTACAGATGGCCTTTACAAGCCTTCTTAGAGTGATGACTAAATAATTATTTGAAAAACAAAGTTGTAATAAACTGAAATTAAAACTTTAAATAAAAGAAAATGTCTGTGTGTTCATAGTTTTTAGTTATACTGTAGTCATTACCAGTGGCGAGCCGTGACTTTTATACCTTGACCCTCTGACCCCCCCCCCCCTTCCCTCGAAAAAAAAGAAGAAAAAGTAGAGTTATTACATCACAGCGTATACTTCTTCGGAATATCAAAACAACGGCCCAGGGTGCAAAACGTATCAATGACAGCGACCCTCTACCACACAAAACACCATTTATATAAACACCTATCATGACAGGGCACCCACAGCCAAGTAACAATTACAAATTAATTAAGTTGGCACGGCGGCCCACATTGAAAATTACTTAGGCCTTAGGATGATCAAATCACTTAAACACAAAGTTCATCCTCCTGTCCTTTTGGATGAAGTACTTGACGGCGGGTCATGCAGCTGATCCTTTGCCACTCCAGTTTATCATTGTAACTCAATCTTGAAAATGACTCGGTTAATAATTTCGCAACGATATCATCACTATCACTGACATGAGCCATCATGAACGAACTTATGCTAATCATAAATCTATCGATTAGACTTATGATTCGAAAATTATAAAAGTAGGGTAGACATGTGGATATTATCCGGCTGAACAAAACGTGCATTTATATAACAGGTTCGTTTTCCACAGACCTTATTTCGAAATATTTTCCAAAATCCTATGGAGAAATCCCATTGCTTTTTTGTCGAGGGAACCCATGCGCAGCTTACTCCAATTATACACAGGAATACTTACTTTTAGGACGCGTCACTGCACCACTCTATACACATGCATAAACTTCACAGCGGGCGGAACTTGTCATAAAGTCCGCAAAAATAAAGCCCACCCATTTAGAGGGAAGATTTGATTGGTCAATTGTACTGTCATTTGACATTACTCTCTCGTTGAGTTACTGTAGCTGGCCCTCTGTGAATTTACAGCAGGACCACCAATCAGCTCCTGTCTTCACAGTAACTCGCAGAGACGAGCTTCTTTCATTTAACCCTTCACATTCCAATAGAAACTGAACAGGCTGATTCGAAGGATTTATTTCTTTGGAAAAGTTATTTTAAATACAATTAAATCAAGTTATTTTGATAAAACTAATGAAAAATATAACTAAACAAATATTTAAAAGAAAATATTTTTTTCATGTTTTCAAATATTATTTTTTAGAATATCTTAGGCCCTCAGAGAGGACCTAGAGGGCCCTGACGGCTCGCCACTGGTCATTACGCGTGGAAGAGAGCATACTGAAATGTCCCCAGTAAATTGAAAGCGTACTGCTGGGAGGAGGTGAGGGCCAGATTTATTGGAATACAGCCTAATGTTTCATCGAGGGTCATCCCCAATCTGGCGACACAGCGAGGATGTCCAGTTTGAGTAACAGGTCCATGAGTCAAATGCCAAAACACTCTCCAACCGTTTTAAATGACTGATTCCTGACTCATTAATGACATTTTGCAAATCTCACTTGCTCAAATCTGACTTAAGCGCAAAAAATAAGTGAATTACCTGCATCAACAACAAGCTGTTTTGTCCTACTTTGTTCAGAATATTCAAGGAGAAATAATTATGTTGGAAGTCATGGGGATGGCATGAACCCGATTTGAAACAAATGTGTACGGAATTTTGCAATGAGCGCTAAATGTACAAAAATGTACTTAACATAACTTACATCACAGGGACATTTGGAGAATCAATTTAGGCTTTGCTGTAAAAGAGGCTTGATTCTTGTGTTGTGTTGCCCCACAGAAAATTGTTGTAAAATGCTGAGAACTGGTGGTGACACACTGGTCACCATGGTGTACTGGACAGACTTTAAATATAGGTCAGAAAACGGTATATTGTTCAAGCTCATGCTCTCTCTCTTTCGTGTAACGTCAGAGGTCCAACTCGGTGTCGTGTAGCCATGCCCGCATTTCTGGTCCTAAGTCGAAGAGGCTGGCTTCCGAGGGTGGTCTATATAAAGGGCAGGTGGTGATTATGTGTTCGGCAGTCTGTTCAGGGTCACCGCACTCGCATGCAGCACTGTCTGCCAGGCCCCACTTCTTCATCTATGTTTTGAAGCGACCGTCCCCAGTTCGTAGACGGTTTAGTGTGGTCCATTGCCGGCGTGGTAGGTCGTCTCCTCCTATGGCGCCATCTCCTGGGTCCCAGATGTAGCGATGGATGCTACATGGGAGGGCCCAGCTATCTCCCACTCCTGCTTCCAAGCAGCCGCCAACCATGCATCTCTGGAGAGGTCCTCAGAGGTGGAATTGAGAATCTCTTGTGCTGCCTTGTTGTAGGGGAGGCGGGACTTGAGCCTACTTAGAGGCGCTGCTGTCGTTGTAGTGTTATGCAGGATGTGCCAGTCATGCTTTTGAGCTTTCCTGGCCAGGGCGAGGGTGGCAGCCTCCCGTCGGAAGCCGGCCAGAGATATTCCCGCGAGGACTGGCAAGAGGGACACAGGGGTAGGCTTCAGGCATCCAGTTATAATCCGGAGGGCGTTGTTGATGACCACGTCAACCTTACTTGCATGAGGGCTTCTGCTCCAGGCTGGGGCGCAGTATTCCGCTGCAGAGAAGACCAGGGCTTGGGTTGATAATCGCAGCGTCTTAGCGGAGGTTGTCCAGGTTGTCCAGCGAGGCGGCGGATCAGCGCGACCCTTGATGTTACCTTGGCCTTGACTTCTCATGCTGAACCATTATCAAGAATATAGCCAACAATGAGTCAACCTTTTTTGCTTTTGTCAACTCATAATGTTTCCTTGTGGCCTGGTTGCGAATGTTCCCCAATGCTTTCTTCTAGACATGCCCAGACCAAGCCCGGAACAGTTTGATTGTTATCAGCCACAAATGCAACAACAATCAGAGGATTAAGTATTAATGAAAAACCATTCAATCCAATTTGATTTTCAAATTGGATTGAATGCATTTCGTAGTCTACAGAACACAGTGATGTGTAATGAAATACTCTCTACATAAGAAAAACAGACAAATCTACACCAGAGACAACTGCAAATACTGAAAAACAGTTGCACAAAACTTAGATTATTTCACCTTTTTTATGGTGTTATGAGGCATTATGGGTGTTTTTCTTTAAATTGGAGGTGGCAACCGTATTATGTGAAAAATGCTCACAGCATACAAACCCCAACAGAGCACTCGGGTGAACCTTCCATCACAAAGAATGTGGATTGGCAGGCGGGATATGATTAAAGTGAATGATATATGGAGGTGTAATGGAAGTGATGATAATAATGGCTGGAAATATTATTGCCTGTCTGCACTGTCGGCTTTGTATGTGGTCTGAGAGCCGCTATGACATGGGAGAGAGAAGCTCCAGGAATAAAAAATGCTTCCACAACAAACACATTTAATGGCGAAATTGATCTGCAGCTTTCCAGAAAACAGAAATGGAAGTTGTTCATGATTTAGAGGCCGCTGCGGTTTGTCCAACAATTCTTCTGCTGTAATCTCCACTGGCAGCGTGCTGAAAACATTCAGTTTGAATCCAACAGCCCACAGCATTGTCTGGTCTTTATTAACAGTCTGAGGACGTATACTCGGACCGATGCTCTCCTGCTCATCTAATATTCGGCCGGAGGTTGTATGACATTCCTCGGGGGGGGGGGGTGCCTGACATTTGGAAGTAGACTCTCATAGATAGAGTAATAATGTCACAGGGGCTGTTGGTGTATTTTGGGCTGGAAAACACAGGCAAACAGCAGACAGACAGGCATTGTCTAATGTGGAGAGTGATTTAATCAGACGGCCGAGAGATGGAAATAACCTCGGAGAATATTGAGTTTTCTGTTTTCTTTAGCCGCAAACGACTGTCGTTAAGAGTGAAGAAATCATATAAGGAATGTGCACAGGAGTCATTAAAATAAATCCCACTGCTGTTGTGTCTGAGAATAAGTCCTTTTTAGAGGAAGCTTTTTCTTATTGTTGAGCAAATCTAAAAATTTTACAGCAACACAGAGCTATCAGTGTAACTGGGATTTGAGTGAGTCCAGGATATGCAAAACAACACCTGACGTTTGTTTCACACTAACTCACTAATCCACAGTTGGCACAAAGAAGCATAATAACACATCAACAAAAGGCAGGGGTGAAGAAGACTGCTAACAAGTTTTTCTTTGTTTTAATTGAAAATATGAAAAGTAATAACTTTTTTAATGTTTAATGAGAGAGAAATGCATTGTTGTTAGGCCACAAAGATACACATGAGGCATTTCAGTAAGCAGCACTGGATGTTAATTCCCTTTTCAAGGTTCCTTGATAATCAGAAAATAAATTAGGCAAAACCCAAGCTATCATTTTTGGTTTATTGCACTCTTTTTTTAACGTTCAAATGGAAAAAGTGCTTAACAATCGCTGGGATACACAGGTAGTGATTCTGGGATTTGGAACTATGAGGAGGAGATTATGCTATGTGATATTTAAATTGTGGAGAAACAATTCAGAGCAATAGATAATGAGGTACAAGTAGTTAATGGAGGTTATATGCTAGTTTTTTATACTTTTTGACACATTTCTTTGGATAAATCCATTGCTACAAAGCTGACTACATGCATAATTCTCCATGACGGGGCAAGCAATAAAAAAGCAGATGTTATACTCAATTAAAATACATAAACCCTTATCTCCTTCATACTCCCAGCACCTGCAACGCATAAATAATTACAGCACATTTTTCAAATCCTAACACATTCAAAACAGATTAATGGCAAACTTTGCATTTCTCCAGTAAACATAATAAAATATACAGAAAATCTTAGCAGAATATTCACAATAAAATTGGAAAGAGCCATGTAAGTGTTATGCTGGCTTGAGTGAGTTTTGGAGATAAGGGTTGTAAGGATTTACAATTGTTGTGTTTTTTCTTATTGAATAAGTGGTTTGTGTTGTTGTCTCATGACATGTTTATGTTGTTGCTTCGATTGTTTCAACTCCCTCAAAACAAAATGACCAATCTCAAGGGGCTTATCCTAATAAAAAACCCACATTTGCATATACTGTATAGTAACCGTCCAGCCAAGATCCATATTGGTAATGCAGACTGTATGCACCAATAATCGTATGATTTGCAACCAGACAAAGCTTGACGCAGTATTTTACAGTACTTTTCAGTGTTGAAACAAGGGAAAGTTGAAACTTGGGAGGAAAAAAAACGACTTGCATAAAGTCGATTCTCACAAGAGACCCTGAAGCTGTAAAGGTGCAGTGGTCCCTCGATGCTGAAACCGTAAGAGCAGGCAACACGGAGAAAACTCAATACCTCCATGCTCTGTTGGAGCAGATTTATTTCTCACTGCTGTATTTTCCCTCATAAGTAACAGCGAGACTGTTGCAGAGCACTGGGAGTACAGTAGGAGTGTGTAGGAGAGGAGAATGGGTGTGTGTGTTGCATCTGGCTGTATAGGCTTAAAGAGCTGTGTGGGTGTTCCTGTACAGGTACTCTTAAGGGGGTGTGTGTGTGTGTGTCTGTGGGCGTGTGTGTGTGTGTGTGTGTGTGTGTGTGTGTGTGTGTGTGTGTGTGGATACAAATGTGCACATGTTGCTGTCAGTGGCAATTGATGGATGGGGTGGAACATCGTTTATTGACACAACACCTTCATGTTTCACAAGGCCATCAGTCATACAGAATGCCCATCTGCTACTTTAGGCATGGCTGGTAATTCACATACTCACACACACACACACACACACACACACACACACACACACACACACACACACACACACACACACACACACACACACACACACACACACACACACACACACACACACACACACACACACACACACACACACACACACACACACACACACACACACACACACACACACACACACACACAGCATCAGAATGTGTTCATACATGTCCTGCCAGTCGTCATGACCTTCACCCGTTGCCCCATTCACTCGGAGAAGGTGCAGAGGAGCGCTTATCACAATGGAGGCCTTTCAGCTTATAAGAATTCATATAGGTATTTCAAAAGGACATTTACTTCTTACATCGCTATATCAGAGTCCGTCAGGGCCTTAAAATGCCAAAAGGATGTCTTGACAAAAGGAAGCATTTCTGGAATACCAACTAAGGTCATTGCTTATCTTGTGGCCTTTCAATCCAACATTCCTGTTTTTCGTTTTCCTTTAAAGCTCCACAAAGAAATATTTCTTATAAACATCAACTCACTTCAATTAACAAAAAAGGTTGCTTGTGTGTCTTTCGGCTGTTTCTTTTGTTTCAGAGCACGAAAAAAGTTATTGTTAAGCCATTTTTAGCTTACTTTGCATCATTAAGGGAGTGTTTTACACTGTCGCATTGGCCCCTCAGCTCCAACACATTGTACGTGATTTGCTAAGGAGTGGGACATCTCTAACGAGCATGTCACAGTAGAGGCAGAAAATACAAATGTGAAGCTAAAGATTAGCATAATATGTCCTCTTTAATAAGCTTTTTAAAATAAAGACCATTTAATTTTTAACAATAGGGATAAACTAATGATCATTTATTTATGTTATGATTATTTACTTAATGGATTGATAATTCGATTTTTGAACTATATCGGAACTAAACATTGAACTAAACATTTTCAACCGTGCAACAAAATATAAATAGTCCTACAAATATTTTATTTTATTTCCTTCTTATTTTTGTCTAAGCTCAAGGGAGCCAGAGTAGAGGGCTTAAAGAGCCGCGGGTTGCCGAGCCCTGCCCTATACTAATCAATTGCGTATCATAGATTGCTGAGTTAACAAGGAAATGTTTATATTCTAGTAGTATTTACATCCAACAACCTAACAAGTCATTGTCAATCATAATTGAGGTCACACAGTATAGCTTGTAATAAATACATAAATAAAAAAACAGTTTTAAAAAGGCATCCTAGTGCATATTAGAAATATGTTTTAGGGTAAATAAATCTTTTATTGGATGCTAAGGAGGAGCAAGCAACCATTTCCTTTCCTATTTTTTACGAACTAACATGAATAGGAAGATAATATCAGTCACAACCTCCCTCTCTCTACAGCTGTGCTCTTATTATTTTCATTGGCTTCCTACAACCTCTCCATCTCCCTTTCTCCGAATCAAATACACACATTTCAAAACACATACAAGGACCTGAGTCTCAAACCTGGAATCCTATTTTATTTTCTCTAAAATATATATATAAAATAAATGTAGCTTATTATGCTTGTAAGTGCACCTGCACTGTTCAACCGGTAAATCATTTATGTATATCCCAGTGGGGAGGTATCCGAAATAAAAAATGGGCCACTGTTTGTTTTAACAGCAGCCATGTTGTCCAATCTGACCTTTTGTTCTTCTCAACAGCTCTTCCTGATGACCTGAAAATCAGTTGCTAGGGACAGATGCTACAACATCTTGTGCTTCTCTGTTCCCCAGTAGGAGAAAAATCGAGACACAAGGCGAGGAAATAAAAGAAGTATGGGATGGGTGGGAGGGGGGAGAGCGCTGTCGTATTTTTGGAGCTAGCAAGTGTCTCCTTCCCCGGCAGTGACACATACTCAGGATCTTTCTCTCCTCTTCGCCGCGGTGTCCTCATTACGGTTAATGCGAGGCTGGTGGCAGGGGGCCGTGGCGCTGCCTGCGGATCTCGAGGGAGTAATGATGAGGGCCGGTGGCCAAGGGCCCCAGGGGGGAGGTTTGTTGGTGGTGATTCCCTCCTACTTATGTAGAGGCCACATAGGTCAACTTTACCCCCTCGCACACACACACTCAGACAGCTGCAGCTCGCTTGATTCTCTGTTTGCCCTTGGGAGAAAAATGGGAAGAGAGAAGCAAACAGCGGGGAGTGTTTGCCCAGGCGCACACCGCACCCCATCCATCTCCCACTCCCCCGCTCTCTCCCCGCTCGCTGAGAGGACACAATCATTTCTCCCTCTCCTCTCTCTGCCTCAGTCCTTGCCTCCATCCCCTCGGGGTGTATTGGTCCAGTCGCGGTTCAGCGCCGATATAATCCTTTAACGCCTCTAAATGATCCAGAGGTGCTCCTCCTTGATGCCAATGGGCACTGCTGGGCTCACACCTGCTGGAGCGGGTTAAGATAAATGCCAGCGGCCACTCAGGCATCTGGCCCCGCATTAATATTAAACAGGCCGACTCTCATCTCCTCCACACTGAAGGTGCGAAGGTGCCAAACCCCAAAGACATATCGCAGCTTAATATGGATTTGTGCAAACCGGGGGAATGGAAGAGCGGTGATAACGCAGCGAGATTCAGACTGCATGTTAAGTTTGTGACTTCCCATGTGTGCTGAAGTGAACTTTATTTCTGGGGATGGGGAGAGTAAACCTGGCACGTGGGTCAATTATTGTTGCATTGTGTGGTTTTAAGCCGCACAGCTTCTAAATCTAAAATCAATCCGTACCCATCGTCTGTGTCAGGCTTTTCTGAAAAGATCCACAGATATCATTTCATTAGCTCTTCCACAACAAAAGCAGAAGCTCCTTTGAGAATATCCCACCTTTGTGTCCTCAAAATCTAAGTCTCGGGTGCTTCTTTTGAGCTGAGGTTAAGTGTGTGACAGTCAAAACAGTTGCTAAGCGAGTACCAGCAGAATGTGGACCTCGTTTAGAATCCAACCTGACAGTTTCAACTTACCTCAGGTCAGCTTGTCTCTCTGAATCACCTCATTGTTTGAATGTACCTAATTGCCACTAAAGCCGAGAAAATATTTTCACCTTTCTAGCAGGGTTAACTGGTTCGAGTATTTTCCTTTAGATTTTCTTAGCGAAATGGCTATAAGGATCAGGTGCTGTTGACCCGTCAACTTAACCCTTGTTAAGTTATGAACGCAGCTTAACCACAGGAAAGGACTTGTTGCTTCTGTGACGCAAGTACATCCGTAAGTGGGTTTTAAAGGTATATTGCAACATTTGTCAATCAGGATGTTAAACTAAATGTCCATTATGGCTATTGGCTTGACACTGGTGTAAATATTAGGTAAATGCAGCCTCAAGATTGGAAATTGATGCTAGAAAAACGTTCCTACAGTTTGAAGAAAATAACTTCTCCATGTTCTGGCTACTGCCTCATTAGCATGACCACAGGCTAAATGGAAAGCGGCAACACGGTGACATTAACCTACACAAACTGCTGTGCAGGCATGAATATAGCATGTAGAGAATACAAATAAGGAACATTTGCTGACAGGGTGACCTGGAAGTAATTACTTGTTTAATTTCTTCCAAAATAATTAAACCAGAATGGCTTTTTAGCTCTGCTAGGGAATGCAAAGGTGGACTGTCAGATGTTCATGGTCTCCAGTGGATACATTAAAATAGATGTATTGATCGATTTGACTTTAGTCCAATTATTCCCTAATTTAGTGAAATATCGCCAACGCTATGAGATGAATGGCACAATATTTGAACAAACACTCACAATCCCTAGAAGTTGAAATAGGATGTATTTGCAGATCTCTTACATTTTCTTTTAGCTCCACCATCAGTACTCTATTTGGATTGTCGACTACTTTGGTTTAAGACAATTACCCTCAGGTGTACTTGCTTATTAGAAAACTTTAGAATGCTTACATGCTTAACTAAGATTGTTACTTAATGTAGTTTAGATGCTTGGTTAATATGATAAGTATTGATAGTATTGTAGTAGAAAAAGAGATTTTATACTCTTTATTCAAAGTAAGATTAACTAGTTGGGAAACTTTTATACATCAGGTTGGAGCTATTAATCTGTCTATTTTGCCTGACAGCAAGAGGGTCCCGGGTCCATACTAGCTAACCAGATTGACCCTTGAGTTAGCATGCTCTCCCTACGTAACCTCAGGATATCTCATGTTTCCTCCAATGACGTGCAAGTTGTGTTAATTGTTACATCTAAATAGCCTGTCAGTGGGAACAGTTAGCATGCATGATTGTCTGTCTCTATTTGTCAGCCCTGGTTTTTTAGCAACCTGTCCAGGATGAACCCCGCCTCTTGCCCAATGTCAGGTGGTATTGGCTTCTGTAAAGGATTATTGGTTGTATAATGGACTAAAAGACAGACATTAATATGTTGTTGCACTTCGTCTGAAGGAACTATTCTTGGTTTGAATGTTCTACAGTTCAATTGTCACACATGTTAATATCGGGGGCCATGTTGGCCAACTTTCATTTTTTTCTTTGATATGGTGTGTTTTGTAGATCCATACATAAATGAAATCCAAAGTGCATCAGCAATGCTATTCAGTTTGCTACAACAGCTCCAAGGATTTCTTATGAAGGACTTTGTGTTTGCGTTCAAACTAAGGATTTTCTGGAGGTTGTTAGTGACTGTATGTCTGAAATCTACAATACTGGTGTTGGCTAAAATATGATCATGTTGTTCGTAATGGGAAGAAATATGAGACTGACATCCTGCCTGCCTGCCAATTTTCCTTTTAATGCATTTACATTTGCCTCCTCACCTGTCAAAGACAATAAGCTGTCAATGTGATAACAGCTAATCTTTTGATGTGTCATTGCTTCAGGGATTCGTAAACAGCATGATGCTACATGATAGCTGCTATCATGTGGCATCACCGGATAGATTAAGGTAGTTCATGTGCCAGCAGGATGAAAAATGGATGCATCAGTCTAGCAGTGTGAGTTAGATTAGACGTCATCTTACTTCACTGCAGGGATAAGAGCATGAAAATATAGCCCCAAGCCATTTTCACGCTGAGCTTTTAGTTTGATGTCCTGCATTACCTTAACCTGGATCTCAGTAAACAAGGGGAATTAGGACAAATAGAGCAAACAAAGGCAAGTAAATGTTTTTTATACTGCACAGCCACCATCAAAACAGATTTATATCATGATCAAGATTGCTCATAGTTGGACGGGTTCAAATAAGAATTCAGTCTTGTGTATACACATAGAGCTTTTATTAGACACAGCTTTCTTTATGCTCATTTAGTCCAGAACCAAGAAGATGTTTTTTTTTTGGCGTCCATTCAAAGCAATGCGCTCCTTTCACCCGAGTTGAGCTGATAGCATAAACCCCAGGGTGCCTTTTAGCGGTACATCAGACTTTTTTCGTCCTCTGTCTTTTGCCCGTCGGTGGCCTTTCATGCAACGGCAATATCATCTCATCCTGGGGTAATGGGGAACAGCCTCAGAGGCAGACAAGATTGAGATCACTTTGAATTATTAATATTCATTCTCGACAAAGAAGCAGGCGGGGCGGGACTCCCGATCGTCAACACAGCCGAGTGTTCAGACTGTCACAGAGCCAGTGTCAACAGTCAGAGTCAAGCTGTGCTCTCCCACACAGACACGCGCAAATTACGCACATGCATGGATGACCTCCCATACCTAAATACAGACTGTGACAAATGTGAGCGCAAAGAGAGGGCTGCACACACACAAACACACGCCATTTTACGGCCCTTTCAGTCCGAGGTGGGGCTTTGTGGGCTCCCATCTGTGCACACAGCTCCATTTCCTCCCAGCCGTGCTACCAATCCACAGACACTATGGAGGACAATTCTAACTGCAGGAGCAGGAAATAGTCTCCACAGTGGTTTTATGTGCCGTCGTGTAATGGCTTCCTGCCGTATTAATCAGAAAACATAGGGACTATCATCATCAGTACTTGATTTAGAGCACACTTTACAACCGCTGTTGTTGGAAAATTTACATTTATTCATTACTTCCTTAAAGTTTTGAACTGTGAGAGCACAACACTTTTTTTAGTTTGAAGCATTTTCTCTCCTCTCTACATGTCTCTTTACTTTTTGTACTTAAGTAACCTTGGTTCTCATCCCCTTGAGGCTCTTAAAGGGCAATTTAACAAGCCGTACTCTGTTTGGGTAGTCTAAATCACAGTGAATTGATACTTTTTAGTGTTTATATATTTAGTACTGTCTGGTTTTATAATGCAGAAATAAAAGCCAACCAAAAAATAAAATAGTTTGCGAATGAGCAGGGCCGTAAATGTGCTAGCAGAAGTATATATTGCAATGCGGACAAATCCCTCGCCAACCAACAATGGACGGATACATTTGGTGATCATTTCTTCTTTGGTGTTGCTACCAAACACATTGGATACGTTTTAATATCAGGATTCAACAAATGTTTATCTATTTTTCAAGAAGTTAGGTAAGTTTATATTTTTGGGTTAGGCTTAGGAACAAATTAGCATTCTGGATATATAAGTAGAAACCGATGTTTGTTTTTCTTGGGGTCCACTGGGAGGGTAAAACGTTTTTGAGCACACATACACACACCCAGACAATCATACAAGATGAGTTAAAGCTTGCTACAGAGGTTAGGTTTTTGTGTGTTCATGAAAAGCTAATACAACATTAAATTGAAAATAAATGTGTGTTCAATTGGAAACTTTTGCATCTGACTTAATTACGTCAACAAAGCGGCTTAATGCGTTGGCTAGCATTGGCATTATGGTTGGTGTTTAGTAGGTTCTAATGGGTTAGGGTAAAGGGTATCAGTGCCTTGGCCCTTATTCTCAAGCTTCAGATAGTTTATCACAGTTCATATTCTTTCACATGATACTACTTGTATTTTTCACTTTTTGTGAATAAACTGAATTTAATTGAATGCTTCGTCCCCTAAACAGTATTTTGGATGTCAACAATATGTTTATCTACCAAGGAGAGGTGCCGCTATCAGACCTCAGCACTTGGGTCACTTCCTGCAATTTAGTCAGATTAAGTTCCCACTGGATTTCTCTTGGAAATGTTCCGAGACCACCTCTGGCAAACAGTACATAACTACTGTAATAGCAACTGCTGTGGCATGGATTCAAATTCCACTGTACATTGCTAAATAGCATGTGTGCATTCACTGAAATACCAATGCAAATGCTTTAGATTCATGCCTTAAAAAGGAGGATTCCCTCATACTGCTGCTTGCCCACCGTCTACTTCACATGGCTCCATATTCCTGCATGATTTATATCGCATCACATTGCACAGCCGCTAGATATATTGGACAGCGTACTGGGAGCTGTGGAAATGCGATAGCTATAGAGATGGATAGGCAGCTGACACTGTGTGTATATCATTGTATGGGGGGAGTGACTTCAATAGGAGGATAAAGGTGCGGTCAGTGAGAGTTGAGCAGCTTCCCGGGCAGTCCCAGATGTGTCCCAGTGGACGGAGGAGGTTCATTCTTCTTTTTTTTGTCTGTGTGTCTGTCTGTCAGTGTGATTGCACCAACAGATGGGCGCTGACTTCCTAATATCAACAGGAAACACTCTCAGTTTATCCTCTGCAGGGAAATGACATCAACAGGGATCAGGAAAACCCCTGCTTCATCCCTGCAGGGACACTTGCACTGGTCGGGCTGCCGGCCAATAGAAATGCAAATGAAGCCTGTCGCTAACCTGGAAATACAATAGACCTAATCCATCAATTATCCGTGTACACACACAGGATTGCTGTATGTAAATGTGGTGTTTGTTTTGTGCTGCGTTCTGTCTTCCATGATTAATTGTTTAAATGACGATGGAGTGTAAAGACACATTCCAGCCGGGTGAGTTTCTGCTCATTTCCTGCATTCCTTTAGTGTTTTACGTCACTGAACATTGTTTTCCATAGAGCTGAAAATGTAGGGAGACACTTGACAGTTCCCTTTGTTTTTCATGACATGAAATGCTGTCAAAATATATAAAAAAAGGCAGCAGTTCCACAATATGAATCCGTAAAAATCTATTTTTAATTTCCTTTTTCATTGTTTGAACTTGAGCTGGCTGCAGTGGCTTGACTTTGGTTTCTCTGTTGGTTTGGACAGGCTGTAAAAGCGAGGCAGGTCGTAATCTGACCACAGAGACTGAATTTCTGAAAGCATGCATGGAACTGCTCTCAAAATGTAATATGAGACTGAAAAATACAGAAAAAAACTCTGTGGAGCAAGCATGTTAAACATTAAAGTGATATACTGCATTTTTTATGGTCTTAAAATTCAATAAAAAGAGCAAAGAGTATTCAAGGATCCAAGTGTGGTTGTGTATCCACAACCTTATGTGTCTTATTCATCTGTGCAAGAAAGATCCAAGTACTAAATATATAAAAGGGTCAAACCATTTCATTCATAATGGTTCGTTCATAACTATAATGTTTGTAGTTATTTTTGAGATATATTCCTTCTGTCCTTTCAACAGTTTTCAGCAAGTTTTTAATCGTTAGGCTGTCATCCTATGGAGTCTTATTTATATCACTTTTATCCTGGATAAAGCCTCCTTTATTTTGTAGATGTCTGCACAATGCTCCCGTTGTCATAATACCAAAAGTGTGTTGGGAAGAATAAATAACTAAATAAATAATAGATGTACTTGCTAGCGCAATATTCTGCACCTGAAAAAACTTCCCATAAAATGATTTCTGTTTTAGTAACATTTGCTAGAAATCACATTTCCCAAGAGTGTAAGGAAATGATGGACAAACAAACCTTTTATGAACAAATGTCAGTGCCACAAACATGGTAGGGAAGTTGTTAAATGAGAGTCAGACTAACACATGGTTGGTTTTGGTCTTTTAAAGGGATGTGTGCACCAACTAGTGAAGTTCCAGTTAACATGCATTTCTGATCTAAATGTCAATGCTTCATAATTTTATCCTATTTGACTTTGTTTGAAACTCATAATTAGTAATGAATTCTTAATCCAGGGCCGAAATGATGTTTTATGAGTTCATAGTCACCTTGACCTTTGAGTCAAAGTGGACATTTGTGCCCAATTTGAAGACATTTCCTCAAGGTGTTTCTGAGTCCTGGCATTCACTAGAATGGGACAGACGTGAGGAGACAGTGACCTTTGACCACCGAAATCTAATCAGATATTTCTTGAGTCCAAATGGACATTTGTGCCAAAGTAAAAGAAAATTCCATCAAGGCGTTTCTGAGATACTGTGTTTATAAGAACAGGATAGACGAACCTGGAGGCATGATAACAAATGTCAGCCTTATCTCTTAAAGGGCAAAACAGCAGTGATTGAGTACAAATAAGTACTTTTCTTTACACTCCATTACATGCAATACATTTTTATAAATAAAGATTAACCAGAACAGTATGGTAGTTGGAAATTGACTCCAGCTAGAAGAGCTAAATGTGGATAATTATATATAAATGCACAACTTCTACATGTAATGGATTGTTATTACTGGTAAAACCGCTTTGTCTTGAGTGAAAAAAAAGAAAAGTACATGTTGGAAGTGTAGGCTGTTTTCTTCCTGAAGCTCACTTAACCTATTTTATTCGACCCCAACCTCCTTTTTGCACAGCTACTGTCTTCTGAAGCTGGCTGAAAGTAATATATTTTCACAACGCCTGATTCTGACTTGCATGAATATAAGACTAGAAAAAAAGCATCCATAAAAGGGTCAATGTCAAGCTTTAGTGTGCATTGCAGAAGTCCACATGTATGGAATAAGATTAATAACAATATAAACATTTCTTCATCTGTATCTTTTTAAATAGCTTAAAGCAAATGTGTCATTCTTGAATAACTAGGGACTAACAAAGTACTTATTCTACTCTGAAATCCATTTAAGTTGTGACATTATTTTCCTTTTGTCATATGTCGCCGTTTATTTTAACTTTAATCCAATTATAAGACTGAAGGAATAAATGACTGGGACCAATTTGTAGTTACATTTAGGTGTTTCATTGTTTATTAAGGTTAAGGTGTTTCGTAGTTTCTTATGGTTAGGTGCTTTGTAGTTTTTTAAGGATTAGGGTTGGGTTGTTTTGCAGTTTCTTAAGGTTATGTGTTTGTAGTTCTTTTGGGTTAGGTTTTTTGTAGTATTTAAGGATAAGAGGTTAGAGGTTCTTAGGGTTGGGTGTTTTGTAGTTACTAAGGGTTAGAGTAAGGTGTTGTGTAGTCTCTAAAGGTTGAGGTTAAGTGTTTTGTAGCTTCTACGGGTTTAGGGTTAGGGTTATGGTATCTGCTCAGTGTCTTGGCCCTTTTCTCAAGCATTAGATAGCTTATCAGGGTGTCTTATTTCACATTCTGTCTTGTGATTGTACTTGTATATCTCACAGTTTGGGATGAAACTGAAATACATGGAATACTAACATCCAAAGAAGGACACAGTCCATTAATTTAGTGGGAATGCTGATACAGCATTCCAACTACTTGTTCTTCTACGGACGAATTCTTTATTCTTATTCCGCCGGGTTATTTTGCTGCTCTTCTGCTCCCACATTCCACATCGCAGAAACTCCATTCAAACATCAAAACGTTCAGCTCGATCGGGAATCGATGGCTATTACTTTTCTCATTCATAACTTTCATAATTCCCGAGATATATCCCATAATTTATCACATTTTCAACATGGAAGTCAATGGAGAAACTCTTCAGACTTGAAAAATCTTCATGCGACTTCAACTGCTAACTGTTCCTTCACACTTTCACTCAGAAACCTCATTCCAACTTTAAAATGTTACACATCTTTCTGACATTATTCATATTAAATAACTTTTAAATCAGATTCAAACGTTTAGAAATATTAAACATTGTTCAGACCCTGGTAAAGAAGCCTTCTTCAGATTTTAACATTAGTGTGTATTGTGCAGCTCGTTAAGGCTAGAGTGCGTGATGTAACAGCTAGAGTGGAGGACAGCTTGAAATTCGCCTTCATATTTTTTTTAAACCTGCCATAATTCCCAAACCCTACACCCCTGAGACACAATTTTTCATGAGAAACGTAGGAAAACATCTCGTAGCTTGAAAAAAAAAAAAAATAATAATTAATAAAAATAATTAAACAAAATGCCTCTTGAGGACATGAAGTGACAAAAACTTTCAACATCAACAGCCTCAACAGCTCTACGCCAAATCTGAGATCTCACCATAGGCTGTTGACATCCCTCGCCATAAAACACGCTGTCGCTGTAACTCCAATGGACACGGTCCGATCGTCCCCCAAACGTTGCTTGTATATCACCGGTCCATGCCTCAACAGCTCTACGTCAAATCTGACATCTCACCATATGCCGTTTCCATGGAAACGCATCCCTCGCCATAAAACACGATGTTGTCGTGATACCTATGCAAATGGTCAAAACAGCACCAGACTTCAGATAATGGTTAATGGTCCGGCCCTCAACAGCTCTATGTCAATTATGGGGTGTTGATGTTGCTGTAACTCCAATGGACACGGCCCAATCGTCCCCCAATATTCACTTGTATATCACCGGTCCATGCCTCAACAGCTCTACACCAAATCTGAGATCTCACCATAGGCTGTTTTCATGGCCATAAAACACGATGTTGTCGTAACTCATATGAAAATTGTCAAAACAGCACCAGACTTCAGATGATGGCTAATGGTCCAGCCTTCAACATGTCTATGTGCCATTAGTGAGTTTTCCTCAAAAGCTGTTGCCATGGCAACGCATCCCTCGCCGTAAAACACGATATTGCTATAACTCCTATGAAAATTGTCAAAAAGTGCTGGAACTTCACGTGTGCTAACAGTCCAGCCGTGACGACATCTACATGACAGTTTTGAGATTTCTTCAAATGCCGTTGCCATGGTAACACAAGGCTCGCCATGAAACACGGTTTTCTCATAACTTCAGTGAAAATGCTCCAAACGGCCCAAACCTTCACAGGTTTGGTAACGATGCAGCCATCAACACATCTAAGCGTATTATGGGGTGTCATCAAATACCGTTGCCATGGCGACAGATCATTCGCCATCAAGTTAGTTCAAAAGTTTGCAGTTCAAATATTCTGCTGCTTTTCCAAGCCTTTTTACTTTATTTTCTTCTCTTATCACATATTCAAGCCCCCAGTGTTCATGTATCATTTCAATCTAAATTCTTCACTTTCTTCTTACACATTACATTTCAGCATAGCAGTTTAGCGTCAGCTTTTCAGCATAAAACATTCCCACTAGAAATGTCTTCAGGAATTGCATTCTCTAGTTTCCCCTGTTAGTCGATTCAAGAGGCTCTTCTACATCACCTGCATGTTATCTTAACAGTACCACCCTGTGCAACCTTAGACCCTGCCTCTCCATAATTCACTGTCCTCCCCATACGAGCCCTGTGATTGCCTCCCTGAGACGCCATGCTGCGTGTGTATCATGTCTGACAGCATGTTCTCCCACAGCAGCTCAGTTGTCGCGGCGTGTAGAGAAGGACGCTTCACAAATGATGCACCCTCAACAGGAGCGTCCTGAGGATCTCTACAGTGGCAATGGAAGAGTGTTCTGCGACTGCTGACTCTTTAATACAGTGGTTCCCAACCTGGGGGACGTGCAACTAAAGTCTTATTTAAGAGTTGATTATATTTACATATATATACACATCATTAATCCCGATCTGTAAAGTAACTAAAGGTATTAAATACATGTAGTGGAGTAAAAGTACACCATTTACCTCTGGACTGTAGTGGAGCAGAATTACAAAGAAGCAAAAGTAGAAATACTCAAAAGTACCTCAAAATAAGTTCAGTACTTGAGTAAATCTACTTAGTTACTACCACCACTGCAGGTATGTTATGTGTGCTAGCAGCCCATAATCCACACTATACATACAATAAATCAATGTTAATTATGTTTCCAATTGGTTTAGTTTTTCCTTTAAAAAATAAAAAAAATAACCTACAGTACAAAAATACTGTTAAAGTACCGGATCGATAAGCAGTATTTGTAATTGTTTCAATTAGGCCTCATTATTTCACAGTGGCACAGGATCATCTGCCAATACAAGCACTTTCGTTCATGTTCAATCCATAATTAAATATTAAATTATATTTTTGTCTTGTTATTATTAGCAGAGAAAATGTAATGTTTGTACAACTATATACAATTAATTCTACCAATCTCGGTGGGAACAGGGTTAGGGGGGGCTCGACAATATTTCCAATTACCCAAAGGGGGCCTGACTGAAAAAGGTTGGAAACCACTGCTTTAATGTATCCATCTGCCATGCGGCAATATGCCATCCACTCAGCAATCACTCGCCCTGGAACGCCAGATGGCATCACCTCTGATAAGGCTGATACACTTCTTGGCCCTGCAAAAAGTTTGGATCTGTAAACAAACTTAAAGTGCCATTTCCAAGCCGGAATAAAGATATCAATGTGCTTGCGAGCCAACACTCAGCGTTGCCAAAGCAACAGAAAGATGTCAGTCTCTAGCTCCTAAATGAAGTTTCGCGAAACAGACGCCCATTGTCGTGCTGTGGGCGGTAATGAATTGAAACTCTGTGTTCTCTCCTGCAGGTTAATTGTGCTGATTTGAGGGGAACGTTTTTTGGCGGGAGAGCTCGCACCGCTTTTTTATTACGGCTATATTTTCCAGAACATTAATTCTGTAGGTTCTCTTTTTACAGTATGAAGTGAAACCGGAGAGGATACAGTATACTGGCTTGTGTGAAAGTAATTTGCTAATGAGAGCTCGTAAATAACTGAGATGGCAAGGGCCAAAGCGATTTTGGCTGTGGATACATTTACATAGCTCTGTGGCTGGAAATCTTTAGTACCACAAATTCATTTAGATCCTATGACTTCGACTGCTGCCTGTGTGTTTTATATTATTAGTTTTTAGAGGGTACATTTCATAATGGCCTGTAACTTACAGGCTGAAAGAATAAGTGGTAACATTGCCATTGGGTACTACTTGAGCAAATGTGGTGTATTAACAGTGTGTGATTTATATCAGGAGAAAAGAACATGGTGAAAAGATTAAAGTACAGCGAGTTCTGTGTGTTTCACAAACACTTATTTCCAAGGGACATCTCTGAAGGCCATCCCAGACAAATGTTCTCTCTGGTATCTGTCATGTAATAGTCAACTCCAAGACTTTGAAAAAAAAAAAGCTGTAAAAACAAACAGCAGCTTACACGGTGTCACATCTGACAGTGATCCAGCGGCCCCTGTGGAGTATCCGCAAAATCTAATTATTTCCAGAGAAAAAAGGGGCAATTTTTGAAGACATCCGGTACCAAAACAAACTCTGACGATGCTAAAGACACTTGGCTAACCCAATGTCAATATCATTACAGCCTTTCAGTCTCTATACATTATGCAGGAGTCATATTTCCTTTCCGTTGGACCCGGGCCAAGCACATATTTGAGATGTACCAATGTACACCTTGGGTCATTTAGTATTCATGGTTGAGATGATTTCCTTTAGCACCCCTGCTGGAATCGCTTAAACACTTTCCTCTCAGCTCTCTGTGAACAGTCGGGCCACACCTGCAGGTCGTGTTGTGTTTGGCATCAAGGAGGATTTGAAAGTGGCAATCACGGGGAAAGGTAATCCCTCTGGAGGTAATTAAATTCACACATATGCAGTCCTATTTAGAAGGAGCTGCCAGTGAAAGGTATCCAAGACGTAAGGACTAAAAAAGGGCTCGTTTTGGACAACAACTCTCAACTCACACAAGAAATGTCTTTTATGTTTCAGAGTTCTTTTGTGACATCAAGTGCCTGTGCATTTAATCCATTTCTATTCCCCTCGTTCCAAGGCGACACAGGATGTCAGTGCCGGTTATATTTGGACACACTTTTTTCTGGCCGAAGCACACATTCAGGTACTGTTGTGGAAATCAGTTAGACAGTACAAAGAACGGGCTTGCATCTGGTTGCATTAATGCAGAATTTCAAACAAAAGCTACGGTGGCTGTGAGAGCACCGCAACTGAAGAAAACACGTGCAAAAAGACAAAATACAATCACATAACGGAAACATTTTCATGAAATTTGATAACGCACATGCAGCGTAACAAAATGTATGCAGAAAGGCACTGCAAAGTCATCCCAAGCAAATATAGAACACCCAAGGAAAAATGATTTGTTGCACAGGAAAATGGAACTCTTAAATACAGACTGTGTTAATCCACTATATACTTTTTATTTAGCCCAAATCAGGTTTTTCCCAAAGATGTGCTCAACAAGGGATACCTGGACAAGAATCAACACAGTTTCAACAAATAACATTAAAGCGCAAAGACATTAAAACAATCTCAATACATTTGCCATAGTTTTATACCTGTTTATCATTATTATGTTTGAAGTTTAAGATCGGTCTGTAGGTTCTTTCATGAAAGACAGAAAATCTTAAAGGTTTCTTTCCCAGTTCATTTCTGCCTTTGATAACAAAACAAAAAAACGGACTGAGGAGGCATGTACATAATGCAGGTTAATGTGTAACGGTTCACAGAATTCACGGTTCGGTACGTACCTCGGTTTGGGGGTCACGGGTTCGGTACAACAAGAAAAAGCAAAAAAAAGTCCCAAATGCATAATTCCAGGTTTGTTGTTATTTATTTTTGAACAGTAGTGCAAGTTTCAGTATAAAAATAAGGAACTCTAACATTTTGAATAATTAACTGTATTACACAGTTAAAAACAAACCACAAACAGTAGCACACACACTCAGATGGCCATATTATCTATAATGGCTGATGTCAAACAAAAAGGTGTCATCAAGCTGTAAAACTAAAAAGAATGTCTTGAAAATATTACAAAATAAATAATAAAGTGTTTCAAGGGCGCATAGTCGTTGAAATATATATGCCAATAGCTTCCGTTATTTATTTTATCTCTCGGCTTTCATGTCTATTGGCTTCTTAAAAACAGCGGGGATAAGCTGTTGAACTGCTGTTGTCTTTTGCCAGGCTCCGGTGATTGGCAAATCTGGGTGATGCCTTCTGATATGATTTAGCATGTTTGGCGTGTGTTACCATTAGCATACCGCACCGCTATCGAACAACGCCGACACACCGTCCTCTTCCGATCCACCACTCGCACTCCATCGTTATTGTAGTCCACAGGGAACCCGAAATGTTCCCACACAGCTGATTTAAAAGAAGCAGGTGGTTCTTCTAGCTCCTGTGTGTTATCTGAACTCGCCATACTAACTTTTCTTCTTCTTGTATTTTGTTCGTTTTGTTGTGTTTTCTTCTTGTTCTTCATTTGTTGTTTAAGGGCGGCAGGCAAACAGCGTTTAGGCGCAATACCGCCCCCTGGATTATATATAGTGTAATGGATACTGCCCTGAGTGACAGATTTTTTTCCCTTCATAAAAAAGGCGTATTCGTCGTGTGACTGCATGTGCCGAACCGTGACGTCCGAACCGTGACGAATACGGATACCGTTACACCCCTACATCATCGTAATACGTTATGTTGTGTTTATATTTTGTTAAGGTGTCTGAATTTGTATAAATTGTACTTATGTTTTACTTGTCAGCAGCTTGTTTCTTAATGCTAAATTAGCTCATAAGCTACTTTCCCTCCACCAGCTTGTGTTCTGTTGGTTGCCATGTCTGTGTCCCCGCAGTGTGTTGAGTTTTCAGGGCCACAGTAAACGGCAGATATATGTGGAGGCATAGACCTTCTCACCTCAGCTGTATATAGAAATTGATTGATGTCAACACAAAAAAACACGTCCAAATGACAAAACCGATCCAGTCCCACCTTGTTTATCCTATTATCTTTCAAGGTCGCGACATAAGATCCGGCAACTTGAGTGACGCCTGTAGAAATGCTTCATGTCTCCTGTTTAGATAGACATGGACGAGACTGTAACCTTGTAAAAACTGACATACAAGTAGAAGCATTATAATTCATAAAAGCGTCACAGGCATGAACAGAAATGTGCCGCTGTTAGGCCATAAACCTGTCCACAAAGAGGCGTGTTTGAAAGTCTGAAAAAAAGTCATGAAATCCAAAATAATAACACAACCTGGCTAAATCACGTCCCACCGAGATAGGCTTTTAAGTGACAGGGAATGGAGGTCTCAGTGGGATACGCCATTTGGACGTTTTGCAATAACCCAGCAAGGCAGTGGCTTATCTACCCGCAGTGTTTCTCCCCACTGGTTTCCCCCAATGACCACAGCTGTTTGTGTGTCACCTCGCTGTCTGCCTCATATCTCGTCTGCTCAGCCGCAGCAAAGATACCAACCCCCCCTCCCCCCTCGCTGTGTGTCTGTGCACATCTCTTTGAAAAAGGTAGGGGGGTGGGATAGTGCTTCGTCCCAGTGAGCTATATCACACTTTAAGTGGCATTTTAGCTTGATACTTGATCAGGCAAATATCAGGATGAGCTTTTCATCTCATCCATAATTCACCTGCGGGGGAGTCAGCTAAGAATAGCCGGCTTTTTGTGCGTTTGGCAGACACAGAGAGACAGCAAAGAGAGGGATGACATGACGTGGATGGGAGATGGGTAGTGTGTACTGTAGAGCAGTGTTTGGCTGATTTATGGTAGGCTGCGTATCCCATTTTTCTTATTCATCAAAACCAAGAGTAGGTCATGTTCCGTTTTCTTAAAGGAGAGACTATAGGTGTATAGGGTACAAATATAGCCAATAGATATCACATTGAAACTTCCCCAATCTAGCTTTAAGTGCACCAGATTTACGCATAAAAAAAATCAACATTAAGGTTGAAATGTTCTGTAATTATTCCTGTGCAGCTCTAATGTATGCATGTAGTTCAGTGTGAATTGAAAGCAGTGCTCTGTTTGTTTATGTCAAAGTGCAATAAATTATATTTTTCACAAATATTAAGCTTGATAAATAATCGTGCAGGATAATGTTTATTCAGTGAGTACAAATACTGTGGCATTTCCATCTTCTTTAGCGAGATTGCAAGTGAAACTAGCAGTTTGAAAAGTCATGGAAAAGATTTGATATTTGAGTTATGTTATTGTTCAAGAAACAATGTAATTACAGTTTATTGTAACAACTTTAACTCCCCCTTTCTGTCAACACAGAACTACCGTAAACAGCTCCAAAAATGTTGTTGCATTTTGTTGACATATTAGAGTCACATTAATGGTTTTGACAGACGGAATTTTGAATATCTCTTTATTTCACTGCATAAATCAGAAAGTACTGTCAATAGCCATAAAAAAAGTTAATTTTCAGCCAGGTTTATTTGTTTTGTGTTATATAAATCTGGCTATGAATAATATATGATCAATAACATTCGGAATAAAGATAGGAATCAGTCGGGTTTGTTGTCATGAGAAAGTGGAGATTACTGGCAAGGTGTCTGAGAAAAAACATTTTCTCTTAAAGAAATGCATTGCAAAATACTGGAAGGTGAATATGGTGACAAAATACTGATACATATTGCCAAGAAACGAAAGAAAGATTTACCAATAATTTCTTATAGGTGAGTAAGTGTTCTGAAATGTTATGTTTAAATATGCAATTGAGGCCATATCTAATGCTAACTCTTGGTGAATTTAGGAGAAATCCACAGGCGCATTAGATAATGTATAGAAATTAGCCCCAAACTCTCAAAATTGACTAATGCATGAACAAAAACAATTTCTTTGCCAGTAGTGTGTTATAAAGTGAACCCATCTCCACCCTCTTTCCTGTCTCATTGTGATTTGTCAGTCAGGAAACAAACAATTAGACAGATACAAATGACACAAATTAATTTTGAGTCTCATGACATTGTTCTGTCCTTCCCCTCTTGCCCCTCGGTCAGCCAAAGTCCCGTCGCTCACTTCAGCCAATCTCATATCTCGTACACACATTGCTCTGCAGGATGTGAGTTTGTGAACTCTGGAATATACAGAGGGGTTGTTTGTCTACCTAGAAGAGTCGACTTCATCAGCAGCCAAGTCTGCATACATAAGGGACGGCAGACAATGAGACTGGGTTGGACAGCTCTGTCCCTGGGGGCCGTTCTGCTTTTGTCGACTCAGACGCTCCCTTTCCAGGGTGACGATATGGACATATCTTACCATTAATCTGTTTGGATGAGATGTCAGTCTTTGCATGACACATCACTCCACTTTGTGGCTGGGGGGGGGAGTCTGACAAGACAAGAGCACTTTCTTGCCAGAGGAAGACAAAACAAACTCCCAAATGTCTTTGTCCTTTTTCTCTCCCAGCCAGGGGATATGGTGACCTTTTTTTGAGCCACGCGCCCTATTCTTAGCCAGCAAAAGGCTGGCATTTGACCTGAATACAAATGCACATATCTGCTCTTAGTGCTGCAGTGTTGGCTGAAGAGTCACTTTGACTGTAGAACCCTCTCATCATCTTGCAATGTCTGAATCAGCACAGAAAAGCCATCGACTAACCGCACTGCTCTCACAGAGCAATTCTCACATTCCAGCCGCGGAGCAGTGAAAGTGTGAGATTGTACCCAATGCAAATAGGGCGGAAAGAGGGAAAAAAGTCAGTGAATGGGCCTGTCTCTCCACCCTGATGGAAAATAATGATAAGAAAATCGGGGAAGGGTTTGGGAGGAAGTTAGTCAGGGAGGGCTGAGAGCTACCACAGACAGTGCTTAATTCATGCATACCGGGGACATAATGTGACAGTAATGTAATTTGTTCTGGGCCAAAAGCCCAGTCGCACTAATCTAACTGTAAAAGGCTTGATTTGTCTTTTTACCCCTCCTCTCAGGCCACCGTGCATTAAAGAGGCCTCTCTACTATCCTCGCCAGGTTGGAGGACAGCGCCCTTATTAGATGTGACTGCATGATAATGAAACGGCGTAATGCAATGTCAGAGCAGTTGACACGACACAAAAGGCTAAGGCTGGTGAAATTCCTAATCAGCTCAAAATGTCACAGAGCTCACCTTGGGTCTGAATCACAGCCGCGAGCAGATTAGTTCTCCACATCGATGTCAACCTCAAGGATGCTTCTCCTCTTTGGTCTGTCTCAGAAAGTCTCTCTGACTCTTGACTCACTCCCCTCTTTTCTCCTCTGTCTCCTTGAAGTCAAAGAATAGTACATTTAATAAGTGAAATAGTTGCTGAAAGGCAAATGACTGCTATAGTTCTGTTTTTAAATATGTATGCCTATATTTTAGTTAGCAAGGTTAACTGTTTGAATTGTTAACTGTACTTGGCAGATTTACGGGGCTATACGAAATTCTTTGAAAAAGTAAGAAATGGTGTTTTAGAAAGATAGACAAAAGCAGACATGTTATTGTTAGCCCGCAACTGGACATTTCTATCTCTAAAAGGCTAATGCTGTTAGCATGTTTCAGTTAGCCAGCTGGTTAAGCTAACATTAGCTTAATGAATTGGATTAAAAAAACACTCCCCAGCTGCTAAATAATATAGCTAAATTACACATCTTGCATAAAAATGTACAGTTTCATAAATACATAAAACATAAAAATACTTCTTTCACCACTGGCAATTCCATAGTTAGCTCAGCATGCTAACGACGAGAGCTTAGTTCTAGCAGATCAACAGACTGGTTAATTAGTACCTTCCAGAAAAGCTAAAAAAAAAAGAAACACTTAAGATACAGAATATTTGTCTTACTAAAAAGTGCTAGTTTGCAGATTGTTGAAACATTTAAAAAAATCTGCAGGCCTGCAATACCTTAAAGTGGACCTATCATGCTATATTTAAATGATATATTGTAGGGCCATACCTATATAAGGTATATTTATACGTTTCTGTTTTCAAAATACCAAACAGATCATGCATTTTAGCCATGCCTCATTTCGCTCTATGTGCTGTTTGCTGTCTACGGGTCTGATTTTGCTGACCACGCCCCCCTGCAGGAGAGGTGAGCCGTGCTCTGATCAGCTGCTGGGCTGTCAGAAGAGGGGGAGAAAAAGAGATCTCCGTCCTCCGTGTTTTATTATATAGAGTCGTTATTCATTTGTTTTAAAGCTCAATAAATAACAAAGAAGACCTTTGACCGGCACTTTTCTAATTTTGTCCGGAAGATTTAAACTTTAACGGACATCTTGACCGGCGAAAGTAACTGAAACTGAAACTCTGCCGCACGGTCCCCTCGTTCCTTGGAAGAGGCGGAGAGGTGGGTGTTTGTCATCTGCTGGTGGACTAAACGGAGAGAATTACAGTGCTTGCCTCGACAGGAGCAGCGGGAGCAAACGCTTGCCTCGGGGAGGGAGAAAAAAAGCCACAGCGGAGAATAAACAGAAGGGTAACCATGGGCGGGAAGTCTTCTTCGCTGCTTTTGTGGCAGACTACAGCGCCACTTACAGGCCTGGCATATGTACTACAGCGTCTCCAGCGCTTTCGAGCGGCAATGGCCGGCCGTGGCCCAACCCCACATTCCCCTGATAGGTGGAGAGTTGGCCCAATAGCCGTAGCTCCCACCGTCCTGACGTCAGGACAGTGTTCAAATCTGGATCAGTTTTTATCAGATCCGTTGCAGCCCCTTTTTTAGAGATTTGGGTATGGAGGAAAATAGAGAGGGTTGTGTTTTCTGACACTTGGTGAGTTCCCTGGAACACCGGGGACACATATTCATGTTTAAAAGACGTACAAAAGTGCATTTTGCATGATAGGTCCCCTTTAATTTTGGTTGCTAAGCTAAGTTTGGATAAACACTATACCGGAAAGAGGTTTCACAAATGGTCAGTTCTAGCAGTTCTTTATAAATCTCTTAGTGATTTAAATATGTGCATGTCAAGTGCAAGTTAAATATTGTCCACTCTATTTAGTAGGGAGACCAGGGACAGTTGTAACGCCTTCAATATCTCCAATCACAAACCAGCTAGAGTGATGAAACTCACTCTGCACATGCGCAGTTAGATGGAAAGATCGCTGTGAAAAAAAGGAGCCACATTTAAATCTCTCGCGAAAGATATCAGCAAAAGTGTGTTTCTGAGGTAAAAAATTAACAAAAATGATATGATGTATTTTTTGGATACTGTCTTGAGGTCAAATGTCTAGGAATCCAAACTAGTATTATTAGAATCACTGTTTTGTAAGCTAAAAATATAACTAGCTAAATATGGGTCAAGCTAGCAATCAGGCAGGTTCACAGGCGTTGAAAACATGACTGGTGGTCCTGGGACGGTTGTAACACGGACCACCTGGGACGGTTGTAACATGGCACATTTACAATGATGGCTCATTTGCTCGAATGATCAATATTGTTGATTGGTGTGCATTGTCCCTGTAAAAAGTAAACAGAATAAAATACTGTACGTAAAGTGTGAAAGAATTTGACAGCTTTCCCTCTTTTTTGTCATGTAGTGTGAAAAAAGGTAACCGTTATTAACATGTTACAACCGTCCCTGGCATGTGTTACAAACGTCCCTGTACACTGGGATGGTTGTAACAGTTAAAAAAAAATACATTTTCCAACCTGTACTTATTTCCTAAAAACATCTTAAATACATTGTTTCAGTAGTTGACACATTGAGAATGTATAATATAGCAAAATGGCTATCCTAGTGTAAATGTTTTTTTTACTTATTGGGGAAAACCCAAAAAGTGTTACAACTGTCCCTGGTCTCCCTATGCACTTAAAGCTCCCATGTCATGCTTTTCCGGTTATTACCCGTCCCCTTGTGTGTTATGAAGGTTTTTATGCATGTAAACGGTGTGCAGAGTCAAAACCCTCAAAGTACACCCTGTAGCGAGTAAAACTCTAACACAGAAAATACCTCCCCAAAACGCCTCGTTGGAGATACGTCACTGCCCATTTGATTCTTCCGGGTACCGCATGATGTCATGCGGTACCCGGAACGAAATGGACCAATCCCGAAGAGCTATGGCCACACCAGCAGCGGCGTGTTCCTCCTCCAGAGGTTCGAAGAACCGGCATTTCACAGACGAAAGCTTCCAAAACATTGCCCAGTTTGAGGCCGGATATGCACAGCTTGTTTGGACCGTTTGGAGCAGGGGAAGATCTGGGTATACAACCTGTAAGTTTGCATTGTTATTTGTGTATTTATCAAACAAGACTGTTTAAATGTGTAAACTGTGTTGGACTGCTAAGCCATTGACACAGTGCTAACTGTGCTAACTAAGTTGCTAGAGTTTCCATATATCAACTCTAATATCAGCAGATGGCCTTGCATACATGTATCTCATAGCAGGAGAATGTCTGCATTCACACACAAAATACCTATTGACAGTATACTGCGGGTGATTTGCCGGTCAGTCGCGAAAGGTAATTACATTATAGCTGGCATAGCGATCTAACACACGGAGCTAGAGCTAGTTTTGGTCAGAAAAACATTTTTGTGATGCTACGTTGCTAGGGTTTAAATATATCAACTACAATGTCAGCAGATGGCCTTACATGTTTGTCATGGCAGGAGAATGTCTGCAGTCACACACACGGAATACTCATACAGTATACTCCGGTTTACCGTACATTGTGACCGTACATATACTGCATGTAGCTAACGAGGCTAGCTGTATGCTAGCGCAAAACAATGTATTCATGCAAGTTACATTGTATGGTAGCAGAATACCCGTATACGATTGCAATTATAAACACGTTATTGCTAGCCTAATATGAACCACTAGCTTTTGTTCATAGTAGTTTTATTACACTGCATTATAGTTGCCTTTCCTCCAAGCTAACGTTCATATCGTGTTAGCTACCAAGGTAAACAAAGCTAGGTTAGCATATTAGCAGGCAAGCTGTTCATTACACAACTACTACTAACGAATCTAAAACAACTAAGTTTCTCTAATATTTTGTGATTTGCATTTGATTTCGTCCAGCCAGATCCTGGCGGACAATCCATGACGGGGAAGGGATTCTACTACTACTGAGGGTGCTAAAAGGCACCGCACCGACTGTGCGCAGGCAAGATGCGAGGAGGAGGAATGAATGATATACCGTGTGTATATATGTATATTTATGTTCATTTTGTACATTTCTAAAAATAAAGTTTAATGGAAATACTTAGTAGGCCTATCCTTTCTTCCCTGAATTCATATATAGCAAACCATGATTTGATTTCTCATCAAACAGTAGTAGTTTATAACGGGTAAAAATAACTTACTCTTTGTTATGAGAGTAGCTCGTAGGCCACAACGGAAAGACAAGGAGACATACACGAGTTTACAAAACCACGGCACATTTATTGTGGTAAATGCAAAGATAGGTGGTTGAGAGGATCGCAGAGTTAGTCTTCCTGCAGCCGCTTTGGAGAGAGACGGTGTCCGTGATCGTGCTGATTAGCCTCTTCAGCTCCACCCCATCGTAAGACAAAGGCCCTGGGGCCGTCACACTCTTCTATAACAACAGTTAAAAATATATATGTATATAAAATATACCGCTGTACCGACGCCATGATAAGACTGATGTTACGCTGAGAGCAGCCTGGAAAAGCACTGACATGGGCGCAGCCTCTCTGGTGGTTGACTAATCAGAACGAGTGGCCGAGCTGACCAATCGGAGCACACTAGGCTCACAGGGAGGGGGGGGCAAGAGCTCCAACGAGTCGTTTAGTGGAGAAAGTGAATACTGCTGAATACACATGCTTGACAGAGATGCTGTATGCGAAACCAATGTGAGTTTGGAAAATTGCACAGTATAAATCTATTTTAGTATACCTCAACAATGTAATTATGATCAGTGGAAATGGCCATGACATGGGCCCTTTAAGAATGGAGACCAAAGGCAGTGTTTCTGTAATGCAGTTAGAACTTTCTCTCTGTTCTATAGTTGAAAAGCTCTCAAAGGAACTAGTGCAGTGAGAGATGTAAGGAATTTGCAATAGTTCAACATCCCTTCTAGTGTATTACAAATATGTGTCTTCTTGACTTTGCCTCAGGGTTGAATTTAGCATGTAGATACTCAAAGTCTCCCCACTTTCACAATGAAACCCCCTGTGGAGAACAATATGTAATATGCTAATATGAGATCTTCGGTAACCAGACTGTTCACCATGAGCACTTCTGTAGAATCCAGTCCGCTTTTGACTGCTCTGATATAACAGAAGATCATGTTATTACATCACTTTAGCATGCTCTGTTTATTTTTATTTCACCCTCAGTCACAATCCATGTCTGCAGTCATGTCATCACACCTCATTAAATACCAAATCTGGATATGGTTATTTGTCTGGCTACAGTTCTCTGCCCGCTTTGGTCACACTGAAGCAGGACAAAAGACAGATCACAAGTCTACAGCTGAGCCTTCATCGGCCCACTGGTCAATGCAGAGGTAATTTAAGGGTAAGACTAGAGAGAACATATTTTTTTGCGTTGAACAGCACAAGCAATCCTGCTTTTCAAAAGCTGCATGTTATTTAAAGCTATTACTGTATGCTTCTGGGGTTTTCCCTTTCCTGTAGCGTGTTATATAGATTTGTATGCATGTACATGGTGTGCCAAGGCTACTTCTAAAACAAAGAGTACATGATAGGCTGAGGGACGGGACATCTCTAAGCATTTGACTAATCACAACAGTGCCAGCAAGCTAACCAATCATAGCAGACTAGGCAGTATGAGAAAATAAATACCTTTTGAACCAAGAAGATTAAAGCGTGTAATCATGTCACAGTAGAGACACAGAATACACAAAATGAAATGGAAAATTATAATAATCATAATAGGAATATTAGATAATAATAGCAAAATAAGGCCCCTTGAAGTCACAGAAGTTGTTTTTATTTTGTGAAAAGATGTACTCTTTATAATCAGCAGTGAAACCGAAACTTTCTTGTTTGAAGATATATTAATGCTATTATAAATTAGTGAGAGAGCAGTTTTACCATGTTCTGGACAAACTACAAAGCTAAAGCTTTTAAATATCTTTGTGTAACTATTATTGCTGGTAAAGAGAAAATGTATTAACATGCACCTCTTTAAATGAGGGTGATTGGTATTCAACTTCATATCTGAATCAAGAAAAAAAGAAAGCTTACGGACAGTCGGAGAGACTCATTTTAATGCAAAGAAGAAATGGACGTCAAGCGAAAAACAGGGGCATTCATCACAACATGCAACAGACTACAAAGAGATACAAAATGACTACAAAGAGATTGCAAATGAGAACAAATAGATGCAAACAATACATAGAAATGTAACAGAAATACAGAGATATACTAAACAACAACAACAAGATTAAAAAAACAAGATGCAAAACAAATACAAAATCAATTCAAATAAATACAAAGAGATGCAACATTTCTAAAAGAGACAGGTGCCATTCAAAACAAATAAGGGCGTAAAACAACTTCAAACAACAAAGCTTTATCAGAGAATGTATTACATTATACATATATTGTATACCTGAAAAATGATGACATTCGTGATACATTTACTTGAAGCTTCACTAGAAGAGAAGTGGAAGTGAGTCTCCTTCCCACTCACTGTAGTCATTAAATAAGGCATCAACGGCTAAATAAGTTGAAAACCCACCTGTGATGTAGCTTCAGAGAAACACAGGATACACTCTCCTCCCCTTCATATCGTTACAAGCTTCTACTAACGGATGTTAATGCTACCGCTTCCTACTGCGCACCTGGAGCCAAAACAACTCTTTGAAAATGTCCTATCATATCTGAGCAAAGCTCTAAGGAACAGGCACGTGCACACATAGACGTCAAAGTGGGATTGAGCCCCTGCCCTTTTTCTTCCTCCAGAGAAAGTTATTTTTTAATTTTTTTAAATATTAATTTTTATAAATGAATATATATCTACTCCTGTTTGCGCACAGTTTCCCTTTCCAAAAATATATTGATTGAATTAAAAATACACACTCTCTCTCACACAAACAAACACACACACACGCGGGGTGTTTCTCAATGTCGAGGACGCTTCCTTGGTAGGACATGTCTTCCGAGTCACTTCCTTCAGAAGCGAGGCAAGAATCCTTCCTAGCCTCGGAAAACGAAGAATGGTGGAACAGGCTAACAGGTGTGCAGGTGTGCGTCATATGCGAGGCCCCGCCTTAAATGGAGCGCGATTTCCGCCAAAGATTTGGGAAATTGGTCCGTGCGCAAAGCATTGTGGGGATTTTAAGACCGCGGAGGATACACATGTGCAGCCTCGAAATGTCCGGGCTCGGTAGAATTCCAAGGAGCCTGGACATTGGAACAGTCCTTCGGCGGGACTCGATGACGTAGCATCCTTGAAATAGTGGCTCTGGAGCATCCTTCCTTGACATTGAAACACCCACACACACACTCATACTAAGGGGAGGAAAGAAAAACAGAATGACCTACGGCATCTCGAGGGTACACATACTCATGCAAGGCATTTATTTGTAGTTTTCCCCTCAGATTTTGATATAATAAAACCACACATTTTAGCTAGAAAACTTCTCTCCACCTTCTGGACTTTTTACAACTTAGGCCCCAGGCAGTCAGGGTTTACAGTGATCTTTTCCAAAAGCCATTGACATCCACAGGCTCACCCCATGGGTGTGTCCTGTCCCCATTATTGTAATCTATATACTCAGTCAGCTCCAGGACAAACCAATCGATCATGGGCCAGTTGTGAAAGACTAAGTGGTGAAACAACCACTTCCTGAAGTTAAATGCTCACAAAACTAAAGATGCTGCCATCAACTTCGGAAAAAACCTCCCACTCAACCTTCCCAACTATAATCAAGGGCTCACTTGTGGAGAGACGGTAGAGTTCTACAAGTACCTGGAAGGAGTGATCGACAAGATCTAAACCATGACCTCCACACATCTGGAATATGCAAAGAGGGCCTACAGAGACTTTAATACTTTCAATGTGGACAAGACAATAAAAGGATTTGTAAAATAATACTGTGATTGAGTCAATTATTTTATTTGTCAGTAAGAGAACCTTGTAGTTTTTTTCAACATGTTTAAAATTGCCAGCAAAAGTAATTGGCACGCAGCCCCTTTCTATAGCAGATGTGTTAGAAAAGGTAGATCGTAGCCAGCTCGGACCACCCACTCTTGGAGGAATTCATTCTTCTTCATTCTGGGCGGAGATGCATGTCCCCCAGGGGAAAAAGCAATAGGTTTAAATTGTTCTTCGTTCCACGTGCAATAAATGCATTATATTTGCACTGAACCTTGACTGCACTGCAAGTACTTCATCGCCACTAGTCCAATGGTTTGATACTTTAAACGTTGATATATATTTTGTATAAGATTGTTTGTTCTGGTAATTGCCTCTTAAAGAGGACAGATTCAAATGTTCAGGATAATATTTGTATTTAGCTCCTGTACTGTGACATGTTTCCATGCTTTAATGTTCAAAAAGCTCTTTCTTTTTCTCATACTGCCTGTGCTGCAGCACCTCTTTTCACCCTCTGTCTGAAACCAGAGCACAGTCTGCTCTGATTGGTCAGCTGGCCAGCTCTGTTTGGATTGGTCAACGTAGCGCGTAAATAAAATGTCCCACCCCTTAGTCTATAATGTACAATGTGTTGGAGGGCTAGCCAATAGAAGCGCACATGTTACATAGTGATGTCATTATGTTACGGAAGAAAACAAAGGAGTTACATGGGGGTGTTTCAGGCAGTGTGTTGGAGAGAAACTCCCTCTGATACCCCTTTCACACCAACGCAACTCCGGTTCAAGCTCCGTGCTAGAGCTTTTCAGGTTCAGAACCGGTACTTCGGTTTAGCTCCGGCTCTTTTCACACCGCTCAGAGCCCGACTGGTGCTGCCGCTGCTGCGTCATGACGTCACAGTTTACGTCGCTGATTTTCTCCCCAACGGAGCTCACCTCACAACAACAACGGGCCGGGGACTGCGTTGCTTTTAATCATACGAAGCCAGATTAAATTAAATAACGACTTCTCCAACCTTATACTTTTCTCCAGAGTGCCGTGGTTCATTGTTTATTAATGTGTTTCAGCGGCATTTACCGACCGCTGCAGTGCTGACTGCTCTTCAACGGGAGTGTATTCTCCCGTTAGCTCCGGGTTAGCTCACACGGCTCTAAAGTATTCACTGTCTGACTGTCACACAAGCAGCTGATACATATCCCCAGTTCCCTTTAAGTGAATGTGTGTCAGTCTGAATTGACGCTGTTTGGCATCACAACGCTGTTATGAAAGTTTCTCTGGTATAACATGGGTGATGTTAGCATAGCAACCGAAGCTAAACTGACTACGTGCTAAGCCGTTTTCTCCAGGCACTTTTTACCGACGTATTTTTCATTATGATTCTACTTGTGATAGTCGGACATGACAACCTGTGCAGCCCATGTATTGATTCCATCCGATAGCTGCTATAATAACAAACAAAACGTCTGCCTGCTCTCCACAATGATCAATAACAGCGAACGGATGGTCAAAGTACGGTACAAATAAACAGAATCACACGAAGCCTGGTTAGTGTTGCCTGACTTTATAAAGTGTGTTTTTTTTTAACAAGTGTGTGGTTGCGTTCTAGTCACTTTGCTCAGCACTACTGCTTGTTACAACCTTTATTTGCCGTACTCGCCTTAACTGTTAGCTCAGGTTAATCTCGCCCCCCTCCGACGTAAGCGTGACGTATGCGGTTCTTGCTTTTAGGCGGACAACTTTTTGGTGCTCGAAACGAACCGGATTCCGGAGCTTAGAGGCTGCTCCGCTGCGGTGTGAACAGGAAAACCCGGTGCTTTTCAAGCACCAGCACCGAACCGGCCCCGAAACACCGTTGGTGTGAAAGGGGTATTAAGGGAACTTTGGGAATTTTGCATATTCAGACCATTTACATGCACAAAAAGCTATTTGACACACTACAGGAAAGGGAAAACCCCCAAAAGCACAATAGGGCCTTTTTAACAGCTTGATGAAGCCAGCAATGTTACATTTCACTATTATTTTATTAAAAAAAACATTCAACACACTACCCACATTAACAATTTCACAGCACCTGGGCACATTCAGAGACAATTGAATTAATAGTAAAAAAAAAAACAGTGTTACATGCTTCCTCCGTTACTGAAATAGATTTTTCAAATGCTAATGTTATTGGTGCAGAGAGTATGTCCCAAATGGCAGAGGCAGAGCTAACAGAATGGCTGTGGTGTAATTGCAGCGGTACACTGGGGAGCTGTGCAGCCAGGAGTGGGGTCTTAATTCCTTAAAGCACTGGCCTTGCAGCAGTTGCCTCCCTGATTGATACTGCTATTGGACCTCTCTGGTTAGCCAGGGGAAACCTCCATAAATTCCAGGCCCACTTTATCGTTAAGCTCAGTAGCCCAGGAAATAAAATTAGCTGTGTCCGGCTAGCTTTGGAAAGGGCTGTATAACACTATAAATAACAATTTACGGTAGGTGAAAAAGGAACAAAAATGGAATTTAAAAAATAAATACAACTTGCTCGGGTAAGTTTGTGTGGTTTTTGTGTGCATTTTGAGTAGCTTTCACTCCTATAACCCACCATTGAGATATAATAATTAAACTCTTATTGCTTGTGCATCATTCAGGCAATTTGCTTTTGTTGTCAGCACATAAAGCCGGACTGTAAGCACGGCCTTAACAGTGTAACACATGCCAAAGGGCCCATCACAAGGGGAATGACTGATGACCAGGCGTTTCTTTGCCATGTTTCTTCTGCCTGTATATATAGCACAGGCCCCGCGGTTTGTACAGCGAGGCAGAAACAGCAACTATTCTTAATGTCAAATGAACATGTTAGTGTACTTTATCATTTCTGACTGCTTCTTATTGCTAAATCTTGCCGGTTTTGCTCTGCCTTCAGAGTGTGTTCGGATTGAAAGCGAAATCCTGCTGAGGAGGGAGCAGAACTGACACGAAATAAATGACATGTCCCAAATCTCCCTGTTTAGGTATGTTTTCACAAAGCCCTTTGTGTGCGTCTCAGTTTGTGTGTGTGTGTGTGTGTGTGTGTCCAAGTGTAGAGCTATGTTTGTCTCATGGTATCCTCCCTCAGCAGACAGGGTTCTCTCACTCACCAGCATATGTTTCTGATTACCATCCTGCATTCCTCTCTTCTTCTCCGCCTGGCTACCGGAGCGTCACGTCTCTGCAACTGCTGCCGATGGAGCTGCGTCCCATGAAGCCGATGATGAAGCTTCCCATGCCCGTTCAGCCGTACAGTATGTCTATTTGTCCGTCGTGGGAAGCTCTATTGTTAAAAGATGGTAATGTAATAAGCTAACCTTTCGACCCCAAAGTAGCTGAGATGCAACCCCCTTTTCATACTGGATGATATGTTAAGTGTGTCCAAGACAGCTTGTCAACAAACACATAGGGGAAGCCAATAAACGGCGCGCGCTGTGGTTGTCTTAACCCCAGCAGGGCAACGCACATTAATCACAGTTAAGGCAGTGACGATGATGAGGTGTTTGGTGGTCGGCTTGAAATAGCTGGTAATGGAGCTGCAGTGTGAGGAGGTGTCTCGTTGTTGGGTCCTCCTTGAATGCAAATAGTTGACTGGCAGATGCAGCAAAGGCCTTCAAGAGGCTACTGCCATGCTAGCAGCTGTGTGAGTTGCACAAAGGGACAGTGGGGCTTTGAGCTAGATGCTAACAACATGCTAAAAATGGCAATCCTAATATGCCGATGATGAAAGGTATTCAACCAAGTATTATACAGTAAATGTTATTCTTGGTTTGATAAGAATAGTAAAAGCTTAACTGTGGCTCTGGAGAATATTTCTAAAGTCTTGAAACCGTTATTCTCAACCTATGCTTGGGACTTTTCAAGAGAAAGCCTGCATTACAAACTGGAGGTGTTGAGTTAAAAAAGAATTGCATTTAGGAGACAGGAAATCTAGTGAAATATGCTATATAGCTGCATGGGAATGGTGGGATTCTGAATTGTTGTTGTTTGAGCCATACTAAGGAATAAACTTCAGCACATAGTGCCCTTCTTCTGGTTAAAAATAAATAAATAAAAGTATTTTTGGCCAATATTTGGAGACAAACCTGCGTACTTAGCGGTGGGGACTGAATCTCTGCATTTTGCCATTTTGAGTTATCCGGCGGCCCGCTTCAGTTTTGACAAGCTTTTTTTTTTGTTAGCCACCTACATTATTGGAAGGGTAATACAAAATAGCCCTTCAAGCAGGAAATTGGACACTCTTTAACATTGTAGTTGAGGCTCTAGCTTTAGCAGGCTAACATATGCTAAGTAGTGCCAAAGAATCTGACACATTTTTATCAAGATTTTGATGGTAGTGCAATATGAAAGTTCAACACATTAATTACGATTCTTCCTGAGTTGGAAGTGAATAACTAAAGTACTCTGTTCCAAGGCAGTTTATAGCAATATTTGGTATGGAGATATTTCACTCAAAACCACAGATGTTGGAGCTAGAGGAGGAGCCAGGGGATAACGGGTTATCCTCTGGGGACCATAAATAATAGTGCTTAAAGGTAGGGTAGGTAAGAATGGAGAAACCAGCTCGAGTAAGCTATAATTTGAAAGTACACAACCGAAAAAAATCTGCCCCTTCCTTCAGACTTCCTTACAGAGCCCCTCCTCCAACACATACGAACGCGCACGAGATAAGTTTCGGCACGAGATAAGTTTCTGCACGAGATGGAAGGCTGACAGGCAGGTAGGCCATCCAATTATCCGGGGCAGATAATTGGTCTTGCTTTTTACAGCGCCACGGCTTCCACAGATGAAATATTTGTTTATATTTATTGTCAAAGTATTTAATTTATTCATTGCTATCAGGATGTTAAGAGCATTCCATGGAATATAACAAAAAGTGTTTCTGAAGTGAATTACCTACCCTACCTTTAACTTTCCTGGAAATCTTTGCAACAGTGTTTGAGGTATTTTAGTCTGGACAGAAGTGAAGAAAGGATAAACTGACTGACAACATTACCTCCCTAGAGCCACATCAGACAGACAAAGAGGCTACAGCAGTGCTTGTAGCTCTGTGAGGTTGTACCGTATTTCATGGCTATCCCTTACTAGAGGCATGCTTCAAGCTAAACTGACAAAAAATTAAAAGTGTGCATGCAGAAAGTTCATGTGTGCAGAGGAATGATTAAGTGCTGTATTGGTCTTGGAGAATCCTTGGAGTGTTATTGACCCATTACATCACTCAGCAAACTGCGTAACACAGCGGGCGCATATTTCCACACTGCAGAATTTAATATCAGATTATTTATATTGAACTGAGGAATAGGTTACCTAGTTCATTCAATTATGATACTACAACCGCAGTGACATTTAGAAAGAGCAATTATTTTCAAATCTGCTGTTACCCACTGCGGCTGCGATGCAAATAAGCTGATCGAAATGTGAGCGCTGTCCAATATTTAATATTTAAGACGTGCCAAAATGATGAACCGTGGCGAACGGTTCAATGACAGAGGCACTTGGGCAGGCAAATACAAAAAACATGCAGATTTTGCCTTTTGCTTTCCTCTAAAAACAAAACACCTCCCAGGGTCATACGTTGCCGGCAGCGTTTGGCATTCCAGGCGAGGCCAAGCTGCCTTACCACACAGAGCAGGTCCTGCTGCAAGGTCGGCACACGTGGGCGATCGGTTTCACGGTGAATACCAAATGTAGGAGCGCGTCCAAACCCTGAGAGATGAGACAGGACATTAAAGCTAAAGTCCCCCGAGGAAGGAGGAGGTTTAAGATGACGGGAAGGGAAGAGCACCGGGGGAGAGAAGAAAAAACAGGTGGCAGCACTTCAAAGCAGAAGAGTTTTGTGAATGAATTATGGGAGATAATGTGACTGGTGACTTCTAAAAGAGGGTCCCAGTGGTGCTGGGTATCTTTCCTTATGGACAGTAGAACACATTTTTGTCTTTTCTTTTTACAGAGCAATAAATAATATACATTTCCATGCTGTCTTCTTGGAATTATTCCGGCAATGATCTCAGTTCAGTTACGTGTCATATTTTAGATAATGAAATAATTTCCTCTTTCCGTGTTGGATGGAATTAAATAACCAGCAGCCAAAAAGAATTAAGTGATTCATACCTCACAAAAGAAATATAATGTCGTCCTTATCTGCGTAATTCAATTGCAATATCTATCCATTAATGCTACTGGAGCACCAATCATTTTTCTTGGACAGGCTATTATTACATAGGTTATTTTAGAGAATCATATTTGAAAGGTTGAAAGACAAGGACATTCATGATGTGCCGGACATGATGATGTGTGTACATTTTGTATGAAGTGTTGACTACATTATGAGTTCTTATTGTTCTGTTAATGTCCATGTGAATGTCACTGATATGTGATTCCATGCAACTTTCAATTTTCACTTAGCTGACAGTTTCCGGGTAGGCAATGATTACTCACTGAAAGCACCACATTTTCCAAAGGAGGATTCAATTAAATTAAAGATAAAAAAGATGAATGAGTTTAATCGAAAGGTTTATGACGACGTGTAACAGCCGGGTTTTCTTTGTACATTCATTGTTTGTATATTTGAATTACTCAATGACATACAGCATATTATTACCTCAGCCAATAAGGTAATAATAATTTGAATGGCACGGTTTTCACAAACTATTGAAACAATTTTATGAAACATGAGGGAAAGGTTTAGCGAATGACAGGGCAGATACAAAATTATAATTGATAACTTTGCGAAATGAGGTTTTTTGGTATTTGCATTTGTCTGGTCTCTATAATCGGCCTTTTAGTTAATGCATAATAATAAATCACAAGACAATTGGGGTAAAACACAAAGCTACCATCTTAAATATTGTATTTCACCAACGTAATAATAATCCACCGCCATGCCTGCAGCCAGGGGCGGACTGGGACTACAAATCAGCCCGGGACTCTCGACCGGCCCACTTCGGTACCGCCGGCCCACCTCGGTACCGCAAGTAATTACCGCTAGTAAATTATCAACGGGGGTGGTGCTAGTGACTTATCCGACCGGCCCACTTCAGTCCGCCCCTGCCTGCAGCTATTTTGGACTGTACTGCAAGCTAAATGTTAGCATGCTAACTAGTTCAGAATGACAATGCTAACATGCTGACGTTCTTGTGCTCTCGGGCTAAATAGACATTGCGATCTTGACACAAATGTAAAAAGAGAGTTCCACTGATTCTAGCAGTGTATATTTGTATGCAACTGAGTTATGACCATGAGGCTCTGTGTCCAATGTGGAAGTGCCTTAAACTTGCTTTCCAGAAGGGGGCGACTCCAATAGGCGCTTTCACACCAAGTACTTTTCCCAGGAATAGTTCGCGGAACTTTTCCCCGGAACTTTTATTTCCTGGAACTATCTAGTAAATCGCGTTCACACTGGAATAAGTCCCTGTGGGAGCCGCTGACGTCACTTCGGGTTTACTGGCAGGCCGCAAACAACTTCACGGTGTATACTGCCACCCGAAGTCCCCGGCCGGAAATCCCCGGAGTTGGGGACTGGCTTCAGTAGAAGCCTTCCGAGTAAATCGCCAGAAGCGCCGACACCTCCTCATCACTCCACTGCTCCCATGTTTTCTTTTGTGTTGCCATAAGTTAGTCTCTCTCCGTTCGTGCGCTGGGCTAATGCTAATAATGCTAATGCGAGCAAATAAAATGGCGGCTTCACAAAAACTTTTCAGAGTTTTACGGGGCGTGGTTTGCAATTCGCCCAGCCAATCAGAAATCGGAACCTTTTTCTCCCCAGGAAAGTCCCTGCTCTCTAGCAGGGACTAAAAAGGGGTGAAAAGGTGCGCAAAAAAAAGTTCTAGTTCCAGATCTTTTTGGTGTGAACGCAAAATCCCAGGAATTATCGGAAATACTCCTGGGAAAAGTGTGAAAGTGCCTATTGGTTGCAAAAGAAGTCCATGGAAGTTTATGGTCTCAATTGTCAGTTTCAAGTCTTCTACAATACAGGATTCATTTTGTAAATGATGGTCCAATTTAGAGTAAATAAATTAATAAAGTAGCATTAGCTTGAGGGTGTGGCTACCTTGTGACTGACATGTAGCTACCATTTAGTTTTTCAGACTTGGTGCTCTCTGTCTTTAAGTCTTACAACTTCACATTGTGTTTTGAGTTCATTAAAAGTTAATTGTAAAGTTTTGGTCGCCATAAATATCTTGTTAAGCATTCAGTTGTACTTTGCCCCGCCATCTTATGTTGCTTACAGAAAACCAAGATGGCAACGGCCAAATAAAGGAAACTTGAGGCTTCAAAGACAAACTTCACAAAGCAATTGGTTACGTCAAAGTGTCCACGTCCACTTTTTATATAGTCTGTGGTTATGACTATAAGAAGAAGTGGTGTGACTTTTGTGGCACATTTTGTCAAATATTTGACAGGTAGAACAAATATTGTAAAAATGTAGATGCCGATTAAATCTTTTGAGAGTGCAATCTCTGGTCTTGTGTAAATAATGAATTTGTATTCATTTACAGCCCTACTATATAATCTGGGTGCTTATAAACAATGACCCCACAAGCACTTGTTACTAGCCCATCATTAGCCTATAATTCCTAAATGCTAAGAGAATTATTAATGCATTTTCTGCTCTGAACTGCACTCCAGTTCCACGATACAATGATTTGTTGGTGTATTTGTTTAGCATGTCTTGTGCTGTGGTTTATGATTACCCAGCCTGTGCTACAAAGTGCAAAATCTCCATCATGCACAAACATCCATTATGTTTTTCTACACCAGCTTCGAGCTGGTAACTTTGAAGGATATTTCTAATCCTCTGTGCATGTGCTGTAAATGTATTCATAAATCTTCTGCTCACACTTTAAGCCCAACTCTAAAGTTGCAACAAATAATGGTCCTAAAATATTTACAGAGGCTAGTAAGCCATTTGTTGCAATGAGGAGGAATAGAAGATATAAATGATGACGCATTGAGTGCATTTGGTTGTATTCCTTCTTGGGTAGTCTCATTTGTATTTCCAGCTATAGTTTGTCCGCCAATGATACCTTGGGTGGATAAATCAGGGTAATAGAAGATTGATGACAATATTGGATAATGATATACACAGTAGGCCTGCGGTAAACTAACGTATATGACTTCCATTTTTCTCCATTGGTCAGTTTTTGTTTCTATTTCAACAGTTTATAAGTATACCAAATTATAGATTTAACACATGAATCATATAAAACAAATATGGCCGCCCAGTAAGTGAAATAAATAGCTGTCATGGTTTCTATGTTTATAATGGCAATAGAGGTCATACTACAGTATAGCATATATGTTATACTCCACATGCATACAGCAATTACATGAATTTGTTCTAAGAATCCCTATATGTGTGTTTTTGTCATTGAGTGTATAACCGATAAAAAAGAAAGCCGTCATTTTCTTTCACACTATAAAGGTCTTACCATTAAACTAAAATTCAGTTTTTTAGGGTAAATGTCAAAATAAATGTAATCATTAATCAAGGTCACAAAATGTGGTACATGTAATGAAATAAATGAATAATTCGATTTGGGCTATATGGTCTCTAAAGAAATTATTTATTTATTTTCACAGCTATTGCATATTGTGGCACACACCTAGCACTACCAGGTTTCCCTTGTTGCTGTAGATTGCACATTGTACATTTTTTTCATAGATAACATTTAACCTCTTCTACACCGCACCCCCGATACCGGGGGGAAAAACGTGTCATCTGCAGGAAACAGCGTCTGAGGGCATCTTAATATTCAATAAACTATGAATGTTTTATATCCATGTAACGGGAAGAAACTCAGCTAACTGATCTTTTTTTTTTTTTTTTTTCAAAAAACCCACAAAGCTAGCGCTGGGCCTATGAATAGCCACGAGCGAAAAAATGCTAACAGCGTTTTGCACAGAAACTCACTCATAACACCCTTATTATTTATCTTTAATGCACGTCTAACATATCGACTAGCATTGTGAGAAGACACAGAATCGATCGGTACCCACATCATCACTCCATGATAAGAACTCGCGACTTTATAAACAAAAACAGACATCAAAACATGTGGCGCTAGGTAGCTAAAAACGCTAACATGGCTTACCTGTGTCGTTGTCTGGTCAAAAGTGGTCTTCAAGGCATTAAAACGATAAAAACGCTGCTGAAGTTAATCCATAGGCTAATCCAATGTGTCTGTGTCCCTTTGAAATGATTTATGATAAACCTGCTTTTCCGTTTCCAGATGTCAGAGCGAGAGATAGGTTCGCTCTGATGCAAACCTGCATGCGCAAAGCCCCCACCTTTTTTTGTTAATATGTGTGTGTATGTGAAAATCCCCCTTCGATTATATTGGCTCTAACGGTAAAAAAGAGATGTCAATCACCAAAATCGACCAATGGGTTCCAGAGAAATGGTAAAAACGCCCATTTTCACCCAAATCACCTCAGAGGTGGAGTTTTTTTTTGCTAAACCTCTCTAAAAAGGTCAGATGTCACTTGTTTTGCATCAATCTTGATACAGGGTACTTATTATATGTTGTACTTTGGATTCCTAAAGCTTTTAGTCTACCTTACCATCATCCAAGGGTAGTTTTCACTATAAGTAAAAAAGAATTTTTGGACGGACACTATAATTTACAGTTTTTTACTATGTTCAATCTGAATTTTCTTTAAAATAAAAAACATCTATATTGATTCTGACTTTTCTACATCCAACTCACAGGTTTACTGTGAGAAAAAATATTATTAATTGAACCCTTTTAGAAGGGAAGATATGGTCATTTGTGAGCCTGAGACCTGAAAAACAGGCTCAGGGCTTAACAGGTTAAAAAAGGTTTTATCAGTGAGCAAAACTACTAATAAAACTAATAAAATACATGATTTGAAGATCAGTGGACAATAGCAAGAAAGACTTGACCAATCAGATCAAACTATGTATCTTGGTCAGGGACACCCTGACTAAAAACATTGTGAATTTCATTGATAAACCAAATATTTGACCAATTAAAGTTTGGACTAGGGTTGGGAGAGTAGAAATCCAGTATCAACAAATACCTCAAAACAGATACTACGAGGATATACCTATTTAAACCTGACAATGACATAAGATAAATAAATCAGGGAATCAAAAACGTTTACGAAAGACAACAAATGATTGTACGACATTACTTGGTAATATTAATCTGCTGGTGGCACTAAAGGAAAAGTCAGACGATCACTCAGTTATCAGGCTAGATTGTCCGGAACCCATGACTGTCATTGGTGTCAATCTATCAAAATGTTGTCAAGACATGCATCCAATAACCAAAAATGTCATCCTCATTATGGCATTAACCCTCTGAGACCCACGGAGCCATATACGATCCCAAATATCACGTTGTGTTCAAAGCGTCATAACTTCTCAGCTGTTTGAGCCAGAGACATGCCGTGTTTTTCCTCTTAAACTACAGAAACGGCAATAAACAACCCTATTCAGTTTTTCATTGAGAGGCGTTTACTTATTTCGGTGAAACGGATGTGCGTAAAATTTTAAAAGATGCGGATAGTCTCACCTTGCTTCTGGCGCATTGCTTATCGTTTTGTATGTTTTATAGGTCTATTCTCATCCACCATCTTTGTTTGTGACGTAAATTACATTACATTACATTACATTGTATTTAGCTGACGCTTTTATCCAAAGCGACTTACAATAAGTGCATTCGACCAAGAAGATACAAACTTGAAGAAAACAGAATCATATAAGTACATCAGGTTTCATAGAGCCAAAACATTTCAAGTGCTACTCAACTAGCTTTAGATAAGCCAGTCCTTTATTAGTATATAAGTGCTTTGATAGTAATTCTATCGCTCGAAGTGGAGTCGAAAGAGATGAGTTTTCAGTTTGCGCCAGAAGATGTGTAGGCTTTCTGCTGTCCTGATGTCAATGGGGAGCTCATTCCACCATTTTGGAGCCAGGATAGCAAACCGACGTGTTTTTGCTGATGGGAACTTGGGTCCCCCTCGCAGTGCGGGTGCAGCGAGCCGTTTGGCTGATGCAGAGCGGAGTGCACGTGCTGGGGTAAATAGTGTAAGAGTCACGTTTCTGAATCGGACACTGAGTGGATGCAGTCACAGCCAATCGGAGTCTGATTCAGACTTTTCAAGGGGACGATGTTGATGAAATTCAGACGAATCTTCTCAGCATGCCATTTGTGATTGTGGAAAGGAATTACCATGATATATATCATGTGTAGTCTTGACAAAAACAAGACACTGCCCAAAAGAATGGGCATAACTAATGAACAGAAGAAGTTAGAATCTTCTAATCAGTTCTGATACAATGATACTAAATGTGTGCAATTGTCTGTGTTGAATGTTTTTTTCAATGTTATGGTTAGCAGTTCTTTTTAATGAAATAAGTAAAGAATTCAAGCTCCGTTTTAAAATAAATATATGTTTATGGGCAAATATCCCAAATCGATTGTATATAAGTCTCTAATGAGTGGCATATATCATTAGCTGAGGTTGTGCTGATTTCTGGGATGTGTACAACTTTATTATACTGCAAAAGAAATTACAATTTATAAGGCAAAACACAGAAATATACAAACATGGAAATGTCCTATGTGGGTCTCAGAGGGTTAAGTGAATAGTCAAAGGATCACCAGAATTTGCTTTAACCTCTTAGGACCATGAATATCTGTAGTAAATGCAGTGCAAATCCATCAAGCAGATGGTGCTATTTTACTAGACTTCTAAGTAGATGTGCGGGTAGCTCTATAGGAAGTAGTTGAATCAACAATAACCAATGGGTATCATCTTCTCTGCACAATAGATACACCATGGATCACGTTAAATGTAATGGCAATCGATCCAATAGCAGTGAAAACATTTCACTTAGGACAAAACTCAGTTGATTCCAGAGAAAGAGGAAAGGAATAGATCTCCTGGTCCATAAATGTAGGACAACCTTTTGCACCAATTCATCCATGATATGCAACTGGTTGACCACCCAACCAACCAACAGACAGACCATTGGGAACAACAAATCATTTTCTTTAGTTCTAACTAGATCCTCTGTACAAAAACCCTCAAATCCCAGTAGAAAGCTAAAGCTCAATCACAGTATGAAACCACAACACAGATTGTTCACTTGATTTCAATTTGGTCCTTTGGTACAAGGGTTTGGCAGCCCCGTTCCGGAGCAATTTTCCAGCACCGATTTGGCTGTAAGAACACAAGTGTCTCATCCATGTTTTTGGCACCCAGAGGCAAGTTCTCTGATCAAATGTGTCTATTTGGTTCCCTTAATTGTTACCCCTATCCTTACAAGTCTCCCATTGCCTTCTGCTCCCCTCCACAGCATGACGCTGCCACCACCATGCTTCGCAGTAGGGGTGCTATTAAACGGGTAATGAGCTGTGCCCAGTTTCTGCCTGTCGGAGAGATTTTTTTTATGGCTGAGAGTACAGTTTCCATTTCATCAAAGAAGACTCTTTTGCCTCTTGCTTTCTTGGGGCTATTTTGCAGTACAGCATGGATTGAAGTGATATGCTTATTGTGGTTCTTCGAGGAACATCTCACATGGCAGCTAATCAGCTCATAGTCCTGGAAGTAAGCTCCTTGGATTATTGGGTTACGTCCCTGAACAAGGCCTTCCTAGGGCTGGCTGCTCAGGTTAAATGAACTACCAGAAAGAGCCAGGCTAGAACCATTTCTAACTTTCAAACACCACTTTTTTTCTGAATACTTACACAGAAGCTAAAGTCCTTTCCCTATGTAGTCCATACCTCTTCACATCTCTATCATTTCTTACAATACCATTTTTCCTTTGACATCCATTCATGGAAGTCAAGGTGGTCCACCATTTAGGTGCTAGGCAGCCAATACAGGTGTAAGTCTTTTTATCATGTTTTGGACTGACCACCCTATTTAGCAGAAGGTCAGCAAAAGATTTTCTGAGCCATCAACTTAACCCATTTACAGGGCAGAAGTTGCGACTGACTGATTATATTGGCGAAGATCATAGAAACCATACCATTACGTTCGGATGTATTGCACACTGAATTAGCCATCGCAGAAAGTAGTGCATAACACCCAAATAACACAATTCTTATACATTGTCGGGTCAGCATTAAGAATGTAAAGCTGCTTTTGAAAATGTATGTAAATATTAGTGAATAAATAAACTGAAGTATGGTAACTAATGACACTGCTAGCTTGGTTGTTTCTCGTCTGCCATGATGCATTAATATTGTCCAATGGAGTCGCATGGAGCTACTGTTTGCTAGCAGATGTTGTCGAAAAGGCATACCATACGGTTTAAGAAAGCCTACCGTAAGAATGTAATTAGACAATGATTTGAAATGCTAAACTACATTGTCATAGTCTTCAATGGGGCGAAGCCTGCGAGCTAGTTCAGGCAGTCAACTCGAGCACCAATCATACATTAACATGTGACGCACCTCGTCCCTCTTACAACCAACCAAACACATTCTCCTAAACATGCCGCTCTATTTAAGCTGCCAGGTCTTCCTGCCTCTGCCTCGCTATGCTGCTGCTGCCACTGCTGTGTTCACTTGCTATTGCTGCGTTCATGTTCCTGCTGCTGTGTTTCATGTTGCTGCTGCTTGCCTGCCCCACCACCACCCCAGCTTCCACCCCAGCTTCCACCTGTAGGCTCGGGGGATAGTTATCTAATCATCACTCAATGTTCTTTGTAAATCTGTGGAGTGATGAGGCCCGAGCCTAGACGCCAAACTCAAACTATATGCTGCTTATAATAAACATATTAAGAAACACGTGAGTTGTCTGACTGAACTCAAGCTTATGATTGATCTGATATGTATAGTATATATACTATACTAGTTTTATATTAATTTGCTCACAGTACAAAGAGCAGACAAGGTTGTGCAAGAGGCCTAAACTGCACTTTTCCCACATTTATTACTTTTCCCTTTATGTTTCTTGAGAGACCTCAGACATGCACTCCCTCGGTCCCTCAGGAGTGAAGAGAATTAAAATTAATTACAAAAGCCAGAAGACCATGACCACCAGAAGACGTGCATATGGTGTCTAATGCGTGTTCGTGTGAATGTGCAAGACATTTGGCAAGTGTACTTTGACGACTCCAATGTACTTTTTAAATTGTGTAAAAAGTCAGTATGTGCGCATTTGTGTGTGTGTGTGTGTGTGTGAACGCCTGACCAGTGGACAGGCTGTGCCAGGTGTGATTTCATTCTCCCTGCAGTCGTGGGTCTGCAAGATCGCTTTAGACACAGCTTTTACCACCCACTGGTAGACTATAGCGTTCCCCACCCATCTCGACAAACTGTGTGTATGGGTTGGTATTAGTGTACAGTATATCATCTGTCATTGGGCATCATTGTCACCTTGTACCATGTTATTTATAATTTAATCCTGCATTCGATCTGCCTGTAGGGGGTTGTGTTAGTTTGCTTGTATGTGTACAAAGAAGTGTGTTTGTCAGAATCAGAAAGAAATCAGAATCAGAAACGGGTTTATTGCCAGGTAGGTTCACACATACGAGGAATTTGACTTGATGTCATGGTGCATACATAAAATATAAAACAAAAAATCTAATATAAAACAAAAAATCTTTAAGGACACTGTAATAAAATATAGTTAAATAGCAATAAAATAAAGCAGTAATTTACAGCGAAATGGAATGCAATGAGTTATAGAATATAAAATATGAAATAAGAATATGTGCAGTAAGCAGTATTTTAACATTGTGTGCATTAATGTAATGCATATAGAGTCTACGTTGTGTCAGTGGGGGGGCCGGGCCTTGTTTAAGAGGCTGGTAGCGAAGGGGAAGAAACTGTTCAGGTGGCGAGAGGTTTTGGACCTGATGGAGCGCAGCCTCCTGCCAGAGGGGAGGGGGGTGAACAGTTTGTGTCCAGGGTGGCAGGGGTCGGCCACTATCTTCCCTGCCCGCCTCAGGGTTCTGGAGGCGTGCAGGTCGTGGAGGGATGGCAGATTACAGCCGATCACCTTCTCTGCAGAGCGGATGACACGCTGCAGCCTGCCCTTATCCTTGGCTGTGGCTGTGGCTGTGGCTGTGGCTGTGGCTGTGGCGTACCAGATGGTGATGGAGGAGGTGAGGATGGACTCGATGATGGAGGTGTAGAAGTTCACCATCATTGTCTTTGACAGGTTGAATTTATTCAGCTGCCTCAGGAAGAACATCCTCTGCTGTGCTTTTTTGATGAGAGGGCAGATGTTCTGCTCCCATTTGAGGTCCTGGGCGATGATGGTGCCCAGGAAGCGGAATGACTCCACAGCAGTGACTGGGGAGTCACACAGAGTGATGGGGGCAGGTGGGGCTGCGTTCTTCCTAAAGTCCACAACCATCTCCACTGTCTTGAGAGCGTTGAGCTCCAGGTGGTTGTCCCTACACCAGGTCAACAGATGGTCCATCTCCCACCTGCAGGCAGACCCGTCCCCACCAGAGATGAGTCCGATGAGGGTGGTGTCGTCTGCGAACTTCAGGAGCTTGACAGACTGGTGACTGGAGGTGCAGCTGTTGGTGTACAGGGAGAAGAGCAGAGGGGAAAGAATGCAGCCTTGAGGGGAACCGGCGCTGATGGTCCAGGGGTCAGAGACGTGTTTCCCCAGCCTCACGTGCTGCTTCCTATCAGACAGGAAGTCTGTGATCCACCTGCAGGTGGAGTCAGGCACGTGCAGCTGGGAGAGCTTGTCCTGCAGCAGAGCTGGGATGATGGTGTTGAAGGCAGAGCTGAAGTCCACAAACAAGATCCTGGCGTAGGTTCCTGCTGTGTCCAGGTGCTGAAGGAGGAAGTGAAGGGCCATGTTGACAGCGTCGTCCACAGACCTGTTGGCTCTGTAGGCAAACTGCAGGGGTTCCAGGAGGGGGTCTGTGATGGGTTTTAGGTGGGACAGGACAAGGCGCTCAAAGGACTTCATAACCACAGAGGTCAGGGCGACGGGTCTGTAGTCATTTAATCCTGTGATCCTTGTTTTCTTGGGAACCGGGATGATTGTTGAGGTTTTGAAGCATGCTGGGATGTGGCATGTCTCCAGTGAGGTGTTGAAGATGTCTGTAAACACCGGAGACAGCTGATCAGCACATAGCTTCAGGGTGGAGGGGGAGACATTGTCAGGGCCAGCCGCTTTTCTGCAATTGAGTTTTCGGAAAAGTCTGTTTACATCCCTTTCATTGATTGAGAGAGAATTTGATGTGTCAGGGGAGGTCAGTGGTGTGGGAGAGTGGGACACTGAAGGGGAGGGGGACGTGGAGGTGTGAGACTGAAGCTATTGGGAGGTGGGAGGTGTTGGGACTAAACTATTTGTCTTCAAATCTACAGTATAACTGATTCAGATCGTTTGCAAGGCGTCGGTCGTTCATGGAGAGTGAGGCTTTTGGCTTGTCGTTTGTGATCTGTCTTAAGGCCCGGAAAGACCGGGCCGATTTTCGGCGTCGATAGATGTCTGGCCGTCGATGAGCGTCCTGTCGCCCTACTCAGATTGGTGTATCCTGCACCGTTGTGTCTTTCCGGCCGTGCCGACACCTTCCACCGCCGATTCATGTTGAATCGGTAGGCTGTTGGCTAAAGGCCGTAAGCAAAAGAAATCACTCTGATTGGCTGTTCAGCTTAGCGAATCAGTGCATGAGAAGCGAAACGGAAGTGAGGGACCCAATCAAACGATTAAGAAGGCAAATCTGAGATTTCATTTAACTCCAGCTCTCGACACAGGTTCGGGAGAGCCCCATGAGCTTCTCGCTGTAGAGTGAAAATGGAACGCTATTTGTTGTTTGTTTATATCACGCAGTCTGTTCTTCTTCTCTCTGCGTATCACGTAGTCTGTCTTCCGGTTGTTGCCTCTTTTGAATGACGAATACACACTACCGCCGCCTGCTGGTAAGGATACAAACAACAAATAGCTACATGCTACAGCTCGAGCCAAGCAGCACAGGGATGAACTATTCCAATATTTTAACAGTATTGGTGCAGTGCCTTTTCAGTGGGGCAAGATATATAGCAAATATGTGTGCCTATCCTGCTATTTGTGTTTATTCTTTAAAGGAGAGGTGTCATGGCCATTTCCACTGATCATAATTCCATTGTTGAGGTATACTAAAATAGATTTATATTGTGCATTTTTCCAAACTCACATTGGTTTCTCATACAGCATCTCTGTAAACTACTTGTATTCACTAAATGTCACTCTCTGCCTTTAACGGCTCGTTGTAGCTCCAAAAGCTCCAGCCCCCACCCTCCCTGTGAGCACAGTGTGCTCTGATTGGTCGGGACGTTGTGAAACGCACTGAGCTCCGTGAAGGTGTTGTTTCCTTGTTTAGGATACATAGCGAAACACAGCCAAACTCATCCTGAGCACACACAAACTCACCTCCGAAGTAAAAACAATAAGTGTGGCTTGATATTGAGTAAGAAAAAGGTTGATAAACGCTGTGAGAATGGGTCTGCAGAGAGAATTTTGCCGCGATCCCAACTGTCTGTTATCAGCCTGCAGCCACACTGTGTGTGAGGAAGTCCGTGGATTGGTCAATTTGGACCAATCAGCGGGGGCTTAACGTAACGGCTCCGCGGACGTAACGTAACGGCTCCACGGATTGGTCCATTTCATTCCGGGTACGGGTTGACATCATGCCGTACCCGGAAGAATCAAATGGACAATGACGTATCTCCAACGAGGCGTTTTGGGGAGGTATTTTCTGTGTTAGAGTTTTACTCGCTACAGGGTGTACTTTGAGGGTTTTGACTCTGCACACCGTTTACATGCATAAAAACCTTCATAACACACAAGGGGACGGGTAATAACCGGAAAAGCATGACACCTCTCCTTTAACACTAGAACCGCCAACGGGTACATTTTACCCGCAGCTGTTTTTTGATTGTATGTAACTTTTTTTCAATAAAATATTAAAGTCTCCCAGTCTGTGACTTTTCCTGAAAGTGTGTTATGTAGCACCCTCTGTTGTTAAAAATTGTCAATATGAAGTCAGATTGAAAAGATCGCCCAAAAAATTGCCATTTATACCTCATAGAAGATGCAGCGTAAACATGACGTGTTGCTATAGCAACGCCTTTTGTCTACTGTGGTTCCTTATAGATAGAGAGATAGATTGAGAGAGGGAGAGATAGATAGATGGATATATATATTGATAGATAGAGAGAGAGAGAGATTTATAGATAGTGTAACATCTTGGCGAATACAAGATCTTGGATGACTGAGCTCACGTTGAGGACATAATGCATGTGTGCAGGTTACGTGCCAGCTGAATAAAGATGGACACTCGGAATGAGAGAAGTAGTCCGCGTCGTCTGTTTATGTAGACAATTATATGTCCATAGAACAGAACATTACAGATAGATTGATAGATAGTTATAGATAGATAGAGAGATTTGTACCTAAACAAAACACAATTACACCAAGTGTTTAAATCAGCACTGGTAGCGATATTTTATACTTCATGCTATCTGCACAAACTATATAATATGAAAAGCTGAGAGTCCACAGATTCTATTGGTATAAGTTTCATCCCTGTGCGATCAAAACTCACTGTTCTGCATGATAAATAAAAGAACATTGTACCTTGAAAATCAATAGCGGGTAAATGTTACCCGTTGGCGGTTTTAGGTATACAGCGACCTCTGGCGGTTCTAGTGTTAAGTCCGCGGCTCCGGAGGCGCACGAGTGTCCCGGCCCGTTTCTCTCTCCTGTGGCGTTTCAGTGCTTGGATGCACGTGAGGGTACCTTATACAAGAATGTCCAATAATTCCACGGAAGAACAGAGAAAAGTGGGTAAGTAATCCGCTGAAGTTGTTTCTCTAATGTTTAGGAACTCTTCCCTGGTGAAAGAGTTTGGTGTACTGTATGTAAACACTGAATTAACGCACTGTCTGTGTCTGCGTTGTACCAGAACGAATGTGTTTGTGCACGTGTGTGTCTGTCCTTTAGCGTGGGGGGGACCAGAGGGAGGCCCCAAGGCTTTTACGAGGTCAGCTTCCTGGAGAGTGGAGCGGTTAGAGGGAGATAATAATAGCCAGGTCAAGATTCAATTATTTGCCTGGGGATTAAGCTTATGGGGTCTTTCAGGAAGGTCAATGGGTGGTGAGGGGTTTCATTCTTCTGAAACAGAAGCCACTTGCAAAGATCTTTTATTATTGTTAAGTCCCCTGATCGTAAAGATCTGGAAGCTGCCACTGCAGGGCAGAGCTGCAGGTCAGTCGGATTGGTTGTACCCTAAATTGAACAATGGGAGGAACTGTGGAGGAATACTAGAACATTTTGTTCCACTGAAAAACAGACAAATAAAAGTCAAAGGATACATAAGATAACATTTCCTTCTGGGGTCCTAAGTTTCGTTAAAATGAAGGGACACTTGGCTTATGCATAAATGGTACAAATTGTTCAATATTCAACCAAAAAAAAAGTAAAACTATTAGCTATTAACAGACAACAATCATAACTTCCAATTTTCATGAAGATAAACAGAGGGAATTGATATTCTGGATATACATGTTTGCTATGGTTGTATTAATTGTATTGCTGTTAATGATGGTAGAAGACTATAACATGTCGAGAGTCGCTGTTATGTTATGAGTCACTGGGTTTAGAGATGTTAGTTAAGTTAGATAACTATTTGGATGAAAGGACTATTTAAGGGAAGTCGTTTATTTCCTGCTTGTTTTTGGATTGGAGTAAGGTTACCTTATACCAAATGTACCTGGATGAAGAACATTCATTTAAAATGAAACTTGTTCTTGCATTGCATTGATGCAAACACAAGGCGGTTTGACAAAAAACGTATCCAGCAGGTTGTGAGAGTTTAACTGGTTTAACTTTTCCTGTACTGGCAATGTAACATCATCTTTCAAGGTGTTGCAATAATGAGCCCACTACAACTGACAACAACTATTTAGCTATATTCTTTCTCTGAATTAGATACGTACTTGTGTAGATATCTAATTGTGTAATGGTTTTATTTATTTTTCCCGAAAATGTTCTATATTATTACTATGGCTGACATTTTCTTATTGGCCTATCAATAAGTTGGTCGATATGATCTAATGACCAATTTATTATTGGTCTGACAATCCTCTTTGTTACCTGCCATACTTGCCATAAATCACTTTTTAAAACATAATCATTGCATGTGCAGGCATCATCCCTTGCAACTGCTTTGAATGCTCGTTCTTTTTTGACAATGGGCAGGAATTTTAGTCAACCAAGATTGACCACAGAGGTTTTTTCATTTTATATGTGGCCAACTCAGTCCTTATATATTATTTTCCTCCTTTACCTGCCAGATATCAATAGGGGCACATTGAAAGCTAGAGCGTTGCTGGTACATACATTAATAAGTGCCTTGGCCGCATGAATCCACACACACACACACACACACACACACACACACACACACACACACACACACACACACACACACACACACACACACACACACACACACACACACACAACACACACACACACACAACACACACACACACACACACACACACACACACACACACACACACACACACACACACACACACACACACACACACACACACACACACACACACACACACACACACACACACACACACACACACACACACACAGTCTGTATCCATCACAGTACAGTGTTGCGGGATGAAAGACGAGAAGGAAACTTCACAAGAGAAGAACACTCTTACAATCAGAGGCGGCCGATAGATGTGAGTGAATTAATCATCTGCAAGTCACTATCCAAAATACTTATGTATGAGCTAATGGAAGAACTCCTCCTGCATGAGGGGAGAAATTAATGAGTTGATGAGCAATGTCCCAGATATTTACAATCCATGAGTGTGGGCTGTTCCACTACCTGCCTGTCAGCCACCCTGTCTGTTTTTCTACTGCTGTCTGTCTGTCCCTCCCTCTTTCGCCCGCTCAATGAAGTCTTGGCTGAGAGCTCGAGAGATGAAAAGAAAAGAAAATGTCTTTTGATCCGGCAGCCTTGTGTTACAGCTCTGTCAAAGAGCATTACCATGATAACCCAAGCAACAAAATCATCCAAAGGGTATCAAAGCCAAATATGCAGACGTTTAATGGACACACTATTAATGCACAGGCACAAAGTATGGACAGGCAGAATGAGAATTCAGCAGAATAGACATTGCATCCCTGCCAAGTGCCTTTTTTCATTCATTTTCTCTCTTAGTCATTTTCTTTCTCTGCGTTTCCTATAGCCAGCAGTACAAAGCCATCACAATTCAGCCTACAGAATGTTTCACTTAAGGTTGCTCTGATCAAATAACTTTGAAGTGCACGCAATGTTGCATTGTTGGTAGTTATTCTATTTCATGTCTGATATATTCACTCCGAGGGGAGAGTGATATTACCCTCCTGTTATGCAGGGAACACAAGGAAATAACAGAGAGACCTTTGAAACTGCCAGGAAGACGAATTTACTTCTCTCCAGTGAGAAACACGCCTTACATATAACCTTGCTTTAAACATTAGAATTCCCTCTCCGAGCTATCATCCTGACTATCTTTGGGTCAAAAAGGTTTAGGTCACCTTACATTTAAGCTATATACAATTGAGAAACAACATCCGATCGTGTGTGACCCTAACACTTCACACTGTTCAGGGATTTTGGTATTCTCAAGCAGCCAGGAAATAACTATTAAATTCACTGTAGAGTTTATTCCCTATCATTCTTGAGAAAGATTTTGTTATGGTCAACAAAAGCTTGTCGTAGAGATTAACGCAGCCCTAGAAAACTAAATAAGCCACCAATTATTATCAGAAACATATTTCCCAAGGCCACACTCTATCCATACTTCAATGAATTAAATGCTGAAGAGTTTTGCAGGGAACACAACCAGAGAGTAGAGAGTTAAACAATCTCAAGGAAAGAAAAACGCTAGTATTGACCAAGGACTTGAAGAGGTACACACTCCATGAGCACTAACTTATAGTATGCAGGATAGAAAAACAATGTTCCCCAGTGTTGACAACATTTAGTTTTGGGGACTCTACAGTCCCAATCACAGATATGCTGTTGTAAATGTTACGACTTTTAAAGATACCATTAGGCGCTTTCACACCAAGTACTTTGCCGTACTTAGTTCATCAGAACTCTTCAGTTCTGATGAACTAAAGAGAGGGTTGGATTGCATTCCAAGATCGCATTCACACCGGAATAAGTCCCTGAGGGAGGATTAGTCAAATGAAGCCACTGACGTCACTTCTTCTTCTTCTGCTTTGGGTTTACTGGCAGGCCGCAAACAACTTCACGGCGTATACTGCCACCCGAAGTCCCCGGCCGGAAGTCCCCCGAGTAAATCGCCAGAACGCCGACACCTCCTCATCTCTACCGCTCCCATGTTTTCTTTTGTGTTGCCATAAATTAGTCTCTCTGCGTTTGTGCGCTGGGCTAATGCTAATAATGCTAATGCGAGGATAATAAAATAGCGGCTTCACAAAACTTTTTGGGAGTTTTACGGGGGGTGGTTTGCAATCCGCCCAGCCAATCAGAAATGGGAACCTTTTTCTCCCATGAAAGTACCTGCTCTCTAGCAGGGACGGAAAAGGGGGTGAAAAGGTTCTCATGAACTAAGTTCTTGTTCCGGATTTTTTTGGTGTGAACGCACATTTTCTGAACTATACTGGGAAAAGTACTCCAGTGTGAAAGCGCCCATTGTATTGCTTTGCTTATGGATATCACATGGACTGAATGCTAACTCATTAATTGGAAAATGTTGGTGATGTCGTCCTGAATCATCGATGCTACATGAAACCACATTGGGACATTTCATTCTGCTGTGTTATCTTGCATTGATGCAACCTAATCAGACGAATTTTAAGTAACTCAATTTAAAGTGGCGTACTCTAAAATGAGAGGAAATTGCAGCAAAACAAGACACCCATATGGCTCTGTTCACAATTCACAACTAACCCTTATAGCAGACATTGTTCCATTTCTGACATTTGCTCAGGTCATTTGGAGCCCGAAAGGAAATTCTCAATATATTCTTATGCTCAATAATACAAAGAGCACAAACGCCCTGTCTGGATCAGTGGTTATACTGTTCAACTGAAAGCCAGCATTCAGTTACTGGGGATTTGCTCCAAGGTGGTGGGTCACCATGTGGAAAATACCTTTATAGAAAGCTGAATTAGGTTTACTGTCAGAATGGACGACAGGACGTTTGTTTGAACTTAAAAGCAGATGGGAAATAAAGGATTAAAAACACCTGTTTTTTTGTGGATTTTCTTATCATTGTTTCTCAGTGGATTTTGAAGGTTAGTTCAATTTTTTTTTAAGTTGTACTCCATCCATATGTGGAAGTATACAAAACTGGTCAGAGCTGCGACATAACATTACCATATGGATATGGGGAAATATTTCAGCTACTACTGAGGCAGTTCATTTGATGTAACATAAGCTAAAATTACTTGCAGATATAACATTACTAAATTGCACTTACATCTAACAAGTTAAGAGAATCAGAAAATAATTTGTGATCTCCATCTTTTGTACTATCGCAACACATTTTCTCATTATCGTAGTTCAAGGACTCATGCAGTGGTAGTCTCAATTGACAGTCCACACATACACTTCACTGTAGCTGTTGTTGATGAAAATATGACACATACTACATGGTGGAGCCTGTCATTTTCCCACAGAGTCCAATCCCCTGTGATGAAGTTGCCTGGTAGCAAATCAGCCTTGTTCATGTTCCGGTGTTCTGGATCCTCTGTCATACAAAATCTACAGCTGGCAAAATTGTCACATGTAGTAAACGTCAATCAGAGCTCAATATAATTCCCTACTGCGTCTGTTATTGGCGGTGTATAATTTAATCTTTGGACATTTTTTCCACCAACAGCCAGAGTTGGAGTTTTCTCAGCGACTCTGCGGTCATGCTATAGGAAGTGTTGGAATAGTGTGAGCAGAGATGTCATTACTGCCTCTCGCTGCTGTTCCCATTATAAAAGATCAAGTGAAACAGCAGCTGCTTTTCTGCCTCTGGAAAGCTGTGATAATAATTGTGTGTGGTTTCACTCAGTGTGTGTGCATTTGTTTCTGTCTGTGTGGTTGGCAGGACGCTGCATACGTCTGAGAAATAGAAGAGAGAACCATAAAAACAGGGCTTTACTACTTATGTCAGTAGAACAGTATCATTTCGCCTAAATGCTAGTCCATAAAAGGAAAGAAATGTTTTCCAACATTTGCAGAAGCGGTAAAATGTTGGACACACTATACCATCCACTGACAGAGGCATACCTATCGGCCTATCCCAGATCATGTCAAGGTCAAAGGGATTTTTTTAGTGTAAGGCAATACACTCCACCAAGCTGTTCCAGGGTCTGTTTAATATGGCGGTCATATCATGCTGAGTTAGCCTTTAAAGTCGACCGCCATTACTTTCTGAGAGTGAGTGATGAGAGACCACAGTCAGAAGCGTATGTAATGGCGCAGTCAGCTGAAGTCAGTTCTTCCTGTTATTGCTTCATATACTCTATAATATAAATTACAATCATTATCCCCACCCAGACACATTTCCCTGCTTCTGTGAACCCCGAAAGGATCGAATCCCACCACAGCTTTCTCTCCATTTCGTACCTCACACTGTTCTTTTGCATCGTCTAAATAAACAATAAGAAACTAATGAAAAGCTCATTGGATTTCCCATAAAGAAGGGTGTCGGATTGAATTTGTGTCTGTTAAATCAATTTTTTAACATACATTAAGACCGACACAGGATCATGTTAAGTTTTTCCTGGCTCTGTCCGAAGGTAATCAAAGTCTGACTTACCAAGTAACATTGAGTTATGTGGGGGAATATTTTTTGGCCAATGGTAGTGACAAGATCTCCAGAAAAAGCATTGCATCTATAGGCAATAAGTAGTTGTGCACACATTTCCAATGAAACCACAAAATATTGTTTTTAGACAGTTTCAATCAAAGAGTTGGGTACCACTTTACAATAAGACTACCCTTATAAAGGGTTTATAATTAGGTTATGAATTAGTGTAAACACTTTATTAATCATTTATAAACAATTTCTAACAGTTTTCTTACATCAACACAGGCTCACTATTTGGCAAGATGACTAAGCCTTATATTGGCTACTTAGCGAGAATCAACTCAGTGAACAACAGATACCAAGGATGCTGGCTGATGAAGAAGACGAAGTAAGCTAGCTAGCCAATATAAGACTTAGCAGTAAAGATAAATGTGGGCTCTCTATTTGGCAAGCAACCGGTCACAGTTGCCCTGTTTATCTCATGTCTTATAAAAGCTTATTAACGATTTATAAAGTGTTCACAACCTAATTAATAAATTAATTACAAACTATTCGTAAACCCTTTATAACAACAAGTCCTCCAACTCATACGACCAAATAGGTCGATTGTTCATGCGCTTATTACGACCTATAATCACGTTTTTAAAGTTTTTGACCTCTCGTGCTCCCGTTGACTGCAAACGCTCCGGAGGGTCATATATTCACAAAGAACCCTCTCTGGAAAATCCTAAATTGTAGGATAGTTTGGCCATTAAAATGCTTTTTGATTAGATTTCTAGCGAGAAGTGTATATTGTACTTTTAGAATCCACGTCCAGTGGATGTGTAGGATCTATAGATATTACAAAGATGATTTGAGGTCTCGCCAGGAGAACGTGTATATGCGGCAGCGTCCATGTAAAGTTAGCGTCAACCCTCACGGGGTGAAAACAGTATTTCCGGTCTCGAAGTTTTCATAATAAAACCGTATTCCCCTCACTGTCAAATGATTTTAAAGCTATATCTGCACCACTCATCCACTAAAAAACATCAGTTTATCCTTGTTAATTACACGACATTCATTGGTTTAAATTGTGTACACTGCTTTTGTGTTTTTCCCTTTCGATTCTGAGAGACACACTTCTTTTTTCAGAGGTTTTGATTTTGCTAAAACATCGAACTACCCATAATCCTCAGCTATCGTTGAAGCTCGGTGATTGGATGTTTTAGCCACAATGCACGTTGGGATATGGTGTTTATGCGATGTGAAATCCGAAAACATTTAAAAGAAAATACTTTATTTCCGTGTGTGCTTGCTTTTCCCTTTGAAAGTCATCACATAACGGCATTGTAATACACGGTTCGGCTGCATTAAATATTACACATCTGCCGTAGTTCTCTATTTATAGAGCCCTGATTAGAAGACTTCGGGACAAACTGGAAGAAATGCTGCCGAAACTGAATATGTGACGTGGATCATAAATATATCAGCAATTAAACAACATCTTCAATTTCTCTTTACACAATACGTCTCCTTGCAGTATCAATACTAATTCGGCTGACTTTTATATTTGATCCAATTGGTAGACAGGCTTTATTTACCCCATAACGGTGCACAGCTGATAGACAGGGACTTGTAGTTTTTAAAGATATTACTGATTTTCTTTGAATATAAGAATGTAAATACTGAGTTGAGAGAATAGTCAGGGGTTTTGGACAACCTGCTCTCACCAGAATGCGTCCACCACGACTCCTTAACACCGCAGTACGTGGTGGAGTCACGCACTCTGCTACATTTACACAACCCAATGTAAAGTGAATGAGGCTCCTTTGTCGTGGTGCACACACGCATTTCTACAACATCCCGCAGTGAGCTTTTATTCTATAAAACGTTTGTAAAATCTACTTTATAGCTTGTAGTAACTCACAGGAGGCTTCTTTTATTTTATTTGTATTCATAATAATTTTTATTTTTTCGTCAGAATGTATTATGGTGCATTAGTTACCAATTTTTGTTCTCAAAAAACAGTGCATTGTGTGTGTGCAAACTGTGATTTTTATTAAATTAGTTCGTTTTTAAGGAAGGCCAGAGCTTCAGCTGTGTCAAATAGATTGTTCCCTTTAGTTAACGTTATTTAAAAGATAATTATATTCCTATTTGATCATGTCCCCTTTATTGTATTACGGAACCAAAGAGCAATGTGAGCGTCCATTCCCATTGGATAACGGAGGATTTTACACCCGGAAGAAAGTATTCTCCTTACTGTCGATTGATTTTACAGTGATATCTGCACTACTCATCACCAGTAAAAACACCAGATTATCCTTGTTAATTACACAACATTGATTGGTTTAAATTGTGTACAATGCTTTTGTATTTTCCCCTTTCGATTCGGAGAAACACATTTTTTTTCAGAGTTTTTGGATGGCAGAAGACACTACACTACCCAGAATCCTCAGCTATAGGACTACACTCTGGGTGTTTCTCAATCGCGAGTACACTTGCTTGGTAGCACATGTCTGCCGAGCATCTTGCTTCAGAAGCGAGTCAAGAATACTTCCTGGCATTCGGAAAACGAAGTGTGCAGGTGTGCGTCATATGAGAGGCCCCCGCCTTACATCTTCCGCCACAGATTTGGGGAAATTGGTCCGTGCGCAAAGCATTGTGGGGATTTTAAGACCGCGGAGTCTACTCATGTGCAGCCTCGATATTTCTCCAAACGGAGTACGCCGGCCTCGGTAGATTTCCAAGTATGCTGGAGATTGGAACAGTACTTCGGCGGCACTCGATGACGTAGTATGCTTGAAATAGTGGCTCTGAAGCAGCTTTACTCACGATTGAGAAACACCCCATGTGCTTAGCTTGACAAACCCCGTGATCAGTCCTCAAGCTCTGCGATTGGATGTTGGAGTGGCAGTGCGCGAAGTTTACACGGGGCGTCAAAAAGCACTTTGAAATGGAATGAAACCCATCGACGGCACACTATCCAAAACAGGAATCCCCCCCCCCCCCTTAGGTCACAGGCTCCTCCAACAGTGCAACACAATAAAACAGATACACAGACAAAATAGTGCAAGTAAATACAAAAAGAAAAATAGTAAAATAGTAAAAAGTGAAATAGTGCAATAAGAGTCTATTTACAAGTGATTGGAATATGATATATTAGATAAATAATTTATAAGTAGCAGCCAGATGAATGTTATGGATGTTGTTTCTAAGTTCAGGTGTTTAATAGTCTTATGGCCTGTGGGATGAAACTGTCCCTGAGTCTGGTGGTTTTAGTCCGGATGCTGCGGTACCGCCTGCCAGACAGCAGCAGACAGAACAGTTTGTGGCTGGGGTGATGGGGGTCTTTTATAATCCTGAGGGCTTTCTTTAAGGTTAACCTGGTATTTTTACTCCACTACATTTATTTTAGTTACTTTACAGATTTGGATTAATGATGTGAAATATAAACAACCCCACATACAAAATAGGGGGAAAGTAGAAGGTCAATGATAGAAATATAGAATAGAAAATATCAAAAAGATACTGTAGTGATCTCTACAATAAAACAGTTTAGTGCCGGATGTACAAAGATATTAATAGGAGGATGTGCAAAACAGACAAACTAATAAGGCTTTATTCAAACATTAAAGAATACTTTAAGTTAAGGTCTTCTTTTGAATAAGAAAAAAACCTTACGGGTATCTACAGATAAATATTAAGCCTGACAAACTACTTAATGTCTAATTGCATCGTGCATGTTTCAAGGCTTATCAATTAACAACAGGAGGGGTAACAGACATAAGACCAGCTGTTAAATAAAGCTCTTCTGACCTTAGCTGTCATGTGGGTATATTAATGCTGCCCATTATGGACACAAGCAATTTTCACCCATTTATTAATGATATGTTTTAAATTTGATAACACCAGTGTACACAGTTTAATACTGGCAACTTCTAATTATGGGAAATACGAAAACGTCTTTTAAAACTACAATTCCCAGTAGAGACGTGCCATAGAACATGTTGCGAAACACAATAGCCAGAATGTGTAGTTCTGGGGGGGAGGGGGTGGACCCTTTCGAGTCCAGTTTTGGATAGTCTGCCGTGGTTTCATTCCATTTCAAAGAGCTCGGCGTAACCTTGGCGCACTGCCACTCCAACATCCAATCACAGAGCTTGAGGACTAATCACGGGGTTTGTCAAGCAAAGCGGATGGTGTAGTCCCAAATGATAGCTGAGGATTATGGGTAGTGTAGTGTCTTCGGCCATCCAAAACTCCCAAAAAACTATTTGTTTCTCCGAATCGAAGGTTAAAAACACAAAAGCATTGTACACAATTTAAACCAATCAATGTTGTGTAATTAACAAGGATAAACTGATGTTTTTTAGTGGATGAGTACTGCAGATATATCACTGTGAAATCATTTGACAGTGAGGGGAATACTTCCGGTTTTATTATGAAAACTTCGAGACCGGAAATACTGTTTTCACCCTGTGAGGGTTGACGCCATCTTTACATGGACGCTGTGGGGAAAGACGTAGTATATTAACGTTCTCCTGACGAGACCTCAAATCATCTTCGTAATATCTATCAAACTATAGATCCTACACATCCACTGGACGTGGATTCTAAAAGTACAATATACACTTCTCGCTAGAAATATAAATCAAAAAGCATTTTAATGGCCAAACTACAATTTAGGATTTTCCAGAGAGGGTTATTTGTGAATATACGACCCTCTGGAGCGTTTGCAATCAACGGGAGCATATGCCGCAAATTGTTGTTCCTTACACGACCACTAGAGGTGCTAAACAATCTACCTATTTGGTCGTTTTTGGAGGAGGACAGGCTGCTTAATAAGGGTAGTCTTATTGTTGTGACAACCCTGTGGTTGTCCACCATGTGGTGCTGTTGTAACCTGGGTTTAGTCCCAACACTGTGCATGAATACTAGGGTGAGACAAGATAGTTAGTATTGGGTAGGCAGTTCGCTAGAGGAGAGGTATTCCAGAGTTAAAAAAAATAATAATAATAAAATGTAAAAATCCTTTTAAGTGTTTGTGCACCAGGTTCAAGGGAGTTTGTATAATCATGGCTACATTGATGGATTTGGTTAAGTGTCCCAGTGTGGAACTGCTGGAAAAATGTGCTAAAGACCAACTGTTAAAAATTGCAGAGCATTTTGAGGTAGACGTTCCAAAGCAGGGTCGTAAAGACACCATAGTGACTACGTTACAGGCCCAGTTGGTACTGCAAGAAGTTCTGCCAGCAGTGGCTGTCGATGGTTGTTCCGAGGATGAGTTGGCTGAGAAGGCAGCTATAAATCCAGAGCGGCAGAGAAGTGCAGGTTTTTCTTTGTCTGACTTTGGTGAAATGACATTTGAACAGAGAAAGGAAATAATGCTGCTGCAGTACCAACAAGACAGTGAACGTGAGGAACGAGCAAGTGCTCGTGAGGACCGGGCTAGAGCTTGTGAGCAGGAAACTGAGATGGAGCGTTTAAGGTTAACTACAGTGGTGTGGGAAGCTGAATTGAAACAAGAGCGTTACAAGTTGGACCTCATCCAAGAGGGTAAGCTTTCTCCTGGGGTGTCCCCAGCAACTTTTGATGTAGCTTATAACCTAAGGTTGTTACCGAAATTCGATGAGAAGACTAAAGATTCATTTTTTTAAACTTTTTGAGCGACTTAGCCAAAGACGACAGTGGTCTGATTCGGAGAAAACATTGCTATTACAGTGTGTGTTAACTGGTAGGGCTCAAGAAGCATTTTCTGCATTAAGTATGGCTGACAGTAAAGATTACTTTAGGGTAAAGACTGCAGTGCTAAAAGCTTATGAGTTGGTGCCTGAGGCCTACCGTCAGCAGTTCAGGAAGCTAAGGAAGTCAGAAGGACAGACCTATGTGGAACTTGTTCGGGAGCTGACGATGAAATGTAATCGATGGGTCACGGCTTCCGAAGTAGTAAATCTTAATGATTTGAGTGAACTGTTCCTTCTTGAACAATTCAAAGATATCCTTCCAGAACGCGTTGCAACGTACCTGAATGAGCATAAGGTTAAAAATGTAACAGACGCTGGGGTGTTAGATGATGAATACACTTTAACACACAAGATTCATTCAGGGGAGAGATTTGACTGGGGGAGCAGAAATAACTGGTCTGGTGACCCCAGAGGTAAAGTGGGTGAAGTGTTAAGGTCGGAGCAAAGGTCTGTGCATGGCTGGAGGGATAAAGTAGATCTAAATACTTGCAACCTTTGTTTGGGTAATGGTCACTGGAAAAATGAATGGCCGGAACTTAATGCAAAAACCAAGGGACTCCAAAATGGCCAGGTTCCCAGGCCTGTTGCCCTTGCAGCTCCTGCCCACAAGGTTGCTAGGGAGGAGGTTATAGCTGCGGTTAAACTCCATACTGCCCACAAGGTTGCTAGGGATGAGGCTATAGCTGCGGTTAAACTCCATACTACCCTGCAACCAGTTGCTGCTGCGATTTCTAACTTGGGACTAGCCCTGCAGGAGGTGAAGCCTCACCCCTCCCTGATAGCAGAGGAATTTGATCCAGGTTATGCCCCTTTTATGTTACAAGCTGGCTCTGCTTGTAACATAAGGGCAACAATTCCACACAGGAGTTGCCCAAAACAAGTATTTATTTAACCCAACACAGTGGTTACAACCAACAATAAAACAAACAGAGGAGCGGTGTCCTGGTGCACTGAGCAGGGCAGCCGAGAGAGAGAGGGTATTTCTCAATCGCGAGTAAAGCTGCTCCAGAGCCACTATTTCAAGCATACTACGTCATCGAGTGCCGCCGAAGTACTGTTCCAATCTCCAGCATACTTGGAAATCTACCGAGCCCGGCGTACTCCGTTTGGAGAAATATCGAGGCTGCACATGAGTAGACTCCGCGGTCTTAAAATCCCCACAATGCTTTGCGCACGGACCAATTTCCCCAAATCTGTGACGGAAAATGTAAGGCGGGGCCTCTCATATGACGCACACCTGCACACTTGCTAGCCTGTTCCACTCTTTGTTTTCCGAATGCAAGGAAGTATTCTTGCCTCGCTTCTGAAGCAAGATGCTCGGCAGACATGTGCTACAAAGCAAGCGTACTCGCGATTGAGAAACACCCACAGAGAGCCTGTTCTGCAGCCCTCTTAAATGCTGGAACCAGGTGCCACAGGTGGGTCTCATCACTGCTGATTACAAAGATAAACCCTGGTTACAACAGCACCACATGGTGGACAACCACAGGGTTGTCACATTGTAAAGTGGTAGCAAGAGTTGTTTTCAGTCTTCATGCTACGCTAAGCTAACTGGCTGAAGCTTCATTTTTAATCTTCAAATATGAGAGTTGTTCAATTGTCTTTCTTTGGACTGTCTGTTTGTCAGAAGGATAACGTAAAAGCTACCGCCCTGGTTTTTATGAAACTTGGTGGAAGGGTGTTGATCCGGTCCCGTAAGAACCCCTTAAAATTTGGTGGGCATCCGATTCATCGGGTGAATACACAATTCATTTTACACCTTTGTTATTACCTTGCGAAAAATAGATTTCCGGTCTTGGCGGAGGTCTTGGAGTGACCTTGTCGACTTTTTCTTTATTAAATGATTGAGGTGTGAGCCAGGATTTTAAATTAATGTCTGAAAAAATAATACTTCAAAAACGATGAAAGAGCAACTGGTGTGGAAATATCATTCTTTCTCCTGGTGAACGTTTCAACCTGTGGATTGGACGCCTCAGGAATAAAGGAGCATTGGTTTGTTTGATTTATTCAGGGCAACAGGGAGCAGCAGTTGTAAGTATCACAGGCTCATGTAAACAGTTTAACCCCAATAAGACACCAGCCTGGCCAGTATCCAATAACCAGTTTACCACATGCACATACTGTAAACCCTGCTATTGACTTTGTCTTAACAGGCCATGAAAGGGGGGGGGGGGGGGGGGGGGGGGGGGGGGGGGGGGCTGGCAGTAACACCCTGCCAATGCTCCGCTGCAGTTTAACTACTCACATCATTGACACATTTTTGTTCTCTTGGCTCTGTACACTGGATTTGAAATGAAACACTGACTATGAGGTTAAAGTGCCAGCTTTCAGCTTTAATTTGAGGGTGTGCCTCCCCTTTAAATTGGAGGTCTTCATCCAATTTAAAAAAAACTTAGTTGGATTGAAGTGACTGACTTGGACAAAGAACACACTTTCTGACCCTTAAAACCTTTAGTTGACTTGTCTGTGTGTTCAAAATCAAGTTTTTACTAGAGCCTTTTACCAAATAATGATTTGAACAACCTCAAACACCCTTTAAGTCAAGTAAGTCAAAACTTGAAACACATCTCAATGCAATGTGCTGGAGTAGGTTCAAAACAATAAAAACTAATGACTTCCCGAATGCCTTTTGACTTTTTTTCTGAGTATGATGTATATATACAAACTGTATTCCAGTTATATATGGTATGGTAGGACATGCCCACATAATATTCCTGAAAATATACTTTAATTTCTGTACATGAGGTTTTTTTACCTTTTCACTTGACACTGTTCCCCAACAGCTCCAACCATTTGTATACCTTTTAACTGTTGTATTTTCTTTGCATTGTATGTATGTATATGTGTGTGTATACAGTATATGTAAATATTTATGTACATATTTTCTTTCTCTACGTCTTTTCCTCCTTCAATTGTCTACACTGCAGTGTCTGTTTTTGGTTTGGGGTTGTGATTTTTCTTGTTTTTTTGTTTTGTTTCCTGTTGTTGATGTTGTAGGGTGTGTACGTGTTTCTTCACATTCAAAATCAATAAAAAAAACATTAAAAAAACACATGATATGAGCTACTCGCAGAGATAGTCCCGCAGAGAATATTACCGGATACTGTCAGGATTCGGGAAAAGGTAGGACCCAAATTTATTTTTTTTATTTTTTTTTATTTAGCCTTTATTTATACAGGTGTAAAAATCTCATTGAGACACAAGGTCTCATTTGCAAGAGAGACCTGTCAGTGGTAACACTACCACACAAAGTTACAGACAGACAGGACACTAAACACAGAGGCAACAATAAAATACAACATCGTAAAAAAAGTAGTCATTGAAATCCATACAGTAGTCAGGTAAAGCAGGTGCAAACACCCACAGATGATTTCTCCAGCTTTTTTAAAATTAGTTTAAAATCCGTGATGGGTATCAAACTGGTCAGCTTAAGTTCCTGCTGAAGTGTGTTCCAGGTCGAGGGGGCAGAGTATGATATGGCTTTTTTCCCAAGCACCGTGCGTACTGAGGGGACGGACAGAGTGATGTAATTTTGAGATCGTAGGCTATAGCTGTACTGTTTGTGTGATATGTAAGTGGATATGTAGAGGGGCAGCAGTCCAAGCATAGCGGTATAGATGAGTTTGTACCAGTGCAGTGATCTGCGCATTGATAATGATGTCCAGTTGACTAAAGAGTACAGTGGCGCTGTAGTCTGCCACAAAAGCAGCGAAGAAGACTTCCCGCGCATGGTTGCCATGGTTGCCCTTCTGTTTATTCTCCGCTGTGGACGCTCTGGCTCATTTTCTCCCTCCCCGAGGCAAGCGTTTGCTCCTGCTGCTGTAATTCAATGCAAATCCCTCCCCGAGGCAAGCGCTGTAATTCTCTCCGGTTAGTCCACCAGCAGATGACAAACACCCACCTCTCCGCCTCTTCCAAGGGACGAGGGGACCGTGTGGCAGAGTTTCAGTTAGATTTTTTTTCGCCGGTCAACATGTCCGTTAAAGTTTAAATCTTCCGGACAAAATTAGAAAAGTGCCGGTCAAAGGTCTTCTTTGTTATTTATTGAGCTTTAAAACAAATGAATAACGACTCGATATAATAATATAAGAATAATACACGGAGGACGGAGCCTCTCTTTTCCTCCCCCTCTTCTGAGAGCCCAGCAGCTGATCTTTGAGCACGCCCCCCTCTCCTGCAGGGGGTCGTGGTCAGCTGCAGCTCATTTGCATTAAAGCTACGTCACAGAATCAGCCCTTGCAAAAACAGGGCTGGAAAAGAGCAAATAGAGCGAAATGAGGCATGGCATCGGTTTGGTATTTTGAAAAAAAAACTTCACAGACATGTTTTATATAGGTATGGCCCAACAATATATTATTCAAATATAGCATGATAGGTCCACTTTAAGCAAAGCTTCAGCCTGGAATAGATTTATAGTAAAAAACAATGGTTCATAAGCAGCTAATCCAGGCATTTTTCTGCTCCTAGCTTGTCAATTAACCTGCACAAACCTGTGTGTTGGTGTTGTGTTTCAGGGCATTTAGCAATAGTTTAGCAGCCTATTACTTTGCTCTTCACTCGCAAGCTGCAGCGAGGAATCCTTTCCCGCTTATTTATTTGCCTGGAGGATAATTAATCCCGCTAATTCTCGAGAAGTTGAAGTGTTTAATTGCTAAATGCAGACTTTTCTCTGCTGGATCATTGCCAAGGGAAGAGATGGAATGAGAGCTGCTGGGATGAATACATGGAGTAGTGTTGTTAACCTTTCGGTGTAATGTTTTACAGAGTGAGGAATATTTCCCCATTTTCTTCCTGAAAATTTAAAGGTCACATTGTCAGCAGAGCAAGCTTTATATTGTTGCTTTATTGACAAACCTCTTTATAAAGGCATGATAAGATGGAAGCGTAAGAAATGCTGCTTTTGACCTGCAGATACAGGAACCAGATAATAGGCTCCTGATAATACAAAAGAAAAGCCTTGAATACCCTTGCACTGTTATAAAGTACAAAGTATTATCATGTTGGATGTTTAAGAGGCATAATTGCTGCTTCCTTTGGTTGCTACCAGTAACCTCGAGCAACACTTATGTATTCTGTAGCTGGAGAGGCAACTCAGCAGAAGAGAAATGAGAAATGTATTCGAGAGGAAAATATTTTTACTGTTTACTGAAAATACAAGTGAACGGAGGCCAATGAATGTGGTAGGCAAGGGCTGGAGGCGCAGTGGTGAAAAACACTGAAAACCAACATTAGATTTGTTCCACAATGGAAATGATACTCACTAGGCTGCTTTAAAAATGTGCATTAAATGTATAATACTAATTAAATTAAATCAAAAATGTGTTTCTCTCTACCCTACGAAATTAGGAAGGGTTGCATTTACAAGCAAAATGGCGGCAATGATACAAAATAAAACAATTCATTTGGTTTTCCCGCCAAAAATACATTTTGGACAAATAATTCAAACAATAACCATAAAATCAGAATCAGGTTTATTATCAGGTAGGTTAACACAAACGAGGAATTTGACTAGGTGTTGTAATGAGACAGAGAGAAATAACTGAAATAATTCACCAAAAACTCAAATATAAAAAGATGTTGCTGCACAGACAAGTTCAAAGTACAATAACAATGGAAAAATAATTAATTCCATGACATTTGTGTTATTAAAATCTGATCAGCTCATTTTCAGACAGGTTTTTATATAAATGGATCAGGACAAAAAGCGAGCGAATCTTTTTTATTGAATATTTCAGATTCTCTTTACACAGAGATGTAAACATGTAGACATGAAAAAGTGGATTTTGCATAACAGATGACCTTTAAATCTTCTGAAAACGATCACAAAGTAATTCATTTAAAATAATCAAGACAAAAGGCTATTTTTAAATCCAGACTCTTGGCGACACCTCCACCCTTGTCTCCCCTTACTGTCTCCCTCCGCCTTTGAACTCTCTAACAAGGGCAATCAGTTCATCCTGCTCAGCTGGCAGCAGCCATCTTCCTGACCACCCTGCTGACTATGGGATTTGTAGTCCCAGGTGCATCTACTGGTCGGGAACGTATCTGTCTCCTTTTACGACATCACATTAGCCCCTTTCACAGCAAGTCTATTAATTTAGTTGCTTAGGTGATGTGCTCATATAAAATGGTTGATTACATTACTTACATCAATTATAAAATGTTCTGGAAGCTGAAATTATAATTGCAATTTTACATTTTAATGATGCAGAGGGGTTGCATTAGGTTAACAATAAAGTGCAACTTAATGGTTTCTTGCAATTTGTCCACCTTGGATTGACTGAATCCTTTATAAAAGCTAACTGCTATTACATGTTATGACCAATGCATAAACATGTGACGAATAACATTATAGACATGTTAAGACATTTTTTTGTGTAAACTGCAGTAAACAGGACGATAGGAAAAGAGTACCTAAATACCCTAAAGTGTTTATACCAGGAATCCATCCAACTAAGATTAAAACAGAAAGCTTAAATTAAAGGTGCTCCCTCCATGCTGAGCGTAAGGGTTTTATCTTGGAAGAAATATCCTGAGGGAGCAGTCTTCCTGCTTTCACTGGGGAAAATCATTAAAAAATGTTCAAGTAAAAAAGGAGGCCTTTGACTCCATTTGGGAACTTTTTATTCATTCATCGAAAATAAAGCCACGTCTGAAGCACCACTAAAGGCCGCGGAAAGGGGGTGATGATTGAATGCTATAAAACATTGAACAGGGAGGAGGAATAACATTTTACTCCATTCTTAATCCTTTATTTGAATATAAAATCAATGAAAATAGTGTTAGAAAATTCAAACAGTGGCTTTCCTTTAGAAGTGTTGATGTGAACCTAAATTTAGTCAAAAATAATTAGAGTGGGAAAAATATGTTTTGCTACAACAATCCAATTACAAAACAGATAAAGAACAGCCTGAGGTGTCTTGATGATCACTCGACTTCAACTAAAAACACAATTAATTTATGTTCTCTGTTCACATTTGTCCTCGTATCTTTTTTTTGCCATAATGAGTCTAAAATTGGCACTGAATATAATATTTTTGGAGCATTGAAAGGTGTCATGACCTAACCAAATAGCACATGATCCATTTTTCTTGGAAACCATGACACTCTTAGCCCACTTTTCTCCCAAAAGCTATTTCCACCTGTGGCTCCTGCACCAATGGTAGCCTACTCTGACAGTAAGTCAGCACGTGGGATCTATAATAGAGTATCCAGCATACCTGCCACTTTTATTAGGACAGCATGACCCGCACTAGAAAAATAGGAAAAGAAACTTGGAAAAAATTACTTCTCTGCATTTTTCAAAGTATGTGAAGTCATCCAAACGATCAGAATTGACCAGTGGGCAGGTTCAGGCCCTCGGGACAGAACAATATTATATTGTAGACATGAGAAATTGAGACAAACGACTTCTATCTTTGACTACAGAACGTGCGTGTTGTTTATTTTTGAGCTCGAAACTCTAAACCATTGGAAAACTCAACACACTGTTTCTATAGTGACATACTGTCACTGAACACCAGCTGTTAATGTAAAGGTACAACATCACAGTAAAGGCACATCAGTTGATTTATAGTGTTTAACCACAGACAATTTAAGAATCTGTTACATTTAAGCATTCATCTGTTTGCATCTCACATCATTATTTATTATTACAAAAAGCAGTATTTTATTCCTGTACAGTATTTCATTTTACATTCTGTTTCTAGCTCATCTTATCTACATATAGATTAATCATCCTGCATTACTTGCAGCATTCTCTTGCACCATTTTATTACTATTCTGTTTGTTCTTCCACTATTTGTTTTTTTTATTGTTTTATGTCTAATATATTTATGTTGCATTTTTGGAGGAGCTTGGGAGTTAAGTTTGTATTTGCCATAACTACACTGTAGCTATTGTGCCAGTGACCATTAAGCTTTTCAATCAACAAATCAACATTTTTGGCACTAGGCTCAAACACTGATACACTTGCAAAAATGTAAAATTCAGAAAAGGTCCAAAATAAAACAGTAAATATATGGAAAATGGGAATGACATAATAGGGAGCTCTGCATAGGGAAATGTTTCTTAAACGCCATCCATTTATCTTTCAATCCGAAAAGTAACACAAGTGTATAGCCATAGGTAAGAGTTGAAACCCCTGGGTGAGTCCACATAATATAAACTTAACACAAAAAGTAAGGACATTTGTGTTTGATAGATTATTTCTTTATTGTAACAATGCTTCTTGGTAATAAATCTTATACCTTTGGAAAGCCAGTTTTTTTACCTTTCCTAATGGTACCACATTTGTGACGAACATACATTTGTGGGATGAGCAGCAGAGCTGAGTATGTGGGGTGCGCCCATGAAAAATGTGACAAATCTCCTCTGCCAATCACCTTTTTTTGCTGTTGCTATTAACTCTTGATAATATTTGTCACAATTGTTACAACAAAGAAATAATCTACCAAATACTTACTCTTTCTGTTGAGTTTATTTTACATTTTACATTATTGAAAACCAGGCTCCAATATTCAGAGAAGACCTTTTCCAAAACAAAGGTGTAGATAAATATAATGAAATAGTAATAATCTCTGCATAAGAAATGCGTCATGTATTCCTAAAACCTTGTCTTTTTTTGTGTCTGTGTGGTAGTCATGGGTTACTGTGTTAGGCACTTATAAATAGGATGTCACATGCCTCTCTTTCCTCTGTCTCAGTGGGCCCAGATCATGCTTTATGTGTGGGACTTTGTGCACTGATGAAGGGCCTCGCACACTGATGCAGAAATAAATAGGCGAGACGAATGTAGTACTGTCTGCAGATTGATTTTCAGAGGCGATCCTTGTATCATCCTCGGCTCTGATATCCTATCTGTCTCCATGTCGGCCCCCAGACACCCATCTGAGATGAAAAACCCAACACAGTGCCATGTAATAGTGCTTTGAACCTGGAGCACTGGGGCTTTTCAATCACACCCCAGATGGAATGAATGCCCTTGCACACAGCAAAAAAGCGTCAGCATTATTAATTTTTTCACCAGTGTTTCATGCCTTTGGAATTGAAAAATAAATGGGCGTTTTTGTAGTATTTCTTTTATATGAAATCCCATCCCCACAGTGTGTCAAGATAGGTGCTTTTGAAGTAGAGAGGTGATCTTTTTTTCCTGAAGAAACCTTTAGAAGTTCACCTTCTCGACTGTCTTTGTAGTTTCACTGCAGAATTTCAGATGTTGTTGAGCGTTATTATTACAGTTCAGCTCAGGAAACTGATAATTCACCGCACCGCTGTTTGTGACAAATACGAATGTTCACTAAATAACACTGAAAAGTTCATTATTTAAAAAAAGTACTTTTACTTGAGTAACATTTTGAATGCAGGACTTTTACTTTTAACAGAGTATTCCTACACTCTACTTTTACTCAAGTACAAGATCTGAGTACTTCTCCCACCTCTGAATAGGGGTATCAAGATCCTGACAGGATCCCCATCCGGCTTGCTGCACATTATCCCGCTGATTACATGGTAACATACTAAATAAACCAATGACTTGACTCACAATATAGAAAAATAATTATTAAAAAAAAAATGATCACATTGCATCTGCTTAGAAATAAATAGTCCGTTCAACTGCGTACCAATGCCTGGAACTGCATCAACAGCAATGTAACTTAAAATGATGGCAGCACTGATCAAGGTTTTCTGTAACTGTCGAAATCTGTTCACAGTTTCTCTTCCATTCACAGGTCTTCAAACACTGCCAGAGGCCACACCGTGTTCCTGTTAGTGTTTACTTCCTGTCTGTCTTCTTCTGTAAATATCTCTAACTTCTGGCGCTCCTCTTTCGTTCTCTTGCATTCTCATTTTTGGACTTAGGATAGTTCAGCCATTGTGAATCCTAAGTTTCCTGCTCCCCACGAATATACAAAAATAGTTGTAAAAGTATTCCAAGGTTGTTTTCTGATGTAGAAAAACTAATGTTTGTTGTTTACACCTGACACTAAAGTAACCAAACTTCTTTCTGCAGATTGATGACTGCACATAGTCCCTTCAGCAGTGGTTTGTTTTCCTTAGCAACGGTCTGTTAGCAATGCCGAAATTAACCAATCAGAATCGAGTATACAACTGAGCTGTTTAATAAATATTGGTAAGACATATTTCCTTTTGCTCGAAATGCAAGAAAAGCACTTTTTATCACTTCAATTGTTCAACAGCCAAAATCAAAGTTAAAGTGAGAGCCAAGAAATTAAATGAACCAACATCAGAGCATAGCTGACAGAACGGCTTCTCTGTTATTCAGAGGCCGCTGTAGAAGTATTGAATCATGGAAAGAGCAAATCATTAAAAGCCTTTCAGTAAATGTGTGTCTCCTTTTATTGGCCTGGCTTGCTGTGCAGCTAGAGCATGACGGTTAAGCCTCGCCTCACTCCCCACAACGACTTTAAAGACGGGTCAGGAATACTTGCCCCTGTTTGGCCGGATAGCGGCAAGAGATTGCCTTCGCCTCCCAGTGTCTTAACTTCAGGAGGCATTTGGAATCTGAGAGCACCGTGCCCCCCTGCCATCGGTGTAATGCGGGGCCATGTGGTCTGATTTTGTGGGAAATCTTTGAAATGGTAATAAGGTTGAGAGGATGCATCGTTTTTCTCTCCGGGAGAGAGAAGGAAGGAGCAGGGAGGGAGGGAGGAAGTCGGGGGGTTTCGGAAGCTCTAGGTCACAGAGATGTAATGATGGGCTGGGATGAGCTGGGGTGTGCCAGAGGATTACCGTCTGTCTTTCCAAGCGAACGCTGCTCTCCAAGGCCAGTGTTTCAATCCCGACAGAGACGATTTGCTCCTACTGCCAATATGAAAATAGAAGGGGCAGCATGTGCTCTAAAAAAATAATCACTCTGTTTGATGGGTTGTGTGTGTGGAGCAAAAATCCACCAGCCAACAGGAAGGCAAACAATGCACTATATTCCTCTCTGTGGTGGCATTCAAGCCATCAACTGTGACCTGCGTTGGTATTATCGCAAGTGAATGTGCTGTTAAAGACAGTGATTTAATGAAAGCTGAATCCTATTTATGTAGCTTTTCTTTTCTCTTTTTTCCCTCTTTGTGCTTTTACCACAACTGAAAGCTTTAATGTATGAACGACTCGAAAGAAAATAATCACTGAAATTAGTGCCTGTAATTAAAGGGTCTATTAAATGCAATTACAAACATTTTGCCAGTTATTTTGGGTGGTATCCTTCCATGCAGTATACATTTTATTTCATCCAACCAAAATAATGAAGATAATTTGAATATTAAAGAGGATACTTTCAAATTTGAAAGCTTTAAAGCATTTAATTACAACGTAATAGTTATTCTCACGATGGTGGAGATGTGGGAATTTAGTGCAACATCTGGTGGAGTAAAAACAAGCAATCACACAGGTTGAAAACAAGCCAGCTCACAAATTAACATGGTTAGTATAACAGCTTTATTGGTGATATCAATGAGAGTCAACGCTACCAAAGTAAGACGGAATTAAAAACTAATATCATCCTTCAAAGAACTCTATTTAGGGTAAGTCACAGTTTGATTTTCGACAGTTTTCATTACCATAAACCCTGGAGCATACTAACCAGAACATCGGGCCATATGTAGTAGGCCTACGAAACATTTGTTCTTTGATGAAGATTCCCAGGTGGGATCCTCTTTTCCCAGCTGATCTAGAGTAGGAACTGATGCTATGTAACAGATCTGACTAAACCAATTACCATCGGAATAATAACGCTGAATGGACTCCAAAACTCCCAACAGTGAAAGGGATATCAAAGTAGTTTAAAGGTCCTGCTAAATGCATTTTTTGATGTCTTTTATACATCAATATGTGTCCCTGGCAGAGATGGAGTACTAGAGTCCTGGACTCGGACTCGAGTCGGACTCGAGTGCCGATTTTCGGGACTCGTGACTCGACTCGGACTCGCGCATTGATTGACGCGACTCGGACTTGGACTCGTCAATTCTCGCGCACGATGACTTGGACTCGGGCTCGGACTCGTGAATTCTCGCTTACAATGACTTGGACTCGGACTCGTGAATGTTCCCCCCCACGATGACTCGGACTCGTACATTGACGCTCCGACTTGGACTCGGACTCGAGCAAGTTTTCTCTGGAGTCTGATGTCCTCTATCCTGGCGTGTGCACCTGCGAGGCGAGTTCACGTACTGGGCCCCACTATTCCAGTCTAAAGATGTCTAGAGACACACCCCGCATCGTGCTGTATGCTTTCACACATTCTGCTTCCACATTGGAAAAGAGCAGCGCAAAATGCTCGTTATGTGGAAAAAATATTGAAGAGAAGAGAAGGCTCCATAACACATTACTCTAAGGATCGAGTTCAGACATATAGGCTGTCTTGAACACTATCATCAGAGTAACGTGATCTAATCAATAAATAAAGATTCAGCCGATAACACGAAAGCACATGGCTACTTAACATGCATAATGACGTCATTTTGCATGCTAAGTAGCCATGTGCTTTCTGGGGCTCAATCTTTATCGGTAAACCGATTTAACCGGTAAAAGTTCCTTCAAAATAAGAGTCCCGATCTTATTACTATCAAAATAAAAGTGCAAAACGAAAACGTTACCATAGGAAAATATTGGATTACAAATATAATCACTTCTCTAAAAGGTAACTCATTTTAAATATAGTTAGACATATTAAAGGTCATTTACAATAATAATAATAATAATATTAATATTAGTAATAAGCTTTATATTTCTATAGTACTATTACAAGAATTGTAGCCAAACTGGCTTCACAGCAGTTCAATAGACAGATTAGTATAACATGACAGGATCAAAGTAATGTAGAGGAGCTACAGCTACATTTCAACACATATATCCACGAAGATTAATACATGAAGACTTGTGACTCGGACTTGACTTGGACTCTTCTTAGGTGACTCAGACTTGGACTCGGACTCGAACACAGGTAATGATGACTCGGACTCGGACACTCCCTGGGTGACTCGGACTTGGACTCGGACTCAAACACAGGTAATGATGACTCGGACTCGGACTCGACTCGGACACTCCTTGGGTGACTCGGACTTGGACTCGGACTCGAAGAGTGGTGACTCGAGAGTGACTTGGACTCGTGAATTGGTGACTTGACTACAACACTGGTCCCTGGTGTGTCAGGGAACTCACAAAGTGTCAGAAAATAAAACCCTCTCTCTTTTCCTCCATACCAACATCTCTAAAAACGGGGGTACAACGGAGCTGATCCAGATTTGCTGCCGATATGACGTAATATCGAAAATGTCGGCTGGCTTTACACCCACGGCACTATCAGAAACGTTGCTATCAGAAACAATGCCCGACGTGTTTTGGACCTAATATGGTCTTTGTTTAAATTAGCAAGCATCGCGAACACTCAGAGCTAACACTGTACTTGAGAGAGTATGTGTTACGCTTCCCGAGAAGTGACTGGAGATGAGAACCCGCTACGCAAACACTAGACGGAGACAGTGGTGAAGTGTCAAACAATAGTCTTTATTTGACCACGGCACAGGCAAGGTGTAGAGAGGAGCTCAGAGAAGACAGACGTGGAGCTGGATAGCTCAGGGGGAGACGGAGGTGCGGAGATGCACGGAGGGAGCACCGGCGTGGAGAGCCGGAGATCCAGAGCTGGCGAATGTAGACAGGATGAGCTGGTGTGCGTGGAGGCACGGAGGAAACACCGCCGAGGAGAGCCGGGAATCCAGAGCTGGCGAACGTAGTCTGGATGAGCTGGTGTGCGTGGAAGCACGGAGGGAACTCAGACGAGGAGTCGGAGGCTGGACGTGGCAAGCAGAGCGGCAGGTGTGTGTAGGTCACTGAAGGATAAACGAAGAACTGGCGAAGTCTGAGGATGGGAACCAGGGTTGCAGGTGCAGGTGAGTAGTGGCAATCAGTGAGATTTACAACAGCAGTGGAGATGAGTTGGCGGGAATCAGAATGTAGGTCAGCCACGCCCAGCCAGGAAGACAAAATAAACATAGAAGTGGAAAAGAAGGAGGAAGTACTGCAGATCCTCACAGTACCCCCCCCTCAACGGGAGCCTCCTGGCGACCACCAGGCTTGTCTGGATGAGCCCTGTGAAAGGCCCTTATCATTACAGGGTCCAGGACTCGGGAGCGAGGGACCCAGCATCGCTCCTCGAGACCGTAACCCTCCCAGTCCACCAAATACTGTAAGCCCCTGCCCCGGCGCCTGACGTCCATGAGACGGTGCACTGTGTAGGCAGGATGGTCATCAATGACTCGGGGGGGAGGAGGGGGAACGGCCGGAGGGCTCAAGTCACTGGTGTGAACAGGCTTAATCTGGGAGACATGAAAAGTAGGATGGACTCTCAATGTTCTGGGAAGCTTCAGCCGGACTGCAGAGGGGTTAATAATCCTTTGAATGGAGAAGGGACCAATGAAGCGTGGAGACAACTTCTTCGATTCTGTGAGGAGAGGAATGTTCCTGGAAGATAACCAGACAGACTGACCTGGGACGTAAGGAGGAGCAGCTTGTCTGTGGCGGTTGGCCGACTGTTGGTTCCGAGCTGAAGTCAGGAGGAGAGCAGAGCGAGTGTCTCTCCAGATCTTTTGACAACGACGAACATGCTGCTGGACCGAGGGAACTGCTAGTTCTCTCTCCTCTTCAGGGAACAGGGGCGGCTGGTACCCCAAAGAAGCCTCAAACGGGGAGAGACCAGTAGCAGAACACGTTAGGGAATTATGCGAGTACTCAACCCAGGGAAGATGGGAGCTCCAGGTAGAGGGGTTACGGTCAACGATGCAGCGGAGGGCTGACTCCAGGTCCTGGTTGGTTCGCTCAGTCTGACCGTTTGACTGGGGATGATATCCGGATGTTAAACTGACAGAAGCTCCCAGGGATTGACAGAACTCCTTCCACACTCGAGAGGTGAATTGAGGACCGCGGTCAGAAACTATGTCAGAAGGGATTCCATGTAGCCGGAAAACGTGTACAGAGAGGAGTTGGGAGGTCTCCAAGGCTGAAGGGAGCTTAGGAAGAGCTACAAAGTGGGCAGACTTAGAGAATCTATCAACAATGGTGAGAATTGTGGTGTTACCCTGGGAGGGAGGCAGACCGGTAACAAAGTCCAAGGCGATATGTGACCAGGGACGACTAGGGATGGGTAGAGGCTGAAGCAATCCTGCAGGTGTTTGGTGGGAGGACTTACTCCTAGCACACGTGGGACAGGAAGAAACAAACTCCTGAGTGTCCTTGTTGACAGTTGGCCACCAGAAGTGTCTCTTAAGAAGAGAGCGTGTGCGGTTTACTCCGGGATGGATGGAGAACCGGGAACTGTGGACCCACTGTAGAACCTTGGAGCGAGCAGCATCGGGAACGAACTGACGGTTCGGAGGACCGTTACCAGGATCTGGTTGCTCTCTCAAAGCCTCCTGGATGGTGTTATTAATCTCCCAAGAGAGGGCGCCTACAACACAACTCTTGGGCAGGATTGAACCAGCAGAGGGCTCGGGAGAGTCAGAAGAGTACAGTCTGGATAGAGCATCGGGCTTAACATTCCGGGAACCTGGACGGTATGTGAGACTAAAATTGAAGCGACTGAAGAAGAGAGCCCATCTGGCCTGTCGAGAGTTCAGCCGTCTCGCTGACTGGATGTAGGCGAGGTTCTTGTGGTCTGTCCAGACCAGGAATGACTGCTTGCTGCCCTCGAGCCAGTGTCTCCACTCCTCTAACGCCAACTTTACTCCCAGAAGCTCCCTGTTTCCAACGTCATAATTGCGCTCAGCAGGAGAGAGGCGGCGTGAAAAGAAAGCACAAGGATGAAGGATGTTATTAGAACCAGCAGTTTGTGACAAGACAGCTCCCACCCCAGTGTCTGACGCATCAACCTCCACAATAAACTGCTTCTCAGAGTCTGGCTGGATGAGGATGGGAGCAGAGGTGAACAGGGACTTGAGTTTGAGAAAAGCCTCATTAGCCTCTGGGGTCCAGAAGAAATTAATGTTGACAGAGGTGAGTCTTGAGAGAGGTGCAGCAACCTTACTGAAGTTCCTGATGAAGCGGCGGTAAAAGTTGGCGAAGCCCAGAAAACTCTGAAGCTCCCTCCTCGTAGTAGGGGCTGGCCACTCGACCACAGCCTCGATCTTTCCAGAATCTGCCTCCACTCTGCCCTGACTAATGATATAGCCCAGGAAGCTGATCCGGTTCTGGTGGAACTCACACTTCTCAGCCTTGACATAGAGCTTGTTCTCCAGCAGTCTCTGAAGCACCAGGCGGACATGGTTCTCGTGTTCCTCCTGGTCTTTGGAGAAAATCAGGATGTCGTCTATGTATACAAAGACAAAGCGGTTAAGGAAATCACGCAGAACATCGTTGACCAGAGCCTGAAATACTGCTGGAGCGTTAGTGAGTCCAAAGGGCATGACTAGGTATTCAAAATGACCTAAGGGAGTGTTGAAAGCCGTCTTCCATTCATCCCCTTGACGGATACGGACCAGATGATAGGCGTTCCTAAGGTCAAGCTTGGTGAACAGGGTTGCCTCATGGAGAGGTTCAAAAGCAGAGGTGAGAAGGGGTAATGGGTACTTGTTCTTAACAGTAATGTTGTTTAACCCACGAAAGTCAATGCAAGGTCGCAGTGACTTATCCTTTTTGCCAACGAAGAAGAAACCGGCACCCACGGGAGAGGAGGAAGAACGAATAATCCCAGCAGCCACTGAGTCCGTGATATATAGCTCCATAGCCTCTTTCTCAGGACGGGACAGGTTGTAGAGGCGGCTGGTGGGTAGAGGAGCCCCAGGAAACAGATCTATAGAGCAGTCGTAGGGCCGATGAGGAGTAAGAGAGAGAGCCCTCTCCTTGCTGAAGACCAATCTCAGGTCGTGGTAGGTCGCAGGAACCCCAGTTAAGTCTACAGAAGCAGCAGAGTTTGGGGAGACAGAGACAGGAGGTACGGCAGATAACAGACAGTTAGCGAGACAGTGCTGATCCCATTCAATGATCTTTCCCTTGACCCAATCAATGTGTGGGTTGTGGGTGCGAAGCCACGGATAACCCAATACCAGAGGTGTGGAAGGTGCAGAGATTACCTTTAACTGGATGAGCTCTCTGTGGTTGCTGGAGGTGATCAATGTCAAAGGGGCTGACTGTGCTGTTACAGAGGAGATTATTTGTCCATTAAGTGCATAGGCTGTTAGAGGTTCATCTAACGGCTCCAGGCAGAGTCCCAGCTGTTCAGCTAGCTCACGGTCCAAAAAACTATCCTCAGCACCAGAATCAATGAGAGCTTGGATAGGCAAAGTCATAGAATTAACACAAATCTTGGCGGGTATTAGAAAACGGCACAAAGAAGGGGGTAGAGAAGATGGCTGTGGACTCGTCAGGACCCCCAATCTCACTGACGAGCTCCCACGTTTGGGCGTACAGGACAGTTGGCAATGACATGCCCAGCGTTGCCACAATACATGCATTGGCCAGCACACGCCCGACGTTGACGCTCCTCCGGAGATAGTCTAGCGCGACCCAGTTGCATAGCCTCCTCGTGAGAAGAGGTGCGCCCGCTGGGCGGCGAGAAAACGGAGGGAGACTTAAACACAGAGGGAACAGGGTAGGTGGAAAAACTGGGCTTACTGTGTGAGACAGGTGGATTCCGCTGTGTCCGCTCAGCTCTGCGCTCCCGCAAACGACAGTCCAGGCGGGACACCAAGGAAATCAGATCTTGGAGATCCGCTGGAACGTCTCGTGCAGCTAATTCATCCCGGAGCTGATCCTTTAATCCTCTCAAAAACACCGCCTTGAGAGCCGCCTCGTCCCATCGAGCCTCTGCAGCGAGTGTGTGAAACTCGATGGAATATTCGGCCACACTCCGGTCTCCCTGTTGTAAACCGAGCAGCTGATTCTCGGCGGAGCCAGAATAATTGGGATGATCAAAGACAGCAGAAAAACGCTCAGAGAAGCATTCAAAACGCAGATTGTCATAGTCCACTGAAGAGCTCAAAGCCTCTGCCCAGGTTAAAGCCTTGCCACGGAGCAAACTCAGAACATAATTAATCCGGGTAACATCAGCTGCAAACGAAACAGGACGCTGGCGAAAAACCTTGTTACATTGGAAAATAAATCCTCTGCACTTCTCCACCTCACCGTGGAATGGCTCAGGGTCGGTGATGGGGAAATCCTGGCGTGGAGTAGGAGAAAAAGCTGGATTGGGAGTGGCAAGAGAAACTGCAGCCGAGGTAGTTAGAGCTGAGATCTGGCAAGCTAACTCAGAGACATGATGAGCCATGGATTGATTGCTCTCGACTAACGCCCGAATGAGCTGGTCGTGTTGACCCAGAAGGGAACCCTGACTAGACAGGGCATGATGGACTGTGGCGGGATCCGCTTCAGTGCCTGCGGGGTTCATTGTTGGCCAGTTCTTCTGTTACGCTTCCCGAGAAGTGACTGGAGATGAGAACCCGCTACGCAAACACTAGACGGAGACAGTGGTGAAGTGTCAAACAATAGTCTTTATTTGACCACGGCACAGGCAAGGTGTAGAGAGGAGCTCAGAGAAGACAGACGTGGAGCTGGATAGCTCAGGGGGAGACGGAGGTGCGGAGATGCACGGAGGGAGCACCGGCGTGGAGAGCCGGAGATCCAGAGCTGGCGAATGTAGACAGGATGAGCTGGTGTGCGTGGAGGCACGGAGGAAACACCGCCGAGGAGAGCCGGGAATCCAGAGCTGGCGAACGTAGTCTGGATGAGCTGGTGTGCATGGAAGCACGGAGGGAACTCAGACGAGGAGTCGGAGGCTGGACGTGGCAAGCAGAGCGGCAGGTGTGTGTAGGTCACTGAAGGATAAACGAAGAACTGGCGAAGTCTGAGGATGGGAACCAGGGTTTTAAGCAGGTGCAGGTGAGTAGTGGCAATCAGTGAGATTTACAACAGCAGTGGAGATGAGTTGGCGGGAATCAGAATGTAGGTCAGCCACGCCCAGCCAGGAAGACAAAATAAACATAGAAGTGGAAAAGAAGGAGGAAGTACTGCAGATCCTCACAGTATGTGTAAAAAAGCAGGAAATAAAAAAAGGAACTCACCTTGTGGTAAACCCGCAAGAGAAAAAGTGTCACGAACTTGGATACACAAGGAAAAGGACTCGAATGCACGACCCGGGAGACAGAGGTAAAGTATAAGTACACTGTAAAACCTGACAAGTTAATAGAACTCAAAAAAAAAATTGAAACTGATTACATCGACGTTTTTGAGTAATACTTATACCTTAACTGAAATGTTTTAAGTTAAAGTATAATCTTATCAATTGACTTCTATTTCGTAGTAATTTTCAAGGGACACAAACATATTGTTTTTAAGTTAAAGAAACATTATATATTAAGTTTCTTTTAACTAAGAATTTGTGTTAACACTGTACATATAATGATCAAGTATTGTTGACTTCAAAATGTTCATATCTTTTCAACTAGCTATTTTGTTAGCACAGTACATATGAAAATCAAATATATTTAACTTGAATATTTTTATTATCTCTAAATAAAAAACTTTTCGCTGTATAAAACGCGATATGAATTAAAAACGTCAATTGATTAGTACTCAAAACTGACTGAATGTAGAGTACTTAAAACATTTTTTGAAACCGATTACATAAATATTTTCAGATAACTGTAACTCAAAATCCCTAAGTTAACATTTTGAGTAAACATTGAAAAGCACTTTAACAATGACAATTTAAATGCAAATCACTGTTTTATTAATTGACAATATACAAAACATTATTTATATATATACACACATTATAGCAAATAACTCTTTTAAATAAAAAAAATACCTTAAAAACAGTGCTACGGCCTTGAGAAATATCTGTTTGTGTATTTTAACCATCACTTATGAGTGAACACAATTTTCAGGAACAGTTCTGCGTATTAATTTAACACATGGACCATATAGACCTAATACATATAAAAGTATAAAACAACATCTACAAACAGTCCTTCAACTTGAAGCTGAACAGTAACAAATCTGTAACAAATCTGTCAATGCAATACAGAACACAGATGTAAAGCAACAGGATGTAAACAGAGGAAAACAGTGTGTGTGTGTGTGTGTGATTGTTAAAGTGCAACTTTGTTGGTAGGATTACACTGCCAAAAGCTCATTTTTCAGGCTCAACCCCCTGGGCTTCAAATTCTTCAAGTTCTCCTCATCCAGGCCCATCAATACTTTCTGGGTGAAGTCGAAAGTGTTGGCCAAGTCTTTTGGGTAGCTCAGATGCAGGGCAAAGGTCAGTGCAAAAAGCAGGATGAATGCGTCAGCCAGTGTGGGGAGTTCGATAACTGTTACCCTTAATGACAACAGCGATCCTCGATGTCCTCTATGTCTGGATCATCAGACTGCTCCACCTGATGACAAGAACAGATAAACGTTACCCATTACCCCAAATTGCCTTGGCTATCTCAGAAATCTGTTTTCTGAAAAATACATCAGTGACATATCACATCAAATAACCTAATGTTTTGTGCATAATGTGGCGTTAACCCTTTAACTGCCAGACCAAGAAAAAAGCTATGGAAAAATTATTTGTTTGCATTTTTTAATCAAATGGGCCACAAATAATTAAAAAAATGTTGACTGACCACACAGTTTTGTTTTTATGAGCCTCTACCAACTGGTCGAGCTGGCCTTTTATGGTAAAAGTGCATTTTCAAGAATCATCATATACAGTACAGTATTTGTACGCATCAAACTCAAATAAAACACAAACTCAAATACATTTGTTTCTTTTATGGAAAATGAGCAATATATACAACCAGATATATTCATAAAAGATAATAGGAACAATTTTTTGGGAAAAAAGTAATGTTAAGTGTTTTTCATAATCAAAAAAAAGACTTGCTCATCTTACTGTATATGCTGAATTGGCCTAACAAAAAACCACTGGCCTAACAGCAAATGTCTACATCCTGTGTTGGCCTAACTTGCTCATCTGTGTGCAACTTTGGGCTGAATGCCATGCATGAAAGGTGCTATATAAATTATTATCACTCTTTCACTCTGAGACTCATAAGGCAGTATTACCATGAATCTAGCCATTTATTTACCATATTTAAGTGGAAAACATCTCTGAAACTCTGAAAAAGTCATATTGCTAGTTTACCATAAAAGGCCAATTCCACCATGAGCATATTTTCCCAAAAATAATTACACCCTTGTTAAAACTTTTTGTGTGCATCAAGTTATCTAAATATGTTCAGTAAGTGCTCTGACACTAAAATATGTCAAAATTGATATGGTTACCTTACAAAAGCTGACCAAAAAGAGTGATTTCTTCAGCAGTGATTTTTAGCATTGCCAACTTTCTCAGTGGAAGCTAGCTGAAGGGCTTTCTATTCGAACCACAGTGACATCTAGAGGTTGTTTTGTGCATAACACGTCAACCAAAGGGTAGAGCTGGCTGAATCAGATGGAGTTCAACTTCTTTTTTTTTTTTTAACAAGATATCAAGACACAAAATGGGCTCTACCAAATGGTGGCGCTGGCAGTTAAAGGGTTAAGGAAACACCTATTAGCATTGCACAACATAATGTTACAGCCCCAGAAACTTCAGCCTCCAAAATAACCAATCAGTTGACATAAATGCTTTCTACAAAAAAAACATTTATAACCTTCATATGGGTAGGATTTATTGTATCACTGTATTAGACTGTGTTACTATTAGCTAGTTGTACCTAATAAACTGGCAACTGAATATATATTTACAGTATAATCTCTCCCTACTACACATACAAAAATATGGGGAACACTAGAGATTCTTTTGCTGCAGGAAAGAAAGCCCTCTCTTAATTGTATATTTTATTAAATCATGTGAGCCCATTTTTTACACTGACACCTAAAGAGCTTAATTTCAAATAAATCCTAAAGTAGTGAAGTAAAGGGAGATTATATTCAACATATCCATTGTGTACCTTACAATAATTACAATTCTTATGGCAATATTCAAATCTTGGAACTAGAACCTGAATGGGATGTGAGCAACACAAGAGATAATGTTTGAGTAATATAACCTCAGTGACAGAATCAAGCTTTGATGACACCAGGACAGTTCATACTTTTTCAAACTAAATCTATCATTTATTATAATGTTTTCACTATAAAAATTCAAATAATTGTCTTCCTGCAATAGAGCTCCTGAAACAATGTAACAAGATAAACTATATTTTTTGATGATCTGTCACATACATTCAAAACAGTTATTATGCTGATTTACGTGCCACAGCCTCAGAAACGTGGAGTCATCTTCATGCAGATATGCAGGCAGAGCACGGAGGACAGCAGCACGTCAGACATGGACGTCACCTTGCTCCTTGAGTGTGAGAACATATCTTTGTTTTACTTTGGATGCTAAACAGTATAGCCACACAACAATTGATATCACAAGAAAGGGCTCTTCCATGACTGAAGAGATTTCCATTTTGACAAAGATAATCCACTCTAGTATGAGAATAAAACACCAAGAGGCATAACCGACTCACCTGGAGGTCATAGGAGACGAATAGCTGATTCAGAACTTCAGCTACCTTCCCTTTGCTTGCCGCCTTCTTCCTGAACAGGCTCAGTCTGTCTATCCAACTCCGCATAGAAGTGGTTCTTCAGGTTGAGGTTTGTTATCCTGTGAAACTCTGCACAAATCTGCCAAAATATAAAATGACTATTTAATTCACAGTACAATGTACATGTGGACTGAAGGCAGCAGAGATAAACAGAAACATAACATGCTAAATCTGAGTAAACATGTCAAAGTTATCAGTGACAAAGGCACACAAAATAATTATATCGTGGTAATAAACACAATATTTTCACCTGTGACTCCATTTTCAAGGCAGGCCAGCGTTCCAGGATCTCTCCAACAGGTAGCTCATCATTGATGATCTCATTGCGCCGCAGGGCAAAGGTAGTCTGCATTAACTTTTCAATCAAGGGAAGGTTTTTATCACTCCTTGTAACTTAATCTACGATTTGGAGTCTCAATCGCTCGAGGCTTGTACCATCTTCACCCAGTGGGAAATTAGGCAAGAAATTCAACTCTGCCCTCTTTGGTCTTTTGATGTTAGAGTCAGATTGAAGAAGCCATATATCTGCCAGTTGCTTCAGTTTCCTAAAGAGAAAAAACATTGAAGGTGAGCTGGGTTGCAAAGTTTTCACAAAATGATCTGAGAAACACTATTTTCGAACCTAAAATGGCGGCAGGAGGCGCGCTTTTCTTCTTTTTTGTTACCGCATGCATGTCTGTGCATGTTTTATTAGCTTAGAGGCATATACGTTCATTTTATCCACTAACGTTGTAACATAACCGTGCGTTCTGAATGTTTGTAAAAGCAAGCTAACTTGAAACACTAGACTATTAATCTGTTAAACCGGGCAGCCCCCGGTACCAGGGCTTTTTGTTCACGAACTTTGTCTCAGGGCTTCTTAACATTTAAAAACCTATTAATGTGTCATACCCACTTAACGAAACTCACCTAACTGACAATACGAACCATTTTTACCGAAACAAAACACAAGTCTCACAAGAAGCGTCTAAATTAGCCCTGAGCGAAAAAATGCCTAACTCACGGTAGAAATACTTTATTACTTATCTTAACTGCACATACAAGATATCAGATTAAAGCTGAGATTCCACAGATTCTAGAAGTATTAGTATCATCACTGTGCGATCATTACCTTTGCTAAGTTACATGTATTTGAAAACGCTGGGGGGTATAAATTACCTTGTGAAAATGAATAGTCTAGTGTGTTTCAAGTTAGCTTGCTTTTACAAACATGCAGAACGCACGGTTATGGTACATTGTAGTGGATCAAATGAACGTAAATCCTCTATGCCTCTAAGTTAATAAAACATGCCCAGACATGCGGTAAAAAAAAAGAAGAAAGAAAATGCGCCGCCTGCCGCCATTTTAGGTTAGAATTTTCCAGAGAACTTTTGCAACACAAATGTTCCACTTTGAGATATAACTTAAAACAATATAGAAATACTGTCTTACACGTAAGTTAAATCATTTTTCAAGTGAGGCAGATATTAAATGTAGGCTAGCTAACAAGAGCTCAAATCAAACTAACACACCATGCCACACAAAGTGCATTAGATGCAGAAATTAATAAAACATAATTTAAATCAGTGGCGTCGCCTGGCCTGGGCATTCGGGTCTTTAGCCCCGGACAATTCTCCCTCCAATAATATAATACATTAACCGTGCTTTACGTGAACCTCATCATGACACAAGAGAGGACGGCAGGACTGTAATTTCCCGTGTTCAGTGAATGCAACAGAGGCATGACACCAGACCAATCAGAGAGTTGCATGGAAATAAACGTGTGCTTGTGTCAGCTCGGCTCTGTGTGTGTGTGGTAATAGCGCATTTAGTGTGATAGAGAGAGAGGGAGAGAGGGACCGGTGCCAGCCATGGATGTATAATAAGAACAGCAGGGACCGTGTTGTTAGCATCTGGTTAGCTAGCTGCGCTAACAGACATAAGGAGCTGTTTGTTCCACAACAAGCTGCTGGAGGAGAGTCCTCTCCTGTCAGACTGAGAGACTCAGGTGAGCTAAAGGACTCTCTGAGTGTTTAGATCAGGGGTCGGCAACCTTTTTGATATGAAGTGCCATTTAAAAAAAAACAAATTATCAGCGTGCCAACGATCGAGAATTATCAACGGGGGGGGGGGGTGTTGAGGATGTTGAGGAGCTTGACGCTCGTGATCTATCAACAGGAGGGCGGGGGGGGCCTCGCTGCGGGGAAGCAGTGTGTGGACCTGTCAGCGCAACTTACATGATACCGAATTTAACAAACACATTTAAATAATTGGTTTTAAACGGCATAATAATAAGGACGATCGTCCGTTCTGTGATTCTCCAGAACACACATGTTATGATATTAGGGTCATGCAGAGTGAGATGAGATCGCTGTCCCTTTAAGAGAGAGAGAGAGGGGTGTGGCGTGTGCGTGTGAGTATGTTTCTGGAAGTGAAACGAGGCAGCAGAAAAACAGAGGTCTGTGATGTATTTTGTGAAACAGAAGAACAGCTAAATAAATGCAACGGCCTCTCAAGAAGAGCTCGCCTCTCTCCAGTCATTTAAGCTAAAGTGGGTTATTGAACCTGAAGCTCGTTGCTTCTGCCCTCCTCGACTACGGTCTGGGAGCCGACAGGAAAGTTCAACACACAGATGGCCAGTCCGCCCCTTTGTAGCATATTATTTCAATGAGAGATGAGCAGATCGCCACTGGGCTTTCAACTAAAGACACACACAGCCACGCAAAAACTGCGACATTTGTAAAGCTCCTTATGGGTACTGCAATTTGTGAAGTGCTTTCTTCCGTGGTGAAACGATCAGCACTGCACCACGGAGGAAAGCGGCAGAAAGTCACCTGGAGTTAAAGAGAGTGGGGCTGCGTTGCGTGCATGGCTTCCTTCTGCAGGTAACGGGGAGACGCGCTCTGGCGGCGGTCTCGTTCAGGATCCGAAAATACAATTTAAATATTTTGCACACTTATTCGACTTATTCCTAGAGTGCTACTGGCTACGGTGCCGCGTGCCAATGCTGGCACGCGTGCCAGGGGTTGCCGACCCCTGGTTTAGATAGTTAACTTTAGTCTAAGTTATCTCAGTGGGTCTCAAACGGTTTGTTCACAAATTATTCAAAAGATTATTTCCGCGGCACACCTTCATATGATCATTATAGTTATAAAAAAAATAAGAGAATAAAGGAAAAACTGTTATGAAATACTATATGGCAGTAAAACAAGAATAGAGTTTAAAAGGGGAGTGATTTGTAAAATATCCATAAAGAAAAAGTAAATCTGTTTACAGTTCTGTTTCATATGGGTGTTGAGAGGTGTCCATAGATCTCTTAATTTTGCTCTCAAAGTGCACCAGATTGATGCTTTTAACTTCAATATTTAAAAAAAAATCTTCCCGGGGGAGCATCCCCCCGGACCCCCCTAGAGGAGGTGAGGTCCGCCCCCCCCAAAAAATAGCACTTTACCCCTGCCTATATGCTGTGAGCTGATTATCGAGCCTTCATTGTAACAGTCGCAGGTGTACTGTGTGTGTGCGTGTGGGGAATGTTGCAGTCAAAAATTCCACTGTAGCGCCGCGGCCGCCACCACTGGGCTAAGCCCCGAATGTTTTCAGGTCCAGGCGACGCCCCTGATTTAAATACTGTGCAAAGGCAAGACGTAACTCACCAGAGTAGTGCGGCCAAATTCCGTCGGTGAGTGCAATCAGCAAGGTGGGGAAAGTATTCTTAAAAGTATGAGCGATTTCAACCGAGGCGAGGAGCTAATGGCGGACTCTGTTGAAGGCATGATGAGAGAACGTCTAGGCACGTCGGGGGCGGAGCACATACGTGATGATGTCAGACTAGCGTCAGACAGATTAAGTAAAAATGTTTGAGTACAATCACCAATATGACCCAAAGTGGTTGAACACTGTATACACAATATTAAAAATCAGTTCATAGTCATCAAAACATTAGCGGTGAATTAACTTTTTTAAATGTTTGAGTTAAAACAACTCATTTTCTTTCAGAAGCTTGTAATGTTCGTTCTTACAGTGTAGTATACCTTTTTTCAAAAAAAGTGCACAAAGAAAACCGCTCACTAGGTGAGGATATGTGTGACCTGGGGCCTCATTTATAAAGGGATATACGCTCAAAAAATGGCGTACGCCAGTTTCTACGCAATGTTTGCGATTTATAAAATACTAACTTGACGGGAAAATGTGCTGTCCTCCACGCAAACTCTAACCCATGCGTACGCACTAAGCACACAAACGGGAGAGACGAGAAACTGCGACACCGTTGGCAGAAGGAAGAATGGAGAGAAATATGTGGAAATAATACCATAAATAAAATGTTACCTCTCATTTATCAAATATGAAGAATTCATTTTCAAACATTGATTAAAGCCAATCTTAAAATGATTAAACAAACGCCTGTTTGAGACTCCTCAGTGCACACAAAAACATAACTTGGAGAAATAAATAAATACGGATATGCTATTTAAAACCACCTCGAATATGTTGTGTTAATGTTATGAAATGTTTTCTCATAAATGATGCGGTAAGCAGGGGGACAGAATTACGTCTAAACTGACGCCGTTTTGCATTTCTATAGGTTGTAGATACGAGCATGGTTTTATATACTATCACGTTTAATCGTGTTTTATGCCGTTTGCCAAGACTTGATAAGTAGCTCGTAAAACACAGGAGGTATGGAAACTAAGAACACCATATGTGGTAAATTGTACAGCTAATATAACACAATCCATTAGTTGTATTTCCTTTAACTGGTGGATTATGGATATATAGTTGCTGATCGAAAGCTGGAACACAAACCACCAAATACAACAAAAATAATTCAGATCCAGTCATCATGACTCCACTCCGGAGGGATTCCCCGATCATTTCTTAGAGTTTCTCATCAAGGGGGTGTCTCCTGTCCCCGGGACAAACACACTGCCTGAGGAAGGTTATGTGTATTTTTTTTGTCATTAACTTTTTTCGGACCACTTATTTATTTATTTTGGTGACGATCCGACCTCCATGCTGCTACTCTGGTTCAAACTGCATCCACCAAACAATATGATTTATCTCCACCTCCCCAAAATAACCTAAATCTGACACGGTGTGAGATGTCTTTTTTAGCTGTTCTATCGTCATTTCCTGCGATCTTCTTCATGCAGTCAGTCAAAATGAATGAATGAATGGGCGTTTCTTTGACTATTTATAGGCAAATATGGGCGTTACGAGTCGATTGTGATTTATAAAGGGAAACAGGCGTAGGGAGTGCCGTACGCACTTCCCTCGCCGGTACGCAATGTTTTGTGAATCGGAAAATGGCGGAAAATTTATGTACCTATTTTTGTGCTTTGTACTACGTAAGCAACCTTCCTACGTCAATCCTACGCAAGGCGTTATGAATGAGGCCCCAGGGACGTTGGGGAACCGGCAGCGGCTGAAGTAAGCCCATCTTGACCTGGGACGAGGTTTTATTTCGAGCACACACCGGACAAGCCGCTACGTACTCCACCACGTCTTTCTTCATGGCTGGCCACCAGAACCGCTGTTTGATCCTGAACATAGTCCTTTTAACTCCAGGGTGGCATGAGAGCACAGACGTGTGAGCCCAGTGCATGACCTTGGAATGGAGAGACACAGGGACAAACAACAGATTGCTTGGACACTCGCTAGGTGCCGGGTTCAAAATATTTGCCTGTTCGACTCTACTTGCCAGACAAGACGAACTGACAAAGAACAAAGGGAAGCTGGGAAATATAAACAAAAGGTAACTGGGCACAGGTGGAAACAATCAGGGGCAGGGCTGGTGCTGATGAGAGCGGGAATCACACACAAGGGTAGGGAGTCAAGGGCTGCGTTTCACTTCTCTTATTTTTCATTTCCTCGCTCCTCGGTCTCGGTCTCACCGGAAGTTGATTTGTCTGCGCCATCTTGAGTAGTGTCCCAATGGCCTTATTTTTGCCGGAGGAGCGAGGAGCGAGGAGCGATAACGGAGGAGCTATAATCGAGGAACCACCAGACCATCCTTTGATGAAATCCTCAGACACTCGCCCCGCCCCCTTACTGTGTATTGCTCACTGATTGGACGATGCAGCGCATGCAATGATCTGATGCTTCTTGACATGAGAGCAGTTTCCCAGCGGAGTGAAGAAAACACATGAAACTCACGGGACTCACTCCTCAGTTTATACCGTGTTTTGTTTCAATAAATGTATCATTTAGTTACAAATATGTGATATATCTGAACAACAAAGTGGTCAAAAATCATTTTATTCATTTATTGGAAACATTTTCATTTATTGTCATTTCCATTCAGTCAGTCATTAAGTGCTATTTAAAATGTTAATTTGCTACATATCCACACAAACAAACAAAGTGTGCAATCCAATGAATGTTAATCTAACTGGGTTTTGATAGATAACATATCTCTTTTTCTTCTCTCAATTATTTTATTTCTATTGTGCACTCTAATCAATATTAATCAAACTATTGTTCGTTTATACATTTTAAGAATGGCGTTAATGGCTTTAATCTTATTTGATTTTATTTATTTGGGTCTACAACAGATGATACAAATGTTTGTGTCAGTAAATGTGTACTAACAGAGGCGGGTGTGTGTGTGAAGAGCTGGTTGCTGTCAGACGATCAGCAGTGCAGCGTCATCACAAACGGACGTCGCTTCACGTGACGCTCCGGAGGAAAGGATGTCCCATTGCTCTTAAAACTCATTTCCCTGCTTCTCGTGGTTTCCTTGCGTCTCTCCATGCTTCCCTGGTGGGAGGGACTAGTCGCAGGGAAACAACGCAAGTGAGGGACGCAAGGAATCCATTTAACTGAAGTGAAACGCAGCCCTGGAACCTGGAATGAAGCATAACCGGTGAGTGTCAAAATAAAACAGGAAGTGGAAAACAATACGAAAATTAACCAAACAAAACATGAAACATGACAAAACTCAACACAACAAAAAGTGTTTGAGCTCCATACTGTTTCAGAAATAATCCTTGATGTGGTTTGGAACATGATGGTGTTTAATCACGGCAGCATTTAGCTGTATCTGCGGTATAATTCTGGCAGGCATTAGCTCCCCCCACCCTCTTTTTTTTTTTCAAGGACCCCGAACCAGCACTTCTCTAACAGAGCTAAAACAGAGGGATATCAGGGATGTCTAAAATGCATGATCTGTTTGGTATTTTGAGCAAAACACATCATAGATATGTTTTTTATATATCTGAGACCCATAATATATGCCTAAAAATAGCATAATAGGAGACCTTTAAATACCCAAACACATCCAAAGTTCCGATAGCCTCGCTTCTTTAGTTAGCCAGTTTTCCTAGTTTATTAGCCATCTGCTTCCCTTATCATGTAACATCACATTTGGTGTCAACAGTGAATGAAATAAAAAGACAGTGCTCCAGAGTAGATTTATGTTATGGTGGTCCTTAAACTCGGAAATAAGTCAGGATTTTACCAATCCGGGCTCCATCCTCCAAGTCAACAAGTTTTCATGCTTTGTTCTATCCTGCTGAAAAAACGTGTAAGAATCATAAATGCGTGTTTGCCAACAGAGCTTATTTTCTGCAATATTGCCAAATGGAAATTCCCATTGCCTTTAGTTGATGGAGCTCTTCAGAGGATAACTTTCCGGGTCGGCCTAAAAATATACAGTATTGCTGAACCACTGTATTCGTCTTAATGTTTGATTTAAATAAACTCAAGATTATTAGCCAATGTTGTAACATGACTGGTAAGAATGTGGTGTATGTCCTTTAACACATTTTCCCTAATTTTCTTACTTTCTCACCTGTCACTATTTTCTATGGCTATTATATCATCGATTCCATTTTAGTATCCCGCTGTCCGCCTACCATCTAAGTCATGCCAGCTTTGCTTTTTAAAGACACTTTTTAGCAACTAACTTTATGACAAACCATTCCCTCTTTATTTCTGTCACTTAACAGCGCTGCCTTGTTAATGCCTCATTGCCAGCTGTTAATGAATGTGTTAATAGTTTCGGGATCCTTAATACGACTACTGACAGTCTCAATTTGTCAAGTCTTTACCTGTTTATTTCTGACAGCTGGATTCGAAGCTCAAAATGTAATTTTGTTTTACTATTTAACGTCTTTGTTAGTGGAGCTCACAAAGCGGAACAGGCAGCCTTACATTTCAATTCAGGTTGGTTTAGTGAATCTAAATAAAGCAAGCCATCCTCACAAAACAAATTAGGAGCTTCAGGATAGTAACTAATAATGTCATTTCATGAGGTAAAGTGTCTCTGAACAAAACAATATGAAACTTGATAGATATTCAAGTTACTAAATGTTGTTTTTCAAGGTTTTGAGCACCACAAATGACATTCCATTTACCTCTATTATTTTAACAATATATATAATTCAAATTTGAAGGAAAGGATAAATAAAGGAAGATTGAAAATAAGCAAGTAACCAGACAGTTGGCAACAATTACTAATGTACTATACTGATATATGTCCATTGAAGCTTTCCCATCCCAGCATTTATCCACATGCAAGAACTCCATCATTTGTCCACTTCATGTTTTCAGGGTAGGAGTTAAATCACCTTCGAACATCTTCGAAACAACCAAGCACAGGTTATTAAGCCACTTATTAATACTCTAAATGCAAATGTACTCAACTGTGGCCCTGCAGATTTATCCCCAGGGAAACATAACGTTGGTGATCTGGGCTGTTCACATTCAAACCACTCAAACATACATAAATTATACTCCAGGGAGAAACCAAGGGACGTTCACACATGCTCTTAAGTACAGTGCTCTGTTTTACCTCATTTCCAACATAAGCTGTCTTCATAAGATCCATTTTGTGTTCTTTTAGACAATATATATTAGGAATTTTATACTGAATAAATGTGCCTGTGGCTTCTCTGATTTATACCCATTGTTGAATAGAATCCCATCCAATGTTTCTTCATCAAATTTAAGTCTGTTTCATTCACCTCTATTGTTAAGTTAAGCGCCCTGGAGCCTGATTTCTCAAGAACCTTGGCAAGTCAAATCTAAACAATCGCTACAGCCAGATATAATTGGGAAAGAAATATTAGTGAGCTGGCCCTTGAAGCTAAGCAGCATAAAGACTGAGCTGAAACTTGATATCACCGTTTCCCTATTTATTACCGGACAATCTCAAAGGTAGCTGAACCTTTGACCACAACGCGTCCTCAGCCGAAGACATGATGAAGAGGTTGTCAGTTTCTTTACAGCAACCGCTATCTTCTTCACCTTTTCCCCCTGCGCTCTCCTTCTGTGGAAAAATCTGGAAGTCATCACCGCCCCCTTCATATCTCCCTCTGGCTAGATATGAAGTGAGCTCACATTATAAATATCTCCATTCTGTTTGATTGCCCTCCAAATAAGTCACACTGTTCAAACAAGCAGAGAGCGCCCCTCCACTGCCTCCCATTGTCTGGCTTTGAGCTATTGACGCGGCAGTTGACGATTTATTATAGGCACCTTTCCCAAGTGACCGATAAGCATTGTGATGGATGCAGGATTTTACAGTGCCAAAATGGCTTTATCTCTCCACCCTCCAAGCTACTATCTCGAGCTGATGAGCTGTGCTTATTCTCTCTCCTCTGACTTTCTTTCTCTCATCTCTCAGATGCCAACCACTGTGAGTGTTATCCTCCAAAGAGCCCATTTCACCAGGAACAAATGTATTCTATTATTTACTGATTTAGTTATCCATGCACTTTGTGGCTTCTCCCTTTTTCTCCCGTTTATTCGCCTGTGTTTATGTGTGTTTCTGTCAGCGCCTGTGAGGATGACTTTACAAGCATATGCATCTGTGCATGTGCCCGGGCAGCGCTCACAGCATCCGAGCTGAGCAGAAAAAGCAATTGTGTTTTCTCCATGATGCCGTTTCACGTTGTTATTTTACGCTCGAGATGCAATATCCTGCTATTTAGAGAGCCCAACTATCAATCATCTCAATTGTTGCTGGCAAACTTGAAAGCACTTTCGACTTGCTGCTCATTTTCTTTCCATTAGTAACACTCAAGTGGATAGAAACACAAAGGAGCAGAAATTACAGAAGGGTGTGTGTGTGTGTTTTTGGAACGTGGTTTTGGAGAGATGAAAATGAGTAGGAGTGACAAGAAATGTCTTCATTTTGAGCTAAAATGAGGGACGTGATGTCTTTTACACTCTGCTTGATGTTTAATTAATTATGTTGTTGATCTTTTCTTTTGCACTACATGAGTGTCGGCTGTTTGATATGAACTCACTCCCTGGGCCTGTGTGCTTAAGAACAGAGGTGTTTTAAGTTTGTGCAATGAGTTTTATCAATGCACGATTATTTTTGTAATAGTGGTATTTTCTGCTTTATGCGGAAACAACTGTGGAATTTAATTTTGGTCATGTTATATATTAAAATCAACTGGTCACCCATATTTTTGAAAGCAAACAAGCGGCAACTTCCTGGAACAAAATATAATCCCATGTCTTAATCTTGCCTTCTTTCTAATAAGCAGGGGCCCATTCTACTGGGTGCAGAAAGCTACTGATTGTATAGAAGTCTATAAGAAAGTGACTTAATTTAATACCTGAGAAAACATTTTCCCTATGAATGGATGGTTTTCATTGCTAGTTTCAGTCTTGTTCAATACTGCATGATGTTCACTTTGTAATGTTATATCCCATTTAGAGTCAAATAAACAATAAAGCAGGGTATGCTCTACGTCGTGATTGAAAATGTCAATAAATGCTGCATATCAACTCAGATCATTCTTCCTTGGGTGGTCCCAACATCCACAAACTATAGCACACTTTATTCAATATCATGGAAACCATAATATAAGTTATATTTATAAGCAGAGCTAAATGGCTGTCAAACTGATTTATACTGATACATTAATATTGATGTAGGGTTACTAGGGTTAGGGGTTACTAGAGATCACCGTCCAAGATCAATAAATGGACTGAGCTTGGACCCTTTATTTTTTGGGGCCTGTGCGTAGAAGATACAGTAATCCATTTATCCCTGTACATATAGTCCGTTTGTATCTGTGTGTGTGTGTGTGTATTTGTTTTTGGCAGAAATAAATCCCAGCATGGATGCACAAACTCACCTCTTCTTCTGTCCTCTCGTTCCTCTCCGTGGTATTAGGTATCACTCAGTGCTCCTCCAACACTGTCAAACTCAATTTCAAAGTTTTCTTCTTCTGCCAAATCCAGCTGCATTTTCCGGCTCAGATTTTGTGATCACGCTGCGGTCGGGGGGGGGGGGTGAACAGAGCCAGGAAGAAGTCAGCCTGATTGGCAAATCTCAACGAAGCCAGTGAAGCATTTCAAAGTCTGCGATCATTCCCAGAAAAAAAGCACCAGCCGCATGGCCCAGTTCTGCCTGCTGCTTTGCACGGAGAAGTCAATACATTTCTTAATTAAAGCAATGCATCTTGCACACACAGCTCCATTTTACTGTTGTATTTGCCGAGATTAAAGTTGTGGATTTGAATTTGTTTTTTATGCATTCTAATTTTCCTGTCATCATACATTAGTCCCAAAGGGGAAGTCTATTTTAACACAGTGAGTGAGATTGTGTCAGAGCACTAACGGGTCTTCCAAATTGCATCTACTGGAAAATGGGATGTGTTTGCCAACGCTGCTAATCAAAGCAAGCTGAGTGAATAATATGTGGGTAATTTATGACAAGTTAAATTTGGACGGTGTTCTTCCCCCTCTGTATCTCCACCCAGAAATAAATTGCAGTTAAGCTGAACACAGCTTGGGCCACAGATTTCTAACCATGGGAAGCAATGTTTTTGTAATGATAAGAACCCCCAAGGCACGTTGGGCCATATATAATGCCCTTTTTTTCTCCGCTTCGTGTTTATTTACCTAGGAAATAAATGCAGCAAGTCTCTTTCTGGCCCAGGGCTCTCACTTACTCGGGGTTGCGGAGGAGATGTGCTTCCGAAACGCAGAAGGAAGGAGCAAGACAAAGTAAGTCCCCCTTTATTACATCTGCTTTATTGTGGGTGCCTACTCTTCCATTGCAAAGCTCCACTCCCATATTCAGAGAGCCTTTGAGTCCGTATTTCCTTTGCCAATGATAATTACAGTAATGTGCGCTCAAATGGATGCACATGCCTCATTGAAACTGATGAAATCAATATTTTAAATATGCTGTTTTTCCAACTGATGAAACGTCCCATTACATAATAAAGCACGGCAATTACCCTGCACTAAATGGATCGCTAACAATGGAGATCACATTCAACTTTACTTAACTAAATAAGAACTTTGTTTTCACTCATATGCCTATTTTCATTGTTCCACTTATCTTGCCATCAACAGTGTTCATTACCTAGGGACTATTGTTGGTAGTTCCAAAGAAAACTGTTTACAGTGAGGTTTGTTCGTTTGTTGAATTTATATTATAACTTTTCCATAAACTTGTAAGAAAATTGAGTAGTTAAAATGTTTTTTACCGAGAGCATCAGTTTGAAATGTCAGCGTGTTTTGCAGGTCATTTCTTAATCTGCAAAGTAAAAAGTAACTAGAGCTGTCAAATAGATGTAGTACAGTTACAAAACCTTGAAATATAGTGAAGCAGAGTACCATAAGAGGCCAGAGAGAGGTGAAACTTAACATCACTTATTTAAGGATTTGTATTTTTACCAAGGATAAATTACCTTTCGTTTATTTTTCCAAAAGGCAATGTTAAAAGGAAATGTTACTGAGCGTAACATTTCCTTTCTTGGCCATGGTTCTCAACTGCAACCTAATTGGATGCTGTCAAATTGGTTCAAACAGAGTGATCTGGGGAATTAAGTGGTGAAATGCTGGGAATGAATAGTCTTAATGTAACCTGATGGAAATAGATATATTTTTTTGTTAAACACTATTTTGTTTAATGCAACATACATTTTAATATTTGGGCTTATGGGAAGGTTTCAAGTATTTTCAAAAGTCAAAAGTCATTGTGGTAAGGTCTGAGTCCAGTTGTACGTCATGGGTTAGTCTTTAAATGTATAATGTGACTCGAGTATACACCCAAGATTCTCTCTGTGCATCACCTTGAGAGTATAAAATTGATCAGCCGTTATATCGAGCAAGAAGAAGACTGATGTCTTGTTCAATTGCAGTTTGTGACTTGTATTTAATCAGAAAAACCCTGCAGGTGAGCATTGTTGTTATCGCATTAGCTGATCAGATCTAAAAAGCTGATAAAATACTAAATTCCTTGGACATACATGGGAAAGTGTGGATGTGTGTGTCAGTGTAGGTTCATTTTAAGTGTATACCCATGTAGGTGTCTCGGCATGCATACAGTATATGTGTGTGTTGACATGAGTGAGTGTTGCTTGGCTGTGTGAGATAAACAGGACATGCTCCAAGGAGTGGGACGATGGCCAGTGGACACAGCTGAGGAGGCAGCTGTGAGGAGCAGGAGAAGTGGAGGGGGAGGAGGGGGGGGAAGGAAAGACAGAGAGGGAGGGGTAGGATGGGAGGAGAGCAACACACTGTGGAGGGCAAAGTGCACTGACAGCCACGGGAGTCGCAGAGTGGGACCTCTCCAGGCCTGACAGATGGACAGACAGGGCGACGCCCCGCTGGAGGCCTCTGTCTCACGATGCTAGCGTGAGCGCACGGACACATCAACGTGCACCCACAAACACCTACATAAGCACTCTGAAAGATACTCATACTAATGTGAAAAACCCCAACGCTAAGATTGGAACATGGCAGAGATGGCAAAAGTACACACATTCGTTACTCAAATAGAAGTACAAGTACTGACTAAACTTCTTTACTCAGGTAAAAGTAAAGAAGTACTGGCTTCAAAATGTACTTAAGTAAACAGTACCCATAACTACCAGCTGTTTTAAAGAGTAACTGACCTCCCTTTATATTAATAGAACAATAATGTCATTGTTAAGGCCCTGACACACCAAGCAGTCACCAGAGAACTCGCCGACGCCGACTGTTGCGTCGGCGAGTTCTCCTACGTCTTGGCCATGTGTCGCACTGGAACACACCGCAAAGACTTCAGCCGAGCACGTACGAACTGCGCATGCGTGAGTGGCAATAACTCTCCTTACCAGCAGGCGGCGGTAGTGTGTATTCGTCATTCAAAATAGGCAACAACCAGAAGACAGAGAAGAAGAACAGACTGCGTGATATAAACAAACAACAAATAGCGTGTGCGTTCCATTTTCACTCTCGTCCATCGAAAACATGTTTCGTGCGGTACTGGAGCTATCAGCCATTGGAGTGTTGCTTGTGGAAGACATTCTCAAGCAACAGTCTCTCAAGAGGCGGAAGCGAAGAATTAGGAGAAACCGCACTAAATGGGTGAAATCATGGATACTACAGCGACAAGCTCATGGGGCTTTCCCGAACCTGTGTCGAGAGCTGGAGTTAAATGAAATGCCAGATTTCAGAAATTTTGCTCTGCTTTTTCCTGTTCAGTTCCACATGTTGGTGGAACTCATCACTCCAATCATCAAGAGGGAAAACACCAATTACCGCGATTGTATCTCCGTGGGGACACGTCTGATGGTTATGCTGCAATTTTTGGCAACAGCTAAAGATGTTGCTATATTTAAAATTGCAGCACTTTTGTATATTATTGTATATTGTGCTTTAGTAAGTAGTAATACCGCAGTGTAATGTAGATCTACTAGTGTAAGAACAAAACCAAAGTACCAAAGTACTGCTTGGTTGCTTGAGAATTTACCAAGGGATCAATAAAGCGTTGTCTTCTTCCTATAATAATGCATGTTAAAATATTTCATTATTATATTTTGTATCATTTGTCTGAATCTTCATAGTAGCTAAAATAATCAACTATCTTGTAAACTATAACCTGTAGTTTTGTAGCTAATGAGTGTTTTGTTAAGCTGCTTGTGTAGATAACTCAGTTATGTGTTTGTTAATATTTGCAGGGGAAAGCTTCAGGAGCCTTTCCTACCAGTTCCGAGTGGGAGTGTCAACCATCCGGCAATTCGTTCCTGAGACCTGTACAGCCATTTACGAGGTTTTAAAAGAGAAATACCTGAAGGTATGTGTGGATACTTACTGGTTTTACTGTGCAAACTGTATGTAATACAGTGAGGTCTGTAGGCATTTGAACAGCAAATGTTTGGTCTGCCATATGAAACATGGGTCTTAAAAAATATATTTTTTGTTTTTCAGTGCCCAGACACAGTGGAAGAGTGGCAGCAAGTAGCTGATGGATTCCAGGCTCAGTGGGACTTCCCAAACTGCCTAGGTGCCCTGGATGGGAAACACATCAACATCCGCCCCCCTCCAGGAACTGGATCAACCTACTACAACTACAAACATACATTTTCCATAGTGCTAATGGCACTGGTCGACAGCAACTACAAGTTCCTGTATGTAGATGTAGGTTGTAATGGGAGGATTTCAGATGGTGGTGTGTTTGGTGGATGCTCACTGCAGGATGCCTTGGAGAATAGGACATTCAACATCCCTGCACCTGCACCACTTCCTGCTTCTGACCAGGCGGTTTGTTACTCCATTGTGGCAGATGAGGCATTTCCCCTGAAAGAGTACCTCATGAAGCCCTATCCGAACCGCAGGCTAGCTGTAGAGCAACGCATCTTCAACTACAGGCTGTCGCGGGCTCGGAGGGTGGTAGAAAATGCCTTTGGCATCCTAGCCAACCGTTTTCGGGTCTTCCTAACCACCATAAACATTCAAGACACAGCCAAAGTGGAGGCCATTGTTTTGGCTTGCTGTGCTCTGCACAACTTCCTGCGCACAGAAAACTGTAGTGCATACATGGCGGGAGTTGTTGACCAGGAAGGACCCGATCATGGCACTGTCCCAGGAAGCTGGAGACAAGACCCTGACCTACGGCAAGCCACCCTGCCACCCACCACCAATAATTCAGCTCGAGCCAAGCATCACAGGGATGAACTATGCCAATATTTTAAGGGTATCGGTGCAGTGCCTTTTCAGTGGGATAAGATATAGCACCATCTTTTTCTCTCATGGTGGTTTGGCTCATAAAGGGGTTGTGTTGTGATATTTTCCTCAAGCTTTGGTAAAGTGCATTCTTTGAATGCAGATTTGGGTTCTGCCCGCTCTGTATTAATATCATGTGGATTTTCCTCTCATGTTGACAGGTTATCATCATGTAGGCGTTGATAAAAGCTCATTCTAATGTTGTGTTATGTGTGTATGAAGGTATGAAATAAAGTTTTGCATTGCCTATCCTGCTATTTGTGTTTATTCTTTTAATCACACAGCGATAAGAAACAATAACGATGTCCCTACATAACTGTCAGTTGCAGCCCTAGCATTAGTATTGGTTATAGCAGGGGTCGGCAACCCCTGGCACGCGTGCCACCAATGGCACGCGGCACCGTAACCAGTGGCACACTAGGAATAAGTGGAATAAGTGTACAAAATATTTATTTTATTTTCGGATCCTGAACGAGACCGCCGCCAGAGCGCGTCTCCCCGTTACCTGCAGAAGGAAGCCATGCACGCAACGCAGCCCCACTCAAAAAGGACAATCGCGAGACGTAACATACAAGACACTTTTCTCTGTGTGCGGCAAAACAAGCTCGCCAAAATGGCTTCACCAGTCTGGCAGTATTTTAAGGTGTCCGAAAAAGACAATAAAATAGCGGTATGCAACGTGTGTGAAGCAGAAATCCTGCAGCTCCACCCGCTGTGACGGACCGGTGAGCGGAGCAGAACACACACTAAGAGTTAGACCTAACACACTTAGCTATTTGATCTACCTTTGGAACTAGTTATAAATATATTTATTCTTCACTGTCACTCATTACTGGATCAGTGAGCTGCATGAGATACTGACGGGCTGTCAGGAGAGAGAGAGAGAGAGAGGGAGAGAGGGAGAGAGGAAAAGAGAGCGCTTCCGCTCATTTCCCCCGTGTTATTATCCAAAGTTAATGTAAACTTGAATAATGTAGGCTACTTCATTTGAATGTAACAATTATGTTGGTTGTTGTTTGTGGAAGCGCCAGTGAATGAGCCCCATTAACTGAGTTTTAAACATCACTTTTCACGAGTGTTTTCGTCGAGCTCTTCAACACCCCCGTTGATAATTCACGATCGTTGGCACGCTGATAAAACATTTTTTTTAGAATGGCACTTCATATCAAAAAGGTTGCCGACCCCTGGGTTATAGTAACAGCTACAACATTCAAATACTTCTAGGCAGATTGAGGAGGATAATGGGAGAATGAACAGCGGTAGACAGTATCTCATTTACTTAGACACTGTACTTAAGGACAATCTTGAGGTACTTGAGACTAATCCTGCAACTTTATACTTCTGCTCCACAACAGTTCGAGAATGAAGAAACCATCACGTATGAAAGGCTACATGTGAATAGAGGGGCAGAAAACCGTCTTGCAAATTTACATTTCAATCTTGAACAATGAACAGCAGTATGTCACGATCTGTCTGTGTTGTGTTTTGTCTTGTCTTTTTCTGTCTTTGGTTTCCTGTTTTGTTTTGAAAAGTGTTCACCCCGTCTTGCCTGTTGCTTCCTGTCTCTGTGTTCCCTCCTGCCTGATTGCCCGATTGTGTTCACCTGGTACCCCTGTGTTTTCTCCTCCCTCCTCACCTGTGTCTTGTTTGTGTGATTGGTCTTGTGTGTATTTTAGTTCTGGTTTTTCTGGCTGTCATTGTTGGTTCCTTGTTCGTATTTGATTGTGTGTCACAGGGTAGTGTTCTATTGTCTACTTTGTACCTTGGATTAAAGGAATATTCTTGGAAATCTGCATTTGGGTCCTGCCTGCTTCACTCAACTCTGACAGAAGGAACCAACCAGAAATGGGCCCAGCAGATCCATTTGAGGTGGATTTACAAAATGTTACCTTTTCTTTGGCTTGCTGCTATGGTAGGTGGAGGGGAGCGTCCAGTGTTCAGCAGAAAGAGGCTGCTCTGGCAGAGGCTCACCAGGTGGCAACAGTGGATCAATCTTTAGTTAAGTTCTTACCTGATTGGATTTTGGATTTCCTTTCGACGTGTGATTCCCGGCCTGCTAGCCCCAGGCATGCTAGCCCCCTGCCTCCCAACTCCCAACCTGACACCATACATCTCGGTGTGTTCCGTCTGGAGTCAACCCCTGCTTCTTCCCCATTTCCTGCTCCAGTCCAGGAGCCGTTCTCGGGCACTCGTCTAGCTTTTGGAGGTCCACGGAGCCTCCAAAAGGCTCCTAAGAGAAGGAGTCGCAAGTCCAGGCTAGCAGCCCGAGCCCCAGAAGCCATGCTTTGGGCTCCAGTACAGGCCCCAGCAGCCATGGTTCCGGCTCCAGAACCGGCCCACACAGCCATGGTTCCAGCCCCAGTTCTGGCCCCAGCAGCCATGGTTCCAGCTTCAGTTCTGGCCCCAGCAGCCATGGTTCCGGCCCCAGTTCTGGCCCCAGCAGCCATGGTTCCAGCCTCAGTTCTGGCCCCAGCAGCCATGGTTCCGGCTCCAGAACCGGCCCACACAGCCATGGTTCCAGCCCCAGTTCTGGCCCCAGCAGCCATGGTTCCAGCCTCAGTTCTGGCCCCAGCAGCCATGGTTCCGGCTCCAGAACCGGCCCACACAGCCATGGTTCCGGCTCCAGAACCGGCCCATACAGCCATGGTTCCAGCCCCAGTTCTGGCCCCAGCAGCCATGGTTCCGGCCTCTGTTCCGGTCCAGCACGCCATTTCTCATCAGGGAAATCTTCTGGGCCAACATGAGCAGATGATGCGAGCCTTAGCTGAAAGCAATCAGTCCTTGGCTCTACACATGTCAAACCTTGCTGCTCAGGTCTCAACTTGGACGTCTTCTGCTGCATTTCCTGCCTCCTCCAATCCACCTGTGGATTCCACTTCAGCCCCTCGTGTCCTGTCGGTGGTCCGGCCGACTCCAGCATCTCGTCACCTGTTGGCTCTCCGGCCGACGCCAGCCCCCCGTATCCTGTTGGCTCTACGGCCGACGCCTACCCCATGTCCTGTCCCGTTGGAGGTCCCGCCGACTACTCTTCTGCCGGGGGTCCTGCCAACCCTATGTCCTATCCCGTTGGAGGTCCCGCCGACTACTCTTCTGCCGGGGGTCCTGCCAACCCTATGTCCTGTGCCGTTGGAGGTCCCGCCGACTACTCTCCTGCCGGGGGTCTTGCCAACTCCATGTCCTGTCCCATTGGGGGTCCCGCCGACTACTCTTCTGCCGGGGGTCCTGCCAACCCTATGTCCTGTGCCGTTGGAGGTCCCGCCGACTACTCTTCTGCCGGGGGTCTTGCCAATCCTATGTCCTGTTCCGTTGGGGGTCCCGCCGACTACTCTCCTGCCGGGGGTCTTGCCAACCCCATGTCCTGTCCCGTTGGAGGTCCCGCCGACTACTCTTCTGCCGGGGGTCCTGCCAACCCTATGTCCTGTCCCGTTGGAGGTCCCGCCGACTACTCTTCTGCCGGGGGTCCTGCCAACCCTATGTCCTGTGCCGTTGGAGGTCCCGCCGACTACTCTCCTGCCGGGGGTCTTGCCAACTCCATGTCCTGTCCCATTGGGGGTCCCGCCGACTACTCTTCTGCCGGGGGTCCTGCCAACCCTATGTCCTGTGCCGTTGGGGGTTCCGCTGAGGGTCCTGCCAACTCCACGTCCAGTATCGTTGGAGATCCTGCCAACACCTGTTCCGCTGTGGGCCCTGCCAACCCCAGATTCTGTCCTGTTGGGGGTTCCGCCGACACCTGCTCCGCCGGGTTTCCTGCCTACACCATATCCTGTCCTGTTGGGGGTCCCGCCGACTGCTGCTCCGCCGGGTTTCCTGCCAACACCTGTTCCGCTGTGGGTCCTGCCAGCCTCCTGTCCTGTTGGGGGTCCCGCCGACACCTGTCCCGCCGGGGGTCCTGCCGACTCTGTGTCCTGTTCTGTTGGGGGTCCCGCCGACACCTGTCCCGCCGGGGGTCCTGCCAGCTCTGTGTCCTGTTCCGTTGGGGGTCCAGTCGACACCAGCCCTTGCTACATCCGGGGTCCCGTCTGCGCCTGTCCGGTCGGCTCCGGTTCTTGTCCGGCCGATACTGGGTCCTGCTCGTCCTCGGGTGTTGTCCCGTCAGCGCCTTCCTGCCCGTCCTCCGGAGCTGTCCCGTCAGCGCCTTCCTGCCCGGCCTCCGGAGCTGTCCCGTCGGCGCCTTCCTGCCCGGCCTCCGGAGCTGTCCCGTCGCCGCCTTCTTGTTCGCCCTCGAGCCCGGCCCCCTGATTTCCCCAGCCGTGGCCTTCGCCCTCGAGCCCGGCCTCCTGACTCTTTCAGCCGCTGCCTTTGCTCTCATGCCCGGCCCCCTGAGTTCGCCCGCTGTGGTCTTCGCCCTTTTTTGAACTCTGCCTTGCCCCCGGGCCGTCCGCCCGAGACCCCCTCCTTGATCTCTGCCTTGCCCCCGGGCCGTCCGCCCGAGACCCCTTCCGGGTCCTCCGCTGTGCCCCTGGGCTGTCAGCCCAAACCCGTCCTCCAGACCCCCTCCACCCACCCTGCTGGAATTTTTTGGACTTTTTGGGACGTCTGGGATCCGTCCCTTGAGGGGGGGGGTACTGTCACGATCTGTCTGTGTTGTGTTTTGTCTTGTCTTTTTCTGTCTTTGGTTTCCTGTTTTGTTTTGAAAAGTGTTCACCCCCGTCTTGCCTGTTGCTTCCTGTCTCTGTGTTCCCTCCTGCCTGATTGCGCGATTGTGTTCAAATCAGGTTTTATTTATAAAGCACATTTAAAAGCGATTTTTGGTCGAGCCAAAGTGCTGTACATGTAATAAAAACACATTACTACAAAACACAATAAATTACAACAGATATAACTTAAAAAACAAAATAAGAATAAAACACACGGAATAGTCAGGAGTCGTGCTCCGCTCTAACTAGAAAGCCAGAGAGAAGAAGTGTGTTTTTAGTTTTGATTTAAAAACCCCCTAGGGTCTGGGCCGACCTCACATGGAGGGGCAGAGTGTTCCAGAGCCTAGGGCCAGCTGCTGCGAAGGCTCGATGCCCTCGGGTTTTTAGCCTGGTCTTGGGCACTATCAGCAGCAGCTGGTCAGCAGACCTTAAAGCTCTGGCTGGGGTGTAGCGCTGGAGCAGTTCAGTTATATAGGCCGGAGCCAGCCCATTTAGGGCTTTAAAAACAAATAAAAGGATTTTAAAATCAATTCTGAACCGAACTGGAAGCCAGTGTAGTGAGGCCAGAATAGGGGTGATGTGGTCGCGCTTTTTGTGACCAGTCAGCAAACGTGCAGCAGCGTTTTGGACTAGCTGTAAGCGTTTGATTGAGGCCTGGTCCATACCCACATACAGAGCGTTACAATAGTCCAGTCTCGAGGTTACAAAGGCGTTAATAACCCTTTCTAAGTCTTTAAAAGATAAATACGACTTGGTTTTGGCCAATAGTTTTATTTTAAAAAAGCAGGATTTTACTACGGTGCTGACCTGCTTGTCAAATTTAAAAGTGCTGGTGAATGTCACTCCAAGGTTCATGACCGAGGGAGGATGTTTTTTTGATAGAGCCCAGAATATCAACCGGAGAGGCTGGAGGTTGCGGTCCAAAAAAAGATGACCTCGGTCTTGCTCTCGTTGAGGTTGAGGAAGTTTTTGCTCAGCCAGGATTTTATCTCTGCTAAGCAGTCCATCAGCTGCTGTAGTGAGTGTGTGACATTTGCTTTGAGAGGCAGATATATCTGTACATCGTCGGCGTAGCAGTGGAAGGGAATGTTATGTTTTGTGAGTATTGAACCTAGGGGCACTATGTACAGTAGAAAAAGGATGGGGCCCAGAATCGAGCCTTGGGGAACCCCACAGGTAAGAGGGGCTTTGGCAGAGGAGAAGGCACCTAGCTGTACCGAGAAGCTACGGTCTGTCAGGTAGGACCTGAACCATGCAAGGGCAGAGCCTGTGATGCCAGCGGACTGCTCAAGCCGTGACAGCAGGATGCTATGGTCCACAGTGTCAAAGGCAGCTGTCAGGTCTAACAGCACCAAGACAGCTGGGCTACCTGAGTCGGCGGCTAGGAGCAGATCATTAAAAACTCTTAAAAGGGCTGTTTCAGTGCTGTGCATGGGTTTGAAGCCAGACTGGAACTTTTCATGGATTCCATGCGTGGTTAAAAAAGACTGCAGCTGGGCATAGACTACTCGCTCCAGGGCTTTTGATAAAAAAGGTAGCTGGGAGATGGGCCTAAAATTTGCGAGAATGGAGGGGTCGAGATTTTTCTTTTTAAGGAGTGGCATAACCACGGCATGTTTGAAGGCAGCTGGGACACATCCTGAGGTAAGAGAGGTGTTTAAAAGTAATAAAATACTTGCTCCAACTGATTCTAAAACATCTCTGAGAAGGCGAGAGGGAATGCTATCTGAGGTGCAGTTTGTCGGCCGCAGGTGCTTGACTACATCCGAGAGAGCAGAGAGGGTCATACAGGGTCAAAGTGGTCGAGGATAGCAGGGCACAGAAAAGGAGCAGGATCTGGGGTAGCACTAGTGTGGGCTAGCCTAAGAGCAGATACCTTTTCAATAAAAAATGTAAGAAACTTATCACAGAGAGTAGTCGATGGGACAATAGAAGAAACATCACAGGGATTAATGATAGAGTTGAGGACATTAAAAAGAACCTGAGGTTTATGGCTGTTTTTGGAGATTAACAGAGAAATGTGCTCTGTTTTGGCTGCTTTGACTGCCGTCTGGTAGTCAGAAAGGCAAGCACAAAGGATTTCTAGGGAGACATGGAGTTTATCCTTTTTCCATTTTCTCTCTGCACGCCTGCAAGCGCGTCTGAGATCACGAGTACAGTCATTGAGCCACGGCTCTGATAGAACTTTGGTGCGTCTAAGCGTAAAAGGAGCAACAGAATCCAGTATTAGTGTACATGTCGAATCAAACATGGAGATAAGCTCATCAGCATTAAAAGCACAGTTCACATCTAATTTACAGATCGGAGAAGCATTAAAAGCATCAGAGAACAGTGAGGCAGTCAAGGGGTTAATCGAACGCAGACGACGCGCAGGGGCACGTGATTCGACTCCTGCGGAAGGGATGGAGGTTGTAAACAGAACCGGTAAATGGTCTGAGATACGCGTTGCTGCACATATTTCATCCACAGATACAGACAGTCCAAACGATAATACTAAGTCCAAAGTGTGTCCTTTTTCGTGTGTTGGGCCAGCCACGGACTGAACGTGACCAAAGGAATCAAGGAGATTTAAAAAGTCCCTAACCAGAGGTTTGGACTCGCAACACACATGGACATTGAAGTCTCCGGAGATCAAAACACGATCATATTTCACCATGATCCCGGACAGAAAGTCAGAAAAGTAATTTATGAAATCCTTATTACACTTTGGCGGACGATACACGACTGCGCAGAGTATAGGCGAGGCCGGGTTCAGTTCAAAAAGCTGCAGCTCAAAGCTGGCATAGCTAGATACAGGGTGAAGCAATCGGCATTGGAGGTTAGCTCTAAACACTGATGCTATGCCCCCACCATGGCCAGTGGCACGGGGGGAGCTGAAGAATGTACAGTCAGGAGGAAGAAGTTCAGAGAACGGTGTATACTCGCCAGCGTGAGCCCAGGTCTCCGTCAGGAACATAAAATCCAGTTCACGAGAGGTGAAGAAGTCGTTTAGCAGGAACGTTTTGTTTGCTATCGACCTAGCATTTAGCAAAGCCATGCAAAGTTTTCGCTCCGGGCTTGCCGAAGGTGTAGTGCGTCTCAGCTGACGAAGATGTGCGTGTTGAACGCCGCGCGGGCCGGGAGCAGTCAGTCGGGCAGGAGGAGCTGCCAGCGGGCCCCTCAGAGTCCGGAGCTCCGGAAAAACGGTGGCGAATCCACCGATCTCTCACTTGGCGTGCAGCGGGAGGGCCGTGACATCCGAGGCGTGGATAATTCACAGAAGAAGCCGTCAGGTATGCCTTCAGATGGACCAGTGCACCACCACGCTTTCCCCGTCGTCGAAAGCGCTTTCGGCGAGGGAGGATGCAGTGTGACCGGCGTAGGTAAGTGGGGATATCCGACAGTAGAGGTGGGGGGGACGATTTATGGTTGCCAGATGTCGGTTTGGGCAGCAATATCAACTCCAGTGAGGGTCTGAGGTGGAGGAGAGCTTGGCGATCATAAACGAGCAGAGCAGAGACATTCTGACAAACATAAAACAAAAACAGGACAGCTAAAGTTAGAGAGCTTAGCGAGCGGCGAGCCGACACAGGCGCCATCTTGAATCACGTCACTTGAATCACACGTGTTCACCTGGTGCCCCTGTGTTTTCTCCTCCCTCCTCACCTGTGTCTTGTTTGTGTGATTGGTCTTGTGTGCATGGGCGTAGGAAGCATCCTGAATGTGGGGGGGACATTTTTAACGGGGGGTGTGGGGGCGAAAAAATATATAGATTTCCTGTATTCTGGTGCATTTTAACAGGTGGTTTGATACTTTTATGTGGCTATACTAGCATGAGGAAAATGATGGGTACATTTTGTAATTTCATCCAGTAGTAAAGAAAGGAAACATATTTGATTATTAATTCAGAGTTTAAATGCCCATTTTTTGTACATTTATATACAACAATAAATATTTGTGAGTGCATTGAGAGATATTGTTGTGGAGAGTCATTTATATATAAATCGCAAAATACATTTGTGAATCCTTCTGTGAGTATTTATTAATATTGAGACTGATCTGACTCCATACAGATGTTAAGTTCACCTAGGAATGGTATCATTGACTTAAATGTTCAAATAAATGTTGCTCTTCTGTCTATATTGGTCATATGATGCCCCTTGACTGAAATGTTTCCTGTTCAATATCCCCACTGATTTCCTTAAAATCCTGGGATGAGAGTCCACATCACAATTTACTCTCAACTGTCATTTCCCTTTCATCACTCACCTCAGCAATGGACCTCTCTCTCTGTCCCTGTATTCTGCCTCTGACTCACTCTCAAGTGCCTAGATGTCAAGAGAGGTGGTGAAGTGATAATTATTTATTGAGCAGTATACTCTTTCACATTGAATCATAACAAGTCATACTGAATGTAAATACAACTGACTCTAAAGTAAGTCCTAGTCTGTGACATTGGACATTTTGAAGACTCAAAGTCCCAAGCAGTAGGTAGAATATTAGCTAGTATATGTAATGTGCACAGAAAATAAATAGTTAACTGAATACTGGGATGGAAATAGCCTATAAGCACTCAGTAAAACATAAACACACACAAAAAGCTTCTGAATGATAAGAAATTAAAACATAATGCACATTACCATTTTGAGAGAGAGTACCTAAGTTAAAGAACTCAGAAAATAATCTCTTATCGAACTGAGGCTCCAGTAAAACACACTGACTGCGTCTCTACATGGACATCAGTAAGCCGTTTATGAGTATTATCCCGGTTATGATCATATTGGGATGGTGTTTACATGAGCACAGAGAGATCGGGTTATTCATGTTCCCTGTTTACATGATAAATACTAGTAACCTGGCATTTCGATGCCTTTTCTCATCTAAACTATTCAGTATTTGTATCTCTCTATCATGACATAAAGACGAAACTCCTCTCCAGAAGTGAGACGCCGCCATCACTGTTAACTGATTAACTGCTACCAGCTGATGACTTACTTTCCTCTTCTTTGAATTTTTTTTTCTTATGTCCATGTTGTCTGGGGGAGAAAACATATCAAACCAAGAGATCGTCAGCTTTGATTTTCGCTGTATTAACCTTTTCCTGAACATTTGGTGTGTGTGCCTTACCTCCGCTACCGGCATCGCTTCATACAACAGATCTGAGCTGTCCAACTATGACAACACTCCTTGAACATGCGCGCGCTATGTGAGAATCTGCCTTGGTACAAAGTAGCAGTGAAAACATGGTACGGAGTTTCATTGATTTGGGCATTCTCTCAATAAGCAAGTGGAATGGATTTCATTTGATAGTGAAGCACTGACACAGCGCTCTACAAAGTGCGGCGAGTGGATAGACCGATTCACGGACTTTCCGCATAGTAAAAGTGGGGGGGTCTAAACTAATCATTTGAAAAAGTGGGGGGGACTTGTCCCACCCTCATATAATGGCTGCGACGCCCATGCTTGCGTGTATTTTAGTTCTGGTTTTTCTGGCTGTCATTGTTGGTTCCTTGTTCGTATTTGACTGTGTGTCACAGGGTAGTGTTCTATTGTCTACTTTGTACCTTGGATTAAAGGAATATTCTTGGAAATCTGCATTTGGGTCCTGCCTGCTTCACTCAACCCTGACACAGTAGACAGTATCTCATTTACTTAGGCACTGTACTTAAGGACAATGTTGAGGTACTTGAGACTAATCCTGCAATTTTATATTACTGCTCCACTCCCATTCAGTGTACTTTATACTGCGTTACATTTATTTGATAACTTCAGTTAACTTTGAAGATTCAGAACAAAAGACATATTTTATCATGTATTATTATAGGTTAAGATAAAATGATCCCATGGTGAATTTTATAAGCTACCCAGCAGTATATAATGTAATTTAAATCAGCTCCTCCACTTCAGCTCTCTGAAGCAGAAATAAATCATTCTATGTTGTGTTATCTAATGGCTGTAGTATGAAGGTACGAAATAAAGTTTTGCATTGCCTATCCTGCAGAAACACCCATCTGAATAATGGCCACTTCTTGCTAAATTGAATGTATGGAGGTATGAATGTATGAAGGTACGAAATAAAGTTTTGCATTTTGCAGTATCGGTAAAAAGTGGTTTATCAAAATAAACAATAATAATACAAAAAGTAAACAATCAACAAAAATACAATACAATAAAAATACTATGCAATACAAAAAAAAAAATGTATTGCCACAACTGTCTGTAAAAAGAATTAGCCACATCTTTAAAAATGAGTGAACTTTATGTACAAAAAAACGAGTCACATGTGAAGACAAGTGAAATGACTAGAGGTTTAATTTTCCTCTAAGTACTCGAAGAAGGTATTTTGCACCTGATTCAGGAAGCGTCGCATCTGATGAGGTGGCAACAGCCGCAGTCTGTGCTCAAACACTTTGGAATGGGCCGCGATTTCGTCATCAAGTCCACTCGGGGCCAACTGTGCCAGTCTTATTTTTATCTCCTCCAGCAATGTTTTTGGCGCCTCAACGGCGCCAAAAACTCCTCCTGCGAATCCTGCGCTTCGCCGGAGGCCTTCAAGTGCTGAGTGTGCTTGGCCTCTCTCTGAGCGGTGCTGGTGTCGTGCAGATGGTGGATTCTGCCAGGGGAGTGCAGGGCTCAGCATCAAAGTGGAAGGACTCCTCAGTGGTGCTGGTCAAGGTTTCACTGCTGGTGCCACCGGGGGGTGATTCTGCAGCCACCGGACGTTCCTTAAAAAATGTTATATAAATTCACAGTTAGTTGGATTTAATACCATGGCTTCTTAAAACTGTTTACTAAGCATTCATAACAAAACAATACCCTGAAATGTGTGTGCCATTAGTTCGGGGTGTGGTCAAGTGTGAGAGGCACATTGTAGACACATTGTGATGGCTCTATTCAGATGCTAAAACGTACTTCTAGAAGATTCAGAACACTACAAAGTATAATCAAGACATATTTTATCATGTATTATTATAGGTTAAGATAAAAGCGTTATTGATCCCATGGTGAATTTCATAACCTACCCAGCAGTATATAATGTAATTTAAATTAGCTCCTCCTTTACCAGCTGCAACATTAAGGTGATGAGCACATCAATAATTATAACACAATAATATATATATATTATTCTGTTATTGTTATATTTACCACTGTAACCACCAAATGAATGAAAATAATGTTTTCGTAAATGATAGAAGCAAGAAACACTTATTTGTACTCAACAAATAAAATAGTTACCGTGATGGTGAGGTTCGAAGTACTCTCCTTCCTTTTTGTGTAGGGCTCTAAAAACTGCAGCCTGGTCATGATCCACTGCTGTCTGCCAGTCCTATGTGCTCCACAACTACCCGAAGGGGCAAGTTTCCTGTACCGGGTGTACTGGGTTCGCAGAGAATCCCACTTCTTCCTCAGCTCTTTCTCTGAAGCACACAAATAAACGATGTAAGCATTGTGGCTAGTTAGCATGTCCAATTCATATCTATATGCAGTGCCAAACAAGTAGCAACAGCTAGCAACAAGCTAACAACAAAACACAAGGTTGAAATAACATCGGCCGTGCGTCGGCCATGAAAGGCCAAATAAGGCGTGTCACGGCCGACGGTGCGGGACACACCAAATTGAGTTTGGGCGACAGGGCTCGCTTCGTCGTCCGACTAACGAAAACGGCCGATTTTCGGCCTGGTGTGTCAGGGCCAGGGGCGGACTGGGACTAAAATTCAGCCCTGGAATCTGACCCAGACCGGCCACATCCGGGGGGGTCGGCATCAGAAAAAAAATACAGTAGCCTACTATTAGTTATTAGAAATCAGCTGTTTATTAGGCTTATGCAGTTCAAGGGATAATCCTCACCTAAAAAGGGAGCCCTACACTTGTATGTGCCAGTTGAACTGGTTCTTCCACCAGCTCAACTCTCTGTCCCTCATCATGAATGCAGTGCAGTGGCGGCGCCAGAGTATTTTTGTTGGGTAATGTATGGTAGGGCTAACCCATACAGTGGTGGGGCTCAAGTCAGTATTTGCAATGTAATTACATACACGCTATATCGCCCTCCTTGACAGTGAAACGCCATGCGTGAGGTTTAGATTATTTCCCTGTGTCAATCAAAATGGAACTGTATGAAATAAAACGGCACATTTGTCTTGTAGTAAATAAAAAGGGATCACTGTGAACGTGACGTATGATAGTACACGTTGAAGATCCAATGGGGATACTGAATGGCGGTTCCGATTGATCTCAATCAGTAATGCATAACGCAGACCCAACGTTTCGTTGCTCTGATTGGCTGTAGGCAGGGGCGGACTGGGACTAAAAATCAGCCCGGGAATCTCACCCAGCCCAGCAAACTTGAATTGTCAACGGGGGGTGGGGTGTGCCAGTGAACTGTCAACGGGAGCGTCGCTGCGGAGAAACGGTGGACCTCTGTCGCCTGTCAGCGCAACTTCAATGATGCCGTTTAAAAACAGTGAACCGACCCGGCCGTTCTGGGATTATACAGATGGCCAGTCCGCCACCTGCCGGTACCGAAGTGGGCCGAGTGGGCCGAGTGGCCCGACCGGCCCACTTCGGTACCGGCCCATCGGGATTCGTCCCGAACGTCCCGATGGCCTGTCCGCCACTGGCTGTAGGTCTATACAAATTGCATTCGGAGGCATTTTGATCTGACCGCGGCCGCGCTGATATTATAACTCCAGAGAATTTTATTATTTAATTGAATTTGCTTACTTTAACATCATTTTTCATGGTGGGGCTAAGGTGGGGCTAAGCCATTTCTTGGTATGGCTGTAGCCTACCCCAGCCATACCCTGGCGCTGCGCCACTGAATGCAGGAGGCTGGCTGTATATCTGAACTCGCGCCCTCCTCATTCTCTTCATCATATTGCACTTGTTCTAAGCTGCTGATGATAGTGCTTGTGGCACCGCTGCTGCCAAAAATATCTGTCAATTTGCGACATTTATATGCTTCACCTGCGAGTGACTTCACCTTTTTTTCTCTTGCCTTCTCGGCCCCACCTTTTTCTTTTCGTTTTCTTTGATTTGTATCAATGTTTTTTCATTTTCCCTGTCTGCCGCGGCGTCTAATCCCTTCTCTTCGTGTGGCCGGTAGAGGTGGGCGGATCGATCCCAAAATATCGATACTTCCGATATTACGTTACGTTTCAAAATATCGATACTAGAGCCAATAGGATCGATACTTTTATACTTTTTTTTTTCCTCTCCTCTACTCGTCAATTTCATCAAAAACTATGTGCAGACGAACACAAGTATATGCGCTCTTTTCTTCTCTCTCCACTGCTGTCCTCCTCCCCTCGAGGCTCGCGCAAGCGCAGCGCGCTCCCTGCCTGAACGCCGATTATCAAGCTGACTGACAGCAGCCAGCAGGGCAGGACAGCAGCAGCCAGCGACTCGCGAGTGCGACACACACACGCGCATGATGGCTGAGAGAAAGAGGAGCGTTGTGTGGAGCTATTTCACAACTGACAATGAAAACTTAGCGAACTGTGATGTGTGCAAGAAGGCAGTTCGCTACAGTGGCCACTTTGTATTGTTATTTTTCATGTTTGCACTTTAAATTTGCAAAAATAAAACGTTTATTTGTCTATAAAAACCGTCCTGTCTTTAGTCATGAAAATGAATTCAGATTTAGTCTATTTATGATGCATTCAGCTCAAAAATCATGTCATGCAGCTCTCCCCTATATGAAAGTACATAAGAGGCTTTTCATTTAAAAAAGTATCGGTATCGATATCGGTATCGGCGATACTGGCCCTGAAATACTTGGTATCGGATCGAATCCAGATTTTGTGGTATCGCCCACCCCTAGTGGCCGGTCTTTTTTCTTCTTCGTGTGTGATTATTTGACAGATAAGAACCACACAACTGCATTAGCGGCCGCTGTCGCCCTCTGTCGGCCGTCAGCGCAACTTAAAAGATGACGTTAAACACATTTTTTTTAAAGGGCCGGCCGGCCGTCAACGGCCCTTGACGACCAGCCGTTCTGTGGTTCTCCAGATTCTACAGATGGCCAGTCCGCCCCTGGTCAGGGCCTTTAGCTAATGAATGTTTCGATGCTGAATAACGGCAAAATGACAAAGTTTTCATTGGTCCCTCTTCTTTAGAGAAGACCTGGGGCTTCATTTATAACGCCTTGCGTAGGATTGACGTAGGAAGGTTGCTTACGTAGTACAAAGCACAAAAATAGGTACATCAATTTTCCGCCATTTTCCGATTCACAAAACCTTGCGTACCGGCGAGGGAAGTGCGTACGGCACTCCCTACGCCTGTTTCCCTTGATAAATCACAATCGACTCGTAACGCCCATATTTGCCTATACATAGTCAAAGAAACGCCCATTCATTCATTCATTTTGACTGACTGCATGAAGAAGATCGCAGGAAATTACGATAGAACAGCTAAAAAAGACATCTCACACCGTGTCAGATTATGGTTATTGTGGGGAGGTGGAGATAAATCATATTGTTTGGTGGATGCAGTTTGAACCAGAGTAGCAGCATGGAGGTCGGATCGTCACCAAAATAAATAAATAAGTGGTCCGAAAAAAGTTAATGAATGAAAAAAAATACACATAACCTTCCTCAGACAGTGTGTTTGTACCGGGGACAGGAGACACCCCCTTGATGAGAAACTGTAAGAAATGATCGGGGAATCCCTCCGGAGTGGAGTCATGACGACTGGATCTGAATTATTTTTGTTGTATTTGGTGGTTTGTGTTCCAGCTGTCGATCAGCAACTATATATCCACAATCCACCAGTTAAAGGAAATACAACTAATGGATTGTGTTATATTAGCTGTACAATTTACCACATATGGTGTTCTTAGTTTCCATACCTCCTGTGTTTTACGAGCGACTTATCAAGTCTTGGCAAACGGCATAAAACACGATTAAACGTGATAGTATATAAAACCATGCTCGTATCTACAACCTATAGAAATGCAAAACGGCGTCAGTTTAGACGTAATTCTGTCCTCCTGCTTACCGCATCATTTATGAGAAAACATTTCATAACATTAACACAACATATGTGGTTTTAAATAGCATATCCGTATTTATTTATTTATTTCTCCAAGTTATGTTTTTGTGTGCACTGAGGAGTCTCAAACAGGCGTTTGTTTAATCATTTAAAGATTGGCTTTAATCAATGTTTGAAAATATATTCTTCATATTTGATAAATGAGAGGTAACATTTTATTTATGGTATTATTTCCACATATTTCTCTCCATTCTTCCTTCTGCCAACGGTGTCGCAGTTTCTCGTCTCTCCCGTTTGTGTGCTTAGTGCGTACGCATGGGTTAGAGTTTGCGTGGAGGACAGCACATTTTCCCGTCAAGTTAGTATTTTATAAATCGCAAACATTGCGTAGAAACTGGCGTACGCCATTTTTTGAGCGTATATCCCTTTATAAATGAGGCCCCAGGAAATGATGGATACACGGATAGTGTTAAAATCAATAGGCACGCAATGACTCTAAATAATAACGATCACGCCACCAAACGCAGATTAAAACTAAAGTAACGAGCCTGTTTTGAAACTGTAAGAAGTCAAAGTAAATAAGTAGTGGAGTAAAGTACTGATACCAGAAAAATGTACTTAAGTACAGCAGGGGTGCCCAACCTTTTTTGAACCGAGAGCTACTTTTAAAGTTTCCAGTCTGCCGAGATCTACTAGTCCAAATAGAGAGGCGTAGCCATTACTGACAGCCTACTAAATTTACCAGGTAAATACACACTTCTACTTGTATAAAACTGACCTTTGTACGATTAATACTTCATAAAATACTGCAGATCCTTTATCTTACCTCTTTCTAATCTACACACAAACAAGTATTTAACTGAAGTTACACAACAGTGTTGTTGATACAGAGTTGGAGTTTATTCACACGTCACATACTACAGTGGGTAATGTTTTCAAGAAACATTGAACAGTGCTGCCACATATGACACAGGAAAAAAAGAAAATACTCTGAACCCTTTCTTTGCCATTATATAAAAATAGTGTTGCTACAAAAGTATAAATTAGGCTTACTAATAAGCAGTGTTGTGCTAGTTACTGAAAATCAGTAACTAGTTACCATTACTAATTACTTCATTTCAAAAGTAACTCAGTTACTTTACTGATTACTTACACCAAAAAGTACTGTGAACAGTAACTTTTTAGTTACTTAAAAAAAAGGGCTCCCATTAATGCCCTTATAGCCTTCATTTCAGTACTGTTATTGCATTGGAGAATAATACAATCTGTTGATCAACTTGACATGCATTCGCTTTCCATCTTTCTCCAGGTAGTTGGAAAAAGTTTTCCATCCCATATGCCGTGTGGCGCCCGGACATGGTATCATGCTTACTAGCTCCCTGAAAGCGGGTGACTCCACTGTAGAAATAGCCTGCATGTGTTCTACAACATACCGTGCAATGGCTTTATCAACTTTTCCCTGGCTAGCAGTCCCTCGGTTAAAATCCAGCCGCTGTTGCTTAGGTGGAGGTAAACACAAACACGCCCACAGCGCGTCTCCGCATGTGACACAGGAAGTATCTAAGTACATTTACTCAAGTACTGTACTTAAGTACAGTTCTCATCTCTGTTCGCCTCGCTGTTGGTTACTGAGTTTCTGAATTAAAAAAATAATGCGTTACAGTACTAGTTACTGCCAAAAATAACGGCGTTACAGTAACGCGTTACTTTGTAACGCGTTAGTCCCAACACTGCTAATAAGACAACTCAGATCTGAAGCTACACAGGAATCTGCTGCCAAAGTGCAATAAAAAAGACAAAATTAATAGAATCAAAGCCTTTTTTGTAGTTGCATTTTAGTAGAATATAAAAAGAAATGCCTTGGATGCAAGCAACACAAATTTCTTAACCTGAATTGATAATAGACTATAATCAATTTAAGTTTGCATTCTTATACCATTTTGTACAATAATTATAATGAATAAGTTCAAACAAACTAAAACTTACAGCTGATTAATAACGGTATCTAACTTGAGTTTTTATTATATCAAAAACCTGTTGAAATGCTACTGTTATTTTTACTGTCCCCAAAAAGCGCGTCGGCAGCCTCCAGGAATGCTTCTTTCACAACTTCGCCGTCTTTGAAAGACTTCATGTGTTTTGCAAGAACGTGACTGACACGATAAGATGCTATGGTAGCAGCCTTGCTCTTGTTGTTGGGCCTGGTGAAAATGAGCTGCTGTGCATTTAGCTGTCCTTTCAGGTCCCTCACCTTTTGGGAGCGTAGGGCAGAATTAGGAGGGAATTCCGTCTCGTAGCGTTTGTGCACTGTTTTGAAATGCCGCTCCTAAATTACCCTTCTTCGATAAAGCCACGCTCGCATTGCAGATGAGACAGATGGACTTTGAATTGGAATAGATACAAAAATAATCATCCTCCCTCTCGGAGTGAAAATTATATATTTTGGGCTTTTTTGCTTCTGCCATAATTGCGGTCTTGTGTGCGGACTGTCACTCCTGTTGACACGGACAATGTCAGCAAACTAGTGCCCACTGCCCACCAGCCACGCCCCGACACATGGGGTCACGCCGGCCAATCACAAAGCTTTGATGCGTTCAAGTGCATTATTCTGGCACAGGAAGATTATGTTATAGGACATTAACGATAAAACAGAATATTGTTGTTCTATTTTTAGACACATCTCGCGATCGACTGATTGGGCACCCCTGAAGTACAGTAACGAAGTATTTGTACTGGGCGGCTGTGGCTCAGTGGATAGAGTGCTGGACTTCGAATCAGGGGGTAGCAAGTTTGAGTCCCACTGCAGTCAATGTCGTTGTGTCCCTGGGCAAGACACTTCACCCCAAATTGCTCCTGTGGGGATTGTCCACAGTACTGAATGTATGTAAGTCGCTTTGGATAAAAGCATCTAACAAATGAAATGTAATGTAATGTACTCCACTACTTCCCGCCTCTGCTCATACTAATGCCCAAACCCCAACCCTTAAGATTGGAACATGCTTACGAACAAAGATCTCAAATCGTTACTTTTCCACAAATTAACACCAAGCTCTACCTTTCACTTTAGTTTTGTGTCAATGCGGCGAAAGAGAGAGCCCTATCTGAGGCAATTTGTCAGGGGGAATAAAGGTGAATCAAGTCCAAAGATCTGTATCCCGTTCGATTCGGAACAGTGCAAAAAAACGCAGGGAGTTGCTGAGCATTGACTTGTGTGTAGACCAGTTTTCCAGGGACACAAAGGACAGTATTAGCCAAGATGCGAGACCTGCAGTGAAGCGGCTGGGGGCAGGAAAGGGGGGGGGGAGAATTCAATCAGAGTTGACCATCTGCCAGATCACTTGCGATGCCAAAGGTGTCATTCCCCTGTGCAATATATCCAAAGCGGGTGAACCATGACATGCAGTTTTAGGAACTCTTGTACACAAATACAGTATTTTTGGATTTTGTCGCTCCATGTGGCTCGTTTAGCAATTCTAGAGTTAATATTAAAAACTTTGACAAACTCCCTCTGGAGGGTAACACATGGATTTTAGCCTTCTCAGACTATTTACATGCACAAAAAACTCCAAAAAGCATAATAGCGCCTCTTCAATTGCTGCTTTCAGCCATCTTCAGGTATGAAGTAACTTTGTAAAACTGCAACTGATTTAATTTACATATAACTTATAAGAGATGTTTATGGTGAACATGGTAGGAAACAGTCGCATATTTTTAAAGATCAAGATTTAAATAAATTCCTCAATGAAACTGTAGTTCGCAGTCAATGAGAATTGTTCAAAATATCCCTATTCTGGCCATAAAATGACACTGCCTCTAATAGAAATTGTAGAATATCCCATTGAGGGAGGGAGAAAACTCAAACAACCTACTTCCCCAATTGCTGCAGCTACCCTTGATGTCTTTCTAAAACATAATTGATGCAGAAAAAGAGCGCTCAGATGTGTAAAGAGCAGTAAATTCACCGTTAAAAGCCGAGCTGTACAATGCTACCACGGAGTATTCTCCCTCTCCTGCAGTGCTTTACAGAACAGTGCAATAAGCAGAGCAGACAGGCCGAGTAAGAGAAAGCCTGTTAGGCGTGGGGAGCACTAGATGAAAAAGGAGGTGGAGTAGGAGGAGGAAGCAGCGAAAAAGGAGGAGCGGGGTGATACCATTTAAATTGATTCCTCGACCTGCGGGGCCTGCATCCTGTCACGCTTTCTTACAGCTCCGCTCCTCTGCCATTCCCATCCAGGGAGCACATCTGAGGAGACTCGCAGCTCTTTTTCCTCCCGTTTCCTCTCTAGGGGTAGTTATTTCCATCCCGTGGTATTTCACAGCTCTTCCATGGTCATCCCTTTCTCATTCTCCTATCTTCCACACTGTCACAAACATTCAACCACTGTAGGCTTCAGCAAGGAGCCTGAGCTTTGTTCTTTTTTCAAAGTTTCTTCCCTCCATCTTTACTTCTTCTCCCCTCTTTTGCCATTTCCTAGCCTGTCATCTCAGTGTTCCTTCCTTTCACTTTCTGTTAATGAAGGCTCTTCTCCGTCTCACATCTCGTCCCCTCTTCAGCCTCTCTTCTCTGTCCCTCGCTATCTTTGTTCTTCCTCGTGCCATATGCTCCCCTTCTCTCTCTCTCTGTGCTTCTGACTTGAGTGCCATTTGATGAGCCCAGGATTGAGAGCACTTGAGTATCGGCGCCGTGCAGCAGTGCGCCCAGGAGAGGATGTCAGGGAAGGAGACAGGCCCTCTTCACATTAAATATCATTTGACACCTAATCTGCTGCACCTTCTGCTGCTGTGATGAGGGGAAGAGGATGGAACTGTTCCCCATGCTCCCAAAAACAGCCCCAAACATCCCTCTTTGTTTCAAGTTGGTAGAGAAAGGTGCCTCGTAATTAATACATCAAAGCAAAGACTGTCGTGAGCATGTCTGTCTTTGAGGGCAAGAGAAATGGTGACAGACTTTTTAAATGAACACCCATAGAGTGGTGCAGTCCTTAAATCCAGAAATGATTAGGATTTAACCCCCCAGTTTTTCTAGTCTCGAATTCAATGATTCTCTTTGATCGTATTTGTGGTTAAAAGCCTGAATTAAAGTCTGTGGCTACCGCAAGCTGATTTTGAAAGGTTTTACCACATAAAATACCTCAGTAAAATACCCCACTCGTGAATATCCGAAGCTTCTATGTGTCATAAAAACAGTGGTTGCTAACAAGTGACTAAACAAACAACTAAACGCCATCACGCGAAACATTAGCCACCTTTAGTTTAGCGGTGGTGATATGCAGCCATGCGACTGTGTTAGCTTTTTATTCTTCGAGATTTTTGCTTAAAAACAAGTCACACAACACGTTTTGTTCATTAGAATAATCTCCACTTAAGTATCATAAACGTGTGTTGGCCACAAAGCTTATTTTCTGCAATATATCGAATTCCAATATGAAAATGTCATTGTTTTTTGCGATGCTAATTTCCGGGTAGGCCTACAAAACTATCTCATCCCTGCACCACTCCATTCACCATGAAATTAAATCAACCAAAAGGCACGAATGTGTCAGAGACAACTATATTGAGGACCCTGTGTTTTCGGACAGCATCCTATCTTTTGCTAAATTGTCACAATTCTGCATTTTATCAATACATCACTGGGATGATTTGGCAGCGGGATCATGTTTGCAGTTGGGATGCAGGGCAGTGTCCAAGAAAACAGGCCTTTTTATGATTCAACAAAGACTGTGGGCCCACGCTGATGCAGTTGCAAATTGAAAAATGAATGAGAACTGACAAGTGTCCCAGGAAAATCAATCCGATAGAATAGGTTTCCAATATGGAGATGCGGGGGAGATGATCACCTGGAAACAGTTGCAGTATGCATTTCAGATTTTTTTATTTGAGCCAATGAATTGGTTTGTCCCATGGGGTTACATTTGCATTATTTTAAAGGGGATTGGTATTCCAATTCCATCTGTTTATTATTATAGTTGATGAAAGCCTATTTCTCTATCAGGTTCGTATACAAACTGATAAGGTTAATCATGAGCACAACTTTTTCTGTAAAACTGTTTTAATTTCACATGAAATATTCCTGTATTTCTGTTTTGGCTGATGTTTTATTCAACGGTTTGAATTGGGAAAGCTCAGTTGGAAAAAGTAATGTCACACAAAACAAAATAGCTGAGTTTTTGGGTAATGACTCATTAATACCTATGAGCAATATATATAATATTTGTTTCCAAAGTTTTCATATCCTTTCTGTGATATCAAACCCAAAGATTTAAACTATTGATGGTTAGCATTTCATTCTCTATATTGACATTATGTCTGGTTACATTCATTATTTAAGTTTTTTTTTAAAGTTTAAAATGTCAAGATGAAAAAGAAACAATGTTTGCACAAGCTGGAGGACATTTGGAATACACTTTCACAGTTGATGGGATCGTTGTAATATTGGTGACAAACTACCTGCACAAAGTGTTTTTCCAGTAAATACTTTACCTGTGTTATTATAAACGTTCTTAGCAGTAGAGCCAGTAACCACAGGTCTCGCCAAATAAACAAGAACTTAATTATTTGGGAATGTAACCATATACGGGAGAATGAGTCCAAAACCTCCAAAAAAAATAACTGGCAGTTGGAACTTTAATTAAAATGTCACATTGATATTTTATCATTTATGCCCGACTGAATTTGATTCTAACAAGCCTAAGACAAATCTCCTCTTCAACCGACAGTCACCCACGGGTTCCGCCACAGCGGCCGCTAAATCATTCTCACTCAATTTCCAACGAGGTTCGGTCATTTGATGCCTTCAGGGACTGTAGTTCTGCCTCTCGTTTCTTCTTCTGGAAGTAAGCTTGTTTAAAGATTGTCTCAACTTTCTCAGATCATAGAACAAACATATGTGTTGTTTTAATATGGATTTTTGCTTTAAGGAAAAAATTATGAAAACACTCCCCCACATCCACTGCCAGGAAATGTTCTTGATTATGAAGCAGAGATGGCAAAAGTACACACATCCTTTACTCAAGTAGAAGTACAGATTCTCGTGTTTAAAAAATACTCTGGTAAAAGTAGAAGTACTGACTAAACGTCTTTACTCAAGTAAAAGTATGGGCTTTGATGTGTCTGGACAGGCAGATGTACCAGCACTCTGAGAGGTTGCCAATCGACCATGTACTCTTTCCGCCATGTCCCCTGGAACCCCCCTAGAGAGGCTACACGACCTGAAAGCCATCAGTGTCTGGGAGTCCATAACAATGCGACCTGTGCTCTGTCTCAGACATTTGTTTCTGCCACTTTGGCACTGAGAGAATTGCTCTCAATCTCTTTCGAGAGTCTGGCATCCTTTCACCCCATCCATCACAAGACCTCTCTCCAGCGGATGGACCACTTCCACGCCTGTTTCCCAGACTGCCTGTCCGCGGGCTGGATGCTGCCTCCGTGCACTACAGTAACCCCCCCCCCCCGTGCCTGCTGCAATTACCCTCTGCCCAGGCATACATCATCCCGGACACCAGCGGGTCTTTTTTTGTTGGCACTACAGGAATTGACTGTGATGACAAGTGGCCTGTACATTCTTGCTTTGTGCGGCATTTCGTCCATAAAGCACCGTGTTTGACCTCCCTGAGAGTGACGTGTGAACACGGAAAAAAACGGGGACTAAGATTTACTAAAATCGAGGTAAGAAAACGCACTCAGAAAACCTAAGTACATTTAACAACGTATATTTCAAGTAGCTTCTACTTACAGTTAAGAAGTGTTTGTTACTAAAGGCACTTAAGTAAACTTTACTGTCACACTCAGTTTTTGTAAGTATATTTCTATTGTATAGTAGATTTGACTTAAGATTACTTTTGCATCTTATTACAAATCTCCAGTACAAAATATTTGTCTTTTCAGGTTGTTTTTACTTACTATTCTTATCTTTCATTTAATAAATATGTAGGTAATATTTAAATATAATTATTAAGTATCATCAAATGCAATTCTTATTCAATAAAACTGTTTTACACTAAGGCTACTACAAAACATGAAACATTAGACACTTTTAAACACTATTCTGCCCCCACTCCCGTAGCTGGGCAGACAGACAACAGGAAGAAAACTCTGCTTCAGAAGTTCCGTTTTAAAGTTTTACTCAGAAAGCACTGTAAAACTGGTCACACAAGAAAATGTACATTCATTTCAAGCATAGCAATCATTTAACATATCATACATTTCCCGCGTGTGTTAACAACCATATAATAAACGATGCGTTAGCTTCATGCTAACCCCTATGGGAAATTACATTGAAAGGCTAGCGGTTAGCATACATCGTTGCAACTATGAATTCACAGCAATATTTCCACCATTTAACAATGTATCCCTCCAACCCAGTCTCACGGCATTTCATGTTAATTTAATCTATTGATTCGTGTTCACCAATTTTCACCTTTTTTTCGTGTCACACAGAACGATTTTAAATGCAATGTATTTCTATTGGTAGTATGTTTCGTGCCTGCAACACGTCTTTTTGTCCGGTCGGGTCTTGGAAGACCAGAAGCTGTGTGGTTCATAAAAACATGTTCTTACTCAATATCTTACCCTAAGCCTAATCCTATCCCTTTTATTTTAAATTGTATAATGTCTGAGTTTTTTTGCCGTCAGTGAGAAAAATAAATGGGGCTCAGAGCCTCAGAATACTGAAATCTGTATTTTATGTCATCTTTTTTTCCTTCTAATTTGTTATTATTTGGTGCAGGCACGAAACTTACTACCAATATAAATACATTGCTACTAAAATCGTTCTGTGTCAGAATACTTAAATCTGTATTTTTTTAAATGTCTTTTTCCTTCTAATTTGTTATTATTTACATTGCTTTTAAAATCGTTCTGTGTGACACGAAAAAAATGGCGAAATCGTGTTGGTGAACACAAATCAATAGATTAATTTCGTGACTATAACACGAAATGCCATGAGACTGTGTTGATCCCTCACACATACTCTTCATTAACAATGTTGAAACAACAGAGCATAGAAACACTTACAGGCATATGTTTTCTTAGACAAGAATGCAGAGTAAAAATGTGCGTCTGGTCTGAATACATGCATAACTACGGCAACACTGAAAGTACAATACATAACTCAAAGCACTGTAATTTTACCCACTAGGTGTCCTTTTGACCTAAACAACACAAACACATTTATTTTTGTTCTGTTGTCTGATACAAGCCATGATTAATCTACAGTTTTACAATGATTTTAACAAATACTGCACATACATCCGTTAAATTAAACAAAGCAGGCACAAAAACACATTGATATACTGTCACTCAGAGGTCGAAGGAGTATCCGGCCCTTTTCTGAAGTAAAAATATTCATACCACACTGTAAGAATACTCTATTACAAGTGAAAGTCTGGTAATGAAATTGTTACTTAAGTAAAACTATAATTAGCTAAATGCTGTTTGAGTATTACATGTAAAAAGTACCCTGTAGTAATTGTAGTAACCCTTGAGAACGTAATAGCTCAAGGATTTCTAACAATATTTACATTTTTTTGTAAATTAAAAAACAGAACCTTATAAACTATATATAAGATAGTGAAGCACAAAGTAAAATATTTCCCTTTGATTTGTAGTGGAGTATAAAGTGCAACGAAAATAAAATTCTCAAGTACCTCAAAATTCCACCACTGCTTATGCAAAAATGTGGACTTTCAAGAGAAATCTTGAGGAAATTAAGTTTAAGAAAGATTTTTGCAAACGACAGAAGCGTATTTCAACTTTGATGTGTTACTTAAGTTCATTCCATGGATGATGTCCGTGAGCAGAAGGCAGGCGTTCACCCTCATCAAGCACCGCCGATCCCTCGATGGAGATGGACACGTTAGGAGGTGTGGCGTCTTCTTTTGCTGAACTGCATGGGGGACATGGAGCTTCATGACACACTCAGCATAGTCCTTTTTCGACGATATCTTTGCCTCCATTCTGTCAAAACATGTAAATCAGTGTTTACATACAATACTGTAAACTATTCTGTGAATTTACTAAGACTGATTGGGTTTAATTTAGTATTTAAGTAGCCATTGATTTTACATGTTCTTTTTAAGCAGAGGGGATGGGGTAAGCTTCAAAAGGTTCAAAGGGCTTTATTATCATATGCATTAGCTACAGTGTGGATATGGGAATTTATATTAACTCTTATTTGTTACGGTCAAAGTATGACTACAAGTAAGGAAGCTCAGTTTATAAAATGTTTGCTTTGTTCCAAACAGGATTAAATAATTGGGTTCTAAAAGCTCAAACTATCAATTCTCCTGAAAAACACATTTTGAATCAGAATATTAAATATTGAAATTGAGTAAATTTGAAAATATATATAAATATTATACAGTAAAATTAGATTCCAATGTACTTTATCTAAATGTTAACTTAAAAACTGGAGACTGAAGAGCTTTTTCACATACTGGCAAGATGTACTTACCTTTAGAGAATAGAGATATTCATGTACTAACAGAACAGCAGACACATTTTAACACAAATCAAGCAGAACATTTACCTGGTTCTCTTTAATCAGCTCCTCTGCAGACTCTTCCAGAATCTCCATCAGGCGGGAGGGCGGCTTCCGTCTAACTTCAACGTGGTGCTGTTTAACAGACATGTCAATTATTGTAGTACAGAAAGAAATTGGAAACAAAGATTAGGCCTTAACTTCAATTGAACGCGCTACAGAAGGCGGCACCAACAGTTCAACTTCCCAGTAGTCTTCCTGGATCACCCCTCTGGCTGCATCACAGACTGGCCCACAGAGCAGCGTCCATGGCAGTGAATGTGACATACCCTTTTTTTATAAATCTGGTGCTGCTATCTGTCTCAGTGTACACAGGAAATAAAAGCACACATGTGCATCACACACAGTCAGATGCATGTGAGTGAACTGACTTGACTCCCACAGTAAAGGAAAACTCAGTTTGGCGACACACTGCTTTACTACCGAGCAGCATTTGAAAATGTAGCGCGAACACCACCAACAAAAAAACTCTTCTGAACTACTTGCCCCACTGCCACATGTTTTATTCAAAACGGTGAATTTCGCCAGCTCAAGGTTCAAGGTTCAAGGTTCTTTATTGTCAATCTGACATAGCTACAGAGTAATTATGTAGTTGAAAATCTTATGTCACAGGCTTCTCCAACAATGCAACATAATAACATAATAACAATAAGAGCATGAGCAATACAAAAATAATAATAGTTATAAAATGAAATAAAGTTATGATGTGGAATAGTGCAGTACGAGTCTATATACAAGTTATTGGAATGATATATATATATATATTAGGTATTAGATACATACTACTGAGTAGCAGATGAATGTTTGATGTTGTTTCAACAGTTCAATTTTTTAACAGTCTCACTGCCCGCGGGAAGAAACTGTCTCCGAATCTTCTTGTCCTTGCCAGGATGCTGCGGTAACGTCTGCCAGACGGCAACAGAAAGAACAGTTTGTGGCTGGGGTGATGGGGGTCTTTGATAATCCGTAGTGATTTCTTCCTGAGCCGCTGGGAGTAAAGGTCCTCCATGGATGGCAGCTCCGTCCTGGTGATGTGCTGTGCAGTTTTCACCACCCTCTGTAAAGCCTTATGATCGAGGTCGGTGCAGCTGCCGTACCAGGCCGTCATGCTGCCAGTCAGGATACTCTCTATTGTGCACCTGTAGAAGTTGCAGAGTATCCTGGAATCCATTTTGAACCTCCTCAACCTGCTGAGGAAGAAGAGCCGCTGTCGAGCTTTCTTGGTGATGGTGGTGGTGTGAAGAGACCATGTCAGGTCCTCAGTGATGTGGACCCCAAGGAACCTGAAGCTTTTGACTCTCTCCACCGTAGTCCCATTGATGGCGATGGGGGCGTGTCCCTCTCCCTGTTGCTTCCTGTAATCCACAATCAGCTCCTTTGTTTTGCTGATGTTGAGATGGAGGTTGTTATCCTGGCACCAAGATGTCAGGTTTTCGACCTCCTCTCTGTACGCCGTCTCGTCATCGTCTGTGATCTGGCCGATGACGGTCGTGTCATCAGCAAACTTCACGATAGTGTTGGAGCTGTGTGTGGCCACGCAGTCGTGGGTGAACAGGGAGTAGAGGAGAGGGCTGAGCACGCAGCCTTGAGGGGCACCGGTGTTTAGAATCAGGGTGGAGGATGTGATGTTTCCCACCCGCACTGCCTGGGGTCTGCCCGTCAGGAAGTTCAGGATCCAGTCACAGAGGGCGCTGTTGAGCCCGAGATCTCTGAGCTTGATGGCCAGCTTGGAGGGCACAATGGTATTGAATGCTGAACTGTAGTCAATGAACAGCATTCTCACATATGTGTTCCTGTTCTTCGGGTCCAGGTGTGAGAGGGCAGTGTGGAGGGTGAGGGCTATGGCGTCGTCAGTGGACCTGTTTGCTCTGTAGGCAAACTGCAGGGGGTCTAGAGAGTCAGGGAGGGAGGAGGTGATGAATGATTTGACTAACCGCTCAAAGCACTTCATTATGGTGGAGGTGAGTGCTACTGGGCGGTAGTCGTTGGGGCAGGTGATGATTGTCTTTTTGGGGACAGGAACGATGGTGGAGTGTTTAAGACATGTGGGGACTACAGACTGCAGCAGGGACCTGTTGAAGATGTCTGTGAACACCTCTGCCAGCTGAACTGCACACACCCTGAGAACACGGCCAGGGATGCCATCAGGTCCAGGAGCCTTGTGTGGGTTAACCCTTTTAAAGGATTTACACACATCTGCCCTATTTAAAACAAAAGGGCAGTGTAGCTCCTGGTCCCTCTGTACCTCCACAGCCCGGCTGCTCTCAAAGCGTGCAAAATAACTGTTCAGCTCATCTGGGAGCGATGCGCACGCAGACACTCCCGCAGACACTCCCGCAGCACCCCCCGCTGCTCCTTTGTAGTCAGTCATTGTCCTTAGTCCCGCCCACATATTCCTAGTGTTACAGCCTTTGAAGTCAGATTCCACCTTCTCTTTGTACTGTCTCTTTGCATTTTTAATTGCTCTCCGGAGATCATACCTAGACTTCCTGTACTCCTCCAAATCTCCCGCTGTGTGCGCGATAGTGCGCGCTTTCAGCTTGCAGCGCACATCGGAGTTTATCCATGGCTTTTGATTTGGGAATGTCCGTACAGAAACCTTCGGTACCACGTCATCGATGCATTTCCCAATGTAGCAGATGACAGTGTCCGTGTGTGTGTTGATGTTATTGTCCTCAAACACACTCCAATCCGTGGATGCAAAGCAATCCTGCAGTGCCTCATCTGACTCCTCGCTCCATCGTTGTACTGTTCTTGTAATCGGTCTGTCCCTTTTAAGTTTCTGCTTGTACGCAGGCAACAACAGTAGTGAGATATGGTCTGATTTGCCGAAGGGAGGGCGAGGGAGAGCCTTATATCCATATAAGCCTTATATCCATACTACTACTACTACTACTACTACTACTAAACCACTAAGTATTACATGTTGTGTGTGCCTCGTCCATGACAGCAGGCTAAATTAGCTAGCACGCTAACTAGCTAAATTGCTAAGCTGAAACACTGATGTTAGCTAACGTTTGTTTGATATCCACATTAAGCTGACAAGCTAACGGGGATGTACAGAGTTAATAAAGTACAAAAATATACTTACATGATTCAAAATCCACGAGTATTCATATTAGGTCGCATTCACACCAGCCTTGTATAGTCCGGTTGAATCGAACCCTGGTGCGTTTAGCCGCTTGGTTCGGTTAGTTTGGGTCGGTGTGAACACTGTCCGAAATGTGCGGAAGGTCGTTAAGACCACTGCTCAAGGAACTCTGGAGCGGTTCATCGCTGGTGTGAACGCAGTCCGCACCAAAACATAGGAAGCGTAGTATTTACGTGTCACAAGAACGCGGGTGTTCAAAATCTTTAGCGAAAGAGTGAAGCAGAATGAAGTGTTGAACAGTGTCGTGTAAAGTAAAAACAACTATCGAACTAAAAACTATACATAAAAGTCAGAGCCACCTGCCGTCGGTGAAACCCCCTCCTTACTGCAGAACGTCATTATATGTGTTACAATCAGGGGTGCACATAACTTTCTCAGTGAGGTACTCAGATGAGTACCTGGAGACAGTGTTTGGTACTCCAACTTCTGGCTCCACTCTATTTGATGAAGCCCTCTGTATCGCGAACGTCAAAGGGGGGGGGAAGTGACCACAGAGCGTGAACGTTGTGATCAGCTGTTGTAGCGCAGTTCTCCAGTAAAGGGGGGAGTCTCCCTCTGCAGCCGGTTGGCGTAGTTTTGGCACAATTCCGTTGTACAGACCGACGTTGACAGCAGCCCTGTCTGTGCACACGGAGACCGACTCTGTCGTCCGGTGATCTAACCGCCTTCTGGAAAAGCTTCACAAGTACCTCGGTACGCAAATGCGCTTTGTGACACAAGTGACGGTACGCATTCCAGATTGTTGCCGCACATGCGTACCTGCGTACCAGTTATGTGCACCCCTGGTTATGTGTTTTGTTATCGCACGTTGTCTGATTATATAATCATATGCGCCGTTGCTGTCGATATGCTCTCCAGATTAACAACAGCATGAAAATAACCTGCCGATGCTCCATGGCGGAGGCTCCGGTAGAAATTGCCGGGATTTGCATTTTTACCCCCTTAATGTCTGACCAATTGTTGAACAGCATTTCCGAGCACATGACTTGTGTTTAAAGTTTATAGTCCGTTTGAATTTTGCCTGTGTGAACGCAAACCGAACCTTCTGAAAAATGAAACAATGTAACAAACTGTCGTCTGCGCACCAGAGAAGCGGACTATTAGGTGTGAATGCGACCTTAGACGAGGGTCCATGCTTTCTTCTCTTCGAAATGTCTATACCGTGCACAATCTCCTCTGACGTCATTGGGGGCGTCGCCCACCTTTACTCGCATTGCCCTGTATATTTTACTAGCTTTTCACAGGTTGTAGGTCGACCCATTACTTTAGTTAATATTTACTTGGTGCTATGATTTAAATGTACTTATCAAAATGAAGATCCAAAATTACTTGCAAATTCAAGTAACACATTAAATAAAAAGAGAGATTTTGAGTAAAAGAAAAATTATTAGTAATTTCTTCTATAATTTAAACACATAATCATAGTATTATTTACTAGAGCAAAATCAGTGAAGAGAACTTAGATTTGTGAGCAAACTCTGTGAACTCAGTAGATTTTGAAGGGGAACAATATTTTAGCAAAACATTTTGTTTTCGCTCCATTCAAACCGCTGGATTTACCAGCAATTTTTAAAAGCTTCATATGCAGAGCTCGAGAATAATGAAAAAACGGATCTTCCTGGAAGTGCCTATAGCTTTCCTATTTTAGCTTCAATTTATCAAGGAAAGACTCCCAGAGGTAAATAACAGCAGTCACAAATGTAGTGTGTGATGAATGACAGAGTATGACATCTGAAATGGCACAAGAATTCATTTGAAAGGAAATATCACACATTCTTAACGACAAAGCGAGCTGTTTGTTTACGTGTCACACATGTCTGGTTGTGTGGAATATTGATTGCCTGCTCGGGTGAAATCAGCTCTATTTTGGGAGTTAATGACATGCGGTAGCGGCAATGGCATTCTTTAAGCTTCACCTTTAGTAGGAAGACAGTGCTTTTATATGGAGTGAATAATCCCTGACAAAAATAATCGCCTCCGTAGCCACAATTGACCTCCGACCTGCCTGTGCAGTGGTGAATACGAAGAGAAACGCCACTAAGAGGATAAAAAATATCTCCAAAAAGGCCATTCTTTCACTGCCTCTCCACACATGCGCTGCTAAAGGTTAAACTTCTGCCTACAGTTACTCATTATAGAGTATGGGGGTGTGAGTTTACGGGGAGAGGGGGTTCTTGGCTAATGTCGAAAGCGGTTAAATCATCGCACATAGGACCAAAGTGGCACTTATAGCACATAAACGTCAGTTGGAATGAGTTGGTCCTGGGTAGCCACTGTAATATGCATGGATACGTGTGTGTGTGTGTTTATGTGTGTGTGTGTGTGTGCACTTGTGGAAGTGTAAGAAGCAGAGAAAGTTAAAAACAGAAAGATGAGTCAGTCAAGCATCACTTTCAATTATCCAGGAGAGATTTTGCTATTAGTATTATTCCATTTTTTCCTCACATACCTTACAATCAGGGTTGGGAGGGTTACTAAAAATATATATCTGTTACTAGTTACCTGTATAAATGAAAGCAGTAGCATAATCTGACTGTCAGAATATAAAAGTAACTTTACCCGACTACTTACCGTTACTTTTTGATTACCTTAAATCCAAAGAAATACGAGAAAATAAACATCAAGTAGTTTTTTTAATTATAATGTTTTTGTGTATTATGTAAGACAACATAACAATGTAAACCACAATGAAACATATACTAGTTTAAAAAAGCACAAATCATAGCTGAACTAACAGAAAATGCTCGTTTTAATTCGATATATACAGTTAATTCATACACACTAATTTCCGAACATATGGTTCACTTTAAAAACAGAAGAAAGTAAAAACCATAAAGTAAATTCAGGCAGTAGGCGTTTAGATTCACACTTAAAAGTATAAGCCACACGTTATGCTCTTTTTTAGTAACATTCTTACCTTGCTAGTAATTATTAGAAATGTGACGGTAATGTAATTGTCCTTTTTTATGTATCCTGATGACCTAATCCCATTATATGTTATCCGCTACTCCCCAAGCCTTCTTACACAGTCCTACAATAGAAATATGGATGTCTATTCAAGCCAAATGACAGAACCTTTAATCATTTATCCCACCTTGAGTAAAAATACGCTTTTTTTCCTCTCCGACAGGCCTCATCTCGCAGCAGATTGGGGCTTTTCAGCGAGGCGTTGGATCAGCAAGGGCGGTCGCTCACGCTGCACAAGCAGGTGATGATTAAAGGCTGACCTTACGCTTAATTAGTGGCAACTGGGAGATTTCACAGCCTGGCTATGAATCATGGGAGGGGGAAAAAAGCAGCCGCCAGGGAAATGTTACCTAAGTGATTAGGTGAGGGGTGTAAATCAATAGTGCCGTTGACCTGCGAATGGAGTGGCTAAGGGATGTGAGGTGCAAAAGGAAAAAAAATAATGAAAGGACATGATTAACATGACTGAGCTGCTCCTTTCCCATGGACATAAACAACAAAAAGGTACACCTATTCAGGGTGAGTTAAGAAACTGAAGCAATTCATTATCTTTATTATCTTTTTTTAATTTAATATGAAGAGAGCTGTGATTAATAAATATTCTTTAATGAGTTTATGTGGTGCCAGGTACTTTCATTTAGTAGATATTTGAAATGAACAGGATGTTTGATCTGTTTTTGACATTATAAAATAAGTAATAGAAAGTTGCAATTAAGGGGAATTTTAGCACACAGATTTAAAAGATCAGTACCCACCTGAAGAAGGAAGAAAGAGGCCGGTTGCAGTCCCTTGCTCTCAGGCTGAAATCAAACAATTAATCTTACATTGAGCACTACACCCCATAGCTAAGAAAAAGGTTAAATGGCTCAGTGAAATCTGAAGATTTAATCGCTTCAGTGAAGGTAGTTTGTGCCAAATCTGTTGTTGATGCTTCATTCCCCCTCTCCACTCTAAATGGGCGAAACTCTTCCTAATATGGAGCCAAGGTCAGGAGACGCATTACTTATTGAGGAGTGGAAATCAATAGCCAAAGCAGTCCTTGACAACACACAGCCTGAGAATGGCTAACTACAACTTATCTGGCTGCCGGTGAGCGTCTGTGGACCAAGCAGCATGTTTGAATCAGTAATCACCACAGTATATCTGCTAGAGCAAAGAAAGCAAGACAATTTTTTCAAAGTAAACAATACATACATTAAAGTAAAAAAAAAATATGGTGTATAAATTATGGTCAAATACAACAAATATGCTTTGGCTGAGGAGTCACCAAAAAACATCCACTGAAAACTGGCAAAACGATTAGTGGTTTTGGTTTTTGTTCAGGTTAACTATTGAGATAGATCAGGTAATCCATCAAGGTTTCGATGCTTTAAAGCTCCCATGTCATGCTTTTCCAGTTATTACCCGTCCCCTTGTGTGTTATGAAGGTTTTTATGCATGTAAACGGTGTGCAGAGTCAAAACCCTCAAAGTACACCCTGTAGCGAGTAAAACTCTAACACAGAAAGTACCTCCCCAAAACGCCTCGTTGGAGATACGTCACTGCCCATTTGAGTCTTCCATTTAGTTCCGGGTACGGCATGATGTCATGCGGTACCCGGAACAAAATGGACCAATCCGGAAGAGCTATGGTCACACCCAGCGGTGCTGGCCGCACCCTCTGCCAGCCTAACATTTACTGTTGGAAGCTCTGGTTCAGTTCACAATCGATCCAGTCATGCCAATGCCAAGGACCTGTTTCCTGAAATGTGAGGAGAAATCTGAGCTGTTTGTCCTACCGACGGAAGAACCACGACGAAGTCAGTGGTTGAAATTTCTGTTTAACACTGTTCCTTCAAAGGTTCGAAGAACGTTACTGTGTGCGCGGCATTTCACAGACGAAAGCTTCCAAAACATTGCCCAGTTTGAGGCCAGATATGCACAGCATTTGAAACTGAAGGACGATGCTATTCCTAGTTTGTTTGGAGCAGGGGAAGATTCGGGTACACAACCTGTAAGTTTGCATTGTTATTTGTGTATTTATCAAACAAGACTGTTTAAATGTATAAACTGTGTCGGACTGCTAAGCCATTGACACAGTGCTGACTGTGCTAACTAAGTTGCTAGCGTTTCCAGATATCAACTCTAATATCAGCAGGTGGCCTTGCATACAGTACATGTATCTCATAGCAGGAGAATGTCTGCATTCACACACGAAATACTCATAGACAGTATACTCCGGGTGATTTGCCGTACGGTCAGTCGCAAAACGTAATTACATTATAGCTGGTGTAGCGTGTATGCTACCGAGCTAACCAACGGAGCTAGACATGGGTTTGCTCGGGAATGTTTTTGTGTTATGCCAGCTACAATGAATGTAGCAGACTACCCGTATAAGATTGCAATTGTAAACACGTTCTTGCTAGCCTAATATGAATCTCTAGCTTTTGTTCATAGTGGTTTTATTACACTAAACAAGCCCAGCTTACTGGGCTAACGACTTTGCTAGCGTTTAAATATATCAACTACAATGTCAGCAGATGGCCTTACATGTTTGTCATGGCAGGAGAATGTCTGCAGTCACAACACGGAATACTCATACAGTATACTCCGGGTGATTTACCGTACATTGTGACAGTACATGTACATACTGCATGTATAGCTAACGAGGCTAGCTATACATGCTAGCGCAAAACAATGTATATTCATGCCAGTTACAATGAATGACCGAACGTAGCAGACTACCCGTATAAGATTGCAATTATAAACACGTTATTGCTAGCCTAATATGAACCACTAGCTTTTGTTCATAGTAGTTTTATTACACTACATTATAGTTGCCGTTCCTCCGAGCTAGCGTTCATATTGTGTTAGCTACCAAAGTAAACAAAGCTAGGTTAGCATATTAGCTGGCAAGCTTACTGTGTTCATTAGATTGATTAGATAGATCCACACTCCTACCACAACTACTACTAACGAATCTAAAACAACTAAGTTTCTCTAATATTTTGTGATTTGCATTTGATTTCGTCCAGCCAGATCCTGCCGGACAATACATGATGGGACTACCACACTGATGCATCGTCCTAAAAAGCCCCGGCTGCGCCCAGGCAAGATGCCGACAACGGGGAGGAATTGATGATTATACCGTGTATATATGTATATTTATGTTCATTTTGTACATTTCTAAAAATAAAGTTGAATGGAAATACTTAGTAGGCCTATCCTTTCTTCCCTGAATTATTTGCTCCTATAACATATCATTCATATATAGCAAACCATGATTTGATTTCTCATCAAACAGTAGTAGTTTATTACAGGTAAAAATAACGTACTCATTGTTATGACCGGCTCGTAGGCCACAACGGAAAGACAAGGAGACATACACGAGTTTACAAAACCACGGCACATTTATTGTGGTAAATGCAGAGATAGGTGGTCGAGGGGAGAGGATCGCCGAGTTCGTCCTTCTGCAGCCGCTTTGGAGAGAGACAGGGGCCGCCGTGTGACTCCGGGCAGCTGGGCTTAATAGCACCTTGGCTCCGGCCAGGTGTCCGTGATCGCGCTGATTAGCCTCTTCAGCTCCACCCCATCGTAAGACCTGCAACACACCTGCACAAAGGCCCTGGGGCCGTCACACTCTTCTATAACAACAGTTGTAGGTACAGTTCGGTTAGTTAGCGTATAAAATATACGGCTGTACCAACGCCATTATAAGACTGATGTTCCGCTGAGAGCGAGCCGAAAAAAGCACTGTTAGACATGGGCGGAGCCTCTGGTGGTTGACTAATCAGAACAGAGTGGCCGAGCTGACCAATCGGAGCACACTAGGCTCACAGGGAGGGGGCAAGCCCCCAGGAAGTGCGCCGGACTCAGATGAAAATATTCGTGCTGGCCAAACGGCGGTACTACACTTCCTTTTGGTTGCCAGGCCCGGAAACACTTTTTCCCATTGACTTACATGGGGAAAGAGTGGTCTGTAAATCGTTGGATAATTTTTTTTAAATTAAATAAACTACCCAGTATGAACACTTGTATAGTCCTTATTAAAAACATTCGTTCCTCAAGTTGTAAAAATGTGCCAATAACGTTATTCTGTGAGTTATTTCCCTCTGCATTATGAACGCGCATCTAACCCACGGGACCGCACCGCCCGGCACGTTCATGTTACGTGTTCAGCACTACATGCGTTTATCTTTACCCATGGATGTACAATAAGAACGGACCCATATCGCCTTACTGCCAGCCCACGGAGCTGTAATAATGGATATATTGCACATGTTTGCTGTAATTCATCATTTGTAAAATATTATACTACATGGGCTGTATGATTAAATCTTGTACCGTAAATGTTGTATTAAATAAAGTTAATATTACCGACGTAGATTAACGTCCCTGTAGCTTCTTATTGCACTAAGAAGCTTATTGCACTGTATATATATACATATATATATATATACAGTGCAATAATTCTTTCATGCTAAATGAAGCTCTGTTGCTTGGATATCACTAGATCCTGTTACAGCGTAATATAAAAGTACATAACGATTGATGTGTAAATTAGCATAATTACTAGCTAACCGCTAGCTGCTAACTGCCGCCTCGTCAAATCTATCATAACAAACCATTACCATGCTGTCATGAACGTGCGGTGCTGTTACGTGTACGCAAATTGACGTGCTTGATGTGAACGAGCATTTTGGGGGGCATGGTTAAAGTTGCGCATGCGCTATGAGCGCACATACGGGTACTTCTCAGGCATGCCGGGTAAACTGTGACGTTTCGCTCTCTCAAAAGTTGGGCCATTTTATCATCATGCGCGAATGAGCAACTCTCATAGGAATGAACGAGGCCCCGCCTCCCACGCTGTATCCAGTTCTTATTATACATCCATGGGAGGGGGGGGCAAGAGCTCCAACGAGTCGTTTAGTGGAGAGAGTGAATACTGCTGAATACACATACTTTACAGAGATGCTGTATGCGAAACCAATGTGAGTTTGGAAAATTGCACAGTATAAATCTATTTTAGTATACCTCAACAATGTAATTATGATCAGTGGAAATGGCCATGACATGGGCCCTTTAAAGGTCCCATCTGCAAAGTCACACACCCTGTAGCGAGTAAAACTCTAACACAGAAAAGACCTGTCTATGCTGCCCCAGAACGCCTCGTTGGAGATTTTTCTTTTTCCATTTTTTTCTTCCTGAGTATGGTGACGTAGCCATGCCCAGGTCCAAATGGACCAATACGTTGAGCTCCTCTCACACACACACACACACACACTCACTCAGCCTTATCTTTTCTGAGGCTGTGAGTGTGTGGCGAACTGTGTGATAGACTTTTTAAATACTGGTCTACGGTGCAGTACCAGGTTTAAACATAGGTGGTGCTAAACAACACAAGATAAACTGGCTGGAGGGCAGAACAGCCCGGCTGTGAGTGTATGTGTGTGCTCAGGCTGAGTTCCGCGATGTCTCGCTGTCTCACAGACCCCGTGCAGCAACCAGGAAACAACACCAGTAATACAGCTCACACTGTCCGCTCCTCGATCCTCAAAGGGCGGAGCAGCGAGCCCCGCAACGTCGCGCCAACACGGCACCCAGACCCCACGCAGCATTCTCATCTGTTTGTCATTACTGGTGTCATTTCCTGGTTGCTAACCAACGCCATTGTAACACCTAATCACTGATGTTCCGCTGTAACGGTGGTGGACTCATCAGAACAGAGCGGGCGAGCTGACCAATCAGAGCACAGTGGACTCATAGGGAGGAGAGGGGGTGCAGGAACTCCAACAAGCGGTTTAGGACAGAGAGTGAATACACACACTATACAGAGATGCTGTATGAGAAACCAATGTGAGTTTGGAACATTGAACAATGTAAATCTATTCTAGTAGACCTCAACAATGGAATTATGATCAGTAGAAATGGCCATGTCATGGGACCTTGAATGTTCAAAAAGCTCTTTATTTTTCTCATACTGCCTGTGCTGCAGCACCTCTTTTCACCCTCTGTCTGAAACCAGAGCCCAGTCTGATTGGTCAACTGCTTAGAGATGTGTCGTAAATGTCCCGCACCTTAGCCTATCACGTGCAATGTGTTGGAGTGCTAGCCAATTGGAGGGCAAGTGTTACACAATGGTGTCGTCATGTTTACAAAGTTAACAAAGAAGTCCAATCTTTGGGATTTTAGCCTTTGCAGACAATGTACATGCACAAAAACCTATAACACACATTACAGGAAAGGGAAGGGAATAATTAACCTTAAAGTAATGATAACAGTATTTACAAATTATTGAAAAAATAACAGTTATGTAATTAAAAAAGGCAGCCTAAATTGTCAGTTCTATGGAAGGCTTTAGAGTCTTTCAGCTCTTGGTTTTGGTTTTTCGGCCCACAACCATGTTTGACTGGAAACAAAATAAGGCCCTGACAATTCTTGTCTGGCAGGTAAAACCTTTTACACACAAATGCATTTCCCACTATGCTAATAGAGGCCTTGCAACCCATTTGCCATTTCAAGCCTATCCTCAATTTACGCTCAACAACCTTGTTACCAGTAGAAGCAAGTTGTTTTCAGCAACAACTAAAAAAGCCCTGGAACTCACAGTATGATTCCTATTCAGGCATTTTTCAGAAATGTTGCTCCAAACCCAAATATTAGGAATTACCTTTGTGAGGTTTAACAGATGGGATTTATGGCCAAATAACAGTTATCCTTTATATAAAGTGTTCAAGTGTATGGACTTATCCTAACAAAATCTCCCCTGCTTAGTTTCTTACCATGTACTTTTCATTGATGGGAATCATTACATCAAAGGAAAGGGTTGTTCAATATAAGAGGAATATATTAGGAATGCAAAAGGAATTACCAATATTGCCAATTTAAAAAGCTCTTTTATGCTCATCTCTTGTGCTAAATGCCACATTTGCAGGTCAGTTTAAACAAAAAATCAATTTACTGAATCTGCGTGCAATTAAATACCAGTTCCTAATGCCCCATGAAAATATGGCCCGGGCACTTGCTGCGTGATTCCGTCAATTCCAGTGGAGATGAGTCCCACGTGGCTCATTTCACTTTAACACACATGCACACACACACCTCCACGTCCAGTTATAATTGACTCTATTGAGCAGGAACAGCATGCTTTCTCATTGCTCCGGCGCTAATTGGGTTCTGCGCCCTTACTTTTTACATGAAACACATTTTATGGAGCAATTTAAAATACGTAGCGCTGCATAATTAGAAAGAGATGAGGGAATGAGTAGGATCTGTGCCATAACAGCGGCAAGATAACATTTCTTTTATACACTTCCGCTGAAGGAAATCATTTGTCTGAGGAGAGACAGAGTGGAATTGGACGAAATCCTTGGATCACTTTCCATTACAAAGTAAATGTTGTGCGACTGCGATGAACGAGGCTGCAAAATCAGTTTGGTGAGTGGATACAAATGGGGTCACCCGTAAGTGATTTTGGGGATAGATGGAGGAAGGAAATGCATGAAGATAAATAATGATTAGCTCTCCGGAACATATGCCGTTACTTTCATCCTAATGACTTATTTGGCAGTTGTTGTTTTGACCTGTGTGTACTGTGTAAATATTCAAACGCTGAGGTGAGCCCAGATGTTTGGCAGACACGTGTGCACATTAATAAACAGCATGCACACATGTGCTTGTGCATACAGATGCTCGCACAAACTAGCATATCCACACTAACATCCACTCTCACACGCAGACTCTCTCACTTGACATCCTCCGGGAGTCACTGTGGGAAGTGCAGCTTGTTGATATTTGTCCTGTCAGCTCTCTAAACCGACTGCTGGCTCCCGCATGGACCTGAGCAAAGCACTTCAAACACTGTAGCAAATATTTAACATCTTGAAGAGGGATTTACTCGGAATTTACTGTCTGCTAATCTTGGAGGCTAAAACACAGAAACATAACTAGTATGACTGAAAAGATTGTTCAGGGATACATAGCTACAAATCTTTCTTGGGAGGTGATAATGCTCTTTTTTTTACTGGCTGGTAGTTGTAGTATAATAAAGAGTTGTTTCCCGGTCATACTTGTTATGGTTAACAGCTCTAGTTCTAGGGATTTTTGCTTTTTGGTAATTAGATAGGGAAAAACGCTACTTGGAGTTGTCCTTAGTTCAGAAGGGAGGCAATTATCTTAGATCTATGTGTGTGTGATCAGTGTGCAGCTATCCTGACAGTCATTAAAACATGTACCAAAGTGAGGATTTGTCTCAAGCTAGAACTATTCATGTCACTGTAACAAGCTTTTCAATATATGTTTAAATGTCAACAACATAAGCTGAATCAGCGTCAAACCAATAACCCAATGGGGTCTGAGATTGGGTAGCATTAGCATATTATTGCTAGCGTAGCTTAGTGCCATTTTTGGAATTGAAGGCTCGGCGTATTAGCTACAGTCCTATTTGTGTTTGTGGTATTTTATAGAGAAGTGTTACAATTTAATCATCCTATCCAGCAGAAAATATTATGTTATTCTCCAGGGTAGGTATTGTTGTGGTTTTGCTTTTGCCTTTTTGTTGACTTCAAGTAGCATGAATGCTAAGGATGGCTACTCAGGGAGGTTACTTTGTCAAACTGTTTTTTTCTTTTCTTGATTGAAGATGATAAAAGATTTGTTGCTAAAAGAAGAGTGAAATTGTTGACATATTTTTTGCCTTGCAACTGCCAGATGTTGGAACAGTGAGGGAAGGGAGGAGGAAAAGGATCATGTTATCCTAATATCCAACAAATCCAACTAACAAACGCTACTAAAACATTTCAATACAGTGTCTCTACTGTGTGTTAACTGCTCTGCACTTCGTATATCATCTCAGTAAGCCTTACCATGACAGATACCACTGATAAAGTCCAGCACATCATGTTCTATAAATAACAAGTCAATGTTTAATGACCTTGTGTGACCTTCATGAAGCAATTTAATATTAAGAGCACTGCGATTATGGCAGTTATTGAAGTCGTATGGCCCGAAATCTGGGCCAACTAATGCTCCCCGTTATTCATAACTGCTGTGGTTGCATCTGGTTTCTCTCAGGTTTAAATCAATCCATGTCATGATTCACCCTGAGAAACAGCAGCTCGGAGGTCCTCTAAGAGCTTTTGTATCCTCCTCCGCTTGGCCCGAGGATCACAAGTACAGCGTTGTAAAATATAGCAAGCAGAATTGTGTTAAATTGTATGCCAAATGATCCTCCTGACTTGAAAATATTTTACATCATACCTTCAGTTTTATCTCAAAGGAAAAATGTGGATGATTCAAGCTGGCGTTGATTCGTGATAGCAGCTGTATTTCCTGTCTTATAGCACATTTGACACATTTTAAAATGATGAAAATCCATATCTTTATTTTTCAAACCTTTTTTAACCATTCAGTACAGTATGAATTATTTAGGTCCACATAGAGCAAATGCAGATTTGAAATGCCATGCTACTCCACTGCTCAGAGTGTAGTACTGTAATACAAAAAATACAGCTTGGATATATATAGGCCTATACTGGTTATTAACATGCTAAACACAATCATAATTTATTTATTGACAGCTTTATTTGAATGTACAAATTAATTGATTCTTTAGCATGTTTCAGTAGATGTCATCAGTTACTATTAGTTAGTACAAATAAACATATAATGTAAGCCATCATCTATTGTTTGTAATGCAGAAATATATATGTACAGAAAGGCTAAAGTTGTTGATATTGTTTATTTTATGGTAAACAAATCCCATGAAAAGACCATGGCCTGATATGGTCACTATGTCTATGTATTATCTATTTTTCACTTACTGAAAAAGTAGTATGTGTATTCATATTCAGTATTTCTGCATGAACAGCTTTTTCTAATATAGTTCCCATCTGCTTTAGGAAATTACTGAAACTATAAAGTTTTAGGATGTACGTCATCACCTGGAGCAAATGGGCGCCCCGTAGGGAAGTCAGCCAGTGTTAAGACATGGACTAACGCATTTCTGGTTTTGTTTTTTAACTCAGAAAAGTGTATAATAAATTCAGCCTAATCCTTTAAATATTAAATTATGAGAGTTGAAGCTGTCTTTCAATTAGAACACTTTTTTAAATGACTCCCACAGACCATTAAGGTGCTTACAGAGTTTTTGCAAAAAAAAAACAGCTCTATTGTATATATGAAACAAAATAAACTTTCATGGGGCTCTTGCAGCTGTCAATGTGAATATATTATTAGCCTTGAAATTTGGTTTGAATGCCTGCCTGGCACCCAGAGCGAGACAAAGTACATGCACGGCTCTGAGAGGCAATAACAGGTCAGATTTCCCCAAAGGTTCTGACACCGGCACCAAAATTAATTGCACTGTTCTGAAGATGAATAAAGGCAATTGTGCTGTGATTAAGGAAGCCAGAGCGCTCCCTCCCTGCAGGCCTGAACCAACATTCAATAAGCCCCCAGCACTGCCTGTCTGCCTGCCTGATGGACTTCGCTTCCATATAGCCGCAGAGGCTGACAGGAAACAGAGTGCCATACACACACATTTATATACCTCCACTGCACAGAAAGCAGCCTCCGTAACCACACGCACAACACTCTGTATGCAAGCCAATGCACATACATAGATTATATTAAATGCAAACCTGTCATTTGTCAAACAGCGGGAGCAATAAGAGAATGCACGGTGTACGGAATATCACGGAGAGGGAGCTGGAGTTCTCAGAATAAGGCCGTCAATGACAAGTCTTGATAAGAATGTTTATGAAGCTGTACCTGAGATCTGACGGTCTGTCAAAGTGAATGGAGCCGTATGTTGTGTCATTTTAATCGCCACCTTGGGTGGCAACAGGGCTGCAGAGTTTTATAGCATCTGGCCGTAATAAACCGGGAGAAAAAGATAGCAGAGCTGTGATGGAAGCTGATGGAACTGTTGGAAAGATATAGGGGTCGTCAGACTTTTACGAACATTGACTTCACATTTATGATGGGGTATGTTAGGAAATAACATTTACAATAGTTTGTTTACTTTGTTACAGACAGAAAAAAAAAAAAGGCAAGTTCAGAATATGGTCCTGTAAATAGAAAATATAACTATATCATTAAGAAAAAAACGGTAAATAGCCCACCGCAGTGAGTCATCTCTTCCATGGGCTGTGGGGAAGTATAGGTTTTAACAGTGGTTTTCTTCTCATGTCATGAAGCTGTTTGGATTGCTTTGTTCTGATAGCTTGGCGTCTTCTTACCTTCTACTTGTCGAATCCTATGAGCCTAAAAGATTTACTTTGTCCGGCCAGAGTGTACTCTACTAAATGTCGTTCATTCGATCGGCCTGGTCAACTTTACTTTTCAGCAGGCAGCCAAATGGTTTGTGAGCAGCCCCTCGCTCTCACAATTTTCCGTGTTTATGTTAAGCTAATCTCCCTGACAAACATCGTTCCACTTTTCCACTTCTCTCACAGTATTGCGAACATTTTTGTGCTGCCGTATTGGTTTTTAACAACTGTGTGAAAGTCAGTCACGAACTGCACAAATCATGACACAAAAATAATGTTTAAAAGCTTTTCGAACGTGCCATTATTTCAAACCTAATATTTGGCAGTGAAGAGTGGGGATATGTGATATTAAGGCATGCAAAAAGGACTTAATGTCTGTCTCCGCTGGGCTGAAAGCATAGCCTTGGGCCCAAATTGCACTCAGAGGACTGACATTTTCTGACATCCGGTAATATCATCTATTTTCTGCTTTTAAGGGGTGCTCTCATTTTCCAACCAAAAAAAAAAAAACACCTCTGATATATACAACTGGGCTTGCCCTTGAATTATCCAATTGATCTCCACCCTTGGGTCTCTCCACACAGTTGGCTCTAACAGACACGCTGTGATTATCTAATAGTGTTTTTCTTTCAAGGGCTGGGTTGGGACACGGTTGCAGTCCCAGGGACAAAAAGTAGTCTCCCAAATTATTCTCGGGAGATTGTTGTTTCAACTACCTATTAAAATTCAAAAGCTTTCCTGTAATTAAAAAGGCATATTCATTTCTGTGTAAATAAACGAAATCCTATATTTGCTGAATGTGTTCGCACAATGCAATTTATAAAATAAATGCAGCCCAAGAGAAAAGGGATAAAAAAAACCTAGTTTACAAAACATAACTTCAGCTCAATTGGTTTGCATTTCTAGCCACTCTAGTAATGTGGCTCCAGGGATCGGTTGGTTCACCATTGCGGTTTAGACTTAAATATCTAAACAACTCTAAGATAGATTGCCATGACAATTGCCACAGACATCCATAGTCCCTTGAGGTTGAATACTAATGAGTTGAATCTAAGACATGTCACTTGACTTCAATTCTACACAGTGTACTACATACTAGATGTGATCGTTTGCCGTTTTAAAGATTCACAAATATCAAACGTTGATCAGACAGCTCTTTTTTTTGTAAGATTTATTGCTGATCATTTTCTTTCACATGTATATTATTACCTCCATTTCTTTTGCATATTTCATTGTCAAGCAGTTACGCATTCAAACATCGGTTGTTTTTTAAGGTACTTATTATTACTAGGTATCATATACATTTTTTAATCCGGATTCAACTTTTTATACTATGTAACTTTTCTTATACAATGAATTCACTTTTGTGTCTTAAAGCATATACAAAAAAAAATATATAGCCAGGAAAAAAAGAAAATATAATATATATAGTCAATTTTAACATTAATAAATATGTGCAATGCAACTGTGAAAATGAAAGAGCCAGTAGGTAATGTGCATTATTATATTCTAGGAGACGTGCAACGTTTCTTCTTAGTAGGAATGCATATCAATGAGATAATAGTGCATAATAATCTACGTTTATTTGACTTATATACAGATGTGAAATAGTCAATGTGGAGTATCTTCCAAAACTGTGAAGGATTTGCACAGATTTAGTGTGAAGGACATGCGATGCCTTAAAAAAAAGGCACTTAGTGCGGTAATACTGACATGACATCAAGACGGTAATATTGACATGACATCAGTTGCTCTCAGGTTTCAGTTTTAACATAAATGTACATTTTAAATTGATAGAATAACATTATTGAATAGAACCTTGCACGCCTACCACAACAAAGACACACTGTTTATCTTTCTGTCCGTCTTTCAACAGTTTCTATTGCGTAAAGTATCTGTACAAGTTGCATTTTGTTTAAAAGTGTTGAACGTGCCACTGCAGTGTCTTCTCTTGACTGCTGGCTCACAGTCTGTATTTCACTCAGCCATGACCTCAGCCTCAGAGAAAGCTGCCAAGCATTTCTCCTCTGCACTCGTGATGTCATGCCATGACCCAAACAATACTTCAATGCCTTCTCTGTGGAGCCCGACAGCAGGGAATAACATGTAAACAGGGTGATGAATGGAAAACTAACAGACAGCCCAGAAGATAGACCCCCTTCACCATGACACATGGTGACATTACACAGGGCCGAGTCACTAACTGATGATGTGTCACGAGATTTTCCCTTTCAAGCAGCGATGGGATGTAGTGCTAACCGCTGACACTATTCTAAAGCTGATTGCATTATGATTGGAACCATAAAGGTGGTCCCCGCAAGGTGAGGCATCTGAGAACGTGAGGGCGGAGGAGAGGCAGGAGCGGAGGCACTTCATTCGTCAGCAACCTGTCCGTCTGCCTGGCTGATTCATGGCTTCATGTGTCAAGATCTCACCACAAATCAGTTTGCCATGAAAAGGAGACTGACACTCCATACGTCTGCAGACAGTCCGCCCGGAGTTCTCAGATGTGTGTCAGAGATATGGAAGAAACCGAGTTCCCAAAGCTTCACAAAACTCACATTAAGGGATTTCATTTGCTCGACTCACCAGCTGCTGTTTCCCTGCAGTCCTTTAATAATTCAACGCTGGAAAACAGGAAGCAGCTATGTTTGCTGTACTTATCTCCCTGTTTTTTACCTTAGCACCTTGCAGTATAATAGACATACACACAGCTCAAAGCGCTGCTATTTAATAGATTTCCATTAAAATAAAGTAGTCCCTTTGCCTCTGCGTCACAATGCCACCATTGTGCCGTGACCAAACTACCACATTTCCATTGAAAGTTTTTTTCCCCCTCCGTTTCCCTATTTGTTTTGATCACTTCTCACGGATTTAAGTGTGCGTCGTCGCCCCGGTTTCCCCCATCCTCTCCCCTCTCGTTTGAAAAGTTACGTTGGCAGAATAATGGAGAATTACCCTGTCTATAAAAAGCTCCCGAAGTCAGAAGGTGCACCGCTGCCAAACGACACTGAAAGCAATTACCGTATGTTTCAACACCCTTTTCATAGGAAGGGATCTGTCTCGAGGGCCACTCACCATGCGTATGAGACTCATTTGGTTCACATTACCATATCCTGCCGCAGCACATTCGAGCCCCGGCTGTCACTGCCTCGTCTATTTAATGTATTTTATGTGTGATGACCATGTCCTTGTATCAACAGAGGATAAAGGAACAGAATAAAACTTGCATGCAAACATGTCTTTGTTTAAATTTGCCTAGCATCGAGCAAAAAGTGATTCCCTGCCACCCCGGTGACCCTACGTGAGTGCACATTGAGATAAAGGAAGATGGGAGGACTGTGTTTCTGGCTAGTTTGATACTGTCAGGGAATTGTGAATTCAGCAGATAAGGTGAGCCTCTCCACCTTCCCCTTCTCAGACAACAAAGCTATTGTTGAATGTCACCAAAGGGGCAAGTAAATTCTCAATAAAACGCAGGGAAGGACGGTGTAATTTGTTTCTCTCCAGCTGTTTCATCTCCCTGGATATCTTTAACGCTGCCACACACACTCCTTTCTCCTCCTTCTGGTGCTTGAACTCTGTGCGTGTTTGCTGTTAATTGGATTCAGATTGCCCAGATAATACGGTCTTATGCGGAGTGATGTTTGGCTCGGCTGCGTCAGGTTTTCCTGAGCCGGTCCTCGAGTTATTGCAGTGGATAAAGTAAGTACAGGAGGCAGAGCGAGGAAACAATCTGCTTTGCATCTACTCAGCAGGCGGCGTAGCCATCGGGAGGAGGTCACCCAATCATTAGCGCCCGGGGGATGATGTCATCCCGCTGCGCTCTGAACGCCAGTCAGCTCCTTGCACACATGTGTCCCTGCCGCGAGGAATGCATCATCACCGCCATCCTGCTGAGTCAGCTGGGTGGAGGTTCTGTGTGTTTGCATAAGGAAAAAGGGTTAACACTGACACAGATGCACACACATGAACACATTAGATAGAGGGAACATTCAAAGCTGTCCTCTGCCACATGACCGCAAGCTACCTGCTCAAACTGTCACCATGAGAGCACTGTCAACAATTAAATTATAGGGGAATTCAACCACGCCGAAGCTGCTTTTAGTTTTTATGCACCCCACAAATGGAACAAACTTCCAGAAAACCTGAGGTCTTCACCAAAAAAAAGAAGTCGAGCACCTACTGTATTTACAATGTTGTTTTTAAACTCTTCTGTATCTCTTTTATGGATGGTTTTTATAAATCTGTTATTCCATTGTGTTTATTTATTGTGTTCCTTTCTTTTGTCTTCTTATTATGTGTTAATGTTGATGTAAATCACTTTGAATTGCCTCTGTGTCTGAAAATGTGCTATATAAATAAACGTACCTTACCTTACTCGCACACTTTCTAACTGAGAAAGACTTTGTCTCCCTGGTTATTTTGTTTTTCTGTTTGACTGACTGAGATGAGAGAACGTTTTTGTATACTTGTTTTTGAGAAGCTGTGTGTTTTGGATTGGCCTTGTTGCTTCTTCTGAGATGTGAGGAATGTGGGTTTTGGACTTCCAGAGCAGCCAGGAAAGGGACAGGCTGGGAAAAAAGCGAAAGACAGCAAAAGATACACGAGGAATAAAAAAGTTGCACATTTGTTTTTAATTTCCAAATGCAACTATGCCTGAAACCAAATCAGAGCAGTCTCATAGGAGGACAGAACTGGCACGTAACTCGCTCTTCCAGTTTGACATCTCCCTGTTCTCTGGCATAATATTTTCTTTCACAGGGCAAGAACATGTTTGATCACCCCTTTTATTAGAGACGAGGCTAGCCTCAGAAGTGCCTCCCGCCCGCCCTTTCTCACCGCTGTCACTGTCTGCCCGCATGGCACAGGGAGAGCAAAAAAGAGGGGAAAGGGCCCACGCTCGAGGGCTCAGATGTGGGATACAGCGCCAGAAAAAGGGCCTCGGTTCTTCCATCCAAAGGGGTTATATTATGTTCGGGGATTGGCTTTCCCGCAATGAAGCCGCTCTCCTCCTTGATCAATATGACAAGTCACACGTTTGCATTAATCCCACAAGCTGCCCACATGCAGGAATGTGCAACACAGGGAAAACTTTACAAGAGGTAATTTCTTCTCGTCTGCAGCAGGGAAGGCTCGGAAAGATTTCTGCAACTTTTTATTATTCCTCTTTTAGAAGTTCAGGGCCTTGGCGAGCAAATTCAACTTCCCTTTGCTGACTGTGAAGAGGAACATACCACGTAATGTCTCCCTCTCTTTGTTCTCCGCATCAAGCCCCAAGATGATTTACACCAGGGGTTAGGTCAGAGGTATTGTTTGAAAGTGAGCACAGAATGCCAAAGGCATTGTGCGTTTCCTTTATTTTTGAGCATGACTTGCACATTTTGGCCATGAAGAGTAGAAAGTACTTGTGGTCGGTGCCACAGAAGAACTCCTCAGGGACAAGTGGACAAGAGTCTGCTTCCTTGCTGCATTGTCCGAGGAGAGCATCCTGTTTATTACAGCTGGATGAGCCGCAGAAGAAGAATGACTGGCACACACCTACCCTGATGGAACCGGCCATGCATTGAATTGCAAAGTAGATAAGCTCTGAAATTAATAAACAGATCTCCGAGACAAAGCAATAAGTCTCCTGAACCGGCTGACCTTTCTTTTGTTGTTCGTCTTCAAAGATGATATTCGCGTTGGATAAAAAGCCAGCCAAATTAAAAGTAATGTCATTTCGGGTCATTTGCTGGCTTTCCTATGCAGACCATTTTTGTTAAATTCCAAATATATTTCTCAATCATACTTGCATATAAATAATATCCCTCCTGTGTACTCACTCACAGGCTCCTGAGGAGGTGTGTGTTTTTGGTTGATGGATTACCTTGTTGAATTTACAGAAGAACGCATTATAAAGCACTGCTGTACTGACCTTTCCTTATAAAATGGGAATCAAAAGCCAGGACTGATTTGCACGGGAGGTTGGGTATAATCCACAAGACTGTTTTGGTCAGGAAAGATTGTCAGGGCATTCCGTCGGACAGGGATATAAGAGTAAAGCAGCGGACGGTAAAGAAAGTTGTGAGTTATTGCCGTGGACAGAACATATCCTGCTTCCTTCCATATACGGGATTACTGTTATTGACAAGCACAGCACAATGTGTTCTCACAGTGCTTTATGTCTTGTTCTGACCAAATCAATGCTGTGACTAAGTGCCTATGAAAGTCAAACCATCACTCCATGTTAATAGGAGACTCTCCGGTCCTTTTGCACTGTACAAATGATCACATAAATGTTGGTTTTATTATACAAGAGGTTCTGCAACAATATACCAAAGTGTCTTGTAGCCAAAACTAGCTTGCATGCATCTGGTCAAATAAAAGGGATAAGTTCTTGGAGAATAAGCTTCTTTCTTGTAGTGTTAGAAGAGAAGGTTGATACCATTCTAATGTCTGGATGGTGAATATGAGGCTATTGCTAGTTATCTTAGTTTAGCCAAAAGACTGCAAGCTGGGGGAACCAGCTAGGAGTGCGAGAATGAGATTCAAGGGCAAGGAAATCCTCAATTTAAGAAACGGGACACTTCAGTGTCGCTTTTAAACAATGCGTTTTGCTTATGACGAGTGCACATCCTTATTACCAGCTACTGGGTCACTCTCTTCAAACACTAATTCAGTTTGAATGTATTTAAATGAATTCCTCTCTTTTCAGCGATATATAATGCATTGTTTTCTGTCTGTCTGTTCTGTTGCCCAGTCTGAAATCTACATCTGAATTAAAAAAATCAATATGAGCTGCCTCAATGAATGTATAATAATGCAATTTGCACTTTGTTTTGTTAATATGTACTTTTGTAGTTAAATGTTGCCAAGCTTTTGTCTCTCAATTTCAAATTGTCATTTCCTCTACCATTGAATTGTTTCAACTGTTAAGGAGCTTCACAAGTGCAGGTGTGTGGATTTAGTCAGGCTAGCTTTTGCCTGCCTTAATGCTAAGCTAACTAGCTGCTGGCTCAAGATACACATTTACCTCAGAAAGCTAACAAGTATATGTTCAAAAATTACAAAGTTTTCACTTAATTGAAGAAGAAAAAAACATCTTCCTCACCCACAAATAACTCAAATATAACCAAGATTGTATTGTATGTATTGCAGCAAGTTCTATGTGTGAAAGTAACCATTTAGATTTGCCATATGTTGTCAGTTTGTCCAAGAAACGCCTGTTGGAAATGTTCTGCAATGTATTCGGAGAGTGGACAGAGCTTATAGAGTAGGGGCTTGAAACGTTCCTGGCTTTTGGTCATTTAAGAATTTTAGCCAGACTAAAAGCTTTTGATGTGTTAAAGTTAAGCTTTTAATGTCTTAAAGTTTTAATATGTGAAGCTGATGAGAAAGTATTTAGATTCCCATATGTAGCTTTTTCAGAGAAGGGGCGCCTTGAAACTCCACCCTGGACATCAGTCATGTGATACGTATAGCTTGAGTAATGTGTGAACAGTCTGCTGGATAAATCATACTTAATCATTCATTTAGTAGGCCCTAAAAAGTATGCACAGATTCAGTATGTAGTCGGCAGTATGTCAGTGTATACGATACACCGACTCCCTGCATTGTCACTCATAATGCTGCTCTCCCGTACATCACCTTTTTTTTTTTAGATATCCTGGCTGGGAGGAGGCAGGCAAAAAACTAAAAGGTATACATGCTGTGGTATCAGCATGGGGATCATGTGATAATACTGCAGCTTTTCATATTAAAACACTATATGTTGGTCTTTTTAGCTCAAGAGAATCCTCTGTCAAATAGTTTACCTTTCGGAGCAACATGCTTAGGAATGGACTTGGCTAAAGGATAGAGATTATCTTTAGGAGAGGCTGCCAAACTAGAGTGTTAACAAAGGGCAACTTCCCTGCCATGCATTTTTCACACCAGCACAAGTGAAATTGGTTGCTGAGCACCTAATACACAGGTCTCCCCTTCCCAGTGTTGATTAGCCGAAAGGCCTTTCATATAACGGCCTAAGTTGCGGGTCTCCTTTCAGACGAGAGTCTCGTAAAAGTTCGGGAGGTTCACTTTTCTCATTAGGTTGGAGTCAGCTTCGATTTCCTGAGCGAGCGTGGAGTGGCAGTCCATGGGTGACTGTTCTAAATGTAAATCATGGCTGAATGGAATTACACCGACAGTCAGACATCTGTATTTTAATTGGCCCCCGGCCACCGGTCCCCCCCCCCTTCCTGCACTCCCCCACCAAGCCTCCAGCAACAGGCTCCCACAAAAACATTAATTTGTAGCCCCGGTGCAAAGAATACACCCCGAGTGCAGAACAAGGGGGGGAAAAGAGCCTGAAGAATACTCGGTAAAAACAATATTTAGCAGATGAGATCACTGCTACCATCTCCATTGTAGCATCAGCATGACAAGGCGTCTTGAAAATATTTCGCTTGGCGACTCGCTGTGGGTTTCTGCCCCCTTCGCCGGCATGTGTTTGTTTTGACTCGAGGGCGCTTATTTTCTCTATAGGCTATCTGGCCGTTGGCTGCTAATTGTGAGGGGATCTGGACAGCTTGGTGTGTTTTGAAGAAAGGGAAATATTTCAGTCAGTGGATTCCTCCAGTGAAGTTTACGGTGAGGTCCTGCTGTTTAACCATGGTGGTCGATGGGCAGTGGAAAAGAGCGGAAATAAGAATAATACACAAATTGATTCATATGGAGATAAAATAAATGTGAAGGGATGATGAGGCAACTTTAGTGCAGTTATTAGAAAGCCTGGTAAGCCAAACCTCAATGTGTTAGTTATTTAATAGTGACAGAATACCACAAGAAAGCACAGAAGGATGTTGGGAAAGCTTGGTTGGGATGGGTTGGAGCTGAGACCTCTGATGGATTTATGGATAATGGGTTTATTGCACATGCTAATTGTTTGAGGATCTAGGATGCATGGTGGAGAAAAAGGATTAGTCCGATCAGTGTTTCCCACTGGTAGAATGTGTGGCAGGCCTCCAGTGTTAAGCCTGGGTGTATTAATAGAGAACAGCACGTCTGGACAGGGGGACAAACAAGGAGTGGATATGGGAAGCCTGGTCTCCTAAAGATTATCCAACTAAACTTCATTGTCGTTTGGTTACAGGGGAAATGTATTTTGTCCTGCATTACGTTGGTATTATGTTTCACAGGTACAATTATATTCAGTTGGTGGAAGTCTTGTAGAAATATGGGCTGGATCTATGGATGAAACAAAAAATGACCAGAAAGATGTTTGTATAGCATTTTAAAGTCAAATTTGACTTTTAATTACTTTAACCAAATTGTCTTGTTGCTTAAACACAACCAAGACGCATTTTAGATTGTTCTCTTTCCACTTAAAATGTGAAACCACATCTTTATAACTGCGCGCGTAATCTAGGAGAAAGTATGTATCCCTATCGACAAAATGTAAAGTGGTACAGTTGTTTAGGAATGTAATTATAGGAGGCCCTATTATGCTTTTCGGGGGTTTCCCTTTCCTGTAGTATGTCCCAGAGGGAGTTTCTCTCCCACACACTCCCCCCCCCCTGCCTGAAACACCTCAATTAGACTATGTTTTATCACTTCTGTAACATAATGACATCACCATGTTACACTCACGCTTCTATTGGCTAGCACAGGCTAAGGGGCGGGACATCTCTAAACAGTTGAACAATCCAAATAGAGGCAGTATGAGAAAAATAAAGCACAACTTTCAAGCATGTCTACACCTCACAGTAGAGGATCAAATTACAAATATGAACCTGAAAAGAGCATATGTTCTCTTTAAAACTTTTATAGAATCTGGGAAAATAAAGTAACTTTTATGGGAACTTAATTGGACTTGCCTTTGCATCTCTATCACACAACGCAAAAATCCAGAGGGAACAGAGGACTTGTGATTTAAGCAGCTGCCTGATGAAAATGGCTGAATTTACTGCGTGTGAATAATAATTTGGATTTACTTTTTTGGTTTATTTATTTCCCTCAAGTTTTTTTTTTTCCTTCTTCTTCTAATCTGCCATTTGCCACAGGATTTACATCCGAGTATTGAGTACACCCAGAGAACCACTCAGCGGAATAAGTCCATTACTCACTCAATTACTGGAACAGCACGGCCTGCTGGGTCGGGTTTGGGCAGGAGCAGGATGGAAGGTCTTGTGGCTACTGGAGGGGTTTTAGCATGTCAACACTTTTGGCTAAATTCAGCTCTGTGTCTTTCTGCAGCTCTTCTTACACAATTTGTTTTTAGTCTGTTTGATTTCAGACTCATATACGTTATGTCATTTAATTTCGCAGCTATGTGGTGATGAATATTAACATAATGTGCCCTTTCCTAGGCGTTCTGTTGTTTTTAGATGTATGTACTTAGATACTTTAATTACAGAAAAGAAAATGTGATTCATTATAGAGTGTGCGGTGCATGCTCTTTTCCCCGGGGCTATGGGGAAACAGCTTGCTATTGTTGCAGTCTGTGTGATGCTGAGTAGCTTACACACTGGGGTCCCTTCTGTACAGTATGTAACCATATATGGAACAATCACTGGTGAAATGATTTGCTTTGCGTGGGAATCCTCTGAGAAAACGTACACTTTTATATATTTCAGCCCTCCGTCTTCTTGTTTATTGCTCCAGCACAGCGCGAGGGGCTATCGAACACCATCTTAGCTTTCATGTTGTAGCCAGGACTTCCTGTTGCTTAGTACGTATAGACATCTGGTATTGTGGACTTTGAGTCAGGGGGCCCCGCTAAAGGCAGAAAAAAAGATGAGATATTAGCATGTGGAGAAAGAAAGAGCGAGAGGTATAGACAGACAGGAAGGAAAGGGGAAGAGGAGAAAGTGTGTGAGAGAAAGAGGCAAGCTGCACATGCGGCATAAATCCTCACAGACCCAAAGATAATAGAAAATGGCAGTCCCCACAGTCTGCTAAATCAAGCCGCTGCTTCCTCAGTCTATTCAGTAATTGCAAAGAGTGCTGATCGGGTTGTTTTGCGGCGGCTACATGGAGCAAAACTAAAACAGGCAGGAATGAACAGACTTAGCCTCGCGTCGTCTGTGGCTGAACTCTTAGGGAAAGGCAGAGATTTCAGTGGCAGCTGTGGTTGTCGGAGGGTGGAGCAGGCTGCTGGAGATTGCTCAGGGATGGGTTGGTAGCTGATGGCGTTTGATGGATGCAGGAATGCGGACATTTGTGGAATCAGCAGAGGCGTCATGACCCGGTCAGACACTGGGCCTGGTTTCCATCAGATTCAGGAAATAGAAGCTGCTCTGTTTGGAGCTAAACTGTCTATAATCGCCTGTGCTCGTTTACCCATTACAAGGAAAATGAGGGGGCATTAGGAGCACTATAGTGATCTATGTGACAAGCTAGCAAATGCGCCCATTTCAAATGTTATCAGACGATTAAAAAGGGTGTTAGTGTTTACTGCGACCATTCTAAAGACTTAAGATGGGCCAAAATGTACCTATTATGTTAAATAAATACAAAACGAATTAAGATTACACACCAAAACTACTTGGTTTAATCTTTGTGTTGTCCTCACATCAATTGTTCTCCTGGTTGACAATTTACAGACCTCATTCACACAAAATGAAACCTTATTTTTGAGTTTAAGAAGGGAATATTTATTTAAACTAGTTGAAATCAGAGGAACATATCTTGACGAAGTATGAAACCATTCATGTTATTTCTAATCCGTGGCAATAAGATGGAACAACCCCTTGTTCAGAAAATAGATGTGTTGTAAATGAGAAAAACAGGAAGGTTAAAGACTATTATTTTTTGCTATTCCCTAGAAAATAGCTGCAAACAAACCATAATTCTTATCCATGCATCTTGATCATTTATTCAACAAATAGTAATAATAAATATATGGCAACAGCACAGCTCTCTGGAAATGTTAAGGTTTTAACCTCCAGTGTACAATTTGCATTCAAAAACAACATTTTTGGCTGAATCTGGAATTTCCCCACTACAGTTTATTTTCTCTTTGTACAAACTGGTCTAAAATTACCTATAATTTCCTTGGAAGTTTTTAAAACCAAACTATGTATTCTGGAACTAGTTAAAGCAAAAACAGAGACAATATAGATCAGATCAATATAGATCATATTGTATCAGATAATACTGATTAAATCCATGATTTAAGACATACAAATCATGTATTACACTGTATGACTCTTATTATTAGAAGGAGACTTCTGGCCTGTTCCTCACATGAAAGTGAGGGACTTCAGATTACACGTTGCCGGAGTGAGAAACAACATGCAGACACTCAGCAGTCTGTCTCATCTCTTAAGCCACCATGGCTTCCATGCCTCTCTCTAATACCCGAAGATTGAGGCTGTTCAGAACATCATTCCTTCATCCGATTGAAAGTTGGGACGAATAGAGCACTGGGCTGAAGTGGGGCTTGTCCCATTTCCCTTAAGAGCCTGGATGCAAAGACAATTACCGAGTTGTGGGCACTGCGATAGGGAAGAAAACCACTCTAAGTCCATGTGGGATGTTCTGTCTTCTCCTAATCTTCCCTTCTCCATGTAGGCCAGAGTCTTCCTCGAGAAAGTCTGAAGAATTGTAAAGAACTTTGCCATTTGCGCAACTCCATGAAAAACAATAAAAAAAATTCTGTCCGGCCTAATTTCCACCACACAGACTGAGGGTGGCATAAGGCTATTGTAATCAGGGGGATGTAAACAGCTTTTGTGTTTATGAGACAGCCGCCGTGTCTGACATTTCCACCCTCCCTTGATTGTAATAAAGGACTTCAAACAAAGCATCAGCCTTTTAAAAATAAATCAGCAAAGTCCGTGTTTATGCGGGTCTACTTTTGAGGGAAATATATTGAATCACAACTCGCCGCCGAAACCCTGTGAATATGAAGACCATTCATTTCCAAGGTCTTATCTTTTGTTCACAGTAAAATACATGTTGATTAAATGTGAAATGACAAGCTGAGAAGACACCAAATGTGGGTTTTACTCCGAGCAATAATCAAGTGGGTTGAGTGACCTGATGTCTCTGGCACAGCGGCAGACCGGCTTACAACTGCCAATCGAGTGTGTCGCCCCCCCCTCTTTTAATTACAGGCTAGACTTAATTAAAAGTTTCTGTGACATTTCTTAGTGGCTGGTAATCACATCAATTAAAACATGATTCCAGCGTCACTAACCAAAGTGGATCCTTTTTTCGGGGCTATGGAGAGAGAAAGTTACATTCATTAGCGCTCCATACATTTTTACATCTACAATAATTAACTTGTCAGACATATGTAGTTTCCTGCTCCCAGGAGTGTTGAATATTCTAACAAAATCAGCTACAATTGTTTGTAATGACACACAGTTTAGCTTTAATGCTCATTTGAAAGTAATTTCAACACTTTGAGATTCATGTATTATCAATCACGCTACCATTTCTAGGACTCTCATGAGGAGTTTTTAAGCATTTTAGGGTGGAGTTAGTGAATCTTTAGTGGGCTTTCACATACTTGGGGGGATGAGAGTGAAGTCACAGCCTCCATTACTGACTCATTTGAAGATCTTAACTTCTAATACCTCATACTGAGCAACAGAATGGTGCCCCTCTTATCCTCACACTCCCTATACTGAACCTCGGAGTAAGATTCTCATCTCATGGAGTCCAACCTATTCTGACAAGGCACTCAGCCCATCACATATTGGAAATGTGAGCCAGTAAGTCTGAGATATCTATTTCTAGTTTTGGACCATATGGGAGGCCTTTAAATGCAGCAGCCTGAACATCATCATGCTCAGACGCTATTGTGTGAGCACCATTGATGGTAGACAGACAACTCTGTGCACAACTATAGGCCATTGATAATATACTTCAAGTAAAAAAATAAATAAAAAGATTCTCCTAATGCCTTTTCCCTGTGCTTCTCCCATGCCATACAATACATTAGAACAGCCTGAAGAGCCTCTCTTTCTGAAAAACATGTATCTAAGTGCAGACTTGGTGTTTTCAAAGTGTCTTCTTTACTTCTGTTCATCTTTAGTACATAATGCCATTGATATTAAGGGTCTACGGTTTTGCTAGCTGCTCTGTGAGGCTGTAAAAGTGTTACCATATTTATAGTAGAACTTTGTTCTTTAGCAAGCCACCAAAAATGTTACCTGAAAATGGTGCTAGAGAAAAATTCAGGCAATCATTAAAGTTCTATAAAATCACCCTGAAAGGGACATGTCTATACCAAATGTATTCGCAGTCCATCCTAAAGCTTTTGAGATATTTCACTCAAAAACAACACATTTTATTAGGATCATCATCAGGGAACCATGAATGTGCAGAATTGTCCACGATTTCATCTAGTATAAATAGATTATACAGCTCTGAAAAAAACAACACCTCAACATTATCAGTTTCTGTAGTTTTACTATTTATAGTTATGGTTTAACTTTATTCAAATTAAAGTGTGTGAATCAAAGTATTTGTGTACAGGCAGTAGATCACAGTATTCTGGATATTATAACATCAGTTCAACAGTTCACAATATGTAATTAGCTTTAGAACTGGACTCGATGCACATGGAGATGAAAGAGACTGTGGCCTTCGAGGCTTGTGAAGGGAGAGAAGCAGCACAGGGCTGGTGATACATTTGGGCAAGTGTGTAAACAATCTCAAACCTCAAGGCCAGCAGGCTTTGGTAATGGATGCGTAACCCAAACTGAAGTGATGTACTCCCCGCCCAGAAACACTGGAACAGGCTGAATTAGCGCAAGGACCTCTGACACACTAATGTAAATAAGAGAGGAGCAGAATTTACAGAGCACTTCTTTTTCTTCTGCCTCTGAAACCACTCAGAGATCAAGGTTGTAGATTTATGTCTTTCCCCCTGAATGCCGCGGGGAGGGGGGGGGGGGGGGGGGGGAAATGCTGTAGAAAGTAACTGAGTGTGCCTCATGAGCAGAACTCCTTGGAACACAACATCTTTCCAAAAGGACAACAGTTGAAAATTAGCCTGGTGGCTAACACTGGTACGTTTACAGCAATGTTGATCAATGTGCACTGTCCTTTAAATAAATAAACAAACAAACAAAGAATGCCTTTTATCTGATCTGAGTCACTGTCAGTAATGAAGACAATCAAAAAGGAAACCATTAAGAAATAAAGGCCGCTGACGTTGATGAAGAATATGTCGTGAAGAACTACGTGTGATCAAATATTGCAACCCAGTCTCACGGCATTTCGTGTCATAGTCGCGACATTTAATCTATTGATTCGTGTTCATTAACATGATTTTCCTCTTTTCTTCGTTTCGATTTTAAAAGCAATGTATTTCTATTGGTAGTGTGTTTCGTGCCTGCAACACGTCTTTTTGTCCGGTCGGGTCTTGGAAGACCGGAAGCTGTGTGGTTCATAAAAACATGTTCTTACTCAATATCAAGCCACGATTATTGTTTTTATTTTAAATCGTATAATGTTGGACTTTTTTTGCCGTCCGTGAGGAAAATAAATGGGGCTCAGAGCCTCAGAATACTGAAATATCTATTTTTAAATCTTTTTTCCTTCTAATTTGTTATTCTTTTCTAAATAACACACTGTTATTTACTCAACAATAACACACAATTATCCTTGTTTTTATTTATTTGTTTAATTCTATAATCTCTACCTTTTTTGCCGTCTGTCAGGAACTGAATTTAAAAATAAAATAACTGGAAACAGATACACACCCACTGAACTGATTACCCAAGATCCTCAGTTATGGTTGAAGCTAGGTGATTGGATTGTTTAGCCGCAATGCACGTTGGGATATGGTGTTTATGCGATATGAAATCCGAAAAACATTAAAAAAAAAAGAAAATACTTTAATCCGAGTGTGCTTGCTTTTCTCTTTGAAAGTCATCACATAACGGCATTGTAATACACGGTTCGGCTGCATTAAATATTACACATCTGCTGTAGTTATTTATTTATAGAGCCCTGATTAGAAGACTTCTAGACAAACTGGAAGAACTGCCACCAAAACTGAATACGTGACGTGGATCATAAATATATCAGCAATTAAACAACATCTTCAATTTCTCTTCACACAATACGTCTCCTTGCAGAGGCGTGATGATTGGCTTACCCTGAAATGTTACCCCGCGTTAACCAATCAGAGACAGAGTTGGGCGGGTCTTGCCTTATGGGGAAAATACACAGACATACAAACACTTGCTAACACACACACACATACACGGCAACGCCCACCACCAGCACACACACACACACACACAATGGCAGATGCAAGTATCAGCGAGAGCAGCAGCGCATTTACAACTTGGATATATAACCACTATTTTCAATTTGTGGGGATAAAGGACGCAAAAACTATTACGGTCAAATGTAAACTGTGTGCAGGACAGAAAGCATTGTCCACATCGAATAACAGCAATGCCAATCTCCTGAAGCACCTAACTAATGTACATGGGGCTATAAAACTAGTCTTACTGAGCCACAGAACACAAAAACTTGTATTTTTATTGTTATTATTTTTAAAGTAAAGTAAAGTAACTTGTTACTAGTTACTTTTATAATTTAGTAACTAATAAAGTAACTAGCTACTTTTTTGAGAGCAGTAACTATAACTATTACTAGTTACTTTTTAAAAGTAACTTGCCAACACTGATTGTTGGTAACTCAGTTGAAAATCAGGGCTTAAAATCGTATAGTTCAACGTCAGCACTTCATAGTGCTCAATTATTCTTACCAAAACTATCTGAAATTATTTTACTTATAATAATTTTAGTTTGCAATTTGTGTGAGTGGTTAAGGATCCCATATATCATAGCCTTTTTTTACGTACTTACTGGATCTGTTAATAAGGCATGTTCACCTTATCAACTCAAGAGAAAGATAGTTTGGAAGTGCAATTAACTTTATGAAAAAAGTAGTTCCAGGTTTAATAAGGCAGAAGAAGGCATGCAATTAGGTTGCCTCCGCGTGTATTTCTCAGTGTATTGTGATTCTTTGAGTCTGCAATTTTAATCATTTCTTAAATCTGTCTCACATTTTGCCCATTTTAATGGAAGTAATGTACTAAAATCCCTGAAGTGCTTTAAGAAGACAATAGGGTTTACCATCTGGTTAACCTTCCTGAGTTCTCATGAAGACAGATCAACTAAAGAAGGGACTCTAAAAACCAGAAATTCCAAGGATGATTCCAAATGTTTAACATATTCAGAGCAAAGACAGTGATGAATGGTTAGTGTGTGGAGCCTGTACAGTGGGTGTGGGCGTTTGCATGTGGTACAGTGGATTCAGAACGCTACAGAGGCAGAATGAGAGTAGAGATAAATCGGAGTGGCACACAGTAATGGTGCGTGGGTTTCAGTGAGCATGTTTTAAGTCAAGAGGAGCGTGTGTGTTTCTTTTATCGCTTGCTCCCTGCACCCTTTATTTTAAGGGATGATGACAGTTAGGGAGGATAGGTGGTGACTCACAGAAAGGAAAGGAAAGATGTGAGAAGTTGTCTGGTGCACATTCAGGTGCCCTATTCATTACTTTGGGATGTGAAGGGGGGCTAACAAATGTGCCGCACTTTTATAATGAAAATGCCCGCTGCATGCATATAAAGTGAACGTTCTTTTTCCTGGGTGGTCTTGAAGCTGAAACAGTACAGTGGAAATTAATGGTGCCCAGAGGGGGAGGATGGTAGACCAGTTAAAGTTACATTTTGTCCGTTAGGGTTATAGAGTAATTACTTTTTGGCAAAAAGATGTAGCCAGTTTGATTCACTTGAGTTAAAACCAAAGCACCATTGTTCTGGATAATTACTACTTTGTCTTGTTTTTTGGTGATGCAATTGTTATGTTTAGCAAAGTCATTGCTGAGATTTGGAAATAAAATGACATCACTGCAATAAAGTCAAATTGGAACGGGGACCAGAACGGTATAGTCAGATTGTGAATACACCAATGCAAAAACACACAGAAGGTGTTGGTAGGAATCTACGATTGCACAAGAAAACGACAAATAAAGTTTATCCAGAATGTTCCTCTGCAAAGTGTGGCCTTAATAAAGTTGTCTTCAATCTGTTTCATACAAATTTGGCTTAAGTTAGGGTTTGTTTAACTCTTTGTTTCTCAGCTTGACCAACTTCTTGGTTCAGTCAGACAACTCAAGTGTTTATTTGATATGTATATTAGATGCAGCATATAGTTTGAGTTTGTCATCTAGGTTCGGGCCTCATCACTCCACAAAGTCACAGAACATTGAGTGATGATTAAATAACTATTCCCCCCGAGGGAGGGAGAGGCAGGCAGATCAGAGGCCTGTACTACGAAGCCGGATTTTCGCTTAGCGAGGTAACTTCAGGGTTAACTCTGGGTTTCCGGTCCTACGACGCTGAGTTTGTCGCTACAGAGTGTTTTAACATTTCTCTGCTAAAGGTAGAGATGTCTGTGGACTTTTCATAAACTGAATGTCACAATTTTAAAACACCCAATCGCTGTCCAATATGTCAATAAACCTGAAACCTAACGTGCATTGTGTACTTTTCCATAGCATTTCAAACTTTTTGATGGCAACAATTGGTTGCAAGTTAAATTTGACTCTTACTTGTAATGTGCACAAAAAATCTCCTATAAGACGTTACTGTATGTTTACAAATTGCTGTGTCAGTCACCTTCAGATATATGCTAAACAACATAAATAAATAAAATTAAATTAAATATGCTCATTACATTTGCCATTATGATACACCTTGTAGTCCTTGATTTTGTTGCAAAAAAGACTCCTCTGTGTGGAACATTTGGCCGAAGCTCCCGAGGTTTTTCTGAAACTGAAACTGTTATTTCTTCCTTTCTTTGTTGAAAACCCAAGTTAAATGTCACCTATTGTGAAAAATCCACTTCTTCATGTATTTTCTGTGTAAAGAGATTCTGAAAGTTTCAGGAAAAAAAGATTCGCTCACTTTTTGTCCTGATCCATTTATATAAAAACCTGTCTGAAAATGAGCTGATCAGATTTTGGCCACTTTATGATGTCATAACGATGTTTTGGCTTGTGTAACCATTAGCCAATCACCAACCAAGGTAACACCCCCCACCTTATCACCTGAATCTCCTCCTAGAGCACCATTGTGTTCTTTTTAACCAAATATCTCAACAGAGAATAGGGCTGAAACAGAGGGGATTATGGGACGCTGCAATGATCTGTTTGGTATTTGGAGCCAAACACTTCAGAGACATGTTTTGTATATATCTGAGACCTATAATATAATGATGAAAAACAGTATAATAGGGGACCTTTAAGATGGGTAGACGTTTCTGTGAAGCTAGCATAGTGTTATACTGATACATGACGTAACAAATTGTTTTAACATTCAAATGTACAGTTAATTACCTGGATAATCACGATCGCTCTCAGCTGCAAACATAAACACTCAAACAGTAGAATATTTTTTTTTGCCAGTCAAAATGTCCGTTAAAGTTTAAATCTTCCGGACAAAATTAGAAAAGTGCCAGTCAAAGGTCTTCTTTGTTATGTATTGAGCTTTAAAAACAAATTGATATGATTCGATATTAAACAAACTAATTATAGTAGATTAACTACATTATTCAAAAGTGTACAGTTACTTATAATAACACGGGAACAATAAACGGAGCGCTCTCTCCTGACAGCCCGCCAGTATCATGCAGTAGGGCTGCTCGATTATGGCAAAAATCATAATCTCGATTATTTGGGTCAATAATCGATATCACGATTATTAAAAACGATTATCCATTTACTTTGAAAACATCAATTTATTGAAAAAAAAAAAAGGTGTAGTATGTTTTTAACAGTTGATTACCCTGAACTTTAAGTATAATTCAATTGAAAAACTAATAAAAAAAAGATTTTTTTTAATAAATAATAATAAATAAAAAAAAAGAATAATCGTTTTATTTCGATTATGTTGTTTTCATAATCCTTGCAAGCCAAAATCGTAATTGCGATTAAAATACGATTAATTGAGCAGCCCTATCATGCAGCTTGCGGATCCAGTAATGAGTGACCCGACAGTAAAACATATCTATAACTAGTTTAGGTAGTTTGAGAGGTAATTAAAATAGCTACGTGTGATATTCTAACCTGAAGTGTGTGTTTTGCTCCGCTCAATGCAGCCGGTGATCATGCAGAGTGGCGTGTCGACTCGTCAGCAGCAGCTGATCTCTCTCTCTCTCCCATCAGATTAGACTCGCGTTTATGTCCATATCGATCAGATTTTCTTTTTTAAATAAAAAATGTTCTGGTACCTACTGAGATGACATGTCAGTAGGTACCAGTTTTGGTTGTACGATATTTTTGCAACTCGTTAGAATGGAGCCAGCAAAGAAGAGAAGGACTTCCCCGGTGTGGGAACACTTTGATCTGATTTCTCCCAATAAGGTACACTCAAAAAAATAATTAAGCCAAAAGCGTTGACTTTAAGTGTTTTAATTACATGTACATTTTACATTCAATTTGATCATGTATGTTTAATGTAAATACTCACATTCAATGCTATGTTTTTCCATTACATTGACTTAGTGTGAAATAATTAAGTAACTTTTAGATCGGATCAATAGAATTAATGCCAACTTTTACATAAAATGTATGTATTGATTCAATTAGGTAATCTTACGTTAAGGGACGTTTTAAATAAACCTAATGTGTTGATTCACTTATTGCACATAAAGGTTAAGGGACGTTTTAAATAAACCTAATGTGTTGATTCACTTTATTGCACATAAAGGTTAAGGGATGTTTTAAATAAACCTAATGTGTTGATTCACTTACTGCACATAAAGGTTAAGGGATGTTTTAAATGCTTTTCATATGCGTCATTGTGCAACTAAATCATATATGCACATACAACAATAGTTTTCCAAGGTTTAATTCACAATGGAACTGCTCACATCCTATCATCAAATCTGTCAATTTGTCACATTTCTTTTAGGCTATTAAGGCTATGGTGGATGCCAAGTATGTTCTAGAAAGGAACAAGGCCATAGCTGAAATGCAGAAGGTGGCTGCAGTGAGCTTGACCTCAGACATGTGGACGTCCATCAATATAGATGCCTATCTGGCTGTAACCTGCCACTTTGTTGACGATAACACACGTCTTCATTCTGTGTTGTGAGGAGTGCAACAATTTCCCCAAACACACACTGCTGAAAACCTGGCCAGAGTGAAAGCCTCCCTCATGGAGGAATGGGGAATCACAGTCAAGGTCACTTGCCTTGTGACGGATGGTGCAGCCAATATGATTTCCTGTGGCAAACAATTAAAGCTACGTCATGCAATATGCATTGCACATACACTGAATTTGATTGTCAAAAAATCTCTTGACATGACCCCTGTGCTGTGTGATATTCGGGCCAAGGCAAGAAAACTGGTGGGATATTTCAGGAGCAGCACCCTTGCTAAGGTATGTGCTTTGACCTTTCTTACATTGGTTAGTAATGAATAATAATAATGCTATGTTTATGTTACTGCTACTTTGACAATTAAATACATTTTTAATTTTGTGTTGAAGGAGAAGCTTGTATCGGTGCAAAGGCAATTGGGAAGGCCCACACTGAAGCTCCTGCAAGAGGTGGAGACCCGCTGAAACAGCACTTATCACATGCTGCAACGTCTGGTGGACCTCAGAGAACCAGTTGGGTGCGGCATTAGCCAGTTTGAACACGGAAATCACCAGACTGACCTCTGCTGAGTTCACCACCATAAGTGGGTGCCTCTCTCTGCTGTCTGGATTCAATGATGCCACCATTGAGCTTTCTGAGGAGAAAAATGTATCTGGTTCCAAGGTTGTGCCCCTCCTCAAAATGCTGCAGCAAATGCTTCAAGAGGAGATGGCAAAAACTGCAGTAGCAGTGGCCAAAGAAATGGGAGAACATCTATTAAGGCAGCTAAGAGAGAGGCTCCACACACTCCAATCAATGAGCATAATGTCATTGGCAACACTACTGGACCCTAGGTTTAAACTGATCGGATGTATTAGCCCTTTAAAAGCTGCAGAAGCCACAAAAAGGCTTGTAACTGAATGTGGTGCACTAATCCGAACACCTAAAGCTGTGCAGCCCCAAGAAAATCCATCCACATCTCAACTTGAACAAGAAACCCCAGGTAATTTTATTAATTTTAAAGCAATTTGAAGTAATTACTACATCCACTGACAGTCTCTGTGTATACTTTTCAGGAAACAAACTCTGGCATAAATTGGATCAGACTGTAAAAGCTGTCCAGGAAGACCAAGAATGCGACAGCTGACGCAACTGTTGAAGTCCAGCGGTACCTGGCCGAACCAAATATTGGATGCTTGGAGTACCCTCTGAACTACTGGCAGACACAAAAACATGTGTATCCAAACCTGTATAAACTTGCAGTCAGTTTTTTGTGTACACTTGCTTCCTCAGTCCCGTGTGAAAGGGTATTTTCAAAGGCAGGAGAAGTTGTATCAACGAAAATAAATCGCCTAAGCCCGAAAACTGTTGAAAAAATATTGTTTTTAAACAAAAACCAAAAAAATTGTTCCATGTATCACAAGCACACCCACTGCCCTCTGCAAAGTCACACAAGTATATTCACTGCCCTCTGGCAAGTTAAACCCTTCTTCTTTTCCAGTTTTCGAACATATATTGCTTCTTTTGTCTTTATAGAAGGCAGCAGACATTTACATTTATTTATGTATAGATATAACAAGATACTATATTGATACATTGTTTTTATTATTATATACAGTCATTTTAAGACACTTACTGGTGCAAAATTCTGTTCATACAGGATTACAAATACATTTTACATCTTTTACACTTTTGTATAATTATTTCCAGTATTTTTAGTATGTCAAAGATGACAAATAATATTGGGCTGTTTTACACCTGTTCACCACCTGTCTTGTGTGCACATGAAGCCCATGATGAAGCCTCATGAGATGAACCTTTTAGTGAACCGATTTGCTGGAAAGCTTCATAAGGTTTCATCTCGCCATCACTACTTCATTAGGTTTCATCTCGCCATCACTACTTCATAAGGCTTCATCTCACCATCACTACTTCATAAGGCTTCATCTCACCATCACTACTGAAATTAGGTCTGCATGATGTTGAAGAAGGATCAAAATGGCCTGGGAGTTTTGCAATTCCCACCTCTCTTATGCCTTCAAGAAAGGGTGTTGTCACGATCTGATTGGCCAAGATGGGAAATGCACCAAGCTGCTCCGAATTACTAATTTAGAGCCAGTCTCCACACCCAGTGCCACAGGTGTTCTGAATAACATTCTAATCAACTCAGAGGAATTGTGTAATTAAGCTAAAAATGAGTCAGGAAAACAAGTTCATTGCATTTAATTACTTAGCTGATGCGAAGCAACTTACAATTAGTGCAATAAGTCATAAAGATACAAATTCAAAACAGTGAAAAACATGCTGGTACATTGGCTTCAAATAAGCCACAGCATTATAAATGCTGGTGTATTAGGTTTAAATGTGCAAAACCCATTACGTAGGAAAAATGTTCTTATTTTGTGTGTACATTTTAATGGCCAAAATGCAGGCAAGAAAGGTTGCTTTCAGCCTGCTGCAGAAGCTGTGTAGATTATCTGCTGTGCTCATGTCAACAGGGACATTGTTCCTCCATTTTAAAACCACGAAAGCAAACAGGCGTGTTTTTGTTGAGGGGTGACCAAGTACAACTAGCAGTGAGGGAGTAGCAAATAGCATACTACGAGGGACTGCCACAATTGATTTGCCATTACATTTGAAGCAGACATTTATGTTTCTCTCAGGATGAATTAAAATGTTTCCAATAACAGCAAAGTTAATTTCCTTCCCATTAGCCTTAGCTGTTCCTTATCTTGCCGAATGTTAACATGTTATCATTTATCAGGAGGGTGAACATGGTATACATTAAACAGCCTGACTGCTGTTGTGCAATGAAATATTGGGCTACTAGTAATCTCGAACCGTCAGCTTAAAAAAGAAGGTGCGATACCGTTCCGATAAATATCAATAATTTTGAACATCGCGGGGAAATTCCTTCGACTCATTCTGAAGTTTTGGGAGAAGCCGGAAGTGACGTCAATGCGGGAATGCTTCACTGTGCGGCGAGAGAGCCAAACACGGACAAAGTGTGTTGTCATGCGTAGAAATGGTGAATTACTGAGTTTAGGCACGTTAATAACGTTTTAATTAAGTTGACTACAGTATATTCATATTTGTTTGTGCTTTTCATGTCAATTCGGCGAACATAAACATAAATGATCGTGGTGAAGATGATGATTAAAATAGGATTAAAAATCGGTAGTGAGAGCTGCTGAATTTCCTCCCGTCGGATGTGATATAAAAACAAACCGATTATTTTTGTAGTTGTAAACTCAAGTGGATTAAACTACATTTATTAGTGCTTTCATGTCAATTCTGCGAACATATGATACATTAAATGATCGTAAGGATGATGATTAAAAATCGTTTGTTTGAGCCGGTCTGCATTTCCTGATGAAAAAACAAACCGATGCTTTTTGTAGTTGTAGTACACCAACGTGTGTTTTTTTTACCACAATGTTGGGGAAATTAATGGATAAAATGCACGGATTATGATTTATGATCATGATTATTATTATTATTCCCACTCCGGTACCGAAGTGGGCCGGTCGGATAAGTCACTAGCACATCCCCCACTCCCCCCGTTGACAATTTACTAGCGGTACCGAAGTGGGCCGGTCGAGAGTCCCGGGCTGATTTTTAGTCCCAGTCCGCCACTGGCTACATGACCGTATTATCGCCCATATTGACGCACCTAATTCCTAAACTTCTAACAGATAAAACATAAACTGATTAGTGTCCACTGCCATTATTTTAAAACAGAATCGTTATTTAGTCAAACTCCGTAAATAAAATAGTTTACAAACCATTCCACATTGTTCAAGCGTTGTAGATCGAGAGGTATCTCACGATCGTCGGGCGGGTTGTCGTCTCCACTGTCCGACTCGGACTTCGTTTCATCCGATTCAGACTCAGAGGCATATGGTTCGAATCTGTAGGGCATATAGCCAATATCGTCTACGATGTCATGACTATCACTTTCCGATCCTTCAGCCTCATATGAGCTCTCAGACACGTTCAAAATTAAACTGCCATCGCTGTCTGAGCTTGCTGCTGTGTGCGCCATTGTGCATTTGCATGCAGATGCTGGGATCCGGAACGTTGCAGCTGGAGCTCTTGGCCCGCAATTACGTCACACATAATTTGGCGGGATTTGAAGAATCCCCGAGAAGATCCAGAATATGGTCAACATTGAAGGGGAGATTAATGGTTATCAAAGTACAAATATCCCAAATCAGTTCAGTAACGGTTTCAAGGGGACAATATTTACTAACATTGATGGGTTTGGATGATGGGGGAAACCCATGTCACAGGCTCTTTAAACCTGCTGGAACAGTATGTTAGCATTGTTTTTGTTAGCATGCTATGTAGCATTTCTCTTTATGGTGCATTCATTGATGACAAATTATTCTAAACAGCGCCTCACTTTAATGTCACAACCGGGCACTAATGATAATCCAGCATCTGTATCTAGTTTGTATACCTTCTGCTAGTGTCGTACATTTTAAGGTATAGTTTGATTCAGTTATATGTATCATAGAAGACACTGGTGTGATGTTTGTATACCATTGCGCTATACAATAGCAAACAAAATAATCATCATAGTCTCACTGGTTCCAATGTATCACAAAAATAGCATAACACCCCATTTCAAAACGGATAATTCAATATTACACAGAAGCTGCTTTTACTTTTTACACTCCTCCGAAAAATGAAAATGCTGCGTATGTTCTTCCTGAATGTGAACTGTGGCAGTCAGAAGATAAACACACTGAAAAGGGATTTTTGATGTGGGAAGTATCAGAAGCACTCTTAAGTCTGATGATAGCAGATGTCTACTCAACCATCTGTTTCAGATACTCTGCGACAGTCCGCCGTCCCCATATGAAAAGTACTTCTGAGTACCTCGCACTTACCTACTGAATACGTTCAAATAATCTGCCTCCTCTTGAATATCGTATTTGATTTGTTTTCTGATCCATGCAGTGAAGTAGATTGGCTATTGATTTAGTCTTGATGCAGTGACGGTGTCAATAAGGGCCAATACTAATATGGCTCAGGAAATAGACTGCCAGGATGGAGCTGCAGAGTTATTAATATCATTGCTATTGAGCTCTTCAGGTCCTCAGATGAGCTTGTTAGCATTTTGGTTGGTAATAACCCAAACAACTGCTGCTGCCTCGACACCTGAGGGGGGAGGGGGGGGGGGAGACACCAGGCCTGCTGCCAAATCCTTCCAACTCTATCAATCAGATTTCCAACATCAAAAAACTCATCCGTGTGCTGTTCATGGATATATGAAAACAGGATACTGGAGGGCGGGCCATGTTCATTCCCCAAAAAGTTGCCTGTCGCGGCTTCCTTCCTTGCTTTCTATCCAAGCCACTTAGACGCCTTAACAGACATTTCCTTCTATAAGATTTGTTTTACTCACGTTTGGATGACTTGATTGGCCTCCGGTGGTGTGTAAATACTGTGTGTTGCGTCTACTCCAAATCAAAACATTTACTTTTTACACATTCAACAAATAAAACAGGCCTTTACAATAGTCAAAACAAATCAAACAAAAGAGGCAAAACTAAAATAATAAACAACTTAGGTGGTATTTCTTTCTATGTATAGGCTTCTGTTTTCATTTCATTTTTTCATTTAATCGTTTATTTGACGAGGGACAGTGCACATTGATGAACATTTAAAACAAATAATGCTTTAAAAACGTAAACATGCCGGATTTTAGCTTTGAGCTAGTTTCCATCCGTAGTCCCTCACATACAACATTTAAGAACATGACATTTATATACATAGCAAAATAAATACATGATATGCAGAAAGAGCATGAGCAGCATATAAGCATTTACCACATGGCAGTACAATGTAGCAGCTACGAAATATAAAGTGCAGGAGAAGATAAAAGGGCTACATAAAGTGCAAGAGGAGATGCCCCTGTATTGAAGTGCATCTAGCGGTGATTGTTTGTTTGTTTGTTTGTTTATTTATTTAAAGGACAGTGCACATGAATCCACATTGCTGTAAATGAGCCAGTATTAGCGAGCAGGCTAATTTTCAACTGTTGTCCTTGGCAAGATGTTAAATGACCACAACAAGACTAGAGAAATAAAAACATAATTAAATAGAGTACAGCAGTACAACAATAAATAAATAGCAGTACAACAATAAATAGGAACAGCAGTACAACAATAGAGAGGAACAAACAAACATGCAAACAGATGAAATATCATCATACCTTGATACAGTTAAAAGTGTTCACATTTTTTATTGCTTAAAAGCCAGTTCTTATGATTGCGGTTAAATGTATGATAGGAGGTGTTATTCCTTATCTGTATTGGTATTGTGTTCCAAAGTGTTGATGCCCTCACAGAGAAACAGTGTTTACCAAAGGAACTGGACCTAAGAGGGACTACACAGTCCCCTCTTAGGGCAGACCTTGTGGTTCTGCTGTTTGAATTGTTCTGCTGTATAAAAGTGCAGAGTGGTGGGGGTGCCTTGCCATTTAGAATTTTAAAAATGAGACATGCATCAGTGTGTTTTAAAATATTTTCCCAGCTGAGCAGGTTATGTTGGTCCAGGATTTTGCAATGGTGGTATAGCTTAGGTTTTCTGTCCAAAACTTTGAGAGCTTGTTTGTGAAGTGATAGGATAGGCCTTAATGTTGTGCTATTCGCCTGGGTCCAGCTGGTCATACAGTATGTTAGGTGGGGAAGGATCATGGCAGTCATATAGAGTTTTGCTACAGGTGTTGTCAAACAGTTCCTTATATATCTAAAGTTTGCTAGATTGTATTTAGTTATTTGCATTACCTTTCTCACTTGTTTTTTGAAGGATAAAGTTGTGTCAAGGATAATGTCTAGATATTTAAAATGTGTAACTGTTTGAATGACCTCCCCATAGACCTTGGGTTCACAGTGTGATACAGTGTTGGTCTTGCTAAAAAACATACAGACTGTCTTCTTAACATTTAGATATAGCTGTGACTCAGTAAGCCATTGATTTACATGAACCATTGCATCATTTAGTTTTGCCGCAGCTTGGGCCTTGGTTTTTGCATGGACATAAATGACAGTGTCATCAGCATACATTTGCACCTCACATCCAGTGCACACTGATGGCAAGTCATTTATATAAAGGCTGAATAGAATTGGGCCCAGGATAGATCCCTGGGGTACACCCAGTTCATTCCTCAGGGGTGGTGATGTCTCGCCACTTACCCTTACACACTGAACTCTGTCTGACAGATAGGAGCTCATCCAGTCTATTGCACTGGGTGAGAAATTAAAATAAGACATTTTGTGAATGAGTACTTGATGATTGACTGTATCAAAAGCTTTCTTAAGATCTAAGAAGATTGCTCCAACAATGCCTCCTTTGTCCATTTTTGATTTAATATTTTCCACAAGGAAACAATTTGCGGTCTCAGTGGAATGATTGGCTCGGAAGCCGAATTGCATGGGGTGTAGTGTGAAAGGACTACTGTTAAGATGTCTAGTCAATTGCTCAGCTACACATTTCTCAGAGATCTTAGACATGACAGGTAAAATACTAATGGGCCTATAGTTGTTTGCATCAGTTGTGTCCCCGGATTTGTGCACAACAATGGCTAACTTCCAGTCTTTTGGGAATTTTCCCTCCCTAAAAGAGGTGTTAATTATTTTGGTAATTGTCCCTGTGAGAGTGGTAGCATGTTTCTTTAGAAACAGAGAATCCAGTCCAAAAGTGTCTTTTGATTTGGAATTGTTTAAAGAAGAAATTATAGAATTAACTTTGGATTCAGAAGTCTCTGTCAGGGAGAAGACTGGCTGTGTACAATCAATAGGTGATGAATGTATTTGACCAATTTGGGGACTGTTTATAGTCAGCCTCACAGAATTAATAAAATGGTTATTAAAAATAGCCGCTATTTCTGCTGGCCCCTTACATAAGGTTCCATTGTTACTGATCTCCAGCTGCTTTGTTATTTTATGCCCTTTCCCTGTTAGGTTCTGCAGACAGTCCCAGATTTGTTTATGATTTCCCTTAGATTCATGAATGAGATTAACAAAGAAGTTGGATTTAGCTGCCCTGATTTCCTTTGTAACTCTGTTTCGTAGGGACACAAATATATGCCTGTCAGTCACTACATTTGATTTAAGAGAGTGCTTTAGAGCATTATCTCTCTCCTTCATTGATTTCCTGATGTCACTATTAATCCAGGGTTTAATTGCACGTTTGTTTGTTTCTCAACCATTCTTTTAGTTGACCTTTAAAACTGTTCAAAGTGGGACAATCCCGTAACTCAGTTGGGAGGCTATTCCACAAAGAGCTGCCCTTAATTGATAGAACATTTTGACAGAAAGTGGTCCGTCTACGGTGGACCTCACAGTCTCCTCTGGCTTCTGACCTAATGCAGCGTCCAGTGTGTTTTTTGTGGATGAATTCCCCTAAGGGTGTCACGATCTGTCTGTGTTGTGTTTTTCTGTCTTTGGTTTCCTGTTTTATTTTGAAAAGTGTTCACCCCCTGTCTTGCCTGTTGCTTTCTGTCTGTTTTCCCTCCTACCTGATTACCCGATTGTGTTCACCTGGTGCCCCTGTGTTTTCTCCTCCCTCCTCACCTGTGTTTTGTTTGTGTGATTAGTCTTGTGTGTATTTTAGTTCTGGTTTTTCTGTCTGTCATTGTTAGTTCCTTGTTTGTCTGTGACTGCGTCACAGGGTAGTGTTCTGTTTTCAACATTTAACCTTGGAATAAAGGAATTATCTTTGAAATCTGCATTTGGGTCCTGCCTGCTTCACTCAACCCAAAGGGAGGGGGGGCCAGTCCATGTAAACATTTATAAATAAAACACATACTTTTAAAAGACTTAAAATGGTCAAAACTCAAGAAATTGTGTTTTTCAAGGATGGTACAGTGGTGGTATGAATAAGGCTTTCTGTCAAACACCTTGATAGCTCTCTTGTACAGCTGTTATATTGGTTTCAGGTGTTGTTCATTGGTCTGTAACTTTAACGGCGTCTTTCATACAGGTTGCCCATCTCTATCTCTTTAGAGGCTGGCACCATGGGAATTGTAGTCCTTTTATACGGTGTGACTTCACGATTAGATGGCCCTTTTATAAACAAAAATACTGGCTCTAACAGCGCCTAATGCTAAAAATGGTCTGTCTTTAGGTACAACAATACCTATATCATCCAGGGATCTTTAGAGCATGCACACTGGTGCCAACATTAAGCCCCGCCTCCAATTTGATGAATTACGACAGGGCAGAGTCCTGCACGGGTCTGATTTTCAAGACCCGCTCCCGCCCCGCACCCGCGACGTGCAATACCGAACCCGCCCCGCCCCGCCACCCACACACATTGCTAATTAATTCCGCAAACCGACCCGAACCCGCATATCCTATGAGCAGTGAAAACGTGCAATTATTAACACACGCAGTTGCATATTTGGCTCAGAAAGCGTGGGATCTTGGTTGTTTTCTCCATCTAGGATGACACCAAAAGCCTCCCAGACGTTGGATTTCGCTCTTGAGGAAGTGTTATTGACAATGCTGTATTCTCCGAGCTCCGCCTTCACCTCAGCCATTTTGAATGTGGCACGCTCAGCAGCAGATTGATGCGCTGCAGAGGTTATGATTATGCGCGGTCCCGCGGGGGAGAGGTCTGAGGATTTAAACATTAAACTAAATTATTATTATTTTAATATATTTATTATGCAACACCCGCGACCCGACCCGCATCATCTTTGTTTTACCCAGAACCGAACCCAGAAAAAAGCGTTTGAAAAAATACCACCCGTGAATCACTTTTTTTGGGGGGTACCCGACCCGATGCAGGACTCTGCGATAGGGCCTGGCTCAGTCAAATTAATGGAGAGGGAAAATGACTCGATTCGGCTTTTAGCTCTTTTTACAGCTTTAAGGAGCCAATGACCTTTGTCTTATAAAATGGTGGGGAGTGGGGATACTTTAGTAAAGAAGGTCAACTATTTGTTAGCAACAACATTAGTAGCCTGAAGAAATAGCTCTTGATGTCTCAAACCTGACTATAAGCGTTGCCGTTTGTCATGTTCAGAGAGAGAGAAGGTAAAACTGTTTTAAGAATTTGTCAAAGTTTCTAATCGGCAAATGCACGTTTCTTTGGTCATTTTGGAATCAGTAGACTAAGAAGGAATTATTTTTAGCTTACTTTACATTTTTAGTACCTATGTGAATGCTTGATTAGAAATGCGGTTCATTAAGAAGGTTCTTGATGTTTATTTGACCATAATGTTCGCTGTGTAAAACATGTTAGCGACCCTACGACCTATTTCTTTATTTGAAAATATAATTTATAATCTTACTCACCTCTATCATGTGATGATATTGTCTTATTGTTACACTGCAGTTTGGTTTTAAGCGTTATTCATTTGGAAATGCAGTTGTTAGTTTTCACCACAAGGTAAGTGAAAACTACGCCTCTTCTTCTGGCGTTCGTTTTAGTGACTCGTCGTTAACTGGAACTTGACTTCAGCACTTTGAATTGCCTTGTGTTGAAATGTGCTAAATAAAAAAACTTGCCTTGCCTTAAGTCTACCAAGCACTACGAGTGAAACAAGACAACCGGTGTCTACCTGTGTCTCTGGCTGCAACACGTACCCCGCTGCTGCAAAGCGAAGCAATGTTTGCTTTTCTATTTTCCATTCAAAGTTTATTAAAATATAATGTTTCACATGTACAAATTGCACCACTTGAGTCAACAGGAATACACATAGAAAAATGTTATCAAGATTGTACATGTTCCCTTGTTCAAATAACCCTTTTTCAAAGCGTTCCTCTTTTCTCTTCTTTGTGCACGTCAGAACATTTTAACAAATTTGACCTTTCAAAAGTGTCTGGGACAAAATTGTCCATTTCAAAAAGTGGTGGGGAAATGTTCCTAGAGCTGCTATGAAAAGGGCTATTTAAGTGTTCATACTGGGTAATTTATTTGCTTTAAAAAAAAAAAAAAGTTTCCCAATGTCAATCGATGGGAAAAAGTATTGTTGGCCCAATGGCATTATTGAAAATCCTCCTGCCTATTTGGTCTTAGCTTCCACCCACATGGCCACACCTGAACTAATTTAAAAGGTCTCCTATCCTAAATGCACTTGTAAATATATTTTATACATAAATATGTGTCCCTGGTGTCAGGGAACTCACAAAGTGTCAGAAAACAAAACCCTCTCTCGTAAATGTGCTTTACACCCACGGCCCTATCGGAAACATCGCAATGCGCAACGTGTTTTGGACATAATAATCTTTGTTTACATTGTCAAGCATAGCTAACACTCAGAGCTAACGCTGTACTGGAGAGAGCATGTGTACAAAATCAGGATATAAAAAAGGTACTCACCTTGTGGTAAACCCGCAAGAGAAAAAGCATTTGAGCTCCATACTGTTTCAGAAATAATCCTTGATGTGGTTTTGAACATGATATGGCGTTTCATCACGGCAGCATTTGGCTGAGAATCTCTCGCTAGAATTCTGAGCAGTTAAAAGTGGCCCCCCCTTTTTTTTTCTTTTTTTCTTTTCTTTCTTTTAAAGCTATGGACCCAGAATCAGCACTTCTCCAACAGGGCTGAAATAGAGGGGTATGAGGCATGGCTACAATGGGTGATCTGTTTGGTATTTTGAGCAAAACACTTCATAGACATGTTTTTTATATATTTGTATATATCTGAGACCTATGCTATATGCCTAAAAATAGTATAATGCAAGGCTCGACATTATAAATGGCCCGCTGGCCCGGAAGCACTATTTAGACACCCCGGGCCAGCATAACGTACTTTCCACTTGCCTGCTCGGGCCACTAAAAATATTGCTTTAAAAAAAAAAAAATTGTCCTGTGGTACTGGTATTTTGACAAGCAATTTTGTTAGATTGTTTCGTTTATTAATGCTGCAACATAGCGTTTCATGAGACGGTTGTCGTTGTTGGATGAAAAGCAAACAGCTAACAGCTTTGCTGCAGAGCGCAGAGCGCAGAGCACAGCGCGAGCAAGAGCGCAGCGCGAGCAAGAACGCGCTCGTTCACTACAGACTTTTTCGCCACCTAACCAATCGCCAAAATGTTTTAAATACCAGCGGTAACCGGCCAAAAAACAATCTTTAAATAAAAGAAAGTCACCGGAAGAGTTAAAAGAGTGACAGGGAGTATGAGAAGAAGAGGGAGAGAAAGTTTTTTTTAACAATGACCACAAAATAATTATTTTAATAAACCAAATATGAACAATTGAGGAAAATGAGGAAGCTCTGATGATTCAAATGTTGTAGTACAAGTAGTAATGTTGTTTGTAACAACTATTGCAACAAATGTGTTAATTTTCTTCATTATTAGTCGATCTTTTTGGACGAATGCTCTTGGGCCAGTGGTTACAATGGTGGGGCCAGTGATAATACAATTCGGGCAAGTGGAATTGTACCCTTAATGTCTACTCCTGTATAATAGGATACCTCTAAGGCCTGAATCAGCTCAGTCTCTTTCCTGTGTCTGAAGCAGCATGCCGATTCACATGTGCCCTCCTCACCAGTTGACTGTTTGATGCATTCTTTGAGTAAGTCGTTAATATGTTTTATACAGTAGTTATTGATGTTAGCTTTGTTTATGCTTACTATGTTAAAGTTATATTTGATTTGATTGTACCCTAAACTTTTGCTCTTCCTGATTGCTGTTTATATTCTAGCCTTAAAATCATCTTTAACTTTGAGTCAGCAAACTCTTGTGAAGGAAATAATTGGTTAAACGGCTCTCATCTCTGGTCCTCATACTCTGACTGGTATGACAAGGCAGAACCACTTTAGGCAAATCTCAAACCCAGCTAAAAACATTCAAGTTTTCTCAGGCACCATGTCACTGACACCGAGCTTGTAGTTTCACGATTTGGGCACTACGAAAATGTGCCAGCCCACTTTCTGGGGGCTTGGTGCTGTTCTGTACAAACCATCTTTCTGTATAAATAAATCAGTGAAATAAGAAAGATTTAAGAAGCAGACTGTCTTTTAAAAGGTGTAATGTAATCCGTAAGGGAGTAAACAAAACTGTGTTGGGATACATTTGGGGGAGTGCTCGCCTCATAAGCTGTTTGACAGCGATGACACAGAGCTGTCCTCCGCTGAGTTATGGCTGGATAAGAGCCGCTCTGTGGGTTGCAACACGATTCCCAGGCTCCGGTCCTCCTCCCTACAGGATGTAGAGGTTAACAACGAGTTCATAACGCGACCTTTTGAACGGCTTAGTCAGCACACACTCCCCCACACTGACCTCCGCTTCCCCCCCTGCTTCCTTCCCTCCTATCTTGCACTCAGACGGGAGGTTTTCAGGGGCCATCTCTGATCCAAGATGAAACAATGTTGCCACATCCTCCACCATCACTTCCTCTTTGTACTCTTCTTTCAACTTTCCCCAGCTTTTGACCACCCTGTCCTCTAGTCCGTTTGGCAAATCCTTAATCCTAACACGAGAGAGGAGAGTGGAGCAGGAGTAAAGAATTCACTTGACTTTTTCCAGCTCGCTTCTTCAAAGCAACAGCGCTGATTTCCACCTTTCCCTCTCCATTTCTCTTTCCCTGTCATCCTTGGTTCTGTAAAACTTGTATCCATGTGACCTGCGGCCAAGTATAGAAGGCCTGCCAAGTCCAGCTGTGCAAGCAGAGCTTCCCGTGGAGTACATTAAAGACATGCAGAGGTCAGCTTTCTTGAACTCTGACCTTGGTGAACCACAATATCTGTTTCTCGTTACTTTGAACTTGCAATATGTATGAGAGGATCATCATTTCTTTTTTTGTTGAGAGATGATGAGTTTTGAACCTGCTGTTTGCTTTGTCTACGGACCACATGGTATAAAAGTATATAACTTTGGTTTCTTCAGACTACTGAACAATATCAATTATGACAGCAGTAATAAACTCCCATCAGGTTGATATCATCGTGCTATGTTCTTTCATGTTCTCTTGATATTAAAACAATACCAGCATCATCTCATTTTTTGAAAGTAACTCATCACATCTGGCCCCAAGCTGGCCCTGTGAGAGCCGTTACAGGTTATCGCCCCCTGGAAACCACCCTCTACATGTGAGCGTACAATGGCCACACTATAAAGATCTCTATATTTTCAAGTCCATAGAGGAAAGAGACAGCATTGTTCCAGCCCTCACCCTTGGGGAGGCAGAGGGATCTTTTACACGGTTGTGGTTTTACTGTAAAACATCTCTCTTTCAGAGCTGACTGCATGTCAGACAGCAGGGAAAGCTTGTCTGGGATTTATTGGCAGTTGTGGATCCGCAGATGATGGACGAATGCCCCTCTGGACCTCGGGTCTTGTTAAAGGCAAAGGGCGCAATACCCCTTAAAATGGTGTTTATTTCTTTTGCATGTCATTCCTTATCTCCATTCACTTCAACTTTCTCCTTTTCTGCAGTGGCGTCTATGCTCGCCATTTGCTCTCGACCTCTTTTTTAAAGTGCTTTCCTTACGTTTTTTCTGAATCAGTAGGGTATTCACTGTCAATGGAGGATTTGCCCTTGAAATTGGCTTTACCTGTACGGATACCTTTAGCTATAGGGTGTATTTCTGTGAAAATGGCCTTTTGCTTGAATGGAAATTGCTCTCTTTGTCATATCGTGCTTTAAGCATTTACCCAACAGACAAGAAAGCATGTTATAAGGAAAATACTAATATAGAAAATATCACGTTAGTGCCACAGTAGCCATGTTCCCAAAGAAAAACATTTGAATGCGAATTTATAGTATTGCATTAAAAAAAGATGTATGGAAAAAAGCAAAAAACCTATGGAGCAAACGTATTTAATTGCACAAAAGTTGTTCTTTTTGCCTTAGGTGATCTTTGCCTCTGTCAAAAACAGTCGATGCGCTAAATGGGATACGCAAGCGTCTTTGCTGAAAAGTTTGGATGAAGTGAACATTTAACTCACATGACTGATCAGCGACTTCCTGGATATTCCTGTGCATTATAATCACTGCATTCATTTTCTTTGTCGCCTGACAGTATGAAACATGGATAATGTAAGCGGACATTATAGAACTATTAAAACTTTTTTCTTAAAAACTAATTAAAACAACTCTGAAGGAAGACAGTAGAATAAAAAGAATAGGAAAGAAAGTGGGCCAGAAGTCAAAATTCTTAATGTTGTTAAAATATGTTCACATTCAAATATTATAGACGCATTGAAATGCTGTTTCAGGATGAGAAACATGTTACGCTTTACTTTGTGCTTCCCGATATAGCAGCATCAAAAGTACCTAAATATGTGGTGTTCACATAATTAAAATATATCCCTTAAAAAATTCACTGTAAGCAACAAACTTGAATAAGTGACCTGGAGTTTGTTGACGTACCAGTTTTCGTCTCGAAGCATAAAAAGCTTAACGGCACTGTTTTGCTGTTTCAGGCCTTGCTGTCTCTTTTAAATAATTGTTGACTGATGCTAATAATAACTTCATTTTGGAACATTATCTGTTGTTTTTTTTATATATTCTTTTTTGACTTCAACTTTGAACATCCAAACGGTATTTCAGTGAATGTAACAGGGCTTGCAAGAAGAAATGTTCTCTCCCTCAAGAAATACTCCCGGGAAAATGACACAAATCTTTAGAAGTCTCAGTGGGGCCACTCGCAGCGCTCATGCTTGGGACTAATCACCCAGCAGGGGAGACATTTCTGCTAAGTAAAATCAAGGGTAACACACTTTGAAGATGATCATGACTGAGAGTAAAACACAACGAGGCAGAAGTCATGAAGTACAGTTTTGACATATTCACAAATGAACTTAGTTTCATAAGGTTTCCGAGCTATAAGATGAAGAAGTTACCAGAAACTGAAAAGGAGACCTCAGAAAAGTACCAGATAAGACTATAGATCTGTGAGCAAAAATGTATCCCATACATTTTTCAGTATTTTCGCCAAGACTGTATCACATGTATTCATGTTCCACACAATTTTCTTCTGAAATCAATACAGGTATGAAGATCAAGACATACTGTACACAGAGTACTGTTATATGTATTGTGTATTCGTTGCATTGCACAAAATGTCCTTGGGGAAACATGGAATACTGTTTTTATATGTCAGTGTTAGTGGTCCAGTTGGCCCATGTTGCTACAGATAAGCAAGTTATATCGATAATATCATGATAATCAGTTCTACGTTGATCAATTAAAATTGGGGAATAAATTAAGCGTAGCATTGTTTTAAATGATAGTAAAAGCTGCCTTAACCTCTTAAGCCCTGAGCCTGTTTTTCAGGTCTCAGGCTCGAAAATGACATTCACAGAACAAATGACCATATCTTCCCTTCTAAAAGGGTTAAATTAATAATCTTTGTTCTCAAAGTAATGATAAACCTGAGTTGGATGGAGAAAAGTCAGAATCAATATAGATGTGTTTTATTTTAAAGAAAATTCAGATTGAACATAGTAAAAAAAACTGTAAATTATAGTGTCCGTCCAAAAATTATTTTTTACTTATAGTGAAAACTACCCTTGGATGATGGGTTAGTAGACTAAAAGCTTTAGGAATCCAAAGTACAACATATAAGTACCCTGTATCAAGATTGATGCAAAACAAGTGAAATTTGACCTTTTTAGAGTGATTGAGCACAAAAAAAACACTTCTGGGGTCATTTGGGTGGATTTTCCATATCTCTGGCCCCCCTTGCTCAATTTTGATGAATGAAATCTCTTTATAACCGCTAGAGCCAATGGAATCGAGGGGAAGTTCTACACACACCAACACATTAACAAATAAGGAGTGAGAGTGACTCGTGGCCAAAACCGGAAGCTGCATACACTCTGTTGGCTACCATTAGCAGCTAACTTTTTTGCTCCGATTTATACATAAAAATGGATATATGGATTATAAATAGGGTTGCAAAGGGGCGGAAAGTTTCCGGAAAGTTTCCATGGGAAGTTAAACTGGGGAATTTTGGAAATATTCGATGCAAAATTAAACAAAAAACATGACATTTCAACAGATTTTTTTTAATTTTTTTTAAGTAGAACAAAACAAGTTTTAATTATTTTATTAAACAATTATTTGTTTAATTGAAGAACGAAAACAGGAATGTTGAGTTAAATATTACTCATCCCACTCATTAAAAAATGAACAAAAATGCATCCCCCATCCAAAAATCCCCAAAAAGTCCCATTAAACATGCAAATCTTCCTTCAAGCAATCCTCTGCATTTTTGCTAAACCCTTTCAGTCAACGGGCTCTTCCTGGGCCTCATCAACATCCAACTCTGAGTCTTCCTCTTCAGTGTCACTTTCCAGCCTTGTTGAGGATGGCTCTGTGTCAGGCTCAAAGAGCCATAGGTTTGCCCGAATGCCAACCAGTTTTTCCACTCTCACATTTGTGAGCCTGTTGCGAACCTTTGTGTGGTCTCAATAGCCATGCAGTAAGCAGTGTGCTATGGCATGGATATTCAAGTGTACTTGAATGGCATCTGTTTGTTTTAGTCAAGATGATACTTTCCCCAACTATATTTAAGTTCCCTATGAAGAGCCAACCTTCAATTTAGAAAATTCCCAGTTTATTCCCGTTAATTCCCGTTAATTTCCATCTTTGAAAATTCCCGGAATTTTGCAACCCTAGTTAACCCACCAAATTATAAATAGAAAACCAGAGGAAAACAGATGTGATACCGGCACTTGTTTTCAATTAAACAAAAGCAAACTAAACACAAGCCCTTGCACTAGTTAAATCAGTCCCTTTGTCTAGCAGGTCAGACTGCAGACCCCCCCCCATTCACAACATCTCCAGCTGCAAAGGAAATGGACAAACATCAAACATCAGAATCATAAACACTCGAGTAGTCGAACAAAATCAAGTCAATGCAGGTTGTGCGTGAAACAAAGAGACAAACTAAATGTCGACCGCTTTTACTTTCAGGAAATACTATATCATATTTCATTTATAGTTTTCTTCTTTCTTAAACTAAACTCGGGGCTGCCAACAAGGAAAAACACAGATTTACAGACATTAAGTTATAGTTAAGATGAATGAATACCAGGACTCATCGCTGTAGATCTGAAAAAATATTTATTTTGCCAACATTAATTCAACACAAAAGAGAAAACACTTGAAAACTGCTGCGTTTCAAAAACATATAAAGCAGCTTTTTGTATATCTTTTTCAACAAAATATGTAATACTTTCTAAAGAATTATGTGGCGGTTTATCAGAACAGACACTGGGCCAGCACACAGACGCTGAAACTGTAACCAGGACTTTTTCTTTCAAATGAAACAAGGAAATAAACCACAGGGCCAAAGGATGAAGATCCCTGGTTAATGCAACAAATCAAAATGGCCAAAGAGCACATGGAGAACAGAGGGGGTGTTTCTCAATCGCGAGTAAAGCTGCTTCAGAGCCACTATTTCAAGCATACTACGTCATCGAGTGCCGCCGAAGTACTGTTCCAATCTCCAATATACTGGGAAATCTACCGAGCCCGGCGTACTCCGTTTGGAGAAATATCGAGCCTGCACATGAGTAGACTTCGCGGTCTTAAAATCCCCACAATGCTTTGCGCACGGACCAATTTCCCCAAATCTGTGGCGGAAGATGTAAGGCGGGGCCTCTCATATGACGCACACTTGCTAGCGTGTTCCACACTTCGTTTTCCGAATGCCAGGAAGTATTCTTGACTCGCTTCTGAAGCAAGATGCTCGGCAGACATGTGCTACCAAGCAAGCGTACTCGCGATTGAGAAACACCCAGGGTGTTTCTCAATCGCGAGTAAAGCTGCTTCAGAGCCACTATTTCAAGCATACTACGTCATTGAGTGCCGCTGAAGTACTGTTCCAATCTCCAGCATACTTGGAAATCTACCGAGCCCGGCGTACTCCGTTTGGAGAAATACCGAGGCTGCACATGAGTAGACTCCGCGGTCTTAAAATCCCCACAATGCTTTGCGCACGGACCAATTTCCCCAAATCACTTGCTAGCGTGTTCCACACTTCGTTTTCTGAATGCCAGGAAGTATTCTTGACTCGCTTCTGAAGCAAGATGCTCGGCAGACATGTGCTACCAAGCAAGCGTACTCGCGATTGAGAAACACCCTAAGACTGAACTTGTCTTTTAAAGCAGTGATTCTCAAATGGGGGTACGCGGACCCCTAGGGGTACGTTGGGGTACTGCAGGGGGTACGTGAGATTTAAAAAAGAAAAAGAAAAAAAAGGTTAATTAAACAAATACCATGCATGATTACAAAAATAATCTTAGTACAATAAGTTAAATAGAAAACACAATCTTAAATAAAATATTCCTAGAACCATCAAGGGGGTCCTCATATAAACATGTCAAATGTGTGTATTGTATTTTATAGTTTTTCACAATATATCATTTTGTTCATTAGTTTGTTAACCGAGAGACCCCGGTACCGGGGCATTGCCGCAACATCTTGCAGGAAACAGTGTCTGAGGGCATGTTCATTTAATAAACTATAAATGTTTTATATCCATGTAATGGGAAGAAACTCATCTAACTGATCTTTTTTTTTTTTTTTTTCAAAATAAAACCCACAATGCTAACACTGAGCCTCTGAATTAGCAACGAGCGAAAAATGCTAACACCTTACTGCACCGAAAATCACTCACAAAACCTTATTATTTATCTCTTCTCTACATCCATGACATCGTTTCACATCGTGAGATGACACAGAATTGATGGACACCCACATTATCACTGAATTATACGAAATGGCGACGTTATCAAAACAGGTGACGCTAGGTAGCTAAAAATGCTAACATTTTTACCTTGGCTCTGTAGTCTCTCCAAAGTGGTCTTCAATGGCATTAAAACGATAAAAACGCTGCTGAAGTTAATCCATAGGTTAATCCAATGCATAAGCATTAAAACTGCTTTTCCGTTTCCAGATGTCAAAGCTAGAGATAGGTTCACTCTGATAAAAAATTACATGCGCGAAGCCCCCACCATTTCTCTTCACAATGAGTGTGTGTGGGGGACTCCCCCTTCGATTCTATTGGCTCTAACGGTCAGAAAGAGGTGTCAACCATCAAAATCGAGCAAGGGAAGCCAGAGATATGGAAAATCCACCCAAATGAGGTTTCTTTTTGCTAAATCTCTCTAAAAAGGTCAAATGTCACTTGTTTTGCATCAATCTTGATACAGGGTACTTATTACATGTTGTACTTTGGATTCCTAAAGCTTTTAGTCTACTAACCCATCATCCAAGGGTAGTTTTCACTATAAGTACAAAATAATTTTTGGACGGACACTATAATCTACAGTTTTTTACTATGTAAAATCTGAATTTTCTTTAAAATAAAAAACATCTATATTGATTCTGACTTTTCTACATCCAACTCACAGGTTTATCATTACTTTGAGAAAAAAGATTATTAATTTAACCCTTTTAGAAGGGAAGATATGGTCATTTGTTCTGGGAATGTCATTTTCGAGCCTGAGACCTGAAAAACAGGCTCAGGGCTTAACATATATTACTTCAGTTGAAAAACTCCTTGGAAAAATCTGTTTTATAAAAACGTTATTTTCTTTCATGCATAAAATGAAAATATCCTTTGTTTGTTGTAATTCATGCACGAAGGAGTTAATAAATCACACACTGAGGGAACATCACTATATTGTAATTATTTATATAGGCTTTTTCGATCAAAAATGTTCGGGGTCGGTCAGGGGGTACTTGGCTGAGAAAATGTTTCAAAGGGGGTACATTACTGAAAAAAGTTTGAGAAGCACTGTTTTAAAACATATATTAAATAAAAGTATCTGATAAAAGTAAATAAAGTGGTTACTCCTCTGGCTTTGTGAGACGAGGGTCAGCAGGACTGTCATTTATGATCAGAGAGAGATGAGTGATCATCGACAGCTGGGCCTCTGAAACAACAGACGGAGGTTATTCATCACATGCAACATCACAGAGGACACAGAACTCAAAATGGCTGATCATTTTAATTAAAGGTATTTGACCATCAATGGTGAACATAAGGATGGGCTTTAGATTTATAGGGACGTTTTAACCCTTTTATTTTTGAAATGCATCCTTAGAGGGCACATACTGCATGTCAACACATTTCAACAAAGAGAATACTATATATTAATATTTGTTGCCACTTCTACTTTTTCCAACACAGGTCCTGATTCATCAACACCAAATATATTTGATAAAATATATTTGAACCTTTTAAATGCTAGTTTATTTTGATAAATAAAGCTCTAGTGGATTTAGAAATAATAAATTAAAATATTCCAAATTGTTACCTTCCACCTTAAAACCGCTATAAAAAAAATATATATATCAGGGATGCAAACACACGTATGGTGAAAAAAGAGAGAACTATTCGAATAAATAATTTTTTCAAAGGCACAGATACATTATTAACCGCGGCCGCGCACACGGCCTAAAGTTTAGCTGTTCTACTGATCAAATTTGCTCTTTAACTCAAATTTAACAGCAAAAACTCCACAGATTCAATTAAAGAAACACGATACAGTTGGCAGTCAACAAAAAGTTTCAAGACAAGGATTTTCTCCCAAGAGTATGATATTTATTTATCAATATCAGACACATACAAACGATACTTTAACCAGTAACAACAACAATTTATTATGAGTTCATCTACACCAAGAATGCTATTTAAAATGGTATCCAGCCTATAAAAACTGACTAAATGAGCGCACAGTTACTGTTTGGAGGGGGAAGCAAGCAGGTCAAATCTAAATATTACTCACCGCCACTCACACGTGCCCTGTACACAGCAACTGAAAAGAAAGTGATAAATTAAGAAAGGTGCAAAATTAAAATGGACCTATCATGCTATATTTAAATGATATATTGTAGGGCCATACCTATATAAGGTATATTTATACGTTTCTGTTTTCAAAATACCAAACAGATCATGCATTTTAGCCATGCCTCATTTCGCTCTATTTGCTGTTCACCAGCACTGTTTTTGCACGGGGCTGATTCTGTGAGCTGCAGCTGACCACGCCCCCCTGCAGGAAAGGGGAGCCGTGCTCTGATGAAGTCAGAAGAGGGGGAGAAAAATAGATCTCCGTCCTCCGTGTTTTATTATATTATTATATGCCTATATATTATTAATTGTTATTCATTTGTTTTAAAGCTCAATAAATAACAAAGAAGACCTTTGACCGGCACTTTTCTAATTTTGTCCGGAAGATTTAAACTTTAACGGACATCTTGAACGGCGAAAGAAAACCTAACTGAAACTCTGCCGCACAGTCCCCTCGTTCCTTGGAAGAGGCGGAGAGGTGGGTGTTTGTCATCTGCTGGTGGACTAACCGGAGAGAATTACAGTGCTTGCCTCGACGGGGAGGGATTGCATTGAATTAAAGCAGCAGGAGGAGCAAACGCTTGCCTCGGGGAGGGAGAAAAAAAGCCACAGCGGAGAATAAACAGAAGGGTAACCATGGTAACCATGCGCGGGAAGTCTTCTTCGCTGCTTTTGTGGCAGACTACAGCGCCACTTACAGGCCTGGCATATGTACTACAGCGTCTCCAGCGCTTTCGAGCGGCAATGGCCGGCCGTGGCCCAACCCCACATTCTCCTGATAGGTGGAGAGTTGGCCCAATAGCCGTAGCGCCACTTTACTAACGTCCGTAAAGTGTTCAAATCTGGATCAGTTTTTATCAGCAGCCCCTTTTTTAGAGATTTGGGTATGGAGGAAAATAGAGAGGGTTGTGTTTTCTGACACTTGGTGAGTTCCCTGGAACACCGGGGACACATATTCATGTATAAAAGACGTACAAAAGTGCATTTTGCATGATAGGGTAACTAAACACACACACACTTAAGGGGCAATGAAGTGCACGTGAGGGCCTAACACCGCTGAATCCCAACTCCCAAGGCTGCCGCTCACGTAAGGGGTGCTGGATCCCTCAACAAAAGACACAAAGCACAACAGTATATAAATTCATTGGATAAGATTCATTGAGATAATAAAAACACTAATACTATTGGGAGATTAGGAATTGGAGCAACAATGTAAACAAAAGCATCAAAACGAACTACCATAACAAACCAAAATAAGGGAAACGGAACAGTAAAACAAAACAGCAGTGGCGGACAATCTATAAAAGAACAAAGCACATGTTACAGAAATGCTGCCATAAGCATAGTCTTTGTAAAAACCATGATCGCTCATACCTTATGTCCCTCGGACGGCGCAGCCCCTCACACACACACACAATACCGCTGGTCTTGTCACCGTCACGGGCAAAGCTACAGTCTGCTGGAGTAATGTGTAAAAGTCAAACACCCAGAGCCTAACATGCCACTAACTCGATAATTGTGGAGACTTACCGGAAACGTCTCGGTCGAACGGGAAAGAACTATCAGGTATCAGCTGTTTAAATATTGTTTACCAAGTGAAGGGAATGCGGAAGCGGGCGGTACCTCTGTAGCGCAATACTACGGTGGCCGAAAAGTGGTTTACCTCTATGGTCGGCTACATTCGGATCAACCGATTCAGCCGCGTTTTTTCTCGTTTTAATGCCATTGAACACGTCTTTTGATCAGATTGACAGCTACGGTGAGACGATCTCCCGTAAAAGCTCCGTAAAGGTACATGTTGTGATGTCTGTGTTTGCTTCCCCTGTTGCAAGTTCGGATCGCTCAGTGATGATACTATACCTATATAATCTGTGGAGTCTCAGCTTTAATCGGATATATTGTATGTGCAGCTACGATAAGTAATAAGGGTATCTTTATCTTGAGTTCTGTGCTAAAGTGCGTTAGCATTTTTTCGCTTAGTGCTAATTCAGAGGCTTGGTATTACCCTTGTGTTTTGTTTTGGTAAAAATGGTTCAGTTAGCTGAGATTCTTCCCGTTAATCTGGTGCTACACATTAATAGTTTCATAAATGTTAAGAAGCCCTGAGACACAGTCTCGAAAAAAAACGGTGGGGGGGGGTCCACTGGGGGGACCGTCGTCCTTAAGAGGTTTAATAAAAATGTTCAAGTTCATTTGTCGAACTAAAACAACACTGAAACAACCGTATTCAGTATTCTTTAGAAAAAAGTCGCCAAGGCGTTAGCAAGAGGTAACAAGTTATTTTTTGTGAGTAACTTTAAGACAGCTCACATTTTTTCTTTAGATGTTGTTATTAGTTTACATTAGTGAACCTTATGATGTTACAGGCAGTATTGTTTCTCCACATTTGTGTGAAAACACAGATGTTAGCATGCTAAAACATTAGCACCGTAGACTATAGGGTAAGGGTGTAGCCAACCCAGTCTCACATCTAAACATGTTAACGCAGCGTCCACACGGCGGCGTGCGTTGAAGCTTGCCGGCGGGCGTGTCTGAAACTCGACCAACAACCAATCACATGAATCTCCCGCCCCAGACACACAAGCACGCGGTTTGATTGGCTAGAGCTTGTACTGGCATATGATTTGATTGGCTGACGCTTCCGTCGAAGCTTCAAAAGTTGAACATTGCTCAACTTTTGAAGCGAGCAACGCAAGCAAAGCCATATGAATGGGTAGAAGCGTTGAAGCTTCAACGCACGCCGCCGTGTGGACGGGCCGTAATAACTACGTTGCTCCACAACTTGGGACGTAGTATTTCTACAAAAACGCCTCTGAAATTGTAGGATCCCTACATTTTTTGTCACCATTCATTTCCAATGGCTGGCTGTCAACTTTCTCTCCGCAGAAAAAACAAACGTGGCCGACGTTCGTTTTATTGTCGGTGAAAAATGCCTATTTTAAGGTTAGTTTGGCCATTAAAATGCGTTTTGATGTCATTTTATGCAAGAAATATGAGTTATTATTTCAGATTATTTGTGCAGTAGATGTGCATGATCTTTAGTTTGCTAGTTATTACGAAGATTACTTCAGGAAATTGTGTACATACAACGTTTTCATTGTTACCAAGGTGGTTGCTAGGGACGCTGCTATCTGTTAAACATTGTGTATGCTCTCAAATTCTAATATTAAAACGTCTTTGCCCTCATTTATTTCTATTGCTGTTAGCGCACAACTCGAATGTAGCAGTTTCACAAAAATGCCTCAGGAAATTGTGTACATTCAACGTCTTTTAAGTGTTGATAATGCTAACAAGCATGTTGTTTAAACATTCTCTTTGATGTTATATTATTTCTGTTATGTTGTGTAACTGTTTAGCGCAATAACGCCTCTGATATTGTGATATTGTGACTCTGACATATGCATACCACATTTTTAGAGGCTTATTCGTAAAACTGCTACGTTCGAGCTGTGTGCTAACAGCACTCGATAGCAGCGTCCATGGCAACCACCTTAGCAACCATGAAAACGTTGAATGTGTACAATTTCCTGAAGTAATCTTCGCAATAACTAGCTAACTAAAGATCATGCACATCTACTGCACAAATAATCTGAAATAATAACTCATATTTCTCGCATAAAATGACATCAAAACGCATTTTAATGGCCAAACTAACCTTAAAATAGGCATTTTCCACTGAGAATAAAACGTCGGCCATGTTTTTTTTTTCTGCGGAGAGAAAGTTGAAGATCACGTGACATAGACGCCAGCCATTGGAAATGAATGGTGAAAAAAAAACTACAATTTCAGAGGCGTTTTTGTAGAAATACTACGTCCCAAGTTGTGGACCAACGTAGTTATTACACGTCTAGATGTGAGACTGGGTTGGTGTAGCTGTCTTTAAAATTGTACACTGTAAGAAAGTGAATGGAACTTTGACTGTGAGTGGGAAAATGGTGCTTTGGTTCTCTAAACATCATATATTTGTTTCTAACATTTGAAGCAGTAGAGTATCTTGAGAAGATGTCAGTGCAAAGGAACTTTAAAGAAGCCGCTGCTTTTTGATCTTGAACAGATGACACTACATAATTTTAACTGCTGTATTAGATAGCCTAAACATTTTCTAGGCCTGCTTTGATGGATTGTAGCTGTCAACATTTTACTGCAGTTTCGCCTCTACATCTGACTGTTATCACTATGAATACAAAACATAGCATTAATCATAGAAAGCAAGGGACATATGCAACCAACAAGGTGTTTGGTGCACAGATTCTTTAATATATATTATACTAACCCTAACCTTGGAAACAATCAAAGTTGACCTCACCCCAAGGTCGATTTAAATCCAACAAATTCAAAATGTTTCATATTTAATCAACTGTACCCTAGTATTTACATTACAACTGTGTCATTTTTGTATTCAAATATATGGGTTATATTTACAGTCTAACTTTAATTCAGAGAATTATAAACAAATTCAGTAAATGCCTTTTGCGGGTAAGGATCATCAAGGTGTCAGACCTATTTTGCAAATCAGTAGAACCTGCTGAATGTGTTTATTAAGGAAGTTTACATTCTGTCTTTTAGTTAATTTGATAATGTGACTAAAAAGTGCTTTCCCATAACGGTGTCACATGAATTCAATGCAACAAAGCCAATGATATACAGCATAGTTTATGTTGTACTATTTCTTTGACCCGGACCACCTTTGACTGGAAGAAGATTGTTGTTATTGCCTCAGTAGCAATAATGTGCTGGCCTCCTTTTAAGGGGATTACACTTGCAGTCCCATCTATAACCCTGATGTCCATGGATTGAAACCATCCCCCGCGAAGAGCGTTTCTTCCCAAGCGTCACGGTTCTTTCATGTCCACCTCTCCCTTCATTCTACAGTAATCCCATGAGTTATCATCCCCTCTCAGAGGTGAGCTCTCTCACCTTCCTGCTGCAGCGGGCAGCATGTTCCCTTATCCATCCTCTGGCTGGAGCAAGACAGGACTCACTGTGACTCAGTTACATGGCAGACGAGAGAAAACACAGGACCTACAGGGAAGGTAGAAAGTTAGTTTAATACCTTACTCGTAGCATAATCAACAATCCAGTTATCTGTAATGTTAGGAATGATTTACCGTCATAATCTGAGTATAAGACAAACCTGATTATGAGATGACCACAGTTTTCCAAAACCAGTTTTTGAAATATATACCATTAAAGTAAAATAATCAAGATAGTGTTGCTAGAGAAGTTTCCCATCTGTGTAAAACTGGAATGTGAAGTACCACCATAAGCATAGTGTACATCCCGCATTATAATAGCTTGTCAAAGTATGTTTTCAAGTGTAACACTCAACATGAACTCTTCTCACACTCTCCTGTCAAATTTAAAGTGGCCGGAATGATTTTCTCTGGAAGTTAGCATTTTTCCTAATTTGTATGACAGCGCAAATTCTTGGCTGCTAGACAACAGTTTACTTTTGCAATAAAACCATCAGGGGATGCTTTTGGCTTAATTTGATCTGTCAGAAACATATTTCCTTCTTTGCAGCATAACCTCACAAGCCGTCAGAAATTAAGCTTCCTAAACATTTGTCGGGGCTGATTTACTTTAAAAAACACTCCCTAAACAGACTTTAGGAAACCCACTAGCAACATTGAGGAAACTCTCACAAGTGAGCTGACTTTGCAGTAGTGGCCACACTTGGTATTGCACCATAACGCATGAAGGCCCAAAAACACTTTTTAAGTACCCCTAAAGAGCTGTAAAAAAATCAATAAATGTTTCTGTGATTATAAAAGTACAAAAAAACAGAACTCACTAATCACATACATACAAATACGTATTTAAAAGTCTCAAATTGTAAAGTTTAATGGCATGAATGAGGTCTGCGTAGTATTTTGTCCTAGATACTCGTCCAAAAGAGTCAGACCTTATTCTCTGCTCAGGTAGACATAACATAATTTTTACATAGCAAAAAATAGTTTTCTGCTAAATGTATGTTTAATATAAAAAGGACCCTTAAGGTGTGTTTTGCCTTAATTCAAAGTTAATTTACAAGTAAGCGTGATTTTAAATGGAGGCAAATTTTCCTGGAAGGCCCAAATTGAGAAAAAGACATGGATGCCAGAACTGAACATTTCCCCTAAATTACAAATTGCGGAGACAAGCTATCCAAAATTGCAAACTGGACAGATCAAAAATTGGCTGGTTAGGGCAAATAAAAAATGTACAAAAGCAATCTAGTATTTAAAAAACTGCAAGGCGAAGATTTGCTCTGTTTTATTCTTGGCGCAGCCTTAACCTTTTTTTGGACTCAGCACCTGGACCAGAAAGACTTTCATGTGTGTTTTCCAAACCTAACCCCTGTTTTTAGAAATTGAACACTCAACTGTTTCCTGAAAGCAAGTCAGTTCCTTCAGAATCTGTTTCCATGGTACCACTCAGTCTTGTGTTCGTTGTTTGCCAGGATCTGATTGAGCCAGTTCTGACCCTGAGAATAATTAAAAGTATAGAGGAAAATGATTGAAGTATTGTAAGCATGTAAGGTTACTGCTATTGTGTGCTTGTAACAAGACAATGGAACTTCTGCCTTGTGCACATTTTTCACCAATTCAATGCCATGCTGTAAAGGATGTACATTTCACCTCTCTCTCAGTACATTTCACAGCTTGACCTTGCAAATTCAGATAGATGTTCCGCGGTCGTTCTCTATTAAACTTGGAAAAGAAGCAGCATGTGGTGTGGTCTGGCTGAAGGGAAACTGGAGTTCAGACAGTTTTGTTAATTATCTTCCTTTTCCTCAGAGTGGAGACTTCAGTGCCCTGCCCTCGCTCCGGGAAGCTGTGAAGCTGGCCGGAGACTTTCTCTATTAATAGGCTACCTTTAATCCTAGTCCAAGACGGAGAACTCTATACGGTACATGACCACTGGGCGAGTGCCAGCCCTGACTTCATGATACGCCGCAATAATCCCATTTTATTAGGTATACTTTCCAAATTACGCAAACGGCTCCCTCCTGCAGATGGTGAATCACATGTGGTGACTTTGTGTACAAGTTCTCAAGGTTCAGCTCATAAACAAAAGGTAACAAAACCTGTGATCAAAGTGAGCCTATTATGATCACTGGTCTTAGCTCATTTAGCGGCAGACCACGTTGCATCAGTGCTATTGATAAAATGGCCCCTTGATGAGAGATGTCAGAAAGGAATAGAATAGATGAATAGGGGTACTCATAAATAACTGGTAATCAAAATAACATTTCCTCACATTCAACTGCTATCATCAACGCCTCCTCCTCTCAGCTGACACATGGAGAATCATCATGACTCAAATGTTCTGTGGATTTGCTATCTTAAGTTCAGATCTTATTACCTTCTTTTTTTGTGCTGAATATTTAATGTCAAGTCACAGAGTTTCATTTCCCAATGTCTAAACCCACACAAACTGTCATAACAGACGCTGAGCCGGGAAAATACCGTGAGTCAAATACACAGCAGAGAGACAGCGTTTCCAAACAGTGGAGTTCAACAGTTTCACTTCTGTAAAAAATGTTTATACGTCATGTTCAGAAAACTATTAGGCATGTTTACTTTTTAAGTTTACGAGGAATTGCAAGCCTTAGTCTGTGTATTTGTGTATTAATACTTAGAGAGAGAGTGATACTCGATGTACGTTAGAATGTTTTAAAAATCGATCAGAAATCTGAGCTTCAAGTGTTTCCATTAGTTGAATGCAATAAAATAGTTCTTGTTCAATCATCCTTACAAACAATGAACAACTGTGTTAGAACATTTGCTGTTCATATAGACAAAAGGTACAAGACTGTTGACGATAAAAATAGATATTGACTATGACTCCCAATGGACATTATGTCAAAGAAATATCATCTATTTCACCGAGTTTAAAATTGTATCATGTTTACTGCTTAAGGTGGGGAGAAGCTAAATATTAAGCCTCAGACTAGTAATACAATCTAAAGCTTAAATAAACTCACTTTTAAATTCTTTGTTACGTTTTGGATGAATTCAGAAACTATGACGCCATATTTGTTACAGCTCTGACTTCGTAACAACACTTCCACATAGCGTATTAATGTACCATTGTCCACCTCTATATATTTATAACGTTCAACATGTAGAGGAGAGGAAATAATGCTAATATGATTTAAGTACTTGCTAAGTCATTGGCAGCTTTCACACTGTGGATGTCACGATTACCGAAACGTACGCGTAGTAAGACATTCTCGGTTTCATAAACGTCCAGTCATTCAGTTCAAGAGGAAAATAAAAAATGGAAATGTATGTTATGCTTATAGATTCCTAGTACACTGGTATGGCTGTGCACCCTTACGGCCCGTCCACACGGCGGCGTGCGTTGAAGCTTCAACGCAGCTTCCCATTCACTTTGAATGGGGTGACGTCACGCTTTGCCGAACTGCATTGTGGTTCCGTCGCTTCGCTTTGCTCACGTTGCTCGCTTCAAAAGTTGAGAAAAGTTCAACTTTTCAAGCTTCGACGGAAGCGTCAGCCAATCAAATCATATGCCAGTACAAGCTCTAGCCAATCAAACTGCGTGCTTGTGTGTCCGGGGCGGGAGATTCATGTGATTGGTTGTGGGTCGAGCTTCAGACACGCCCGCCGGCAAGCTTCAACACGCGTATTTCCACTCAAAATAAAGAAAAATATTATTTTTAGCAGGGGGGGTATCCTCCTGATGTTGTAAAGAGTGTATCTGCAGCAGCGGGTTGTTGCAGCGATGTTTGCAGTGAAGGACAGGTTGTTATCTAGGGTCACACCCAGATTCCTTGCAGTCGGGGAAACAACAGAGGGGCCAATGTTGATTGTTAGGTCAAGAGTGGGACACTCTTTTCCCTGAAGAAAAAGCAGTTCAGTCTTGTCAAGGTTGAGCTTGAGGTGGTGAGCAGACATCCACTGAGAGATGTCTGCTAGACAAGCAGAGATGCGTGCGACGACCTGGGTTTCTGAACGGGTAATGTATTATTGCATTCTCGGAATTAACTGAAGGCTTTTTTCTTCACATCTACAGAATGTTTCATACTTACAACTAAATAAACAGATAACCTCTGAGACTGTGTAAAAGCCTGTGAAGGACCCAGATGGATTGCCATGTCATTTGCAGCTGGCTAGTAAAACACATTTATGTAATGAATTTAGCAAGGACACGTAACAATTCAGGAGCATTACAGTAGGGGTGCATAGTAGTACTTTCACTTCTTTCTTAATACAAAGAACACAATGTACAGTAGCAAAACAGAAAAATATATGTATACTGTATTTTCAATTGCAATTGCAGACGACCCTAACTGAACCTGAAAATTGTGGTTAGGACAAATGAGCTTTTGCTGTATTTTCCATAATCTGGATTTGTGTAATTATACTGAAACATGTGGAGCCTAAAATATGTCTGCTGTTGGGCTGGGCTGGTACTCAGCTTTCACCTTGTCTGTGAGTGTGCGTGTGTGTGTGTGTGTTGTGTCGGTACCAGTCTGACGCCAGCTCCACAGGGTGTCTGGTCTCAGTCCTCCCATCCACCTAAAATGCAAGACAACACACACACTCACTCACACACTGCTGCTGCTGTGTTAATCCCATTGCTATGTACCACAGGGACCCTCATCAGCCTACCTGTCAGCCCCCTACAGATCAACTCCCGAGCGGCTAACTGCAAACACGCAGGAGGCCCAGCAGGGAGCCAATACACCCAAAGCTCAGACGCCGTCTCCGCTCCGTGGCGTCATCCCCAATCCAAAACTAATGCGCACATTCCACACGCATGTAAGTGCAGCGAGTTCACATGCTTTAGACACATTCCACCGGGTACTTCAACCTTCAAAATCACCTTCAAAAAACCACCGACGTGTAATTTCTCTGTTTGTTTAACATCTCATTCGTTCTGAAATGTCACCCTAATCTAGAGAGGCTCATCGATTGCGTTATCAAGAGAGGGGAAAACAATCTGCGCACACTCAATCTATAATGAATTGGAATCTGAGTCCTGCAAGTCAATTCTGAAACACTAGATTGTTTTAAAGTGACCCTATTATGCTTTTTGGAGCTGTACCTTTCCTGTAGTGTAGAATATAGGTTTTGGTGCATGTAAACGGTCTGCAAAGGCCCAAATCCCAAAGTTCCCACACTCCCCCCTTGCCTAAAATGCCTAGATTGTAGTCCTTTGTTTACTATCGCAACATAGTGAAATCACTAAGTAACTCTCTCGCTTCTATTGAATAGCACTCTAACACATTGATAGGCTAAGCGGGGTATCTCTAAGCGGTTGACCAATCACAACAGAGCCGACTAGCTAACCAATCAGAGCAGACTGGGCTCTGGTTTCAGACAGAGGGTGAAAAGAGGTGCTGCAGCACAGGCAGTAAGAGAAAAATAAAGACCTTTTTGAACATTAAAGAATGGAGACATGTCAGAGTAGAGGCACCAAATACAATGATAAAACCTGTGCACGAGTATAATAGGGCCCCTTTAAAAATAATTTACATGCAATAGCTGTGTGTATAAAGTGTTCCCATTGTATACAAGATCTGTCACTCAATATCAGTGAAGCAGCCACAGGATTTTGTTGATCTAGTCTAGGCTTCCATTCCAATGAAGAGAAAGTGAAGGCAGCCAATGCATGAGTGCAAAATAAATACAGTGTTTTCCCTCCCATTGCAGCTAGTGACAGCGAGAACAAATGGCAGGGATTTCAAAATGCCCCCCCTTCGTCTCTCTCTTTCTCCCTCTGTCGTCCAATCCTCCACTCCCTCCCCCTTTTCCACTCGTCTGCAGATGGCCAACGCCATATTAGATGTTTTCTTTTTACACATCAAACCAGAGGTCACAGCTGCAGCGCTCCCAAACCAGCCGCAGATGTGTCGGCACAGTTACCTGACAACCCGTGCAGATGGAACACTTTCTGAGGCTGGAAGTGAAAAGCACATAAAAAAACACAAAAAAAACAAGTGTTGTTTAGCCAGAAACTACTTTGGCTCCCCCGGGAGGGCCGCTGACATCAGAGAGGCAGAATATAGACCCATTTGCTAACTTTTGGTACCGTGTTGCCACCTATAGCAGCTGTAGTATATAAACCAGGCGGGAGGAGGGGGGGAAACACAGATTTGTAACTGTTTAGACAACGTTGTGTGGAATAGACAAGGTCTAGCTTGAATATTAATGGATTAAATTATTTATTTATGCTCGTCTTTGACAGTGCAAAGTGTGCATGCTACCAGGCTTGGCCTACAGAGCACCGAGGGGAGAAGGCCTCGTCAGCATTATGTTTGGTCTGTCAGATAGATTAACATGTTAAAATATGTACATACTAAAAACACTCAGCGATTTACATGATCAGGCCGTCCCAGGGTGCCGCAGCGAAACGTGATTTCTGCAGCGGGGGAACGGAACACTGATTTGTTCTCGAATACACTCCAATAATGAGATTTACATCCCAATTTTAGCAAACCACCTATTATATTCCGTGGTATGCAAAGGCCGTACGTGACCTAGACTCCATAATGAACTAATTTGAATACGGGCTGTGCCTTAAATCAAAAATGTGTGTTCTTTGATTTGGGAATATCATTTTGCTTGTTTTTTTCATTTAACTTGGCTAAGGAAATTCCATTGGAGTCCCCCTTTGATTACAGGAATGTGCATATCAAGAGTCAATTCTTGGATGTGTGATGACACACAGACCATGCTGGATTTACAGTGACATTATTATTTCTGGTTCGGTCATTAAAAATGCATAGATATGCAGTGTGTAAGTCATGATGGAAAACAGTCATTTTTTACGAGGGTCTTCATTCACTTTGCAGTGGTAAATCAGTGATGTCGCAGGGGCGTCAATACATCTAAATGCATTTGTTTCACTCAATATTGGATGAACATTTTTCAGTAATAAATATAAAAAATATGATGACAACTAAAACTATATTGACAGCAGGAAGAAGGATTGCGCATATGTTGCTCATAAAGCACCATATGTGCCATGCCATAAGATAGTCATGAGTGTTGATGATGAAGTATATATAGAGCTGCCAAAAATTACATATTTTTTGTGTTGAATTTGAATAATATTATGTTATAATAATTAGTAATTATTGTAAATATAACTTTTAATATAGGTTGAATGTTGCGCCTTTTGGTGGAAACATTTCACATTCTTCCTTTTTAAGTTGACCGTCTTAGAACTGACTAAATCAATTTGTAATTAAATGGAAGTAAACCAAATGGAAGTAAACCAAATTGATTCTGCCTCTATTTCCTTCAAAATAAACAAACTATATAAACATACATTCCTATAATTTTCAATGAAGGATACATATGATTTTCTGGAATTTATGGGACTCTAATGAAATAATTAGGTATATTTCTTGATATAGCATTCATCTTCCTATTACGTGGTGTATATAGGTAAATACAGGTGAAGTACAATGCATTACTACATTAAAGAAGGGTTTCAGCAGTTAAGTGTTAATAGCCTTGTCAGGCCCGATTTAAAATGACTAAAGATTAATACACGTTTTTAAGAATCTGAATACCATATGAATTGCAACTTGAAATGGATTAGTGTAAAGAAGCAGACCTGCTCTTGATTTAAAAGCAATTAGCAGAAAAGAAAGCGAACAATAAAATGAGTGGTAAGAAAAGTTACACAAAGTAAAAAAAAAGTTCAAACTTCTTTATCTAACATCAGCACAGGCTACTATTTGTAAAGAGGAGAGTTGACACATTTTATATTTTATTTTCCGTTGAGAACTCAAATCTGCACCATCCAATACTCAGTGGTTGACCAATTACAAAAAGGGTTTATTTTTAAATACGAAAGGGTTAGGGTTGAATCTGAAATGTTTTGTTGGATGTCAAATTAATCAGCAGTTCTAACGTTAATTCCTTTTTGTTTAACTTTTTAACTTTTATGTATTTCTGGCCTTGTTACGTGGAGGCCTTTAAAGGTTAATTGAAATATAATTGCAGTTGTAGTTCACAGTACTGATACTTTGGTGTACACATTTAAGCAAACTTTTAAAGTACACAATTTGATACACTTCTTCTCTTGTGACTGTGAATCAGTTCACAGTTGAAATTATAAAGCATGCAAAGCTATTTTTTGAACACTTGTAATTCATTTCGATGTCTTGCATTGAACTTCAAGCCATCTGTTCTCAAAAAGGGACACAGAGAGAAATGCTTAGACACACTGTCATCGATGTCCAATGGAGCCAGACTGGATGTAGTTCTTGACCCCAACAATCCCCGAGGGGTGAGGGTTGGAGCCTGGCCTATTGGTGTTTCCTCTCTGCCAGTCAACCCACGCCTAAACTGCCAGGAATAAAGCTCCCACTTGAACTCTGAACCCTGGCTCTGCTCTGCGGCCAGCCCTCTGGAGAATCTGGGTCCTTGTGGTCTGGGGCGGAGACCTTGGTAAAGCAGTGCGTCAGTGAGTGAATCATAAAACAAGCATGCATATATTTGTGTCTTTATACGTCTGCATGGCACTCCTGCCGGGATCATATATTTTTCCACGTTCAGATCTCTTGCTCCTCAGGCGGACATGTTAATCACAACAAGTTTGGTTAACTGGAAATGTGAACCCAGGAAGAAAGGAAGCGCCAAGAAGGTTGGTCCCTTTGATCGGTTGGTGGTCTGCAGTTCATCAGGTTACAGTACCCTCCACTGTCATGGTTTAAACCAAGAAATTAGTTCAATAAGGAGTCTAGACGCTGGTGGAGCAATCTGAAGATCATGGTGGAGATGAAGAGATGCTGGGTTGATCGAGTGGCTTTTAGCAACCGACCACAGACAGAAAGATGGTTGGCCATTCTGTATGATGAGGTATAGACAGCTATTCAAAAGGTGTTTTCTTGTATATGCATGGGTTTTTATGGCATAGTTGCACATCAGCCACTACATAGGACCCTATTGCATCATCCCATACACTGCTACTCAGTGGAAAGTCAGTGTAAGTGCATGATACATTTCTCTAAACCAAGATGGACGACAGAAAGCCAGATGGACCGAATCACTCGTCGATATCTTGACAATCCTTTTATGGAAAGCGCCCCCTGCAGATATAACAATGTTGGTGACATCAAGTAACAACTAAGGAATCATATAATTCATAAATTGTCAAAGTATTGATTTTATGTTTGCAGGAAATTATGATTAATCACCTGTCCACTAAAGTGGACGTCATACATCACTGGCTATATTTCAACTACAATTCATACTGTTACTGCTACTGTTGTTCTTGAAAATACTTCATCTGCAATATCTTTTTGGGCCGTAAATGTAATGGCATAATGTATTTATGTTATTATAATGTAATTTTAAGTTTGCACATCTTTATTTATCCTTTTTTCAAAATGTACATGTCTTCAGTTCAAACTTAAACGCATACTGTCCACCTGAGAGGACATATAAAAATGTATTTGAAAAAACTAGATAAAAAAAAACTAAAGTTCAAATCTTGTTTTTCATCAAATCAAGTTTTATTTATATAGCACATTTTTAAAACGGTTCTTCAACAAAACGTTCACATGTAAGAGGTTTATCTCTCATTCAGAACAATGCAAATGCTCTCCTCTCACAGATTACTGCACATCACCATGGAAACCTTTGATCTCTGGACACGTCGTTAGCTCAAATATAAACACCTGTGTCATGGAACACGATGATGTCATAACTCCAACTGACATGCTCAGAGCAGCAGACTTCAGATAATGGTTAATGGTCCAGCCTTCAGTGAGTTTTCCTCAAAAGCTGTTGCCATGGCAACGCATCCCTCGCCATAAAAGGCGATATTGTTATAACTCCTATGAAAATGGTCAAAAAGTGCTCAAACTTCACGTGTGCTAACAGTCCAGTCGTGAAGACATCTATTTGACAGTTTTAAGATTTCTTCAAATGCCGTTGCCTTGGCAACACAATGCTCACTATGAAACACGGTTTTCTCACAACTTCAGTTCAAATGCTCGAAATGGCCCAAAACTTCACAGGTTTGGTAACGATGCAACCATGATCCGGTGCTCTTTTTTTGGCAGGGGGTGCGCATGCGCACCTGCACACCAGTTATGTGCAGCCCTGCATATTATTACCCAGGAGTGTTCCTATATTAAAGAATATCATTAAAAGAAAATGTTCACGTATTCCAAGAACTAACATATCTTCCAAACTCCCAACTGTGCTTCTGTGGTGACAAGCAGACCATTTTGTAATCCCACTTGTTGAGTCACAGCTTGTTGGTATATGTGTCAGCTTTTTCACAAAATACAGTTTACAGTACATGGCAATTGTTGTTAAAGGCCATAACACCCTGCTCCTTACTGTAATAAAAGCAGTACAGTGCCGCTAATGGCAGCTATTGCCTCACTGGTTTATTCATAATCAAAGTATTCACGATATGTATTAGCATTTAAAATGTCAATGTTTTCATCGCATCCAGTATGCAAAAACGAGAGAGATTAAAATGCTATCAAAGCGGCAGTGATGTAAGGACAAATTTGCCATCTGTATTAGTCAAACCTGAATGGTGTTATCTCAGAGTTCAGTCTACTCCACATGTGTAAATGAGGGCTGCTGGAAGCCTCTCAGAGTGCTGAGAGCAGAGCGGGCACACATCTCCATCCAGGTTACTTCCATCTGACATGCCTTCCCCAACCAAGCCCACCCCTTTCCACCAATTAGCTCCAGTATTAGCATATGCACTCTATTTGCATGAGCAACGAATAATTCCTGGTGTCAACGCACAGCTGTCGAAGTCGATTAGCATGGCTAGCAGTCAGAGGCCGTTTCTCAATGTCGAGTAAACCTGCTGCAGAGCCACTATTTCAAGTATACTACGTCATCGAGTGGCGCCGAAGGACTGTTTAAATGCATGTTAAATGCCCAGCATTCGGCGCCACTCGATGACGTAGTATACTTGAAATAGTGGCTCTGCAGCAGGTATACTTACAAAAAGATCCTTGTCTTACTCTCCATCTCAATGCTGGATCAGGCTTCATCTCAAAATAAAATGCATGTACATCATCATTGTGTTGTTGTAATCTTCCAAAACTAGCGTTGCTGCCACTCTTGACAAGATTTAAAAACCTCCAGTGATGGATTTATTTGTGCCGAGGCCACGTGTTCAGACTAAAGTGCGTACTTCCTTTGTTATCAATGCTAATGAACGGCTGATGTTGAGATAAAGTTTAATCACGCTGGAGATATTTCCTGTTTGCCTGTTTGATTAAAAACACTGTCTTGGACCTCTGCCAGGGAAAATATGAGTCTAGAAATATTTCTGATTATGTTTCAAGTGTTTGTGCAAAGAGGTTGTTTGAAGCATGCTTGACTGGAAGTGTTGACAAAATCAGTGTGTTCTAACATGTTCCTTACAGGGAACATGGTGAAGATTTATATCAGGACTAATTTTCCAAACTACACACTTCATGAGAAATTCCTTTGCATGCAACTGGGGGATGTGGGGTTGTAAATCCTTCTGTAACCTCACAGCCTAATACCCACAATGAAAGGACAACATTAAACATGAAAAGTTAAGCAGGATATGAACAAAATTATTCTATTATGAATTGTTCTCATTATCTGCTTATTATAATATTTTGATCATGTATTACTTTACCTTTTCCTGGCAGAAATGGCTTTTTATATCAGGGTAATCCTCTTAAACATTGTTTAACACACACACACACACACACACACACACACACACACACACACACACACACACACACACACACACACACACACACACACACACACACACACACACACACACACACACACACACACACACTTCAATGCTGCTGTCAAAGTAATAAGGGGTTTAAATAAGTTATTACTGTTATTAATTTGAAGGGATTACTAAATGCTACTCTGATTGATGATGTTAATGGCAAGAACAACACATTGTAGGCCAAAGGACAGGCTTATCACATGAAAGAAAAACATAAATAAACAGTCATATCAAGGGTGAGACCCATTTGGCAGCAGCAGCCGCAAACCTATTTCCTGTGTTTACTATAGTGTGTGTCTTAGTAAAAATGAAATATTGTGTTTAATCAGGATTTGCTCTTGTGTCCAAAAGAGTATTTTTCTTAATCTTCTAGTTGGTTCCAATTTGAATTCTACTGTATATCTTTGTTCTGTCAACCAAGAGGTTGCAACAAAAAGAAAGCAAACAACGAAAACTCTAATATTTGCTTTACTATTTTATTTTCTGAAATGATTTATGGCTTTGCCTCTTCAAAATTGAAATTCATATTTTTCCGACTAACCAACAAACAGTGTTAAAGAAACAAAAATATTGTATTGCCTTAATATTTTTTACTTTTTAGACTAATTAGAATTACATATATGACAAAAAGATGTGTTATTTTATCTTTCTTGTCCAAATATTTAAGAAATTAAGCTGATACTTAACTTATCTGTGCTAATTTAAACACATTTTAATTAACAAAAGGTGGGCTTGTATCAGGAAAAATGTGTTAATGTAGATTTAAATCAAGCCGTAGCTTTCCTTAGCTAGCATTTACCTAATTTAGCCCATTTGATTTAGCGGTCTAGTTGTTTCTGTGACATAAGGGTTAGGGTTAGGAATATTTCCAATCTTACAGATGGCAAAACCAGAGTCACATTACTGCAATTTTATATACTGTTTTCACAAAAATCGTATTTCTATTGTCCAATAAAGCCAGGAAGAGAGAATCCATTCTTAACTACATTTTAGGCAATCATGAAATATGCAGTATTAGCAGTAACTCAATGGCGAACAGATTTCCCCCAAAAGCCTCAGTCTTAACTTGCCTCCAGCAAAAGGAAATGTTGATATATCAGGACCAAAGCTTGGTGACAGAGTAATTTTATATTACAGGAATAAGTCCTCTCTCATTAACGTAACTAGAGAAGGAATGACACAATCCCCTTGTTAGTTTTATTCTAACTTGGATCTCAGTGTCAACACCAGGGAGGATTATTACAAGGCACATTAGTGTCTCTCCCTGTCTCTCTGGTTGCCATCAAACAGTAATGTCTGACAATTAAAATCTAATCTTCTCCACCGGCTCTCGCAGCTAGCATGCCAGCCCACCGCTGATCAAGATAAGAAACAATCACTTTGATTCCTGAAATAGAGCGCAAGAACTGCGGTCCCCATTGACTCACATTACCAAGTACACTGCAACAATCTTTTATCCCACTAATATTATACTTGGCAACATCTCCAGGTTGACGAGCAAAAATAATGAGAGCAGGAAGAAAAAGCATTCCTTTTCTTGGAATGTTTCAGTGTATTTTACCCCAACCTCAGCTTTTGTTCTGGGCTTTGGATTTTCAATAATAAATAATGCATCTGGTTCATTAGTTTGTTCACTCTGAGGTGGATGGGGGAACTCTGTTTCACCTCAGGGTCATTAATCAAGGCGAACAAGCTGTCAGGAATAAGAACTCAGAGTCACAACATGCCTTCACTGGCTTGCGATTGCCAAATGTCAGATCCTATAGCATTTTTGGTACCCGCATGTCCTCACAAGCACGCCACTCTATGCTAATGATCAAACCCGTGACAAATATGTGTGTGAGATATTTGGCAAATAAGAGCTTTGTTTCAAATGGGGCTTTTTAAAGCCAAGTAAATCAACCTCCAAAAGGCTGGCAAGTCCGATCTGGCAGGAAAACATTGACGTTTTCCAGCACTCGCAAATGATGACGGGAAATGTCCCAGTGAAGGGCAATAGCTCCACCTTTTATTAGCTGTTTAATCCTGTGATTATTAAACGTATATTACACTTTAAACCGTATAACCTCATGTGTGGAATTAGTGATACACGTTTTGATAGCACCCCATTTCCCTTGGATACATGGATTTGTTGCCCTGTGACGTGACGGTCATTTTGTCCATTTTCGCCTTTCTGTATCCAGCCCTCCATCTGGTCCCTGCAGTCACTCGGCCACATCGCCGTTCTGTCTCAACTTTATATTAGGACAAATGGAATGATGCCACTCTTTCCATGGGCAAACCTAAGCTGTGCTCTCACTCAGTAAGAGCATGACTCTATTTGTGTCAACATTAAATATATTGGGAAGTTGGCTTTTCCGAAAATCATTCTGTCATGGATATTCTAAATCAAAATGTACTTTTTTTATTTGAGTCGCTTGCCAAATGCATGGGCAAGGCTGGGCAGACACCCAGCAAACTAAGGCATCATGCATCATGTATTTCATTTAATAAAGCCTTTGTATGTACTCTATTCATTCAGCGAGAGTGATCAAGTTTATTCAGTTTAAGCCCGGGTCAGCTAACGCAGTCCAGTCACATTGCTCTCCATGATTGTCTTACCCTAATTAATCATTTCTGAGAAAATCATATCAGCAAAAGTCACATGATTGTCAGGATAAACTAAATAGATGTGTGTACAGTGTAGTGTGTATTGCCTCAGTATGAGTTGCCCGCTGCTTGCCTCTATGAGGTTTGGGTGGCAGCAGCCCAGGGAGTTTTGCTCTCATTAGGAGCGCCTAGGACCGCCATGGGCCAACTCAGCATTACTCCATCCATAACAACCAAAATGTTACATGAGAAATGGCGAGTGTGCGAGAGAGTAAGAGCCAGCTGGTGGGAACTGCACCCTCCCTGCAGCCTGAGCTGAACACTGTGGGTTTGGAAGCATGAAAATGGTAGCTTTGTGTTTGACCAAGTAATCATTTCCTAAACTCCTTTATAATACACCGTGAAATATTATTTGTGCGTAGAGTGCCCTTATTGGCAGAATATAAGCTCACTAGTTACATTTTAATTAACTCCAGATATAAAATATCATATATGAAAAATGTATGATCTTGTTTGAAGTAACCCAGCCGGAGTTAGGGGTTAGTTTAGGGTTTTTGAAAAGCCGCAAAATGGTAGACTGTGTAGTCAGTTATAATCCTACAAATTCAGATAATAAACAATCTCTCCTCAAAAACATTCTTAAAGCTGGCTGGGGGCACATAAAGGAGTCTGATTGTATAGAAGTCTATGATAAAATTACCCTACTTCTCAATGGATTTATTATCTCAAACAACATTTTTCTGGACAAGCTTATGGTCTTAATGAGTCGTTTCACGTCTTCCTTAATACAGCACAATGTTTATTTTGTAAATTAAGATCCCATTAATAGATAAATAGATTTTAAATCACGGAATGCTTAAGGGGAAGTCTAGCTTAGGACATGTCGCTACCACGTGGTGATTTCTGGTTTGGGAGTTTGTAACCCTTTCACAGTGTGTTTTCTGTTAACGAAAGTTATGTGTTACATTTTTGTCACCCAAAAATGTCTTGTGTGTTCCAAAGGAGCAATATGGCGACGGCAAAAAGCCAAGATGGGAATGGAAACAAATCCAAGACAGAAGGAAAAAAGCGAGTTTGAGACGGAAGTGGTAGGAGGTTGAAAAGTTGTAGGACATTTCAAGGCAATTTATCTGTGCCTTTGACAACGGCGAGTTGAAGTTGATGAGGGGAGAGAGAAATTGTGAATGGCCTGCAACAATACGTATTTGCAACATACTGAGAACATGGATAGAAGGTTTTCTACTTTTTCTCTCCTTGAAACTGTGCTGCCTTTAGAATCTATTATGACCCTGATGGCATGACAATACTGTCATCAGAGTTATCTTGGCCTTGGAGACCACACTCTTTTGAGAAGTATGCCTTTAAGACTGGGTGCGTTAAAAGGTCTAATGAAAAACTATTGAATGGCATTATGGGAAGCGTAGGATGGGGTCTTTTTGTGTTTTGACCAGTGCTAGCGTCTTAAAGGGAGGACATTCATGGATTTTGATCATAACCTGTCCCTTGCCCTACCCTCCAAAAGTACAATTTTGGGGGTAGATTATATCCCATTCCATGTAGGTAGTTAACTTGTAGTGTAGCCTTTTTATTTTTATATATATATGAGGATAAAACAAACACAAATGCAACCTAGCCTGTAGTTAGGCGCAATCAGTGTGGGCGAGACAGACAGAGAGAAAATATGAGAGTAGTGTGGGACTCCTTGGAGACACAGTGTAGCTTGTAAACATTTTGTACAAACCGGATCAATGGAACTACAATTGATTCCTCCCCCTCACATCGCCTGTTCAGAGAATACATTAATAATTTGTGTTAACTATGACAAGGCCATCACACTCTCTCAAATGCACTACCAGGTCATGTGTCTGGAAAAAGAAGAAGGGGGTCAAGACACTTGTTGTTTTGATGCTCAATACCTGAGTTATCTGAAGAAAGAAGCGATCTGATCTTGAGAGAATTTGATCCGAGCCGAGCCCATCTGTTCGATCCATGAATTATGGATCATCTTAAGTGGAGAAGGAGATGTGAGCAATGACTAATCAGCCTGCTGATTTGATGAGGTAGCCAGAGTGTGTACAGTATGCGTGTCTGTGAGTTTGTATGCATGCGCACGTCTGTCGCTGTGCAAATGTCTCTTAACGATTGAGCAAGCACACACGCACAGACAGGGTGGGCGGTACGAGCGGTACGCCTGTGCAGCTGCCTCCCATCGCCGGCGTGAACCCCTGCGCCTGCAGACGGCAGGGAAAACAGAATTTGTCAAATCAGAGCCGCCGCTGATGAGGAAAAACACAGATCCATATCCCCCTACAATCAGCCCAGCCAATCCGAAAACAGGCCTTCCCTGGGAACACACACACACACACACACACACACACACACACACACACACACACACACACACACACACACACACACACACACACACACACACACACACACACACACACACACACACACACACACACACACACACACACACACACACACACACACACACACACACACACACACACACACAATATGGAGCAGTCCAGGGGCCAATGCACGCCCAAACTCACTCACTGAGGCAGACGGGGTGTCAGGTTGCGTCTGGCTGGCGTGTGTGCATATGTGTGTGTTTTTTTTCCCCTGGCCAGCTATCGGTTTTCACCCCGCTTGGGTCGCTCGCCATATGTGCATGTGTGTGTGTGTATGTTTGAGCTCACGTCGGGTCAGGTTCCCTTCTCACCATAAGACACAGAATGCAACGACAAATAAGAGTCTGATTAGTTCCTTCCTTCCTCAACGGCACAAAGCCCTGCTTAATCCCTGAGCAAACACGGCGAGGAGATGGAGGGAACCCGTGAAGTGTTTGCCTTTAGGAGAAGAAGATGAGTGAGGGGTGGATGGATTGATGGAGTAAGAGGGAGGGAGGTTTGAAGTGAGTAGGAGGAAATATGGAGAGTGAAAGATGGAGGTTTGCAAGAAGAGACGGAAAGCAGCAGATTAAACACGCAGGAGCTCAGGTGAAATGCTATCGCTCCTGCTGACCTGTGCTAAGGCTCAAAACCTGACGGGGGAAATGAAACAGGACTGCAGCTTGATGAATGCGCACTCCTGTTTGCCAAGGCTAATACTCTCTGTTCAAACATCCAGTGGTATGTAGGGTGTGTGACGTTGTGTTTGCAAGTGTTTAAGGTGTCCATGCGTACTTCTAGGCAAACACACTGGCCTTGCAACGGTTGTTTTCAACCACCCAACCAATCCCTGATGTCTTATGTCTTTATGATGAATTGGAAATGGGGGACCCTGATGTAAACAAGACGAAAGTCTTTCTCTGGTCTGCATTCCCTTAACAATTGTATGTTTTGAGCTGTACTGTACCCAATATACAAGCTGTTAATAAACTTTTCAATCAATCAATCAATCAATTACACAAGTGTATTCATGTTGTATGAATACACTCTGTCGTCCACATGTTCTATACATGTCAAATGGACAAAGGGCACGGCACTAGTACTTCCAAGTGGAACAGGTCAAGGCCCTTGTTCACTGCAGCGTTCCAGAGACGCAACTGCCCCTGTGTCTGATGTGTCCATGCTGAGTTAAGTGACTTCCAAGGTCTACCGACGTTTTTGAAAAGAGGCTCTCTCATGCACTTTTCAATCTTGAAAAATTGGTCTGATGACGATAATCCTCTATGAGCAAGGGCCAATATTTCTGAGGTTCCAGAGGTGGCAGACAGATTTGACAGAAAGAGGACACTTCCTATTTCATGAGGCATGAGTTCTTAACAGTTAGATTAGCAACTTAAGACCAGAGAATGACTTTTTACATGCATACAGTCAAAGCCTTGCACAAAGGGATAAGTTAGTACTCCTGGGTCACCAAACATAATTAGGCCCTATTACTTTTTTGGGTTTCGCCTTTCCTCTAGTGTGTTCTATATGTTTTTGAGCATGTAAATGGTCTTCATAGGCTAAAATCCAAAAGTACCCTCCAGAGGGAGTTTCTCTCACCACACACCTGCTGCCTGAAACGCCTCGATTGAACTATTTTTTGTAACTTAGTGACATCACTATGTAACACTTGCGCTTCTATTGGCTAGCGCTCCAACACATTATACGTAATATGCTGAGCGACGGGACCTCTCTAAGTGGTTGACCAATCGCAACAGAGCTAACGGCCAGCTAACCAATCAGAGCAGATCTCTGGAAAGAGGTGCTGCAGCACAGGCAGTATGAGAAAAATAAAGAGCTTTTTGAAAATTATTACTGTAGATATCTATTGCAAAGGATTACTTAATTAATCAAGCATTAGTTTCCACAGTTGTTATAAATACTGCTTAAATGCACCGTAAATGTAGACCCAAGTTTGTGTTTAAACTAGGGCTGTCAAGTTAACGCGTTAACGCAAAAAAAAATTAACGCCACTAATTATTTTAACGCGATTAACGCATGTGTATTTTTTGTCCTCGGCCGCCGTAGTTTCAGAGCGCATCGAGTGTAAAATACCATCGACAAGCTGATGCTGACAGCCTCGCTCCTGCCGCCCGCTTGTGGCAGACCACACTTCCACGCTCACCGGCAGGCCCGGACTGGCCATCGGGAGGACCGGGAGGGAGTGTGTATGTGTGGCGAGACTCGCGCGAGCGAGGCACACCTTACGTGTTGTTGTTGTTAGCATCTGGTGCTAGCTAGCTGCGCTAACGGATTTAAGGAGCTGTTTCAATGACATTTCGCCGACAACTGCGCCGAGCACTTGACTTTATGCAGGTAGCCAGACAGTGGGACATTGTACGAAAAGTCAGCACACTCAGCACGGATCGTACGCGCAACATGATTGCAGCGTCCAGGCAGCTCCCATTCGAGCATATATGCCTTGAGCTGCACATAGCTCCAACGATTCATCACAGTGTCTCCACACACACACACACACACACACACACACACACACACACACACACACACACACACACACACACACACACACACACACACACACACACACACACACACACACACACACACACACACACACACACACACACACACACACACACACAGTATTATTGTATGAAAGAGGTTACAGGTTGAATTGAGGCGAATATTTGTAATGTTCAGAGGTTGTTGTGTTTAATATTCATGAGAATATTTGTCATTGTTCAAATGATAATAAACAAACATATAAAGCATATTTGTCCACTCATATGTTGATAAGAGTATTAAAAACTTGAAAGATATCCCTCTAAGGTACATTTAGAACAGATAAAAAATGTGCGATTAATTTGCGATTAATCGCGATTAACTATGGACAATCATGCGATTAATCGCGATTAAATATTTTAATCGACTGACAGCCCTAGTTTAAACCTGATAAGCCTTATTTTTGTGCCATGTCATTTTCTCCCTAGTATGCACGTCATAAAGCCGTTTATTTTTAAATCCAACAAAAATAAATCGTAAAGTAATAGAGTATTTCTAATTCTCTATGAAATCCATGTTAATAATTTAAGTATAAAAATATCCTTCATGGCATTGCGGGCCCCTAGGCCCCTCTCACTTTCTTAATTGCCCTCTCTTTCTGTCTCCTTCTCTCTTTGCCGACCATTAAAAAAAGATTTATAATATTGAACAGCATCACACTCTGCCTTTAATGTCTCCTCTGTGTTTTGGCATGTTTGTCTGCTCGCTCATGCTACAAGTGTGTCTGTATTTATGTGTTCATGTGTGTCAGTGTGTGTGGAGGGGCCGGCAGTCGTTAGCAGAGGGAAATAATAGCTGCCACGATCGTTCATGGTTCCCTAATGAGGCGGCTGGGCCCTCGCCTCTCCTCATGTCTCCGGGTTTTTATACGTTCTGTGTGGCCAGGTCTCCTTCTCATCTCATGTCCTTAGAACACCCAGGGGCCTCATTACCCTGCCGCCATTGTTTATTTGGAGGTAAGAAGAAAAGAGGAGAGAAAAGATTAAAGGAAGGTCTTTGATCGACTGTTTCCTGTAGCACAACCTTTCACAACACCTGGTCTGCTCTCGGGGCATTTTAAAAACACACCTCAGGTCCTTGACTGTGTGTGCATGTGTGTGAGGCTATTGTTGCAAACTTGTGATGGAATTCACTTGATCAGCGCCAGATTGCTTCTTGGTGTCATCTAATCCTTTCCGAGAGTTATTGTTTTGCTATTTTGGGGTGACCCAGCTCCCCTCCTCTGGGAAGTCTTCAGAGCGAACTTTGAAGAAGGATGATGTCATGGCTCGAACCAGAAGATCATAAGTTGTAATTAAAAACGAAACTGCCTCTGATCACATTACAGGATTATATTGTTTAACAGGAACAAAGCTCAAACCCTGACACGGAGGATGAGAGGCTGGAAGAAGAAAGGAAGGATAGAGTTTTAAAGCAAAGGATATTTTTTCCTGATTACATTTTAAAATAAATATAATATAATAATCATGTTCCAGTTGATTGATTGTTCTATTTCCATGAACAGCTAGCCAGAATGTGTTGTCATGATTTTGTGTGGAAACATTTCCAGTTTTAAATGGTAGAAAGATGTTTAAAATATTTTACTGAACTATAACGTGGGATCCTTGATCTTTATTGACTAGCCAATTTCACTTACATGTAATTACACTTGAGAAAATCCAATTGAAATGAGAATGACAATTACGTTCCCGACGCATGAAGAAACAATGAGAAATACTTCATTTTTGAATGTTGAAACGGTAGTTTGGAAAAGAGCTAGCTAACTAGTTAATAGATTCTGTGTGGATTCGCTAGCACCTACGCCTTTTACTCAAAATTCAGCGTTTGGGGATAGAAAGTCTAAAACTAGCTAGCTTGTTAGCAACGTCACCAATATACATAGCTATATTTTTCAGCAGAATATTTTAAGATTTAAACCCAAAAGGGAAATGTCAGTAGCCTACTTAAAGGTGGGGTAGGTAATTTTGGAGAAACCAGCTCGAGTGCTCTAGAATTTGAAAATACACAGCCAGAAGAAATCTGCTACTTCCTTTCAGAGCCCCTCCTCCAACACACACGAACGCGCACATGACCAATGAGGGCACGAGATAAGTTTGTGCACAGATGGAAGGCTGACAGGCAGGTAGGCCATCCAGTTATTTTAGCCGGGCCGGCTAAAATGATTGGTTGTGCTTTTTACAGCACTACGGCTTCCACAGATGACATTTTTTTATGGATTTTTTTTCAAAGCACTTTACTGAACACAAAGCAGGTCTTAAATACAAGCTGAACTAATGAGGGGATGAAATCAGGTGGTTGCACGACTAATGGGGAACAGTTGCAACCAATAAGGCCAGGACAGACAATCAAAAAGGCGGGAAAACACACAAAGGCAGGAAGTAAAAACAGACATGACACAGGGGCCGTTTCTCAATGTTGAGTAAACCTGCTGCAGAGCCACTATTTCAAGTATACTACATCATTGAGTGGCGCCGAAGGACTGTTTAAATGCATGTTAAATGCCCAGCATTCGGCGCCACTCGATGACGTAGTATACTTGAAATAGTGGCTCTGCAGCAGGTATACTCGACATTGAGAAATGGCCCATGTATGAAAACTTTTTTTTAAAACACAGGAAACACAAAAAACAAGTTGTAAACAGTTACATATCGAGATATTTATCATATGAATGCTACTAGTGGTGTACAATGGGTTCATTCTTTTGTTTTTTCTACTGAAACAGCTCCTTACTGGAAATAGCACAAATAAAACCAAAACGGGGGATTACGTATTGTAACCCTAGTTCTATAAGCACAGGCGGAGCCCTCTACTGGACTCTATGGGTACTCCCCTCATCAATGATACGCGAGCACACTGAAGTTGTATAAACGTAGCCGGCCAATCAGGGCGAGCCTACCTGAATGCGCCCGCAGGCCCACAGTATATACAACCCAGTCTCACGGCATTTCGTGTTATAGTCACGACATTTAATCTATTGATTCGTGTTCACCAACACGATTTCCCCCTTTTTTTTCGTAAATATTTTTTACTTATAGAGAAAACTACCCTTGGATGATGGTAAAGTAGACTAAAAGCTTTAGGAATCCAAAGTACAACATATAAGAAGTACCCTGTATCAAGATTGATGCAAAACAAGTGACATTTGACCTTTTTAGAGAGGTTTAGCCAAAAACACTCCACCTCTGAGGTGATTTGGGTGGAAATGTTTTTTTTTCCATATCTCTGGCCCCCCTTTGTCGATTTTGATGGTTGACACCTCTTTCTGACCGTTAGAGCCAATAGAATCGAAGGGGGAGTCCCCCACACACACTCATTGTAAAACAAAAAGGTGGGGGCTTTGTGCATGTAATTTTGCATTAGAGTGAAACTATCTCTCGCTCTGACATCTAGAAACGGGAAAGCAGTCTCATTGCTCATGGATTATCAGAAATCATTTCAAAGGGACACAGACACATTGGATTAACCTATGGATTAACTTCAGCAGCGTTTTTATCGTTTTAATGCCATTGAAGACCACTTTGGAGAGACTACAGAGCCAAGGTGAGCCATGTTAGCATTTTTAGCTACCTAGCGCCACATGTTTTGATGTCTGTTTTTGTTTATAACATCGCGATTTCGTATAATTCAGTGATAATGAGGGTACCCTTCGATTCTGTGTCACCTCACGATGTGAAACGATGTGGAGAAAAGATAAATAATAAGGTTTTGTGAGTGATTTTCGGTGCAATAATCTGTTAGCATTTTTTGCTCGTTGCTAATTCAGAGGCTCAGTGTTAGCATTGTGGGTTTTCTTTTGAAAAATAAATAAAAATGATCAGTTAGATGAGTTTCTTCCCGTTACATGGATATAAAACATTCATAGTTTATTAAATGAACATGCCCTCAGACACTGTTTCCTGCAAGATGTTGCGGCAGTGCTCCGGTACCGGGGTCTCTCGGGCTTAACAACGATATTCAGTAATACATCTGGCAACAATAGCTGGTTTAAATGATTTATTCGAGCTCGCAATGTTTTGAACAGACATCCCCAGTCACCTCATGTGTCTTTTTGTATTCCTCGCTGTATGCGTCCGGATATCGCCATCGTAACCACAACCTCACACACTGGTACTGAATGTGCATCAAAGTCTTCCTACCGAGCCAAGTATACCAAAAGATGTATGTTAACGGCAGAAAAAGCGATCTAAATGTGTATTTCAGTCGAAGGCCACGCCCCTGACACATCTGACCATAAACCAGCTGATCTAAAAAAACAGTTAAACCAGAACACCGGCGCCTCTCTCTCCTTCTCACCATGACGCCGCGCTCTGCTCTTTGAGGAAGAGCCAGCGGCAGCATGCGGCTGAGCTGCGTCCTCTCTTCCTCCAAGCGTCTGAAGCGCTGTGTGACCGATGTGATCGATCCAAAGAGCTAAGAGATGCTAAAATGTGCAGTAGAGCTGAGGAAAACTTCACTAAATGACCTGCTATACATTAGTAATGTTTCCACTCAAGGCAGCTTTTAAAATAAGTACCTTCAGGGATGAAAACATTTACTACGGAAACTCTTATAAAACACTCAATATGAAAAATATTGCGACTGTGTGACCGTTGGATACTCTCCGTTCCTTTGATTATTACATTATTTGTATTATACTGTTATTCATGGCTCCCTTGACAAGTTATGTGAAAGGTTATAAAGGGGCTGTTAGATTAGAAGTGGATTCGAACTCCATTCCCCGTATTATCAGATGAAAAAGACGGCATTTTGTCCACCGTCGCCTTTCAGATGTCACCTTGAAAACAGTGGGACTGATTATAATGATCACCTTTGGCGAGTTGCTGGAAAGGACTGACAGTGACGGCTCACATGTGCTGCTCTACTGCTGTGTTTGCCGAGAGACAAGAAATAAAATCTCCTTATTCAGTCAGTTTGTTGTGGTGTGATCAATTGTGTGAAGTGTATCACGTTAAAAAAAACTCCACAGGACACTCATTACGGGAAATGTTCACAAAGTTGGAATTGACAATGCCGACCAAAGCCACATTATCAGAGAGTCAGATATTGATTTTCATGAATCCATTCTCTCTCTTTTTTCTCACATGAAAGCCTCACACGCCTCCGAGAAAGCAGTAACATACTCCATGAGTCAACTGGATTTAATGGGAAGATTAGCATTTCAATAGCTTTTCAGTACGCACACACACGTTTTAAACATTTCTATGAATAATGAACCATTTCCATAATCAGCGCCGAGGCGATTGAAAATAACTCTACAATCAGTTCAGGTATTAATTTGGTCCATTTAGGGAGCCAAAAACATTTTTTTTAACTCTGCTTTTGTTAAGAACGCCACTATTAGAATGCTAAACACGTTTTTCAGAACAAAACGGTTAAAAAATCTTCCAAGATAAATGTTTGTTATGACTTTAAAATAATACAAACACTTCAGTGTTTGACTGAAATGCAATATGGTTTCTGTCATCATGACAGCTTAGTCAGCATACTGTAATGTATATAATAACACATGTTACAGAGTTAGTACTGCATGCAGGTGCTGAGCTATACATGTAAAGTGACTGAATGGCCTCTATAGACTTTACTGCAATATATAACTTGTAAATTGTACACATAGCCATAAAGAACTTGTTTACAGTTATGAGCTTAGCAAAATATCAAGAGGAGTGTGTGCTGTATATGGAACATAATACTGTTGTGTTGATACAGTACCAATGCAATGTCTGAGTTTCTATTGGTTCCCATATTGATTCCTGGTACATTTTCTGTAAGGATAAACATTTGTCAACGTAGCTGTGTTATTATCTCTGCATTGAAACACAGTTTAGAAAGTCTACCTTATCCCATTTAAGGAGGCCCTATTATGCTTTTTGGGGGGGTGTTCCCTTTCCTGTGGTGTGTTATATTGTGTTTTTTGCATGTAAATGGTCTGTAAAAGCTACAATCTTAACTCCTGCATGCAACGCCTCCATTGGACTGCTTTGTTTAACTTCCGTAACATAATGACATCATTACACAACACTCATGCTTCTACTGGCTAGCGCTCCAACACAACTTATTGAACATATAGGCTAAGGGGCAAAACATCTCTAAGTGTTTGACCAATCACAACAGAGCCGGCCAGCTAACAAATCAGAGCAGACTAGGCTCTGGTTTCAGACAGAGGGTGAAAATAGGTCCTGCAGCACAGGCAGTATGAGAAAAATAAAGAGCTTTTTGAACATTAAAGCATGTAAACATGTCACAGTATTTAATATAAAAAACAGTAATTTTACAGACACAAAAAGTTGCAATGTTGTCGTCTTGTCATTCAAATGTTCTTCCTTTTTGCCATGAGATTTTCCATCAGTGTGGCACGAAGTTTGACATCATGACACATGAGTTTTTTGCAACTGACAGGAAGAGTCTTTTTTTATGCAGTTGATAAGTGTGTTTTACTGAGAATTTTGAAATATTAATGGAGTTTATACACATTGGCTGCATCAATGAATACAATGGATGTCTAATGGTAAATGGATGTCTATAGACGTCTACAGTATTTAATAAATAATGAAGTGTTACAATCAATAAAAGTATAAATTAAAGCAGTCGCCTGCAAAAAGAGACAGACTAAATGTGTTTTTATGAAATTGTGTTATTACGTTGTTTTGTTTTTTTAAACCAAAAGTAACTACATACAAATCACACTTTGTTATAGAGCTTATGAATGATAAGCAGTATATTCAGCTTTCAAGTTACAGGTTAGCACAAAAACAAAAAGGTGGAAGAATCTGGATAAACTGGATGATGTTTGTGTGTTATTTCCTTATGTAGTGAACAGTTTAAGGAAAGAGAATGAGGTCAGCCTTCCCCTCCCGCTCTCCCACTCTCCCATTAAGAGCTGTGAGGCAGAGAGGAGCATGTTGTGCGTTGTTACCACCATCTCCTCCTCCTCCTCTTCCCTCCTTGTCCTTTTCCTCTTCTGTCTGATATTCTCTGCATGCTCTCTTTGTTGCCGTTCTGCTATGTTTGGCAGGGGGCCTTGTGGACTCTCGAGCCAGTGTTTTGTATATGTTAGTGAATGCGAGCGTTGATCTCGTGCCTGCATAATGACAATGAGTGCTGTGCAGTGAAAGCATTGTCTGTAAATCAAGAGAAGTGCCAGGTGACTGTTGGTGCCCTGCTCCTGATTTAAAGCTGCTTCATGATTCAGACGTGTTGTTTGGAACGTGACACAGTGTTAGAAAGCTGTGGTCACACTGGAGGTGGTGTGCATGAACAGCTTTGTACATTTACAAAACCAACAATGTGAAAATGGACTCTTGAAAGCGGTTGGCCACAAATCAACTGGTCTGCAAAGTACATTTAAAACATGATCTTGCATTGTGATCACTCAGCAGGAACAGACAAAACTAGAGAATGCAATTCCTGAAGAAATTGCTAGTGGGAATGCTTTATGCTGAAAAGCTGACGCTGAATTGCTATGCTGAAATGTAATGTGTAAGAAGAAAGTGAAGAATTTAGATTGAAATGATACATGAACACTGGGGGCTTGAATGTGTGATGAGAGAAGAAAATAAAGTAAAAAGGCTTGGAAAAGCAGCAGAATATTTGAACTGCAAACTTTTGAACTAACTTGATGGCGAATGATCTGTCGCCATGCCAACAGCATTTGATGACATCCCATAATACGCTTAGATGCGTTGATGGCTGCATCGTTACCAAACCTGTGAAGTTTTGGGCCGTTTTGGAGCATTTTCACTGAAGTTATGAGAAAACCGTGTTTCATGGTGAGCATTGTGTTGCCATGGCAACGGTATTTGAAGAAATCTCAAAACTGTCCCGTAGATGTCTTCACGGCTGGACTGTTAGCACACATGTGAAGTTTGAGCACTTTTTGAACATTTTCATAGGAGTTAATGTAAAGCGACATCGTCTTTTATGGCGAGGGATGCGTTTCCATGGAAACGGCATATGATGACACCCCATAATTGACGTAGAGCTGTTGAGGGCAGGACCATTAACCATTATCTGAAGTCTGCTGCTCTGAGCATGTCGGTTGGAGTTATGACATCGTGTTCCATGACACAGGTGTTTATATTTGAGCTAACGAAGTGTCCAGAGATCAAAGGTTTCCATTGTTCTGAATGAGAGATAAACCTGTTACATGTGAACGTTTTGTTGAAGAACCGTAACAGATATCGGTGACATTTCAAAGCGTGAAGCATCTCAAGGACCTTGAGTATCTGAAGTGTGCTTTTTGTGTACTTTTGGCTCAAGAATGTGGCCTTTTGGGCAGATTAACTAAAGGTGTGCGGCTGCTGCTGTGAGGAAATATCAGCCTGAAATTACAATGGGCTTTAATGGAGACATGTTGAACGTTTTTGTCACTTCATGCCCTCAAGAGGTATTTTGTTTAATTATTTTTGCTTAATTATTTGTCATTTTCCTACGTTTGTCATGAAAAATGATGTCTCAGGAATGTAGGGTTTGGGAATTATGGCAGTTTAAAAAAAAAATATGAAGGCAAATTTCAAGATTTCCTACACTCTAGCTGTGACATCACGCACTCTAGTTAATGTTAAAATCTGAAGAAGGCCTCTGTACCAAGGTCTGAACAATGTTTAATATCTCTAAAAGTAAGAATCAGATTTAAAAGTTGTGTTACACGAATAATGTCAGAAAGATGTGTAACATTTTAAAGTTGGAATGAGGTTTCTGAGTGAAAGTATGAAGGAACAGTTAGCAGTTGAAGTCGCATGAAGATTGTTCAAGTCTGAAGATTTTCTCCATTGACTTCAATGGTTAAAAATGTGATGAATTATGGGATATATCTCGGGAATTATGAAAGTTATGAATGAAAAAGTAATAGCAATCGATTCCCGACCGAGCTGAACGTTTTGCTGTTTGAACAGAGTTTCTGCGATGTGGAATGTGGGAGAAGACCGGCAAAATAACGGGCGGAATAAAGATTTTGAAGAACAGATAGTTGGAATGCTGTATCAGCATTCCCACTAAATAAAGGATTCGCTGTCACTCAGAGTTTTGTTCCATTGCTAAATCCAGTACAATCTCCTCCTGTCCATGCTTCATCCACAATTACATCCTCATCACTTCATGCAGGCGCTTCACAGTAGATTTCCAACTGTTTCATCAGTGATGCATAATATTTATTCCTAAATTGTCTTGTTTATACCAATATCCAGTGGTGGAGGTACATTAACCAATAGGAACTGATACAGTGTGATAGCAATACCAGACGGCAAAATACTCAGTCCTGTATTAAAAAGTTGACAAAATACAAAGTATTTAGCAATTAAACTTGAATTGAAAGTACATAAGCACTGTAAAGTATATACATTTAAAAGGGGAAGTATTATGGTCCTTTTCAGGTTCATACGTGTATCTTTGGTTTTTATGTTCAAAAAACCCCATCCTGAAAAAAAATTATGTGATTGGTCGATACTTGTGGGTCTAATAAATCTGGGTTTTTGGCATCAATGGAGTGAAACATTTGTGTTGGCTGACTCTGGAAGTTAGTTTGGTAAATGCTCCCTCGACAAAGGGAGCATTTGTTTTTTAGAATATTGTAGAAAATAAGATCTGTGGCAAACACACGCTTATGATACTTACACACTTACTTAGTTCAGCCCGATAATCATAAATGCAAATGGCAGAAGTAAAAGGGCTAATGTTAGGCTATAAACAAACTACATCATAGTCGCATGGCTACACGTCACCACCGCTAAGCTAAAGGTGGCTAATGTTCAGCGTGATGACGTTTAGTAGTCTCATATTTGTACTTGTTAGCAACTGCTCTTTTATGACCCAAAGAAGGTTCGAACATTCACAAGTAGGGTATTCACCAGAGGTGGGGGACTCGAGTCACATGACTTGACTCGAGTCGGACTCGAGTCGCATATTTTTGGACTTGAGACTTGCTTGACTAACATTGATAAAAGACTTGACTTTGACTTGGTATTCATGACTTGAGACTTGAGACAGATGACTCGAAAGGACCTTACTTTTTTTAATTAAATATTTGCATTTGTTTTTGTATTGTACATGGGTAGACTTCGCGTCCTTAAAATCCCCACAATGCTTTGCGCACGGACCAATTTCCCCAAATCAGTGGCGGAAAATGTAAGGCGGGGCCTCTCATATGACGCACACCTGGCACACTTGTTAGCCTGTTCCATTCTTCTTCGTTTTCCGAAGCCGTGGCTTGGAAGCATACTTGCTTCGTTTCTGAAGGAAGTGACTTGGAAGTACGCGACTACCAAGCCAGCATCCTCGCGATTGAGAAACGGCCAGAGAGTGAGAGCATGTGAGTAGGGATGCTAGTACTTACGTGTGTGCCATGTCTCAACGACTCACAAAGTCAGGCTTTCAAAAAGAAAAGAAAGGAGAGAAAGAAAAGAGAGAGGGACTAAAGGGCGACAGTATGTCACCCAGTTTGTCAAGAAAAAAGGTAGATGTGGTCCATAAGTGGAGGAAATTAGTCTGTTAGCTAGGTTATGGCTAGAAAGGATCCGTCTTGTGTAAAACTCTCGCGAGAGTTTGCAAGTCACGTGGCTGAATGTTTACGTTTGGCAGGCAGCCTTTCAGTTACGATCGTTAACATCAGTGGGACACAGCAAATGATGGTGAGAAGCTAAACTATCTATTAATTATGTCAATTACAGGGAGTGTGATTGTTGAAATAGGGTGTTAGCGGTCTTGCTGTTCAAAGAAGAATGACAACACTGTAGATCACCAACACTATGGTTTATTTTTTATTCACAGGCAAGTCAACGTTGTCGCAGTAAAAGTCCCAAGATAGCTCCTGGTGCAATAAAATGTTCCCTTTCAGTGTTTTACTATTATGTCTGATGTTTCTCTATTAATATTGCTGCTGCATTAATGTGTATGTTGCATGTTACTGCTGTAGATGTGTTTCCGAGCCGCTCCGATTACAACGAGAGTTACGAGAACGTGACGTCATATTTACACAAGACGGATCCTTTCTAGCCATAACCTGTTAGCTAAGCGTAGTCCATTGTAAATAATAATTTTTATGTTGTTTTTTTTACTAAGCTGACATTAAGTACTGTTAATATCTATAAAGAAAATGCAGAGGTTTTTAATTTCACTGCTCTTTTAGCTGACATTTAACAAATGCAGGTAGATTTTTAGCAGCTATTCATACTAAATCAGTTGTCCCTGTCCCTGGTGCCAGGACCAACAGACCAGTGACGTGCGGTGAGGTTCATGGCTGGTGAGGCACTGACTCACTGAGTCAGATTTACAAATATTATATTTTGACCTTAATCGAAATATTCGGTTATTTTCAAAAGCTTTTTTAGTCTGATGCTTCGATTCATTTTAAACAGACCGTTCAACAAAAGGATACCCAAAATCTAAATATTGGATTGTTCTTTCTTAGTAAGATCCTATTTTCATTACAAATGTGGTCTTACCTTGACTTGAAGATGAAGTCCATGCTATCCTTCTGGACAACAATCTCTATTACTTTTTTGTAAAAGTCCTCCTTATCTTCCTGTAGTTTCAAAAGTCTAGTTTGTTGTTACGTCTACCGTCTCTGCGTAGAATTACAGTCGCAACAAGAACCTGTGGGCTCACGTGCGCCCCCTTCAGTGCGGCAGAGGTTATGGCTGCCTCCCCTGGTGCATTTTCATTGCCGTTGAGACCAGCGAGCCTAAATATCATATATACGTGAAATAAGTTATTTAGAGACTATGGATGGCGAGGATAAATGTAATAAAGGGATCTACATACATTACATTGGTGACCTACAGTGAGATGGTAACAGGCATGCGCTTAGGGCCCGCTTTCCAGCCAGTTTCTGTGCGGTGACGCATTCTGAGGTGAGGCAGATCTCATCTGTGCCTCACCTCACCCCACAGTAACTGGCTTGAGCGCGGTCACAAAATAAGTGCCCGCGCTAAATTAGTGCCCGTGCTCCAGCAAGTTACTGTGGGCTTACGAGAGACAGAGCACGTGCCTGCCTCACTTCTCATCGCTCCCGTAGCGGAGCTCGGCAAATTTGCTGATTTTGACTATAAAAAGCGATTAGAATCATACATAAATCACACTTACAACACAGATCAGTGGAGACATTTTATTATTATTACTATTTCGTTTTTCTTTAGTTGTTTTTCCGTTACATTGGAGTATGACAGGTGAGGCTCTGCCTCCCCTGCCTCCACTGACTGCACGTCGCTGCAACAGACCCATCTTTAGGCTCAGCAGCCCTGTCCCCCCATGAGGCTGAACCTGAACCAGCTTTTCTCCCAACCGAAGGAGGTGAGCAGCATTGTGTTGAATTACATGCCACTTAACATATCTGAAGGGAGACTGGAATACAATATATATATATATCAAAACAAAAAGCTAACATCTAATTTCAATTATACATTTCAAACACAGTATTTTTCCACATATTTAAGTTATATTTATTTGGATTTATGCATTCAAAAATGGTATTATTAAAAAGGCATTTACACCATAAAAGATGACTATTGAGATCTATTGTCAGGAATGTTAGTCTTATATGTATGGCCAGAGGGCAGGACCTATAAACACATTTACTACCCAATAGCATTGTGAGGCTGAACAAAAGGACCTTTTGACTATGTAAATGTAGTCTTTTAAAAAAACAAAAACATTTACTGACTTTTTTAGGATAGCTTAAAGTAATGTTGTAAAATTACAACTGGGGGCCTTACAGGGTTAAGGGCTATTGTTTATTGTTATTTACTTTAAGATGTTTATTCTTAACCAATAATTTAATTAAAAAACTCTTATTTAAATGATGTGTGTGTGTCTCTGTATTCCTGAGAGAATGAGCTCATAGGGCTGCTGATCCCCATAAGCTAAACAGTCTGTATATTGCATTACATTTGTATAATGTAAGCTTTGTTGTTACTTTGCCTGCGGGAATACGAAAAAAATAGTTAGATATACTGAATATTATTTGATCTATTCCACCACTAGCTTAATCCCAAATAATGTAGAGGTGTGTTGTAGGTGCCTTAAATAACCCCTTATTTTATAGTGAGATGTATTTTTATTAGGGCTGTCAAGTTAACGCGTTAACGCAAAAAAAATTAACGCCACTAATTATTTTAACGCGATTAACGCATGTGTATTTTTTGTCCTCGGCCGCCGTAGTTTCAGAGCGCATCGAGTGTAAAATACCATCGACAAGCTGATGCTGACAGCCTCGCTCCTGCCGCCCGCTTGTGGCAGACCACACTTCCACGCTCACCGGCAGGCCCGGACTGGCCATCGGGAGGACCGGGAGGGAGTGTGTATGTGTGGCGCGACTCGCGCGAGCGAGGCACACCTTACGTGTTGTTGTTGTTAGCATCTGGTGCTAGCTAGCTGCGCTAACGGCTTTAAGGAGCTGTTTCAATGACATTTCGCCGACAACTGCGCCGAGCACTTGACTTTATGCAGGTAGCCAGACAGTGGGACATTGTACGAAAAGTCAGCACACTCAGCACGGATCGTACGCGCAACATGATTGCAGCGTCCAGGCAGCTCCCATTCGAGCATATATGCCTTGAGCTGCACATAGCTCCAACGATTCATCACAGTGTCTCCACACACACACACACACACACACACACACACACACACACACACACACACACACACACACACACACACACACACACACACACACACAGTATTATTGTATGAAAGAGGTTCTAGGTTGAATTGAGGCGAACATTTGTAATGTTCAGAGGTTGTTGTGTTTAATATTCATGAGAATATTTGTCATTGTTCAAATGATAATAAACAAACATATAAAGCATATTTGTCCACTCATATGTTGATAAGAGTATTAAAAACTTGAAAGATATCCCTCTAAGGTACATTTAGAACAGATAAAAAATGCGATTAATTTGCGATTAATCGCGATTAACTATGGACAATCATGCGATTAATCGCGATTAAATATTTTAATCGACTGACAGCCCTAATTTTTATGTTCATATAATAGTGATTTCAGTGCCACCCCAAAATGATCACTGGTTCCATCCTGGTCACCCCACTGAAAATGTCCTGGCTCCGCCACTGGTTGAAAATAAAACTAAACTTTTCATAACCACAAAATTTTAACTGATTTAAATGCGGAAACTGGACTTATTCATCAGAATTTCGTATGACTTGACTTGTGACTTGCTTGACCTGAGCAATGACTTGACTTGACTTGCTTGACTCTCACCACAGTGACTTGGGACTTGCTTGAGACTTGTAGGTTAAGACTTGAGACTTGCTCATGACTTGCACATGCATGACTTACTCCCACCTCTGGTATTCACTGACAAATGTTAAAATCTTAATCTCTTGTCACAGATCTAATTACAGGCATCTAACCAAAACCACATCAAAAAAAAGCGTTGACTTTGTGACTGTAGCCGGCATGCTGTGCACAATTCCCAGCTCGAGTAACTTTTTCGAACAACGCTCGAACATTTTGGAGTTGGGTACTGCCTTCAGTAGCATTCCCTGGGTCGCGTCCTCTGCGTAGATTTCCAGAAGCGCCGACACCTCCTCATCACTCCACCGCTCCGATGATTTATTTATGCTTGCCATAACTGCTTTCACAACAAACTACTCTCCGTTGGTGCGCTGGTTTAATGTAGCGAGCAAATAAAATGGCGGCTCTACAAAACATTTCAGAGTTTTACAGGGCGCGGTTTGCAATTCGCCCGGCCAATCAGAACTGGGGCACTTTTTTCCCCCAGGAAAGTACCATCTCTCAGCAGGCACTAAAAAATGGGGGTAAAAGTTCCCGAGATTAAGTGCTCTTTTTGGTGTGAACGCGACATAAGGGGTACTAACGGAACTAAACGCGAAAAGTACGGTGAAAAGTACTCCGGTGTGAACGCGCCTATTGACTGTAATGTCACTTGAGGGGCTCTTTCTTAATATATATTTATATTATGAAGTTGTGACATTACAACATTACGGAAGTCCTACATCTGTCAGATGAAAGTAGAGGAGCAAAAAAGTGAAACCTGACACAGAATTATTTCACAGGAGTATTGCAATGTATTTTATATGTGACACAAAAGAGCAGTCCAGAAGAAACATCAAATGTCCCGTCTGTTCGGTGAGCAGTAAGACCTGATGGTGTGTTGAGGATCTCTAAATAACAAAACCTCTATTATCACACGGGAAAAGTGCAGCTCTAGTTTATTACCCCACCCATGACAGCCTTTATCCCTAACTTTATTTTGAAAAGGATTGAAAGATTGTCTCTGCTATAGTTGGACAAAGTGACTTGTGAACATGTTTTTCTGTGGCCTTAATTCCCGTCCCTCTTGGGCTCAAGATGATCAACGAGCCAAATGAAACTCATTTTTCATCATTAACTGCTTTATTCGGACAGTCTGAAATTGGCTTAAAAATCCAGGTTTGCCTCAGTCAGACAAACAATCGTCTGTTCAAATATCCTCCACACCATAGGCTAGTAGGCCCAGCAGGCCATGAACCAAACCCAGGCAAGAAAAGTGGGGGATTTAGCCCAGCCTGACTCCGCTCATCAGTTCCTTTCAGGTCTTGTCAGATTTGGAAGTAAATGTCAAACTCCAGTGTGGATGTGCTGCTGAATATTTTCTCCGAGTGTTTTCTGGAGGGGTTCAGAGGAGAGTGCTGTCCTGCTGGAAGGGCTGAGTATGGGAACATGTTCTCTTTCTCTCACTGTGCTCCTTCGCATTGGGAGGAGGATGGAGGCAATTACCAGCGCCAGCAGCTGAGAGAGGGCCAAGCCTCTGCACATCAATCAGCATTACTCCACTGCCACTGTGTGTGAGGGAGAGCGTGTGAAAGAGCGCCTCCCGGTGGCCAAAACACTCACCGCACCCAGCCAGTAAGAATACCATCACAAGCACAATCTGCTCAAGGGTCTTACATCTGAATGGAGGCCCATTTTCTCCCTCTAAATTAATTTCCACCACCTAATTGCTATGTTCATTACCAGGGTACAATAATGTCAAAAAAACACTGTCCTGATTTAATTTCCATGGCTGAATGTGAAATGAGTCGGAAAAAGAGGCAAAGCGCTGTGTGTGCTGCTTGTCATTTGGTTCATGTTGCACTGCGAGGCAGAAGCAATTTGGGTTAATGTGGAATGAGGAGGAGGGGGAGAGGTTAGAAAAGACCAGGGGTAATTTGGTGTGGCAAATTGATGAGTCATCTTTTGTTCGGGGTCCTTGATTGATAAAAGAGCCGGGCAGCATTAGAGGAGCCGGAAACGGTCTTGGCATAAATGTCTTTTTTTTTCACATTGCAACACGCTCCCTCTCTCTCAAGCGTTATGTCCTCCTTGTGTTTAGGCTAATTACAGTTCTCCTAAGCCTTAGTGTGTCAACTGTGACATTTCCACTGTTGGCGTAGCCACATTAGCGCCGGTCTCCCATTCTGTCTGCATTAGGGAAATCTCACATTAGCCAAACTCTCCTCTGGCTGCACTTAACAACAAAATAAAGGGGGTGTTTTGGGTTAAAAAAAAGAAGAAAGGAAAAAGCTTTCAAAATGTCATATTTTCTCCTCTGTATTCTGCATTGGCACTTCATTTAATACCCCTAAAATTGCACTCCTGAAAGGTGAGAAGGAACAATCATCCCCTCCTGATTCGTCGTCTGTTCTCGGAGCGTTGTTAGGAAGGCTCCATCGCCTCATGCATGCCAAACCGATGGATAGCACAACAGCTAAATGTTTGTGCTTTGTGTCTCTGGAGGTAGAACGAGTTAAAATAAAAAGCCGTTTGATGTGCGTGTTGTCTGCGGAGGATTGGCAGCAAGGCGAGGGATGCACGCGCATCACACTTCAAGGCCAAACTGGAGCCTGATGAAAGGGAGCGACAAGGCGCTCTGTCCTGTGACGAATGATTGTTAGATAGAACTCAGCCCTGGAGGTAAACAAACGAGGCTGATGTTCCGTGGGGTGAAAGGATTTGAGGGTGAATGTGTTATCCATGATGAGAGACAGCAAAGTGTCGCAACATCAAGGCCGGCGCTCCCTGGGATGTGGACATTTATATAATGCTTGATGTAGCCATTGATTGTGCTTTTTTTTCCTATTATTAACTGTTACTGAAAACTGATAGAAAATCGCCCCTTTCAACTCCCGAACATCTTGGGTGAGGACATCCATTTCTTCTATTTTGGCACAGCCAGGAGCCTCATCCATAACAACCCTGTCAGAGAGGAGCACACTGCTTTTAAAGGGAGTGAGCTGATGAGATTGTTGGTGACTGGCGCCAGCACACAGCGCACCTACTGACTTATTCCTCATTATGTCGACCTCTTTTTACAAATGGACATGCTTGACAAATATATACCTAGTGTACATCATGTGGATACACTAAGAATTACATCACTGAGGAACACTGCCATTTAGAATAATACCCTCAAAATAAGCTCTTAGCAATCACCACTTAAGGGTAATTTATTGAGCTTATTAAGTAAGAGTAGTACTTAAACATGATTCATGAAGCATTTTACACTAACTAAAAGCATAATGTTCTGTATTGTGACTCAGCTGTAGTGTAGAAACTATAATTACGCATTGCAGATCTACGTAGATTTAAAAAAAGAAATTCAAATGTAATGAAATAAAGGGTACCACTTTTGGTTCATATGTATATAAAGTATATATTTTCGTGTTAGGTAAACTGTATAATGCTTTAATTAATATATACTTTAATATTAATTTCGACCCTCTGTCTAAAACTGCTCTCTCGGTCAGCTGGCCGGCTCTGTTGTGATTGGTCAACTGCTTAGAGGTGTCCTACCCCTTGGAAATTCAAATGTGACATCACCATGTGTTACCATGTTACGGATGTAAACAAATGAGTCTAATGGAGGAGTTTCAGGCCGAGTGTATGAGAGAGAAACTCCCTCTGGCGGAAACTTTTGGATTTTAGCTTTTGTAGACCATTCACATGCACAAAAACCTATATAATACACTACAGGAAAAGAAAACCCCCAAAGCTTAATAGGGCCTTTTTTTAAAGTATGTAAATCAACTTGGCTGAGTAAACATATTTAAGTAAGTGCTTTCCAATCGTTAAATGCCTTATGCCTTTTATCATATCTGCAGCATGCGCTTCTTGATTCTAAACTGCTATTGAACAGTAAGAAAACCAAAGCAATGCTTTTTGCTCCCAAGTCAGCGTCCTCCTCTTGCCTCTCCATTGACACCCTTGATGGCGTTTCTGTTGAGTTTGTTGATACCTACAAATATCTGGGCTTTTGGTTGGACAGTAATCTGAACTTTAAACACCATATTGAAGTTTTAACAAAGAAATTGAAATTCACTCTTGGCTTCCTTTTCAGATTTAAATGTTGTTTTTCAATTTCATCCCGTAAAAGGTTGGTCTCTGGCTTATTCCTGTCCCAGCTGGACTACGGTGATACCATTTATAGATTTGCCTGTCCCACTGTTATATTCTGCGTTATATATCAAATGCACCCTATAGGACTCATCATTGCACACTGTATAGCCTAACTGGATGGTCCTCACTTACTATGCGTAGGATGCAGCACTGGTTTTTATTAATGTATAAAGCCATTTTAGGTAAGCTTCCACTCTACATATGTGTCAGATGTGCCCCAGTTTGTGACTCTTACAACCTCAGATCCAGTGCCTGGTTACGGTTCCAGGTACCTACTGTACGGACTGAGGCTGGAAAAAGGAGTCTTTCTTATTATGGTCCTTGGTCTTGGAATGACCTTCAATCACGCCTTAAACTGAGGGCACTTGTCTCTATATCATGTTTTAAATTGAAGTTTTCTGAAGTCCTCACCACCAGCTGCTCTTGCAGTAACAAGTAGTGTACTTTTTTATTGTCCTAATGTGCACAATGTAGTGACTGCTTTTTCGTCTTTTATTTTCTTTGTTATTTTATATGTTTGTGTTATGTGTTATGTGTAACGTTGCTGCCTTCTTGGCCAGGTCAGCATTGAAAATGAGATTTTATCTCAATGTTTTTATCTGGTTAAATAAAGGTTAAATAAAAATAAAAATAAAAATTGAGTTCATTGGGTGTTGTTGAAATGGCTGGATTAACCTCCTACAGCGGTTACCCCCACTAATCCCTTCCCTTTTCTGTGTAACTCTGCGTTCTTTTGGTACCCAACACCAAATGTCCTGTGGTCATGTCATTAAACACAAATGTATTTAGCAATACCCCACATGTAGTGGAAAAAAATTGAAACATGTGCTCAGGATGAGGTAATGGAGCAGGGTTTTCTTGAGGCTGTTATCATGTTGATAATGTGCTTTAGTGATAGAGCCAAGAGAATGAAAGAAAGGACATTCATTTGTCAATAGAAGCCTGAGTGTCAATACGTTACGTGAGTTAACAAAGGAGTTCAATGGAGGTGTTTCAGGCAGGGGGGGAGTGTGTGGGAGAGACACTCCCTCTGGAGGGAACACGGGGATTTTGGCTTTGAAGACCATTTACATACACAAAAACCTATATAACACACTACAGGAAATGGCCACCACTGTTGTCTTCAGCTGTGTATGTACACGTCCTTGACCCGAGGCTTAAGGTTGCAAGGTTCCTGATTCTGAAAGGATAACACACCACTTGTTTTTATCATCATTATTTGAAGCCATTCATTAGCTTGATTTTGTGAGGTTTCTTGCTTCCTCCAATGTCTCTGCCTGAACACCATCTGACGGTCACTACTTCCAGGTATCTGTAGCTCTTGTAAATATCAGCAGAGATAATGTGTATTATTTTCTAACCTTAGAAAGAGCGTTTTAAATCATTCAGGCTACTTAGGAATGATTTCCTTTTCTTAGATGCTTAAATCAACAAGGCTGCCTCCAAACCTGCATGACTCAGTGGCCCGATTTATATTATCTGTGAAACACTGATTCACTCTTAAATGCACTCCAACATTTGTAGAGGGGTGTTGTAAAATACTGGAAATCACTGCCGTGAAAATTCATATATTTGTACTGTATCTCTATCGACCCCGTAACATGCAGGAACTGCAGATTCTTTTCAAAGGGCCAAGTGTTTCATATTAAATGACAGCCTGTGCTTTATGTGTGAAATGTACAATAAAACTGGAGGTGAGCACGACTAATTAATTCATTTGTGAATAGCACCTCAAAAATACTGTAATTCTTTCTGACGTGTTAATAACTCTGCTCAGCAAGAAATCATGTTCCATGAAGGCAACACCTTTTCAATGAGCCTGCATAGCCTTCCAAATCCTGTCCCTCTCATTTCACACCTCCTATCCACTGCCGTCAGTCACAATGACATTAAAATATATATTTTTAAGTTTTAACTCAGCATGACATACATCATGCAGTACCTATTATTTTGATATGCCAAAAATCTGAAACAAGTCTAAGTTCTCATGGGACCCAGTAAGATATTATGTTAATATGCATTAGCCTTACTATTGTACTGGACTTGTTTAACATACAATATTCCTACACATTATTCAGGTTTTTTTTTTAAAAAAGGCTTAAAAACCGCTATATATTAACGCAACAAAACCATAGCATTTCAATTGAAAGGAAAAGTTACATCTGTGGTGTTCAGGATCAAAACCTGACCCAACAGAGAATATCCAAGAGTCTGGGTGGTTCTATAGATAACATTTTTACCCAGACTGTTGTATCCCTCCATTAAAAAACAATGTTGCCGGGGTCAGAATTTACCCTATTTGAAGATTTGATTTGATGAGAATGTCAACAGCCTAACCCTAATCATAGATGTGGCCATTGGAACACATATTAAAAATGTAAACGTAGTTGTTGTGCATGTATTAAACCTTTTTATTAAAGTATTGTGACCTAAAAAAAAAAAAGGTTTTGGGACATTTATAAAAAACATAAATCTTTGACATTAAGGTGATTATTGCGCCATACAATTGCATAAAGTAAGTACAACTTTTAAAAGGTTTTATGTAACCAGCAACACAGGGCCTTGGGAACAAAGGACCCTAGGAGAGCCCATATTTAGTACGGAGGAACAAAGGACCCTGGGTACACAGCAATGACCCCTCCCAAAACAACCGTCTATATGTTTTCATTTTGAGATACGATACAAGATTGTGTTTAATCACACATTTTAGATCATATAATAGCCTCTTATCTGTGTTACTATCTCACCTGTAAATCTCAATTCTTATTTTCAAGTACTTAAGATTTATCTCTAGGAAATACCACTTATGAAACAAACTACCTTTTGTGAATAAAACACTTTCTGGCAACTTGCATAAGTTTCTTATCACAGATCTGTTCTGCTGTTTCCTTGCGGGCAAATTGGGAAGTAAGGAGAAGGAGCAAAGGGAACATATCGCTGACTCAGGGGCTGGGAGATGACTCTGCTCAGCTTGGTAAGTTGTTTTCACTTAGCGTACAGGCACTGACATCGGACGGTACCATGGGAAATGTGGTCAGTCACATTTTCACAGACGCACATACAGGGACTGTGAATGTGCTTAATTCATTCCCCAGTGATCATATGAGCTTTTAAATAGTATCACCACAGGCTTTTTAAAAACTCTTTTGAAGAGTGACTGGCGGCTTTAAGGGAATACGAAACAAAAAAGACCACCAATGAGACCACCAAAAAGTCGGTTATTCCCATGGTGTTAAGATGACAAGCTCCAAAACTTCTAAAAAGAGTTCTCTTCCAATTTAGTATTATGCAGTTAAACAACATGTTCATCAATTGATGCAGCAGAATCACATATTCCACACATCCTTTTTCCTTACAAAAACGACCCACAATGCAACTAAACTACAGCGGCTTATTATGCTAGGGGAAGCTAATGTAGTTTCAGAATGCTGGCCTCAAGCAAAGACATCTTGACCATAAAGACAAGATATAAAAGCCTACTTTTTTCTGACATTACTTACTAACAGACTCTCTTATGCTTAATCATTGCAGTTTGATTTAAAGGTCCCCTATTATACTGTTTTTCATCAATATATTATAGGTCTCAGATATATACAAAACATGTCTCTGAAGTGTTTGGCTCGAAATAGGGGTGGGGGGGGGGGTTACCTTGGTTGGTTATTGGCTAATAGTTACACAAGCCAAATAATTGTTATGACATCAAAAAGTGAGTGAATCTTTTTTTCCTGAAACTTTCAGAATCTCTTTACATGTTTATATATAAAATACATAAAAAAGTGGATTTTGCATAATAGGTGACCTTTAAGGTTAGCATTTGCTAGCTTTTAGCTTAAGCTGTTTGCTTACTCGCTAGCTACAAGCATATTAGCTTACAAGCAAAAGCAACTCTCAATATTATGCACATTAAAAAAATGAGCTCCATAACGTTTTTCCAACTGTAGATTTAGGAATATTTACATTCACAGAAAAGGGATACATGATTTATGTTAAATGTACATGTACACGGCACGTAGAAGGGCATTACATATTGCCGATACATTTTTAGAAACTGGAGTTTAAAAACACTTTGGAGGAGCTACATTGTTCAGCAGGTTGGTTTTGATTGGGCTACGATTCAGTTAAAAGACTTAGCATCTAATCGTGATAAGGGAAGAGTTTTTATGGGCTTAGATTTGTCTCATAAATATTTGTGTGAACATAAAAAAAACGTGTGTAAATATGTGATTTGTAAATGTAAAACACCATCCACAAATGCATTTAAAAGATTTGCAAACTCACAAATACATTTGCAAATGTAAAACGGATCTGCAAATAGGCAAAATATTTTCACAAAATAAAAAAAGATCTTTGAATGCTATAATTAATTTACAAATAAACAAAAGGAATTTGTGAATATCTCTTTAACATTGACAACTTTCGATCAGGCATTTGTGAATCAATTTTGTATTTGTCAACCAAAAATGCGCTCGTGGATCTCAAATCTCTGCTTGTGGATCGTCTTTTCACACCCTAGCCTCGTCTCAATACCCCTCCTCGACTCCTCCTTTCCCTCACTCGCGTCCCTTCCTTGCGTCTTAGCTCCGCCTCCGTAAGATGCGAGCGAGAGACACGAGGAGGTGACGCGTGGACAGAGTCCTCAGGTATTAATTGGGATGTCCTCGTTCACTCAAACTCTTAAACGACGTCTGTTAATGATGACATGTGCACAGCTGTATCCCCTCTCATCGGGCTTAACTGAATAACCTTTAGAACCGGCCCATTTGTTGTTAAATATGTATTTAAATGATGAATCTTTCTCTTGTTAGTCAAGGAATTCAATGTATGATGGTCCTGCTTTTGTGTTCCGTTTTGGTGTAAAATGTACATTTCAATAAAATTGTAATTATAATAATGTGAAAGCCTTTACTCTGAACATGTGTGTCCTGTAGATCCATTCCCCACATTCACCACAAACCCACATTCAGGACTGTGCATTTTAAATAATTTAACTACTCAATATTTTAACACAAAACAAAACAAATAATTGTTATTTATCAAGATCTAGCCATTTATGAAATAGCTTTCTTAATAGCTATGTTTTAGTGACGTTCAAGATCATTAAACATGACTTAAATTGTTAGTATAACCTTAAGAAATGAATTGCACATAATAATTCCCACGGAGCTGTGAGCACTTATACATTTATGGGACGCTTTTCCACTCATTCTTCCAGTTCTCCGTTTTCCTGAGTTGAAATCGACCAGCTGTGAAGGTGGGGGCGGGGCTTTTATACGCGAGTAGTGAAAACACTTCCGCGTAGTCTGCTCTCGTGTATCCTCCCTTTCGTCTCCTCCCGCACCCCTCCTCCCTCACCCCTCCTCGACTCCTCCGTGTGCATTTCAGCTATTGGGACGTCCTTCAACATGGCGTGTCTTGATCGATTTCCGGGTCAAGTCCCGGAGGAGGGGAAGAGAGGAGTCGAGGAGGGGTATTGAGACGAGCCTACAGAGTTTTGAGACAAACTTTCTGCCGTTCTCAACCGAAATCTGCTCGTGTCACTCGGTTATTTTCGGAAACCACGTGATGGCCTGCTGATGACGACATTTCCGCATTTCAAGGTTTCAAAGTAAGAGCATGATGGTTTATTTAATGTGCCGTTTTTGTATTACTTTAATGAACAGCGGTACGTTAGGTGCATTCTTTATCACCATCATCATCATGTTATAGTGATACAGTTAGTTTGTGTTAGTTTATTTTTTCAATACAGCATATATGGAGCACATTCGTATGCATTGATGTTGAAGTAGCCTACCAGCTACAGATGGAGCACTTCATTTCAGACGCCTACCCGTGCGGGTCCGTGATCTGCACGGGGTGGGCCCCTGCTGAAAAGGAAAACCCCCCGCAGGACTTGATACGCCCCCTTGATAAATACATTTAATTATAATGAAACCAGCTGCAATGGATCATGGATCCACCAGGGGGTGCAGTGATTAAAAAGCTGCCACAGTGGAACTCTTGTGAAATAAAAAATAAACAGCTGATAGATCTACAGTAGAGGTATCTGATATAGCGGATATTTGTTAAGATCCATATGTCACGGATAGGATCATATTCTGTGCTAAATAAGAGACATGTAATCATTTACAAAACATCACCATGTTTTTATTTAACAAAATAATGTTGTTTAATCCACGTTGGTGTAAGTACAAAACCATCACTATGTTTTTTTGTCAGGAAATGCAGACCGGCTCATACAAACGATTTGTAATCATCATCCTCACGATCATTTAATGTATCATATGTTCGCCGTATTGAAATGAATGCACTAATACATGTAGTTTAATCCACGTGAGTTAACTACAAAAATAATCGGTTTGTTTTTATATCACATCCGACCGGAGGAAAATGCAGCACGGCTCTCACTACCGATAATCCTAATCCCACGGGCAAACAATAATATGTACAGTGTTAATAGTTTACTGTATTATTAGTGTCTAATATTACTGCTATAACAATCACACATTGAGTTGTTAAAATCAGACCGTTTTTTTTTTTTAAACAGTCTGAATGAAACGGCAGCTCTCAGGTGATCAGCTGTGTGTTTACACACCTAATGGCCGATCAGCCACAGCTCTCCCCCCCCCCCTGATCTTTCTTCTCCAGCAGTTAAATTAACTGTAGGTTACTCTGAGTGACAAGCTTACAGTTAGTGAAGTAACACTTATTTTTTTTTAAGTCACGACCGGCTATTTCATTCTAACATAATGCTCCAAATATTACTGTTTCCACTCGGACTTCAATACAGCTACACCATTGTTTGGTTTCCATGGTAACGCGTCTCTTTAGTACAACTCTACCCTCTGCTCACTCCTTTCCTGTAAATTAAACTATACAGGTCCAGCCCACACATATGACAGCGCAGTTGCTCCATCATTCCATCTCTTCTTTTTTCCTGCTCAATACGCTCCTTGGCCTGGGACACACATATTTATTTAGATATGTTTTAAACAAGTTTAAATAAAATATGCATAGTAATTTAATAAATCCTTCCAACACACATTGTAAGAACAGTGCTGTTTCATATGAGTGTTGAGAGCTGTATCCATAAATCTCTTAATTTTGCCCTCAAAGTGCACCAGATTGATGCATTTAACTTCAATTTAAAGAAAAACATCTTCTGTTGTAACAACAATAACATTATAAATAGTAACATAGCTGAACATGGTATTGCGCATTTAGCTTTGAGTGTTACTGACCTGAGATGTTTTTATTACATGAATTAAGGTGACTGAGGCTTTTTAACATATACTTTTCAGTGTCCCACATTTTGCACAGAACTGTCCCACATTAGGAAATGCAGATTGTCTGAGACAACTTGGCACTAAGAGTACTGATATGTCTACCATTTCTTTTATGAGTGTAATATCTGCATTTTCTCTTTTGAAAAACTAAGTCTTAGTTTGGCCACTCATTTTTAATCACACACGTCTCACCATCCCATTCAAATTCAAATTCTTGACTGGAAGAGCAGTGTAGCCTACATGTACTGTAAATGGTTGGCATAGCCTATATGCATTTGAAAATAAATAGTACCCCCCTCTGAGTGACTATCTGTTGACTTCACATCTTGTCACAAACTAGGGGACTTTACTTCCTGATTTTTGGAATACAAATAATGTATCTGTGTACGTGTTTTAGTGAACGAGCATAATGTACTGTGATCTGCATGCACTTATCAAACATTTAATTAAAGTAGTGAAAACAAATAGTGAGGGGGTCCAAAATCAGCCAACGTGCTTTGTTTTTAATGTTCATCACTATAATAAGTACATTATTCAAAAGTTTACATTAACTTTGGATAATAACACTAAGAGTACTGATATGTCTACCATTTCTTTTATGAGTGTATATTATAACACTATATATTATTGAATTACAATTAAAGGTGGGGTAGGTAAGTTTGAGAAACCGGCTCGAGATACACTTTGTGTTATATTCCAAATAAATTGCCCTCCACTAGTTAACTAGTAAGAAAAACATCTGTGTCACTAGTTTACTAGTGACTCCTCTAAGGCTCCACTAGTTAACTAGTGAGATAAAGTGTGTGTAACTAGTTAACTAGTAAGGTAAAAACAATTGTACTAGTGTATCTAGTGGACACTTTGGACCTCACTAGTTAACTAGTAAGGTCAAAAGAGGCAGCAACTAGTTAACTAGTGAAGGCAGAATGTTCACTAGTTAACGTGTAAGCTTTAAAATGTATCCACTAGTTAACTAGTCGCAGTTCATATGGCCTACACGTTCACTAGTGAGCCATATGCAAATGAAGCAGGCGGGACCCAGATTCTGTTTTAAAGAGGATCTATATTCCTGTCTGCAGTCCTAGGCAACTTTCTAATTTTAACAAAGTCTTCAATGTTCTTACCTAATTTGATAAACAGTCATATGATCATAATTACAAAAATACTTTTGTTTTATATTTTTGTAAATATGGTCATATGACTGTATTTTAAGCTCTTAAAGAAACTATTTGGGCTGGGTGGCGCTCTATAGCTTAGGGCCAATAGGAGACCTCGATGCCTTCTTTCCCCTCCTCCTCATTAGCATTCTGTGCAACTAGTGTGACTAGTGCACATTTGGGATCCACTAGTAAAACTCCATGTGTGTAAAAAGACGATCCACAAAATCATCTTTCCGGGGGAGCATGCCCCTGGACCCCCCTAGAGGAGGTGAGGTCCACCACCTGCCCACACCCCCTGTCAAATTGTCCCACCCACATTGAGGATGCTTCCTATGCCCATGGCGGTAGGACTTATATAGTAACATAGAAAAGGTCAGGCTCAGTAGCATGTGGGTAGTATGTTTGAGCTCTGGATAGAGAAAGGGCAAATATATTGATGGGGAAACCAGACCTGGACACAAAGATCTGCATTATACATCATTTAGCAATAATGAATGTGAGACTATGACATTTTTCCTGAGGTGTATTGCTGTGTATTGACGCACATCATAAACCGTCTGAACAGTATAGATAACATTTCCCAAGCCTAGAAAACATGTCTGCTAACATCTCAACGTAAGCCTACTGTTAGCTGTCACATATCTAAATTACCTCGACAGATCTTCTACAATTTGATGATCAAGAAAATGCACTCAGGCAGTTCACAGATTAAGTTGAAATTGGAAAAGAAAAGTCAAATGCTGCAACCCTAATGGAAACCTAAATAATTAAAATGCAAGGTCCTGAACAGGCTTTATTATTCAGCGCAGGTGCTGCTGGACATTGACACTAATACTTGCATGCATTTGGCTTTTTTTGACGAGGACTCCTGCTGTGTTCACGCAGTTAAATGATCTTGAGGATAGGCAGCAATTCCTTTTTAATCTCCATCACCCAAGGCAATGTGGTCAACAGGGACGGGTTTATGATGCCTGTTAGACTGAAATACATCTAAGAAAACCTTTGGAGATATACATAAATTACTAGTGTGCTAATGAAGAATGTTTTCTCTTAAGGATGTGTACACATTTTTGAAACTCGTACAAGTGAGAGACAGACAGAGGTTAATGTGTCTTTAGGTGGAATGAGGACAGGAGTGTCACGAACTTGGAAACACAAGGTATAGGATTCAAATGCACGACCCGGGAGACAGAGGTAAAGTATGAGAAAAAATACTTTATTACAAAATAGGAGGATACGCAGACTACTGGCATGGAGACAGGACAAGACGAACTGACACAAGACAAGGGCAGGCTGGGGAATTTAAACAAGGTAACTGGGCACAGGTGGAAACAATCAGGGGCGGGGCTGACGCTGATGAGAGCGGGAGACACAGGTTGCGGTCGAATAGTCCAAAAATCAGCTCCTAAGTTCTAACCCTATCGTCTATTCCTTAACCTCTGAGTGAAACGTCATGGGGTTAAGGGATAGTGGATAGGAGAATTAAAAAGGATTTAGGAGAAGAGACTGCGGTACTTTAGAGAATCCGACTGCACTTTCACTATCCGACGTGTTTATGATGCGCCAGCGGAGGTCATAAATGTGCGTCTGCTGCTGTGGGGAAACTATGGAAACTACAGTTTTCTACACAGCGGACTACAACATGGATGTTTAATAAGAACGAGGGACTACCATAAACTCATCTAGAGACTCTGCACCGGGGACATCAGAGAAACATATTCTTCATGACCAAAGTTGGAATTGAAATAAAAAAGGAAAGTGAAACTTATGCTCGTCACCCTCTCCCTCCGGTCCACATTAATACAAATTATCCCAATACGTATGACTGTATGAAAAGATCTTAAAATCAATACAAATGTATTTATTATAAACGTTAGTCCTTAACATCTATCACTGTGTATATCACCATTCAAACATCTTTTAAAAGTTGAACAAACCCCACACAGCTCAGTAAAGACTGTGAAATGTTGACTTTATTTGATCATTTCAGTAAAAACTAACGTTCATATTTCTCTTTTTGATTATAATACTGATGAACGTTCAAAACAAAGCACTTTGGCAACTTACCACATACGTTTTAAAATGCTTAATAAGCACCGTAACATTCATGATATCATTTCTCGGTCATAATCGGTTGTTTCCGTGAACGGCCGACTGTTGTGTGACGGCAAATGCGGCGGCCGCAAGGCATTGTGGGGCAGCATTTTCTCCTCTCCTTTCGGTTAGGGAGGTCCAGTGGTTCCTAAGCTAAAGGAGGTTATAAAGGAAGTTTGAAACCTCCTTTCCTTTCATTTAGAGAATTCGAACGGCACTTATCATGGCTGCCACTGAGGGACTTCCGGGTCATTTCACTCCGTTAGGAAGGTTCCTAAGCTAAATGGACTATTCGACCGCAACCACACACAAGGATAGGGAGTTAAGGGACCTGGAATGAAACACAAAAGGTGAGTGCCAAAATAAAACAGGAAGTGGGAGACAAGACAAAAACATGAAACATGACTGGACTCAACACTTTTGGCGGGAAACAACAAGGAGATAAGGGCTGTACAATGATCATGTCCTTGTGAGCTTTTGCCTGCGCACACATACACACGGCCATCATTTCCAACATGATTAACTCTGCAAGCAGCAATATCCTGAGGAGAAGACAGAGTGTTTTGTTCCACCCATTTGCTGCTTCACAGACAAGGAGCAAATCAAGAGATTAAGAGCAACGTCTCACTAACTCCAAGAGAATCTTTGATGGGGGCCCTCTTTTATATACACCCTTTGTAAAGCTATGGTATATAAAAGATATCAAATAGAATATATTTCTATGATCCTACATGATAATGTGTCTGTGCTTCTCATCATTTCACATCACAAAGATAAGAAACGTTTGTGTTATGTGAGTAAAAAAAAGACTTGTGGTAGTGTCTCTGCAGAAACAGCAGAGACAGAGAGATAAGACTTATCCACGCTGAAATGTCAGAAAATACATATGTATAGTCAGGAAGTCAAAACATTCTTCTCCAGGCCTCAAATATTGACTTCAGAGAATACAAGGTGGGAACCGGACACGGAGGATATCTATGGGTTTAAAGCAACTGTAGTGACCTTTGTATAAATAATAATATACTGTACATCTCATGGATTATTCTGAGATCATTTAAATTCATTAGATCTAACAAAAGGCCAAAGGTGGACAAAAGATAATCAAGTTATATTTATACTGTAGCTACCTAGGATCTACAATCTTTGCATATTTGGCTTCAGCCTTCACAGACTAATACATTTAATAAATTCAGTAGGAATGTATCTTGCGCATTTACGCTGAGAATTTCCTTATTTTCACATGCATGTGCACAGAGAAGCCTCAGCTTGGCAAAATGTTTCAAATTTAAAAAGACAAATCAATTATAATAACCATTCTCTATGCCACCATAAATTTGCGAGAAAACAACTTGGTTTTGAATAAAACCCAATTTCACCACCAAAACTCCTCATTAACCACTTATCTGCATAATACTTCCACTGCCACCAAAACGGTCCATACAAATCCATCTGTCATGGTAAAATGTATTTTAATTCCCAATAACTTGCATAAAAACATTCCTACATTTGTTTCTAGTTACTTTTTAACAGTTGCATGGTAACCATTTGTCCACTGCAAATACAGTCAATGGTGCAAGGCCTTTTGGCGTTCTATGAAGAAGAAGAAGAAGAAGAAGAAGAAGAAGAAGAAGAAGAAGAAGAAGAAGAAGAAGAAGAAGAAGAAGAAGAAGAAGAAGAAGAAGAAGAAGAAGAAGAAGAAAGAAGAAGAAGAAGAAGAAGAAGAAGAAGAAGAAGAAGAAGAAGAAGAAGAAGAAGAAGAAGAAGAAGAAGAAGCAGCTTTAGTAATCCCCCGAGGGGGAAATTCAGTTTCCACTCGTACACACACGTGTTTTTATACAGGTACAGGTTTATACACACTTTTTACATCTGACATGCACATACATATACAAATACACACACAGTTATATGCACATGCAGTTGAGAGGTCAGAGTGGAGGCAGCCAGTCTAGCCGGCGCCAGTGAGCTAGTTCAGTAAGTTAAATATTCTGTGGCATCTGGTTGAGCATTTTTACAGATTTACCCATATACTGGTTGTTTGTGTGAACTTTTGTCACAAAGCAGATATTTCTTTCTACTTTGAATACCCCAGCTTTGTTAAATACACACAAAGCCAAGTTCTGTTTTTAAACTAAAATCTTTTTACATTTTGCAATATAAACTTAGTTTTCCTTATACAAATATAGAGGGTAACAGTAAAACAGTGAAAGGGTTTGGTAAAAATGTTGAGAGCCAACCAAGCTGGGAGAGAGGGGATGGGGGGTCTGTACGGCTCGGTTACCAGCACACGCTTCCTGGTCCAAAAGGCAGTACCTGTGCTGATATGCCAATTATTTTCCATAGTTTTTTGTCAGCGCTCTCTATCCAACAATTTCATTTTGATTTTGTGTGCTGTCCTAAACTAACTCGAGTGGAGCCTTTATCAGTTCGGTCCATTCCTGCTCATCCCTTGATTATGTAATGCGCCTCGGGTGTGTGCCGCAGGTGTAATCAGAGTGTTGTCTGCCTGGTGAAGCATAAGGAGAACAACCAAAAGGATTACACCACAATCCCAAAAATATTTTTATTTATAAATAAACATGCAAAAAACTAGCCTGTGCGACACTTTGATGATACATCATGTTGTTGCTCAACTTGTGTTTACCTTTGGAACTTTAAAGGGTTATTCATGCACATTACTCCGCATAAAGAGTACCTAATGCAGGAAGATAAAAATGAACATGCCATGGAGCAAATGCATATCAAGTAACTGATATCCTGATCCTTAAGATTTATATTCAGTGTACACATTCAGTACCGCTACAGGAAGTGTGAGTTATTTACGTAGCAAGGCTGAGAATGAGGGTGTGGAGTTGGGGTTGGCCTAAAGGTCTGAAGCAAGTTCTACAAGAGACCAGACCTACAATCAATATTAGCATTTCTATTGAGCATAAACCAGCATTTCCAAACAATATTTGTATAATAATTGGCCTAACTTTCCATATTTATTTGATAAGTTCACAATATTTCCCTACAAATCCCGCCTGGAACACCACCACTGTGCCCTTGAGTAAGGCACTTAGCCCTTAGTTACTCCAGGGAGAATGTCCCTGTAATTGGTAATTGTAAGTCGCTTTGGATAAAAGCATCAGCTAAATGAAATGTAATGTAATGTAAACCTGAAATGTATTGCAACAGCCATGCTAACGGTTCTGTGGAGCAACAACCTAGCTTTGGTATAAATGCCAACTTAATCATGCTAACATGGTCACAATGTTCATAATTATCAAAAGTAATGTCTTACATGTTCACCATCTTGTTTTAGCATGTTAGCATGCCTCGAGTGTAATCCGAGGTTCTGCCGAATCCTCCTAAAATGACTATTGAGTTCTTTTATTGCATATCTGAGGGCTTGATTACGTCAAACTATGACCTGAAAAAGTTTAGTACAACTTCAACCCTCTCTAGTTTTAATGAAGATTAAAGTAATCCAAAATGAGAACCATCACTTCAGAAAAGCCTGCTGGGTCATGATACAGTCTGCTTATAATATAGGCAGCAATATTGTGGGCTTTTTTCTAGATTTGATCAAACTGAGAGAAAGTCAGAAATGAGACCAGAGGCGGATGCTTTGAAATGGGCAGAACAATCATGAGTCTCTGAGGATCATGAAGCCAATTCCAGCCTTGTTTTTCACTTCTCTTTCAGATCTGTGTGGCCTCAATCCCTCCCACTCACTCCTCGTTCTCAAACTTTTCCGATAATTAATAGGTTATTAATGTTTTAGCAAGGAACAGAAGAACACACTCACTAAAAATAGATGAGTCACATTTAATCTGATTTGTGAGGTAAAGCTGGTGGAGGCCGTTTATTTCCGGCATTATTGGGCAAGTATTTCATAATGACCTTTTAGCAAATGAATTAAATTGGTTCCCCAGGGTATGTTGTTTTCTGGAAAAGGGGGAAAAAAACAAAGAATTTGAGAATACAGACATTCCCTTGTAGCTCTCAGCACGTTGTCCTCAGCCCCTCGCATCAGTCAAGCATATGTAGCCGACCATAGAGGTAAACCACTTTTCGGCCACCGAAGTATTGCGCTACAGAGGTACCGCCCACTTCCGCATTCCGTTCACTTGGTAAACAATATTTAAACAGCTGATACCTGATAGTTATTTCCCGTTCGACCGAGACGTTTCCGGTAGTGATGGCGAGGTGAAGCCTTATGAAGCTTTGAAGCTTTCCAGCCAATTGGTTCGCCAATTGGTTCGCAAAAGGGTTCATCTCATGAGGCTTCATCATGGGCTTCCTCTGAATACAAACCCCCCTGTTGGTCAAAGTTTGTAAAACAGGCAGATTTGACATCTCAATAGTGTGCTCTAGTCTAGTCTATCGCATACCGAGTTCCCAATGAGTAAAGCCTTAGAATAACTCTAAACAACGAACATAAAATCATATTTTCATGTTAACAATATTGTATTTATTCCATTTTATGATTGTGATTGAAAAGCCTAAGGAGGCTGGTAAACATTGCAAAGAGGGATTTGTATTCCTTAATAATATTCGTAAACTTAACCATGTTGTAGCCTGAGAAAGGCTGACCAGTCGTTGAACGACCCTGCAGTTGAATGTCAACTGCTTTCCAGCTGAGCCACAGCACACACACTGAATCCATCTGAAAAAACGGAATACCATTTATTCCTGTATTTATTCATTCATGTTTTTATTCCTACATTTATTTATGCTTTTATTTATTTATACTTATGACATGCTCCGATCTCTATATAAGTGAGGGTCTGAGCTCTCTTAATTCCATCGTGTCACCGGGCCCGGGTACAGGAAGGGTAATATATCGTTCTTATTATACATCCATGGGTATTATGAGCGTTGTGGACCGTTCAACCGATCTAAAGCACTTTCTGAAGCAGTCACGTGGTATTGAGGGGCAGCGAGGCTTCGTTTGTCATCGGTGACGTCACTGGCCCAAAACGATACAAGCCTCGATACAAGCGCAATACGTAACATCACTAGTTTCCGGTAAGTCTCCACAATTATCGAGTTAATGGCATGTTAGGCTCTGGGTGTTTGACTTTTACACATTACTCCAGCAGACTGTAGCTTTGCCCGTGACGGTGACAAGACCAGCGGTATTGTGTGTGTGTGAGGGGCTGCGCCGTCCGAGGGACATAAGGTATGAACGATCATGGTTTTTACAAAGTTAATGTTTATGGCGGCATTTCTGTAACATTTCTGGCCCCAAAACAATAGTTGCACCGGGGCCAATCACAACCTTGTTACGCCACACTGTGTGTGTGTGTGTGTGTGTGTGTGTGTGTGTGTGTGTGTGTTGTGTGTGTTGTGTGTGTGTGTGTGTGTGTGTGTGTGTGTGTGTGTGTGTGTGTGTGTGTTGTGTTGTGTGTGTGTGTGTGTGGTTGTGTGTGTGTGTGTGTGTGTGTGTGTGTGTGTGTGTGTGTGTGTGTGTGTGTGTGTGTGTGTGTGTGTGTGTGTGGTTAATTTTATACCTTTCTTAATTTATCACTTTCTTTTCAGTTGCTGTGTCTGTACAAGCCACGTGTGAGTGGCGGTGGATAATATTTAGATTTTATCTGCTTGCTTCCCCCTCCCAACAGTAACTGTCTGCGCTCATTTAGTCAGTTTTTATAGGCTGGATACCATTTTAAATAGCATTCTTGGTGTAGATGAATTCATAATAAATTAAAAGTAAAAAAGGCAATAGCTGAGGGCTTGATCAAGGGTCTGTATTCTGTATTCCAGATGCATTTGAACCTGAGGATGCTGTATGGACGAACTCATCTCAAGTGGGAGTTGAGCCTCTCTCAGGAGACATAATTAGCGGGAACATTTTTGAAGATGAGAAACGCTTCTAAGCGGATTTTCAGTGCAGTGTATATGGGATTAACTGTACATTACATTGGCTTCTAATCCATAGGCACACTAAGCCTGGAATTAGCATGCATGATTAGCGTTTTAAGCCAGCTATTAGATGGGAATAATACTGTAATTCACCTAAAATGGCTTGCAGTGTTTTGACTGCTCTATAGTCTGCATGAACTATTCCAATAACCTGAAACAGGAGACTATTGGAGGAATCCTAACAGAGTAATACAAGCAGAAATTAAATGAAGTATTTCAATAATGTTTATTTACTAAGGGAAGATTTCCAGCATGAATTGCCTTTTTTCAGCTGTAACCTGATTCTCACTTGTTCAGTTATGCATGTTACATTTTTGGAGCTGCTCAGTACAACCAGACTTCTACTTGTGGCCTCTGAACAGCTCCTCCAGAGCAAATGGGGCTTATTAATGTCCGCTGTAGAGAGAGGAGAGAGTGGTTCTCATTCAGTTTGTCTTTCCAGGCTCCAGATGGTCTTTATCTATACTGGCTTCTTTCCGGCCACAAGTCTTTCCCTACTATCCTGTATTAGGCTAATACTACTCCCATATAGGGTTCTAGACAGGCTGTATATAGAACTAGGGATGCTCCGATCGATCGGTCACCGATCGAGATCTGCCGATACTCACTCTCTACCGATCGATCGGTGCTCTCTAAACATGCCGATCGCGAGAGCCGATCGCATGACGTAAAATACATGACACTTTTCTCTGTACGCGGCAAAACAAGCTCGCCAAAATGGCTTCACCGGTCTGGCATTATTTTAAGGTGTCCGAAAAAGACAGTAAAATAGCGGTATGCAACGAGTGTGAAGCAGAAATCCTGCAGCTCCACCCGCTGTGACGGACCGGTGAGCGGAGCAAAACACACTAGAGTTAGACCTAACACACTTAGCTATTGTATCTACCTCTGGAACAAGCTAAACTAGTTATAAATATGTTTATTCTTCACTGTCGGGTCACTCATTACTGGATCAGTGAGCTGCATGAGATACTGACAGGCTGTCAGGAGGGGGAGAGAGGGGGAGAGAGAGAGGGAGAGAGGAAAAGAGAGCGCTTCCGCTCATTTCTCCCGTATTATTATCCAAAGTGAATGTAAACTTGAATAATGTACATAATTTCAATGTAATAATTAAGTTGATTGTTGTTTGTGGAAGCTCCAGTGAATGAGCCCCATTAACTGAGTTTTAAACATCACTTTAAATGGAAGATTTAAAGTGATGTTTAAATCTTCCATTTAGGCCTCGCCCACTCGATCGGATCGGCGATCGGTATCGGCCGATACTGATTCCGGCGATCGGCCCCAAAATTGGCGATCGGAGCATCCCTATATAGAACCATAATAAACTCCTAGATTGGATATAGGAAATGGTCCATAGTTATTCCATCAACGTTCACCAAAATCGTCAGTCACTAAAATGGCATATTTTCAATGAATATCTGTGTCTTGTTTAATTGAATTTATATTATGTTGTATTTTTTTTCTAGTCAAAACCAGGCAAAGAGTCAGTGAGGCTGTACATATTTCACTGGTCTTTTGAGCAAAATGTTACTAATTGAAACACTTTGCCTGCTGATTGTGTTTTTCGACCTTGCTAGGTCGCGCTAATGTTTGCTTTGTGCTCCAATAACAGTTGGAAAGACATTCTACCACTGTACAAAGGTAACAATAATATGTAAATTACATTAAATTGGTTGTTACAAATGTTAAAAGACGCATGACACTGTATAGTGATATCCTTACCAAAATACCAGTTGACTAGCTGGTTAGCATATAGCTACATAGAGGACATAAAGACAAACGTTGCGTTGTTCATCAGTGGCGGCCAATTACTAGAATCCACATGGAAAATGCAATGTGACTAGCCATGTTTGGGAAAGTAAACATAGGTGTCCAACTCAATGAAGGCTACAGGATAGGGTTCAGTAAGCATAAGGAGGTTGACAAAAACAACCTTTCTAAAATAGTAGATTGTATCAAGTTCTGTGGTGCCTTTGAGCTAGCCCTGCTTTGGTATGACATGTGTTTTTACTTTGTTTGCTCAAATATCATGGCGCATTTCCACTGCAGGGCCTCGTACGGTATAGTTAGGCCTTGGTAGGCCAGGCTCATTTTATGCTGCGTTCCCATTACAGTTTAGTAGTCGGGCAGTAACTATAGTAACGCAGTGTAGACAAAAGTTAAACAAGTACAAACCACAGACTGTCTGTGTCATGGCGAATACAGTCCCTGGTTTATTTATGTCTGTATAGGCCGTTGTTGTGAGTGTGGACGGTCGGAGCATATACTGCGTTAGCTTAGCCGATCTCCATTCAGAAAACACGCATTTTAAAAGGTTTTTCGCCTGCCCTCTTGTCTGCAGACTTGTCAAAGCATTAATTCATGGTTAATACTAACCGGTATCAGTATGTTGTTAATTCGGCATAATTTTGAAACGTGTATTACAATTAAATCACGGTAAAATATGTTAATTTTGTTGTAGTTGTAGCCCCCTTGCCAGTGATTCTCTCTTTAGTTTAGCATATTCAGCCCGGTTGTTGGCCCGGAAAGAACCTGGATTTTGGAGGGTCAGAAAAACTGTGAAACAGTACCCGTTAGCCGGAACTACCCCTAGTGGAAACGCAACAAAAAACGGGCCGGGTTTGGCACGGCACGCTTAAACCATGCTACGCGCTGCAGTGGAAATGCGCCATTAGTATAGCCCCCCCTGGAGAAAGATGCACTAGCCGCCACTGTTGTTTATAATGTCTCTCTATCTGTCTGGATACACACAACGTCTAGCATCCCACTGGAAAAGTGAGTAAAAATGATCAATGGGAATATATCCTTTCATTGGATACAGGTATCCTTGCTGTCTGATACACATCACGACAAATGGCTAAACAGAACACTTTTTGTTACACTTGTCCAACGTGTCAATAGTAATAGTAACTAAATTACAATTAAAATGTATCTTATGTGCACCATGATTCTTTGTACCCAATGAAATGGTAACTCATTAAACATTTGTGGAGATCTTTAAGTCTGTACCAAAATGATGGACAGACTTAAATTGAAGAAAAGTCAAGGGATAATTACATTTGGCAGGGTTTATCCTCTGGGTACAACGATATCTGTAAAGAATCTTGCACTAATCAATCTTACAAATGTTGAGACATTTCACAGGATAAAAAAAGCCTTTCATTCTACTGGTGAGAAACCAATACAATCAATGGAATAGTAGTAAACCAACCAATGGAGACAAACATTTGCCATGATGCTAGCATAGGTAATAGTGTTGACAAAATGTGTCTTCAGTTGAGTCAGGGAATACATTGGAAAGCTCCCCACTCCAAACTCCAACCACTGAAAACTGAACAACCATCCAGTATTTTACTTTTCTTTTGATTCCTCCAAGAACTTTGCTAATCCTGCAGACTGTATCTTTAAGAATTCATTCCCTGGCCTCCACGTTCCTCGGGCCTCTCTGAGCTTGTCTTGCAGATGCCGTGTTCCCGCATCAGTATTCCACAGATGGAGCTTGCTTTCCCTCTCCCTGTATGATTGTGTTCCTGTGCAGGGAATAAGATCTGATGTGGCTGTACAGGTAGACCAGCAGCTCCCCCGATCCCAGCCACCGGAGCGAAACTTAGCCCCTGATCCCTTACGTTAGATGGACAGGAGGAGGAGAGGAGCAGGGGGTGTGTGAGAGGGTTTGGAGTGTGTGGTTCTGAGAAAACAGGCTGACAAACACACAGAGAAACTGAAATAAATATTCTTTGGATATTACTATAAACAAACGCTCCGAGATAAACTGCAATAAAATCAGCAAATTACACAAAATGTCATCAGGCTTGATATTCATCATGATCTGAAACACTGTAAACGTGTGCGCACTGCACAAGCAGCTGTTGGGAAGAAAGAGGAAGAGATTCTGGTAATACAATTCTAGATTGCTGGCTGCATCTACTTTAGTAATTTAAGGGACTTTATTTAAGGTAGGATGAGATCATTGGTCTTTGCCTCCCAAAACAGTAGTGGTTGTAAAGGGACAGATCATGGTTGGGATCTAAATCCGTAATTTGTTAAGGTTTAGAACACATTATAGTTAGCTTTAAAATTACCAATTTGCTAAGGTTAGGGGACGTTCAATATTAGTGTCAATAATGACTACACTGTCAAGTTTTGGGACACTCATGTTCATGATAAGAGTTAACAAAAAAAAGTATGAAAAACAGCCATCGTCTTTATTTAATATGGAAATGGAGGATTTGAATCAATCACAGCTATATACAGCACCAAGGAGGAAGACGGGGCTAATTAAATCAATGTCTGCTAATCAATCTGTTTTGTTATTTTTACTGATGATTTATGGATGGTGGCGGTTTTTATTGATTTTATCATTTTTTTAAATAAATTGAAGATTAACATTTTGAGTAAGTGCTCCCTTTGATTTCTTGCCTTTGATTAAAAAAACAGTTACAACAAGAAATAGAAAAATAAACGGCATCTAACGTGGTAGAATACATACCGTTACTTTGTACAATCATTTGATTTAACCAACTGTTCATGCTGTATTTTACATTACATTTGTTCACATTTCTAAGGCTGTGTCTATTTCTTTTTAGAACAAATAGTCATTTGTAAATGTTTAATTTTTTGGTAACCCAAAATGTATCAGATTAGATTAAAGCATTTTGTAATTTAATACATTTCATAGTAATCTGACCAAACCCTCGACGACATTACATAAAATTATCTATACCTTGAAATAAGATGTTATCCATATTTCACAACCCTACTGTGGAATGTATGAGATTAAAAATAGAAGTGCAGTCAAGCAGACAATTGCAATCCATACTTCATAGACAATAAAAGCATAGAGAAAAGTATTATTGGATTATTTTCTGCTCACTAATGATTCCGTCACACTTTAGCAAGCAGCTAATTACATATTACCTTTACAAAAAAAAGAAAGGCAAAGGCCATCTGCAGTATACTAGCTGGCCCCAGAGTGTATAACATGCCAAAATGCTGTGAAATTAACTCTCTTTCCACCTTTAATTCCAAGTGAACTGAGGCACTGCTGCTGAGGAAAGTGCATTTGTAAGGAAGTGTACTCTTGTGTGAATGTATCTGTGAACGGAGAGGGAAAGGAAGGAAAGAGAGAGATGAATGTGCGCTTTAGCAAACTGTGTTTAATTACATCCTTAAGAATAGAATTAGGTATTAGGTAAACAGGAGGATACTGTTTACTCTTGACAAATGTGCTCCGGAGACCATGAATAATTGTGAAGGGCGCAACCTCTACCTTACCTAGATTAATATTTATGAAGGCAATTTTGTCTTTTAATTTTGTCTGAGAGCTTGGCCATCACCCTGGTTTATAGTTGTTTATTGGAGGGAATCAAAGCTCTGGGAAAGGATATGAGCCTTTGCTTGGCTGGAGCCATGAATCGATCTGAAGCAACTTCACATTTTATTATCTGAGATGAGAAACTCTTTCTGCCGCTTTCTTACTCACAAACAATGCCTCCTATATTTTTTACCTTTATTTAACCCCCATCTCAATAGTTAATCCTCTCTTTATCTGAACTTTCTCATATAGATACACAAACAACTTTTACCTACAGTTCATAGGGAACTCATGCACTATGTATGGCATCGATCAGAGAACAAACACTGCACTTCTCTGCCTTCTCTGCTCCTCTCACTTACCCCTGGAGACATTGTTTATCTTGTTTATATGTTGGCCCGGTTGCAGAGTCTCTGTGAATCTGTTTGTTGTTTGTTGCTTCCCTTGGCAAAAACGGCGGACAGTGAAGCATCGAATGTGCGCGTGGTCAGATTTCATTTCTTCTCACTGTTGTATTTCACTCAATCACACTGAAAATCAAGAGTCAACCTGACACAAAAACAGGGGAAGAGTGAGAAGGTGAAGGAAGCAAAGGAAATGCCCTTCAGTGTTTGTACACTAACGTGAGATTGAGATCGAAAAAGGGTACAACTATCTTTTTCCTTCCGTGCTGCGAGGTGGAACAGGTTATTTCATATTGTCTGAAGATCACATCATCCCTCATGTCAGTGGTGTAAGGTAAACCTACAAACACACCCACACAATTTCCAGTAGAGGCATTATAGTCACAGTTCTTTCAGCCTCTACCAAGTCAACAGCTCAGATTTCATAGCCATATAACTCCCAATGGGACCAAATTAAACTAGATATTTGCAGCTACTGATAGTTATAGCTTCACAAATAATCTTACAGTCTTATTAGTGACACGCTTCCACATGCAGACCATTATTCCGAATGAACAAATTAAACCTCTTATTCTGTATAGACTGCAGTTTTATTAGCATGGCTTCCCTCAGTGTTGTTGTGGAGAGTTCATTTCACAGAGGGAAAGAAATGCAATACAACACTGACATAAATTTGACTGATCACCTGGACTCTCCACTTTTATGGTGGCAGTGAAAACCTCTATTTCACACATCATCTCAAAATCTCCCATAAACGCTCAACTGAGTCCATATCCATTTATTTAGAGGGCCAGCACTGAATAAACAAACAGGGGCTGAGCCAGAGGCGGATGCCAGTGTGGCCGATGCCAGCCCTAAATTTCCCTGACATATGCTAATTTATTGATCTGGCTAACTGGAACAATAGTTTTAGCTAACCACCTGGCAATAGCCATTGTGTACGGAGCCCTGGAGGGTTCATAGAGAGAAAAAAAAATAAAACGATGCCACGTTGTATTAATTTGTGCGCACGAGATGTAATTCGTGGCCTCAATTTAAATAAAACGAGGCCAAGCTTTATTAATTTGTGCGCACGATACACTTTCTCGTTCGCACAACATACTTTCTCGTGTACACAAGATACTTTCTCGTGCACACGAGATACCTTTTTGTGCGCACAAGATACTTTTTCGTTCGCACAAGAAAGTTACCGGTGCGCCAAGTAGGAAGTGGAGCGCACAGGAGACAACCGTTTCATTGCAGACTGTTATGTTTATGTGGGGAAATGACAGTGCATACATTATTTGAGATATATTTCAAACTCTGACTTAATTTTAGGGATATTTCGGCCAGAGGTGTAGAGCTATTTGTTTAAGCACCGGATTCGCAAAACAGGAGAGTCTGTGAACCAGTCTGCCTTGATCTATGAATTAATGTCCGTGACTCTCACAGTATCTGCTATCTGCGCGCAGAGAGCTGTGTCTTTTATGCAGCGCCTTCACTGTGTTTACCTTCATTAGAACAGCTGAATAGAGATTGAGGCTGCTATGTTTTAGCCACACACACACACACACACATGCACACGCACACACACACACACACACACACACACACACACACACACACACACACACACACAGACACACACACACACACACACACACAGACACACACACACACACACACACACACACACACACACACACACTATTACTCGTTTTATGAAGGAGATGTCCGGTCACCATCGTTTATTTTCCCTGTGATATTATCAGAGGTTACTGTAAACTTTTGAATAATGTAGTTCATCTACTTTTAGTAGTTTGTTTACATGTTTTAATTATGTTATTTTTATTTGTAGAAGTGCATCATTCCTTGATTTATTGTAAAATGAATCTGAACTTTTTGATCTGTTATGATGATAAACTGAAGCAATTTCTAAATTAACCCAATTAAGTGAGTTTTAAATCGTCCTCCTTAGTTTATAAGGAAATTATGAAGAGGAACAGATGAAATGATTTGAAAATGATATCTATGTAGGTGCTGACACTGTTGGCGGTTCTAGTGTTAACAGACATTTAAATTAAATATGTGTAATGGCAAATGCCATATATGATTTTCTTACCTGGAATTCTGCCTTTTTGAACAGACTTTTTGACTGAGTCCTAGCTATATTGTCTGCAGTTCTAGGGTTAATATTAATCTAATATGATTGTCATCGGTCTAAATTAGATTTCAAATGATTAACTGTGTATGTAATGCAGATCATAGTGTGGGTTAAATCCATTTTCATAACCACTGTCTTAACTGATTTAAATGCGGAAACTGGGCTTATTCATCAGAATTTCGTATGACTTGACTTGACTTGCTTGACCTGAGCAATGACTTGACTTGACTTGCTTGACTCTCACCACAGTGACTTGGGACTTGCTTGATACTTGTAGGTCAAGACTTGAGACTTGCTCATGACTTGCACATGTAGGACTTACTCCCACCTCTGGTGTTCGGTGTATGTGTGTGTCCGACACCGGCATTTGTTTTCAAATTACCATGAACAGTAATTTACACACATCGGGCTAACTCCATATGTGTATTCCCAAGTGAAAGAAGTTTGTTTAATCTTAATCTCGATGTAGGCTAGTGCTAAATGCTGTCACCAGTGCACCGGAACGAACGCCACTATCTTAACATCTTCTGAAAACAAATGCACGCACACACACACACACACACACACACACACACACACACACACACACACACACACACACACACACACACACACACACACACACACACACACACACACACACACACACACACACACACACACACACACACACACACACACACACACACACACACACACACGCGCGACCGGACATCTTCTTCATAAAACTAATGATATGGCGTAATAATCGGGCAGTTCGATGTGTCTAACCATAAGAAAGTATCTTGTGCGAACGAGAAAGTATATTGTGCGCACAAATTAATAAAACGTGGCCTCGTTTTATTTAAATCGAGGCCACGAATTACATCTTGTGCGTTCAAATTAATAAAACGTGGCCGTGTTTTATTTATTTTTCTCTCTATGAACCCTCCAGGGCTCCGTAATTGTGCACTGCCCATTGTACAATCAAACAAGTAATATCTGTATTATGATTAACTGTTCATTTAAATGTAATAGTTTTCAATACTACTTTGTATCCACAGTATAGGGTGCGGTCAAACATGCGCAAGCAATTAGGAAGCCATCAACCGCCAAATCGATACTTGATTTTGCCTCAAATGTTGTCAACATGTTCCAGGCCCAATTTTTTTTTCATTTTATAGATAAAAATATTGATAAATAGAAATTCTGAAAACATTTGAGGTGAGAAATAGGCATTGCAAGCCCAGAATTTTGATTTATATTGGATCAGCACTGCGTAGTGGTTCATTGCCAACTGAGGTTGTCTAGTATTGCTTGAGGATGAAACTTCACCGGAGAGTCTGGTAATCACCGTAAACTTTCACCGAAGTTAAGCTCCACGCAACCGCAATCAGAAGAATCAAAATCAAATATATTGCCGGGTACGTTTACATACAAGGAATTTTATTTGATGTATGGCGGTGCAAACATACACAGCATAAGGAAATAAATTGTAAGGAAAATATGTTTTAAAGACAATATTCATACAAATATAAATATACAAAATAATCTGCAAGACTTAGTACAATGATTAATGACATACTGATATAAACAGGTATATTATATTTTAAAGTGGTGGGCATTTTTTTTTAAGAGAGGTAGGGATATATAGAAATGTGCAAACATATTCAGATAGATGAACATGAACATCATGAACAATTTAGCATTGCCGCAGAAACAAATGTTTTTCCGCCCTTTGCTCGTGCTGGATGAAAGTGAACAGGAAGAACGTAATGTTGTGTGTCTTGACAAAATGCTTTGTAGTTTAACTATGAATATATAGTGTCACGGAGAGCGGGGCATGGTAAACCCAAATGCACAAAACAGACGCAAAGAAAATGTTTTTTTAGGTAATCCAGGCAAGACAAGGCGAAACTAAACAGAACTTTCTGATGAACAACATCCAAGGATCAAACAAAGGCAGACCATGACTTAAATACAAGCAGAACTAATCACATTGACAAGACACAGCAGAAAAAGGGCAGGCAAAAACAAAAGGGCAGAAGGGATATTACACACAGGTGGACAGAATCAGGGCGGAGCATACGAAAAAGGTGGGAAAACACAAAGACAGGAAGTAAAAGCAGACAGGGGAGAGATAATTTTTCGAAATATAACAGGTAAAACAAAAAGCTAGGCTCCTGAAATATAGAGGTTGATAAATAAAACACTGCTGATTCCTTTCTGTAGTGTACATGTTATTGGGCCTATTGCCAATTTATGTTTTTGTTATTAGTCAGCATAGACAGTTTGGCAAGTTACCCGCCTTTCATCAATTCAGTACAGCTGTGCTTCTGTCTGGGCATCTGTTCTGAAAACAGTGACATTATCTCAATGTTTTTGTCATTTTTGGATGAAATTGCCAAGGTGTACAACGTATTAAGGACATATTCCAGTGATTGATTCAAAGCCCCTTTTTGCCTCTAAGCTCCTCTTTCTTTCCATCTCTCCCTAAATGATTGGCATGAATTTAATCAAGGTAAATCAGTGAGGGATAATAGCTTTTACCTGGATTCACCTCATCAGTGTATTGGAAGGGAAGAGCATATTTAATGCCCGTTAAGTGGGCTGTATATATTTGAGTCATGGCTAATGCTGTGTTTGCTGGCTACTTATTCCTCATCAATGGAGAGCTGTCTTTCTGGAACGATGACTCTGTAAAAAGGGAAATATCAGGAAATAAAGGGGATCATCTGGAAAAGTTATGCTGGCGGTGATTAGAATTCACTCTGTCGTCTTCTGGATAATTACACTGATTTCATGTCAATAAACGTTCCCTTCATTAATTCCAAAACTCGTACATCACAGAGTGCTTTGATTGTGCTGATTTTTATGTTTCTCTCTGTGATACTATTGGTGGTGCACTGGAAATTCTTCTGAAGCAACATTTAAACAACAGTGCTAAACAGTCTTTAAATAGCATGCTGCTTATAATAGGTATATTGTAGAATTGTATTTGACATACAATCCATTCAGCACCTCTACTACTATGGTTTAAAGATTATGTTTGTTTTGTTTAATCTATAATAAAGCAACTTTAGTTAATAAGGTCATGCCTGAGCTTTGAAACTGAATAATATGACTTTATCTATTCACAGCAATTTAAATATCTATTTTGGTGCTTTTGATCACATCACACAGTGATCAAACAGAACTTCAAAGAATTAGGGACATATTGAACATCTGTTTTTACAAGGTTAAAAGTCTCTTAACATGTCAGTAAGTGGAAGATGAGTACATTGTTCAGGGTTCCATTGTAATTTGCGCCACCCTTTTCATATCACTAATGATTGCAAAAAACAAGATGGCCGATGTCCAAAAACCAACAACGCTCCAGACACCAGACCTGTGGCTTTAAAAACGTATTTCAAAATGGTTTTAAATGGAATAAGGGACATTTTGAACATCAGTGTGATAATGTTGAGAGCTTGAGAACAAGTTAGTAAGTGGAGGACAAGTTAATCTTAAGATTTGTGTCGCCTAAAAATGTTCACCATGTCACCTTTGATTGCAAAAAACAAGATGGCCGACATCCAAGAAACAACAACAGTGAATACGCCAAACCTAAGGTTTTAAACGGTAGTACAAAAACCAATGGTTGACATCACAGTGACATAAAGTCAAGAAATAAAGTCAAAAAAAGAAACCGACAGCGAGTACAAACACTCCTGTGGGCGGAGATCTGAAGGCATAAATTATAAGCACACGTAGACAGTGATTATGTAATAACTATCACTACCAGAGGGGGGGAGACAAAAGTTGTGCACTCCAGCTTTATTTAGAAAGGTAATTTCATTTCTTAAATGTAGGGTAGGAAAGAATGGAGAAACCAGCTCGAGTGCGCTAGAATTTGAAAGTACACAACCGGAGAAAATCTGCCTCTTCCTTCAGACTTCCTTATAGAGCCCCTCCTCCAACACACACGAACGCGCACATGACCGATGAGGGCACGAGATAAGTTTGTGCACAGATGGAAGGCTGACAGGCAGGTAGGCCATCCAGTTATTTTAGCCAGGCCGGCTAAAATGATTGGTCGTGCTTTTTACAGCACTACGGCTTCCACAGATGACATTTTTTTATGTATTTATTGTCAAAGCATTTAATATATTCATTGCTATCGGGATGTTAGGAGCATTCCATGGAATATAACAAAAAGTGTTTCTGAAGTGAATTACCTACCCCACCTTTAAGGGATTATTTATTAATCCAAAAAATAACCCACCCTGCACTTAATTACAGACGTTAGCATTTCATGTTCCTTTGAAAGGAGACAGACTATATAACAAGCATTGCTAACGACTGTGTGTGTTAAATGCTTACTCATATAGAGCTCTTCTTGTCTTTCTGACTTAAACTTCTTAAATCACGGGGCGTCTCGGCAACAGCTGGGTGTCGGGTCTATTCAAATGCAGCAGTTCCCCTGAGCGCACATGGCAGATTGTTAATTACGACAAGTCTGGGGGAAAATTACTTTATCGATTTGCATCAGGCTGGCTACTGTGAGAGAGAATACAGAGAGGCTGAGACCGATGGTGAATGAGTTTGATCTTCATATAAAGCAACCGCTTCTGTCCCAGCTGCCGAAGCGAGTGTTTTATTTCACTTGCAACAAATGTACCGTAGCCCCATAACGTCTTTATCAGTTATGCATCGTTGGTACTTTGCTGCTGAGGTGTAGACATCTAGCTTCGGGGTGCAGCATTCCTCCATGTGTCTGATGCTGTCTGATATGGCACTGCCGCCTGCTCGACTACAGCCCCTCTGGGAGTGCTGCAAAAGTTCAGAGAGGGAAAGGAAGGTTGTGGGTTGAGTGGTAAAATAGAGTGGGATGAAAGAGAAAAAGATTGAATAGTGGGGGAGTGAGAGAGAAATAAAGAGAGGTCAGGGACCCAGGAGGGAAGTGGAGGGACAGAGAGAGAAAATGTAACACGCCAAGGCCAGAGCCAGATAGACAGAGGCACTCTGGGCAATGGAGACATCACAACTGACAGAACTGGCCGGAGTCCAGGTAAGAGACAAAATAGAGACAGGCTGTGTGGGGAATTAAGTGAGCGACCAGGGGCACGGCTTCAACAGCCACGTCTGGAAAACTGACAACTGTAGATGAGCCAAGAGACACTGAGGAAGCATGTCAGGCAATCAGCTAGAGCTGACAAGCCTAGCTTAAGAATCTATTGACTCTATAGGTGCTGACTGCTTAAGACGTTCTTCCAGGAATGCTCACTTTGATGGGTTAGGGTCAGGCTAGGGTGGGCAGTCCAAGATTTTTCGCCTGATTCTTAATTGTCCATATTCAACATGCAAAGCAGCATAAAGGTACACTTATCAACATTCACAGCAACACTCTAATTGCTCAGGTTTCCAAACACTGATACATAAATCTAACCCTGCCTTCATTCTGCTACAATGGCACATAGATAAACACATGCACACAACACATTTCTTTAATCTGCACTTTCTTATATAAAATAATCAATCACGTTGTCAAAGAACACGTCAGAAAAAACAAGCAAACAAACTAAAGTCTGTAATCTATAATTGATCTGATACCGGCATAGATGTTTAGCCCTCTGCTAATAGCAACCCCATCATGTGCCTGACATCAGCCGATCTGTTTACAAAGACCAAAAGGATATCTGCTGATTCCCTTTGATGAACACATTGCTGGCCTGGCTAAAATCACAAACCTCAAACATATAGTCATGAGAACAGAACACATGAGGAAAATATCTGAGAAATGACCTCCCAGCATGGCCAGCTATTCAAATTACTAACATGATTCTGTCCTTGGACATATTTTTCTTTGGTCTACATTTTTTTAGTTCCCGGAAATCCTTTTTTTTCTTTCTAGCCACGTCTTCTATCCTTGTTTAAATTCCAAAGGACAAACCCTTTGCATTGTGAATGTTGATGAGCACTGATTAAACACGCTCTGCACAATAACACCTGTGACAGCCAGAGATATTTACTGGATGTTTATCTACTTCAAAGCAATCTTATTATCTCATTATCTTTGCATTCTGGTGAGCCCTCATTTGTTGAATTGTGCTAAATGAGTCTTATTAACACCTGCCTCTGTCCTTGAGAAAAAAAGGGAAAGAAAAGATAGGTTGATGGGAGCGATAATCTCAACTCTAGCTTGTCTCTAAGTGGTGATTTGTTCAAATTTACCAGGGATGTTATTCACAGGGAGTTGGGGGGGGGGGGCGTGCTCATATCAAGTGTATTATGTGTAGCGTTCAGAATATATAATCAGAATGTGACACATCCTCAAGGTTGAACACTTCTTGAGGTAACTGTGAGTTAATAGAGTCTCACAGCATATTTTTTGAATGCAGAGGTCATAGGATTTTCCATTTATTGAGACAGTCGTGTCTACAGCCATTGCTCATATGCTCACATTGACATTGCAAACACGCTCATTAGGATTTCCACCAAGTACAGACAAGGCTGATGGGAATGTCATGAGTTTTGAAGGTATTTGGTAATGGCTTCCACCATTGTTCCAAAACTGAGTTAACCTTATATTTTTAAAAGATCATAAAAAAAACAATGCTCATATTTGATTGGAAAAAGCATAACGTTTTTGCTATTTTTTACAAAAAAATAAACCCCAAAAATATGGTTACCAATTACATTTCTACGGATTACCAAATTACGTAAGGAAGTAATTGTTTGATCTCAAATTGGACATTTTAACCTGATGTTGCTGCTTGATGAAAAGTGGGTGATAACGAAAGTCATTTATCCCAAGGAATAATGAAATCTCTTCACCGGGTATTTAAGTAGTAAAAAGTAACTTATTTCTGTTGCTTTTGTCAAAACAAATTCTGCAAATAAAGGCAAAAGAAGGGGAAAATGCTGAAATGTTGGCCATTATTTTGTATGTAAAGCAGAAAAAGGAAACAACATCATCCAAGGACTCCAATCATTGGCACATTAGTGTTGCTGGATTTAAACTCTAAGCCGCAGCAGTACCAATATAAATTCAATTAAATTAACCTACATGCTCATTTCCCGGTTTGTCCTGTATTGCATTTGCTGGAGCTGATATTTCTGTCATGTTTTCATACTGACTGCCTCTGCAAACAGAATTATCTTAATAAAACTGGAAATTAAGTAAAGTACTTCGATGTTGTTCCAATATTTTTGTTGTTGCTTTAAATACAAATGAATGTTCAACAAATGTTTACCTAGTAAAAGCAATGTTGCCCATACCTTAAAGTGCATGGTCTGAGGCTTGTACTGTAGAAAGTTGTAAGATAAGATAAGAGGTACTTCATTGATCCCAAATTGGGAAATGTTTGCGTTTCAGCAGCATAAAAAACAACAAAACAAAACAAGGCATTGCACATAAGTAGAAATGAAAGCGTAGAAACAAACAATGCTAACATTTAAACATTGTATTATGTAAGCATACATGTACGCATGTTGTTTTTTATTTAATACAATGAATTAAAAAAAATGAACCCTAACCCTGCCCAATTGTACAAAATGTACTGTCAATCTCATTCTGACTTTTTCTGTACCTGTAACAGTTACATATTTGTTGTATCTTAATAACATAACATTCCACCTAATCCATTACTCCCCAAACCTGGAAAAATTGACATCTGGTAGACATTTCATGGCCGTCCATCCAACAGTTGTGTAGCTATTTGACACTCAATACAAAGAAATGTCTCATCTTTGTCATTTCAGGAAAAGTCGAAGGCACCATAAGGTCTGGGTCACCAAAGTCAGTAGGCTTCACCCTCTGGGGACCCTGTAAAAGTTCATGGCATTCCATCCAATAATTGTTACGATAAGTCAGTCCGGATAAAAGTGAAGGACCTATAAAAGGTCAGTCGGACATTGCCATCCCAAAAACCTTCAGCTCGCACGGCTAAAATGATAGAGACATCACTGGATATGGCACAATGTATTTTATCCGGGCAAAGAGGGCATTTATTTGCAGAGGCCTTATATAATGAGAATAAATAGCACATATATCCAGACGACACATGAATTTATGATCCCTCTCAGTATACTTAAACTCTAATGGAACATTGTCCTCCAGTGTTTCTTCCATCGAACACCCTAAGATCAATAAGACGACATCAATTCTTTGCCTCTTTTTTATTAAATACAAGTTCCTAAAGCTGCAGCATATGTTTTGAACTAGGGTTATTAATTGTCTTGTCTATTTTCTTGCCAGGCACATTACAGGCACTACGGAAGCAAAGCTAACGCAGTTACATCAGTAGTGTGCCGGCTAACAAACTAAGCATCTGTTGTCCCTCCCTGGCTCTAATGTTGTTAACGCGTGATTCAGCACACTTTGTTACCATCGACTGAGGAGTAATGATGCATGGTTACTGATCACTCCAACACTTTCTGTCTTTATAAGCCTGCTGGGTTGCTCTAAAAAGCCCCTTTTCTTGTAACCAATAATCCACCCAAAACCAGGAAGAGCTGTTGTAATTAAGTATTGATCACAGAAAGCGGCTAAATTATTCAATAACTTAGTATGGCTTTCTGGACAGACATTCGTCATAAGGTAAGACTTCTGTCATTTCCCTAAGAGCCTGGGATGAAATATGAGAATAGCTGGCCGAGGTTACTTTCATATAACGTTTTTATTTCTGTCTGATCAATCATAAGCGTAAAGCATGACTCATTCTCTATATAAAACTAATATAAATAAATTAAAAGGAGTCTTTCATTTTTTTGCAGACTCAATTTCTTTCCCTTAAAATTGCATGAACATCCTTGGCCCCCGTGCTCTAAATCTCCCTGTGCATTGTGCAATATTACATTCTGATGAGTGACGAGGGTGAGGGATTTATGAGAGGAAAGGCCAAAAAAACTCTCAACCGTGTGTGTGTTCATGAGTTTGTGTTATTATTGAACAATCTTGTCTTCTGTTCTCCTCTTCTTTTTTATAAAGACTATATTTTCTTTGAGTGTGGTCTTTTCATGGTTGGGAGTGTTTTACTACTGATTGGATCACATTGTGAGTGTGTGTTTTGTCCCTTTATATACCTTTACACCCCTTTCATTTGGTTTACACACTGATACAACGGACAAGATGAGAGTGTCCTTACAACCAACCGGATCCCATAAATGTTTTCATGTGAAATAAGCTTTGTTGACCGCTCAGCTGAGAAAATTATAAGGCGCTTTTTTTCAAGCATAAACAAGATTAGGGTCTAGAATCATGATGGCGTGTGGTGCTGCAGTGAAAGGATACAAGGAAAAAGGAGATTTCTCATCTTGAGAGGAGAGAGCAATGCTTGGATTTTCTGACCTGGACAAGCAAATGTGCTTGGCTAAAAGACAACTAAAAATAAATAATCGAAAAATTGTACAGGTTTGTGCAAATAAAAGACAACATAAGAATAAGGTCCAAGCAGCCATAGTCAGACATTCTTTAAAAACATAGCCAGCAGTGTAAGAAAAAGTTTTTAGAGAGTACTTGTCCATGGAAAAGTGAGTTTGGCAATTTACTTGTCCGAATACATTTTTCACTTGTCCGGACAAGTGAAAAATCGATCGGCATCGTATTTTAAATTTTCCCACGGTTTTTACGACACCGCTAACGTAAGTGAGCGGTACGATTTTACTGCATCACTCATAGGGTTGGGTATCGTTTGGATTTTAACGATTCCGGTTATGCTTTTCGATTCCGGTTCTTTTCGGTTCTCGATTCTGGTTCTGAGAGGGTAAAAATAAGTCCCATGACAAACTGGGAGAAAAATATATTTATGAAAACATTAAGTCAAATCTGTATTCCTATTTACAAATCACTTCATACTGTTTAATTTTGTTACGGTTATTGAATACAATTATTGTATTGTTTAGTTAGTTCTAAGTGGTGCAGTTTGAGAATGTACAATTGGCCCAGTCTCCTCTGATGTTACACTGCAACCTGCCTGTGAGACAGAGTCCAACCACACAGTCTGTGTGTCCAACACATGTCCTGCAATACACATGCTGCAGCTGCAGCTACTCACTGTTTGTAAAAGTAAATAAATAGTATTTTCATTTCAATAATGTACTTTCTATACATTCTTTCTTCATAAACAATACTGACATCCCTGTGCTCCTCCGAGTCTGGGGGTCCGGGGATGTGAGGACAGCGCGAGGACACAGACACTGAGTCTGATTTACTTCATAAAGGAAATGGCGGTCAACATTAACAACAAAGGAGCTAAAACGCTTAATAACCTTCATTACGTGTTAGAGAAAGAACATAAGAAAGTTTGACAAAGATGAGGCTGTTAAACGGGCAATCCCGGTACCGGAAAATTGTTATTTGTTCTTACTCGGAACCGAGTTTTGCTTCCCAACCCAGCCACTGTGCTACTAGTGATGTGTCGGTCGCGAACGAGCCGGCTCAAAGAGCCGGCTCTTTTAAGTGAACGACGGGAGCCGGCTCGCGCCCGTGAACGAGCCGTTTTTTTGTTTTGTTATTTTTTGTTAAGTAATACAAGACAGAATGATATGATGATCTCCGCGCTACAGCTGCTCCGTGCATGCATGCAGTGACATGTAATATCCAAGGATTAGAGACTGTTGGATGCTGCTGTTTTGAGCATTGCAATACATTTATTTGTATTATGTTTTTTTATGATTAGAGACGGTTGGATGCTGCTGTACTGAGCATTGCAATATATTTATTTTCACTATGTTATTTATTTATGATTATCCTTGGGCTCAGCAAAGATTTGATGTCAGCTGTTGCTGTCTTTTTTTCTATAGTTAATACTGAAATAGAGCCCTGCTGTTTTGTCAGGGCCTTTTATTTAAATATAATTTTAAAATGTCGATACAGTAGCCCCTTTTTTTAAATGTCTATGCTTAAGTTTTTATAGGTGTTGCTATCTGCTTTGTGTAGCGTGGTTCTACAAGCAAGTCTGTGCATTCATTGGGTGGTATCAGAGAGATACAAGGGTCTGTAAATGCAATGAAAACAATTGGCCACAGCAAATAATTGATATTAAACATGTAATTTTTACTTTTGAATACTTCAGTACAAAGGATGTATTGAATAATTTAAGTGATATGTACACATATAAATCATTAGTCAAAACAGGGCTACATTTGATTGAATTATAAAAGGTATAATATGTGGTAAACTGAAGAGCCGTTTGGGAGCCGAAAGAGCCGGCTCTTCTTGGTGAGCCGAGCCAAATGATCCGGCTCACGAAGAAGAGCCGGAATTCCCATCACTATGTGCTACACGTCCCGCCCCGCCCCGTCTAACAGTACAGAAAGCGGCGAGATGCATTTCCTTAGGAATCGACAAGCAAAACCACAACAATGGCGGACACGGACAATTTGCGAATGAGTTCTGCCTTTTGTAAACTGAATTTATCGATAATTTGTCAATAAATAAAGGCGAAAGACGTCAATTGAAAGATCAACTTGTCCGATATTGTAAATAACACGTCCCGGGCGGTGGGACGTGTGCTTTTTCGCACACTGAGTATGTAATTAATTTATAAGCTTATACAGATGAGCAGCTTTTCATCAAATTATTAATCTTTCAAAAATCCTTGTAAAAGATTGTAAAATTATATTTTCTTTAGGTGTAACTGAATCTTACGGAGCCCCCTAGGGGACATGGAGAAGAAAAAAATGTGTTTGCGAGATCTCGCAATACTTTTGCAGTACTTCACTGTTCAATACTAAGCACTCTTAGTCTCCCTCCTCCAGCTGCAGATTGTGACAAATTATTGAAGTTTAGCTCAGAGGACGGCGCGTATCGAACTGTTCTGATAAAAACGACTCTGTAGCTCGTTGTATACCTTGCTATGATTGTAAAGTCATGTTGTTTGTATTTTTACAATGTTATGTTCATGAGTTATTGATCCGCGAAATTCGAATCTGTCAATAACTCAGCTCAGAGTATGCTTTGCGACGTGCATGTCCCCTCACTCTGAGTGTTCTCTTGAGGTGTCTTTCACCGTGAAACCCGTGCCTATTGCCAAGCACTGATGTTATATCTTTATATTTAAGGCCAAGCTCAAAGTAAAATCGATGAACCGCTCCATTGTTGTGGTTTCTGTGTTGCCGAACTGACCAGGAAGTACATTGAGCTAAATTAAAAGTTTTGCGAGATCTCGCAAAAGTATTGCGAGATCTCGCAAAGGGGTTTTGCGAGATCTCGAAAAACTTTTCTTCTTTTTTTCTTCTCCATGTCCCCTAGGGGGCTCCGTAGTATCTCAATCTTTTACAAGTGTGAACAATTTGACACGTCACCATGGTATCAAACGGTAACCTGATGACAACTGTCTGGATAAAAGCTAGCAATCACCTACAAGAAAAACCCTTAAAAGGTCTAAAATACCAACCCGGTCTCCTAAAAAACTACATTCCCATACAACTAAACTGCATTCTCTATAAATAATAATACATTGAAATGAACGAATGAACAAATGAATTGAAGTCGGAGGTAAGTGGATCTGGACCGGGAGATTAAAGGATAAAAATGTCAAAAACAAAGTGGCGAAAACTAGAAGCTAGGTTTGGTCAATATGTTTTACCACTGATGAGGAAGAATGAAGATGAGGACCAGGCTGATATACAGGTGCAGGTATTAGTGGCATCAGGATGATGAGCAGCAGCTGAGCAGGTGTAGTGGTGGGAATTGGAAAGAAGGTCAGCACCGCCCAGCCAGGGTTCGGGCAACCAAACTACTTGGAGATCATGGTTTAGCTTAGTACGTTTGTTTACTTTATGGGCTTTACAGATGGACATCTATAAAAGTCCACCATCAATCAATACAAGTTTTTTTTCACAATGGACACAAACAGCGTTCACAATCATCCACCCTGACTTCATCCATATAAGGACTTCCAAATACTCTAACTAAAAATGTATTTGTGATACGCCAAAAGAAACACAACCCATTACAAAATAGATTTCCCTCGAAACATAATTATTCAGTTTCTTTCTGTGGAAATGAGGGTCTAAGGAGACTAGGCTAAAAAACACTGCTGCTAGTACATTATTTTCCTACAGGTGACACAGGTTGGTATTTGTAAAAGTCTTATAGAAATACACTGCAACTGTTTCCAGGTTCTTGAAACCCAAAATTCCTTTTAAATTCCATGCATTTCATGTTTAATAAAAATGTTTGCTTCTGTGCTGGAGGCTAATCAAAATGTAATTTTACCTTGGCAATTCACTACTGCTTAACTCTATTGTAAAACCATATTTTCACCTTCAAAGCAAAACAAGATTCCACATTTCAGAAAGTACAAGACTAGCACATGCAAATGACTGCGAAGGCAATGAGCCCACAAACCCTAATGTATTTATACTCACTAAGAATATCTCTTTTGGATTTGGGCAAACACAGCGGCAACCAAATGGGAGTGCCGCAGCAGGGAGGGCGATAACACACACGTTGTTCTATTACATCCTGTACTTCATGTCATGTTTATGCGTGCGCCTGTGGAGGAGTGTCAGCCTCATGTTTGCTGTTTACTTGCATGGCTGTGCAGGAGTGTGTATGCATGTATGTGTGTCTAAGTGTGCAGATAAGAGCCTCAGAAGACAGACTGCTCCCCCGCTGTTCCCCACAGAGACTGTGATTAGCTCGTCTCTCCAGGACAGAGACCTCTGCCAGCATCTGTGTTGCTGCTCCGCGACCTTATTGATGAGCCACTACCAGCTATGACAAGTACGCCTGTATCGCAGCAGAGGAACATGGGGGAGACAAAGAACCTGCAAGGAACTCTGGGCCCCTCCTGTGACCAGTGGCGCCAGCATCATGGCCACCCTGATATATTTGTTGGCCCCCCCACCACACACACCGCCTCGCCAGTCACGTATGCGTAGTAGTTTATCTGACATTTAACAACAAATACAGAGCCAGCAAGTCGCTTGATTTGAGCTTCCAACGCTCATACTGCAGCCCCTCCCTCTTCCACCGCTACCATGGTAACACTCTGATACTTGCGCGCACCACTCTGAGATTCGCGGTATTTAGAAGATCTTTATGATTAGAAGTTGGAATATTTAGATTTATTGTGGGTATCATTTTTTAATAAAAAAACTATACTCAAAAAATCATGTCCCCAGTTTTCATGTCACTACCGAAACACAAGGGGTTTTAGTCCAATGGCCGAGCCTGGTTTTTAGCCACACCCCTGGATTTTTGACTTGGCACTAGGCAGTGACACTGCATCCCTGTCCCTCATGGCTGAATGGCAAGCCATAAGTAGCTATATCCCATACTTTTTATATAAATCTGTTCCAAAATCTGCGTGTCGGCGTGTAACCTTAAGAATTGTCCCTACCGAACACATATTATCTTCAATTAAAGGGGACCTATCATGCAAAATGCACTTTTGTACGTCTTTTATACATGAATATGTGTCCCCGGTGTTCCAGGGAACTCACCAAGTGTCAGAAAACACAACCCTCTCTCTTTTCCTCCATACCCAAATCTCTAAAAGCGGGGCTGCAATGGATCTGATACAGACTGATCCAGATTTGAACATTTCTCTGATGTCAGGACGGAGGAGCTGACCTATCAGGGGAATGAGAGGTTGCCGTGGCATGGTAACAGCATGGTAACACGACGCTCGTAACTCTGCCCCCTCCTTTGCAGGGGGGCGTGGTCAGCTGCAGCGCATGCAAAGACAGGGTGGAGGAGAGCAAAATAGAGCGAAATGAGGCATGGCTAAAATGCATGATCTGTTTGGTATTTTGAAAAAGAAAACGTATAAATATTAGGGCTGTCAGTCGATTAAAATATTTAATCGCGATTAATCGCATGATTGTCCATAGTTAATCGCGATTAATCGCACATTTTTTATCTGTTCTAAATGTACCTTAGAGGGATATTTTTCAAGTTTTTAATACTCTTATCAACATATGAGTGGACAAATATGCTTTATATGTTTGTTTATTATCATTTGAACAATGACAAATATTCTCATGAATATTAAACACAACAACGTCTGAACATTACAAATATTCGCCTCAATTCAACCTGGAACCTCTCTCATACAATTGTGTGTGTGTGTGTGTGTGTGTGTGTGTGTGTGTGTGTGTGTGTGTGTGTGTGTGTGTGTGTGTGTGTGTGTGTGTGTGTGTGTGTGTGTGTGTGTGTGTGTGTGTGTGTGTGTGTGTGTGTGTGTGTGTGTGTGTGTGTGTGTGTGTGTGTGTGTGTGTGTGTGTGTGTGTGTGTATAGACACTGTGATGGATCGTTGGAGCAATGTGCAGCTCAAGGCATATATGCTCGAACGGGAGCTGCCTGGACGCTGCAATCATGTTGCGCGCACTATCCGTGCTGAGTGTGCTGACTTTTCGTACAATGTCCCACTGTCTGGCTACCTGCATAAAGTCAAGTGCTCGGCGCAGTTGTCGGCGAAATGTCGCTCCTCTGTTTTCATTGAAACAGCTCCTTATATCCGTTAGCGCAGCTAGCTAGCACCAGATGCTAACAACAACAACATCACGTAAGGTGTGCCTCGCTCGCTCCACACATACACACACTCTCCCGGTCCTCCCGATGGCCAGTCCGGGCCTGCCGGTGAGCATGGAAGTGTGGTCTGCCACAAGCGGGCGGCAGGAGCGGGGCTGTCAGCATCAGCTTGTAGATGGTATTTTAAACTCGATGCGCTCTGAAACTACGGGGCGGCCGAGGACAAAAAATATACATGCGTTAATCGCGTTAAAATAATTAGTGGCGCGTTAACTTGACAGCCCTAATAAATATACCTTATATAGGTATGGCCCTACAATATATTATTCAAATATAGCATGATAGGTCCACTTTAAGTAAACCTTTTCAGGGTTTTATGCAAAGTATTAGGATTGTATGTGTGTAAACCTCTTCAAAGACGTGTATGCTAGCCATGTACTTGCTAGCATTCTTTAGTTATGCTCAAACTTAGCTAGAATCTTCACTACCGAAACATATGGTTATATCTCTCACAGGCAATAGTATAATAAGAGACCTTTAAAGTAACACACTGATTTTCAGACTTTAAAACACATTTATTTCAAAATGGTGGGATTTACCTGCTTACCATTCCATTTTGTCACTACCGAAACGATCATGTCAAAAAAAAAAACTGTGTCGTAAAACTGTGAAGTAACACATTATTTTGTGTGAAACGCTCAATGAACTACATCTCTGCTCTCGCACAACAAAACACGTCACCAAGATGGCCGTCACTACTGTCTTGTCAAAAAAGGGATTGACTACCCTCACTATCACCACAATGAAACACGTCCAGAAGAATGTTATGCAAAGCTGCCTGCCTGCCTGCCTTCCTTCGATTCTCCCTGAACGGCCTGATCTTTTTAATGTTCAATGTCAACCATTTGTGTAGATAGCATGAAGTAGAAAAGATCGCCGATGCTAATGTAGCATTAGCGTTAGCATTTCTCCCCCAGGCTTAAATGGTGTATTATAGAATGATCACACCGGTGTGACAGTAGCCTACTCTTCAAAGGGTTCACGAAATATGACTACTACTCTTATTGTTTAGCATTTTGGGTCACTTAATGTTACTTCATGTTAAGGCTAATAAAAATGACAAGGCTAAGGCTGTAATGCTAACTAACGTGCTTGCTACTAGCTAGGTAGCTAACTTGATCCAGCCACTCCTGGTCCTTTCATCAGACGGGAAGCGAAAGAACGAGCAAGACCCATTGCTGGTATGATAACAACCTGGTACTAAGCACACAGGCATCTTGTTAAAGTTATTTTATCTTAGCTATCTCTTATTTAGTGGAGGAAAACAATTGTGACATCAGTTATGACATCACTTACGTGACTCTGGGATTTGTAGTCTTTCTAGTTGCGTATTTTTCATAGTCTTATATTTCAACAGTTTTACGACAAACTGTGACATTTTTGACATGGAAATGATTTTTTAAGATTGACAAACATCATATGTGTAATTCATGGCACAATTCAAACGGGATCGAAAGATACGTTTTCTCTCTCCATTGACTTCAATACATATTTTTTCCGAAATAAGGTCCCATGGACCGGAAGTAGATGGGCGTGACTTCGCCACTCTATTGAGTAACTGAGCGAGAAAACAGGATAGTAAGAACGAGAAACCGTTTTTTTCTTCGGACAAATTGGATATGGACTCACCTGAGGAGCGCCCGTGTCCTTCGTGTCCGGGTTCTATCGGGAGTGATGATCCCCATACTCGATGCATCGAGTGTCTGGGGTCTGACCACGCGGCAGCTAACCTGCCTCCATCGGCAACTTGCAGCGCCTGTACAGAGTGGCGGTGTTCGAGGGGTGTTATGTTTCGCCGGTGGAGGACCCAGAGCTCGACGTGTGCTTCCCCCACCGATACCTCCGAGGCCGGTGAGCCGCCTGCGTCAGGGCTTCTACGGCACGGGCCGTCCAGCACAGCCGGCCTTCGTTTCACCCCCTCTTCCGGACATCTGGCGGTGTGTGGAAGCCACGTGGCGGCAGCCACTGAAAACGAAGGCTACGGTGGCTACTTGGGCAGGAATCCTCAAGGTGGAGGGCCACTCAGACACGGAGTGTTCCGGTGTGCCCCTGCTGGAGGATAGCCTGGCGGCGCATCTGCTTCCGCAGGCAGCTGGGTGGGCAGAGGGGAGAAGGCCCCTGCCCCCGCTGCCGCGTGACCGAGAGATGCTTGAGTATCTCGATAAGATATAGCTCGGGGTGCAGATGGCGGCGGCGGCCAATAATCTGGGTGTGTTAGGAGTGTCGCTGATTTCCCCTCAGCAGGACACTCCCACCTCCCCGTCTGAGGACGGGAGTGATTATTCGGACCGCTGCGTGGGCCAGATGAATAATCTGGTCCACGGCATGGCTACCGCAGCCGGTCGGGTGATGGCCCTGACCACCGTGGCGTTGCGTCACGTGTGGTTAGGTTTGACCGCCCTGGCTAAGAAAGACCGGGATGATCTCCTTGGGGCCCCCGTTGCCACGGGAGGGCTTTTTGGATCGATAGCCTCGGTCACTCAGCGCTTCAACCGCCTGGAAGTGGAGAAGGCTCAGCTCAGCCGCATGTTGCTGCGAGCTGCTGCAAGGAGCAGACAGGCTTCCGTGTCGGCGATACAGCAAGAACAAGCTAAACTCATCCTGAGCACACACAAACACTCACAGCCGAAGTAAAAACAATAAGTGTGGCTTGATATTGAGTAAGAAAAAGGTTTATAACGCTGTGAGAATGGGTCTGCGGAGAGCATTTCTCCGCAATCCCAACGTAGTAGCCCGAAAAACGTTTACCCATTTAAACAGTCGTGGTAGATACCTTGTTTGTTTTAAACATCGTAAATACACAAACAACAATGAATACTTACAGGTTGTGTACCCGAATCTCCCGCTGGTCCAAACAAAGTAGGAACAGCATCGTTCTTCAGTGCCCTACGCTGTACACAGTGGCGTTTTTATATGTACAAAAGTGGTGGGGCACAAAAAATTTAGATGTCTATATATAAGCTTCTGCAGTGACGTGCAGTGAGGTTCATGGCTGGTGAGGCACTGGCACTGACTCTTCAGGTTTACAAATATTATATTTTGACCTAAACCAAAATATAATATTATTTTCAAAAGCTTTTTTTGTCTGATGCTTCGATTAATTTTAAACAGACAGTTCAACAAAAGGATACCCAAAAAATGTCATTTTATCATTTAAATATTGAATTGTTCTCTCTTAGTAAGATCCCATTTTCAATAAAATGGCGGTCTTACCTTGACTTGAAGATGAAGTCCATTTGCCTATCCTTCTGGACAAACATTTCTATTACTTTTTTGTAAAAGTCCTCCTTATGTTCTTGTAGTTTCAAAAGTCTATCATAAATCTAATCCATAGATTTATGATAAAAAAATTATATAAGTAGGGTAGACATGTGGATGTTATCCGGCTAATCAAAACGTGCACGTTTCCCACAGATCTTATTTCGAGCTATTTTCTAAAATCCTCTGGAGAAATCTCATTGCTTTTTTGTGCTTACTTCCTGGTTTTAGGACGCGCCACTGCAGCTCTCTCGTCTCCTCTTCACACAGCACACTTTTCGCGGCACACGTACTTACAGCCAATCAGCTCTGAATGATTTGAGATGACGTATGGTGGGGATGGTAGCTCCATGCCCCTCTGGTCATTATTTTTTTGCCACACACATTTCATTACAAAATACTCTGAGCATGCGCAGTGAAGTTTTTACAGTCACCGTTGACTTCACAGCGAGAGGAAGGGGCATAATCAGGTTTTGTCCCACATGGCTCTAAACAGCTCAATAGGCACACACTGTGACTGTAGACACACTAATTAGAAGAACACAGACTAAAACAGCAATGTACAGACGAATCAGATGATTAAACATGATCTTAAAATATATTTTATATATTTTTTTATTTATTTTTTTGCATTTTTGTAATCATTATTTGTAATACTTTCTGCTGACACTAGGTGGGGCTGTGCCCCACCTGCCCCTAATGACCAGTCGCCACTGGCTGTACATATCCGGCATGAATCGCTGAAAGGTTTGGGAAGCTTTGTTTCGTGAAAGGCTGGCAGAGGGTGTGGCCTCTGGGTATCCCCACGTCACAGTACCCAGGAAGAAAACATTGGAAAATGAGAAATCTCCAACGAGGCGTTTTGGGGAGGTCTTTTCTGTGCTAGAGTTTTACTCGCTACAGGGTGTACTTTGAGGGTTTTTGACTCTGCAGACCGTTTACATGCATAAAATGGGACCTTTAAGAAGTAAAGCATACTTTTTTAATTTTCTGATGGCCAATTAAAAATGGACAATGTGCCGCAGTTGGCCCCCGGGCAGATCTGCTTTAGGATATCATGTTTGTTCAATTAACTGGAGAAGGTCAGTTACTAACTGATAGGGAGCTGAGAAATCATTTGGCAAATGCACCCCCACTATAAAATATTTCACAAAGGGTATTACCGCTAGACTTAACCACCATCTTCCTCTTTTTCCTTTATTTCCTTTTTCGTCTTTCCCTATTGATGTGTGTTACAACAGCTTTTCACACATGTGACATTGATCTGAACTCATTGTGAAATAAAAAATACCAAAAGAAGAGCAATAAGGCATGTATAAAGGTTATATCTTGAATCCCAGTGGTCAGGTTATCTGGATACAAGGACAGCGTGCACTGCAACCTCTCCCTCTGGAGCTGAGCAAGAGGGCGTGGTATACATTTAACATGTGAACATGGTTCCCATGGGTGCTAGAAATCCTTGAAAGTTTGTGAATTTGAGGGGAAAAACATCAAGTGTAAGTTTTTGAGAGTAGACATGAATAAAAGTAGAGTAGAAGTTGAATTTTGTTGATATTTTTTGCTATCATTGGGTTAGTACATACGCTTTGAAGATGTGTTTGTGTCAGTCCTGTACATTATCAATAACTTTACTTAAAATGTCTCAGTTTCTCATGCTAAAATGACAAAGGGTTTTCTGTATCAGTTCTCCCATGTGTATTGCCTGTGTGAGTCTGGAACGCATATAGCAGGGATGATTTAGCTGTACAGAGAGTCACTTTGCTCATATTTTTATTTCAAGTATGATGTTAAAATTGGACTTCAACAGCAGACAGTTGACCCTGCTGTTTGAGCAAGCCTAGAGTTGTGTACGATAAGCTACTTTGCTACAGTTATTCAAGTAAAAAGTACAATGTTGACGTGTACAATGTTTTTTTTAAATACATTTTTCCAAGCAATTTCTAGCGTGTTTAGGGGAGTGGGCATTGTACAAGGTATCCACATCTACGTTTTGCTGCCAAACAGTATGTGTCACTGACATTTATGATGATTGTGCCAGATTCAGCAGAAATAACGCCAGCTCTGCCAGATTGAGAGGCATTTTGTATCTGATAGGCTGGGAGTAAACGGCCTTTGTTAGCTTAAACTAGTGGGGACTAACTAACAGCAGTGGGATTTTGGTGAGACTATCACCATGCTGGCCAAAGTGACAGAAGGGGTGCCAAACCCGGCAGTCATAACACAGACTCTGCCAGATTTAGGAGCCCCCTTTTAATATTTCACCTAATGGGCTCCGAGCTATTTTCTTTTTTTTGCTTATACCTGAGAGGAATAAATAAAACCAGTGTGATTTTGGAAAGGTTATGCTCATCGTGGCCAAGGTTACGGAGAAGGTGCCAAATCCGGCAGCCAGAACACAAGCTCAGCCAGATTTTGAAAGCCCCCTTTAGTGGCATTGTCTTTATCTGTCTATGCAGCACACTGCCTCCCCCCGACTGTACCGCCCCCCTCTGCACACTTGTGAGAGTCTTATCTGAGCAGCACTGTCTTCACAAAGGCACAGATGTTGATATCAGGCTATTGCATCACTCCTCTCTCCTGGAGACAGGTAGAGAAAAGAAAGCACTTCAAAAGAAACCTGGATAGATCTTCAGGATTTTGTTATTGTAATTTGAAAGGGGGACAGACGGAGGGGCTGGCTGCTAAAAATATATATTACCAAAGCATGATTATTAATCACACCATGTTGACTCTGGGGTAAGTAGTCCATTGAAAAGTTGGGTAAAACAAGTTTCACAAGGCTTTTGTTCGGAGAATAGAGTTTGTCTTACAGAACTTTGGTTTCCTAATTCAAACATCCATTTCATTAAGATTACACACTTTCCGCTTGGTCTATACAGACAGGAGAAAACAAATAAGAATAAGTTAAACAACAATGTGCACAACGTTCACTATAGAATAGTGCTGCTGTTAATAGCACTTTTCTCACATTAATATATGACTGAAGTTAAATGTAATGAAGCTGAAGGCTAATTGTGAATAAACAAGAAGAAGCAGTAATATAATTGGTATTTTTATAATAAATATGTAATAAGAATGTGGCAATATGAAAAGGGGTGGCCCTTTGTAACCTAGAGACATTCAGCATTCATTATAATTATTTTTAAAACTTACATTACATATACATTTTCGATAGCATATCATTATATAAGTTCAATGTAAAGGGCCACAATTATTGTTACGCTTTTCTATAATGTTCTGATAGTCTTGCAGATACGTGTATGAACTTATTTTGGTATCTAGTAAAATAATATTGCTTGATTTGTTCACATTCAGCATATTCAATTACGTTTCAATATTGGAATGATTTTTTTTTTTTTTAATTGCTCCATGTGTATAAGGGGCATACATAATTTTTCCTGATAGGAGAATAATGGTTCATAGCAATCAAGTTATTGAAACCACAAATCTGCCATGGAAAAGTCACTAAATTCATTAGTATTTATCCTCTGGGAACCATGAATATCTTAACCAAAACTCATGGCAGCCCATCTGATAGCTGTTGATATTTCACTTGCAGCTAGAGCCATGCCACACAAAAAAGCTATTTTGGCTGCCATTCCTCCATAGCATTTCTTGTTTACGGACAGCGGCGTATCCCCAGAGCACACTCAGGAAATAGCAGAGATAGGCTTCAGCATGACCCTGGAGTGAATAAAAAGGACTCCTGCCGTTTTGACAGGCGAGGACAGAGCAAATAAGCGGTTTGAGAGTCTGTCCAAACAAGCCATTACGTGGGGAGAGGGGCTGCAGTGCAAAACAAGGTGGATGAAAGGGAAGACCAACCCACTTGGTGGCACAAATAAAGAACACACCCCCTTATTTCTAGGAAATGTTGGAGCAAAGCATTCAATTTACTTTCCCGCCCTCCACTTTGTTCAAGCTCAACAAACCAACCAGTGCCTTCTTGTTGTGGTTATGTGCTCATATTTTTAAAACTATGGAGTTATTCAACTAGTTAAACGCCAATGTCTCAGGAGCACTGTGGCTTGTCAAATGTGATAATGCTGTATACACATTTCTCTATTAATTCTTACATTTCTCAGCTGAATGCCTTGAAGTTGGCAAACAGAATGGATGTCGGGACAAATGTAAATAAGAACCCAATCTAACGCTCCTCTGACCATATTTCCCACTTTCATCATTATCATCTATTTTACCTTGCAGCAAGTCAGAGGCGGTTCTAGACAAATTTGATGCAGGAAAAATGAGATTTTAACATTTATTTTAAATTCATAGCGCATAAAAAAACCTAAAATACCATTATTGGTGATTTAGTAACAGAGTTTGTGTCAATTACTTAGTTACAACTTTATTTTATTTGTTTAGTTACTTTGGCCCAAGATAGAGAACAATAAAATAAGTTTGGGGTAATAAATACATTATTTATGCAGCCAAACCTTATTTTATTTTATTTCTTAATATATGTTGGGATTTGTTTTAGTCACAAAATGTGTTTTAGTAACTTAATTATTAAATTACATTCCTAAAAAAAGCACAGTAACATGGTATTTTACATTAATTGCATTTTCATAGATTTACAAATGTAAATTAGCACCCAATTTGATGCTTCTCTGACCATATTTGCCACATTCATCATTATCATCTATTTTACCTGGGGTATGTTGTGTGAGATAAAGTAGGATGCGAATGACCAAATCTTTGGTTGTCATTAAAAATAACAGTGTTGTAGAGACGAAAGATACTTCCAATTGAGATACATTGTTTAGAAAAAAGTGAAAATTCCTGTCCATGTACACAAACCAACACATTAAATGACAGACCATGTCTAGCACTGCCATGACACTGGGTTTAAATGATGGACCTGAATCTATTACATTTCAAAATGTGGTTGAAACGTGACCACAGTACAAGAAGCTGAATGTTTCTCACTAAATGTATATAAATTATGAAAAAAAAGCAGTTCAGTGTAACAGCGTAAAACATTGATTTAGCATTAATTAATTTATGGATTCAGAACATTTAAAAATGTACAGTTCAAGTGTTTTTTCAGTTCATTTAAACATTTCTCAGCTCTATACTACAGTTGGCACACAGAATTAATGTTGGGACCGATGTAAATAAGCACCCCATTTACAGCTCCTCTCCCCCACATTCATCATCATCATGGATTTTACCTTGAAAAAAGTATTTTTTTACGAGATACAGTACAGTACGTGCAGACACAAAAGCACGAGACACTGTATAAACAAAGCGACCATGTTTGTTTTCCCCGCAGTGAATGCAGTAGACCACAGTTACACTAAACCTGGTGGACTTTAAGAACAAATGGCAGGAGGAGAGCGCGTACACGCAGCCAAGGTCCTTTCTGCCCCTGTGGCTGCTCGCTGATCGCGGATGATAAATGGCTGAACATGGCCGAACCCTCATTTGGCTCTCACAGCATCAGGTGATAAAAGCGGAGCCCTTGTCAGCGATGGAGTGTGCTCTGCTCTGCAAGGACAAAGTCTCACACCCACAGAGTCACTAGAGGAGAATGGACTTAATATTCACTGCAGGCAGGCAGGTTTGGAAGCGAGCGGTAGAAATTCAAGAGATGTGTCAAGGGGGGCTCTGTATCCTGGTTTAAACCCAGGTATATACTGTAGCCATATGTGTGCATCTGTTCATAGTGTGGTTCATTATCAAGCTGTCAGAGAAACATTAACATAGATGAGCTTATGTCACACCTGCATATCAAGGACAATAGCCTGATAAGATGATAATTGAAAGCAGGGGTGAAAATATCTAATCGTGCACATTAACACTGCAACATTAACTTTACTAGGAATAGATTTAACATGGACACTGATGAATTAATAACACTGTTTCTCAAAGGACTTATAAGGTAGGTACCTATATTTCTTTTATATAAAATCTTCTAAAATAATTACACCATAATGTAAATGTAGCTTGTAACTAGATTTTTAAAAGACAGATATATTCCTATTTTTTATGCAATTATGTTCACAATTACATTTGCTAAGTATGAGCGGGAAGCCAGTTTTGATATTTATTGACATATATATATATATGGGAACATTTGTTTGTGATGCTGTTTCAGTGACATTGTGTGATGACAAAACATTGATTTACCATGAATAAAGGTATGGATTCTATTTCAAATGTAGCATTTAAGTGTTTTTCAAGGTTGTTGTTCAGTAAATCAGACCATCATGGCACAGCGCTGAATTGGATCTCTTTATATAGGCTTTTTTTCATAACATATTTCATAGGTGGTGCATTATGATATAAAGTTTGAGAAACACTGATTTACAACATAGTCACTGAGTCAATATAAATGGGGGAGGGCAATCTGCAACCACAGCACACTATTGTACTATTGGAAGATGAATTATCTCAGCGGCCTCACCGGGCTAATCACTTATCAAACATCCCCACATAATGTGAATCTACTCTGACGAAGTGAAAAGAAAAGTATTTTAATTAAAGGAAGCAAGCAAACAAAGTAAAAGCTGCAGCTAATTATATTCAATCAGTTTGCAATCATAATGTTGCATGTCTCAATTACAGGATTTCAATGCCCTCATCACTGTAATCGCACACTCCGTGTTTGGATTCGTGCAGCCAGCCCACTCTGTTAAAAAATGCCCACCCAGCTTCCTATTACACCATGCTGCCTTTGGGATAATTGATTTGGTTTAATATAATAGAAGACAGTGCACAGGGAAGTCTCAAAGGAAATAGGACTGTCATCTGTTTTCCATTCTATTAGAACACATTGTAACCTCACCTCCCTCTTGTATTTGCATACAGACTGACACCACATGGAGACACACTTTCTACACGGCTGCAGATGTTCAACAATGATTCTTTCATCAAGGACATATCTGATTTTGTGCGGGTAAGGAAACAGGACTGTCACATGTAAAAATAGTACCTGATAGTAAGAATGTGAGAATTTGTAGTATGAATTATTCATAGAAAATGTGCTAACACGCTGATGTCAAACAGGTATAATCCTATCTATTTTAACATTGTTAGTTTAAACTTTTAGCCTGTTAGCGTGCTAGCTGTTTGCTAATTAGCACCAAACTCAATCTTAGTTTAGCCTGTTCGCATGCTAGCTGTTTGCCATTAGCACCAAATACATTTTCAGTATAGCCGTAAGCATGCTAGCTTTTTGCTAATTAGCCCCTCAACATTCTTAGTTTAGCCTGTCAGAACTATGTCTTTGCTAATTAGCGCCAAACAGCATGTTAAAAAGTATTACATTATTGACAAAAAGCATGTAGTCATAACTCAATGGAAACAACAATGCATTTTTAAGAATGTAGCCATCATTCATTTCTCTGTTGTCCTTTCTTTTACCATCATGCAAGGTGCCAAGCTTCAAGACATTAGGTAAAAATAACAAATGTGAATCATAGGTTTCATATTATAGCAAAAATAGCTTGTTCTCTCTGCATTTATCAGTATATTACATAATTTCGAAGTCATAAGCAAACGTTTGGTATTCATAACTGCCCTGCAGCCTTCTCGTTCAATATCCATTTGAAATGTATTTTTTAAGTACATTATCAAGACTTCCCAAACTGAATTGTGTGTCTTGCCCGAAGGTAATGATTTTTATACTGAATTACCATCCGCATAAAGGGAATATTTAAAAATATTTTTGCGTTGTTGTCTCCTCAAGTAATTTAGCAAATACATTTCAGGCTGGTTTAGTCAGGAATAAGTGGCACTATAAATATAATCCAATAATGTGATTTTTCTTCTACAAATGGTGTGTATCATATTATGGTAGCTCCAGGTAGGAAAGTGGACCTATTTACCATATGTCATGTATGAGATGATTATTCGGATTATCCTTTATACCATAGATTTCCTTGCAATTATCCATGCCAATATTAATTTCATAAGTCAATGCTCTAATTTACCTCCTGTCACTCCATTTCTGCATGCCAAATATTGGCCATCTGCTGTGGCAGTGTGTGTGTGGGGGCACACATCTATCTGTATACTAAGGAGCTGATTATGAATGATGTTTATTAGGCAGTCAGCTGAAGCTTCCACAAACTGGAATTTCCATAACTCATTATCCTGCAGGTTTATTAACTGTAATCACATTAATCCATGCAGCATAAATCAAAGGTGTTCGTATTTAAACAATGTACAAGTTCTGTTAACAGTTCTTTGCTATTTTCTGATGGATGTGTTCGGATTGGGACGTCATTTGTCTTCAGCCAGGTCTAGTATACGAAGGAGGTAGAAAACTGTGTCAGTCAAAAAAGTCTCAAAGTAAAACTCTAAAACTAAAATGCAATTCTCACTTCAACTTTTTGTTCACAAGATTAGTCCCAGGTTTAAATGTCCAGTAGCTACAGGTCCTTACAATATCATACTTTTGAAACATGCTAGAGAATGGGGTCATTAAACCAGCTCTGCTCATCAGTGTTGGAAAGACTCAAGTAAAAGCGCCTGTGCAAGGTTTTACACAAGTGCTCTAAAAGTAAAAGTAGGTCAGCTAAAATGCGCTGAATGTACGCTGAATAAACAGAGTTATCATTTTTCCTAAAGGTCGACATACATTCTTGTGGACCAACATCAGCCCTGATGTCCAAACCTACACATTTCGTTCTATTGAATTCATTCTGTTCATTGAGGAAATATAAATATAAAACCACATTCCTTAGTGTATCATCACTAGATAAAAAAATGTAAATAAGGATATAAAAAGGCAGAAAATTACATAATTGGAAGAGCTATAAATAAAACTGCACACTGCGGTAGATGCAGCATACTACTGGTTACCAAATTTGGCAATTATCATATTATTCTTTTCATACATGCTTCTCATTTATCAACAGAGAAAGGAATTTGTAGTTATCATGGACAGTGATAAATACGATATACGCTGATGAATATACTTTTGTTTATTGTTATGTGTATTGTAGTCTTTTGGAGAAGTGGTGGTATCTGGCAGTTGGGCCTAATATTGTTGGTACCCGTAAATTCAGTATAATCCCCCCCTTTGCAAATGGTCTAAAATTGCCACTACATAGTAGAACACTACTTTAGTAAAGATATGACAAAAAGGCAAACATTTTAGCCTTGACCTTTGAACTTTCAGTGGTAAAAACAATTCAACCAGTATCACTGTTGCCACATTTCAGAATAAGAAAAGTTGCAAATGCTCATTTTCAACTATTTAAGCTAGCAATACTCTTTGATAGCTGTATGGAAAAAATACAGTCAAGACATTCATCAACTATGTGGCTGTAAGACCACATTAAGTCACTTAGCATGAGAATGTTAAATGGTCCTGTTCTAGCTAGCTTGGCCCGGCTCCACGAGGACAAATACGGCAAAACGCATCGGAGTAACGCAAACGCAACCGCAAAAAACCTTCCGCCCACACGCAATATACACCGGATTGTGTCAAGCTCCACGAGACGGCTCCGTTTACATCCAACCGCTGGAAAAGCTGCAGTACATATGCCGAACCTGTACGTGGCGCTGTAACTTCCTCCACAAAAGCAGCAACTTCCTCCACAAAAGCAGCGAAGAAGAATGGTTGTCATGGCTGCACTTCTGTTTATTCTCCGCGGTGGGGGCGGAGGGAACCGCACAGAGTTTTTCGCCGGTCAATGTGTGTTAAAGTTTAAATCTTTATGCTTCCTCATGCAGCAGCTGATCCAGTAAGTAAACCCGACAGTAAAAATAAACATATTTATAACTAGTTTAGGTAGTTTGAGAAGTAATTAAAATAGCTAAGGGTGATGATCTGACTTGAAGTGTGTGTTTTGCTCCCGCTGCATCACAGCCGGAGGAGCTGCGTGTCTCCGTCCTGTCAGATTAGACTTCACTCGCGTTTATGTTCATATCGAGATAAAGATAAATAATCTGAATTCAGTGTGCAGTGTACTTTTGCGGGGGTGAGCAGCAGAGGTGGGGAGAGGCGGGGCTATGAAACGCATGACCGTATAGGCGACCCCACGGCCCCGTTGGACCCCCCAGAGCGCTCCGTTCCCAGATCTATCCACCTTTGGACCCGTTGTCGTTTGCGGGGTCTGTTTCTACGTTTCTGTTACGGCGTCGTCGAGCTTAAAGGGCTATACGCATGAGAAATATGCGGATTCAACCCGTTTTCGTCCTCGTGGAGCCTACGCCTTAGTTTCTCATCGTTTGTTAGAATTTGAGGAAATTAGATATCCATCAATGTTGCCTAAATGTAATTTATGTAATTAACTAACATGATACATTGTAAATTACCCTTTTTTTTCTTATATTCACATTAACTTTTAAGTAAATCAAGCACGCCCTAAGCTAACCAACTATATCTGAAAACATATTTTGATATATTTTGGCTCAGCAAAATTCCTCCCATGCTTACAAATTAGCTAGACGCCAGGAGGAAGCAAAAGGCTGCTGTTTTTTTTGTATCGGTTCAATCTTAGAAGTAATGCTATTTCCATATCTTCATCTGAGGCAGGATAAGCTTTAATTACAAAGCCATGAGGCTCTGAGTGTATCTGCACAGCAATAAATAGGTAATAGCCTCAGCAATGCTGCCTCTCAGGCCACGTTTAGTGAGTGGGAGATAGGGTGAGGAGATAGAGAGAGATGCGAGTATAGGAGCGATGAGAAGTGGCAGGGCACCCAGTTGTCCAGTTGCAAGGTCAGAGACTGACATTCATCCAAATGTGCATGCAGCCTTTGTCATCAGCATATTTACTATGCTAATAGTGTTTATTCTCTGAGGGGATGGTTCAAAAATAGTGCAGCATTAACTTTGACTTAATCTGTAACTCTTTAAAGTTACATTAAGATTACATTCAAAGCCTTAAAGTCAATTTATAAGTGTAGTCCAAGCAGGTTATCTATGATTTCATGCCTAAGTGAATGAATGTTAGCTTTACATTTAGCTCCCAAATACGTGACCAATCATGTTACATGTCCCGAATGGCATTGATGAGTAAGCCATGTTCAGCCAGAAATGTCTCTATCTGCATTTCATTTTCAATTCATTCACCTGGAGATGCAACAGAATTAGATGCAACAAGCAAAAGCTGTGTTTTATTTGTATTTACTGTGAGTGTAGCCTGTGCGTCACCACCGCTAAGCTAAAGGCGGACGCGTGTCAGCGTGCTAATGTTTAGTAGTTGATTTAGTAACGAATTAGCAACCATACTTCATATCGTAGAACAAACATGATGAAAGGATAATAATAAGACAAGCTCTTACGAATATGTCTAATGTCCTAGATACATTTCTGCTGCTCCTCATCGTTGTAATATTTCCTTAATTAGATTATGTCTGTTGAAATATTATGATGCATGTCCAAACAACACACTGACGTTAGTGTGTCATCACCTAGCGCCTTTTTGTCATTTCACCAGTACACTCATTACAGTCTAGCTCTTTTTCCAGTGGTTAATTAAAGACAGTCCTGTAGGGCCAGTTTAATATCATTGTACCCTACAGACATCCAATGGCCTTAATTGATATGTCTGCCAAGGACATAGAAACTGGGATTTCTTCAGGGCCAGATAGTTGTAGCTTAATAGTAATTGCAAATTAATTAGCAAGAGGCTGAATATAACCTCAAATGTTGGTCGACAGCTAATGTTAGCTTCTGCAGTAGATGTATTGACTGCTGCGTAAATGGAGTGTGGATATCAGGATTTATACTAAATGAAAGCTAACTTAAAAAAACAAGGTCATATAGCAGCAGACAAATAAAAAAAAAAAACATTAGTAAAGCTGTTCAAAAAACATAATTTTATTTATTTTTTCAAATGTATATAACAATACGTTTAAAATTACTTTTATTTATGATTAAATCATTGATTAAATAAATTCTTCCTTCTTTATTCTTTTCAAAACAGAATGAACAGGATGCCCGAGAAAAAATATGATAACACAACATTTTGTTTAAAAAAATTACCTTAAATTATACTTTTAGCACTATTGAAAAGTAATCAGATGGCTTTACTTTAAACATGAAAATAACGATTTTTCTCCAAATTTCACCTAAATACTAATACCAAAATGTTTGAATTAATATTGAAATATTATTTTCCCATTCTACCTCTCTAATGCGTTACATCATCATTTGCATGAACTACTTGGATGGAACATCAGCTATTGTCTATAGCAATGAGAACATGTCTCTGAGGGTGTTGGATCATAAATAATGCATTGTGTCTATGCTGACAACGTTCTCCATAGGGGTAACACTCAGGCAGAGCTGCAGCAGCATGAAACAGCCGCTCCACACCAAGCTGTTTCTCTCCGGCTCCCAGCCATTTTGTAAAACATTGTAATCATAACGGGGGTGCTCACAAAGACAAAGAAATCGGCACATTTCTTTCTGCACATCCTCGCTCCTGCTGCTATCTACCTGGGCCGCTGCCTCTTCTGTCACAGGAAGTGTGCCTCAAACCTGTCTGTCAAGATGGATTGGCAGGTGAGAAAATATCTGAGTGTAGGCAGGCGTGTGTGTGTGTGGGCACAGATACATTACCTGTGTGAGCAGGTTGATTGGCAGGCTATAGCCTCGAAGGAGTGCCTCAAAATTGTCACTCCAGTTGATGCGCAGGCTGATGTTGCTTGCTGCGGTGATAATTGGATGTGAACAAGCTACTTACACCTCACATGCTGTAATCATACTGTGAAATAATGTAACAATTATATATTGGCACTGGATAAATATAGGCCTATATTTTGCACTGTTTGCGTAAATGTGCAATCACTTCCATGCCACTCTTGTGGTGTAAAACGCATTGACTCAATACTTTACGTAGAGTTTTGAGGGACCTGTGCTTTACTTGAATATTTAATTTGTTATGCTTTTTACATGCCTGAGATTTTAAAATGAATTGTTAAGGAATACATTTCCCAACAGTATCAAAATAAGATAGAACATAGTGCGCATTCGCCAACCGTACTTACTATTTTTCTATAACTAACTTCTATTAGTAACTTATTGAGCTGTGCTCTCTCTAACAAATCCTTTGAGAGAGAGATTTTGTTGGGTTTTTTCACCGTTGAGTTGCTGCTGTTGTGCATCCACACCACAGTCTGTACCCATAGCTGCCTTGTTTACACCAGGGAGAAACTAATCGTGCTAAAGCCGGCTAGCATAGTGGTCGGAACAACAGCCATCCCTTTGGAAATCTGGAATTAGACACAGAGGATGCAGGGTAAACTGAAGAGAAGCCGGAGGAGTGCTGGATCCTATGGAGAATAGGAAATAATATAAGCAGTGTCTCCCCCATCTCATCATGGGCAACGTAACAACTCTGGCTAATGAAATGGATGAGCTAACCGTGTTAGCCATAAGTGAGACGGAATATCTGGATTGTAGTTTAATGTGCTTTACACAAACATGTCTGCACCAGGATATATCCGACACCAACGTTTCCTTTGATGCCTTCCGGACTGTTTGATTTATTGATAGACTGAATTTGCTCCACTTTGACCGACTGCATCATACAACTTTGTAAATAAGTAAGGATAATCTAATAATACGGGAGGGGCAATACTGCTTCTTGTTGAACACTCATTGTTTAACTTCTGTACTTTTACTTTTGCAACTTGACTATAACAGAGTATTCATACATTGTGGTACTTCAGTTAAAGATCCAAAAATATGTCATCAACAACTGAATCTCATGCAAACACTGTAACCAAGCAATATAAAGGGAATGAGAGTACAAATAAAATCTGAAATGATATCACCAACATGTTTTGAATTTACCCGAGTTTCACTGGTACTGAGAGCCTGAAAGTGAGCAATAAAAGTATCATTCCAGAGGGTGCTGAGGCTTGTGTCAGTTAGTCACTCAGAACAGCATGCAGAGCCTACGAGCTGCTACATATGACCAGGCAAAGTGTCTAACGTCCGCCTCCACCACCTGTCACAAGATACTGAACTTTCAGAGCCTGCAATGGAACAAAGTTAAGGTACAGAATGTCCATCACTGTCAGGGTTGAGCGAAGCAGGCAGGACCCAAATGCAGATTTAACAGAAAATACCTTTATTTCAAGGCTACAAGTAACATACAGAGCTCTCCCCCGTGAACACAGTCAACAACAAACAAGGATCTCACAAAGACTAACAGAAAAAGCAGAACCTAAATGCACACAGGACTAATGAAACAAACAAGACACACAAGGTGAACACAATCGGGTAATCAGGTAGGAGGAAACACACAGACAGGAAGCAACAGGCAAGACGGGGGATGAACACTTTTCAAAATAAAACAGGAAACCAAAGACAGATCTAGACAAGACAAAACACAACACAGACAGATCGTGACAATCACCTTTTGGATATTTAGACAAAAACACATACTGCAAAACTGATTTTATAGTTACATCCAGGGTTGGGAGGGTTACTTAAAAAATATATTCCCTTACAATTAGTAGTTAGCTGAAAAAAAATGTAATCAGTATCAAAATATAAAAGTATTGTAGCCTGATTACTTTCCGTTGCTTTCGGAAGAAAAAAAATATCAATAAGATGTTTATAAGTGTATTATGTAAGACAACAAAACAATGTAACATTTACAAAGAAGAAACCAAGTATCAAAACTGTGTATTTAACAATAAATCCCTGTGACTGCTTCCCAATAAAATCCAATGAGAAATAGCAGCACTAGGGAAATCAAATATAAAATCAAAAACTGGGAAATTGCATTGCCCACATGTATTGTTTTCTGTGAATCACTTTTGCACAGGTAGGAAGAACAGTTTCATATCAATCCAACACACAAATTGGGGACTCTGACACTCACAACAAAAAATACTATACTGAGATTTTATTACCCAATGTTGAGTACTTTATTGGCCTCTGCAAGTATAAAAAGAGTTTGATTTCATGAACATTTTAGGAATCATTCTGCCGAGCCAAGGACATAAGATTATGATTCTGATCTTGTTAAGTAGCAATCCAATGGTGTGAATGCAGGTTTAAGCAGGTAATCTGTAAATCATTACAGCTTTCGCACTTTTAAAAATAAGCCCCACAGCCTGAGATATCACTGTGACAGTGTAGAGTACCTGCCCTCTGGAATCTGTCACACTGATGATTGACAGGTTGCATTCTGGAGGTGAGCCATGAAACTGTCAGCTCAGCAGGCGCCTGGGGGCCTGGCTGTGCTGATATGATTTATGTAGTCGCTGATTGTGTCAGTTGCTCGGCAAATTGATTGTGTCACTCCTTCCTGTAAACCATTGCCCTGTAGAGGCTTTCTCCAAGGTAGGGCCAAAATCCTGAACCACAGATGAAGCTAAGGCGAAGGATTTTCTGGAAAAGTTGTTAATTTTTAAAGAAGTGTCAAAAACCCTGATAGCAACATTTGACTTTGAGAATGTAGGTCAGCAAATCCTTGAAGAACGGAGTAGTGGCTTTTAGCCTTCAATGGAAAATAACTTCTGTTACCAAACACTGTTCAGCCTCATATATCTCTCTGTCAGTATTCTTGTGCATCAGGCTGCCGCAATCAAGAGGAGAGAATTTAGATGAGCTCTCTCTGGCCCTCATTTGGGTTTATAATTCACCCAGAGGACGTCTGCAACCAGAAAATAAATTGAATGTTGTTAAAATCATGACTGCAAGTTGATGAGGCTGAGAACAGCCGCAGATCACAGACACAAAGTGGTGTTAATGAGGAAAGGTATTTAAAAATAGATTTCTGTTTAACTTGCAGGAAACATGCTACAGTGCACGTGAGGACTAGATGTTCTCCTGTATGAATGTGTTACTTGCCAACAAAAAACGAGAATAAAGGAATTACAACCAATGTCTGAAATAAAAAAAAAATCGAAGTTCTCGGTTTTATGAAATTGCCTAGTTGGTATTGTGATGTTAAAAGTCAATTGTGTTATTGCCCCTACCTTTTCCATACAATTACAAAAACAGTGGCTTTGTATTTTTGCCTTTAATTTTCATTGAATCACAGAGAAACGCAAGAAGATTTTAAGTTGTTAAAGCAAAGATTGGACATGGCCATGCAGCCATTATGGAAATTGGGACAATAGTGTTCATTAGGACAACATTTTTCAATTCCATTGTCCAATAATGTCATGTTTTGGCGTGACCAGTGTCATCTCAACCACCTACAACATGTGCCACTGTATAATGGATGTGTTGACTTTTGTACAGCAATCCTAGCATAATGGTGGTACTGAAAAGAAGTGAAAACATCTCAGAAACAGTTGATCTGGCACTCTCAGCACTTGCTGTTCCTTCACAGCATAATGACCCCTCTATTCTTGGTTGGCGTTCAAAAGAGTCAATTTGGTGCATAATGGATAATGTAACAATAAACATTTTCATATTGCAACATAGAAAGTGTGTTTATGTAATACTGTTACTTTGCACAATTCAGTTATAACCTGGCGTTATTTAAATGGGAACTCATTAAGGCCACTTAATCAGAGCACTGTTCTCCATGTTTGAGCAGCTGCAAAGGCAATAAGTGTATGGTTTGCATCCAAAACAGAGTATGAGCCAGAAAAGAAGCTAATGAGGGAGCTCCCTGTGCACAGCCATTCTCTTCAAGATGGAGGCCAGCCAGAGCAGGATACACGGCAATGGATTCAGGTGTTACAGTGCTTAAAAGGAGGGTTTTTAATTTGCTTTAAAGCTGCGCTTGTCAATATTTCTATTGCTCTGCCCTGTTGTTCGGATCCGCTCTGTTAATCGGATCCGCTCCATAATGTAATGGGTTCTTTTTGTCCATTATGCATCCTTCCAAAAAGTTTCTGAAAACTTGTTCCAGTACTCTCTTTCTGTAAAACTGCTGACAAACAAGAAAACGGAGCTACAACCAGTACTGAACATATACAATCTTTTACAGAGGTAATTATCACCAATCGCTGCACTTCCCTTCAGCTCTACGGATTGTTCGAGCATCTTTCAGATCAATCTTTTGGTGTTGCTGGCTATACTACTTCGATGTTTTATTTCAGTCCCACTTTTCTATTTGAATGAACATTGATTTCCAGCTTTCTTCATGCACAATTTTGAACTTCCATGCTGTTATTCAGCTATTCAATAGATGGTAATGTCCTACTGAGCCAATTAAAGGGTAGAGTTGGGCCATACAACCTCAACACATGACAACTGATAATGGCCATTTAATCAGCTGATAAGTGTGTGCCAGGATTAGGAGGTCCCTTGCCGTAGCTCGGATGCGTGACCCTGACCAGTCCATTGCTGATTGGTCCAAAAGATAAAGGCCATAACACTGAACCTAGCACCCACTACTCTATTCTTAAACATCTGTTCAGACACCCCAAATATCCCTTGAGAAATGGCTTCTTGGAAACCAATAAAGAGTTGCTCACTGCCGACAGTTCTCCAGTCAGACCAGAAGCCTGGCTGCGGTGCAATGAGCCAGTCTGCTTCCACCTGTCTGACCTGTCTAATGGCCTCCGGGATCCCTTCTCTCTTCTCCCTCTTTTTAATTTAACGGATTATAGGCATTGGTAATTGCATATTAATTTTTTTCAGGCAGAAAATATTTCCACAATTATTAAACTACTGGCCTTAAACACATGTACTGTATAAACTGGTACCACTTTACAATAAGACTACCCTTATAAAGGGTGTACGAATAGTTTGTAATTCATTTATTAATTAGGTTGTGAACACTTTATAAATCATTAATAAGCTTTTATAAGACATGAAATAAACAGGGCAACTGTGACCGGTTGCTTGCCAAATAGTGAGCCCACATTTATCTGTACTGCTAAGCCTTATATTGGCTACAGAGGTCGCGTTAACCGAATATTTTCCGTCTATGACGTTTTTTGTTTAACAATGACGGAGAAATCTGAAAACTCAGAACAGCGCCAAAGTTTCCCCGCAGAGGGGCTCCGGTATTATGCCGTGTTATGCATGCCCGACCAAAAGCATGATATCGTTTCCAAACCTACATTTGCCGGACAGATCATTGAAATGTCTGTGAGTATTTGCTTTACGCTGTGCGCGCTTCCGCGAGGTGCAGTGGACATGCATAACACGGCGCTAACAGTTCACGAGCGAGTGTGCGTCCCCGCGTCCCCCCGTTGACAGTTCACGAGCGTGCTCTCTCTTCCCCCCCCCGTCAGAGTTGTGTACAGACCGACGGGTGATAATGTATATTCACGGAAATTGTACGATCCTGTCAGTCAAAATGACGGGCAGCGAAAAAGTCTAGCACAACCTCTGATTGGCTACCTAGCTTACTTCGTCTTCTTCATCAGCCAGCATCCTTGGTATCTGTTATTCATCTTGCCAAATAGTGAGCCTGTGTTGATGTATGAAAACTATGTTAGAACTGGTTTATACAACACACTCTCACTCCATAAACGTCCAGGAGCGACGCTTGGTCAGGGTCCCGAGGCGTGCAGTTGGGACGCTCCTAGGCTCCTTCAGCTTCATAAACAGACGCAAATAGCTTTCAACTGATTGCAATGTATTCCCATCTGCAGCGGGATTTGACGCTCATGGAAGCACGGCATTCGTTTGTGTCGGCGGCTGTTAAAGGCAATGTGAGCGTCCATTCCCATTGGATAACGGAGAATTGTACACCCGGAAGTAAGTATTCCCCTTACTGTCGATTGATTTGACAGTGATATCTCCACTACTCATCAACTCAAAAACACCAGATTATCCTTGTTAATCAAACGACATTGATAGGTTTTAGTGTGTTTACAATGCTTTTGTCACGTTTTCCCCTTCAATTCTGAGAAACAAGTCGTTTTCTATGAGTTTTGGATGGCCGAAGACATTACATTACCCACAATCCTCTGTAGCAACCATAGACTGTATATTGCAACAGGCAACAGCTTCGGTTCATGTTAATTTACAAACTCTTCAACTACAACCGTAGTTATATTTAAAAACATGTTAGAAGGCCTCACGAAATACTTTAATGTAAATTTAAATTTAAATGTGAAGGAATGTGTGAATATTAACTGTGGGTTTTTCTCTGGAAGTTTTTCCTTGTACGATGTGAGGGTCAAAGGACAGATGATGCCGTTTTTCTCATACTGATATTCCACTATGCACGCTGGGATTTGGTGTTTATGCGATGTGAAATCCGAAAACATTTAAAAGAAATTAAATAATACATTATTCAGAGTGTGCTTGCTTTTCTCTTTGGAGGTCATCACATAACGGCATTGTAATACACGTTTCGGCTGCATTAAATATTACATATCTGCCGTAGTTGTCTATTTATAGAGCCCTGATGAGAAGACTTCTAGACAAACAGGAACAACTGCCGCCAAAACTGAAAACGTGACGTGGATCTTAAATATATAAGCAATTAAACAACATCTTACATTTATTTTCACACAATACGTCTCCTTGCAGTATCAACACTAATTCGGCTGACTTTTATATTTGATCCAATTGGTAGATAGGCTGTATTTACGCCATAACGGTGCACAGCTGATAGAAAGGGACACCTACTGGTTAAAGCACATTATTGCATTTTATAATTTTATTATTAGATATTAATAGGAGGATGTGCAAAACAGACAAACTAATAAGGCTTTATTTAAACATTAAAGAATACTTTAGGTTAAGGTCTTCTTGAGCGTCAAATCCCGCCGCAGATGGGAATACATTGCAATCAGTTGAAAGCTATTTGCGTCTGTTTATGAAGCTGAAGGAGCCTAGGAGCGTCCCAACTGCACGCCTCGGAACCCTGACCAAGCGTCGCTCCTGGACGTTTATGGAGTGAGAGTGTGTTGGTTTATAAATGGTTCTTAATGATTAATAAAGTGTTTACAACCTAATTCATAACCTAATTATAAACCCTTTATGAATCCTTTAGGGTAGTCCTATTGTAAAGTGGTACCCATAAACTCATTGCCTCACCAAAATATTGTTTTTGGTTGATAAATTCATGGTGCATGAAAATAGTCTAGAAAGGCAAGCCAATAAACAACAACAAACATCATTTGAAAAGATAATGTGAAAATATTGTATCGTTCTACTTTATATGATGATAATATGTTGATGTTTTCTTGTCCGCTTGCTGTGCTTCCCCCAAGTGGCCAACAAAAGAAAATCTGTTTTGTTCTGTATATATTTATACGGAAAGCCTGTTTTTGAGAGGAACCATGCTTTATTGTTTTATGCACCCGCTTAAGAAAATAAATAAAAATGGTTCAATTCAATTATTGAAATTAAATGTTGTTGTGCTTATCCATGCTAAGCGTGTCTGGTTCTTATTCAGTAGTGCTAGTTTGGATTTCTCTATCTTTGAAATTCAGATGAGATGGTGTATGATGGGTCTAAGTATGTGCAGCTACCCTGCCAGCTGTGTGCTGCATTCACTACATTTTTAATCAGCTGAATAAATGATCTGCAGTCAAGTGCTAATAACAAATACAATCTGTGGGATGTTTGTGCCTCTGATATAAAAAAAGCCAACAGCCAGTATGTCAGTATAAACAGCAAATATAACATCAGCGTGTTAACCTGTTAAGCACTGAGCCTGTTTTTCAGGTCTCAGGCTCGAAAATGACATTCCCAGAACAAATGACCATATCTTCCCTTCTAAAAGGGTTAAATTAATAATCTTTGTTCTCAAAGTAATGATAAACTTGTGAGTTGGATGAAGAAAAGTCAGAATCAATATAGAAAATTCAGATTTTACATAGTAAAAAACTGTAAATGACAGTGTCCGTCCAAATATTATTTTTTACTTATAGTGAAAACTACCCTTGGATGATGGGTTAGTAGACTAAAAGCTTTAGGAATCCAAAGTACAACATATAATAAGTACCCTGTATCAAGATTGATGCAAAACAAGTTAAATTTGACCTTTTTAGAGAGATTTAGCCAAAAAAACCCACTTCTGGGGTCATTTGGGTGGATTTGACCTATCTCTGGTCCCCCTTGGTCGATTTTGATGAATGAAATCTCTTTATAACCGCTAGAGCCAATGGAATCGAGGGAAAGTTCTATACACACCAACACGTTAACAAATAAGGAGTGAGAGTGACGCGTGACCAAAACCGGAAGCTGTATACACTCTGGTGGCTACCATTAGCAGCTAACCTTTTCTCTCCGATTTTTACATAAAAATGGAATTATGGATTATAAATAATTTTTTCAAAGGCACAGATACATTATTAACCTATGTATCAACAGTTGTAGCCTTTTTTTTCTTCGTTTTAATGCCATTGAACACGTCTTTTGATCAGATTGACAGCTACGGTGAGACGATCTCCCGTAAAAGCTCCGTAAAGGTACGTGTTGTGATGTCTGTGTTTGCTTCCCCTGTCGCAAGTTCGGATCGCTCAGTGATGATACTATACCTATTATAATCTGTGGAGTCTCAGCTTTAATCGGATATATTGTATGTGCAGCTACGATAAGTGATAAGGGTATCTTTATCTTGAGTTGTGTGCTAAAGTGCGTTAGCATTCTTTCGCTTAGTGCTAATTCAGAGGCTTGGTATTACCCTTGTGTTTTGTTTTGGTAAAAATGGTTCATATCTTCAGTTAGCTGAGATTCTTCCCGTTAATCTGGTGCTACACATTAATAGTTTCATAAATGTTAAGAAGCCCTGAGACATTGTCTCGAAAAAAAAAACGGTGGGAGGGGTCCAATGGGGGGAGCGTCGTCCTTAAGAGGTTAAGTAAAATCATTTCTAGGGCTGTCAAGTTAACGCAATTTTTTTTTAATGCCACTAATTATTTTTACCGTGCAATTAACGCATGTGTATTTGTCCTCGGCCGCCCCATAGTTTCAGAGCGCAAAGGCTTGACGTTGTTGTTGTTGTTAGTTGGATGGTGGGAGATTTAGCGAGAGATATATGGATTCAAGAAAAGGTGTGTTAAACGGCAAGCCAAGCACACAGCTGATGTTGACAGCCCCGCTCCTGCCGTTCGCTTGCGGGTGGGGTGGGGGGTGCTAGTGGAGCCTCGCAGCGGCTTACACCGTCGGTGCGCTGCGTTTGGGGGTGCTGCGTCCATGGGTGCTGCGTTAGATAATTCGGATCGCATCCAACGTGTCGACTGCACATCACAGCGCATTATTTTGACCCACAGTGGGAACTTCAGTCTCATGCTTTGACTGTTATGAAGACAGAGGAGCAGCATTTCGCCGACAACTGTGAACAGGCTTGTCTGTTTGAGCAACTGGCTCAGTGCAGAGAAGTACACAGGGTTGGGAGAGAGTGTAAGAGAGAGAGAGAGAGAGAGAGGTTCCAGGTTGTTGTGTTGACAATATTCAGGAGAATATTTGTCATAGTTCCAATGATAATAAACAAACAATTTGTCCACTCATATGTTGATAAGAGTATTAGGCAAGGCAAGGCAAGGCAAGTTTATTTATATAGCACCTTTCAACACAAGGCAATTCAAAGTGCTTTCCAAAAAATGAAAGACATTAAGAAAATGGCATTTAAAATCAGTCATTAAAAATTAAAAATAATAAAAGAAACATTAAAAGAAAAAATACATGGATAAAAGTTACAGTGCAGTTTAAGATGTGAATAGTTCAATTAAAAGCAGCGACAAAAAGAAAAGTCTTCAGCCTGGATTTAAAAGGAGTAAGAGTTGCAGCGGACCTGCAGGTGTCTGGGAGTTTGTTCCAGATATTTGGAGCATAATAACTGAACGCTGCTTCTCCATGTTTATTAAAAACTTGAAAAATATTCCTCTAAGGTGCATTTAGAAAAGATAAAAAATGTGCGATTGATTTGCGATTAATCGCGATTAAAGGTGGGGTAGGTAAGTTTGAGAAACCGGCTCGAGATACACTTTTTGTTATATTCCATGGAATGCTCTTAACATCCCGATAGCAATGAATATCTTAAGTGCTTTGACAAAAAATCTATAAAAAAATGTCATCTGTGGAAGCCGTAATACTGTAAAAAGCATGACCAATCATTTTAGCCGGCCCGGATGGCCTACCTGCCTGTCAGCCTTCCATCTGTGCACAAACGTATCTCGTGCCCTCATTGGTCATGTGCGCATTCGTGTGTGTTGGAGGAGGGGCTCTGTAAGGAAGTGGCAGATTTTTTCCGGCTGTGTATTTTCAAATTCTAGCGCACTCGAGCTGGTTTCTCCAAAATTATCTACCCCACCTTTAACTATGGACATCATGCGATTAATCGCAATTAAATATTTTAATCGACTGGCAGCCCTAATCATTTCAGAACTTTTGTATGAAATGTAGTGACAGTTATTGGTTGATGCATTACAGTAAAGAAGGGATTTTCAAATTAGTATTCCTAGCTGCTTCTCAGTTTGTAATCAAAGTAATTTCAGAAATTAGAGGTTTTGATGTTTTCACTGTGAATGGCTTGATTGCATTTCTGTCCCCGAGGATTATGAAGTGCTGATAAAAACTCTTAAAAGAAAAGTTGAATAAAGGCAAAACATTTCTGAGTTCTTTTTGGTTTTGAAATGCCCGTTGATTACGAATGTCTAACCCCCACATAAACACACTCTGACATCTCCTGCAGACTCAATAACACCTCTGCATGAGACATCATACTCATAGCCATCATGGGCTGTTAGCAGATGTTGTCACTCACATTTTGTCTGCTCTTAAAGGCGTCAGTGTCAAAATAGCACGTCCCACACTGTAGACCGTGTATCACCACCTGAATTGTCTCGAGGCCAGGACCTACTGCAATGTTGATCATTTTCTATCAAACTGGCGTGTGATATAACATAAGAATTAAAAAGGGCCCTATTATACAAATGTTCAGGTTTAATATATTGTTTTTAGTGCCTCTTCTGTGACATGTTTCCATGCTTTAATGTTCAAAAAATGCTTTATTTTTCTCATACTGCCTGTGCTGCAGCACCTCTTTTCACCCTCTGTCTGAAACCAGAGCCCAGTCTGCTCTGATTGGTTACCTGGTCGGCTCTTTTGTGTGTAGGCAATTGCTTAGAAATGTCCCGCCCCTTAGCCTATCACATACAATGTATTTGAGTGCTAGCCAATAGAAGCGTTACATAGTGATTTCACAATGTTACTGATGAAAACAAAAGAGTGAAACTCCCTCTCGCATGAATATTTTGATTTTAGCCTTTGCAGATGTAGCAGGAACACTGGGTTCAGGTAACTGTCCCACACTCATCTCTAGGCCCTGAACTCACCATCACCTAAAGTAGGTCAACTCCTCCCCCAGAGCCAACCCCTAATTAACTCAGCGGTGTTTGACCTGTTAAACCCCATCCCTGTTTTTCAGGTCTCAGGCTCGAAAATGACATTTCCAGAACAAATGACCATAACTACACTTCTAAAAGGGGAACATTAATAATCTTTTTTCTCAAAGTAATGATAAACCTGTGAGTTGGATGTAGAAAAGTCAGAATCAATATAGATGTTTCTTATTTTAAAGAAAATTCAGATTGAACATAGTAAAAAACTGTAAATTATAGTGTCCGTCCAAAAATTCTTTTTTACTTATAGTGAAAACCACCCTTGAATGATGGGATGGTAGACTAAAAGCTTTAGGAATCCAAAGTACAACATATAATAAGTACCCTGTATCAATATAGAGAGGTTTAGCAAAATAAACTCCACCTCTGGGGTGATTTGGGTGGAAATGGGCGTTTTTGCCGTTTCTCTGGAAACCATTGGTCGATTTTGGTGATTGACATCTCTTTTTAACCGTTAGAGCCAATAGAATCGAAGGTGAATTTCCATATACACACCAACGTTACCAAAAAAAAAGTGGGGGCTTCGCGCATGCAGTTGGCCGTAAACCGAAACCTATCTCACGCTCTGAAATCTGAAACCGGAAAAGTAGGTTTATTGCTTATGGATTATCAAAAATCATTTCAAAGTGACACAGACACATTGGATTAACCTATGGATTAACCTTCAGCAGCGTTGTTATCGTTTTAATGCCATTGAAGACAACTTTTGATCAGACAACAACAAAGGTAAGAGATATTGCCGTTTTTGCTACCTAGCGCCACGTGTTATGATGTCTGTTTTTGTTTATTATGTCGCGAGTTCTTATCATGGAGTGATGATATATATACCTATCGATTCTGTGTCTTCTCACAATGCTAATCGAGGGGTTGGATGTGCAGTTACGATAAGTAGTAAGGGTGTTATGAGTGAGTTTCTGTGCAAACGCCGTTAGCATTTTTTCGCTCGTGGCTAATTCAGAGGGTCAGCGTTAGCTTTGTGGGTTTTCTTTGCAAAAAAAAAAAAAAAAGATCAGTTAGCTGAGTTTCTTCCCGTTACATGGATATGAAACATTCATAGTTTATTAAATATTAACCTGTTAAGCACCAAGCCTGTTTTTCATGTTTCAGGCTCGAAAATGACATGCCCAAAACAAATGACTACAACTTAACTTCTAAAAGGGTTATATGAATAATTTATTTTATCAAAGCAAGGTTACATCTGTGAGTTGGATGTAGAAGTGTCAGAATCAATATAGATGTTTTTTATTTTAAAGAAAATTCAGATTTTACATCGTAAAAAACTGTAAATTATAGTGTCCGTCCAAATATTCTTTTTTACTTATAGTGAAAACTACCCTTGGATGATGGGTTAGTAGACTAAAAGCTTTAGGAATCCAAAGTACAACATATAATAAGTACCCTGTATCAAGATTGATGCAAAACAAGTGACATTTGACCTTTTTAGAGAGGTTTAGCCAAAACCACTCCACCTCTGAGGTGATTTGGGTGAAAATGTTTTTTTTTCCATGGTTGACACCTCTTTCTGACCGTTAGAGCCAATAGAATCGAAGGGGGAGTGGACCGATCTCTCGCTCTGACATTTGGAAACAGAAAAGCAGTTTTAATGCTTATGGATTATCAGAAATCATTTCAAAGAGGACAAAGACACATTGGATTAACCTATGGATTAACTGCAGCATCGTTTTTTTATCGTTTTAATGCCATTGAAGACCAGTTTTGACCAAGGTAAGCCATGTTAGCGTTTCTAGCTACCTAGCTCCACATGTTCTGATGTACGCTTTTGTTTATAGCGCCCCAGTGTTGAGGTGAGCACCAAACGATTCTGTGTCTCCAGGAGATGCTAATCGAGGGGTTGGCTGTGCATCTAGGATAAGTAATAAGGGAGTTATGAGTGAGTTTAGGTGCAGTTTTAGGTTACATTTTTTTGCTCGTGGGTAATTCAGAGGCTGAGTGTTAGCATTGTGGGTTTTTTTTGGATTTCTTTTTTGAAAAGATCAGTTAGCTGAGTTTCTTCCCGTTACATGGATATAAAACATTCATAGTTTATTAAATATTAAGATTCCTTAGACGTTGTTTCCTGCAAATGACGCGTTTATCCGCCCGGTACTGGGGGGGCGGTGCGTAACAGGTTAAGAAGCCCTCAGACGCTGTTTCCTGCAGATTATGCGTTTTTCCGCCCGGGGGCGGGTCGATGGGGTTCAACAGGTTAAGGCACCTGTGGCATCATGGCAGCCTTTGGTTCATTTGCTATCTGCCTGTTGCCACATGGCCACCTTAAGGGTAGATCAATTGTCAGATACTGGATGTCATGTTTGATCAGCAACTTAATCCTCATGTGCATCTTATATTAGCACTGAATTACATTCATTTGTATTAGCCTACTGTCAGCTTGTATCCTGGTCCATCTGGTGTTCCTTTGGCCAAATGCCTGAAGTTCCTGTTAACCTGGAGGGATGTGTGTTGGTCCATGGTACTTTAGTATTAATCATACTGAGTAGTGGTAAGTTTATAATTACCTAAGCTAAAAGATTTAAATGTGTACTGTATTGTAATCTAATGTACAATGTGTTTTTCCTACTAGGTGGTATCAGCTGCTGTTTTGCTACAGTTAGGTTTTGCTACAGTTAGGTTTTGCTACAGTTAGGTTTTGCTACAGTTAGGTTTTGCTTGAGTTAGGTTTTTGTTTCAGTTTAGTTTTGCTGTCTTATATTTAGGATTTTAGTGTATTTTACTGTTTGCTCGTTTGGACCAACTGGATAATTGTTTCTTCTGCTTTATACTCCTTTGTTGTTTATTTGCCCCTTGTAGTGGAGTTGGAGCCAGCTAGTTGTGGAGGCTAGGCACACAGTCTGATTCCCTTCACGGCTTGTAGTGGTAGGAGCACTGGGACACAGTTTGTAGTGAGTTTTGATTTGCAGTGAGTTTTGGTTTGCAGTGATCTCACATGACATTCGAGTACTCAATGAAATATCAATACGCCAGAGGTACAGACGTATCCCGCCCTCAGAGTATGACACGGTTAAAACCCACATTCACCAGCTTCTTGAGTCACGGGTGATCAGGGAGAGCAGTAGCCCTTTCGCATCGCCTATTGTCCTGGCCAAAAAGAAAGATGGCACTCTTCAGATATGTGTTGATTACCGGCTGCTTAACAACAAGACCCGAAAAGAGGCCTTCCCTTTGCCACGGATTGAGGAATTCCTAGACCCACTCTCGGGGGCCCGTTGGTTCTCCACGCTGGATCTGGCTAGTGGGTATCGTCAAGTCCCTGTCACAGAGAAGGATAAGATGAAAACTGCCTTCTGTACCCCATTCAGCCTTTTTGAGTGGAACAGAATGCCTTTTGGGCTTTGCAATGCCCCAAGTATCTTCCAAAGGCTAATGGAGAGAATATTTGGGGCCCAACATTATCAGTCTCTGTTACTATACCTAGATGATGTTGTTGTTTTCTCATCCAATGTAGCCCAACATATGGAGCGTCTGGGTGCTGTGTTGGAACGGCTGAAGCAGGAGAACCTCAAGGCTAAGCTGGAGAGGTGTTGCTTCTTCAGAGAGGAAGTTGACTACTTGGGAGATGTCATCTCCAAAGAGGGTGTGGCTACTGACCCTTGCAAGATCGATGCAGTATCAAAGTGGCCACGTCCCACCAATGTAACTAAGTTGCGGTCATTCCTTGGCTTCGCTAGCTACTACCGGCGGTTTGTGGACGGCTTTGCAAAGCTGGAAGCCCCCCTGTATCGGCTGACTGCTGAATTGGGAGGCACCAAGACTCGGAGGGCATCTAACAAGGATTTGACAGCAATGTGGACTGAGCAGCATGAGCAGAGTTTTGAAGCGCCCGTGCTAGCCTATGCCAACCTTTCTCTGCCCTTTGTTCTGGAAGTGGATGCGAGCCACAGTGGACTGGGAGCAGTCCTTTCTCAGGAACAAGATGGTAAGATCAGACCGGTAGCATATGCCAGCCGAGGCCTTAGGCCATCACAGCTGGTGTTCTGGACCAGAAAGAAGGGGCCAGATGCTGCTGAACGTCGTCAGCTTTCAAAGGAAACCCATGCACTGATCCCGCAGTGGGATCGGATTGTGGAGCAAGATGGGGTGCTTCATCGCAAAGTCTTCTCCCCCGATGGTGATTAAGTTCTCCAGCTGGTCCTGCCCTTGTCATTGAAGAGTCAGGTGTTGCATCAGCTGCACCATGAACATGGACATCAGGGTGTGGAACGGACTGTCAACTTGGTTTGGCGGAGGTGTTACTGGCCAGGCATGCAGCAAGATGTGAAGCGCTGGTGCCAAGAGTGTGAAAGGTGCCAGGTAGCTAAGGACACCCAGCTCTCGACCTGGACGTACATGGGCCACCTCCTTGCTGCATGCCCAAACCAAATTCTGGCTGTGGATTTTACAATACTGGAGCCATCGAAGAACGGGATGGAGAATGTGCTTGTGATGACGGATGTCTTCTCGAAGTATACCCAGGCCATCCCCACCCACGATCAACGGGCATCCACTGTGGCTACAGTGTTGGTAAATGAGTGGTTTTGCAAATTTGGTGACCCCGGTCGAATCCACTCGGACCAGGGGAGAAATTTTGAGAGTGCACTGATCCAACAGCTGTGTAGTTTGTATGGCATTAAAAAGTCCCGCACTACCTCATACCACCCTGCTGGGAATGGCCAATGTGAAAGATTCAATCGAACCTTACATAACCTTCTGCACACCCTTCCCACCACTAAGAAAAGAGATTGGTCATCCTATCTGCCTCAATTAACCTTTTCATACAATACCACAGCACATCAATCTACTGGTGAGTCACCTTTCTTTTTGATGTTCGGACAAGATCCCCTTTTACCTGTTGACTTCCTCCTAGGGAAGAACCGAGCCTCAGAAGAAGGCAGTGCCCAGGACTGGATTGTGGAGCAACAGACTAGGCTTCAGGTGGCATTTGGGGAAGCTACCAGACACCTGCAAGCCGCTGCCAGTCAACGAAAGGCACACCATGAACAAAAAGTGAGGGATGCTCCCCTACATGAAGGACAAATGGTGTATCTCAGGAATGTTGGACTGCGTGGCCTGAAAGCCCCCAAAGAAGGAGGATCTGTGTACTGGTTGCGCCAGTGGATGATCCCAGTAAGGCAAGGAATGTTCATCGCTCACTTCTCAAAGGCCACTATGGACAAGCACACACTAACGAAGCCGATGGGGCCTATGCCCAAGAAGACATAGAACCCACGGTGGGTGACGAAGACTCGCTGGATGGTGACTTCTGTGTGGTAAGGCCACAATACACCAACATTAATGTGCCTGTTGTGAATTCCCAGTGCCCACCGGTTGACACTACTTCACCCCCAAGTACCTCTGGCATGTCTAGAACCTCAGGAGGCCAATCACTGGTTAGACATCCATCTCCTCGGACCGACAACCAGTCAGGAGTGGATGAAAGAGCGTTAAGAAGAACCACTGCAGGAAAACATCCAAACCTTCACCATCTCCCCCAGACAGTTCGAAGCAGAGCGATCGGAGCTACTGCCTCCCAGGTATCCGTAGCTGAGGCTGCTGTTTTCAGACCTTGGCAATGAGTTAATCGTCGGGTCGACAGGACCATGCACAGCTTCTTCCCTTCAGCAGTCAGACTGCTGTCAATGAACCCCTCTCTGTCCCACACTGCCTATAGTGTTGTTGTGTGCTGTTCTGAAGCGCGTTGATCTTTGCACATATACTGCTGTATATACCGTATATACACCAGTGTTGTAGTCAAGTCACCAATTCACGAGTCCAATTCACGAGTCCAAGTCACTCTCGGGTCCCCACTTTTCAAGTCGAGTCGAGTCCGAGTCCAAGTCCGAGTCACCTAAGGAGTGTCCGAGTCGAGTCCGAGTCATCATTACCTGTGTTCGAGTCCGAGTCCAAGTCCGAGTCACCCAAGAAGAGTCCAAGGCAAGTCTGAGTCACAAGTCTTCATGTATTAATCTTAGTGGATACATTTGTTGAAATGTAGCTGTAGCTCCTCTACATTGCTTTTATCCTGTCATGTTATACTAATGTGTCTATTGAACTGCTGTGAAGCGAGTTTGGCTACAATTCTTGTATAAAAAGTGCTATACAAATATAAAGCTTATTACTAATATTAATATTAATATTATTATTATTATTTGTATTATTGTAAATGACCTTTAATATGTCTAAATATATTTCAAATGATTATAGTGATTATATTTGTATGCCAATATTTTCCTATGGTAAAGTTTTCGTTTTGCACTCTTATTTTTGATAGTAATAAGATCGGGACTCTTATTTTGAAGGAACTTTTACCGGAAGTCAATGGACAACGGAGCAGTGTAAACACATGTATAATGACGGATAGATGACGAATAAATTAACATATACTAAATAGTTGCATTCGGTTTTTAGCACCTGGCTGATAAGGGCATAAGTTCTTACGTTGGTAATGATTGTATAAAAGCAAGGGTGTCGGAGACGCTACAATTATTATAGAGAATGTTTCAATTCTATCAATAAAGATTAAGCCCCAGAAAGCACATGGCTACTTAGCATGCAAAATGAGACATTCTGCATGTTAAGTAGCCATGTGCTTTCGTGTTATCGGCTGAATCTTTATTACATCACATTACTCTGATGATAGTGTTCAAGACAGCCTATATGTCTGAACTCCATCCTTAGAGTAATGTGTTATGGAGCCTTCTCTTCAATTTTTTTTCCACATAACGAGGATTTTGCGCTGCTCTTTCTCAATGTCGAAGCAAAATCTATGAAAGCATTCAGCACGATGCGGGGGTGTCTCTGGACATCTTTATACTGGAATAGCGGGGGCGCGCCCAGTAGAAAACCCGCCTCACAGGTGCACAGCCGGGACAGAGTACATCTGACTCCAGACAAAACTTGCTCGAATCCGAGTCCAAGTCGGAGCGTCAATGTAGTCCGAGTCATCGTGGGTTAAAAATTCACGAGTCCGAGTCATCGTGGTTTAAAAATTCACGAGTCCGAGTCAGAGTCATCGTGCGCGAGAATTCACGAGTCTGAGTCGAGTCCGCGTCAATCAGTGTCCGAGTCGAGTCACGAGTCATGAAAATCGGCACTCGAGTCCAAGTCCAGGACTCGAGTACTCCATCTCTGATATACGCCTCAGTGTATTCATTTGTATTTATATATTTTACATCTATATACCTTTACTTGTATATTTTTATAGTGCATTTATTTTGTACAGACTGCTGATAGATGTGTATTGAAAAGGAATCTAACTTCGATACAACCAATGTTAATATCTAGGCCGTCTCCGATACCGAACTCCGGTGCTGATAAGGCTCCGGTGAACAGCCGTCCAATCTTTTTAGGACTAAACCCCCAGAATCTACATGCAAGATCAACGTAATCTTCTTAGGGGGGCGCTTACAGCATGGCCTCTAACATGGTGCCCGTCGTATCACATATTTCAGGCACTAAAGCGTCGGTCTGCGACCGCCAGGATAGCACTACGGAGTGTATATGTGTTGGTAGAACCCCAGAGCAGTATCTAAACTGCCCCTGGAGGAGAAACCCCGTGTCATTGGGAGACCCCTTGGTAATTAGGGCAGCTTCAGGACCCACAATCCCTAACCCCCAATTTTTATCCCCAGTTATACCAATCAAAACAATGCAAATGTAATATCAAACACAGCCAGAGTCAAACATTAATATCACAGCAGTGACATTACCAGCCAGAGTAAAATATTAATATCACAGCAGTGATATTACCACATCAGCAGAGCATATGTCATATTTCAACATTAATCAAAACCACATCAACCACAGTAACCAATGTGAAACTATAGTTTAACGTTAGCAGGGTTTCTATTCCTTTTCCAAGGAAGGGTGTTCTTACCTCACTCTAAGACCAAGCAGATACCTTCAGAGACCACGAGAGAGACCAGGAATTGGGTCGAAATGTACAAAGTACAAACCGGTTTTATTAAGGTTTTAACAAAAATAGCGGATTTACAAGAATTAAAAAAATAACAAAGACACAAGGTCAAAATACAAAAGCAACAGGTTCACAAGTCAAATGTCCTCAAGCAGTCTAAAAGAGCCCAAGCCCAGGCCCAGGGCCCGGGCCCCAAGAGCCTCAAGCTCTCAAAAAGTTCCCCCAACTCTCAAGCTCTCAAAAAGCCCCTGTTTCTCTTCACACATCAGCTTTCATAGTCTCTTCTCTCCTCCCTCTCTGCATCAGGTGGTTTCCCCTTTTCTATCTTTGAGGGAGAAAGAGGTCACATATGTTTCACTTTTACTTAATGAACAATTAAAAATGTAAAGTTAAAATAAAACAAATAAAGACTTATAGTAATAATATGCAATTTTAACAAGAGGGAATATGAACATTTTTCATGAAAGCAGAACACATTGTCAATGTCATGTTTAGAATCAAGTTTTTTTCTTTAAACATTTAATTTCAAATATGCAAACTTTATACTTTAATTTATTAACAGAGACAATAAGGACAGCTTGTCTCTACGATTCGCTGGCCCAGGAAGTTGATTTGAATCTTTGCGTAGGCCGCCTGCATCATTGTCTTCATACCCGCTGTAACCACTCTCAAGGTGTCAAAAACCACAAGCGCCTTCTCAGAATTGTGGTTGGAACTTTTACGCTTTTATTGCACCATCTAGAATGCGTAGTGCGCATAGGTCAAAAGTTCAGAATGTTCTATCTAGTTTCACATGCCTGGTTTCACATCTCTGAAAAGACATGATGGAAACATACATCCTTTCCATTGACAGCCAATTTAGCATCTTTTTATCAATGGTAAGCTTAATAGAGGTCAGTGAGGTAAAGGTCAGGTCCGACACGGCCACTTAAACAGCAGAACTGTCAACGGTATATAACTGACTGTTTGCACTCTGGTTAGACCCTCTTAATTTCGTTACACTCTGCTTGCATTATGTAATGACAATAAAGTAATCTAATCTAAACCTGAACAAAATCTGTATAAAACACTACAGGAAAAGGAAAATTACCAAAAAGCATAATAGGGCCTCTTAAAAAAAAAGTAGTTCCCTTGGCTGCCATATCAAATGTCCGCCTCTTTCATATGGAAGTCATATTCTGGTGCTAAAAAAGATGAATGCCTCCAACTGGTACTGCATTGCCATCCATCCTAACGCAGCATCCACACGGCGGCGTGCGTTGAAGCTTGCCGGTGGGCGTGTCTGAAACTCGACCAACAACCAATCACATGAATCTCCCGCCCCGGACACACAAGCACGCGGTTTGATTGGCTAGAGCTTGTACTGGCATATGATTTGATTGGCTGACGCTTCCGTTGACGCTTCAAAAGTTGACCATTGCTCAACTTTTGAAGCGAGCAACGCGAGCAACGCGAGCAACGCGAGCAACGCACGCCGCCGTGTGGACGGGCCGTAAGAGTTTTAAAAGTGAAAAACATTGCCTGCCTCCGTCACTGCATATGTGCTGCTTAAAAGTATTGGAACTGGCACGATTTGCCACTGTCCAACTGTCTAAATCTCCATCTTTCTCTCTTCAGGATTTTCTCTCTTGCCATCTTCTACTAATCCTTTCCTTCAGAACCAAGTTGGGATAACTGTAAAGCTCTTAAAATGCAGAGATGACAAGAGGGTGGTACTTGTTGTCCACAAGTAAAGGGAAACTTGGCAGGAGTAGCAGAGCGATAGGATGTTCAACTCGAAAAAAGGCAAGCACAGAGACCTGAATTCATCGAGCCAATCAGCCTTTTTTTTACAACATCAAAGAGAGAATCAAACGAGCATGATTATACACATTGATTCATTTAAAGCTTCGACAACATCATGCTTTTAGTTTTACAAACTTGACAAGATTGTGGAGAAAAAAGGCTTTGCACCGAGCTGATCTAAAGATACAATCATTGGGCCTATGTAGGCAGTTTCTTGAGCCTCAAAGAGACTCCAATCCCCAGTAGGCACCTTCTACAATTACCAAGACAGAAATATCAGTGATGCGCGCACACACACACACAGACACACACATCTCCACGCTTTTCAGAAACTCAATGGCCAGTCTTCAGATCTCATCAAAGGCAGTGTTGCCTGGTTACGTGCCGTAGGTCGTCACAGAACAGGCGGATAGAAAGGTCAACCCAGGGTCCTGCCAAGTATTTTATCAAATCACACGGCTGATGACGACTGGAGGGAGTGTGTGATTTGCAGTGTGTGTTTGGAATTCAGCTGTGCTTGGCTGACTATCCATGCATTTGATGTTGTCTTTAAACCCAATACCTACTGGGGTATTCTCAACAAATATACTTCATCCATGACTGAACACATCTCGAATTAGACAGTGTTTGGGAGAGACAGCAAACAGAGAAAGGGGAGGGAGAAAATAAAGTTATTAAGGTGGTAGCGGTTGTGCGGTGTGATTGCGTTGAGACTATAAGTCCCCTCAGACTTGAGGCTTTGGGATCCAGCACTCCTCCGTTCTCTGATTTGAACAGTGGAGTCCTCTGAGGCTCAGGACAGAGAGACAGTGGAACAGTGAGGCAGCAGACAGCCAGTCTGCTCCAGACGGCAGCAGATGTGAACACACAAACAGAGATAAGCCTTTCTACGTTCTCCGATTGAACACATAAATAGCAAAAGTGGGCGACATTCAATTATACCCCATCATAAATGGTGGCGTTTTGTCGCCCACTATATATGTATAGACAATTTTACAGTTTAAAACATTCTATATGTGTCCCATTTTATTTCCTGTTGCAGTATAATAATGACATCCACTGACAGGAAGAAGGCTACACATGGAGACAATCTGTTGCCAAGCAATGCAATTTGGTAGAAAAGGTCTTAAATACACAAAAAATCACACATCCATAACAGACCACGTAATATGGGCTCCTGCAGCTGGATTTTCAATAAACTGACATCTTTGAATCCTCTTATGAATTTAAAATAATCTGGCAGTGTTAAACTCAGGAGTCCATCATAGCAGCCAGAGTGCTGCCAGAAAGTAGTCATATGAGCACTTGTGATCAGCAGGATATCAAAATGAACAGTTTCGTGCCATTTAATTTAAGCTATTACAGAGTTACCCGTCAAAAATAATACAAAAATGCAGATGGTTTTCTTGTAAGAGCTCAGTAACTTTTTAAAACATTTGTTTTTGGCTATTTCAGTTAACAAACAATCAGTAAACACTGCTAACACATTTCACTCAATTTGACAAAAAAAGCACACAGACTTAAAAAAAACAATATGTACAGCATGCAGTAGAAAAATGGTAACCAAAACTGATTTACATTATGAATATTGACATCTCAAAGCTTATTGTAACAATTAGTAGGAAGAGGACTATTCTTGTCTATGCCCGAAATCCAGCAAAAGAGGGTTATGCCATGTTTCCCCAAATAGTTTTAAATATTGAGTTCCAAAAATGGGATAATTTTGGGCATAGCCAGTATGCCCGCAAAATCCAGCAACAACTGTTAAAAATAGGATCTACATAAGAATACAAGCTATACCTTTAAGAGATAGAGACAAAGCAATACCCTGATCTGTAAATAACCTGTGCTTAATAAGCGAAAACCGATGATGTTTCAAAGCAACAAGCATTGTTAAATAAGAGCAACAGTTAAGCGCCAGCACCTAAGCACATAAGTATATTTTGCTGACAAAGGTTTTTACTGAAACAAAACCAAACACCATTTCCAGCTCTCCCAGGTCTCATTGTACGTGCCTGAAGACAATATATTCAGCCATGATCACTGCATCCCAGTGGTGTTGCAGCTTAATCTGATATTATAGTTCTGCGTCACGGTGTAATGCGGTCCCATCGTGGTTGGCTGCGCAATACGAATCCATTTATGGTTCTGGTCTGTTTTCACCCTTTGATAAAACCACCTCGACAGAACACAGATATGCATATTATCTTGGCATAAAGCCCTAATTCTACAAATATTAACTTAATATCCCAAATAATAATGTTTTCAAGCAACTATGTTTACGGATTACATCTCTCTGTTATTCAAAAGTAAAACCACATTGTACTTTATTAGAAGAAATACTCCTGCATATGATAAACAGAAACCACATAGGCTTTGAATATACCAGGCTTTGACATTCATCTTTGGTGATCCGAACACAAGGGGACAGCTCTTAATATTTCCGTTTACCCCGCATTAGAATGCGTCTCCACATGCGTCTCGAGTGACCACTTGTGAACGCATCGCTCTTCTCTATATGCAAATAAACATGTACGTCAACAGTTGAGGTTTCATTAAAACACAATTATGACTGGTGTCTTAACGGAATGCCAAACTAATCTTTTCACACAAGGGAAAATATGAAGGGTTCCTGAAGAGCAATGTAGCATTCAAAGGCATTTGTAAATGCAGTCTGTTCCATTAAAAAGTGAACATGAAAGCAACAGGAACATATTACAACTCTTCCAGCAAACCTCAAGGAATAATAGGGATAAACAGCATCATCCAACAGTTTTAAAAGAGTATTATCTGGTGTATCAACTTAAAGAGGCCCTATTATGCATTATTGGGGTTTTCCTGTAGTGTGTTATATTGGTTTTTGTGCATGTAAATGGTCTGCAAAGTCTAAATATCGATGTTTGGCTAGCGCTAAAACACATTGTACATGATAGGCTAAGGGGCGGAACATCTCTAAGTGTTTGACCAATCTAATCCGAGCCGGCCGGCTAACCAATCAGAGCAGACTGGGCTCTGGTTTCAGACAGAGGGTGAAAAGAGGTGCTGCAGCACAAACTGCAGCACCTCAAACGCTTTAATTGTCTCTTTAGTATGAGACAAATAAAGAGCTTTTTAAACATTAAAGCATGGAGACATGTCACAGTAGAGGCAGAAAATACAAATATGTACCTTAGAATGGCCATATTAGGGCCCCTTTGAAACAAAAAGACACCAGAATCTGTCAACATGTTGGCGCTTATTGAGGGAGGCGTGTGGCGCAGTGGATAGAGCCTTGGTGTTGGGATCAGGGGGTCACAGGTTCAAACCCCACTGCAGTCAGCATGTCGTTGTGTCCCTGGGCAAGACACTTCACCCCAGTGATTGGGGATTGTCCACAGTATTGAGTATGTAAGTCGCTTTGGATAAAAGCGTCTAACAAGTAACATGTAATGATCATCTTCATTGGTTAGTGAGTTTGTAAACAGTGTTGATGTTATCTTCACTTTGCCTAGTACAGATTACTAAAGACTCCAGGTGTAAACGGGGCCATCATAAAACTGACTGCTTCGTTCACACTTAACTAAGTAAAAGTCAACTTTATTGCAATTCCTCTATTTGTATGATACAGTAAGGGTGATCAACATTCTGTATCTAACAATCCTAGATATTAAAAATATAAAAAAATATATATATGTATATATACATACATACACACCTTTACACCCACACATTTAGAGGTATACATAAAAGAAGGCACAACAGTAAATATATAAAAAAGGAACGGTCATGGTCTGAATCTAGTAGAACAAATCCAAAAATATTACAACAGTACAGATATATATAATATAATATATAATATAGATATAACTAGAAAGGCTATATGTGCATTATAATGATTAACAGTTCTCTTTTCTAGCTTAGTTACTATTCATATTCACACTTGATAGTAAGTTTGTCACCTGTGATTTACGAACATCTCTATTATGTTCACAACAAAACAGTAGATGTTAATGTTATCTGGTGCACACAGACTGAATCAGGACTTGTTGGACAGACCTAACGCTGGCTCTAGAAGGCGAGAAATGTGCAAAATCATGAAGTGTAAAAATGAAAAGGCATCAGAGAGATGACTTGACTTAGCAGGCAGCCCGTTGGTTGGTGGAATACTGGTGTATCAATCCACTTTTTGTTATTCTTCTATTTCTGTATTACCCCCTGCCACTGTTGGGCCCCGTTAGCTCACCCGTCTGCCCGACAGTTTTCGCAATGAATACATTTCGAGAATCCCCGCTTTGTGAAACATGATGGATTAGAACTGTAGAAAATGCCTCACATTCATCCCTAATGCTTTCCCCTTGACCCACTCTCACGACACAGTGCATGTCTATATTTTGCATTTTAATGGGGTTGGAAAGTTCTCCTGTTAGCAGCTGACAAGTAAATGCACAGCCTAACAAAGGAGAAGCTCTCCGTACATTTTCATAAACACCACCTTTCTCCCGGGAGTAAACCCATTCCCCCCATGGAGCGGGAAAAGATGGACAAGCAATCAGCTGACTCTTAAGAACTGCTTACTTAGCCCATCACTGTATCAGAGCTGCTGTTAATACAGCTGGAAGGCATTTGAAGGAAGAGTGGCTGTGGAAGTGCTTCAGTGTTTGTGCCTCATTCTCTCTTCTCCTGTGACGTTTAGCCAGTCAAGGGACACATTAGTGGAAGGAAATATATATTACAAACTTCCATAAGTCTTTGGAGAGTTATGAGAGTGATGTTGCTCCGGAGGAATACATCAATCTACCCGACCACGAGCTATTAAAGTTTGTTGATCCAGTGTCTAGTGATTCCTGTGATATTCTCCCTGCATAGCGATGGAGCAAATGGATCCAAAGTATGTCTGTGATCCAAAATGAACATCAGAGTGTCTTTGCAGTGGAACAAGAGAGGCTGATGGGATCCAGAGTTAGCTGAAATATTAACAATTCACAGCAGACCCGTTTTTCGTGTCTACTCCCGGTTACAAGAAATTGCCTAAAACTTTTCTGTCAAAACACAAGTTCTTCTTTTGTGTACTAAATCTTTTTTCCACAGCCCACAGAAGACACTTTCTATTATGTGTTTTCATTGTCTTTTAAAGGTCTCCTATCATGCAAAATGCACTTTTTGATACATTTTATACATAAATATGTGTCCCCGGTGTGTCAGGGAACTCACAAAGTGTCAGAAAACAAAACCCTCTCTCTTTTCCTCCGTACCCAGATCTCTAAAAACGGGGGTACAACGGAACTGATCCAGATTTGCGTCCGATGTGACGCAATATCAGAAATGTGGACCCACGGCCCTATCAGAAACCTTTCTATCAGAAACAATGTGCAACGTTTTGGAAGTAATATGGTCTTTGTTTACATTAGCAAGCATCGCTAACACTCAGTGCTAACCTGTACTGGAGAGAGCATGTGTAAAAAAGCAGGAAATAACAAGGAACTCACCTTGTGGTAAACCCGCAAGGGAAAAAGCATTTGAGCCCCATACTGTTTCAGAAATAATCCTTGATGTGGTTTTGAACATGATATGGCATTTCATCACGGCAGCATTTAGCTGAGAATCTCTCGCTAGAATTCTGACTAGGCATTAGCTCCCATCCCCTCTTTTTTTTTTTTTTTTAAAGCCAAGGACCCAAAATCAGCGTTTCTCTAACAGGGCTGAAATAGAGGGATATGAGGCATGGCTAGAATGGGTGATCACAGACATGTTTTTTATATTTTTTTATATATCTGAGACCCATAATATATGCCTAAAAATAGCATGATAGGAAACCTTTAAATCCATACACGAATCTAGTCCGATGTGTACAACGTTTTAGAGGAGGCAGGTGGCGATGTGCCACAAGCTGCATTAAACCAGGTTACAGTGTACAAGGTGTTTATGTACTGTAGTTTGTGTGTTGTCTTGGGCGTCATGACGCGGAGATGAAAGCGTGTTTTTCGTGTAGCTCCCAGTGTCTTTCGGAGAGCAAGCCCAGAGAAAGCAATAGCAATTTTCCTGCCTCTCAATTGCTGAAATTGATTAATGGCATGTTTCCATTACATTTTAACGGTGCAGAAAGGAAGGAATGCAACTTGTATGGAGCGCGCATTCCTCACTGCTGACTTTACTGCTCCGCTGGGATGATGTGGTGCGCTGGTTTTCACCAAAGGCTGCAGCAAATGAAAAAGAGCTCGAGAACTCATTAGAGATCTGAGAAAAAGGAGAGCAGAAGCTGTGTACTGCTACTGTCCTTGAGGCTAGGAACAAATAAATAGTACTGCGGCGGATCAATCAGTTATTAATACAGTCATTTTAGCTCATGGATCCTCGTTTTGTCTGTTCTTCGAGGTTGAATTAAGCGACAAACTAATGAACACATCAGTAACACTTGGCTCGAGGTGAAAGAGGATTATAACACATCATAGGCACACGATAAGAACATAATGAGGGCATTAGCATCATTATTAAGACATTATATAATATTTGCAAATCCCAACGGATTAAGTGCTTTTTAGGGCAAAGGCGTGACTAATAACATTTTCGTATGAGAGTCATTCCAGATTTGTTTATGTTGTTTTTCTAATACTTGTCATAATTTGCCATGCATGTAAAAAAGCATTGTGAATATACACTGATATTGAATCTAGAGTTTAACACATCTGACGGTTAACTTTGCTGACTCTTCTTTAAATCACTTTAATAAACTTGTGATGGAACAATCTTCAAACCGTTCCCATGATAGAGATCAGAAGCTGTGTGAAGTCAAATAACTACCTTTGTTAGCCTCATTTAATTGAAGAAAAAAATACTACTAATGAACAGCAATGAAAACTTTACAGCTCCTTCCTGTAGGTCTAGTAAAAACCGGCATGTTAGAGAAAATAATTAAACTTGACGTGTAGAGGCTTTTCCCTACACGCGCTTATAAAACTGGTTCTGTCATCCTACATGGCGCTGGAGTTAATTCACAAGGCACTCTCCGTGAATAATTGGGTCACCTCAACAGTCGAACAGTGTCTTGAAATGGGCTTTAGCAGACAAGCAGTCCCAGGGAGCTTCAAGTGCACAAACATTTTATTTGCCCATTAACCGAGAGGATGTTCAGACAAAACTTTTGTACAAAACTCCCTCCTGTGCTGGGGTGGTTAGCAGAGAGAGGAGGGGAAATTAGAGAGGCGGTGGGGAGTTTTAAATTCGGAATGCTTGTAAAGGCGATGTGCATCCACGGGAGTTTGCTTCATGTTGCAGCTGCTGCTACCGTTTTATTCACCAGATCCTGCTTCTAAGCTTGATCAACTGGAGGAAGAGAAGGAGGATAAAATAAATGTGCTGTTAAGCAAGCATGATAAATGTAATCAATGCAATCACAGCCATCATCATTATCGCCCTCATCACTTCTGTCATCATTCATGTAAAAGTGGTAATTGTAAAAATGTCTTCATGATTATTATGACAAATGATGAAGAAAATATATTACTGTGTTCGTGTCCTGTGTAAAATCTAAATTGAGACATTACTTAACAACTTTTTAGTTTGAGTTTTTCCCAAATTCTGCTTAATTTGCCGGTTAAATTCTGAAGTTAGAATTCTGAATGTTAAAAATGCCCAATGTGTAAATGTTCAGGTTCATAACTGTATTTTGTGCCTCTACTGCGACATTTCTACATGTTTTAATGTTCAAAAAGGTCTTTAATTGTTCTTATTCTTCCTGTGCTGCAGCACCTCTTTTCACCCTTTGTCAGGATGTTTGCCTTTGAAGACCATTTACATGCACTAAATACTATTCAACACGCTTCAGGAAATGGAAACCCCTAAAATGCATAATAGGGCCCCTTTAAAATGAGGTGGGGAGGCGTTTTTTTTTACTATTATGGCAAATGCAAGACGCGCTCTACTCTGCCTCTGATTGGTTATTACTTGTTATCTTTGATATAAGGGTTGGATAGGTCTTAGACCCCATTTACACGGGAGCGCAAACGCAAACGGACCGAATTTGTTATCAAAAAAGTCTTCCGTTCACACACATTCGGCTCATTTAACGTGTCCGTTCAAAGGAGACCACTGGAAACGCTGTAGGACATATGCCGGGCCTGTAAGTGGCGCTGTACTTCCGCACGAGACCGCTCGTAAGCGCTGGAGACGCTGTAGTACATATGCCAGGCCTGTAAGTGGCGCTGTAGTTCTGCCACAAAATACACCAAAAGCAGCGAAGAAGACCCCCGAGCATGGTTGCCCTTCTGTTTATGCCCCGCGGTAGATTTAGCAACATGTAGTTCATGTAATTCTCCATGTCCACTTGTTGCTGATGGTTGTGGTAGAGGAGCTGTAGATTTTGCACTAACATCTGTAGCATGGTCAGTAGCTGAGTGATTCTATAATTTAGGGTGCATTTCACATCAACAAAACAGTACAAAGAAAGTGTTCTTTCTCAATAGAACAATCAGTGGTTCAAGTTAGTATATTCCTCAGTGTAACATATCCACTAGTTGCAAAGCTTAAACATTTTTTTATTTTATTTTATTTTAAGGGAAAGGATGTTTTCACTACTCAGTTTGTCAACTATGTTACGGACAAACTTGATGTCATTACAATCATTTGATTAAGTCCTGCACTTCAAGTAAAATCACATTTGAAAGGCTCTTGAGTCTATTCTACCATATATCCAAAGATTTTTTAAAGTTTAAAAAATAATTGTATTAAAGTTTTGTTTTTTCATGTGATATGTTCAGCACTGTCATTAAGTTTAGGGATATTTTGTATTATAAAACTACCATACAGGTCATTTTGATAGTTTTAAGAGATGTCATGTAAAACTCCAACCTGTGTAGATATACATTATACTATAAAGGATATCAGAAGCACTATTTTAGATATTTTAAATTTGAAAAAATGAGGTGCAACATAGTTGACAATGAAAGTCAAACATTTGACGCAAATAAAATAGTTGACTGGACACATTATTAACCATCAGCACTATGTTCATTTCAAGGCAGAAGTTCAAAATTCCATTGATAATGATGTGTAATGACATCTACATGTCCTACAAATTGTCAACTAGGTTACCTGTCAACTAAGTTACTACAGTTATTACAGTACTGGGTAACTCAGTTGACAGGTAACTTAGTTGACAATTTCCCTATTTTGACCCATCATTTCAATGGTAGGCCTTGCTTGGATGACCACATGTCATTTTCTTGAACAGGTTAACATCACATTTGAACATATAATTGAATTAAAATCATTAAACAATTGTAAACCATAACAATGTACGTAACATTGTTGATTGTCAATGAGTATATTAATTGACCATGTGCTATTATACATAAAATATTGTAAAAAATTAGAGGACAATCACCACAGTGTGTTCAAAATGTCTGCCAAAGAGGAACATGGCATCATGTGATGCTGGTGACATGGTATTGGGACAAACCATTTTTGAGTTAAAGGGGGGAGTTCTCTTAGTAACATAGTTGACAGAACTTTTGCGGACATTCATATATTAAGATATTTAAATTATTTAAAGGAGGAAATCAATTAAAAATATGTTATTATTCTTTAGTATTTAGACTTTTGAAATAAATGAATACTTTTTTTTATTTACTTTAATGGTTTTTATTCATTATATTGAAACCAAGACACCCTCAACTGAAAAACGGACAGAGCAAAAATTGACAATTTAAGAACATCATGACACATTTCAAGCTAAATAAAGCATAGGATACACATAATGTTTGTGTGATATTATAACATGCTTTCCAATAATAGGCAAAATATGATATTTTTGAAGAAAATACTTAGAATAATTATAATTATCATCAATGGACATCAATGGACATGGAATGTACCCTAAATTGTAGAATCACTCAGCTACTGACAGTAGACATTTTTCGGATAATTTGGTTTTGATTCGGGCCGTCAGAACAAAAGCATGACACGACACCATTTGACAATACGTTGTGCTGTGATATGGATGCACTCCCATAAACTTTTTATAATACGATTATGAGCTACATTGTAATCCTATTTGCATTCTTTTACAGCTACAATGGCAAGAGTCCTGCAACTGAACTGAGGAGGATGGCTTCTGTGTGCTTCCCGTTTTTTATTTAACCTTCATGTAATACCCCGCAGATGCTCCGCTCACCAGTGGACATCACAATCTGTGTGAAGCGAGTTTCTTTTTCCCTCTCAGTGGGCGCCGCAACAAGCCAATCTCCTTCCAGCTAAGTTGTCCTCGCAGCCCATTACAGTCAGCTCGCAGCGAGCCGTGCCACTGGGCCCGATGACAACAGGGCTTGATAAGCTATGAACATTCCTCTGATTTTGGCACTCTGATTGGACCGTCTGGCCTATCAGACGCCTCCAGTGGATCAGTGCAGGTTGAGCACCCACAAGAAAAATCTCCCCCCTTCTCTGCAGTTTCAAACTCACTTTAGTTTTACTCACACGTGGGTCATGTGCGAATAAAATGTGTCTCCCTTTAAAGTGGCCAATATACGGCTGCAGATTGAAAGAGAGATTGCCAGGCTTAGCATCTGCGACCCACATCCCGCCCCCTCCTCCTCCTCCTCCCCCTCCCCCCTCTACTGCTCCTCTTGTCTGTTTTGCAGCGATCCAATATTTCTGGCTCCGAGTATTTATCTATGGCCCAAATATTCCGCTCATGTCATGCAGGGCAGCAGGCGTTTCTGCGACATCACAAAGATGGATTAAGTCATGCGTTAAATTGCCTCTTTGAAGGAAATGAATAAATACATTTGAGGGACTAATTCCTTGACTGTGCACCATCTCTTGTGTGAGCGTGATTGCATAATGCTGGCTTAAATGTTCCCACTGCTTTGCTCTGTTCTCTGCTGTGTTCGGTCTGTGTGTTAATTCTACTCAAATTACATTTCTTATGACCTGGCAATGTCAAAAAGCAAATGTGCTAACTGTATTATTACATTAGCAGTCATTTTGATGTACATTGAACAAAAACTCACGTGCAATTTTAACAAGAGTGCACCATTCCTGCGGGAAAAAAAACATCTTAAAACATTAAAGGGGACATCTTATGCTGTGTTTAAGGATTACACTTGTATTTTGGGCTTCTACTAGAAAATATGAATATACTGTTTTAGTGCCTGTCTCTTTAAGCCCCCTTAGCTTGAGACAAACATTAAAAAAGATAGTTCTTGAGCCGATGATGGTGGTGATACTCAGATGTAAGGCTGTATATTCAAATGAGACTGAATGTGCAACACACTCTCACTCCCTAAACGTCCAGGAGCGACGCTTGGTCAGGGTCCCGTGGCGTGCAGTTGGGACGCGCCGAGGCTCCTTCAGCTTCATAAACGGACGCAAAGAGCTTTCAACTGATTGCAATGTATCCCATCGGCGGCGGTATTTGACGCTCATGGAAGCACCGCATCCGTTTATGTCGGCGACTGTTTAAAGGCAATGTGAGCGTCCATTCCCATTGGATAACGGAGGATTTTACTCCCAGAAGTAACTATTCTCCTTACTGTCGATTGATTTTACAATGATATCTGCACTACTCAACAACTCAAAAACACCAGATTATCCTTGTTAATTACACAACATTGATTGGTTTAAATTGTGTGCAATGCTTTTGTATTTTTCCCCTTCGATTCGGAGAAACAAATATATTTTCGGGTGTTTAGGATGGCAGAAGACACTACACTACCCAGAATCCTCAGCTATCGTTTAGGACTACACCATGTGCTTTGTTTGACAAACCCATGATTAGTTCTTAAGCTCTGTGATTGGTTGACCTCCAACTGCATTCCATGGTTCGGCTGCATTAAATATTACACATCTGTCGTAGTTCTTTATTTATCTACAGAGATCGGGCCTCAGAATAGACCGGAAACTATTCTTTTACCGTTCTGTTTTAATTTCACAATAAAGTTAGTAGTAATATTTTGTTTTGGGTGGGGGTAGGACACGTTCGAGTCTTGATTTGGATAGTGTGCCGTCGATGGGTTTCATTCCATTTCAAAGTGCTGTTTGACGTGGTGTAAACTTCGCGCACTGCCACTCCAACATCCAATCACAGAGCTTGAGAACTAATCACGGGGTTTGTCAAACAAAGCACATGGTGTAGTCCCAAACGATATCTGAGGATTCTGGGTAGTGTAGTGTCTTCTGCCATCCTAAACTCCGAAAAAATATTTGTTTCTCCGAATCGAAGGGGAAAAACACAAAAGCATTGCACACAATTTAAACCAATCAATGTTGTGTAATTAACAAGGATAATCTGGTGTTTTTGAGTTGATGAGTAGTGCAGATATCACTGTAAAATCAATCGACAGTAAGGAGAATAGTTACTTCCGGGAGTAAAATCCTCCGTTATCCAATGGGAATGGACGCTCACATTGCCTTTAAATGCCGCCGACATGGACCGATGCGGTGCTTCCCTGAGCGTCAAATACCGCCGCCGATGAGAATACATTGCAATCAGTTGAAAGCTCTTTGCGTCCGTTTATGAAGCTCAAGGAGCCTCGGCGCGTCCCAACTGCACGCCACGGGACCCTGACCAAGCGTCGCTCCTGGACGTTTAGGGAGTGAGAGTGTGTTGGAATGTGACAGGAATGGGAAACAAATCTGATGACTGCCTCTAGCACATGGTGCAAAACAGTAAGGAGTTATCTCAATTTCTGAATTTACAAGAAGGAAGAAGTATAGTATGGCTTTCCTTCTTTTGTCACCACAAAGGAGTGTATGTCACAACATAGGAGCGCTGGCCTACGCTACTGTATTTTAACATTGGTCATGATTGTGTTGTCTAATATTTTGGGTGGTAATTGAAAACAAAGTTAAAGAACTACCCATTTAGATATCTAGCTTTAATTGTCATTTGTGGCCAGTTTGTCAATATAACCATGACTATATTGCAGTCACCAGTAAGTATAATTCAATGACTGATTGTACTCAGTTGTAATATCAAGTGTATCTACAGTAATGTCATGACAACGGGAGCAGGTGGACCCAAACACAGTGGGATGTAGGGAACATGATCTTGATGAATTATCTTATTCAAGGTTTGTGCAGGTTTGGCAAAACAAAGCATCGACCAAAGGCCAAACTAAAAAGCAGCAATCTAGCAGCGAAAATAATGTTTTGTTCAGAAGTCACCATCCCATTTATCCTTAACCTCATGACATTTCTCTTCAAGGGCAGAACACTGGGTTTAAAAAAGACAGGACACAATCAAACCAAGCACTCAAGAAAGACTGAACTGAAAACCAGGACTGCGGTTGATTAGTCCTTTTAGCTTAGGAATTGTCCTTCACATCTTTCCTTGACCTCATGACATCCATTCCATGGAGGTAAAAAAAAAAGGGGGTAAGGAAAATACATGGGAAGCAATTTGTTTTTAGCCATTTGACCCCATCACAGGAGTTACATTCAAACTAATCTGACAAGGGGAAGAAGTGCAGGTGGCAAGATGGGTGTGGATTCCAGGTGAGGAAAATGAGGTGATTATATAGAACAGGAAAAGAGCTGATTGGCTGAAAAGTACTTTGGGTGAAGGGAAGAACTAACAAGACTGATTCAGAGCAGGTGTGTAGATGGGCCAAGGACGAAAGGCAGCAAAGGTACACGGGTAGTGGCTCAGTTAGTAGGGGCTTGGACTGTGAGCCATAGGGTTGCTGGTTCAAGTCCTCGAACAGACCTAAATATGGAGTGTGGACTGCTACTTGGAGAGGTCCCAGTCCACCTCCTCCCCTGCCGTGGTGCCCTTGAGCAAGGCACCGGACACCCCCCTCACTCCCATTGCTCCCCGGGCGCTGTACAATAGCTGCCCACTGCTCCTAGTACTAGACTCCTGGTACTAGGATGGGTCAAGCCCGATCTAGCCCCTCTCTCACTGTGAACGTGTACTGTAAAAACTACACTGCACATGCTCAGAGTATTTTTCTATTCAATGTCTGCAGCAAAAAAATAATCACCATAGGGGCACTGTGCTGACATACCTACCAAACGCCATCTCATAATTCAGAGAGCTGATTGGCTGTAAGTATGTGTGCCGCGAAAATAGTAGTTGTTTGTGAAGAGGAGACGAGAGAGAGCAGCGTATAGCGATTAAAATCAGTAAACTGGAAAGAAAATGAATGAAGTTGACCATCTACTTCAGCTTTGGTAAGTTCATTTGATGTCATATATTTTGTTGATCTTCTGTGTTTGCCTATAGGCTATTGCTCTGCTGGATCGATTGATATTGTGACCTCGGTGATGAGTGTCTGTTTTCCTTAAACCCCCCCCCCTCTCTATCGGAACCATGGATAGCCTACAGCTATTTGTTTACGTGTTTAAAGAAACACCAGAAGCTTATATACAGTGTTAATTTTGGCAGCTGTTTTTGATTTAGTCTTAGTCTTAGTTTTTAGACGAAAATGGTTATTAGTTTTAGTCACATTTTAGTCATTTCTATCCTTCATAGTTTTAGTCTAGTTTTAGTCGACGAAAACTCAAAACGTTTTAGTCTAGTTTTAGTCGACGAAAACTCAAAACGTTTTAGTCTACTTTTAGTCGATGAAAAATTACATTTTAGTCAACTTTTAGTCAAAATGTTTTCTCTCTTTAAACCAATTCAGTTAGGCAAATACAGGTTTCTGACATTGGAATCAAGGTGACAGCATCAAGTGTTGAAATTCGTAAAGCAACATTTCACTCTCTTAACACTTTACTTGTGTAATATCTAGGGATGGGTATCGTTAAGGTTTTCTACGGTACTACTAGTCTTATAAATACTGCTTATCGATCCGGTACTTTAACGGTATTCTTGTATTTACTTTTTGTTATTTTTTAAAGGAAAAAACTAACAAATTGTTAACCGAATTAATTGCTTTATTTAAATGTGAAATAAATGAAATATATATAATTATGTTAAAATATTGTACTGTACTTGAGTAAAATGTTGAGGTACTTGTACTTTACTGGAGTATTTAAATGTTTTGCTACTGTGTACTTCTACTCCACTACAGTTCATAGTTAAATGGTGTACTTCTACTCCACTACATGTATTTAATACCTTTAGTTACTTTACAGATGTGGATGAATGATGTGAAATATAATCAAGTGTTAACTCAGACTTTAGTAAATTCACAAGCTACCCTGCAGTATACAGATATATAATATATCATTCAAACTAGCTGCACCTTTACCAGCTTTGAGAACACTTTAATGATCAATCATTATAAAACATATCATATATATTATTCTGAAATGGACCAATCTGCACAATGACTACTTTTACTGTCGCTACTTTAAATATATTTTGATGATCATACTTTGACTTGAGGAACTCTTCCTACACTATGGTATTTTTTTACTTAGCTACAAGATCTGAGTACTTCTCCCACCTCTGCACACCTGATGTGATAACGTTACTCGTATTTGGGGCAACAGAGCTACGAGTTAAGGAAGTCGAAAATTGTGCATTTCTCCGACTGAATATGACGCCTTTTGGCCGGCTGTTTGGACAGACTACTCTACTCGTGTCAACGCGCTAACGCGAAAACATGGCAAACGAGCTTTGTCCACATCGAGTCTTGTAGAGTGTCTCTATACTCTCTGAACGCTCCGTCCCCGGCAGATCTCTGCCACTGCAGCGTGTCTGTTAGGCCCCGCCCCCGCACACAGAGAGAGAGGGAGATCGCTCTTCTGGAGTGAAGAGAGTGGAAATAATGATATTGCAAGTTACAAATGTAAGATGCATTTTGACAGACAAGACGGACACTTGGGGGGAAATACCCTGCATTTTGAATGTCCGATAGTCCACCATTAACACCTTAGTCCCGTCTCGTCTCGTCAACGAAAACTAAATATACATTTCGTCAAATTTTCGTTATCAAGAATCTATTTTTAGCTCGTCATCGTCTCGTCTTAGTCATGTAAAAAAGGTCGTTGACGAACATTTTTCGTCATAGTTTTCGTTGACGAAATTAACACTGCTTATAGATACACATCTAAGTTATTCGTGCCCCACCAGTTTTGTACATATAAAAAAACGCCACTAATAACATTATGCAGAGTCATGGCTCACTAGTCTGCTTAATCAATCTTGTTTACTACAGTGGTTTGATCCCAAAAAGAACAGATTATGCCGTGGTTTAATTGCAATAAACGTATAGAAAGGATGCCAGAATAACAACATAATGATAATGATTAGTAAAAACCCTGACTCAATGCTTTGGTCGATCGAGATGGATCGATCAGGCTAGGCTAAGCTACCGTTGTAGCTGCTCAGGCCACACTCAAAATAACATCATGTGACATACAGTAAATAAGCAAGGTACTTTATTTGTCGTAGTATAAGCGGTTTATGCTTTGTACACATACATTTATAAACGTAAAGATTTTCTGTCCAGTTTCTGATTAAAAAAAAAAAGGGTGTCGAGCTCTGTTTTCCGTTGCCCATAGCCAAGGGCTAATGTCTGTTTATTTTTTTATTTGACAATGTCAGTGACTATAAGGAGGGTAATCTCAATGCTGATTGGCTTTAGGATTTACTAATATAAGTGATGTCTATCTGCGTCTTTGCATTGACTGCAATCAGGCCAGGCAAAATGTGTTGCCTTGCTGGCGTATAATCACATGGTGTGTAAATTTGACATGCAATCAGAGTTGTCATCATTTCAGCAGTTACCAACCGAACACATGTAGCTGGGGAATAACGGCAGCAGTGAGTTTCAAAGATTCAGTCAGTGCCGAGGGAAATGAGCTCTGAAGGTTTATAGAGACTCCAACTTCTGTACAGACGTGCTTCATCAAGCTGTCACTTGACACAGGCACATTCTTAATTGATGCTGAACATCTTTTTCTTCCGTATCTTATGATTCATCCCACACATAATTATCAGAATAATTCTCTTTGTTCCTTAGCTAATTTCTCCTCAAAATACCCTGAAGGTCTTCTCTAACATTGATTTAAATGTCACATCAAATGTATTAAAATAATTTTCCTGTTTTATCTTGACTTGTAGCACTCCATCACTGAAGCCAATGTTCAAGGAATTCATCAGACTATCAGTAAGGGAGACTTTGTAACTGCTTTAATCAAAGGGTAACATGAACATTTGTACTGAAACGCCCTAGGAAGAAACCACATGTGATTTATCATCAACTATTCTGTGAATTCATTATCGCAGCGCCTCTACAATGGCATGAGTAAGTCCTAAAATCCTTACTCATGCCCCTTTCCCACCAAAGCAGTTCCAGGGCCAATTTGGAGCTAGTGCCCGATCAATCACCGGTTCTTCCTGTTTCCACCGAAGCCGGCCGTAACAACCGGTTGTTATCTGGCCCCAGTCAATTGCCCGTCAAGAACCAAACCAAATATGTCACGCTTACGTCTGAGGCGGGGGCAGGGGCCGGGTTTACCTGATCAACAACAACAAAAAGCCGAACTGAAGCACCATTGGACCGCTGAGAAGACCAAGGAAAGAAGAAGAAGAAATACTTTATTAATACCTTACAGGGAAATGTCTTTCCCCACTCTGTTGTGTTTACACACATTACACACACAGGGGAGGATAGACATGCACACACACAACCACATGCAGAGGAGAGGTGGCAGAGCAGAGAGGCCAATAAAGGTGAGGTAGCCTAGTGCTGATATTTCAATGTATCGGGAAAGGTTATGTGAAGTTACTTAACAATCTATTCAAGGCACCTAAAGTCATTTGCAAAAAACACCAAACAGTTATAACTCTCAACCCCCCATCCACCCTTTTTAATAGAGTAGGAATGAGTCCCAAAAATGAGTCAGCATTTTACCATTTGAAGGTCTCTCGTCTCGGAGTCAAGTTTTTTTTTAACATGTGTTTTGTTGGAGGTAAGGTTCAAAGGTTTTAACTAGGGCTGTCAGTCGATTAAAATATTTAATCGCGATTAATCGCATGATTGTCCATAGTTAATCGTGATTAATCGCAAATTAATCGCACATTTTTTATCTGTTCTAAATGTACCTTAGAGGGATATTTTTCAAGTTTGTAATACTCTTATCAACATATGAGTGGACAAATATGCTTTATATGTTAGTTTATTATCATTTGAACAATGACAAATATTCTCATGAATATTAAACACAACAACCTCTGAACATTACAAATATTCGCCTCAATTCAACCTGGAACCTCTCTCATACAATAATACTGTGTGTGTGTGTGTGTGTGTGTGTGTGTGTGTGTGTGTGTGAGAATGTGGAGACACTGTGATGGATCGTTGGAGCTATGTGCAGCTCAAGGCATATATGCTCGAACGGGAGCTGCCTGGACGCTGCAATCATGTTGCGCGTACTATCCGTGCTGAGTGTGCTGACTTTTCGTACAATGTCCCACTGTCTGGCTACCTGCATAAAGTCAAGTGCTCGGCGCAGTTGTCGGCGAAATGTCGCTCCTCTGTTTTCATTGAAACAGCTCCTTATATCCGTTAGCGCAGCTAGCTAGCACCAGATGCTAACAACAACAACAACACGTAAGGTGTGCCTCGCTCGCTCCACACATACACACACCCTCCCGGTCCTCCCGATGGCCAGTCCGGGCCTGCCGGTGAGCGTGGAAGTGTGGTCTGCCACAAGCAGGCGGCAGGAGCGGGGCTGTCAGCATCAGCTTGTAGATGGTATTTTAAACTTGATGCGCTCTGAAACTACGGGGCGGCTGAGGACAAAAAATACACATGCGTTAATCGCGTTAAAATAATTTCTTTTGCTTTAACGCGTTATTAACGCGTTAACTTGACAGCCCTAGTTTTAACGCTATGTTCTCCGACATAAAATACAGTAAAAGTCAGTAAATACCCCACTCGTGAATATCCATACTTCTAGGTGTCATAAAAACAGTGGTTGATAACAATTGACTCAATGAGAGTAGGCTACTTAACGTCATTACACCAAACATTAGCCGCCTATAGCTTAGTGGTGCTGATGCACAGGCATGCAACCGTGAAGTATTTTTTTATAGCCTAGAAATGCCTTTTTACTTCAGCCATTTGCGTTAATGCTTCAAAAATCATTAAAGTGGTATTAATATTTGGAGATTCTCCCGCTGAACAAAACTTGTAAGTATTATAAACGTATGTACTATGGTACAAGCAATAGTTTTACACGTTTACAAAATAACAATGTAACAGTCATCATTGTATCCAGTTGAGACGAACAGTATCCCTGTACATCTGCAACATGTGGTGCAGTCCATTTGTAAGGGAAAGGACTTCTGAGGGCGTCTTTTATTAAGAAGCCAAGTGAAGATGGCATCATCTGATTTAATAAGAGTGTCAGTTAGTCAAATTGAGAAAGAACATGATGCATTGGAACAGGAAAGACGTGTCCCCCACTCAAAAATCCTCTGTTGTGTAATCCACTGGGAAATCAAACATAAAGGGTGAGACAAATAAAGATAACACACTCTCTCTATAGCTTGAAGGGTAGGCTACTCCAGTGATTTAGCAAGGAACTCCGATGACATTGTTCGGGTTACAAAATAAATCTCAAAAAAGGATTAACATTGATGCAGCAGAACCAGAAATATCAGGGTTTTTTTAATATATTCCTTGTTCTTCCATCTTCTCAAAACCTTACAGCTACACTACCGAAAATGCAACTCAATCACCCACATTTACTTGAGGCAATTTATCAGATTCCTCTTGAAACAGAGACAACCTTTACACACGTTGTACTGCCTGTAATCACACTATGATGTGTAAAGGTTTCCCCTTTAATGATGACTGAATTGCCCATTGTTGTTGTATGTTGTTTGTAAAGCTGCCTTCACATGACAAGCAGCTAGCCCCCTGCTAGCTTGCGCCGCTACAAAGAGCTGCTATCTGAACAATAGACAACTGAAACGGAATTTTAAGTTATTGTTATTGCAGCTTTAATTAATGCTGTATGGTTTATTTATCAAATATATACCCATGAGGGTGTAAAGTCTTAGTATGATACATGCACTGAACTTTTATATGCACATTTCTTTACCGCTGTGGTAATTAAATGAACAAAGTGAATGGAAACAGTACCAACCAACACCGAAGTCAAAAGGCGTAATATGAATAAAGGCATTTCTCTAACAAGAGCCTCTTTTAAACAAAGACCTACTTCTCTCTTCAGCCTAAAGGAAATAAAAACATTATTTGAAAATCCATGGCAATACAGTTGCTTTGATTTTTTTGTATGGTTTTCATTCAAAGAATTGGCTTGATGAGTACAAATGATTATCTATTCTCTTAGCAGCAAAGCGAAGTACGTGCTTTTCACATAATGAGGGTATGTTGTAGATTGCTTCAAATTGTTTTTGACTGACTTTATAAGATAAATGAATAGAAATGCATGAGAAAAAGAGGGCAAAAGTTAACTGAAGCACTCTGGCAGCAGATCTATAAAGCGAAATGATAAGCTAGCTGATTGGAAAACATCTGGATGTGTGTGTGAGATGGTGTGTCTGTACCTTCAGCAGACAGAATAGAGGGCAGAGAGATATCAACAGCTTGGCCTATTATCTGGTCTAATGGAGGCCCTTCTGTTAGAAACAAAAGCCCTCGGTTGTTTTGCATCAGCTCTTCTGATGATTGGCCGACGTTCGTCCCACGTCGATGGAGTCAATTAAAAGCTCCATCCGTCAAGCGGCTCCGGCTGCCTGACGCCGAGCCTCGGTGGGAAATACACACACTTTCGCTCACTCGCCAATTTACTGTCATTGGTTTTCTTTCTTTCGCTTTTCGTTCTTTCTGTGTTCCATCTTTTTTTACTTTCAGTTTTGTTCTTCCCCTTGTCTAAGTCACCATGCCAGGCTTCTAAAAGCAATTTCATCCTTCCTGTGCCGTCACGCTCCGTGTCCACAATTTCCTATTGTTCGGTTTTCAAGTGTAATTTTCCAAATTTTTATGCGAGATGTATTGGAAATATACAGTGTACCGTGTATAATATGAGAACCTCATAAAATGGGTCCTAAAACTATGCATGAAATTGCAGCAGCCATGGCGTATTGTATATTAAGGAGGTATTTAATGAAAATTGGAGCTCTTAACAATAAGCTGATAGAAATTCACATCCACATATTTGTATTTCTCACTAATAGGATTAGGAGGATTGTTCCTGCCAGCTCCTGCCAGTCCTCATCCGAGTCTTGGCACACTACGCTAAATAAAAAAGAACATCGCAACACACAAAATGATCGCTCACAAACAAATATACACGCGTACTTGTGTATTGCAATAATAAACAGAATTATGTTCCAAATAGAGTGTTTTACTTGTCATCACACAGAATAGCATTATTTTCTCGTTCACACCTAATTTAGGCTACATTATAGGTGATATAAGCCCAAAATGAGTTTTAGAGTTAACAACTGTAACTTTTTACAAAAGTTACACATTTATAAATAGTTGAATAAGTATGAAATGGGTGCTTGACATGTCAGTGTTGACTGGCTGCTGTTTTAAAACGAGCTTTCCCTTTCTCCTTCAATCCTCGCTTTAGAAGGCAGTGTCACTGTAAATGATATGAATATGTAACATGATATGTAACATTAAGCTGTCTGTGGCTCTTTCCTGCTGTAACAATGCAAATTTCCCCTCTGTGGGACTAATAAAGGTATTCTGATTCTGATTCTGAACACAACAAACAAACAAACTATGCCATCCTTGTCCAACCACTCGTATATATCTAGATATCTATAATGGAAAAGGAGGAAATAACAGTTTCCATTATAAAGAGATGTTTACTGATACGAAAAAACATGATTTAGAGTTGCATAAGTGAACTGGACATTCTAGAATTGCTTTAAAGTTTAAAAGACTGTATACTGTTGTTTTATCACCCCCTCTGTGACTTAAAGATGCTGCGTTATATTGATATTTCTTGGACCACAAACAGGACAGTGTCCAGTTGTGTTAATGCTAAGCCTTCTTCAGGGGTAGGGACACTTCACTGGCTCTGTCTTTGGCTGTGCTTCTGCCCCCTCTGGTCTCTGAGTAAATCCAGTTTTGTCTCTACCTTTTTTAGTAGTAGTCCACTCTTTCTTCGTTGCACTTTTTTCTCTTGTCCTCCTCTGATGGCTCCTTCTGCAGCTCCACTCTTTCTTCCTTGCAGTTCTTTCTCTCCTCCAATAGCTCCTCCTACGGCTCCATTATTTCTTTGTCACACTCCAATCTCTCATTCTTTAAGGGCTCCTCTTGCTACTCCACTCTTTCTTCCTTGCAGGTTTTTTCTCTCCTCCAACGGCTCCCTGCTGTCCTTAAACAGATTTAAAAATTATGGATTATTGTAACGCACTGTACGTGTTGGTACTTCCTTACCTTTTAGCCCCAGGACATAAATCTCTTGGCCTTCAAACACACAGAATAGTATGCCAATACATACATTATACAGGTTGTATGTATTGTAATACATGACGTAAACAAATCTTCTGTGTTGCTCAATTCAGCAATACAGTCACAATAGAGTCCAACAATCCTAAAACTGAGGATTGTTGGACTCTATTTTGACTGTTATGCTGGATTACAGGAAGTATTTTAAATTACGGTAGGAGTGTTTTTAAGTATTAAAATGCTTGCACTCATCAGCGTCTATACAGTTGGTTTACAATAGGATGAACATGCATCATGGCCAGTGGCGTTTTTATATGTACAAAAGTGGTGGGGCACAAAAAACGTAGATGTCTATATATAAGCTTCTGCAGTGACGTGCAGTGAGGTTCATGGCTGGTGAGGAACTGGCACTGACTCTTCAGGTTTACAAATATTATATTTTGACCTAAACCAAAATATAATATTATTTTCAAAAGCTTTTTTTGTCTGATGCTTCGATTAATTTTAAACAGACAGTTCAACAAAAGGATACCCAAACATTTTAATTTTATCATTTAAATATTGAATTGTTCTCTCTTAGTAAGATCCCATTTTCAAAAAATTGCGGTCTTACCTTGACTTGAAGATGAAGTCCATTTGCCTATCCTTCTGGACAAATATTTCTATAACTTTTTTGTAAAAGTCCTCCTTATCTTCTTGTAGTTTCAAAAGTGTATCATAAATCTAATCATAAAAAATTATAAATTATAAAAGTAGGGTAGACATGTGGATGTTATCCGGCTGAACAAAACGTGCATTTATCTAACAGGTACGTTTACCACAGATCTTATTTCGAGCTATTTTCTAAAATCCTATGGAGAAACCTCATTGCTTTTTTGCAGCTTACTTCCTGGTTTTAGGACGCGTCACTGCAGCTCTCTCGTCTCCTCTTCCCCACCACACTTTTCGCGGCACACGTACTTACAGCCAATCAGCTCTGAATGATGTGAGATGACGTATGGTGGGGATGGCAGCTCTGTGCCCTTATGGTCTTTTTTTTTTTGCCACACACATTACATTGAAAAATACTCTGAGCATGCGCAGTGTAGTTTTCACAGTCACCGTTCACTTTGACAGTGAGAGGGTGGGGCATGATCAGGTTTTGTCCCACATGGCTCAAAACGGCACTGTAGACACTAATTAGAAGAACACAGACTAAAACAGCAATGTGCAGACGAATCAGATGATTAACCATGATCTTAAAATATATTTTATATATATATATTTTTATTTTTTTTTGCATCTCTTTGCATTTTTTGTAATCATTATGTGTAATACTTTCTGCTGACACTAGGTGGGGCTGTGCCCAGGGGCGGACTGGCCATCGGGACGTTCGGGACGAATCCCGATGGGCCGGTACTGAAGTGGGCCGCTCGGACGACGTGGGCCGCTCGGATAACTCACTAGCACCCCCCCCCGTTGACAATTTACTTGCGGTACCGAGGTGGGCCGGCGGTACCGAAGTGGGCCGGTCGAGAGTCCCGGGCTGATTTGTAGTCCCAGTCCGCCCCTGGCTGTGCCTGATCATGGCACAGGTGTATTACAGTATTAGTTAGTGGAGTTTTTGGCATTATGTCTTAAATACACCCCATGGCTGATGATGTACATTTTGTAATTGGAATGTCTTATTGGTATTGTGGAGGCTTCTGTGATCAGTACATGCAACAGACATGTGACAGATTGGATGCATGCTGTTGTTGACTAATTATATATTATTGGCTAAATATGATACAAGCCTGAACAGGAGGCAATTAAGAATCCTGTATTAGCTTTTATTCCAATGAAATGAGCCATGTCATCCTTTTCTCCATAGAAAATACAGCAATTGCAATATATTTTCCAAACACTTAAAGCTAGTGGTGATAAACTGTTACAACTTTATCAGTGTCCGGCATTAGGATGTGGTCGGCGGATGTTGTCATCATGACGTCTTCCACTGGTTTGTTGACTTTGGTTTAAGATCCTTCAGTTTGGCACCATCTTGGCTTTTTCGTACAACTAGTGACACAACAGGGTGGATTTGAGGCAAACCAAAGCAGAAAAACCCAGCTGTAGTGAAATGTCAATCACTCAGGGGCGGATCTAGAAAAATATTCATGGGGTGGCAAGAGGGTGGCAGGAGAATTTCAGGGGTGGCATCCCCTGGCAGAAGTATATGCTGATTTAATCGCAGTCATATCAATTAATGTTAACTTGGAAAGCCACAATATTGATATTTTAACTGAATAACATAGGTGACATTATTGTGGCACATCAGTAAAGCCTTACATATAAATATATAAGGTGGCAGACATAATTGAATGAATTTTAACTGAACAATAACTGAATGAGTTTGACTCTTAGACCAGCAGGGGTACCCAGTGGCGACTGGACATTAGGGGCACAGCCCCACCTAGTGTCAGCAGAAAGTATTACAAATAATGATTACAAAAAACTGCAAAAAAACGGATTCGTCTGTATATTGCTGTTTTAGTCTGTGTTCTTCTAATTAGTGTCTACAGTGTGTGCCTATTGAGCCGTTTTGAGCCATGTGGGACAAAACCCGATCATGCCCCTCCCTCTCGCTGTCTAAGTGAATGGTGACTGTAAAAACTACACTGCGCATGCTCAGAGTATTTTTCAATTTAATGTGTGTGGCAAAAAAATAATGACCATAGGGGCACTGAGCTGCCATCCCCACCATACGTCATCTCACATAATTCAGAGCTGATTGGCTGTAAGTACGTGTGCCGCGAAAAGTGTGGTGGGTGAAGAGGAGACGAGAGATGTGCAGTGACGCGTCCTAAAACCCGGAAGTAAGCTGCGCATGGCTTCCCTCGACAAAAAAGCAATGAGATTTCTCCATAGGATTTTAGAAAATAGCTCGAAATAAGATCTGTGGGAAACGTACCAGTTAGATAAATGCACATTTTGTTCAGCCGGATAATATCCACATGTCTACCCTACTTTTATAATTTTATAATCATAAATCTATCGATTAGATTTATGATAGACTTTTGAAACTACAAGAAGATAAGGAGGACTTTTACCAAAAAATAATGGAGATTTTTGTCCAGAAGGATAGGCAAATGGACTTCATCTTCAAGTCAAGGTAAGACCGCAATTTTATTGAAAATGGGATCTTACTAAGAGAGAACAATTCAATATTTAAATGATAAAATTAAATTTTTTGGGTATCCTTTTGTTGAACTGTCTGTTTAAAAGTAATCGAAGCATCAGACTAAAAAAGCTTTTGAAAATAATATTATATTTTGATTTAGGTCAAAATATAAATTTGTAAACCTGAAGAGTCAGTGCCAGTGCCTCACCAGCCATGAACCTCACTGCACGTCACTGCAGAAGCTTATAGACATCTACGTTTTTTGTGCCCCACCACTTTTGTACATATAAAAACTCCAAAGGGGGTACCATATGCAGACTGCTGCAATAAGTACATTAATTAACTGTCTCGTCGATGTTTGTCTAAATTAATATGATACTATTAACAATCATATTATTCCTATCAGCTGTCAATCACTTTTATGATTCACATATTCAGTGTTATTATTAAATAAACTATATTTTTTGGAGGAGTTAATGATGAATGTTCCTCAAGATGCTTGCTCACCCTCCTTCAAATTTGAAAGACAAGTCATTACTATCATATATCAAAAGAATCAAAGGAACAGTTCAGCGCCCCACGACTTCATTGCAAACAGTTACAACCTTGACTTTACATCAGAAAGAACAAACATTAAAGAAGTGACTAACTGCATCAGTTAGGGTTAAAAGACGTGTATTCAGCAAAAACATATACATCGCTGCAGTAAGTTATTATCCAGTGGAAAGTCCTTACCTACTGGCCTAGTTAAATCAAAGTGGTTACTTTTTTTTTGGCTGGGCAGTGTAGTGGGCACACCGTCTTATTTTACTTTATCAGGACTTGAAACAGTTTTTTGGGGGCAGACCCCCTCAAAGGAAAAAAAAAATATACCCACATACAAGGTCATCATCTTAACAGTTTATTATGCTCATCGAGTCATCCGTGAGCAGAGCATCAAGTTGGCATGCCTATAACAGCTGAATGCGGCGATTACCATTTTGTTCAGCAAAACGCCTCACAAACTGATTAAGATCCAAAGCTTTAGTGCGTTTTGATTCAATGCTGAGTACAGCCAAACTTGACAGTCTCTTCTCTGTCATTGTAGACCGCAAATACCTCATTCCTTCTGTCTGCTTGGATCCGAAATGCTTCTCGTTTTGCGCTGTCCCCCCGTTCAGATGAAATCGCCGCCAATCATATTTCCACGCTCGCGCCAGGGCCGGGGGAGGGGTTACAAGGCTCGCGTCTTGTGCTGCATTCATTTGCACTCGGACATTAGAGACTTTCTCTCATAAATGTCCGATGAGCCACAACATTTCTTTCAAAACAAAGCTGCTAACTGGGGTGGCAACTAGGGTGGCAAGGCATTTTTCTGAGGTGGCAGCTGCCACCCCGTGCCACCCCGTAGAACCGCCACTGCAATCACTAAATAGCCATGACCTAAAAGATACCCCGATTTATGGTCCATTTTCCTCTGTTATAATTTACAAAATGCATTTGTTGGAACTAGCGATTGAGACCAATTAGCTAATCAAGTAAGAACTATTGTAATTTTCTTATAGACTTCTATACAATCAGACTGCTATTACAGTGGACCACTCAATTTTCCGCATTTAATTTACTTTTCAGACACTGTGTTTGCTGCCTTATCTCCATAGATCTAAATGATTACCTTCTATATGTTCATATTCACTAGCCAAGCTCCATGAGAGACATCCAGTACAGCGTATCTCAGTCTGTAATCATACGCCATTGAGTTTGACTGTTAACCAGTCCAATTGACCTTTTATGTTATGGAGCATGTCCCTGCATTAGCCTCTCTGTATCTGCAAACATTAACCTCTGCTGGTATTAATACAAATGCTAATCCAGTTAGCTGTGGCTGCCATCGACATCCATCCTTTCGTTTCGGTTCCTGTTGTACTTACAATCTATATCCCACTATCTGCCTGTCTGTCTCTTTTTCTCTCCCTTCAGCGTGTACACTGTTGGTTTGGACTTAGGAAGGCATTTGATATCCCATAGGCTGTGCTCATCTCCTCAAGGGGCATCAGACAACATTTCTCTGTTATCTTCACTCCATCAATCCGTCTATTTAGGCAGATCAATCATGAACTCATCTCCTAGCCTGGTGATACTTTTACAATAAGTTTAAATCTTGTTTGGACAGTGAGTCAAATCAATGATTATTAGCCCTGCCTGGATGTCCTGTGGCAAGTAATTGCTTCATTTTAAACCCAGACAAAGTGAAATGTGTAAGAAATATAACCGAGCCACTCTGAGAAAATAAATAAAATTGAAGGAAGAAGTGCTGCTATTACCATTACACATTAGACAAGGCTCTGTAAATAAAAGCCTTAAAAGATGTGTTGGTGGTATAAGTGCTGAACATGCGTCAGGAAAAACGAGTGGCTTACTCACTCACTTAGTCAAGTCTGACCCTCTTTCCCATTCTCTGTCCCTTGGCTGCTGAAGTTTAACCCTTCCTCCCTCTGATGAGAGGATTCTGTCCTCTCACTCACTCCGAGATAAAAATCAATGCTCTCCCACAGAGCTGTAATCAATAGCTTGGCTTGCACTACAGAGGAAGCTCTCAGAGGAGCTCTCATTATCTGTGTTTGCAACGGTACTTTTTTTCTGTGATGGTTGTATATCTTGATTGGCCAAAACTATTATAATTTGTAATTTCCATCTCAATCAGTGTGATGAAATTTGGATGCAATTGTTCAAAAGGACAAACTGGGAAAGAGAAATTGTGGGGATTAGTTATAATGATATGTCTTAGGTCTGAGTAAGCTGCCATTGAGGTTACTTCACACACCAACAAAATGATTGAAATACGATTCGTCAAATGCTCCGTGTTATTTATATTTTACTTGAATTATACTGGTTTAGAAGTAGGTGAGCAGAGGGTGAAATGTTTAATTTGAAGGTTTCGCACGATGGAGCTTTTATTTGAGCTAAATGCTAAAATCAACATGCTAACATGCTAACGTTTACCGTTTAAAGTAAGTAAGAAAGTGTCTAAATATTTACAAATTATCACAAAAAAGGGGAGCTGATGCTAGAACCAATAGCTGTGGAGATATTTCAGTCTGTACCAAAGTGGTGGATTCAATGGAGAGACTTTGAAATTCTGAATAGCAGATCCTGATTTGTAGCAATAATGTTGTGACTAACAAAGGTAGACTGACTGTGAGTTATGTAATTATGAGACGACGGCTTATGCTCCTTCCTTGAATTTGCTTTTATTTTACATTGATGTTTCGAGCGGCAACAGGCATTTCACAATGGTTTATGGGATGGGTAGTTCCTTTAAAAAAATATTATGAACACAGTCTTGTAGCTTTTATTTTTTTCCCCGTTTTTTCAATTTTCTATAGCTCCAAATTAAAGGTTTTATGATCATGGTCATCTCGTATTCAGTTTGCTTGTGTAATGCTACTTTTAGTTATCAAGTAACAGATGAATGGCTTAGCCCAGCAGTTCTGCATTGTAACAGAGACATAATGGAAGCATCAATACATACCAAATAAAGTCTACTCAGTCCTTTTAATGTCTCATCTGTGTTCATACAGTTCAACAGCTTGTTTCAGAAGGAACTACTAATTCTGATAATAATACAGTCAACTGTTAATTCCTCTCCTTTAAATTGTTGTTTTTCACTGAGGCAATGACAATGCAACATTATTTCATTGTCATTTGCAGTTTGCAGTTAGTTTCTTTACATATAAATCTAATTCAGTTGCTAAATGTAATGCTTCATGAGATTTTAACCACTTAGTTATTTTTATGTGAATCAGAAGTAGAGATCAAACATTTTAAGTTTTTATAGAAAATAGACCAGTTAAGTGCTCATTTATTAAGGTAAAAATCATAATTCTGGTTTTAGTTAAAGGGTGAGCTGAAAAATGAGTTTGTGCATTACCATGTTTTTGTCCTGTATGTTCAGTGTTCACTTATTTTTAATTAATGTCTGTAACTAAATGAGGACATATTATGCTCATTTTCAGGTTCATACTTGTATTTTTGTGGCTATACTATGACATTCACTTTTCTCATACTGCCTGTGCTGCAGCACCTCTTGTCAGCCTCTGTCTAGGCAATTAAAGCGCACGTTTTACATAGTGATGTCACTATGTTACGGAAGTAAACAAAGGAGTCCAATAAGAACCGTTCCAGGGAGGGGGGAGAGAAACTGCCTCTGGAGGGAACTCAGGGATTTTTGCTTTTACAACCTATGTTACACATTACAGTAAAGCGAAAACCCTAAAGAGCATAAGACAATACGCTACAATAATACTTTGTATAATAGATATATGTATATATACAGTTAAAATGATATGAGAATGCAGTTTAGTTGTATGGGGAAATGGTTTTAAAAGGAGACAGGGTTGTACAATGCCCTAATGACACGAGGAGAGCATTCTGTCACACCACACCTTTAACTGTTTTTAAATGTCAGCAGCTGGAAGTCCCACTAAAAATACCCTGAAGTGGCAAAGCAGCCATTATAACACTCCTGTGATCTAATAGGTAAAAATAGTTGTAATAACACAATTTATAATTACAGCAGGTGATTAATGAGACATCAGTGGATGTACTGTACAGTATATAACTGGGGTGTGTGTGTGGCTTTTTACGACAATACCAGACCTCATAATAAATCTGGAACTTATTTCATATCTGATATTATTGGTACATTTGTACTACTTCAAAAGACATCTTTATATTGTATCCGCTAAATGCAACATTAAATCTCACATATGCTTGTATATATATTAGGGCTGTCATTAGTTATTAACGCGTTAACTTGACAGCCCTAATATATATATATGAAACGAGGCATTCGTGTTATGATGTAATTTACATGATGTTAAAACGAATGCCTCGTTTCATAGGTTTTAAAATAGCATGTTCTACTATTCCTGTAATAAAAAAGACGTTTCAGTTTGCCATTTTTCTTTAAAAATAAAAGTTAATTTTGCTCTAATGTTTGGCGTTCATATTCGCGAATTTCGGAAAATTAAACGTAATGAAACTTTAATGATCAGTCCCGAGAAATTGATTGGAATAATCTTATGGAAACAAAAGAGTTCATTATGGAACTCCCTTTAATAACTCAGACTTTTACAGCCTTACAAGAAAATGAAGAATGATGTCTTAAATAACCGCCTTTCACAATGAAAAGCATTAATATTTTAATTATCTCTCCTTTGCCTGTTAACAGAGTCTTACCAGTCTATAAAAGACCTGGGAATGTTATCTAAGTAAAACACACATTGCACTATGATGCAACAGAGAAAAGGGAAAGTCAATGTAAAGAATTGACATTTCCACTTTTTTCAAATATTGCATATTATTTCTAGATGTTCCAAGTGACAGAGCACACGTGGGTGTTCTTTAATGAAAGATCAGTAGAAGGGAAAAGAGGAGGGTCACAGAGACGAAGGAGAAAGGAGATGCTGTCAAACTCATAACATCACACAGTACATAGAAGCAGTTAATTAAGGACCTTAGCAACAGCATGTGGCTTTGAATTAATCTGTCCTCATTACTGTGAAAAAACGTGTCAGTTTATTTCCATCTTTTCTCTTTCAATCTCTCTTCATTTTTCTCATCAGTGTGGAACTCGCTCTCTCGCTGTTCTTGTGTTGTTTTTTCCGCCGTGCGCATGGATTCATTGCTCATCCACCCAATTTAAACCGTTTTCTCTGCCATCTTCTTGTCACCTCGAGTTACAGCTGACAGCTTTATGAGAGTTAGCCTACGACTGAGTGTCACAGATAATAAACTGCAAGTTACGGTTTGGTGGCTTACGATTGTTTCTGTGGAGATGCAAAATGAATGTTGATTGTTCAGAAGAACTCTCAGAAAGGGGAAGAAAGTAAACAGCTTGCATACAAATACGCATGTGTGCCCTACAAAACCACCCTTAGTAGCAACTGGTTTGCAGATATAATCATTTTTTTCATTTCTTAAGTATTGTTCTGTCTAGTTTATTCTTCATTCACATTTCTGTCTGTTCCTATGTTTTTTATGTCACTACCTCAGTTTTGTGTATTGCTATCAGCACAAAAAACCCTTTAGGAGAGTCATGACCTGTCACCAGTTTTAAATACTTTTGTAACTTAGAAATTACGTTTTGTCCATCGCTGTGGCATGGCTGAAAGGTCTTAGTTCTACAATACCCAAGTTGGTCTGCCATATTGGACAGCGACGTACGGCAACCCAAATAGGACATTAGATATTCGTGCATCGTTGTCTGGCCCTTGCAGAGAAATTCCAAAGCTGGGAAAGACCTTTCAGATTGATCAATAATTGTCATGCAAGAAAAATAATGATCTAATAACAGAGATTTGTTCTTGAATGAACTTGTTTATGGAAAAATATTTTATGTCACTTTCCTTTTCCAGGAATCTCAACAGCGAAAGTTTGGCCAGACTAATACATTTCTAATGTTAAAAAAGTGTTATATATTAATTATTAATGCCATATGTTATGCATACATTTACAGTTTTCTTATTTGATAGCTGTCAAACAGAAGTTAAATCCATTAGTCTAAGAATGTAGTTAACCCACTAACATGAGTTATTCTCAAATAATCGGGAAATTACGGTCATCTCATCTCTCTCGTTCAGAATAATGTCTGGGTTTTTGGTATTTTTTTCTTCTCCGCGAAACGCCGCTGTGTCAAATATCCTATTTGGGTTGCCGTACGTTGCTGTCCAATATGGTGGAAAAACTTGCGCTTGTGCAGTGCAAATCGATTAGCCGGGCAAATCGGGTAGTCCCAATGCATATTTTTGTAGGCCGACCCGGATGTTAGCAAACAAGGGCTTCCTTGAATAAAAAAAAATGTTTCTGAATGTTGTTGATCAGAGTTTGAAAGCTATATTGAGAGATTTTTTTTTGAGGATTCAAGAGTGTTGGCCGTGATGACATTTAGCAGTTTCATTTAGCCACTTTTCAGCAACCACCATAATTATTAAACATAGAAGCGGTATTTACTGACATAATTTATGTCAGAGAACAAAACATGAACATCTCTTTAGCTTGTGTTAACCACAGATCTTATTTCAGGCATCTAACCAAAAACATAGATGAAAAAACGTTGACTTCGAGACAAGGTGGGTAAAAATGTTTAGGATGTATTCCTACACCATTCAATACCCCAAGATGCATCATGTGTTCCCATCCACCATTAGCGGTGCATGTAACATCATTTCAACCTTAAGCTACTCAGGAGTTGTTGTAGATAGTGCAGTCATCTTTTGAACCAATGACTCACTCAGAAGAGTTCCATGCTGATTCAAGTGGTTGATGCTCGAAATACCTCACATGGTCAACAGCAGCACATGACAGCCACACGTGTGTCTAACCCGTACTGTACATACATCAAATCTGCATTGTTTGTACAAACGACTTTGACCTGCACTCGCATCTGCACACTTGTAACAATCAGCTTATATTTTAAGCCTAGTTACCATCGGTTACTGTGGTAATTTAACCAGGAAAAGAGAGTGGCTGAAAATGAAATGTGTCCCCCCCCAAACTAAATCCTAGACAGAGTCAGTATGGCATCACAAAGACAGTTTAATTAGCGCAAACCCATTCACCCCCTCCAACACAAGTACAAACACACGTTATATCTGGAGTAATTCTCAGGCAATGTCCAACGCAAGTCCAAAGTCACTTCACAAAAAAAAGGTAATCCAGTTCAAACGAGAACACTGCCAGATGAGGAAAAAACTCCACAAAGAAGGGACTCACCGACTGCCGAAAAAGGAAATAATATTCCTTTTCCCTCTGGGCCTGTAATGTCAGTCTTTGCTGGTCCTCAGGGTCTTTGGGTGTCAATGTTCCTAAAAGCCCCCATACAGTATCCCAAACCTCCTCCTTTCAACCCCCTGGCAAACCTTTTATTTTTCCTTTAAACAAACAATTCCCTCTGCCTTTCTTCCCTTTGGGCCCCACCCCCTTTTCCTCACCTGTATCCAATGCACCCCTGATTAGCACACCTGATTCCCCTGTGACTAAGACCCAATTTACACGCAAACGCAAACGAAACACAAACAAACCGAATACGATATCAAAAAAGTCTTCCGTTCACACGAGACTGCTCGGAAGCACTGGAGACACTGTAGTACATATGCCAGGCCTGTAAGTGGCGCTGTACTTCCGCACGAGACCGCTCGGAAGCGCTGGAGACGCTGTAGTACATATGCCGGGCCTGTAAGTGGCGCTGTACTTCCGCCACAAAATACACCAAAAGCAGCGAAGAAGACCATGCATGGTTGCCATGGTTACCCTTCTGTTTATGCCCCGCTGTGGATTTAGCAACATGTAGTTCATGTAATTTTCCATGTCCACTTGTTGCTGATGGTTGTGGTAGAGGAGCTGTAGATTTTAGCATGCTGTAGCATGGTCAGTAGCAGTAGCAGTAGCTACTGACAGTAGCTACTGACCATGCTACAGCAGTGAGCAGCAGAGGTGGGGAGAGGTGGGGCTATGGCTTCATCGTTATCAGGAAATGATCGTATAGGGCGTACACACTGAGCCGTTTGGCCCCCCAGAGCGTTCCGTTTGCAGATCTATCCACCTTGGGACCCGTTATCGTTTGCGGGGTCCGATTCCGCGTTTCCGTTACGGCCTCGTGTGAACGAATGGGCTATACGAAAGAGAAAAGTAGCAGATACAACCGTTTGCGTTCTCGTGTAAACAGCACCTAACTGAGTGAAAGCAGGAGGGGAGAGAGGGAAATGTCTACAGTGATGGCATCTGTCACAGATCCCCCCCCACCCCCCCTAGCGGCATCGGGGAGGAAGCCCCAAAGAAGGGTTTCACATTCACCACATTCACTGTATCTTCCTTACCCTTGTCATTGAGCCACTTAACCCTATAGTTCACTGGTCCTAACCTCTTAATCACCTGGACTGGCCCTGATCACCGAGGTGCTAGCTTGGATGAAAAGTGCTCAGAGGCCTTAGATAGGGGGTGCGCCCTAACCCAGACCAGATCTCCCCCTAAATACTCCACTTCTCTCCTATGGGTATTGTAATATCTGGCTTGTCTGTGTTGGGCCTCCCCTACCCTTTTCTGAACGACTTGTCGAAGACGATGCTGTCTTTCAAGCAGGGTATACTGGTACTGAGCTGGGGTCGGAGCCTCAATAAGCCTTTCCAGGGGCCCTTTCAATGGTCTTCCCATCATGAGCTCAGAGGGGCTGTGTCCAGTTGTCTCATGCTGGGAACTGTTTATAGCAAAGCGAAATTCTAGCAACAACTTATCCCAGTCTCTGTGGTTGTCTCTGACAAAGGCAGCCATCATGGTCTTTAAAGTCCGATTGATTTGGGGACGGTAACTGGTTGTCAGTTTCTGAACCACTCCCCATTTCTTGCAGAGCTCCCGAAGGATTTCACTTGTGAATTGAGGACCTCTGTCAGAGACCATGTATTTTGGCACTCCCCACCTGGTGAAGATTTCATCTTTCAATATCTGACAGACCTTGGGGGTTTTACTGTTCTTTAGGGGAAATACCTCTACCCACTTTGTGAAGTAGTCCACTATCACCAGTTGGTACACATTTCCCTTTTTACTTATTGGGAAAGGGCCCATGAAATCCAAGCCTATCATCACTCCAGCATCCCCCACTGTAGTAGACTGTAGGAACCCAGCAGGTTTCGAGTTGCTAGGTTTGTATTGCTGGCAAGTGCGACACCCCTTCACATGCTGCCAAACATCACTTCTCACCGACGGCCACCAGGCCACCTCCAACACCCTCAATAGAGTCTTCAGCCTCCCAAGGTGGGCTTCTAATGGGTTGTCATGGTAGTAATGAAGGAATTGGTTGACCAAAGATCTAGGCACCACAAGCTGATACTTTTTCCCCTCTGCTTTAGTAGGAACGGCCCGGTATGGGACGTCCTGCTGTATTTCCCATCCAATTCTATGGGATTGCTGAGCCCCTAAAGGCGCCTTGAGCTTTAAGGCTTGGACATAGTCATCAAGGTCTTGGGCCTGGGAAATTTCTGCTAGCGAACTCGGGAGATCGATAGCCAAGGACTTCATGTTGGCCGGACCATACAAGGACACCATCATGTTTGTTGGCGGGTCCACTGCCCGTGAGAGGGCATCTGGTACAGTGTTAATGCAGCCCTTGCGATAATGGACCTTGAACCGAAAACGCTGCAGCCTCAGTGTCCATCGGGTTAACCTTGAAGTTGCCTTGGGGGTGTTTAAAGCCCAGGTCAAGGCTGCATGGTCAGTATAAACTTCAAACGGCACTCCTTCCAAGTAATGTTCCCATTTTTCTACCGCCCACACTACAGCCAGGCATTCCTTCTCAGATGTAGAATAGTTGTACTCTGCCCCTCTCAGGCCTCGGGATGCGTATGTGAGTACTTTTTCTCCCTCTGCTGTAGCCTGGATTAGGACTGCACCCAAGCCTACCGAGCTAGCATCTGTATGGACTTGGAAGGGAAGTGAAAGGTCAGGCTGGGAGAGGACAGGCGGACTCTCAAGGGCTGCCTTCAGCGTCTCCATGGCTTTCTGGCACTCGCCAGTCCACTCCCATTTTTCTCCCTTACGCTGCAGTTTGCACAGAGGGGCCGCCACGTCAGCAAAGTGGGGTACGAACTTGTGGTACCACCTTACAAGCCCCAGGAATCTTTTCAGGGCAGGAATGTCCTTGGGAGAGGGGTAGTGTGTTACTGCTGCCGTTTTTTCTGGATCAATGGCCACCCCTTCTTCTGAAACCACATGTCCCAGGAACTTCAGTTGAGACTTGAAAAAGTGACATTTCTTGAGGTTCAAGGTCAGGTTGGCCTGATGCAGTTTGCTTAAAACAGCATCTAGATCCTTGTAGTGTTGCTGTTGGTTTGGAGAATATAACAAAGCACAGGATCCCCCTCAGATCCCAGAGGACTCTCTCCATCAACCGTTGGAAGGTTGCTCCGGCATTCCTAAGCCCAAATGGCATTGCTTTGAAACTAAACAGGCCAAAAGGCGTCACTACTGCAGTCTTGTCCCTGCTGTTCTCATCCATGTCCACTTGCCAATACCCAGACCGAAGATCCAAGGTGCTGAAACACTTAGCCCCATGCAGAGATTCCAGGATATCATGGATTAAAGGCATAGGGTACGCGTCTGGTGGGGTTTTGGCATTCAGACCTCTGAAATCGACAAAAAATGTCACAGTTATTACAGAGGCGTCAACACAACCTTGCACAAAAAAAAAATACAAAAAGACCAAAACACTTTTAAAGTTACACGTAACAAACAACAAGTCCTCCAACTCATACGACCAAATGGGCCGATTGTTCAAGCCCTTATTACGACCAAATATGTCGTTTGTTCAAGCGCTTAATACGACCTATAATTACGTTTTAAAGTTTTCGCCCTCGAGTGCTCCCGTTGAATGCAAACGTTACAGATGGTCGTTTATTCACAAATAACCCTCTCTGTAAAATCCTAAATTGTAGGATAGTTTGGCCATTAAAACGCTTTTTGATTAGATTTCTAGCGAGAAGTGTATATTGTACTTTTAGAATCCACGTCCAGTCGATATGTAGGATCTATAGTTTGATAGATATTACGAAGATGATTTGAGGTTTCGACAGGAGAACGTGTATATGCGGTAGCTTCCATGTAAAGTTACGGGTTGAAAACAGTATTTCCGGTCTCGACGTTTTCATAATAAAACCAATGATTTAACAGTGATATCTGCAGTACTCATCCACTAAAAAACATGAGTTTATCCTTGTTAATTGTACGACATTAATTGGTTTAAATTGTGTACAATGCTTTTGTGTTTTTCCCATAGGTTTTTCTCTTTCGATTCTGAGAGACACATTTCTTTTTTCAGAGGTTTTGATAGGCTAAAATCACGCCGCAATGCACGTCGGGATATGGTGTTTATGCAATATGAAATCGGAAAACATTTAAAAAAATATATATATACTTTATCCGAGTGTTCTTGCTTTTCTCTTTGGAAGTTATCACATAACGGCATTGTAATACACGGTTCGGCTGCATTAAATATTACACATCTGCCGTAGTTCTTTATTTAGAGCCCTGATGAGAAGACTTCTGGACAAACAGGAAGAAGTGCCGCCGAAACTGAATATGTGACGTGAATCATATATCAGCAATTACACAACATCTTACATTTATTTTCACAAAATACGCCTCCTTACAGTATCAACATTAATTCGGCTGACTTTTATATTTGATCCAATTGGTAGATAGGTTATATTTACACCATAACGGTGCACAGCTGATAGAAAGGGACACCTAGTGGTTAAAAAACGTTATTGAATGTTTTTGTTGAAATTATGTTATATTTGATGAAAAAAATATTAAGAGTACATACTTTCATCGGGGGAATGTAGAAGGTCAATGATGGAAATATAGAATAGAAAATATCAAGAAGATACTGTAGTGATCTCTACAATAAAACAGTTCCAAAGACTTCCAAAGATATTAATAGGAGGATGTGCAAAACAGACAAACTAATAAGGCTTTATTCAAACATTAAAGAATACTTTACTTTAAGTTAAGGTCTTCTTTTGAATAAGAAAAAAACGTTGGGGGTATCCACAGATAAATATTAAGTCTGACAAAGTACAATCACCTTCCCTGAATTTGACTCAGGTGTAACTAAAGTCTGATTTAAGGGTTGTTTATATTTCACATCATTAATCAGAATCTGCAAAGTAACTAAAATAAATGTAGCAGAGTAAAAATACCAGGTTAACCTCTGAATTGTAGTGGAGTACATGCTGCTGTAACAAAAACATTTCCCAACTTGGGATCAATAAAGTATATCTTATCTTATCTTATCTTAAGATTATCGATGGCTACTGCCATATTTGCAAAATTTGCCTCTGAACCTTGACAAGTGCATGTTTCAGGCTTATCAATGAACAACAGGAGGGGTCACAGACATAAGACCAGCTGTTAAATAAAGCTCTTCTGACCTTAGCTGTCATGTGGGTATATTAATGCTGCCCATTATGGACACAAGCCATTTTCACCCATTTATTAATTATATGTTTTAAATTTGATAACACCACTGTGTTTCGTATCCCCTAAACCTCCAGGGTGTACACAGTTTAATACTGGCAACTTCTAATTGTGGGAAATACGAAAACGTCTTATAAAACTACAATTCCCAGTAGAGACGTGCCATAGAACATGTTGCGAAACACACAATAGCCAGCATGTGTAGTTCTGGGGGTGGTGAATGGGGGCTGGGCTGGACCCGTCCAATTCCAGTTTTGGATAGTCTGTCGTGGTTCCATTCCATTTCAAAGAGCTGTTGACGCTCGGCGTAACCTTGTCGCACTGCCACTCCAACATCCAATCACAGGGCTTGAGGACTAATCACGGGGTTTGTAAAGCAAGGCCGATGTTGTAGTCCCAAACGATAGCTGGGGATTCTGGGTAGTGTAGTGTCTTCGGAAACTGTAGTGTCTAAACTCCGAAAAAACTATTTGTTTCTCCGAATCGAAGGTTAAAAACACAAAAGCATTGGAAACAATTTAAACCAATCAATATTGTGTAATTAACAAGGATAAACTGATGTTTTTCAGTGGATGAGTAATGCAGATATCACTGTCTAATCATTTGACAGTGAGGAGAATACTTCTGGTTTTATTATGAAAACTTAGAGAACGGAAAAACTGTTTTCACCCCGTGAGGGTTGACGCTAACTTTACATGGAAGCTGCCGCATATACACGTTCTCCTGGCGAGACCTCAAATCATCTTCGTAATATCTATCAAACTATAGATCCTACACATCGACTGGACGTGGATTCTAAGAGTACAATATACACTTCTCGCTAGAAATCGAATCAAAAAGCATTTTAATGGCCAAACTATTCCACAATTTAGGATTTTCCAGAGAGGGTTATTTGTGAATAAACGTCCCTCCGGAGCGTTTTCAATCAAGCATGTTGTTTCTTACACGACCACTAGAGCACCTCTAGTGGTCGTGTAAGAAACAACATACACTTTAAAACGTGTCTCTGGGTCGTAATAAGGGATTGAACAATCGGCCTATATGGTCGTTTTTTGTAGGAGGACAGGCTGGTAACAAAGTACAAAGAAACACAAATGACCACAACAATACAAAGATGTGAAAACCATACAAAGACACACACAGTGACCATAAAGAGATAAAAGAGATTACCACAGGACACAAAACTACCGTAAAGACATGCAAAACAACTACAAATAAATACAAAATGACACAGAAAAAGGATGAAAAGAGGCTAAACTTCTATGAAGTCAAGGGGCCAAGGGGCCAATTGTCTCACAAACGGCCCATGTATACACTGCATCACTGCTCACCAGAAAAAGCTTTGCTTTGAGGCAACTCAAAGAAATTGTTTACGGTTGCTATCCTCAGACGAAAAACAACCAGAGTAACGTTAATTGTGGAAACTCTATCCAGAAAAACAAATCATTTATAGTGAGTTTATGTGCCTGAAAATGTAAGTGAACAAAAATGTGCCATGAAGAAAGGTAACTTTGGAATCTCTATCCGGAAAACCCTTGTTGACAGTGGAGGCAAAGATGTCTGTTGACACTTAAACATTTTCTAATAAGCTGTAAACACAAGTAGAGTTGAGGAGCTGTAGTGAAAATGTCATTAGTTTGGGAAGAATTTAACAATTAGTTCTAAGATTATTAATTTAATTAGGATTCATCCTCTGGGGACCATGAACATTTACCCAAAATGTCATAGCAATCAAATAGTTGTTAAAGGTCCCATGTCATGCTTTTCCGGTTATTACCCGTCCCCTTGTGTGTTATGAAGGTTTTTATGCATGTAAACGGTCTGCAGAGTCAAAAACCCTCAAAGTACACCCTGTAGGGAGTAAAACTCTAACACAGAAAAAACCTCCCCAAAACGCCTCGTTGGAGATTTCTCATGTTCTTCCTGGGCATCGTGACGTCTGGATACCCAGTAGCCACACCCAGAGCTATGACGCGATACGGTCATGCGGTACCCGGAACCAAATAGACCAATCCGTGGAGCCGTTACGTTACGTCCGCGGAGCCGTTACGTTAAGCCCCCGCTGATTGGTCCAAATTGACGGACTTCCTCACACACACACTCAGTGCAGGCAGCTCTGCTGATTTCTCCTCCCTGGCTGCAGGCTGATAACAGACAGTTGGGATCGTGGCGAAATTCTCTCTGCAGACCCATTCTCACAGCGTTTATCAACCTTTCTCTTACTCAATATCAAGCCACACTTATTGTTTTTACTTCGGCTGTGACTTTGTGTGTGCTCAGGATGAGTTTGGCTGTGTTTCGCTGTGTATCGCTAAACAAGGAAACCACACCTCCACGGAGCTCAGCGCGATTCACAACGTCCCGACCAATCAGAGCACACTGTGCTCACAGGGAGGGTGGGGGCTGGAGCTATTGGAGCTCCAACGAGCCATTAAAGGCAGAGAGTGAAATTCAGTGAATACACGTAGTTCACAGAGATGCTGTATGAGAAACCAATGTGAGTTTGGAAAATTGCACAATATAAATCTATTCTAGTAGACCTCAACAATGGAATTATGATCAGTGGAAATGGCCATGACATGGGACCTTTAAGATATTTCAGTCGGGACCAAAGTAGAGTACTAAAATTGAGAGAAAAATCATTCATAGTGAGTTTATGTGCCTGAAAATCTAAGTGAACAAAAATTTGCCATGAAGAAAGGTAACGTTAACTTTGGAATCTCTTTCCGGAAAAATCCCCCTTTTTGACAGTGGAGGCAAAGATGTCTGTTGCCACTTAAACATTTTCTAATAAACCTCAAACACAAGTACAGTTGAGGAGCTGAAGTGAAAATGCCATTAGTTTGGGAAGAATTTAACAAATTAATTCTAACCTGATGATGTTTCTGGATACATTTCATTAGGATTCATCCTCTGGGGACCATGAAAGTCTACCCAAAATGTTATAGCAATCAAATAGTGCCTGACAATGTATGAGCCAAAAGTTTCCAGAATCAAAAAGTGTTTTTTAGCAGGCAGTCTGATCGCTTTCCTTTACACTGCTCTCCCCTCAAACACCAATTTCACCAGCACACTCCTCTAGCAAGAACAATGTCCACCTCTGCAGTTATGTGGGCTGATATGGGCCTGCAACGATTTTTATATGTCCAATAACGCTGTGGCTTAATAAGTGTAATCTGTCCGCTGGCCCAAAGGTTAATGCCCGGTAATATATCAGTGTCCCGCCGCTATATTGCCGATCTTTAATTGCCTTGCTGGTGGCTTAATTATTGAGGTGTACGTGGAGATCATTTGGAAATGATCCATCACTTAGTACAGTAATAATGAGTTTCCAATGGTTGGCTGGGCTGAAGCTGCCTCCCTCGCTCCCCTCAGAGGGAGTTGTTGAACCAGAGCGCTGCACTGTGCGGTGAGGCGCATCAGAGTGGATCGTAAGAGCGAGACTATGTGTGTGTAGGGGATTGTAGGTTGGGTTTGTTTATGCGTGTGTGTGTGTGTGTCTGTGTGTGTGTGTGAATATCAGTCACTGCACCAGCTCTATCCCCTGACGTCCTACAATTTGTAAGTACAAACCTGCATTGCATAGAAATCAGGACATGGCCTGTTCTTTATCCGTGAAGCTGCAGCACTTTAAATCATTATGAGAGGAGGTTGAACTCCCTCTATTCTTGCTCCATTTTCTGCCTCTTTAGTGTGAACTGTCAAATAAAGCCAAAGTGCTTTTAAAAAAAAAAAAAAAAGGAAAAGAAGAGACAGCCACTTTAAGCATTTTGCCTCCAGGATGCAACTTAAGACTTTTTCTCGGCAGATGCTGGCCCCATCCGCCACTTACCCAGTGGACACGCACTGCACTCCTGTTTGCAATTTTCATGTTTTAAATGTCAACCCGCAGTTGATTATGCAGTCTGTCTTTAAAGAGGCATCTCAAAAAGAAACAAATGCACTCGGCGCAAAGGTCACAAGGTGGTGTTTTATGAAAGGCACTCATTACCAGAATAAAAGAGCACACAATTGGTGTAATCAAACAAGCCGGATGTCTCCAGATACAGCGCAGCAGGTAATTTGGGCAGTTTTTTTTAATTGTGTAATGTCGATTGATGAGCGAGAAAGAATAACACTTCTTCTGCGAGAACTTTCGTAAAGTGACAGTTAATGATGGATGGGATGTCAGGGGAAAATAGGACATGAAAGCTGAGGGGCGGTTCAGAGTAGTAACTGCTGTCATTATGAAATATCGCTGCGAGAATGCGATTTACAAACACGGGATTTACAATATGAAGTGAAAGTTGTCTGCTGTAGTCTGACTGAAGCAGTTTACATCTGCTCCGTACAGTAGAGCGCCTGTGGTGAAAACTGCTCTGTAATGAGATGTGTTATTTTATCTCTGTCGACAGTGATATGTGACCCCATGTTTTGTTATGTAGTCGCAAATGTTGTTGTGGTAACATTTTCTTTCCCTGTTCCAACTGCTAAAATACATAATCATTCACCTGTTTTATTTAAATAAACAATGCTCAGCACCTGCTGCCTTCACTGTACAAAATATGTGCAAAAGGTAACAGCATAAAATAATAATACACTTCTTATTAAGATTTAAGTGTGTGCATATGTATATATTTGACAATAATATGTGCAAACCTATTCTTAGTGCGAATGTGTCAACCATGCATGCATCCTGTTGCAGTTGCTCCTGCTAGATTTGAACTATTTTAAACTTGTAGCTTTCTTATGCAATCTTAATTCTATTAGTAACTTGTTAAGCTATACCATCTCTAAACTTTCTTGTAGAGAGATCTTTTTTGTTGTTTTTTTCACTGTTGAGTTGCTGTTGTGCCGCCACGCTGCTGTTACACAGGAACTGCACGTCTGCCTTGTTTACCCCAGGGAGAAGCTAATCGTGCTAAAGCCGGCTAGCATGGTGGTCGGAACACATCTATCCCCGCTGAAATCTGGAGGAGGACACAGAGGAGAGCTGGGTCCAGTTTTATGGAGAAAAGGAGATATAAGCCGTGTCTCCCCCATTTCATCAGGGGCAACAAAACACCAGGCTAATAATGGACAAGCTAACAGCGTTAGCGAGAAGAAGTCAGACTGAATATCTGAAGTGTAGTTTAATGTGCTTTACTGAAAAATGGCTGTACCAGGCAACACAGTCTCACTCCCTAATAGTCCAATAGCGACGCTTGGTCAGGGTCCTTTGGCGTGCAGATGTGACGTGCCGAGGCTCCTTCAGCTTCATAAACGGACGCAAAGAGCTTTCAACTGATTGCAATGTATTCCCATCTGCGGCGGTATTTGACGCACAGAAAAAATAGAAAGTAAATACAAAAAGAAAAATTGTAAAATAGTGAAATAGTGCAATAAGAGTCTATATACAAGTGATTGGAATATGATATATTAGAGAAATCATTTCTAAGTAGCAGCCAGATGAATGTTATGGATGTTGTTTCAAAGTGTAGGTGTTTAATAGTCTTATGGCCTGTGGGATGAAGCTGTCCCTGAGTCTGGTGGTTTAGTCCGGATGCTGCGGTACCGCCTGCCAGACGGCAGCAGACAGAACAGTTTGTGGCTGGGGTGATGGGGGTCTTTTATAATCCTGAGGGCTTTCTTTAAGGTTAACCTGGTATTTTTACTCCACTACATTTATTTTTGTTACTTTACAGATATGGATTAATGATGTGAAATATAAACAACCCTTTGATCAGACTTTAGTTACACCTGAGTAAAATTCAGTGAAGGTGATTGTCAAGTGCCAACAATCAGGCGAGATATTTGATATTGGGTGCTTGAAAAGACAAAAAATGTATCTGCAGATCCCTATAAAGCATATTCATTACTCGTTATTCTCTAATCGTTCATTAAAAACTGTATATAATGGCTATTTTGCACATCCCTTTCAAGATTTCAAGATTTTCTAAGGTTTATTGACATATCATATATACAACTACGGTTTAGTTATGCAATGAATTAAAAACTTGGGTCGCAGGTTCCTCAACAGTGCATTACAAGACATCTATCAATATGTGTGTACCTCCACCATTAAACTGTCGTATTCTGCACATTTCTTATTCTATCTACATACATCCTATAAGAGTATAATAAATATGTATAATATCGGTTAAAATAAGTGCTTCAACATAGTTAACATTGCAGGAAAGTTGATTGTCAAGTCCCAAAACAAACCATGCAATATATTAGACGTTAAGTACTTTGTCAAGCTTAATATTTATCTGTAGATACCCCCAAAGCTTTTTGCTTACATGTATTTAAAAGAAGACCTTAACCTAAAGTATTATTTAATGTTTTAATAAAGCCTAATTAGTTTGTCTGTTTTGCACATCCTCCTATTAATATCTTTGTACATCCGGCACTAAACTGTTTTATTCTAGATATCATTTACAGTATCTTCTTGATATTTTTCTATTCTATATTTCTATTTCTATCATTTCTACTTTCCCCCTATGTATGTACTCTTAATATTTAAATGTTTTCATCAAATATAACACATTCAACAAAACATGCAGCAGAGATTAGGCAAGGCAAGGCAAGGCAAGTTCATTTATAAAGCACCTTTCAACACAAGGCAATTCAAAGTGCTTTACAAAAATGAAAGACATTAAGAAAAAGGCATTTTAAAACAGTCATTAAAAAGCAACACAATCTACCTGCATTGCAATGACTCTAAACGTGTAATAACATGCTTTAACCAGTAGGTGGTTTGGGTTAAAAAGCTGTCAAGTTTACAGTGTTAACAAAATAAAATATAGGCTACTGCTGTTTCCGGTTTAGTTTACGACGGATATATTTTGTTAATGTTTTGATATTTGTAACACAAAAGCGATGGAAAAAACCCACAGCAACACAGAAAAGATGGTCTTAACACAACCCAGCTGTCTGGTTAATAAAAAACAATAATATCAAAACAAAATATTACTACTAACAGGGTTCGACAGTAACGGTTGCCAGGTTGCCATTGGCAACCATTCAGAAAAAATTCAGGTTGCCATTCAGTCAACCACTTCTTGGCCTTTGGTTGCCATCAGTGGCAACCAGTTTTTAACATAAAGAAATAAGGACAGCACCCCAAAATAGATAAATGTTAATTATTTGTTGTATTAAGAGTGATATTTAATTATTGTTGTGACCAGTCGGAACCTGATACTTAAAGGGGACCTATCATGCAAAATGCACTTTTGTACGTCTTTTATACATGAATATGTGTCCCCGGTGTTCCAGGGAACTCACCAAGTGTCAGAAAACACAACCCTCTCTATTTTCCTCCATACCCAAATCTCTAAAAAAGGGGCTGCAACGGATCTGATAAAAACTGATCCAGATTTGAACACTGTCCTGACGTCAGGACAGTGGCGCTATGGCTATTGGGCCAACTCCACCAATCAGGAGGAGACAGCCACGGCCATTGCCGTTCGAAAGCGCTGGAGACGCTGTAGTACATATGCCAGGCCTGTAGGTGGTGCTGTTCTCACAGAATCAGCCCTTGCAAAAACAGGGGTAAAAAAGTGCAATTTGAGCGAAATGAGGCATGGCTAAAATGCATGATCTGTTTGGTATTTTGAAAAAAAAAAAGTATAAATATGCCTTATATAGGTATGGTCCTACACTATATTATTAAAATATAGCATGATAGGTCCATTTTAAGTTGCACGTGCATTGGTGTGATTACGGAGCCAGAAAGCGATGCACGTCTACTCGCCATGTGGTGTGGTGCGCCATGTGTTTGTTTTACAAAAAATGGCGAAGCAAATTAAGTTGTTTGACTGTGGGGTAAAAAGTTTGGCCAACCCGTCAACATCTCAAACGAATGTTCAAAGTGATTCAACTGATAAAGCGCAAGATGAACCCGAACGAAAGCAAAGAGGAAATGTGTAAAGTCTTGGGAGGCAAAATATATATGTACATTCTGCTCCGTTGTGCATTCACTTCAGGTAAAAGTTCCTTCAAAATAAGAGTCCCGATCTTATTACTACCAAAATAAAAGTGCTAAACGAAAATGTACCATAGGAAAATATTGGCATACAAATATAATCACTTCTATAAAAAGGTAACACATTTTAAATATAGTTAGACATATTAAAGGTAATTTACAGCATTAATAATTAATATCTAATTCTTAACTGTGAATGGTTTTCATTTATTTAACATTAGAAATGTAATAGTCTGGCCAATCCAAGACTTCAATGCTGAAGGGCCAATGGATCTATGGTGGGGATCAGCACAAAGGTCAAGAAAACCCACATTTGAAAGGAACACAACGGATGACGAAACTAGCGAGTTGCTCAATTCATTTTTGGGGGATCTGTGAAGAACATGACAACAGCTGCACTACTGGTATTTTGTATACCAGCAATTGAGGGTAGACAAGTTTACTACCACTTAAGTTTCAAATAATTGTGTTAATTACTTATTGTAAAGCATTTGAACATTCTTTTGTGTCACATGTTCATTATTAAGTTGATGTATAACTGTATAGTATCTTAATTATTTAAAATATAAGGTGACTAAAAATGGCAACCGTATTTTCAGTTTTGGCGACCAAAGGCTGATGCCTGGTTGCCAGCCTGGCAACCACTTTTAAAAGTTAGCGTTGAGCCCTGCTACTAACTTTATTGTGAAATTAAAACAGAACGGTAAAAGAATAGTTTCCGGTCTATTCTGAGGCCCGATCTCTGTAGATAAATAAAGAACTACGACAGATGTGTAATATTGAATGCAGCCAACCCATGCATTCATGTGATGACTTTCAAAGAGTAAAGCAAGCACTGCTGAATAAAGTATGATTTTATCTTTTACGAAACGTTTTTTTCATATGGAATGCAGTTGGAGGTCAACCAATCACAGAACTTGAGGACTAATCACGGGGTTTGTCGAGCAAAGCGGAACGATAGCTGAGGATTATGGGTAGTGTAGTGTAGTGTAGTGTCTTCGGCAATCCTAAACTCCGAAAAGATATTTGTTTCACCGAATCGAAACCAATTTAAACCAATCAATGTTGTGTAATTAACAAGGATAATCTGGTGTTTTTGAGTTGATTAGTAGTGCAGATATCACTGTAAAATCAATCGACAGTAAGGAGAATACTTACTTCCGGGTGTAAAATCCTCCGTTATCCAATGGGAATGGATGCTCACATTGCCTTTAACGGCCCGTCCACACGGCGGCATGCTTCTGCCCATTCACTTTGAATGGGGTGACGTCACACTTTGCCAAACTGCATTGTGGGAGCGTCGCTTCGCGTTGCTCGCTTAAAAAGTTGAGCAATGTTCAACTTTTGAAGCTTCGATGGAAGCGTCAGCCAATCAAATCATATGCCAATAAAAGCTCTAGCTCAATCAAACCGCGTGCTTGTGTGTCCGGGGCGGGAGATTCATGTGATTGGTTGTTGGTCGAGCTTCAGACACGCCCGCCGGCAAGCTTCAACTCACGCCGCCGTGTGGACGCTGCGTAACTGCCGCCGACATGGACCGATGCGGTGCTTCCCTGAGCGTCAAATACCGCCGCCGATGGGAATTCATTGCAATCAGTTGAAAGCTCTTTGCGTCCGTTTATGAAGCTGAAGGAGACTCAGCGTGTCACAACTGCACGCCAAAGAACCCTGACCAAGCGTCGCTATTAGACTATTAGGGAGTGAGACTGTGTTGTACCAGGACATGTCTGACCACAATTTTACCCTGGAAGACTTTCAGACTGTTCGGGCCAGACAAAATATCAGTAGCAATAGCACTGTAATTCTAAATGTGTATTTATTTTAAACATATTCAATAATTGACTATTATCATCACATGTAATAAAATCTTAAATGGTTTTAAATAAGGGGTTTAATTTACATCAAAATGTTAAACTGTAGCTATATTATGTAACAAAATGTGTATTTAACCTTCCAACTTTCAAATATAAATATTGTATACCTTATATAAATAATATAATAGTGTATAATATATATATTCTATTATTATTTAATCGAATATATATTCATGGACTATGGTCTACATATTTACTGTCCCATTGTAATGCATAGGTAGACATACAAATCTACAGGTTTAACGGGTTTAACCCACCCCTCACATAAAAGCTGTATTTCCGAGTACCTTTTACAACACATCTATATTTGGCCACTGTGTAATTTCTACACCCAGTTGCGCTCTGGTCATGCCACTCATCTCTCTGTACAATTTAACTGTCTCATTTCTCCACCGAAAAACTGTAGCCATCACAGGAGTGATTTATATTTCCTTGTGTGTGCTTTTCTCTCTCCTTCCTCAGACTTTTCTGGCAGGCTGAAATTGCTTTAATATTCCCCCTGAGTCTGTCAAATCCCACAGCAGCTACAAACTCATCACCTATCACTGGCTCTTTGTCTGAGGAGAAATAAAGTGCTGGGATTTCCTGGGTGACAGATTTGTGTAATGGTCCTTCGTCCAGGCCAGGGGAACAAGTCAGTGGACAGGACCGAGGAGTAAAGGAAGGAGAGAGGAAGGAGAGAGAAAGGCGATGCGAAGGGGATGGCAGATCAGTCTTCCATTTAAAATGAAAATTGAGTTTCTTTGAAGGAGAGCTCCTCAGGTAGGTATGAGCCAAGTCCTTCCTTTATGAAGCCACGAAAGGAGAAAGTCACCCTTCCAGACTGTGGCTCAATCCAGTGCATTGTCATGGACTGACAGAAAAAGACAGAAGCATTCACACTTTAGGATCCCGCAGGTATTGTGAGTTATCTCCAGGAGTCAGGATGAATTTCATGTTTGCTTCAGACATCACCTTTGTAGAACATTTCTTCACTTTTACTTGTGGGGCAGAGAGGGAGATATGGTAAAAGTTAAGTATTGTTATCTTTACTGTACATTTTGACATCTCGAAAGGAGTAGTAATAGCTTTTTCTATTTAAAAAAAAAAGAAATGTGTTGGGCCAGGTGACTTAAGTAGAGCTAGAGCGTTGAAAAGAGGAGATAGAGGGGATGACATTTCCCTTAAGTTTTTCGTGGGCTGGGGAGTCTTAACCGCGTACTTGGCAGTTGACACCGCATATGAACCATCAGTTCTAACCACTGAGCCATCTGGTGGGCCCGATCAATATTTTTGATTCATACAGTTATTCACTTTCTTAAGAGTTAGATGAGAAGATTGATACCACACTTGAATTGTGTCTGTAAAAATTAAACTGGAATCAGGAGACGCCTAGCTTAGCTTAGCATGTAGAGTAATGCTGATTCCCAATCATATCTTAATGCTAACTGGAGTTAGCTTAGCATAGCATATAGATTGAAAGCCAGGAGTAACAGCTAGGTGCAGAAACCACTTTCACACTTCTGGTTTTTAATAAAGGGTTAAGGGTTGTCAGATTATGCTTGCCTTTAATCAGAGCCAAGCTAGCTGTACCCCCATCTTCTTTATGCTAAGCTAAGCTAAATGTTTCTATTCATATATTTCTCCGACTCTAGCTTAAGTTTTTGCTCACAGAGATATCTGTAGTATCGATCACGTATGAGCACATTTCCAAAAATGTCAAACAACTACTTTGAAGGGACAATTTGCACCAATGTTTGTACTTTTCTCTAGTAATTTCCAGATTTTGAGTGATCCTGTAGTGGGAATTTAGCTTACGCCGAGATTCAGTGAAATCCAGTGTGTTTTGGCTTTTTTTTTTTTTTTACAAAACATTGAGGATTTGCTGCAAAAAGTATACAGTAACATCTTTTTCCAGAGACCATGTAACTGTTTCTGTGGACAATCCATTTAACACGCAACAGTTATTGGAACTATACTGTCATGAGAGAATTTCTTAACTTGAAAAGTATTTCCACGGCAAACATTCAGTTTTTAATGTCCTTTGAATGAAGCCATGAATTTGATTATCAGCCAATACAGGTACATATTGATTTTCGAAAACACAAAGTCATATATCTCAAATCACTTATTTTATTTTACCATTTGTAGTGTTTTAGCTTTAACCATGGCTATCAATCAAGCATTAATTACAGTATTTTGCACTCATTGAAACAAAAATATTAAAAAATAGCAGCAGAGATCACCATTGACCCTACTGATGAATGCAATTTTCTCTATTTTATTCATACTTAGAGGTTAAAACCTTCAGTCTTTCATCAAAGGTTGCAGAAAAACTGGGACGTTATGAATAGCTGTAATCAACCTGTCATTTATTTTGCACCCGCCAGGCAGAACTATTGTCCATGAACATCACATGACAAGGGAAACATAGAGGCATATAAGTTTTACTGACTGTTGAAAGACGAGGAGCATGAAATGTTGAGTCATGGCCAACTTATCCTCAGCTGTTGACTATTTTCTCAGTGGATGCTAAGATTGTAGGAAATATTTTTTGAAATGGTCCAAAAAGACATGACGGAAAAACTGAAGGGCCAATAAATGTTTTCACATATAGGGGAAGTTTGTAGCCTGTAGCCAACTAAAAAAATCTAAATGTCATAGATCCTTTAGAATCGCATCCAATGGAATTTAAGTGTATGAGGTATTCAGTGGAAACAAATCCCTGTAAGCATATTGGGGGGAAAACCCTAACCTCCCAAAGCTCTAAGATATTATCCATGCTTAAAAACGTCAGCATTTCACGCCGCCTCAATCCTGTCTTTGACCACGATTCCACAAAATGCCTCTCAGCTGGGACTCTCCTCCGGATATTAGACCTCACACATTGCAGCTCTGCAGATGTGTAGAACTTTTAGGTAAAGGTCAAGATGAGTCCATGGTGATCAGTCTAACAAACACTTACATTATTCATTTTGTAAATGTTTCTAAAACATTCAAAGTTTAGCAAATAAAAGACATATTTCCCTAGAGGAGAAGATAAAGTAAACACTTTCGTAGAAATTCATAATCTTGTCATATATTAAATTATGGATTTATTGGTCTAACAAAATAATCAATCCTCTGGCAAGTATTGTCTTCATTCCTTTTTTTTGGTCTTGTTTGCATGACATTTATTTTCATTAATTTTGCCTTGTCAAACACCAAACCATCTGTTGCTCATTTTAACATCCAACATTAGTATATTATTGCTTATTGTTCAATGTATCACACATCACTTTGTGTAGGCTGATTATACACATATAATGGCATTACGCACAGAAATTATATTGATCGTTTTCAGTCAAGAAAATGTTAAATGGTATACTGGGTGGATCAATCGAAACAAACTCAAATAAACCAACAGAGGAATGTTAAAATAAGCACCAACAAAATTAAAGAAAATAATCAGTGGAGAATTAAGATTGTATGCTATTGTTATTGTTCAATGTTTATGATTGATGGAAAACTGTGGGGACATTCAGACCAGTTTAATATAGTATACGAAGGAAGAGAGGGAAAGCTCAGTTAAAACTCTTGACTAAATATGTGAAATCATTTTTAGCTTCAGTGGACAATATAATTGTTTTAAGTCAGTGCAATAACTTCAACATTACTACTCATAAGTGATGAACACATTGAAAGTTTAAGAAGGAGAAAGATTTGACTAAAATGTGGAGTTGGGAGAATGTAGGAGAATACATGGAACAGGAAGTTTGACATGAAGACATTAATTTAACATTCATTCAGGCAAGGCAAACAAAACAAGATAGATGTTCTTGCTTCAACATACAATAATCTGACAGAAACTTAACAGAAACAGGGACTTAAATACAAGCTGAACTAATGGTGCAGGTGAGGTGATTGCAGGGCTGACAGGGAACACGTGCAACTCATAAAGCCAGGAACGACAATGAAAATAGGCGGGAAAACACACAAAGACAGGAAGTATTAACAGAAATGATACAACTTCAAATGAAAACTATTCAAAATAAAACAGTACAAAACGAGAACCAAGGTCATGACACAAGGAGCCTCACTAGATGTACACACTCTCCGAGTGCCTTTCTAGTTTTTGAGTGTGATACATTCTTTATTTAATTTATTTGAATATGTGAGTAACTGCTCTACAAAAGCATATCCATTTAAAAACTCAAATTATGTTCATGGCTGAGACCAACACCAACAGTATCAGGAAGCAGTTGCTATTAGGACTGAATATTGTTAGCGAGATCCAAGCTGGTAAGTGTGTTGGTGGATAGCTAAAGTCATTAACAAACAATCCCCCACACTAGTAGTCACTATGTAAACAAGCCTCTGGAAATACAGATGTCATATAAAGTGTGCGGATGTGTTTTATTATGACACTTTTCCCATGGACTTTAGCTGTGTTTCTGGGCCACTTTAGAATCAGCACTTGAGGGCCAAAATAAAGAGAGGACAATTGTCAAGACGGCAATAAACATGGAATTGCAATTTGAGCACTAAACACACAATTTTATATTGATGATTTAGCAGTGTCAAAGCACACTGATACATCTTTTCACAGTTTATAAATGATCATGCCCCAGTCTTTAGAAATGTGGTGCCCTGTGAAACTGCACTGCTCTTGTCTTTCCCTGAAAGGACGTCTGTTCCATCAACTTGGTTTAATCACACTGATGTGAGGAGCCAGAAAGCTTGTTAAGCCTCTCTGATTGTTCTCCTCTGAAACCCCTCGCCTATCTCTCCCCTGACGACGACACTGCCCAGCATCACACCAGCTCAATTATCCATAAAATATTCTCCCACACACGCCCTCTGATGGCACATTATTCTGAGTATGACTTTCTGGTTGTGCTTTTCAGCTACGCATTAAGATCCGGGGGATATAGGGGGGGGGAACAAAGGCAGTATATTTTTAATTAGCCAGCTGATGGTGAATTGTTTGTTGGCTTTTTTTGGTCTGGTTCCCTCTCTTTCTACAGAGCAAATTGGTGTGCCACCATTCACGGTTGCCATGACAACAGCAGGGACATCGGCGACTGGTGGGAAGTTTAGCTTTTTCATGGTGTAGATTGGCCCCATTGTTCTATTTATACTGGCTCTGGAATTTAAGGGTTTAATATAAACACAGGCCAAATGTAAGTTGTGCTTTTGCAAAATGTACTGGGATGTGATGTGAATGGCATTTGTAGAAATATGAAGTGATCCAGCCTTTTTGTTATTCAGTGCCAGAGGAAAAAAAGGAATGCATGTGTGGAACAGCTAAATCTGCTTTCCTGATCACATCAAGATATTCCTAAAAGATGAGGAGTTGTAAAGTTCCCCTGTGGTGGTTTTGCAAACAAACTGACAAAAGAAATTACTGAAATAACGCTGGTGGCAATCACACAACAAGCCCCTCTGGAGGCTGTAGCTGTTTGTCTGCTGACACGAGGACTTCACTGCCCATTCAACTCCGGGTTGTTCAACCACTCACTCAACACTGCACAACAGGACCTCTTTATCGCTGGAACAAAACACAGACACCTTGCGGGCCTAAACAAATGCTGCACGCAAGTCTGGAGGATAAACAGAAACACACTGCTGAGGTTCAACATGCCCCAGTAAACACAGTGTCACTTACAGACAGACCGCTCTTTGCTGAAGTCAGCTCATCTCTGTGGTCTGTCTGGACTGATTCCGCAAATAAACATTGACTGGGGCTCCCTCGATCCCGAATGAAAATCTAATGAAAACATGTGTGAAAGCAAGATGGTTAAAGGAATGTTTTTGTCTGGTTTTGTTCTCTTAAAACAGGCACCAGTTGAGAAAACATATTGTTTGACAAACTTAAGCACTTACTTCTGTTTGTGGAAGTTTATTCCAAAGGTAAGGGGTTAAACTCCAGGCGCTCCTGTCATCTCCAACTCCAACTTGATAGGCAGTTGGAACGTTCAGGCATGTATACGTAGGGATGCAGTCACTGTGGGAGATTTTTGGATCTCAACGCCACACTGAGAGGAGAAAATCATTCTAAAATGACTTTCAGTGAAAGACTTGGAGGGTTCATCCAAGTGGCAACAGCCAAAGCTGAGTGTTGAAGCCAAGAGTTGACATTAAAAATGGATAAAAAAAAACTACAGCTAGAAATATCTCCCAGCCTTCAGTAACTTAATATCCATTTGTAGAAAGCAGATGTTTTTGAGTAAAAAAAGAAAAGCCTTAACTATAACTGTGCACTACTTATACCCAACACCAAAGAAAACATTAGAAGTTAACCAGCGGGTGAACTTAGTTAGACATTTAGCAGTAAAAGTGACAGATATTCCCCTGAGGCGGTGGTGGAGACCAAATTGGAGCTCCAAGAAAAAATGGGATTGGATTTACATAGATAGAAACATAACTTGAAATGTTCTCCATGTCTTTTGCATGTCATTGTGCAAAAGTTTTGTAAAAAGTCAAACTTTTTGAGTTCATTAAATCTAACTATTGCTTTATCCTATCTCTTCTGCCCCCAAGTGGCCAGAGTATAAATTAATGACCCTCTTAATATTCAGTTCATCAAATGGCCACAAGATGCTGGGCAAAACCTTTATTATTTAAAGTGGGAAAATCACCAAATTACCTAGGAAACCCTTTTCTGCTGGAGGTTCGACTCTAAATACCATAAATCCATTACTTTAGTTTGGCTTGGTGTCTTAATACATGTAGCATTTATACATGCTACATGGGTGTTGTTTACCAGACGAAAAAACAAACTGCCAGGAAATGATGTTCAGGTGGGAACAGTAGACATTTTGTCAGACATTGGCAAGCGACCTACAGTGTTGGTTAGGTATGAGGACGTATTGGCAATTACGCCTGAGTGAAACAAGGGCCAACACTGTTTCCTTAAAATGGAAATTCTATATTCCTTTGGCAGAGTGGAGAAAGAAAACGGTCGCCAATGTATTTGCAAATCCATTACCCACTGTGAAATCCATTTGTTTTTACTGATCTGATCTTATCTGCACATGGCTGCAATGACTGTCTTTGCTATGTTTACGCAACTAAAAGTACATGGTATAGGTGAGGAAACAGAAGACTTTTAGTCTGGTTGTGAAAACAATAGGTGTTCAACTTTGTCATAAATCTGGCAATTGTGACCCCATTAACAAAGGCAATGCAAAACGGGGTACAAAACGGGCTCCTGGGAAAATCGAAACTATGGCCAGTGTGTCCTCAACTTACCTCAGCTCAACCCAACCTTAGCTCTGTTGCTCAAATTTGAATTTTTGGATGGTTGATAAAAACAGCTGAGGAGAGCGATGTAGATCAATCCAAGCTCTGTGATTCGAAGCCAAAATCAGGAAAGCAATTCCTGTCGGTCCAGCCACATTTGGAGGCAGTAAAAAGCAGGCAACCCAGAAGGTCATGTCTTTGTTTAAACTGTTAAAGTGACATCTCTTGCCAGGGATCTGGAACACATTACCTGTTTTGCTTCAGGAAATCAAATTGTTTTGGCCAAGTATTGGTTTCCGCCGTGTTCCCTAGCTATCAGGTCAATCTAATCCAAACTTTGAGGAACCTTTGGTTTGTCCTTGAAGCTAACGGAGACCTCATCATTAAAACCAGGTTCTTGTTCACGTGGGCTGATGTGAGAATATCAGATTTATCCAGTGTTAGTTGATAAGAATTGCATTGCAATGAAATTATGAAATTCACTTAAATCAGGAGCTTTAACTCTCATCTGAGCTGCAGAGGGAGGGTGAGGGTTAGCGTGCGGTGCTTTGTTTGCTTTGATGATCACATTTCTTCTAGATATAAATATGAATATATCTCAAAAAGTGTAATTGAAAGTGAGCATGAGTGTTTGAACCAAACCACCGGCCTCACTCTGCCACACTAATAAGCTACAATTCAGCTTTGATGTGGAAGTGTGTCACCTCCTGAGGAGAGGAGCAGAGGGGGGGACTGATCCTCTGTTTTTTGTATCTCTTTCACAGACAGATATTATCAGTGTATCTGTGAGATGTCATCTGAAGTGAGATACAGACGCACGCATGTTGATCTGTACAGCAAATTATTAATCACCATGACACGGTATCATCAGCGGCGCCCACAAACTGGCACAAAAGAAAGTGGCAGTTCTGACTGTGTCTAAATGAGCGATATCCATAATTAAATGATGGCAGATATGTCACATGGGACAAGCAGCTTTCATGACAAATTGCCAGGCATAAAATGAAGAACAATAAGAATGAGGAATAAAAGTCATCACAGAGAAATTCATTTTTCATTTCCCCGCACTTTTCTTCTCATCTGACATCTCTGGCTGTCTTTCTGTCCGTCCGACCGTCTCATTCCACCCACTCCCTCGCCGCCCACCTTCTCATTAACACACCTTTAGACGGCGACATATAGATGACATTTAAATATAAATCAGAGGCATTAACATTTATAAACATGAGGGTTTTATGATGGTTTAGTAATGAGAGCTATAAATCCCAGGGCCATGGTTCACACTGCCAGCGGACGCATAAACCGTCAGGAGAACTTTAACAAGGACGCAACATGGCGTTACTCCACTAATCAGTCCCACAGAGAAATGAGATCCCTGATTTATGGGATATAAATATATGTATTAATATACTGTGCGACAAAGTTTTATCGATCTGAGTCAAAAGTGATGGAAGAATGGATGGATGGATGGGTTGGTGGGTGAATGGATGGAGTAAGAAAGTGTAATTTCAATAATAATAATTCAACATTACACCGATGTTTGATTGTTGAATATCCCATCAGAACCATTGGGTTTTACAGTATACTCTTATTATAGCCTCCATTTCTTTGAGAAAGCTTTCCAAAAGATGTTTGAATCTGGCTGCAGGGATTTAGCAAGCTGTAGCAAGAAAGTCGGAAGCTTTGTATGAACTCCTTGCTAAATGAAAGGCTGTACAGTACTTTGTCTGTGCAAGCAGCCTGTTACGACTTCTGTCAACACAAATGTACTTATTTTAATGCAAACAATTGACTTTTTCTAAACTTAACATGCAGTTTTGTTTTAAAACCCAACATAACTATGTTTCTAAAAAGGGTCCTATTATGCTTGTTGGGGTTTTCCATTCCCTGTAGTGTGTAATATAGGTTTTAGTGCATGTAAATGGTCTGCAAAGGCTAAAATCCCTGTTTTCCCTCCAGAAAGAGTTTCTCTCCCACACAAAAAAAACATTTATCGGTTTTATTCAACACTATGTGATACTCACTTTAAAATTATGTTAATCTGCTTTTTGGGAACCCTGCAAACTCTAAACCAGGAAAAGAACACAGATAAACAACTCAGAAATCTCTGTAGATAAATCATTTCGCTCAATCATTTATTATTAATGACCACCCAGTTCATAGAATGTGCTTTCGATACGGCATGAGTTAGCTCATTAGAGGAGTGTCAGAAACGGGGGCTTACGTATTGTAACCCTAGTTCTATAAGCACAGGCGGAGCCCTCAACTGGACTCTATGGGACAGATTCACATATAACCACAAGATGACATTCACAGCACTATTTACAAGAATTTACAACTAATGCAGTTCTGTTATAGTTAGTGGAAAGTGTTCAAAGTTATTTTTGAAATAGGGAAAAGCCATTAATAAGCCATTATCTGACCAATGTAAAAAAAAAAGTCCATCAAACCTCAAATGAAAAAGAGGTTGGGACATACTGTAAAGGTGCTTAAGTGGACAATTCTGAAAGAATAATGGCAACCTTTGTGACATGATGCCCTCTTTCCCAGAGGGCATCAACTGAAAGAACCAATCACCTAAACGCTTAATTTTCTGACTAACCATTCATTTTAAGAAAGTGATAGAGGAAAGATGACCTCTGAAATCCTTCCCAATTGGGCGTAAAGTCACTAATGGCGCTTTTCCACTGCAGGACCTAGCACGGCTTAGTACGGTATGCCTTGGTAGGCCAGGCTCATTTTATATCTCCATTCAGAAAACACTAATTTTAAAAGGTTTTTTGCCTGCCGTCTTGTCTGCAGAGCGGTATCAGTATGTTGTTACTTCGGCATCATTTTGAAACGTGTATTACAATTAAATCACGGTAAAATATGTTCATTTTGTTGTAGTTGTAGCCCCCTTTGCCAGCGATTCTCTCTGACCATTCAGCAGTTGAGAGTGTTTACGTCACTAATTTAGCATATTCAGCCCGGTTGTTGGCCCGGTAAGAACCTCGATTTTGGAGGGCCAGAAAAAAGGTGAAAAAGTAGCCCTGAGCCGGAACTACCCCTAGTGGAAAAGCAAATAAAAGCGGGCCTGGTTTGGCCCGGCACGCTTAAACCGTGCTACGTGCTGCAGTGGAAAAGCGCCATAAGTCTCTAGCCTAAGCTTCAAGGAGTGACACACCAGATCAACTATCGTCTTACTTGTAGCTTTACATTTTGGTTTAATGGACTAAGAAAGGGCGCTACAGCAGCTCAGTTCTCTTGCCTCCTAACCCCTGAGCTGAGGCTGGAGAGAAGCCTTTTCCCCTGTGCTGTTCTGATTGGAGATGAGCTACAGCTGGTTGTTCCCATGATTGACACATGTTGTGCGGAAGGCTCTGATTACCTATTACGATCTGCAGCTGGAATCCATTTCAATGGAAATTGTCATCCCCCTGCTTTGACTCCATCTCATAAGAAAGAACCAGAACTAATATCAGGTTTAAAGGTTCTTTATATTGTACAACCAAGGTCCTACTATCTCCCTAAATGTACAGTGTGTAATATACACATTAATAAACTCATTAATAATAACCTTTTGTTTACAGATTCTTTCAGAGACGGGGCTTAAGGGGCCTTATCGTCTGTATACTTGTACTTTTTGATAGATAAATAGATCGATAGATAGATAGATAGATAGATAGATAGATAGATAGATAGATAGATAGATAGATAGGTGGGTAGGTAAGTACGTAGATAGATAGTTGTGAAATGTATAGCAAAAGTATTTCAATGGATAAGTGGTGTCACAAAGAATCGAAGACAGGAAAAACAACAGCAATAAAGTGCAGTTTGAACGATGCTTGAGCAAGAAAAGCTATTAAGCAGCCAATCAATAGTGGAGGACAAGCAGCCGAGTATTAAACTGATCATGACATCAAGCTAAAGGCAGAGAAGGCCTCCGAAGACTTCCTTTTGGCAGCACTTTATTTCATCTGCAGCAGAGCCTTTTCATTAAGCACTGGACATAATAGATGATTCATTGATTCTCTCTGTCTAACTCTCATTCTCTGTGTCTCCCAGAGTTGCCCCCACTGTCAAAAAACTCAGCTTAATCTTAGAGTTTTCGACAGTATAAGCAATCAAAAACAAACATTTATCTTGATTATAGTCCACTCTAAGCCACGGTTACAAGCTCAGTTTTGTCTATTCATCACATCACCGCCCCGCTCAGTAGACTCTTGGAAACAAAGGCGCTAACAATGAAGATACTTCCTCTAAGAAGAACTCTCATCTTCAAGAAGGTTCAAACTAGAATACAACACAAAAAAGTTGTACCTAAAGCCATCTGAGGGGGTTCTATCCTTTTCTCCTGAGGATTATTCAAAGAACCACATTGTATTAAAGACAGGTGGACAAAATGCCTCTGTAAGCATTAAATGGATATACCGCAGGTTCAACCTATTATTATAAGGAAAACTATTATTGTATCCCATATATTGTATATGGAGTTAGGGTGTTAGGATTCAGCCATTTTTTAATAAACAAATTATTTGAATGGAACAGGTTCTTAATGGAACCCTGAGTATTACAAATAACCCTTGAACTACCTAGGTAGTTAAAGTCATTATTGGGGTTAAATTCCCCTCAGAGTTCACTTGCAAGCGGTCAGAGACCATTTCTTTTAAGCGGACCAGAGTCCGGTTGTTTAGTTCACTTCAGAGGTCTCGGACTGCGTTCACACCAACCCAAACGAACCGCACCAAGCGGCTAAACGCACCAGGGTTTGATTCAACCGGACTAAACAAGGCTGGTGAATGCAAACTTAAAATTAACTAATGTGCATTTAAAAAAGAGGAATAGTTCAGTCAGACAACTCACGTGTTTCTCATATGTTTATTAGAAGCAGCATATAGTTTGAGTTTGGCGTCTAGGCTCGGGCCTCATCACTCCACAGATTTACAAAGAACATTGAGTGATGATTAGATAACTATCCCCCGAGCCTACAGGTGGAAGCTGGGGTGGAAGCTGGGGTGGTGGTGGGGCAGGCAAGCAGCAGCAACATGAAACACAGCAGCAGGAACATGAACGCAGCAATAGCAAGTGAACACAGCAGTGGCAGCAGCAGCATAGCGAGGCAGAGGCAGGAAGACCTGGCAGCTTAAATAGAGCGGCATGTTTAGGAAAATGTGTTTGGTTGGTTGTAAGAGGGACGAGGTGCGTCACATGTTAATGTATGATTGGTGCTCGAGTTGACTGCCTGAACTAGCTCGCAGGCTTCGCCCCATTTTTGGCGAAAACTAAAAGGTACCATGGGGTACAGGAATTCGTTTTGGTTTCAAGACCCTGGTTCACGGAGGATACCAAAAAAGTCCTAGAAAGACAAGGTAAACTTAACTATGTGCATTAAAAAAATAAAAAGAGGAATAGTTTCGGTGAAAACTAAAAGGTACCATGGGGTCAGATTAGAATTTTCCAAAGGGGGGTTCGTTTAGCATGAAACACTTGAAATTACTAAAAGACAAGTTAAACAAGAAAGTAGAAAGACAGGGGGGTGATAGAAGACTATTTCTGCTAAAAAAGTTAGCAATGATTGAGAGTCAGACCTAAACATTTCAGATGTGTGTATCTCACACTGCACTGTAACTTTTATTCATGTATCTTTGCTTTTAAATGAGTGTTTTTAAATGTCATTTAATAATAATGTTTCTTAATGCTCTTAATGTCTTTTATTTTGTAAAGCACTTGAATTGCCTTGTGTTGAAATGTGCTATATAAATAAACTTGCCTTGCCTTGATGAGTTTAAAGTGATTTTCAGAAGCAAATGGTTTTGGGTAGAACATCACAAGAACCCTTTTGGAACCCTTATTAAAAGAGTGTAGGAGCTTGGGTCAACTGCAGCTATAGTCGAGGAAACTCACAATTAAGAATTAGTTTTCATGAGGAAATGCGGTAAAGATGATTATGACACTACCCTATTAACACAAACTTTCTCCACATTTCGGCTGAATCTGAAGGCGCACCTGAGCTTTTGTTTTTATCGTTTGTAGATACACTGCAGGTTCAAAGCTGCCCTCGTTACATACCATAGTTGAGGGTCAAATCAGCTACTGTCGGCTTTTACAGCTCTGCAACTCCATATACTGCCTCAGTGTTCCTAAGGACACAACAGTGCACCTGGAGTGTAACATTTTACTGCAGTTCATAATTCATTTTTCCTTAAGACGCTATATAACAGCCACTAGAGGGCATATTGTTTAAAGGGGGAAATATACTGTATAGTTGTGACCTGACTTTGTGGGATCGAGAGGATGTGTTTGTTGCCTTGGGTCGATCGCTAAAGCGCAGAGTGAAGGTTTGTTGGAAGGAAAAAGCAGCATCCACCACTGAATGTTATAAACTATAAGTAGCTTAATTCAAATAGCCAGCAGGGGGCAACTCCACTGGTTCAAATAATAATTCTGATTGTATTGAGGTCTATTAAAAAATGGCGATACTATTTACTTGATTGATTACCTATCGTCAAAGTACTGTCACTTTTCAATTTAAATACCAAATAAGAGGCTACAAAAGGGTTGTCAATAAACAATGCCGCCTTCGTCAGGGGTTCTACAGCCTGGTGCGTCCGGCGCAGCCGGCCTTCGTTTCGCCCCCGTTGCCAGATATCTGGCAATGGGTGGAGGCAACGTGGCGGCATCCACTCAAAACGAAGGCTCCAGTGGCAGTTATGTCGGGAATCCTGAGGGTGCAGGGCCTCTCGGACACGGAGTGTCTCGGCGTGGCCCCCCTTGAGGCCCATCTGCTTCCACAGGCAGCCGGATGGGCGGAGGGGAGAAAAACGTTGTTCCGTTGTTGGACGACAGGGCGTTTATACATCGGGGCTCCACCTGCACCCATAGAGTCCAGTAGAGGGCGGAGCCTGTGTGATATATAACGAGGGGTTACGTATTGTAACCCTAGTTATATAAGCACAGGTGGAGCCCTCTACCTGGGGGCCCTGTCTTTCCTATGCCGCTCGCTGAAGAGGGTGTAGGATGACGGTCGGAGGGCGTAGCCGCCTTATATACTGTGGGCCTGCGCGCGCATTCAGGTAGGCTCGCCCCGATTGGCCGGCTACGTTTACGTAACTCAGTAGGTGAATGCACGTACAGTATGATAGAGAGTAGTACCCATAGAGTCCAGTAGAGGGCTCCGCCTGTGCTTATATAACTAGGGTTACAATACGTAACCCCTCGTTTTGTGTTTTCCATTTTCATGTATCTTCAAGTTAGAGTAGATCATCCTCCCACGAAACGTTTTGCTCCAGATTGCTGCAATCTGGAAATATTTTAAATTGATTCATCATATTCGGAGCACATTTACTGTAAATTAATATTCACATCCATTTGTCACATGAGTAGCTGTGTATGTGTGAAACAGCATCTGTGAACTGTAACCATGTAAAGATGAACACACTCACTTAAAGGTGGGGTAGGTAAGTTTGAGAAACCGGCTCGAGATACACTTTTTGTTATATTCCATGGAATGCTCTTAACATCCCGATTGCAATGAATATCTTAAGTGCTTTGACAAAAAATCCATAAAAAAATGTTATCTGTGGAAGCCGTAATACTGTAAAAAGCATGACCAATCATTTTAGCCGGCCCGGCTAAAATAACTGGATGGCCTACCTGCCTGTCAGCCTTCCATCTGTGCACAAACTTATCTCGTGCCCTCATTGGTCATGTGCGCGTTCGTGTGTGTTGGAGGAGGGGCTCTGTAAGGCAGATTTTTTCTGGCTGTGTATTTTCAAATTTTAGCGCACTCGAGCTGGTTCCTCCAAAATTACCTACCACACCTTTAAATGTGCATATCAAGTGAGTTAAGATATTTCATAATGTGTGCCTTTAGGCTCATGATTTAAAGTTAATGAGGCAAATAATAAAGGAAATAGTCAGTGTGCAAACTAAAATGTATGTAAGAACAAACTGTCATCCCACCAAAAAACAACCCCATAGGTAGTTTGTACAAGCAGTAAGTTACTGCTTGTACAAAGTAAAACAACAAATTATCTTTGTTGTTTTTTTAACAACAAAGGTAATTATTTGTTGTTACTGCCAGTAACAACAAGTAATTAACTTTGTTGTTAGGCGGTCACCTCTAGTGGCCATAGTAATTAGGACACAAGCAAAGGTAAGCTAGGCCCTTGGTAAGGCCGTCAAAACCTTAAATGGAGGAGGTGGCTGTAAATGGATGGGTCAATCAAACAAAGGAGGCCCCAGTTCTGTATAAAAACAGACACCATGCCACGTTACAAATGTACGTAGGCAAAGTAACTTGTATTCCGTAACAAAAGTTATTACTTTAATCCAATAAACGATTTTCCCAAACCTAACCAACATTTGTTGTCTAATTTGAACGGCAACATATCCCAACGTTAAGCATGATGTCACGTACGTAACACATTTACGTAGGCTAGGTCACTCATGTTCCGTAACTAACATTCTTACCTTAACCAAAAAACGATCTTTTGTCAAATTAAACCACTAATTTTTGTTGCCTAAACATAACTAAACTGCAACATTTACCAACGTTAACCACAAGTTTAAATACGCAATATGAATTATGTTTAAAAAGGCAGGTAGGGGCGCCAATTTATGAAAATAATGCTCCTGTGGGTCCAGTCAGAGGGAAGGAACAAATGAGCTATGTGGTCAAATGAGTTGGAAAATCTGGTTCATTAGCAGTTTCTTTGCTCAAGATACATTATCATTATTTACTATGTAGTTCTTGACCTAGACTAGTGTTGTTGATTAAAACTTTTATCCTGATTTGTTTCCACTCAGATCACCATCTTTCCAGCACTGATCTTTTGTCACGGTGAGTCCTGCTGTTTTGTGTGGTTTTAACAGGATCATAATCATTGCTTAATGCTCCTAATGTGCTGCTATTCCCATTACGTCTTAATGTTATCCTTTATAGTGTGCTTTTACCCAGTAGTTCAAGAGGAAAGTCTCAGCCCTGCAGTCCCATCGATGCACACAACACCCCGGGAAGGTCTGCTTTTGTCAACACCTGCAGTGTATCTTTTATGATCCTGTAAATCTTTACCTCTATCGGACAGATCGTAGGTGGTGGTTGGAGTGGTATAAAAATATATATGTGTGTGGGCATGAATGGCCCTAACAGGCCAGCAGCAACTTCACCACGCATTAGCTGTGATGGATCAGCCACACAGTGCCATATACCTTAAAACAGCAGGTGTAAGAAAACAGTCAACACGTGTATTCAAAACCAGGGGAGAGCCGTGTGATACTGTAGGCTTGATGTGATATGACAGGGGAATAATAATGAAACGCAGCTGCTGTCTTACCACTGACCTGGTTTGATACAGTACCACTGAGACAGAGAGGCAGTCAATCCTCCAACACAGCGGGGTCTCCATTGAAATGCGGTACATCTAATCCTATTTGTCAACAGCAAAGGCACGCTCAGATTTTAGGGTCAGGGCGTCGAACAACATGTTCAAACACATCGAGTTGGCAGCCATCGCCACTCTGGATGGCTTTTACAGAAGTGTGTGTGGGCCCAACACAGGTCAGCGCAGTTAGTGAATGATCCGCTTTGGACTGTCAGCATGAGTTACTGTAATAAAACATCACAAGCAAACATGCATACAAACATTTTCAGTCCACTTTCTTGTGAGTTTATCCCCTCTTTGCCGCAGAGGCTTCAACATAAAAAGGTGCTCTCGCTGTGCATCTATACGCTCTTTGGTGCAGTAGACATAAATAATAAACATTATCAGTTTTTGTTTGTCTTTGATACAGGAGCAGCCTCCTTCTGTCTAACTCCTTCCTCTTCTTCTGTGCTGGCTTTGATGCACATTTAACGTGTTTTACCCCGACGTTCAGTATGTTAGATTATGCCGCTTCCTACTTAGTGGATTCAACACTTATGTAACGGAGACCACTGGGTTTTGTTCCTAATGTGTCGGCATCCTCATGGCTGATCACAATTGCAAAGAATCACGTTAACGCTCCTGGGATCTCTTTTAATGAGTAACACGCCCTAAAAACTGAATTTGAAACTGTCCTCGCTATGATCTTGCAGATTTGTGTGAATAAACAACCCTCTCTCATTGCAAAAATAAATGAGGTGCTAATCTGGCATAGATTTGCCCTTCACAGAGATAGATTAAAGCTTTGGATGTTGCTTTTTGTGCGCCTGTTTGCACTGTCCAGGTCGATTGAAGAAAAACAAGCTTTCTCTTTTTTTGTATAGGTTTCCTTATTTTCATATGTTATCCCTGGCTGAGGCTGTGGCACAGCTAGCACACAGATGATAACAGATGATAGGAGGAAGAGCCTATTCCATGACCTCCCCAGCATTCAACTCGCTTGACTTTGATCTGTTAAGTAGAGGAATGGAGGGGCGGCTGTGCGTTAATTTTGGTCTAAATTACAAACTCAAATGAGAGGAGTGCCAAGTGAACAATGGCAAGGTGCAAGGACTACCCGCTCTGTTACCGTGACACAACAGTGCCACCTACTGGTGTGTGTGTGTGTGTGTGTGTGTGTGTGTGTGTGTGTGTGTGTGTGTGTGTGTGTGTGTGTGTGTGTGTGTGTGTGTGTGTGTGTGTGTGTGTGTGTGTGTGTGTGTGTGTGTGTGTGTGTGTGTGTGTGTGTGTGTGTGTGTGTGTGTGTGTGTGTGTGTGTGTGTGTGTGTGTGTGTGTGTGTGTGTGTGTGTGTCCTGCTGATTAAAGCCAAATTACACCCTTTTTGAGCAGTTTGATGTTAAATCTATTTAACATTACTTGTGTCATTTGTGTGTCTTATTGAACATTATTGTAACTGTTCTTTGTTTATCTTTTAGACGTTTTTGTTTTTCAATGATTCATTTTCTATATAGTATATTGTTTTTTTTCAGTAAGTGATCTATAGCTGCTATGAATCAGTTATTGTGCTTCCTTTTGCTGGTTCAACAAGGTGTGTGTCTCATTTTTGCTTATTCAAACACATTTATAGTGTTTGGAGCAGATTCAAGAGTTGCTGTGAAATCACACTTTGTCCTTGAGGGAGGACTTTGAAATAATGACAGGAAAGAAATGAAAACCTCCCAATACTCATGGCGTTTTGTTGGTAACTAAGTATTTTCTCTTTCCTCAAGTTGGCCAGTTGTTTGCTCTCCACTCTTGTCAAGGTGAATGTGTGCATTCTCTATATTGCTCTAGCAAGCCGTAAAAAGTCACTCCTGTTATTTTTCCTTAGATTCCTGATAAAATGCAATTTCATCACAAATCAACTATTTCAACTATGTCTTATCATGATATGATTAAATACTTTTAGATTGTCACCAGAAAAAAAACATCTGTCTTCTCCAACTGCTGTAACCTTGTTAAAAAATGCCATGTTTGCAAGTCTTAATCTGATTGGTTATTTGACTGCTGTGCTGCTTCTTTCTTCAGTTGAATACATTTGTGCAGGTAAGAATAAATGAATTCAAAGTTGCACCAAGTAACCACACAGGGACAATGTCAATTCATTTAATAGAATCACATGTGGGCACAAGGTCTTTCCACAAATGCAGGTTCAGTTTAGAGAGGACATATAATGCTAATTTTCAGATTCTTGTTCTTGTGACGTGTATGTTTTTCTCATACTGCCTGTGCTGCAGCACCTCTTTTCACCCTCTGTCTGAAACCAGAGCCCAGTCTGCTCTGATTGGTTAGCTGTCTGTCTCTGTTTTGATTGGTCAACTGCTTAGAGATGTCCCGCACCTTAGCCTATCATGTACAATGTGTTGGAGAGCTAGCCAATTTAAGCACTAGTGTTACATAGTGTTGTCATTAGGTTACAGAAACAAACAAAGGAGTCTAATGGAGGCATTTCAGGTATAGGGGGGGTGGGGAGTTTGGGTCTTTGGACTTTGTAGACCATGTAACGGAGGCTGTGGCTCAGTGGGATAGTGCGTTGATCCCTGGGAAAGACACTTCACCCCAAATTGCTCCTGTGGGGACTGCCCAGAGTATTTAACATGTCACTTGTTAAAAGCGTCTAACAAGTGACATGTTATGTAATGTAATGTAAATGCACAGCATCTATATAACACACTACAGGAAAGGGAAAACCCCAAAAAGCATAATAGGGCCTCTTAAAAATGTACGCTAATCTAGGTGAAATGCTGAAGTGGGGTCGTATGAGGTACTTATTCAAAATCAAACAATTAAAACTATCCCTTTAACTAACTGATAGGTCACTCTTCTTAGCTTGTGTGGCAAGTAGTTGCTGATGATTGTAAGTAAGTAATATTAATTATTCTTGAAGCTCCGGTTTATTTTCCTTAAGCGGAAAAATACTCATGAGGAAAACATCTGGCTCTTTAATACTTCTCTATGTTCCCCAGCTGGTCACTGTCTTTGTCTGTCCACTGACTGGTGCCAGGCAGGTATAAAAGGGAGGGTTTGTCTGACGGTTTCTTTGTGCCAAAAACAGCTTCCTGTTGCTCCTGGTGCTCCTTGATATCTGACCCATAAAGTTCTTAATGTGAACCATCGTTAATTAAAAAAAATTGCTTATTTAAAGCAGCATAAAAGTAAAGTTAGAGGGACATAAGATTGTTGCTATGAAGTCTATAAGCCTAGACTAGCCTATAAAAAAACACAAGTAAGATCACAGCATATGACAGCTGGTATGTGAAGAAACTGAGCTATTGAAGCAGAACCTGACATATCATGCATGTGTTGAACACTGGCAAATACAATGTGTACTGAACCTGAGAACACGGGGTCATCGTACCAGTAACTTATTTATATCTCCTCCCTGCTCCTGTCTGTCTATCAGTCCCTCTGCAGGGAGATGTCGTTCCTCCTCCCGTCACATCTCGACAGAATGAGCCGTGTGAGAGTGGCAGACAAAAATAACCGGCATTAGGACTCGCACATCCACAGCTTGGCGGAGCATGTATTATAGATGCCCACTTCACAATGTGACACATCATGACATTATTTGCATGCGTACCACGTATTTGATCTTATTCAGGTAGGAATAATAAGCAAAGCGCAGAGATCTGAGAGCTTCTCACAAGTAGAAGAGGGAGAGTCGTAGACCTCGAGACTAATGAACACATCTTTGTGCGAAGGCTCGGAAATGATGTTGAGTTTGTGATGTTTCCCAGAGCGAGGGCATACTTCAGTGCTTACTTTACTTATACACAACTGCAAGGAAACACTTCAACACAATCCATCTGTTTACTCCATAGTAATGAACTCAGCCATTTTATATTGCAGCATTCCTGAGCATGCATCAAGGTTTTTGCTATACGTTGTGTTCTATAAGCTGTTTGCACGTCATATGCTAATTAGAATTAAAATGAGCAATAAATAAGGTTGGACTGCAAAGGAGGTTTTGTGTTCGATTGGTGCAAATCATCATCTTAAGAGATGCTTAAATCAAAAATCCGAACATATCTATGACTGAGGGATTTCTTCCACACAGCTCTCAACATGGCGATAGCTGAGTCGCTCGCTAGCGGCTAACATGGCTAACAGCGTGAACGGTATAACAGTAGAGTGTGTATTTAACACACTACTAATAAATACTTCCTGTAGATCTTAATACATTATACCCTCACACCAGACAAAGGGGGAGTCTATCAAACGGGCAGTTGGTGCAAAATCAACGTTTTGGAAGTTTTGGAAGTTTTGGACATTGAACAGCATTTTTTTACCGTTTTCTTATATATTATAGACCAGCGATTATTTAATAATGACAATAGATGTTAGTTGCAAGCTCTTATGAAAAGCCTTGGAGTGGTTCTTCGGCAAATGTGTAGACATTGTGCACGAGTATACACAATAAAAGATACAATATATTTAAATGATGATTAAATAATATCACCCTTCCCTTCAAATGCTACATGACTGATTCCATGACAAAATGTGGTCAAGTTATAAAGGAAGTGTGTTTCAGAGATAATTAGACTTTTTGCATTACATTCATTTTGCCAAACAGTTAAGTTTTATGGGCCGATGGTGTAACCAGATGGCCATTAGCCTCACACGACTCCCCGCCCTTTGACCTGTCAATAGAGGAGTTACTGTTGGAGTGTTTACACAATCAGCACACATACACTTTGTCTCCCCTGTCAGCATCCATACAAAGTGACTTCTGCAAGGCAAGAGTAATAAGTGTGAATCAGAATGCTGAGCGGGCAGCTCTTTAGAAGTCTGTCAAGTCTGATGTACAATAAAGGGTATTGCTGAGGAGGGGATGTTGAACCAGAAGCTGCACTATCGTATACATGGTCGCTTTTGAGTTGTTTTTTTGCTCATTTTAATGTCATGAACACAATATCACGAAGTGTATTTACTTTTTTTTAAGGGCAGGCTAGTTTTACATTTTATGATGTATTTATTCTACCATTCCGGTCAGATACTGCTTTCTGTCCATTTCTGTGCTGCATGAAGATAATTTATAAGACTCGTTAGACTTAATTGAATTTTTCAATCTATAATATTGGACAATAAGTTACATTTTCATGTTGTGACAATGCAAAATGATTAGGAGGAGCATATTATTACCTCATAACAATAAGGTTATGTTGTGTACAAACATGTATGTTTATTATTTGGCCCTGAAACCTGCTTATAGGTACATTACTGCCAACAACTGGACTGCAGTATACTGTGGTAAGGTGTGAGATACACATATCTCTGAATACTGCGCCAAAGCATTATAAGGTGAAGTGTGCATCAAGTGCAATGTGTTTTGGCATTTTTATGACGTGGAACACATTTACCTACTGCAGCTTATGAACTTGCACTCAAGTACTCAAGACAGGAAGTGTGTGTACTGGGATGGACCAACTGATTGCTAAGTGGAGGACCTACAGTAGTTAACAGAATAGGGCTGTAATCAGGACAGGGGAAGTCCCACACAACAGGATAAAGCTGCGTTCAAGAGCAGCATTCAGGGCTATAGTCAAGTGTTTTCTACAACACAAGTATATTTTTGAGATGAACCATCAAATATAATCATCATTCCTTAAGTATTTTGATTTTGATTTGATCTTGCATCACAAAGTAAGACATCTATGCATTTACATATCACATTGTCAAAAATGATGTTTGAGGAAAAAAATGAAAGTGCTAAAAGACAGCGTTTTGGAGACTAATATATTCTAGGGTCTCGGTACAAGAACTCAATGAGACTTTATCTCTCTTTGCCCCACAAATGTATTAGTCACTGAACACAGGTTACTATGGGCCGTAACCACACAAAACAAGGAAACTCAGGTGCATTTACTCTAAGACACACAACATTATGTAGTACATCGAATTTAAAAGGCCTGTAAACTCCTAACAATAAAACACATGAAATCAGCCCAACATCAACATTTCAACCAGTCCAATAATATTGATGTTCAATAATATATTCTGATAATCTCAGAAACCCTTGATACTGAAATGTGACCAATGTTGTGAAATTAACTTAATACAATGCCAAAGGTTGAGCCATTGTGAGTTAAGCCTGGGACTTTCTTACCTAAATGTTAACAACTTCTGCCAACAAAATGTTGGGTGTTAGAAATATGCAGTAGTGTTAATTAACCTGCTTGACATAAAAGCAAATCTTTACACAATATAATGTAGCTTCTAGTCTCAGAATCAGAGTCAGAATCGGTTTTTATTACCAAGTAGGTTTACACATAGGGCCTACGAGGAATTTTCTTTGGTATATGTGGTGCGTATAAAGACACAGAAAAAATAATACGTAGCAAACCAGTAGTCTGTATTATTGAAAATGTTATTCGCCACCAGTCAACATGAATTAGCTTGATAGTAATAATAATGGACATTTGAAAGATTTACAACAGCTTTTTATGACTGCTTAATAATTTCCTTCATGATTAAACATTCCGCACAACAACACCCATGTTGGCTAAACGTGTTAGCAGATGCTTTAAGTGCGATACATGCACCCATTTTATAATTGAATGCGCCATATAGAACAGCTGGAGATAATATACAATGATATATTTGGAGCTTTAGACCCTACAAATATATTAGCAGACTAATATTTAATTATATTCTGTTCCAATCTTATCGACTTTTAGCAGAGCCTGGTGGGAAATGTGTGGTAAAACCATGAGGACGCAGGCTGTGTAAATTAAAACTATAGAAGCTAGAAAAAGGTTTTTCAATAGCCAATCTAATTTTTTATTAATATATTGTTAATAATGTCATGAACAGGTCATTACTAGACATTTGTAGTGATTCCCGTACGTTTTCATATCCACTTGAATTGTGGTGGGGTCTGCCTTGTGTGTGGGGAGATGGAAGAAGAGGGTCACCCTCTGTCCTTTTGGGAGAGGGTGAAAGATATAAAAGTGTCAATGTGGATACCTATGAAATTGACATATTATCTAAAACATTCATATTTCAATGAATAGCGTCCCCTTTGATGCAGTTTGGCAGAAACGTCATCATTACAAACAGAGTTAGCTGACACTTCCATTAAACATTTACAAGGACCGGCCTCTTTCTTTCACTGCGACAAGAGATTTCTGGCAAGGTTATGTCTACAATGTCTACTCAGTGAACTCAACACAGGTAAATAACCGCTCGTCAGTAGGGTCTAAAAATGTTCGTTGCATTAAATGTTTATTACATAGAGCACAGGACACAACATAAATCAGTGACCTTTCAGGGAGCAATACAGACTCATCATCATCTGAGATGTCATCAAAAAGGGAATGGAAAAAAAAGCAATCTGTTCTCTTTCACAATAAAACGGTATTGATTGATAGTAATGATTTTTTTGTTTGGATCCATGAACTCAAGATTTCAAATTCAGGTATTGACCGTTGTTGACAACAAGTCTTTATTTCACTTCAACATGTTAAAACAGAAATAGCACAATTACACGATGGCTCATTGTTTAAGCAGATGCTTCAAGCGATATGTCTACTAATGCTTTTATTACCTGTATCATATTTAACAGTCGGATGGAAACAATATATAATGATGTATTTCAACATTTATACACCTAGCCAGGTTCAAATGACAGATGGTAATAAATGTGTCCCACTGACGATTAATAGGCTGACATTTCTTTTATTGATGATACATCTGTTCTTATTCATCTAACTATCTTCCATTCATCAACCTAACCTAAGGTAACATTGTCCTGTAGCTACTAGAACCTACTACACAGTGTAAACAATCATTTCCCAAGCATCTTTACATGGCTGTGGGGTCGTTGATCTTGCCCATGAAGAGAATGCTCTTGGTCGAGTGCTCCAGGATAAAGGCCAGGAAGGGTCTGTCGAGACGAAGGACTTCTGGCATGCTCATGGGCATGATTTCAATGGTGGTGGCGGCAGCTGCCTCTGTTCCCGTTTCATCCACGCTCAGCACAGCCTGGTGGGACACCTGTGGAAGAGCCAACAGAAGTTAATGTCGAGCACATGCAGGTTTTGAATATCTGTAGAGAGCAAAGGTTCTTTGCAGAATAGTACCTTGTCAACAAAAATGTGAAGGCATGTTTGCCAATCATACCTTTGATACTTTGAGCCTGACCTCGGTAGACATGCCAGAGAAATCGGCGGTTTGTCCAAAAGCGGTGGTTATTCCCATTGCTTTCAGTGTACTGTCCAGGGAGGCTTCAGTGGAGATGGAGAACTTTGGCATATACAGATCTACAGAACTGAGGAATACAGAAATGCAGCAGTGTCACAATCACTGGATTATAGAGTTCACTTAAAGCATGTTTACTTAACCTGAGCCATAAAAGATAAGGAATCTCAAATCAAATACTCCTGTTCAGAGTAAAGCCTAACACGTGTCAAAAGTTTCCTATAATCCTACGAAGGACCTCCCTGCCACTGTGTTTATACTACAACCGTAGAAGTTGAAAATACAATAAAATACCCCTCTTACCTCCTGAAGAGTGAGTCATGCCAATGCTTGATGTGGTCTTTGTTGATGTAGCCCTCCACCTCCATCATCTTGCCTTCATCAGGCAGAACGATCATCATGGAGGTGTTGCCTTTGTAGGGCAGCATGATGACGGTGGTGTGGTTGTCGGCGTCGTGATAGAAGTCGAAACGACCTGTCCTCATCATCATATCCACCTGAACCTTTGTGTTTTCGTCCACGTTGAAGTCTGCCTTTTGTGTATGGTTACCATCGAAGGGTTTCACCCACTGTCCTGTATGAGGAGCATAAAAGTAATGCATTGTAGTTGTGTTGCAATATATGCTATGATTGATATCTTTCAGACTGCTTTACATAATTTTCCGTGGCATGTTTGAGCTCCTTAAACTACACAAGGAGCCTGAACTGATATGAAAGCTTTGTCTCTACAAAGTCTCTACTGGCGATCTGCATGCTCTCTTTCAGATTGTATCGGAATGTGTCCTACCTTTGAAGTAGACATAGTTGATCAGCACCATGGCCATCTCGGTGTCCAGGTCCTTCACCATATCTTTGATCTTATTGTTGGTTTTAGTTGCAATGAATCTGTTGATCTCAGCCGCAGCCTCAGCAGGTTTGGTAAAGTCGACGTTGAAGATCTCACCGGAGTAGTAGTGCTTGATATCCTTCAGGAACTTCTCCAGAGGATTGAAGCCAGTGCGCACGGCAACGCCGTTACCCACATCCATTTTCTGATCCGCCTGACTGTGTCCCATCATGTGGAAAAGATGCTCGTACGCCTCATTGACCTGTTCCTGGGTGTGAGCACTGTAGCCTAAGCTGGAGAACAGCTGGCTGTGGGTTTCCCCAGCAGCCCCTGTGGACAGCATGGACAGGGCGGCGGAGATGCCCAGGGGCGAGAAGAAGATGTTCTTTCCAGCAGCAGCGTTGGCATTCAGGCTTTTGTAAAGGGCAAAGGCAAAGTCAGCATTGGGAGCGGACAGCTTGTGGCAGCTAAGCTCTCCATCGTGGCTGTGAGAGGCATCAGCGCCGTGGTGGTGGTGGCCTTTGGGGTGGTGGTGGTGGTCTGCCCAGGCTGCAGCCAGCAGCAGTGCTGAGAGTGCACAACTAGCAAAGATCCCACGCATGTTTAGAGCCTGTCCAGGGAAAATCAGAGGAGGTTAGTTGGGCTCGATAAGATTTTGCCTCTGAACAGCTCTTCACACTAACCTTTTTTTTACCAATTGTTATGACCTGGCTCAAAAGGCCACAACAAAGAGGAGACACACCATGTCAACGGTTAGCAAAATATGTTTATTTACACAAACAATTCAAATCAACCAAATTAATTAAGTGCAAAGTAAGTAAAGTATGAGGTGTGGACGTCAGTGGTATCAGTAGTGTAAATGCAGGGTGAGGGTTGCATGGACATGTATGTGTGAGGGTGTTGAGGTGCACAAAGTGAAGCAACTGAAATAACTGATAGCATACTCAACAGAATCGGGTGCCTGCAGGAAAAAGCAGAGAGAAAACAGAGAGGAGCAGAGAGGCTTTAAATAGCTAAAGGGCACCAGACCCAGGTGCCCTGAGTTACAATCAAGGCGGCTGGATGCAGCACAGCCACACCCTCTCAAGATGAGCCCACAGGGGCATCACACCAATGAATATAAGTCCAACACATCTAAAGTTTCAAGTTAAACAACAAACAGTTTGCATATTTCACAACAGTGTTACGCTTACCTTCAATGTCCTCTTTGCTGCAGAAGCTGGAAACTTCCCCATTTATACAGTAGCTCAGGTAGTCAACTGACAGTTGGGTCAAACATTAACCAGGGCCAGCCCCTATTCTCTGTCCTGTGCTAAGAGATATCTGGCCTGACTATCTACACTGATGCAACACAACTCACTCAGCACAACATGGGTAATGATCCACTGGTGAGATAACAGGCTATTTGCAAAAATGGGTGTTATAAATGTACTTATTTGCATCAAATACCTTCATGTTAGCATTAATCATGACATACTTCAAGAAATTAAATCAGAAGGGATTTCAGAATTAAAATAAGTCATTTGTAAGATCGGTTTTATTTATGAAATAGCAAAAACTGGCGCTCTTAAGCATATGGCCATTGGTCAATATTTCTGTAAACTTTATGTGGCTTAGTGCCAACCCACAAAACAACACAATAACTTAATCACATCATTGTTCATGTCTGACTTGCACAAATACTTATAATCAAATATTTAGACTAGGGAGGTCCCATTCGTGTTTGTTTCAACCATTGATTACTAAAAAATGAAATTTCCTTACAACTGAACTCTATCCTGAATACCAGTTTTGAGGGAAACATGCAGAGCCGGCCCGACCCATTAAGCGACATAAGCGGCCGCTTAGGGCCCCGCAGCCACTAAGGGCCCCCTAGCAAAAAATGAAAAAAAATAAAAATAAATGTTTTATCTCAGTCCACCGTTTTTTATCTCAGTACACCGTCGCCGTGATAAGTATGTTTAATTAATTTACTTAATATGCCTAGATTGCCTACTCTCAAAGTCATGTAATATATTATTGAGTCAATAATATAATACATTAACCGTGCTTTACCTGAACCTCATCATGACACTAGAGAGGACGGCAGGATTGTAATTTCCCGTGTTCAGTGAATGCAACAGAGGCAAGGCACCAGACCAACCAGAGAGTTGAATGGAAATAAACATCTGTCTTATTGGCTGACAGGTACCTATCCTGTGAGCTGTGACAATGTTTAAAATAAACTGTCAGTCTCAGACTCAGAGTTTTTGAAGATGTGAATGACAATGCAGTTTAGTTTTACGGGAATATTGTTTTTAGGAGACCAGGCTGGGATTTTTTGCCTCAATACTGATTCGATTCCCTTAATATGTACCATGCTAAGCATAGTGTTTTCTACAACACAAGTATATTTTTGAGATGAACCATCAAATATAATCATCATTCCTTAAGTATTTTGATTTTGATTTGATCTTGCATCACAAAGTAAGACATCTATGCATTTACATATCACATTGTCAAAAATGATGTTTGAGGAAAAAAATGAAAGTGCTAAAAGACAGCGTTTTGGAGACTAATATATTCTAGGGTCTCGGTACAAGAACTCAATGAGACTTTATCTCTCTTTGCCCCACAAATGTATTAGTCACTGAACACAGGTTACTATGGGCCGTAACCACACAAAACAAGGAAACTCAGGTGCATTTACTCTAAGACACACAACATTATGTAGTACATCGAATTTAAAAGGCCTGTAAACTCCTAACAATAAAACACATGAAATCAGCCCAACATCAACATTTCAACCAGTCCAATAATATTGATGTTCAATAATATATTCTGATAATCTCAGAAACCCTTGATACTGAAATGTGACCAATGTTGTGAAATTAACTTAATACAATGCCAAAGGTTGAGCCATTGTGAGTTAAGCCTGGGACTTTCTTACCTAAATGTTAACAACTTCTGCCAACAAAATGTTGGGTGTTAGAAATATGCAGTAGTGTTAATTAACCTGCTTGACATAAAAGCAAATCTTTACACAATATAATGTAGCTTCTAGTCTCAGAATCAGAGTCAGAATCGGTTTTTATTACCAAGTAGGTTTACACATAGGGCCTACGAGGAATTTTCTTTGGTATATGTGGTGCGTATAAAGACACAGAAAAAAGAATACGTAGCAAACCAGTAGTCTGTATTATTGAAAATGTTATTCACCACCAGTCAACATGAATTAGCTTGATAGTAATAATAATGGACATTTGAAAGATTTCCAACAGCATTTTATGACTGCTTAATAATTTGCTTCATGATTAACCATTCCGCACCTTACACCCATGTTGGCTAAATGTGTTAGCAGATGCTTTAAGTACGATACATGCACCCATTTTATAATTGAATGTGCCATATAGAACAGCTGGAGATAATATACAATGATGTATTTGGAGCTTTAGACCCTACAAATATATTAGCAGACTCATATTTAATTATATTCTGTTCCAATCTTATCGACTTTTAGCAGAGCCTGGTGGGAAATGTGTGGTAAAACCATGAGGACGCAGGCTGTGTAAATTAAAACTATAGAAGCTAGAAAAAGGTTTTTCAATAGCCAATCTAATTTTTTATTAATATATTGTTAATAATGTCATGAACAGGTCATTACTAGACATTTGTAGTGATTCCCGTACGTTTTCATATCCACTTGAATTGTGGTGGGGTCTGCCTTGTGTGTGGGGAGATGGAAGAAGAGGGTCACCCTCTGTCCTTTTGGGAGAGGGTGAAAGATATAAAAGTGTCAATGTGGATACCTATGAAATTGACATATTATCTAAAACATTCATATTTCAATGAATAGCGTCCCCTTTGATGCAGTTTGGCAGAAACGTCATCATTACAAACAGAGTTAGCTGACACTTCCATTAAACATTTACAAGGACCGGCCTCTTTCTTTCACTGCAACCCTGTCTCCTAGAAATTACGTTCCCACAAAATTAAACTGCATTCTCAAATACGTTTCGCAAGAAACGTATTTCCTTCCACGTTACGTTTGTTCTGAACATATCTTAAATACGTTTATTTTCTACATATCTTCTAGAAACCTATTTTCTCCCACATGACGTTTGTTATGAACGTATCTCAAATACGTTTGCTTTCTACCTATATTTGCCATTTCTTTTCTAGCTTATAATAATGATAATAGTAATTTATTAATATCATTTTAGAGCAAACTTATTTTCGCGCTGGCTGGCGGCTCACTGTTCAGTTTACCAAATCCGTTATTATGCTGGTTAATGGTTAATAATCACAATATTGTTTGTAGTCGTTTCATACAGCATTCTCAATTACGTTTAACAAGAAACGTATTTTGTCCCACGTTACGTTTGTTCTGAACATATCTTAAATACGTTTGCTTTCTACCTATCTTTGACATTTCTTTTCTAGCTTATAATAATGATAATAGTAATTTATTAATATCATTTTAGAGCACACATTTGAAATCGGCGATCGGGCTTGATATCCTATGGTTAAATTAAAATCAGTAGGCGAGGCTGTAATTTCGCCAGCTGGAGGCAGAGTTTTAACATCCCAAAAAGCTGCTGTGTCGTTTATTGCACCTCAAACACCTCAAACTTCCTCTAAGGACAGCAGAAGAGCTCTGTGGCTTCAGGCTTGATCGCCGTTCAAATGACAGCATTGGTTTCCCCAAAAGTGGGTGGGGCTGTAAAGTGACGTAGATTTTACTCTCATCTATTATTCAAAACCATTCTATTTATTCTAACGTAAATTACATGCCAGTGTTTTATCTTTTTATTAAGCGATTTGTTTCTGTTGTTTAACTCATAGATATATATAAACATATGTTTTTATATATATCTATGGTTTAACTGGGAATGTTTTCACATTGAACCGGAAGTACGTCACTTCACTTTGTCTTCTTCGTCCCTTTTACGTTCCAGACAATGCATGGCTCAGCGTAACAGACTGAACAGCGACCCCAGGTGTGTCTACATTGGAATTACATCTTCATTACTGAAGGAAAAATACTTTACCTTGTGTTTGTTAACTGGGTTTTTAATGCAGTTGGCTTTTCTTAATGGTTACAATATTGCTATGAGTTACAGTATATCTGAAGCAAATTATGTTTCTGAAGTAGAGATGGGCGAGTCCTGATTCATCCGGATCATTAACCCGGATCCTAGAAATGAGCTGGTCGTGACGAGTCTCCCCTCTCCATTAACCCGAGTCCTTGAGTCCCACACTTGGTGTGACGTACAAATTAAAACTATAAATTGCGTCACTCGCTACTCTCTTTATAACATGTAAAATCACATTACAACGTACCCCAGTCCATCTACCTACCCTTTAGTAAGTATACAGGATAGCTGCCTGCCAGAAGTTATCGTTTGGCTCAGGGGAGGGGACGCGGATCAGTGAAACTTCCTGCAGACTCGTGGGGACTCAGAGGAGCCGACGGCTCCTAACCGTAATAGCATAGCAGATCCAGCGATCTCGTCATGTGCACGAGCATAGCCCCTCCTCCAGCACCCGGCTCCCGCGCTATGCACGAGCAGACTCGCTCGCAGACTCGCAGACTCGCTCGCAGACTCGCAGACTCGCTCGCAGACTCGCAGACTCGCTCGCAGACTCGCAGACTCGCAGATTCGCAGACTCGCAGATTCGCAAATCCTGACTCGCTGCAACACACAGCGGATCAGACTCGTGCGGACTCGGAGCCGTAACCATATAGCAGCAGATCCAGAGATCCAGCAGACTCGTCGTCATGCACGAGTCAACAGCAGACTCAGATTCGCAAATCCTGACTCACTGTTCTGCAACACACAGCGGATCAGACTCGTGCGGACTCAGAGCCGTATATAGCAGCAGATCCAGAGATCCAGCAGACTCGTCCTCATGCACGAGTCCACAGCAGACTCAGATTTGCCAAATCGCAAAATAACCCTTTTTTTTGTGATCAACATTTTTTATTAAAGCAAAATACACTGTGTAGCGGAGGTTAATATAACGTCAGTTTAATAGATAGATAGATAGATAGTACTTTATTGATCCCAAATTGGGAAATTGTTGTTACAGCAGCATAAAAGGCATTTTACAATAAAACAAAACTACAAAATATACAAGAATAGAAAGAAAAATAAAATAAAATATAAAATATACATGTCGAAATAGAAAATATACATGCAGATATTATATATATATATATACAAATATATATATATATATATTCAAAATATATGGAATAATAATATGCTCGTGAAATGCATCAACTTTTCGGTTTCACCGATAGGATTTCTACGGTCTTGGTGATGCTGACTCATATGACTCAAATGACTCGTATGATCCGGATCTCTTCAATGACTGACTCAGAAGACCCTGAGTCCGTAAAAGGATCCGGATTTGCCATCTCTATTCTGAAGATGTGTAGTCAATTCCACCCTTCAATGTAGCATAAATGTGAACTCTCATTACAGGAACAATACCGGAAACAGACGTAGGAAAGATCCTCAGCTCGCTGATTGGATGTTTTAGCCGCAATGCACGTTGGGATATGGTGTTTATGCGATGTGAAATCCGAAAACATTAAAAAAAAAAATAATAATACTTTATTCCGAGCAGGGCTCTCGACTAACTTTTTTCACCATCCTCCCGGAACCGTCCCGAAATACCATCTAAGCCGTCCCGAAATTAATGTGGACCGTCCCGAATTTAAAATATTTGTTTTTCTACATTATCATTAGTTAAAATCATTCAAAGTGACCTTTAACATAAATAAAACATCATACAAATCATTAGATGATAATTCATCAACCTTTTTATTTGAGTCAATCAGTCAAACACATAAACAAAGGCCAAATATATTTAAAAAAAACACACAAGCGAGAAAGTTGCTCTAATATTGAATCCAATCAAGTCCCATCCGATTAACAACAAAATCCAACACTCTGTCCTGAAGACAGAACCCAGAGTAACCACTAACCAGGATGACAGTCTGTAACACAGTCAGGAGACCTTTACAAACTGCCCCGCCCCCTCGCACACAGGAGAGAGCTCTCTCGTCTGGATTGGAAAGATCGAAAATAAGATCGAAAATACATCATAGACGCATTTTGTAGTCTTATTGCATATTAGAAACGGAGTTGGCGAAACTAAAACTGCAATATAATGTTCATGCAGCAATAATACATATGACATATATGTTTTAAATGTCTCTACCACTGTCTTTAATAATTCCGTCCCGGGGCCCGTTTAATACCGGGGCTCGGTACCCATCCCTACATGGGGAGAGGCGCAGCATATTGCTAAGGACTACATGCGATGGAGAGTTCTCATCTCAGCTGCAATGACATGTCTGGAAACCCCCTCTCGGGTGCCCCATGCATAGCGCGCCGTCAAAAGCTGCTTCATAAGTTAAGTTTCGTTTCTCCGCACCGCTCCGGGGTAAAAAAATGGTAGTTACATCACAGCTGTGCGGCTGGCTGACAGCTGTAGCTACGTACTGTGTGTGTGTGTATTTCGCGGGTTGCTAAATGCTTTGTGTGTGTTTATGTTGACAAGGAGGTTTAATAACTGTGTGCTACACAAAACGTGCAGTCAGTTTCATTTTCATCGCCGTTCGTAGTAGAGTTAGCAGGGTATTTTTATTTTAACTCTCGTCCCAAATTCGTCCCAAAATTAATTTGTATCCTCCCCGACCCGATTTATTTCGGCCCCGGGACGACGGGAGGTCCTTAAGCTCGAGCCCTGATTCCGAGTGTTCTTGCTTTTCTCTTTGAAAGTCATCACATAACGGCATTGTAATACACGGTTCGGCTGCATTAAATATTACACATCTGCCATAGTTCTTTATTTATAGAGCCCTGATGAGAAGACTTCTGGACAAACAGGAAGAACTGCCGCCAAAACTGAATACGTGACGTGGATCATAAATATATCAACAATTAAACAACATCTTACATTTCTTTTCACAAAATACGTCTCCTTGCAGTATCAATACTAATTCGGCTGACTTTTATATTTGATCCAATTGGTAGATAGGTTATATTTACACCATAACGGTGCACAGCTCCATGGATGGATTAACCATCCATGGAATCCATGAAAAGTTTCAGTCTGGCTTCAAACCCATGCACAGCACTGAAACAGCCCTTTTAAGAGTTTTTAATGATCTGCTCCTAGCCGCCGACTCAGGTAGCCCAGCTGTCCTGGTGCTGTTAGACCTGACAGCTGCCTTTGACACTGTGGACCATAGCATCCTGCTGTCACGGCTTGAACAGTCCGCTGGCATCACAGGCTCTGCCCTTGCATGGTTCAGGTCCTACCTGACAGACCGTAGCTTCTCGGTACAGCTAGGTGCCTTCTCCTCTGCCAAAGCCCCTCTTACCTGTGGGGTTCCCCAAGGCTCGATTCTGGGCCCCATCCTTTTTCTACTGTACATACTGCCCCTAGGTTCAATTCTCACAAAACATAATATTCCCTTCCACTGCTACGCCGACGATGTACAGATATATCTGCCTCTAAAAGCAAATGTCAAACACTCAATACAGCAGCTGATGGACTGCTTAGCAGAGATAAAATCCTGGCTGAGCAAAAACTTTCTCAACCTCAACGAGAGCAAGACTGAGGTCATCTTTTTTGGACCGCAACCTCCAGCCTCTCCGGTTGATATTCTGGGGTCTCTCAAAAAAAACATCCTCCCCTCGGTCATGAACCTTGGAGTGACCTTCACCAGCACTTTTAAATTCGACAAGCAGATCAGCACTGTAGTCAAATCCTGCTTTTTTAAATAAGACTATTGGCCAAAACCAAGTCGTATTTATCTTTTAATGACTTAGAAAGGGTTATTAACGCCTTTGTAACCTCGAGACTGGACTATTGTAACGCTCTGTATGTGGGTATGGACCAGGCCTCAATTAAACGCCTGCAGCTAGTCCAAAATGCAGCTGCACGTTTGCTGACTGGCCACAAAAAGCGTGACCACATCACCCCTATTCTGGCTTCACTGCACTGGCTTCCAGTTCGGTTCAGAATTGATTTTAAAATCCTTTTATTTGTTTTTAAAGCACTAAATGGGCTGGCTCCGGCCTATATAGCTGAACTCCTCGAGCGCTACACCCCAGCCAGAGCTTTAAGGACTGCTGACCAGCTGCTGCTGGTAGTGCCCAAGACCAGGCTTAAAACCAGAGGGCACCGAGCCTTCGCAGCAGCTGGCCCTAGGCTCTGGAACACTCTGCCCCTCCATGTGAGGTCGGCCCAGACACTAGGGGTTTTTAAATCCACTCTAAAAACACACTTCTTCTCTCTGGCTTTCTAGTTAGAGCGGAGCACAACTCCTGACTTTTCCTTGTGTTTTTATTTTAATTTTGTTTTTTATATTTATCTGTTGTAACTTATTGTCGTTTATTGTGATTGTTGTAATGTGTTTTTATTACATGTACAGCACTTTGGCTCGACCAAAAATCGCTTTTAAATGTGCTATATAAATAAAACCTGATTTGATTTGATTTGACAGCTGATAGAAAAGGACTTTTAGGACTCAGATATTACTGATTTTCTTTGAATTAAAGAATGTAAATACTGAGTTGAGAGAATAGTCAGGGGATTTGGGTGATGGGAGACACATCTATGGAATCACAATTTCAATAGCTTACCATTAAATGACGGATATACCTTTCTGTCTGTGATGTTTTACAAATCAGATATTAATGTGTAGAAGTAAACATGAGAAATAATATAGCAATATCCTGTACAATTATGTAAAAACATGAATACAACTACACATCTTCAGATGTTATACATACATAAGTGTCCTACACTAATAATACAAAGTTATTATTAGTATACTGTGTGTACCTTGTGTGCACCGCCTAGTGGTTAAAGCACGTTATTTAATTATTTTTGTTGAATAATGTTATTTTTGTTGAATAATGTTATTTGATGAATACAATATTAAGAGTACATACTTTCATAGGGGGAAAGTAGAAGGTCAATGATAGAAATATAGAATATAAAAAATCAAGAAGATACTGTAAGTGATCTCTACAATAAAACAGTTTAGTGCCTGATGTACAAAGATATTAATATGAGGATGTGCAAAACAGACAAACTAATTAACCTTTATTAACACATTAAAGAATACTTTAGGTTTTCTTTCAAATAAGAAAAAAGCTTTGGGGGTATCTATCTACAGATAAATATTAAGCCTGACAAAGTACTTAACGTCTAATATATTGCTTTCCTGCAATGTTAACTGTGTTGAAGCACTTATTTTAACTGATATTATATATATATTAATTATACTCTTATGTATGTAGATAGTATAAGACATGTGCAGAATTTGAGTTTAATGGTGGAGGAATACACACATATTGATAGATGTCTTGTAATGCACTGTTGAGGAACCTGTGACCCAAGTTTTTCATTAATTGCATAACTTCAACATAGTGGTGTATATGATATGTCAATAAACCTTAGAAAATCTTGAAAGGGATGTGCAAAATAGCTATTATATACAGTTTTTAATTAACTATTAGTAGAGAATAACGAGTAATGAATATACTTTATAGAGATCTGCAGATAAATGTTTAGTCTTCTCAAGCACCAACTAATATCTCTCCTGATTGTTGGCACTTGACAATCACCTTTCCCTGAATTTTACTCAGGTGTAACTAAAGTCTGCTTTAAGGGTTGTTTATATTTCACATCATTAATCAGAATCTGCAAAGTAACTAAAATAAATGTAGTGGAGTAAAAATACCAGGTTAACCTCTGAATTGTAGTGGAGTAGAATTACAAAGTAACAATGAGCTGGCATGTGGGTATATATTAATGCTTCCCATTATGGACACAAGCGATTTTCACCCATTTATTAATTACATGTTTTACATTTGTACACACCAATTTGTTTCCTATCCCCTAAACCTCCAGGGCTGTACACAGTTTAATACTGTCAACTTCTAATTTTGGGAAAAACGAAAACGTCTTTTAAAACTACAATTCCCAGTAGAGACGTGCCATAGAACATGTTGCGAAACACAATAGCCAGCATGTGTAGTTCTGGGGGGGCGTTCGAGTCCAGTTTTGGAAAGTCTGCCGTGGTTTCGTTCCATTTCAAAGAGCTGTTTGGCGCTCGGCGTAACCTTGGCGCACTGCCACTCCAAGATCCAATCCCAGAGCTTGAAGATTAATCACGGGGTTTGTCAACGGGACTGTAGTCCCAAACGATAGCTGGGGATTATGGGTAGTGTAGTGTCTTCGGCCATCCTAAACTCTGATTATTTTTTCGGATTTCATATCGCATTAACACCATATCCCGACGTGCATTGCGGCTAAAACATCCAATCAGCGAGCTGATGATCTTTCCTACGTCACTTTACAGCCCTGCCCACTTTTGGGGAAACCAGCTGTCATTTGAACGGCGATCAAGCCTGAAGCCACAGAGCTCTTCTGTTGTATACTGTCCTTTCTTCTTAGAGGAAGTACAGAAACACGTAACTCTGGATTTGTTTTAATGTTTGAGGTGCAATAAACGACACAGCAGCTTTTTGGCATGTTAAAACTATTATTTTCTGCCTCGCAGCTGGCGAAATTACAGCCTCGCCTACTGATTTTAATTTAACCATAGGATATCAAGCCCGATCGTCGATTTCAAATGTGTGCTCTAAAATGATATTAATAAATTACTATTATCATTATTATAAGCTAGAAAAGAAATGTCAAAGATAGGTAGAAAGCAAACGTATTTAAGATATGTTCAGAACAAACGTAACGTGGGACAAAATACGTTTCTTGTTAAACGTAATTGAGAATGCTGTATGAAACGACTACAAACAATATTGTGATTATTAACCATTAACCAGCATAACGGATTTGGTAAACTGAACAGTGAGCCGCCAGCCAGCGCGAAAATAAGTTTGCTCTAAAATGATATTAATAAATTACTATTATCATTATTATAAGCTAGAAAAGAAATGGCAAATATAGGTAGAAAGCAAACGTATTTGAGATACGTTCATAACAAACGTCATGTGGGAGAAAATAGGTTTCTAGAAGATATGTAGAAAATAAACGTATTTAAGATATGTTCATAACAAACGTAACGTGGAAGGAAATACGTTTCTTGCGAAACGTATTTGAGAATGCAGTTTAGTTTTGTGGGAACGTAATTTCTAGGAGACAGGGTTGTTCACTGCGACAAGAGATTTCTGGCAAGGTTATGTCTACAATGTCTACTCAGTGAACTCAACACAGGTAAATAACCGCTCGTCAGTAGGGTCTAAAAATGTTCGTTGCATTAAATGTTTATTACATAGAGCACAGGACACAACATAAATCAGTGACCTTTCAGGGAGAAATACAGACTCATCATCTGAGACTCATGTCATCAGAAAGGGAATGGAAAAAAAAAGCAATCCGTTCCCTTTCTCAATAAAACAGTATTGATTGATAGTAATGATTTTTTTGTTTGGATCCATGAACTCAAGATTTCAAATTAAGAGATTGACCATTGTTGACAAGTCTTTATTTCACTTCATTTCAACATGTTAAAACAGAAATAGCACAATGGCTCATTGTTTAAGCAGATGCTTCAAGCGATATGTCTACTAATGCTTTTATTACCTGTATCATATTTAACAGTCGGATGGAAACAATATATAATGATGTATTTCGACATGTATACACCTAGCCAGGTTCAAATGACAGATGGTAATAAATGTGTCCCACTGACGATTAATAGGCTGACATTTCTTTCATTGATGATACATCTGTTGTCTTATTCATCAAACTATCTTCCATTCATCATCCCCCAATGCTCTTGTGGAATTTCTACAGGGCTTTCAGACTCTGAGGTAACACAGTGTAAAAAATCATTTCCCAAGCATCTTTACATGGCTGTGGGGTCGTTGATCTTGCCCATGAAGAGAATGCTCTTGGTCGAGTGCTCCAGGATAAAGGCCAGGAAGGGTCTGTCGAGACGAAGGACTTCTGGCCTGCTAAAGGGCATGACTTCAATGGTGGTGGCGGCAGCTGCCTCTGTTCCTGTTTCATCCACGCTCAGCACAGCCTGGTGGGACACCTGTGGAAGAGCCAACAGAAGTTAATGTCGAGCACATGCAGGTTTTGAATATCTGTAGAGAGCAAAGGTTCTTTGCAGAATAGTACCTTGTCAACAAAAATGTGAAGGCATGTTTGCCAATCATACCTTTGATACTTTGAGCCTGACATCGGTGGACATGCCAGAGAAATCGGCGGTTTGTCCAAAAGCGGTGGTTATTCCCATTGCTTTCAGTGTACTGTCCAGGGAGGCTTCAGTGGAGATGGAGAACTTTGGCATATACAGATCTACAGAACTGAGGAATACAGAAATGCAGCAGTGTCACAATCACTGGATTATAGAGTTCACTTAAAGCATGTTTACTTAACCTGAGCCATAAAAGATAAGGAATCTCAAATCAAATACTCCTGTTCAGAGTAAAGCCTAAGCCCGTATGTCAAAAGTTTCCTATAATCCTACGAAGGACCTCCCTGCCACTGTGTTTATACTACAACCGTAGAAGTTGAAAATACAATAAAATACCCCTCTTACCTCCTGAAGAGTGAGTCATGCCAATGCTTGATGTGGTCTTTGTTGATGTAGCCCTCCACCTCCATCATCTTGCCTTCATCAGGCAGAACGATCATCATGGAGGTGTTGCCTTTGTAGGGCAGCATGATGACGGTGGTGTGGTTGTCGGCGTCGTGATAGAAGTCGAAACGACCTGTCCTCATCATCATATCCACCTGAACCTTTGTGTTTTCGTCCACGTTGAAGTCTGCCTTTTGTGTATGGTTACCATCGAAGGGTTTCACCCACTGTCCTGTATGAGGAGCATAAAAGTAATGCATTGTAGTTGTGTTGCAATATATGCTATGATTTTGATATCTTTCAGACTGCTTTACATAATTTTCCGTGGCATGTTTGAGCTCCTTAAACTACACAAGGAGCCTGAACTGATATGAAAGCTTTGTCTCTACAAAGTCTCTACTGGCGATCTGCATGCTCTCTTTCAGATTGTATCGGAATGTGTCCTACCTTTGAAGTAGACATAGTTGATCAGCACCATGGCCATCTCGGTGTCCAGGTCCTTCACCATATCTTTGATCTTATTGTTGGTTTTAGTTGCAATGAATCTGTTGATCTCAGCCGCAGCCTCAGCAGGTTTGGTAAAGTCGACGTTGAAGATCTCACCGGAGTAGTAGTGCTTGATATCCTTCAGGAACTTCTCCAGAGGATTGAAGCCAGTGCGCACGGCAACGCCGTTACCCACATCCATTTTCTGATCCGCCTGACTGTGTCCCATCATGTGGAAAAGATGCTCGTACGCCTCATTGACCTGTTCCTGGGTGTGAGCACTGTAGCCTAAGCTGGAGAACAGCTGGCTGTGGGTTTCCCCAGCAGCCCCTGTGGACAGCATGGACAGGGCGGCGGAGATGCCCAGGGGCGAGAAGAAGATGTTCTTTCCAGCAGCAGCGTTGGCATTCAGGCTTTTGTAAAGGGCAAAGGCAAAGTCAGCATTGGGAGCGGACAGCTTGTGGCAGCTAAGCTCTCCATCGTGGCTGTGAGAGGCATCAGCGCCGTGGTGGTGGTGGCCTTCGGGGTGGTGGTGGTGGTCTGCCCAGGCTGCAGCCAGCAGCAGTGCTGAGAGTGCACAACTAGCAAAGATCCCACGCATGTTTAGAGCCTGTCCAGGGAAAATCAGAGGAGGTTAGTTGGGCTCGATAAGATTTTGCCTCTTAACAGCTCTTCACACTAACCTTTTTTTTACCAATTGTTATGACCTGGCTCAAAAGGCCACAACAAAGAGACACACCATGTCAACGGTTAGCAAAATATGTTTATTTACACAAACAATTCAAATCAACCAAATTAATTAAGTGCAAAGTAAGTAAAGTATGAGGTGTGGACGTCAATGGTATCAGTAGTGTAAATGCAGGGTGAGGGTTGCATGGACATGTATGTGTGAGGGTGTTGAGGTGCACAAAGTGAAGCAACTGAAATAACTGATAGCATACTCAACAGAATCGGGTGCCTGCAGGAAAAAGCAGAGAGGAGCAGAGAGGCTTTAAATAGCTAAAGGGCACCAAACCCAGGTGCCCTGAGTTACAATCAAGGAGGCTGGATGCAGCACAGCCACACCCTCTCAAGATGAGCCCACAGGGGCATCACACCAATGAATATAAGTCCAACACATCTAAAGTTTCAAGTTAAACAACAAACAGTTTGCATATTTCACAACAGTGTTACGCTTACCTTCAATGTCCTCTTTGCTGCAGAAGCTGGAAACTTCCCCATTTATACAGTAGCTCAGGTAGTCAACTGACAGTTGGGTCAAACATTAACCAGGGCCAGCCCCTATTCTCTGTCCTGTGCTAAGAGATATCTGGCCTGACTATCTACACTGATGCAACACAACTCACTCAGCACAACATGGGTAATGATCCACTGGTGAGATAACAGGCTATTTGCAAAAATGGGTGTTATAAATGTACTTCTTTGCATCAAATACCTTCATGTTAGCATTAATCATGACATACTTCAAGAAATTAAATCAGAAGGGATTTCAGAATTAAAATAAGTCATTTGTAAGATCGGTTTTATTTATGAAATAGCAAAAACTGGCGCTCTTAAGCATATGGCCATTGGTCAATATTTCTGTAAACTTTATGTGGCTTAATGCCAACCCACAAAACAACACAATAACTTAATCACATCATTGATCATGTCTGACCTGCACAAATACTTATAATCAAATATTTAGACTAGGGAGGTCCCATTCGTGTTTGTTTCAACCATTGATTACTAAAAAATGAAATTTCCTTACAACTGAACTCTATCCTGAATACCAGTTTTGAGGGAAACATGCAGAGCCGGCCCGACCCATTAAGCGACATAAGCGGCTGCTTAGGGCCCCGCAGCCACTAAGGGCCCCCTAGCAAAAAATGATCTGTATCTCAGTACACCGTTTTTTATCTCAGTACACCGTCGCCGTGATAAGTATGTTTAATTAATTTAGTTAATATGCCTAGATTGCCTACTCTCAAAGTCATGTAATATATTATTGAGTCAATAATATAATACATTAACCGTGCTTTACCTGAACCTCATCATGACACTAGAGAGGACGGCAGGATTGTAATTTCCCGTGTTCAGTGAATGCAACAGAGGCAAGGCACCAGACCAACCAGAGAGTTGAATGGAAATAAACATCTGTCTTATTGGCTGACAGGTACCTATCCTGTGAGCTGTGACAATGTTTAAAATAAACTGTCAGTCTCGGACTCAGAGTTTTTGAAGATGGGCATAAGAACATTTGTTCTTAAAAAAGACGACAATTCTCAAGTGGTGGATCACACAACAACCCCAGAGCCAGCACTTGAGCCAGGAGAAATTACAGCTACGTTGACGTTACTTTGAATCGCGAGGGTAAGCTAAACCGTTAGCAAGTAGCTATAGCTAGCCAGATATATTAAATAAACACTTTGTCATACAATCTACATGTTACGGTTTTGTATTTATGTTTTCATTTTCCACCTTTTGTTTTGAAATGTTTTCCTCCTTGTGTCTTCTCTGTTCCTTCTTCCTGTGTTTGCCTTCCTGTCATTAGTTCCCCTGGTGTGTCTGATTGTCTGATTGTGTTCACCTGTTGCCCTTGTGTTTCTGCCTCTCTTACCCCAGCTGTGTCTTGTCTTGTGATTACCCCTCCCTGTATTTAGTCTTGTCTCTTCCTGTGTTCCCCTGTCGGTTCATTGTTGGTTTTTCCTGTCTTCCTCCATGTCAGTCACGGTTGTCTCTCCTGTCTCCCTCCATGTGGGTCACGGTCAGTTTTTTGTACAACCCATTTGTTTCATGCCTTGTTTTGATCAGCTTTTAAAATAAAGCTCGCTTTTTGTTTCGAGACCTGTTACCTTTTTGATAGTCTGCATTTGGGTCCTACCCTTCCACGCCATCCTAACAGAATGAACCAACCAGCTTTGGACTCAGCAGACTCGGATCGTTTTGCTCTACAGGCAGAATGTCTTGGGTACTCTCTGGAGTACATTTTTTATACCTGGAATGGCGCCTCTTCTAGACGTGGTAGAGAGGCTGCGTTGAAGGAGGCACGTCAGGAGGTTGCTCGCCAGCCCTGGCTTAGGAGCATGTTGCCTGAGTGGCTACAACTTTTCACAAGTAGTCCTGAGGACTTGTCCGAAGCCTCTAACCCTTTCCTGGGGTATGACCAGGCCTGGGGAGGCCCACAGATCCTCCAAAGAATCTCTAGGAGACGCAAGACCAAGATTCCAGCCCGTGCTCCAGTGGTTCCAGCTCCATTCTCTGGCCCTTTTTTGGGATCCCGCCTGGCGTTTGGAGGTCCACGGAGCCTCCAGGGGGCCTCGGAGAAACGCAAGGTCGGGAGGCCGGCTCGTGGTCCAGTACCGGCCCACACAGCCATGGATCCGTGCACCAGTACCGGCCCACACAGCCATGCTTCCGTGCTCCATTACCTGGCTCACACAGCCAGGGTCCAGGCTTCTGTTCCGGTCCCAGCAGCCATGGTCCCGACTTCAGTTTCGACTCCAGCACCCCGTCTCCTGTCGGTGGTCCGGCCGACTCCAGCACCTCGTGTCCTGTCGGTGGTCCGGCCGACTCCAGCACCTCGTGTCCTGTCGGTGGTCCGGCCGACTCCAGCACCTCGTGTCCTGTCGGTGGTCCGGCCGACTCCAGCACCTCGTGTCCTGTCGGTGGTCCGGCCGACTCCAGCACCTCGTGTCCTGTCGGTGGTCCGGCCGACTCCGGCCCCCCCGTGTTTTGTCGGTGGTTCGGCCCACTCCGGCCCCTCGTGTTCTGTCGGTGGTCCGGCCGACTCCAGCACCCCGTGTCCTGTTGGCTCTATGGCCGACGCCTACCCCATGTCCTGTGATGTTGGAGGTCCCGCCGACTACTCTTCTGCCGGGGGTCCTGCCAACCCTATGTCCTGTGCTGTTGGAGGTCCCGCCGACTACTCTCCTGCCGGGGGTCTTGCCAACTCCATGTCCTGTCCCATTGGGGGTCCCGCCGACTACTCTTCTGCCGGGGGTCTTGCCAATCCTATGTCCTGTCCCGTTGGGGGTCCCGCCGACTACTCTTCTGCCGGGGGTCCTGCCAACCCTATGTCCTGTGCCGTTGGAGGTCCCGCCGACTACTCTTCTGCCGGGGGTCCTGCCAACCCTATGTCCTGTGCCGTTGGAGGTCCCGCCGACTACTCTTCTGCCGGGGGTCTTGCCAATCCTATGTCCTGTCCTGTTGGGGGTCCCGCCGACTACTCTTCTGCCGGGGGTCCTGCCAACCCTATGTCCTGTGCTGTTGGAGGTCCCACCGACTACTCTCCTGCCGGGAGTCTTGCCAACTCCATGTCCTGTCCCATTGGGGGTCCCGCCGACTACTCTTCTGCCGGGGGTCTTGCCAATCCTATGTCCTGTCCCGTTGGGGGTCCCGCCGACTACTCTTCTGCCGGGGGTCCTGCCAACCCTATGTCCTGTGCCGTTGGAGGTCCCGCCGACTACTCTTCTGCCGGGGGTCCTGCCAACCCTATGTCCTGTGCCGTTGGAGGTCCCGCCGACTACTCTTCTGCCGGGGGTCTTGCCAATCCTATGTCCTGTCCCGTTGGGGGTCCCGCCGACTACTCTTCTGCCGGGGGTCCTGCCAACCCTATGTCCTGTGCTGTTGGAGGTCCCACCGACTACTCTCCTGCCGGGAGTCTTGCCAACTCCATGTCCTGTCCCATTGGGGGTCCCGCCGACTACTCTTCTGCCGGGGGTCTTGCCAACCCTGTGTCATGTGCCGTTGGGGGTTCAGCTGTGGGTCCTGCCAACCCCATGTCCTGTCCCGTTGGGGGTCCCGCCGACTACTGCTCCGCCAGGTTTCCTGCCAACACCAGATCCTGTCCTGTTGGGGGTCCCGCCGACACCTGCTCCACCAGATTTCCTGCCTACACCATGTCCTGTCCTGTTGGGGGTCCCGCCGACACCTGTCCTGCCGGGGGGTCCTGCCAACTCTGTGTCCTGTCCTGTTGGAGGTCCCGCCGACACCTGTTCCACCGGGGGTCCTGCAAACTCTGTGTCCTGTTCCGTTGGAGGTCCAGTCGACACCAGCCCTTGCTCCATCCGGGGTCCCATTGACACCAGTCCATGTCATGTCCAGGATCCCGTCTACGCCTGTTCCGTCGGCTCCGGTTCCTGTCTGGCCGACAACGGGTCCTGCCCGGCCTCCGGAGCTGTCCCGTCAGCGCCTTCCTGCCCGTCCTCCGGAGTTGTCCCGTCAGCACCTTCCTGCCCGGCCTCCGGAGCTGTCCCGTCGACGCCTTCTTGTTCGCCCTCGAGCCCGGCCCCCTGAGTGCCGGGGCCTTCGCCCTCGAGCTCGGCCCCCTGATTTCCCCAGCCGTGGCCTTCGCCCTCGAGCCCGGCCTCCTGACGCTTTCAGCCGCTGCCTTTGCTCTCATGCCCGGCCCCCTGAGTTCGCCCGCTGTGGTCTTCGCCCTTTTTTTAACTCTGCCTTGCCCCCGGGCCGTCCGCCCGAGACCCCCTCCTTGATCTCTGCCTTGCCCCCGGGCCGTCCGCCCGAGACCCCTTCCGGGTCCTCCGCTGTGCCCCTGGGCTGTCAGCCCAAACCCGTCCTCCAGACCCCCTCCGCCCACCCTGCTGGAATTTTTTGGACTTTTGGGGGTTTTCTTGGGACGTCTGGAATCCGTCCCTTGAGGGGGGGGTTCTGTTACGGTTTTGTATTTATGTTTTCATTTTCCACCTTTTGTTTTGAAATGTTTTCCTCCTTGTGTCTTCTCTGTTCCTTCTTCCTGTGTTTGCCTTCCTGTCATTAGTTCCCCTGGTGTGTCTGATTGTCTGATTGTGTTCACCTGTTGCCCTTGTGTTTCTGCCTCTCTTACCCCAGCTGTGTCTTGTCTTGTGATTACCCCTCCCTGTATTTAGTCTTGTCTCTTCCTGTGTTCCCCTGTCGGTTCATTGTTGGTTTTTCCTGTCTTCCTCCATGTCAGTCACGGTTGTCTCTCCTGTCTCCCTCCATGTGGGTCACGGTCAGTTTTTTGTACAACCCATTTGTTTCATGCCTTGTTTTGATCAGCTTTTAAAATAAAGCTCGCTTTTTGTTACGAGACCTGTTACCTTTTTGATAGTCTGCATTTGGGTCCTACCCTTCCACGCCATCCTAACACTACATGTAATGTTTTTTAACGTTACCTGGTGATTTCAAAGAAAGCTCTCTGGGAAATGTTGACTTACTGTTCGACATGAAGCTAGAAGCTACCTTACAGTACACAGTTGATCCTGAGTCCTGTCAGTTAAAGTGTTTCATAGTTAGCTTAGCTAAGCATCAACCTAGCACTGAAATATATGGATGTTATGTGACAGTATTTCTGAGAAAAAGTCAGCTGAAATGGTGGCATAGTTGCCACTGCTTTACGTGTCGACAGCATGATTGAACGTATTTGCAGCAGTAAATGTGGCTGTTTGGCCACTGACGTTGCCATAACAACACCTGAATGTAAATGTGCAACCTCTTTTTGTGACAGATTTTTGCATGAAATTATAATTCTTCTGAATGATATTCCTATTGACAGCTAGTTTCTGTGAACATTATGAGATGGACAGCCAGAGAGAATAAATGAAAAACGGTTATGAAATACTATATGACAAAACAAGAATACCGTTTAAAAGGGGAGTGATTTGTAAAATATCCATAAAGAAAAATCTGTTTACAGTTCTGTTTCATATGGGTGTTGAGAGATGTATCCATAGATCTCTTAATTTTGCTCTCAAAGTGCACCAGATTGATGCATTTAACTTCAATATTTTAAAAGAAATCTTCCCGGGGGAGCATGCCCCCGGACCCCCCTAGAGGAGGTGAGGACCCCCCTAGAGGATGTTAGGTCCACGGTGTTTACATGCTTATTTATACAATATGTGTGCTTATGCTAACATAAGACAAAAGTTGGTTCCGTGTTGTGTGAAGTGAGAACGCGCTAGAGTGAGGGGGGCCCCCAAGCCAAAGCTCGCTTAGGGCCCCCAAAAGTCTAGGGCCGGCCCTGGAAACATGTATTCTACTTGGCTAGAGTTGTGACATTAAACACCTGGTTATTATGGAACATTGTAACAAAACAAAAATGCAAAATAACTACTTTGTTAGGTTTAGTAAATCATCATGGTCTGGCTTTAAATGTTTTTACACAGGACACAAACACCATTTCGTTTTCAGGTACAATGTTGCCATAAAAAAGTGAATGACAATGCAGTTTAGTTTTACGGGAATATTGTTTTTAGGAGACCAGGCTGGGATTTTTTGCCTCAATACTGATTCGACTCCCTTAATATGTACCATGCTAAGCATAGTGTTTTCTACAACACAAGTATATTTTTGAGATGAACAATCAATTATAATCATCATTCCTTAAGTATTTTGATTTTGATTTTATCTTGCATCACAAAGTAAGACATCTATGCATTTACATATCACATTGTCAAAAATTGCGTTTTGGAGACTAATATATTCTAGGGTCTCGGTACAAGAACTCAATGAGACTTTATCTCTCTTTGCCCCACAAATGTATTAGTCACTGAACACAGGTTACTATGGGCCGTAACCACACAAAACAAGGAAACTCAGGTGCATTTACTCTAAGACACACAACATTATGTAGTACATCGAATTTAAAAGGCCTGTAAACTCCTAACAATAAAACACATGAAATCAGCCCAACATCAACATTTCAACCAGTCCAATAATATTGATGTTCAATAATATATTCTGATAATCTCAGAAACCCTTGATACTGAAATGTGACCAATGTTGTGAAATTAACTTAAAGCTCCCATGTCATGCTTTTCCGGTTATTACCCGTCCCCTTGTGTGTTATGAAGGTTTTTATGCATGTAAACGGTGTGCAGAGTCAAAACCCTCAAAGTACACCCTGTAGCGAGTAAAACTCTAACACAGAAAATACCTCCCCAAAACGCCTCGTTGGAGATACGTCACTGCCCATTTGATTCTTCCGGGTACCGCATGATGTCATGCGGTACCCGGAACGAAATGGACCAATCCCGAAGAGCTATGGCCACACCAGCAGCGGCGTGTTCCTCCTCCAGAGGTTCGAAGAACCGGCATTTCACAGACGAAAGCTTCCAAAACATTGCCCAGTTTGAGGCCGGATATGCACAGCTTGTTTGGACCGTTTGGAGCAGGGGAAGATCTGGGTATACAACCTGTAAGTTTGCATTGTTATTTGTGTATTTATCAAACAAGACTGTTTAAATGTGTAAACTGTGTTGGACTGCTAAGCCATTGACACAGTGCTAACTGTGCTAACTAAGTTGCTAGAGTTTCCATATATCAACTCTAATATCAGCAGATGGCCTTGCATACATGTATCTCATAGCAGGAGAATGTCTGCATTCACACACAAAATACCTATTGACAGTATACTGCGGGTGATTTGCCGGTCAGTCGCGAAACGTAATTACATTATAGCTGGCGTAGCGATCTAACACACGGAGCACTAGTTTTGGTCAGAAAAACATTTTTGTGATGCTACGTTGCTAGCGTTTAAATATATCAACTACAATGTCAGCAGATGGCCTTACATGTTTGTCATGGCAGGAGAATGTCTGCAGTCACACACACGGAATACTCATACAGTATACTCCGGTTTACCGTACATTGTGACCGTACATATACTGCATGTAGCTAACGAGGCTAGCTGTATGCTAGCGCAAAACAATGTATTCATGCAAGTTACATTGTATGGTAGCAGAATACCCGTATACGATTGCAATTATAAACACGTTATTGCTAGCCTAATATGAACCACTAGCTTTTGTTCATAGTAGTTTTATTACACTGCATTATAGTTGCCTTTCCTCCAAGCTAACGTTCATATCGTTTTAGCTACCAAGGTAAACAAAGCTAGGTTAGCATATTAGCAGGCAAGCTGTTCATTACACAACTACTACTAACGAATCTAAAACAACTAAGTTTCTCTAATATTTTGTGATTTGCATTTGATTTCGTCCAGCCAGATCCTGGCGGACAATCCATGACGGGGAAGGGATTCTACTACTACTGAGGCCTCGTGCTAAAAGGCACCGCACCGCACCGGCTGTGCGCAGGCAAGAGGAGGAGGAATGGATGATATACCGTGTATATATGTATATTTATGTTCATTTTGTACATTTCTAAAAATAAAGTTTAATGGAAATACTTAGTAGGCCTATCCTTTCTTCCCTGAATTCATATATAGCAAACCATGATTTGATTTCTCATCAAACAGTAGTAGTTTATAACGGGTAAAAATAACTTACTCTTTGTTATGAGAGTAGCTCGTAGGCCACAACGGAAAGACAAGGAGACATACACGAGTTTACAAAACCACGGCACATTTATTGTGGTAAATGCAGAGACAGGTGGTTGAGAGGATCGCAGAGTTAGTCTTCCTGCAGCCGCTTTGGAGAGAGACTGGGGCCGTAGTGCTGATTAGCCGCTTCAGCTCCACCCCATCGTAAGACAAAGGCCCTGGGGCCGTCACACTCTTCTATAACAACAGTTAAAAATATATATGTATATAAAATATACCGCTGTACCGACGCCATGATAAGACTGATGTTACGCTGAGAGCAGCCGGGAAAAGCACTGACATGGGTGCAGCCTCTCTGGTGGTTGACTAATCAGAACGAGTGGCCGAGCTGACCAATCGGAGCACACTAGGCTCACAGAGAGGGGGGGGCAAGAGCTCCAACGAGTCGTTTAGTGGAGAAAGTGAATACTGCTGAATACACATGCTTGACAGAGATGCTGTATGCGAAACCAATGTGAGTTTGGAAAATTGCACAGTATAAATCTATTTTAGTATACCTCAACAATGTAATTATGATCAGTGGAAATGGCCATGACATGGGCCCTTTAATACAATGCCAAAGGTTGAGCCATTGTGAGTTAAGCCTGGGACTTTCTTACCTAAATGTTAACAACTTCTGCCAACAAAATGTTGGGTGTTAGAAATATGCAGTAGTGTTAATTAACCTGCTTGACATAAAAGCAAATCTTTACACAATATAATGTAGCTTCTAGTCTCAGAATCAGAGTCAGAATCGGTTTTATTACCAAGTAGGTTTACACATAGGGTCTACGAGGAATTTTCTTTGGTATATGTGGTGCATATAAAGACACAGAAAAAAGAATACGTAGCAAACCAGTAGTCTGTATTATTGAAAATGTTATTCGCCACCAGTCAACATGAATTAGCTTGATAGTAATAATAATGGACATTTGAAAGATTTACAACAGCTTTTTATGACTGCTTAATAATTTGCTTCATGATTAAACATTCCGCACAACAACACCCATGTTGGCTAAACGTGTTAGCAGATGCTTTAAGTGCGATACATGCACCCGTTTTATAATTGAATGCGCCATATAGAACAGCTGGAGATAATATACAATGATATATTTGGAGCTTTAGACCCTACAAATATATTAGCAGACTAATATTGAATTATATTCTGTTCCAATCTTATCGACTTTTAGCAGAGCCTGGTGGGAAATGTGTGGTAAAACCATGAGGACGCACGCAGGCTGTGTAAATTAAAACTATAGAAGCTAGAAAAAGGTTTTTCAATAGCCAATCTAATTTTTTCTTAATATATTGTTAATAATGTCATGAACAGGTCATTACTAGACATTTGTAGTGATTCCCGTTCGTTTTCATATCCACTTGAATTGTGATGGGGTCTGCCTTGTGTGTGGGGAGATGGAAGAAGAGGGTCACCCTCTGTCCTTTTGGGAGAGGGTGAAAGATATAAAAGTGTCAATGTGGATACCTATGAAATTGACATATTATCTAAAACATTCATATTTCAATGAATAGCGTCCCCTTTGATGCAGTTTGGCAGAAACGTCATCATTACAAACAGAGTTAGCTGACACTTCCATTAAACATTTACAAGGACCGGCCTCTTTCTTTCACTGCGACAAGAGATTTCTGGCAAGGTTATGTCTACAATGTCTACTCAGTGAACTCAACACAGGTAAATAACCGCTCGTCAGTAGGGTCTAAAAATGTTCGTTGCATTAAATGTTTATTACAGAGAGCACAGGACACAACATAAATCAGTGACCTTTCAGGGAGCAATACAGACTCATCATCATCTGAGATGTCATCAAAAAGGGAATGGAAAAAAAAGCAATCTGTTCTCTTTCACAATAAAACAGTATTGATTGATAGTAATGATTTTTTTGTTTGGATCCATGAACTCAAGATTTCAAATTCAGGTATTGACAACAAGTCTTTATTTCACTTCAACATGTTAAAACAGAAATAGCACAATAACACGATGGCTCATTGTTTAAGCAGATGCTTCAAGCGATATGTCTACTAATGCTTTTATTACCTGTATCATATTTAACAGTCGGATGGAAACAATATATAATGATGTATTTCAACATTTATACACCTAGCCAGGTTCAAATGACAGATGGTAATAAATGTGTCCCACTGATGATTAATAGGCTGACATTTCTTTCATTGATGATACATCTGTTGTCTTATTCATCAAACTATCTTCCATTCATCAACCTAACCTAAGGTAACATTGTCCTGTAGCTACTAGAACCTACTACACATTGTAAAAAATCATTTCCCAAGCATCTTTACATGGCTGTGGGGTCGTTGATCTTGCCCATGAAGAGAATGCTCTTGGTCGAGTGCTCCAGGATAAAGGCCAGGAAGGGTCTGTCGAGACGAAGGACTTCTGGCAGGCTCGCGGGCATCATTTCAATGGTGGTGGCGGCAGCTGCCTCTGTTCCTGTTTCATCCACGCTCAGCACAGCCTGGTGAGACACCTGTGGAAGAGCCAACAGAAGTTAGTGTCAAGCACATGCAGGTTTTGAATATCTGTAGAGAGCAAAGGTTCTTTGCAGAATAGTACCTTGTCAACAAAAATGTGAAGGCATGTTTGCCAATCATACCTTTGATACTTTGAACCTGACCTCGGTAGACATGCCAGAGAAATCGGCGGTTTGTCCAAAAGCGGTGGTTATTCCCATTGCTTTCAGTGTACTGTCCAGGGAGGCTTCAGTGGAGATGGAGAACTTTGGCATATACAGATCTACATAACTGAGGAATACAGAAATACAGCAGTGTCACAATCACTGGATTATAGAGTTCACTTAAAGCATGTTTACTTAACCTGAGCCATAAAAGATAAGGAATCTCAAATCAAATACTCCTGTTCAGAGTAAAGCCTAACACACGTCAAGAGTTTCCTATAATCCTACGAAGGACCTCCCTGCCACTGTGTATATACTACAACCGTAGAAGTTTAAAATACAATAAAATACCCCTCTTACCTCCTGAAGAGTGAGTCATGCCAATGCTTGATGTGGTCTTTGTTGATGTAGCCCTCCACCTCAGTCATCTTGCCTTCATCAGGCAGAACGATCATCATGGAGGTGTTGCCTTTGTAGGGCAGCATGATGACGGTGGTGTGGTTGTCGGCGTCGTGATAGAAGTCTAAACTACCTGTCCTCATCATCATATCCACCTGAACCTTTGTGTTTTCGTCCACGTTGAAGTCTGCCTTTTGTGTATGGCTACCATCGAAGGGTTTCACCCACTGTCCTGTATGAGGAGCATAAAAGTAATGCATTGTAGTTGTGTTGCAATATATGCTATGATTTTGATATCTTTCAGACTGCTTTACATAATTTTCCGTGGCATGTTTGAGCTCCTTAAACTACACAAGGAGCCTGAACTGATATGAAAGCTTTGTCTCTACAAAGTCTCTACTGGCGATCTGCATGCTCTCTTTCAGATTGTATCGGAATGTGTCCTACCTTTGAAGTAGACATAGTTGATCAGCACCATGGCCATCTCGGTGTCCAGGTCCTTCACCATATCTTTGATCTTATTGTTGGTTTTAGTTGCAATGAATCTGTTGATCTCAGCCGCAGCCTCAGCAGGTTTGGTAAAGTCGACGTTGAAGATCTCACCGGAGTAGTATTGCTTGATATCCTTCAGGAACTTCTCCAGAGGATTGAAGCCAGTGCGCACGGCAACGCCGTTACCCACATCCATTTTCTGATCCGCCTGATTGTGTCCCATCATGTGGAAAAGATGCTCGTACGCCTCATTGACCTGTTCCTGGGTGTGAGCACTGTAGCCTAAGCTGGAGAACAGCTGGCTGTGGGTTTCCCCAGCAGCCCCTGTGGACAGCATGGACAGGGCGGCGGAGATGCCCAGGGGCGAGAAGAAGATGTTCTTTCCAGCAGCAGCGTTGGCATTCAGGCTTTTGTAAAGGGCAAAGGCAAAGTCAGCATTGGGAGCAGACAGCTTGTGGCAGCTAAGCTCTCCATCGTGGCTGTGAGAGGCATCAGCGCCGTGGTGGTGGTGGCCTTCGGGGTGGTGGTGGTGGTCTGCCCAGGCTGCAGCCAGCAGCAGTGCTGAGAGTGCACAACTAGCAAAGATCCCACGCATGTTTACAGCCTGTCCAGGGAAAATCAGAGGAGGTTAGTTGGGCTCGATAAGATTTTGCCTCTGAACAGCTCTTCACACTAACCTTTTTTTTACCAATTGTTATGACCTGGCTCAAAAGGCCACAACAAAGAGGAGACACACCATGTCAACGGTTAGCAAAATATGTTTATTTACACAAACAATTCAAATCAACCAAATTAATTAAGTGCAAAGTAAGTAAAGTATGAGGTGTGGATGTCAATGGTATCAGTAGTGTAAATGCAGGGTGAGGGTTGCATGGACATGTATGTGTGAGGGTGTTGAGGTGCACAAAGTGAAGCAACTGAAATAACTGATAGCATACTCAACAGAATCGGGTGCCTGCAGGAAAAAGCAGAGAGGAGCAGAGAGGCTTTAAATAGCTAAAGGGCACCAGACCCAGGTGCCCTGAGTTACAATCAAGGCGGCTGGATGCAGCACAGCCACACCCTCTCAAGATGAGCCCACAGGGGCATCACACCAATGAATATAAGTCCAACACATCTAAAGTTTCAAGTTAAACAACAAACAGTTTGCATATTTCACAACAGTGTTACGCTTACCTTCAATGTCCTCTTTGCTGCAGAAGCTGGAAACTTCCCCATTTATACAGTAGCTCAGGTAGTCAACTGACAGTTGGGTCAAACATTAACCAGGGCCAGCCCCTATTCTCTGTCCTGTGCTAAGAGATATCTGGCCTGACTATCTACACTGATGCAACACAACTCACTCAGCACAACATGGGTAATGATCCACTGGTGAGATAACAGGCTATTTGCAAAAATGGGTGTTATAAATGTACTTCTTTGCATCAAATACCTTCATGTTAGCATTAATCATGACATACTTCAAGAAATTAAATCAGAAGGGATTTCAGAATTAAAATAAGTCATTTGTAAGATCGGTTTTATTTATGAAATAGCAAAAACTGGCGCTCTTAAGCATATGGCCATTGGTCAATATTTCTGTAAACTTTATGTGGCTTAATGCCAACCCACAAAACAACACAATAACTTAATCACATCATTGTTCATGTCTGACCTGCACAAATACTTATAATCAAATATTTAGACTAGGGAGGTCCCATTCGTGTTTGTTTCAACCATTGATTACTAAAAAATGAAATTTCCTTACAACTGAACTCTATCCTGAATACCAGTTTTGAGGGAAACAAGCAGAGCCGGCCCGACCCATTAAGCGACATAAGCGGCCGCTTAGGGCCCCGCAGCCACTAAGGGCCCCCTAGCAAAAAATGATCTGTATCTCAGTACACCGTTTTTTATCTCAGTACACCGTCGCCGTGATAAGTATGTTTAATTAATTTAGTTAATATGCCTAGATTGCCTACTCTCAAAGTCATGTAATATATTATTGAGTCAATAATATAATACATTAACCGTGCTTTACCTGAACCTCATCATGACACTAGAGAGGACGGCAGGATTGTAATTTCCCGTGTTCAGTGAATGCAACAGAGGCAAGGCACCAGACCAACCAGAGAGTTGAATGGAAATAAACATCTGTCTTATTGGCTGACAGGTACCTATCCTGTGAGCTGTGACAATGTTTAAAATAAACTGTCAGTCTCTGACTCAGAGTTTTTGAAGATGGGCATAAGAACATTTGTTCTTAAAAAAGACGACAATTCTCAAGTGGTGGTTCACACAACAACGCCAGAGCCAGCACTTGAGCCAGGAGAAATTACAGCTACGTTGACGTTACTTTGAATCGCGGGGGTAAGCTAAACCGTTAGCAAGTAGCTATAGCTAGCCAGATATATTAAATAAACACTTTGTCATACAATCTAAATGTAATGTTTTTTAGCGTTATCTGGTGATTTCAAAGAAAGCTCTCAGGGAAATGTTGACTTACTGTTCGACATGAAGCTAGAAGCTACCTTACAGTACACAGTTGATCCTGAGTCCTGTCAGTTAAAGTGTTTCATAGTTAGCTTAGCTAAGCATCAACCTAGCACTGAAATATATGGATGTTATGTGACAGTATTTCTGAGAAAAAGTCAGCTGAAATGGTGGCATAGTTGCCACTGCTTTACGTGTCGACAGCATGATTGAACGTATTTGCAGCAGTAAATGTGGCTGTTTGGCCACTGACGTTGCCATAACAACACCTGAATGTAAATGTGCAACCTCTTTTTGTGACAGATTTTTGCATGAAATTATAATTCTTCTGAATGATATTCCTATTGACAGCTAGTTTCTATGTGAACATTATGAGATGGACAGCCAGAGAGAATAAATGAAAAACAGTTATGAAATACTATATGACAGGCCTTCTCAAACTCCGGACCAAGGTCCGGATCCGGACCGAACTGCAAATCAATCCGGACCGAACCCTGTGTCCCATTATAAAAAAATAATAAAAAAATAAAAAACATAAAATAAAAATTATGATTCTGATGTAAATTAAAGTGGACCTATTATGCTATATTGGAAAAATATATTGTAGGGCCATACCTATACAAAATATGTCTGTGAAGTTTTTTGCTTAAAATACCAAACAGTTCACCCATTGTAGCCATGCCTCATACTGCTCAAACCCCTCTTTTGCAGCCCTGTTAGAGAAACGCGGATTTTCGGTCCTCAGCTTGAAAAATAAATCAAAGATTATTTCTGAAACAGTATGGAGCTCAAATGCTTTTTCTCTTGCGGGTTTATCACAAGGTGAGTTCCTTTTTTTATTTCCTGCTCTACAGTACAGGTTAGCTCTGAGTGTTAGCGAGGCTTGCTAATGTAAACAAAGACGAGCTTACGCCCAAAACACGTCAGGCATTGTTTCTGATAGCAATTTTCTGTGGGTCCGCTGCCGATTTGACGTCAGATCGGCAGCAAATCTGTATCCACTCGTTGTACCTCCATTTTTAAAAGATTTGGGTACGGAGGAAAAGAGAGAGGGTTTTATTTTCTGATGCTGTGTGAGTTCCCCGACACACCGGGGACACATATTTATGTATAAAAGACATCACAAAGTGCATTTTGCATGATAGGTCCCCTTTAATGTATATTTTCTTGTGTCTGACGCGTTGTGAGAATGAACGTGCATATATATTTACTTGTGTGTGCGAGCGTGACACGGCATTGCAGACCGCAAGTTAACCGCAAGTTTACTTTCTAATGCTTCTAATGCCATTTTTGCCGAGGTTCAAGACAAACAGTGCCATTTCTCCCACTAGTTCAAGCCATCATACTGTATGTATATATTGAATATGTGTGTGTATACAGGGGCGCCGTTTACTGACAGGCAAGTGCTTGGACCAGAAGGGGGCCCCCAAATAAGGTAGATTAATCCAATCCAATCCAACTTTATTTATATAGCACTTTAAAACCTCCAGAGCAAAGTGCTGTACAGAGAGATACATAAAATATAAAATCACACAAAATCACAAAACATTAAATAAATAAATAAATTTAAAATAAAAGATACAAACACAAAACAAACCAGAATAAACGTAACAATTTCAAAAATAAATAAATAAATAAAAAAAGATTAAGAAGGTCCACAGCAACGACAAGGGGGCCCCATGCATAGCGCGTCGAAACTGCTTCTTAATTTCAGTTTCGTTGCTCCGCTCCGGGGGGGGGGGGGACTTTACTGGCATTGATCCGGACCATTGACCTTGTATGAAAATCACAAGTGGACCTTTAACAAAAAAGTTTGAGTACCCCTGCTATATGACAAAACAAGAATACCGTTTAAAAGGGGAGTGATTTGTAAAATATCCATAAAGAAAAATCTGTTTACAGTTCTGTTTCATATGGGTGTTGAGAGATGTATCCATAGATCTCTTAATTTTGCTCTCAAAGTGCACCAGATTGATGCTTTTAACTTCAATATTTAAAAAAAAATCTTCCCGGGGGAGCATGCCCCCGGACCCCCCTAGAGGAGGTGAGGACCCCCCTAGAGGATGTCAGGTCCACGGTGTTTACATGCTTATTTATACAATATGTGTGCTTATGCTAACATCATAAGACAAAAGTTGGTTCCGTGTTGTGTGAAGTGAGAACGCGCTAGAGTGAGGGGGGCCCCCAAGCCAAAGCTCGCTTAGGGCCCCCAAAAGTCTAGGGCCGGCCCTGGAAACATGTATTCTACTTGGCTAGAGTTGTGACATTAAACACCTGGTTATTATGGAACATTGTAACAAAACAAAAATGCAAAATAACTACTTTATTAGGTTTAGTAAATCATCATGGTCTTAAATGTTTTTACACAGGACACAAACACCATTTCGTTTTCAGGTACAATGTTGCCATAAAAAAGTGAATGACAATGCAGTTTAGTTTTACGGGAATATTGTTTTTAGGAGACCAGGCTGGGATTTTTTGCCTCAATACTGATTCGACTCCCTTAATATGTACCATGCTAAGCATAGTGTTTTCTACAACACAAGTATATTTTTGAGATGAACGATTGTTCATCTCGAAAATATACTTGTGTTATAATCATCATTCCTTAAGTATTTTGATTTTGATTTTATCTTGCATCACAAAGTAAGACATCTATGCATTTATATATCACATTGTCAAAAATGATGTTTGAGGAAAAAAATGAAAGTGCTAAAAGACAGCGTTTTGGAGACTAATATATTCTAGGGTCTCGGTACAAGAACTCAATGAGACTTTATCTCTCTTTGCCCCACAAATGTATTAGTCACTGAACACAGGTTACTATGGGCCGTAACCACACAAAACAAGGAAACTCAGGTGCATTTACTCTAAGACACACAACACATCGAATTTAAAAGGCCTGTAAACTCCTAACAATAAAACACATGAAATCAGCCCAACATCAACATTTCAACCAGTCCAATAATATTGATGTTCAATAATATATTCTGATAATCTCAGAAACCCTTGATACTGAAATGTGACCAATGTTGTGAAATTAACTTAATACAATGCCAAAGGTTGAGCCATTGTGAGTTAAGCCTGGGACTTTCTTACCTAAACGTTAACAACTTCTGCCAACAAAATGTTGGGTGTTAGAAATATGCAGTAGTGTTAATTAACCTGCTTGACATAAAAGCAAATCTTTACACAATATAATGTAGCTTCTAGTCTCAGAATCAGAGTCAGAATCGGTTTTATTACCAAGTAGGTTTACACATAGGGCCTACGAGGAATTTTCTTTGGTATATGTGGTGCATATAAAGTCACAGAAAAAAGAATACGTAGCAAACATAGACTGTATATATAAATGGACGTAGGGTCCGTGACGTCACCCATAGGATTCTGCAGAGTTGCCGAGAAGCCCTTAGTAGGCGGAGTCGGCCACTAACGGCTCGACAGTGGCGTCAGAGTTCCACTCCCGCCTGCTCCAGCCTGCTCCAAATAAGGGCAAAGAGGCGGAGCCGAGGCGGGACCTGCTGCCTCCGAGCTGGAAGTAACAGAGCTAGCTCAAGCTACCAAGCTAAGCTAACATGCTCCCCATCTGCACACTGCCGTCGCATTGTACGTTTCTAAGGTAAGCGGACATGAGACTATTCAGCAAAACTATAAATAATAATCTAAGTTGAGTTTTTAGCATAATACTTCAGAATCTTAAAATCCCTTAACGTTTGTATGCAATGTGCTAAATGCAACACTGGAATCAAGCAAATATTAATATGTTTGCATGACATTAGTTATTTATATTTTGCCATCACTTAATTATACGTTTAATACATTTAAGTTAAGCTAAGGTGCATGTGATGATAGCTAGTTAGTGCTCTTACCTGTGAGGCCTCCTCCAAACAGCATTATAACCAGACTGTATCATTAAAACTATAAGTACCAGTTCTAGATCCTTGACTTTAGACAAACAATTCAAAAGACAAAATGTATTTAAAGACCAATCTTTATTTGAAGGTGCCTCTTAACCTGAGATATTAGTTATACAGTAATAGTATTGACAATCTAAAAAAACTGAGCAACTCAACGGTTCACTTTTATATTTCTTATTGTCTAAAGCATTTATTATTTTCATTTTTCCCCTCTCATATTCAGTGTGGATGGATTGAGACAGCGTGGTGTCCAGAGAGCTACAGAGACTTCAGGGAGAAACCTCCGTGTGATGGACGTCTTGTCTGTTGGTTTGGAGAGGACTGAGGGTCTTTCCTCTGTGAGGAGGATCAGACCTGATGGAGGAGCCCATGCATAGCTGATACCACCTGCACAGGCCTTGTCTGTCACTTTATTTGACTAAATGTGTTTACTTATACATTTAATAGGTTTACACCTTCTGTCCATATGTGCTTTTTATTTAAAACATGTTTGATTAACTTTTGGTTCACATTTCAATAAATTGAATTTGTATTTGCACTCCTTTTGTCCATTATTCTTACTGAAAATGTTAGATTACACATTCACATCTGACTGAAGATTGGCCCCATTTATTTGCGTTGCAAACTCTGCGGTACAAGGTACATGTTGTGAAGCTCATAAAGTGAGGCAAATAGAAATAATCAGCTGATGGAGTGTAGATGTGGAAATAGGTGCATTCGATCAGCTGACTGTGTTTTCACAATAAAAGTAGTTTCTTAGTGAATGTCCTGTACTGGTCTTAACATCTCATAACATCAGCTTTTAATTTTCCTCTTGGATGTTCTTCTTGACCCTCAGAGAAGGAGGAGATGCTGAGTCGTGTCTTTCAGGCATGTCCTTTCCGAACAAAAATTACAGGAAACATAAAACATATTATTGCAGAACAAGTGTGTTATTTATGAAAGAGGTGTGTTTGTGTTTAGGGGCTGTAGATATAATTATTTTGTAATTGTAATGTTTTTTTTTATTTCAACAGTGAGCTACAAAGACAATCAGATTATGAATGAACAGTATGAAATTCATCAACATTGAAATGTATTTTATTATCAAAATAATATTTAACTGTTATCAAAACTTAGTGCAACTGTAGAAGCTTGCTCTGTTGTCTCACTGAAAGAATAACTTTTACCACGTTTTTACAGACAATATTGAGAGATAAATAGCAGTTGTCACTATGCGTTAAATATCTTTGCCTTCAATACCTTAAATTAGAAAGCTGACAGTCATATTGCTTGTTAACATCTAAATGTAACCCTTTGCATGGAAAAAACCCTCAACTTCACTGATGTGTAGGTGATCTAGTATTTAGTATTGTTTAATGGAATGTATATCAGTGTATTAAAGTCAATACTTCATTTATTTAAACCAATATCTTTCTTGATTCTTTGTACAGTATGAAAAAAGAGTATTTGTACCTGTGCTGAAGTTCACTGCTGTGAGGAGTCCAGTTCTGTCTCTCACTCTCTGGTCCAGCCTGTCTGCATCACCTGCACACTTTAAACAAACAGATATATATGTAAAGTACCATGTGTACAAACAATATAACTGATTATCTTCTGTTGAACATGTTGGATTGTGTATTGCCCGAGTCAGGGTCCTTTTTATTTTACTGTAACTTTGGAAGTTGTGTTACCAATGCTTACTGTTTATTTGATACCAATTTGGTAATGCAATTAATAAAAACAACAAGGTTTGGGTTCGTTCTTCAGATGACTGTGATGTTAACGTGTAAGCTCAATAATGAACTCCAGCTCAACCAACCATATTGTAATATCTAAGTAATCATCTTGAAATATGACATTAATAATTGTAATATACACACATCTTATTGTGAGGTTGATTTCACATACACTACTTCGACGTTAGCTTGTCTACATACTCGAGCATAGCCAATTTAAATTAACCTTAGCGATGCATACAGTTCCTACCTACATAATAAAATATCTCTCTAAGTTACAAGGATGACCTTATTTTATCAACCTCAAACAGAAGCCGTTTGTTCTACAGTATTATCCCACTTAACGCTTAACACTTGTCTATTTCGTTTTAACCTTTATATATACGGTCTATGGTGTTAAGTTAACTTGGAGGCTACGATTAGCATCGTTAGCACCGATGTAGCTACCACTCGCTTACACGCTAACCCAAGCCTTAACATTCATTACGTAGCTGATTAAAATCATAAACACATAAGTACTCGAATTTCACTTACCGCAAAACGGCATTCATGCACCGTCTGTTTTAACCGCAGAGCGAGTCACAATAGTCCGATATATAAGCATGAAGAACAAACAAACACGGCCGGGGTCAAGTTGTGTTCCCTGGATGAACTGGGCAGGCAGAGTCCCTGTAGCTTCACGGACGGAGCAGCTAGCAGAGAGACAAGAAGCTAACAGCAGCAGTCACTTGACAGAGCTGTCACTCAATGTGACCACGCCCTAATTTATGCAAAAACTTTAAGACCTAATATAAATAAAAGGGTCATGTTAGAAAACAATTCACTCACAGATTCATAATCATGAAGGTGGAATCTAACTATATACATAATAAAATGTATTGCAGCCACGGCTAGAAACGTTTTTTTTCTGCTGTGAAATTGGGCATTTTAACATGGGGGTCTATGGAAATTGCTCCTTTCTGCAGTCATCGCCTATCGGCCAATATATGAACTGCAGTTTGTGGCACTTCCGTATTGGCGTCCCGGCTCTTCCCCAGAGTTTGCCGCTTGGTAGCAAACCAGTAGTCTGTATTATTGAAAATGTTATTCGCCACCAGTCAACATGAATTAGCTTGATAGTAATAATAATGGACATTTGAAAGATTTACAACAGCTTTTTATGACTGCTTAATAATTTGCTTCATGATTAACCATTCCGCACAACAACACCCATGTTGGCTAAATGTGTTAGCAGATGCTTTAAGTGCGATACATGCACCCATTTTATAATTGAATGCGCCATATAGAACAGCTGGTGATAATATACAATGATGTATTTGGAGCTTTAGACCCTACAAATATATTAGCAGACTCATATTTAATTATATTCTGTTCCAATCTTATCGACTTTTAGCAGAGCCTGGTGGGAAATGTGTGGTAAAACCATGAGGACGCAGGCTTTGTAAATTAAAACTATAGAAGCTAGAAAAAGGTTTTTCAATAGCCAATCTAATTTTTTCTTAATATATTGTTAATAATGTCATGAACAGGTCATTACTAGACATTTGTAGTGATTCCCGTTCGTTTTCATATCCACTTGAATTGTGGTGGGGTCTGCCTTGTGTGTGGGGAGATGGAAGAAGAGGGTCACCCTCTGTCCTTTTGGGAGAGGGTGAAAGATATAAAAGTGTCAATGTGGATACCTATGAAATTGACATATTATCTAAAACATTCATATTTCAATGAATAGCGTCCCCTTTGATGCAGTTTGGCAGAAACGTCATCATTACAAACAGAGTTAGCTGACACTTCCATTAAACATTTACAAGGACTGGCCTCTTTCTTTCACTGCGACAAGAGATTTCTGGCAAGGTTATGTCTACAATGTCTACTCAGTGAACTCAACACAGGTAAATAACCGCTCGTCAGTAGGGTCTAAAAATGTTTGTTGCATTAAATGTTTATTACATAGAGCACAGGACACAACATAAATCAGTGACCTTTCAGGGAGAAATACAGACTCATCATCATCTGAGACTCATGTCATCAGAAAGGGAATGGAAAAAAAAGCAATCCGTTCCCTTTCTCAATAAAACAGTATTGATTGATAGTAATGTTCTTTTTTGTTTGGATCCATGAACTCAAGATTTCAAATTTAAGAGATTGACCATTGTTGACAACAAGTCTTTATTTCACTTCAGATTTTTTTAAATACTAACATCAAATACACATTCTGGTACTCTCTTGAGAAGAAAAATAAATAAATCTATTACTACACGACATATTTAAAAAAATGTTTTGTGTTACTTTGTTCTGAAAGCTGAACCTTCTGCTCCTCACAGAGAGAAGAGGGAAGAGGCTGTGTGAATTACTTTACATTGTGGATAAGGGTGGATAGCCCCCATTGTTCTGTGTGTCAAAATGAAAGATAGCCCACACACCTATCAATCATCAAACCGTGGGGTCTTATTTCATTACGTGTTGATTTCTATCAACACGTAATGTTGTATCGATGTATATAGAGATGTACTACAGCAAAAGTATTCTCCGTCGGGACTTCCTGCAACAACACCACGCCGTTATCGTGATTCCGATTGGCCAGAAGACATTATCAAAGATGTTCTATTGAGAAGACGATCACTACGTGACAACAGTTTTCAAAACCGTTTCTAGTCTTCGGTATTCTTGTTTTTGGCGTGAGAATAGTTTGGGCAGCGTGAGAGCGTGAGATTGAGAGTGAAAGCGTGTGTCACACGCCACATGCGTGAGAGTTGGCAACCCTGAGTTACAGTAGTAACTATGGCCAGTACTTACACGGCTTAGAACCGTAGTTACAGTAGTAACTATGGCCAGTACTTACACAGCATAGAACCGTAGTTACAGTAGTAACTATGGCCAGTGCTTACATGGCTTAGAACCGTAGTTACAGTAGTAACTATGGCCAGTACTTACACAGCATAGAACCGTAGTTACAGTAGTAACTATGGCCAGTGCTTACACGGCTTAGAACCGTAGTTACAGTAGTAACTATGGCCAGTACTTACACAGCATAGAACCGTAGTTACAGTAGTAACTAAGGCCAGTACTTACACGGCTTAGAACCGTAGTTACAGTAGTAACCGTGGCGGTGCTTAAAAATGTCAGCCAAACGGCTGCACACTAGATAATATAATATTGGGAGGATGAAATCCTCTTCAATGGCCACACATGCAGAGCACACAGCACACACAGTGAAGATTGTTCTCTGCATCTGCTCATCCTAGTGCTAGGAGTCTAGTACTAGGAGCAGTAAATACAACGATATAGCGCTACTGCAATCAAAACCATACATTACCGGGAGCGGGAGCGAGAGCACTGCCCTCACCGGCTGAGTTAAATAATTAAGCTTAACAGTATGGTGTTAGCCAAGCGACTGCTGCTAACAATCAAGCGACCAAGTCAAAACACAAATGTTAAGACCAGATAATTAGCTTCTATGGAATAGAACAGCCCGCATAGAACCGTAGGCCATGGTCACAGTAGTAACCATGGCCAGTGCTTACATGGCCTAGGACCGTAGTTACAGTAGTAACTATGACCAGTACTTACCTTACTCTCTGCATCTAAACAAAAAACGGGCAAAATATGGCACCCTGGGCTTTCCATACTAAATTGAATGAGAGACGCTGCTAAAGCTGCACGCGGCCAGCTGCCTGCAGAGAAATCCCTCAGATCAAACTTTCAAACCTGAACGCTGTAGGCTACAAGAATGTAGCCGCGGTACTCTCGCGCAGCGAGAAGATGAAAAGGAATCGATCTGCTAATGACGCTGGCCTATGTAGCCGTCGTCACGTGGGTCACAGGTGACTTTGTTGTTATTAGGTACTCGAACTGCGCATGCGTGCGATGGTTATATCCAGTGCTAAAGCACCGCCTCTGGCGGTCAGTAGGGACGAAATAGAACTGGCGCTCTTAAGCATATGGCCATTGGTCAATATCTCTGTAAACTTTATGTGGCTTAGTGCCAACCCACAAAACAACACAATAACTTAATCACATCATTGTTCATGTCTGACCTGCACAAATACTTATAATCAAATATTTAGACAAGGGAGGTCCCATTCGTGTTTGTTTCAACCATTGATTACTAAAAAATGAAATTTCCTTACAACTGAACTCTATCCTGAATACCAGTTTTGAGGGAAACATGTATTCTACTTGGCTAGAGTTGTGGCATTAAACACCTGGTTATTATGGAACATTGTAACAAAACAAAAATGCAAAATAACTACTTTTAGGTTTAGTAAATCATCATGGTCTGGCTTTAAATGTTTTTACACAGGACACAAACACCATTTTGTTTTCCGGTACAACATATGTTGCCATGAAAAGGTGAATGACAATGCAGTTTAGTTTTACGGGAATATTGTTTTTAGGAGACCAGGCTGGGATTTTTTGCCTCAATACTGATTCGACTCCCTTAATATGTACCATGCTAAACCTAATCTGACAAATGTTGATTAAATATGTCTCTGAAAGGCCATATTACTCTAAAGTTGATAATAAAGAAAGTTCAGCTTTAGACTTCTCTCATTTAGACCCTTTTTTCGTCTATTGACGCCTGGTTGTTTCAGAGTTAGGGTTTGGGTAAGAGTCCTTTTTATTTGCTGCTAAAAAAGTGAAGCACTTCCCCTCTGGGGACCCATAATCTCTTGCTATTTGCTCATAAACCTGGACTTTTCAAGGAGTCCGTTGGACCCTTCTTGATGAATGGGCTGACATTTCTGTTACTTGTGATAGATCTGTTGTCCTATTCATCAAACTATGCTCTATTCATCATTTTCTCAATGAACTCAATATAATCTCCACAAGGCTGTCTGATGCTCAGGTAAAAAAGAACTAATGTCTCGAAGCTACTAAACCCTACTGCAGTGTGAATGTGTAATGCTATTGTTTATGATTTTTTTCTGTGTTGGCGAATAAGCCTGGATATTCTTGCAAAGCAATTTCCTGTAATTGCATAAGGGTGATAAAGAGATGTTAAAGGATGAAATGGGTTGAAAAAAATGACAAAAGAGAAAATGCTTCTGTGATGGGAGAAAAGTGTTTTATGTGTTTTATTGCAAGAAAAGCACAGATTTAGTCACATGGATAAATGACTGCCATTTGAATGTTCTTTCATCATTTCGTGAAAATGGGGAAATAAACTGTGAATCATCCGGTAATGTTTGGGAAATTGGAAGTAAAACAAAACTCTGCAACTTCAGGGAAATGACTGAAAATCCATTTATTTCCCCAGAAAACTATGCCCAATTAACTATTGGAAAAAATACAAAATATGAAAAGTTAATGCAGTATTATATCAATAGAAAAGCACAAAAAGGAGAGTGTGTTGCTATGGTCTAGACTTCTGTTGGATCGATAATTCTCCCCATAAACAGGATGAGCCCCGTGAGATCGTCATAGATTATGAGCATGAATGGTCTGTTAAAGGTGATCCTCGGGGGGACAGAGAAGTCCAGCAGTATGTCAGGCCTCCCCCCGTCTTCTGATTCGGTTTCTTCCACCTCCAGCATAACCTCATGAGGAGCCTGAGTAATGGCACAGAAACAGGAGTAATGAGAGAGCAGATATGAATGTGCATATTCCAGAGAAAGAGAGAGATGAGCGAACGATGTAGTTCTGTAAAGTCTGGTACATTTCTTAATGTGTAATAAGATCTCAACCAAGCACTTAGGCCTAGTTTCATGATCCATTCTGACAAAGGAAAATAGGATATTTTGGGTCTCTCTTAACCTTGACGAGTTTCAGCGTCTTCCGTGATATTCTTGCAAAATCGGCTGAGTCCGAGAAAATAGATGACACCCCAGAGTTCCTCAGGAGGCTGTCCAAATTGTAGGATTTCCTTAGATGGAACTTAGGGAAAAGGATTTCTGCCCGCCTGTGAAAACAATCAATGTTTTAATGGATTTGCTCTAAGATGTCTTGTTACAACTTGTGGGACCCTTACTGCGGGCTTCTGCTCACTGATGTGTGGAGAGCTGTAATTATTGCTGACTTAGAATCTCCTCAGCATCATTCATCATGCTACCCAACAACAGAAAGCAAATGACTGCAGGGGAACCGCACCATGACGTGGATCAATATAATGCACACTCAAGGACAGGCAAACACCATTTACAGAGGGCATACTGTACATGGACACACTCAAACTCAACATATTTTACCCAATGCTGCACCAATTAACCCTTAGCATAAACACATGTAAAACTAGCCTGTAATAAATACTACCTTTGTGCGGTTAATGGGTCAGTGGATAACATCTCACACTTATGTCACCACCTACAACAGTGTATCAGGGCCATTGAAAAAATGAGAAAATTACCATAAAGTTGGGGAGGGGGGTAATGTAAAATAAATGATTCATCTCAGAGACTTTTGGAATTTCTTTCTATCAAATTTATGACTGCATGATGAGAATATATATATATAAGGGTTTTTTTTCCTTGTAAATTCAAATCACATACAATATTAAATGTTTCTTTAGCATGATTCAGAACCTAATTTTAAGAATATTCCGTCTTTTTTCTTGGATTCTTTTGTGGAAGTGTACCACTTTAATCTCTGAGAATATCCTTCTTTTTTTCCACAGAGATTCACAACAAAAAATTAGGAAATCGTTAGTTTTTTCTTCTAAATTACCTCCGTTCTCAAGCTACTGTAGTTCTTAGATAGATAGATGATAGATGTATACTTTATTGATCCCAATTTAGGAAATTCTTTTGTTACAAAAACAGCAGTGTGTTCCTTTTCATTTTACTAACACTTAGAGGTCCTCTTGGCCATGATTTCTTACTGAATTCAATTTGATAAGAGCTTGATGCAATTTAAATAAGACTGCAAAATGGCATCATCCTTGTAGCTGCTGACACTTATGTCAATGCGCGTACAAGAATTAAAAAACAGCTTGCCATGGTTTGCCCCTCGTTCCTCTTCAACATTAGGACTCCCCACCTACCCCGGCTTCAGGTTGCTGAGCCAGAAGCTCATGCGGCTGTCGGAGAGGCAGTCCTCCAGCGGCTGCAGCTCGGCTTTAGGGAGCAGCAGCAGCGAGGCCAGGCGCTCTGAATACTCCAGCCGCACCACTGTGGCTGAGCAGTTGGTGTCGTACAGCATCATCACCTCAGAAGAGTCGTCCCTGAACATCATGGAGACCTCCACGCTGCTGGTGGCGTTCAGCTGGAAGCTGCGTGGCACTGTGTGGAGCCTCTCAAATGGCAGACGACCTGATTTATGTGTCATTAATAAAAAGGAACAAGTTAATGATAAACATATGAAAGTGAATTAGCGGAGAAAGAGAATGCACTGCTATTAAAAAAAGCTGTGTAAATTTACAACCACCAACTGCCACAAGAGAGCATCTGCTCTACATAAATAACAATGACTGATGAAGAAGCAGGTGCTCAAAATTCTGTGCAGTGGGTTGTATCGCAATGACACAATGAGAACGCTTTCTAATTTAGCTGCAACTCATTTCATTTAATCTTTTCTCTGAATGTGTTTCTGTAGGTGTACGTTTTTCATTTGGAAAATGATTCATCTGTCTGGATTTTTTTACACATTTAGGGGACACGTCAACCCCCAAATTACCATTTGTATATCAGTTACACACTCCATGTTAGAAGAATCCAAAATCGGAGAAAGGTTGTGATGAATTTAAGTAAATGGGAGCCGCGTTTGAAACAGGAGAACTTTATCCAGACATCTGCTTAAAACTCCTACACAGGTCTTGTAGTATAATCCAAGCCTCATTTATCAAGTTGTATGCTCAGAACTTCCCAAACACATGCATTTTCAATTAAACCTTAGGAAATTATAACATTTGCGCGCCTAAAGTAGTCTCACCAGTGGCGGCCGGCCCATAGGGGCGCCGCCCCCCCTCTTCCCACATGTTTGATTGTCATTAAAAATAAATAAAAAAATATATATATATTTTATTTTTATGTTTATTTTTAATGAACAAGGTAAATATTATATAGTTGGTATCAGTAAAATGTATAATCTACAATAAAATCTCGTTTACAATTGTGTTACGATGTCTAAAGTTACTGATAAATCACATGTTTCCTGCCTGGCCGCAGCGTGTATCATTACCCTCTCTCGTCTGGGCGCTAAGAAAGGAGCCCTCAGCCAGTGCAGCAGCAGCCAACACATTGCTGACTGTTGCTATCTGTAAACTATGCCGCCGAAACATAATTACAGCCAATCAGCGTCGTCAGATCTGATGGTCATAGGGCGCTAATTTCAGCGCCCAATGCAGTCTGTGAGTTGTTTGGACTCGTATCCAAGGTGACGCTACAGTAGTTAGTTGATGAGGATGGCTGCGTCTGCAGGTGGAGACTCCGGGTGCTAGTGGATCGCCGGAGCTGTAGATTAACATTTACATGCTTATTGTAGGTGTAAGGGCAATGCCTGTAGCACCATGGAGCATATGTGTGGGCTGGACCTGTATTTTACAGGAAAGGAGTGAGCAGAGGGTCGAGTTGTCGATTCTTGTTCAGTTTTCTGTGACTATCTTCCTCACCCTCTCAGACTTTGAGTTGCACGCGCTGCTAAAGAGACGCGCTACCATGGAAACCAAACAATGGTGTAGCTGTATTAAAGTCAGAGTGGAAACAGTTGTGAGTAAATCTGATTTTGTCAGAAATCGGGAGAAATGCGGGAGAAATATGACCCCGGGAGGAAACCGGGAGAGGGCAATGAAAATCGGGAGGGTTGGCAAGTAGACACGCAGGTGCGCTATGGTCCGTTCAAGTACGGTTTCCTCCAATTGTTTTAAAAGTAATGGTAAAATAAAAGTGCGATTGCTTGACAGTAGTAAGGGTACGACTGTATAAATGTGACTTGAATTATACTGCATGAGTTGTGTGAGAGTTGTACACTAACATTATACTATATTGCTGTTGTTAAACGCAGCCCCCATTTTACGCAATTCATCAAGACTTTTCTCTGCTTTTGATTCTTCGTTCACGGTTAAGGAATATCAGAAAAACAAACTTTGGTGAAGAACTCATAGAGGCAAGTAATTGGTCCGAGTCATTTTAGGGATATTCCTGTTCAATGTATTGAAATACTACCTTTGAAATACACATAATTGCTAAGTTCAAGTTTATCAGAGGCTTCCAAGTCTTTCATCAACGTGTCTAAGCTGATGTTAAAGGCGGAGGGTCCAGTTTGCTGAGGCCTGGACAAAAAGCTGTCATAGTCTAGTAAAGGTTTCCCATCAATATGTAGGCTGTTCCAAAGTCTTAACTGAATGCCAGGATGAACCCCATCCTCAGTTCCATTTCTCGCCTCTGAAACATTATCTACATCGGCTCTGTCTCCAGCATCTGCCCCTCCGATGTCCCCCTCTCGTGTGGCCCCAATCCCAACTTCGGTTTCGCCTGCGGACTCTGCCCTTTGCACCCCATTGTCGCCCCCTCCCTCCTTGAGAGCGAGTCTGTGTTGCAGATCTGTGAGAGCAGATATGGTGGCTTCCAAGCTCTGCTCTGTAGAGTTGGCTGCCAGCCCCAAGGCCTCCAGGGCCTGGCTCCGACTCTCTGACCCAGTCACTTGGGACAGCAGGGCCAGAGCTGATGCCAGGCCCAAGGGCGAGAACAAGATGTTGTGCTGTATCTGGACACCGGGCGTGGAGTTGGCTCTGGTGGCAAGGTCACGGTAAGGTTCAAAGGCCAAGGCTGTGTTTAGGGCTGATGTGTTGAGCTGCTCATTGACCTCCTGTTCCATTCGCAGAGGCCTGCTGAAGACTTTCTCAGACTCTGGTAGAACCGACCCATCTGCTTGGACACCCGTTAGCAATGCCATCATTGTAAAACGATACAGAATGGACATCCTCGCCTCTTCTCTTGTCATCCTTCCTCGGCCCTGATTCAGAGACGCTGCAGGTTGATCTCACAAAAGACCGGCCAAACTCCAGCTTTGGGGAAGTGTTGTTCTCGTGGCTTCGTGCGGGGGTGGCGGTGGCGGTGTTGAAAGTATATCGATCTTTGGCGCTGAGCTTTTGACCCGTGGTTTTAGCTCCGAGCAAACAATGCTGGCATGTTTTTTTGGTTTCTTAGAATTTCAGCAGCAATGCGTGTGTGTGTGTGTGTGTGTGTGTGTGTGTGTGTGTGTGTGTGTGTGGTGTGTGTGTGTGTGTGTGTGTGTGTGTGTGTGTGCGTGCGTGTGTGTGTGTGTGTGTGTGTGTGTGTGTGTGTGTGTGTGTGTGTGTGTGTGTGTGTGTGTGTGTGTGTGTGTGTGTGTGTGTGTGTGTGTGTGTGTGTGTGTGTGTGTGTGTGTGTGTGTGTGTGTGTGTGTGCGTGTGTGTGTGTGTGTGTGTGTGTGTGTGTGTGTGTGTGAAAGAATAATTATATCTTCACAAACAGTTGATAAGCTTTAACTATCATACAGAATACAACAATTATAAAAAACAGTATACATTCTAAGTCTCAAGAGACACTGAGAGTGTGCAAAATGTCAAAATCCTCATTAAATATAATCTTAAACTCACCAGTTAATACTGTTTCTTTTTAAACAGCAGGTCATGTGGGATACTCAGCAATCTACAAAACGCTACATGATGCTCCAACGCCACCGTGTGGTTGATGAAGTCAACTGGAATTGAAAGTATTTCTGCCACAAAGAAAAGCATTTTTTATATGCAAGAAAACAACTCTCCAACCATGTGTAGTAAGACCAAGCAGCTGACAAAATATGTAACAATGGGGAATTATGTGTTTTCATCAAAACTAGAGCCCAAATTACAAATATTTTAATTGGGAGCAAAAAACAATTACAATCATTAAATGTTGGCCTGAGGGAAAAATGTGTGACACAAATAAATACTCGAACCAGCTCTAAGTGTGTCCTTTTGCGGCTTGAAATTGTGCTAATAAGAATACTGTATGTAAACATCTCTTTTTCGTCCATATGCTTTTCAAGAACATCCTGGCTTATTCGCCAACACAAAAAGAAAACTCATAAAAAAATCTATGTGCAGTAGAGTTTAGTAGCTCCGAGAGTTGAGAATTTTTAGCAAGAAATACAAAGAAACCCTTTTCCTAACCCTAACTCCAAAACAATCGAGTAGCTCATGAAAAATAAGATGTGTCAGGTTTAGAGACTACAGCTCTCAGAGACAGATTTAATCAACTTTTATCAGATTTGATTTGGTAGAATTGGCAGATACCAAATATTAAAGGAGTTGAACATACTTCTTTTAAGCAAGGACATTGTTCCATTAAAATGTTAACCAGTTATTTAAAAGTACAACAGTACCCCAGTCAACCTAAATCAAGGAATCAGTTTAGTATCGTATGGGAATGTCATTTTGTTTTTGGACAGGGTTAAAAGAAAAAACATGATTGGGACATCATCAATAGTCTGAATATTTGAACATTTTTTGTTTTGTTTTTGTTGCAGGTTAGACATGAGACATGTTAGATGGTATTAAGTTATTTTGTTATTTCATGGTTTGGCATAAAGCATAATAAAGATTCATTAAGAATATTGTATGTCTGAATTGTGGGGAGAACATTGCTTGTTCTCCCCACAAGCAATCTCTTTTCCTTTACAGTCGTAGGAGGTTTTAGATACAGTAACAGTGATTTTTTGCAGGATCATAGGGAATGTAATGACGTGTGTTTGGCTTTAACGCTGAACAGGAGTATTTCATTTGAGTTACCTTATCTGGTAGGGATCAAGTTGAGTAAACAAGCTATAAGTGAACTGTTTAATCAAGTAATTGTGACACTGCTGCTGTTCTGTATTTGATCAGGTCTGTCGCTGCCAAAGTTCTCCATCTCTGCTGACGCCTCCCTGGAGAGCACACTTAAAGAAATGGACATTTTTGGGAAAACCCATAAAAGCGTAATAGGGCTTCTTTAACTAACTGAGATACTGGACAACCAGATCCTCCAAACTAAAATAGAAGAGAAAGAGAAAGTGAACAAAAGAGTGAAATCCTAAACTAAGGATGTCTGGCAGTTGAGAGAGACAGAGAGAAATCTGCCTTCCTTCTTATATGGATCATTTGTGAAGATCTGGAGCACCTGAGCAGAGAGGTGATAGAGAGCAAAAAAGGGGGAGCGCGTAACTTAGAGTTAGGGTGCAGAGTCTAAAGCTACAGCTTACAAAGAAGCAATACAGTATTCTCCTTTTACAACAAACACAATACGCTCTTTTTTTGTTTTTCAGTAACGATGCAATCCGGCTAGTAATCCCCAACTGTTATAAATGTAACGTAAATGTAAGGGAACATTTGTATCCTGATTAGGTAATCCCGTTACATGTTATCCATTACTTCCCAAACCTGTCTTTAGGACATTATATATGTTTTTTCTATTGTATTTGTTTCCATTTGTTTTTTGTAAAACATACTTGTGTAATAATGCGTCACATTGTCAAGTCTTTTATTGATATTTGTTGAATGTGCCCTCATGTTATATGTTATTACCAGGCATGGATTGACATACGTCTCCGTTTAGCCATTTGTTGCAACATTAAAGGACATGTTACTTGCCTGCACAAATGCACAACTAAACCACAAATTCAAAAAGCATCTGACAATAATCTGATTGAGACTTCTAAAGATGGCATAATGTATTTAGGTGTTACAATAGTCAGTGAAGACAGATAGGGTTTGTTTTCTCATGTAAACCACAGCACACTTCCACAGGCCTTTAATCATTCATGATAAGATACAGTTGAAACAGTTGATATGTGATGATTGGATTATATTTCATCAGGAATCTAAGGACCAATGACAGGAGTGACTTTAAGCTGCTTGCTAGTGCACTGTTTGTGGCATGCATTCCCTTTGTTAACAGTGGCGGAGAAACAACAGTCCAATTTGTGCAGCCTAGCAACTTAACTTAAACACATCGAATTATAAAGAAAATCTTTGAACTTCACAATTATAGATCAAGCTTCAAACATGCGTATTTGGTAGTTTACATTTCTTTCCTGTCATTAGTTTAAAATGCTACCTCAAGGACATAAGTGTGATTTCACAGTTCAACTCTTGAGATGACATTTATGTCTGCTCAATAAACCATAAATCCTTTTGAGTAAGCTAAAAGAGATACACCTCTGTAAAAGAAATATTAGTAAATGCATTACTATACAAAATAAAGAAACTTAAATAAAAGGTGATAGATACACAACCCAAAGAACAGTAACTACAATGTGCACTCAGAAACCACAAATTAAAGCTGTCAAAGATGTCAATTGGATAAAAATTGGTTTGAAAGTCAGATTTCTAAAATGTCCAAAGGTGAACCTCAATTGATTTTAAGGTGGTAGTATATTTAAACATCTGGTAATAGGAAGGGCTCACTGCAGGGTGACTCAGAAGTTAATTTGAGGTAAGATGAAGTAGCAGTACAGCAGGATCCACAGGAGCAAGAGCATTTCCAGCTCTAATGGGGTTATGCCACAAAAGGCTGCTGGAGATTGAAAAAGGAATCCTCTTTCTCTGTTGGACAGAAGATAAAACACAGAGTGTTAGTTTCAGGCTAAAATTAGGCACTTCACGTCTATGTTATAATAACTGAATTAAAGCCTTAAACGACGATAACAATTACATTTTTGTAATGCTAATTCTGTAGTTTAGGCTAACTATGTCATGCTCTTTATTTGGTTTGGTAAAGTTACACTCTTGCAACTCTTATAACACTTGTATGATGTATTATTATCTACGAATTTGGAGAGGTTGTTCAAGGGGAAAATAAAGATCTGCCCTGTTTTCCCTCATTAAAAAGGTAATAACCTCAGAGAAAATACAATGACAACTTTCCTCCTGATTCTGAGATAATGATCTTGTTAAATCAGAAAATGTAGTTATATCTTCAGTGTTTTAGCATTGCATGTATATGAAGCTTTTGAGACCATATTTGAGATCCCTTCTAATGGGGTCTTGTTATCTAAAACAGTAGTCTGACAGAAGAATGAAAATGTTAACATGAAGCGGAAGGTTTCATCCACCTCACAGTAGCGTAGCACTACTAGCATCAGTTGTTATTGCAGCCAACAAAATATATGTTGTTTATCTAGAAATGAGAATACTTCTGCTTCTCTATGTTTCTGTGTTAAACTGAAGACCCATTGTTTTAAACATTTTAGATAACTACAACTAATATAATTGGGAAGCCTGACAAATAGTTACTTTTCTTAAGTGCTTGGCTAATGGTCAACCCTGCTTGTATTTTCAAATCCTAATTGACATACTGTAACCTACCCGAATAACCAAGAAGTTGCACTGAAGGCAGGATGGACGTTAACACCTCCGTTGGTGTTATTTTTGGGGGCAGTTTTGTCAGGATGGTCTCCTGTTGTTGCCTTATTGACAGCAAGTTTACATTTCTCAGTCTTAATGTCTCTGTCGTTAAGCTCTGCAGTTTTGACTTCCTCAAAATCCATTGGATTCATGACTTCATCATTGTACCGTTCCTTGTTTTCTTCTTTAGAAGATACATTATCTATTTTTTGGGCATTGTATTTCCCATAATGTTCTTCTTTTGAGTTTGTTGTAGTTGCATCAGCTCTGCTGACTTCATTTACAGCCTTGTCAGTTATTATTTTTCCATTTTCTCCTACCTTGGCACTACCTCCCCACTTTTCCCTCTCTTCCTCCTTTACATTAACCTCTTCAACTCTTTCTTCCCCCTGCTGCCGTTCCTCAAATGTCGCCCCATGTTCTTCCTCTTCATTTTCAAGCACCTTTTTGCTCACTTGTCGACATTTTTCAAAAAGCCCTTTTTCAGTGTCTTCCTCAACCTCTCTATTCCAACTAGCGGCTTCGAAAACCCTTGTGTTCTTGGATCCATCTATAAGAGCGTCCCTTTTATCATGTCCATGCATTACACATCTAGCATTTTCTGTCTTCTCCCTCTCTTCCTCAGAGTCATCTCCAGCGTCATTACTCTGTCCTCTAACAACTCTCTCATCTTCCTGTTCCTCCCTGCTGTCTTCCTTTGGTTCTATGTCAAATGCCATCTCTGTGGAACTACTTTCATTTGTGTCCCTATCAAACATCCTATGAACCACTGACTGATCCCTGACTTCTGATGCAACATTTTGCACTAGGGAATCTTCTTGATGTGTACATCCACTGCCGTTTAAAATCTCACATTCTTCCAGATGTTTTGATTCAGCATGCTCTCCATTCAGACACATTTCTTCCTCCGTTTCCTCTTCAACCCTCGGAACTTGTTTTTGTATCTGATTATATGGTTGAAAAACCTCTTTATTCAGATCAAGTATGTAGCTGTAGGCATCCTCCTCGTCTGAGTCCAGTGCCGACAAGCTGTAGATTCCTTCCTCTGAGCTCAAAGAAAAGTGACTTTCGTCCACCCTTGGCTTGCTGTACTCCTGATCCGCAGGCGCTTTCTCCATCCATGATCGGATATCCTGGTTGGCAACGCCTGCATCCAGTGGACTGGGAGGCTGTAAAATGCTTCGACTCCTGCTTTTCGATTGTTTGAATGGAGACGTGGTTTCAGTTGTGTGAAGCGAGGTGGCACTCCCTTGGGATCTCCTTGCCCACCGTTTCCACAGTAGCTGTTCACTGCTCATCTTCATGCCCTGGAACAATGCTTGGGCTTCTGGGTCATCAGCGAGGGTTTCTCCAAGACTGACAGACTCAAGTGATCCAAAATGTGGGATATCAGGAACTTCCATATCTGTCGTATCATCCTGTAATATAGGGTTTATTAGTGATGGTACACGATATGACTATTAACTCAGAAAAGAAGTCTTGGTTCATAGTGTTTGTGAATCAGTTTGCTTTGAAGCTCAATGGAAGAGTTTGACATTTTATGAAATTAGCCGTTTCTCTTTTTTTAATGAGCGTTTTATGAGCGTTTTATGATAATTAATATCCACATAGATATTCAGCTATTAAGCTATATCCAGCAGCTGTTAGCTTAGCTTAGCATAAAGACTGGAAACAGCTAGCCTGCAAAGTCCCAACGTAACAACAACTAGGTTACAACCAGGCTAGGCTTGGAGCGGGCAAGGCAAGATGTTTCACCTGTATTAATGCAAGCTAAGCTAAGCTAAAGTAAACTAAACCAACCAACTGGTGGTAACTATATATATATAAAATACTTAAATGATAGTAATATAAATGTTCTCATTTGACTTTCAGAAAACAATATAAAGGAAACATTTTTGAACTATTCACTGCCGTACTAACCTCGTCTTTGTCTGGACAAAACCTCAGGAACATCGACACATAGGTGATGATGGACTGCTCATCTGGTGAAGTGCCTGACACATCTGCAGATAGAATAGTTTCCGTTTGTTAGCGGGTTATTTCACCACACTGAATATACTCAACCACAATTAAAGTCCTGCATTAAGAATATCACTTAGGAAAAACATATAGTATACTTTTGAAAATGTATACTCTTCACAAGAATACAAAATATAAGTACTTAATGCATTAAATTCACTGTCACTGTAATACTATTGTATATCTTATCATTATTATTACTTATGCAGCAATGTAAAAGCACGATTTCACTGTTGAAGTCTGTTCAGCTGGAGCATATTTTAACTATTTTGTATGAGAAAAATCAAATCAAATTTGGTGAAATCAAAAGTAGAAAAGTGCATTAAAAAAAGAGTACCTCAAATTAAAATGTAAAGGTGCTCAGGTAAACATGCTTCCACTATATCCTTACACATTTCACTATATCTTCATATAATGTTCTGAATAACAAATTGCTAACTAAATGTACTGAACATTCCAAACCTGCTAAGGAGACCATCCTGCTGGGGCCACTTTTGGGCTCTGTGTGATACTGCAGATATTATAAAATTGGCACTACACACAGCAAGGACCTCTGCTGATTTAAGTGAGGTCTTCTAATGAGTCTGAAATGGGACAAGTGCTTCTGATTTATTCCTAAAGCCCTTTGAAAGGGGAGATCATTACACCATGATGGGCTCTAAGCACATACTTAGTGTAGTACTGTCTATGAAGAAAGATATTTGTCTTAGTGGATATAAATAAATGAATGTGAGGCATTTTCTATTCAGTAAGCTTTTACCTTCAGGCTCCAGCAGAGGTGGTATGTCCAAATTGTGATGGGCTATCATGAAGGCCAGCTTAATGTTTTCTCTTGGCTCTCTGGACAGGCTCGCCCTTAGGTCAACCAAGGCTGTGTTTATGGACTTAATCATAGCGAGGAAGGCCAGCCCACTCCTCCAGCTCCTCCCAAAGTCATGAACCTCCACTCCAAACCTACACATTTAAAATTGCATTTAATAGAAAAATCACACAGCCAGTTCACACATGCTTGGGTTTGGGAGCCCTTTTACTGCAAAATGACTTTGTAAGCAGTTGGATCTTTTTCAGACTCACTTTGATGTGCATCTTTGGACCCATCGCAGTAGAGTCTTGATTGCTTTCCCATGGTACTTTAGCTCTTTGGCAGCCTTTTTGCCTTTGCTTGGCAGGGTGCTGCAGAAATAGCTGCCAATGTCATTTGGCGGGGGCGAGAGGTCGCTGGAGGAGGGGTAACTGCTCATTGATAAGGAGGAGAGGCTAGAAGATAAATGTCTCTGGAGGCCTGCTGTCACCTCTTTTACCTGCATTAGAGGGAAAGGGAGGAGTTGATGTAAGGTCAGCAACAAAGACAAATTGCACAAAAGGAGTGAAATTATACATTAAGACATTAGCATGATAGATAACGGGGGACGAAACCTGCCTGGAAATACAGGATCATGTTCCAGACAAGGTTAAGAACAACAGAGGGAATCCCATCAGCAATGCCAGAGGCATCGATGCCAAGCAGCTTCACCTGAGAGACAACACGGAGGAGACGTCAGCAGAAATCTTGTTTATCAGGATTAATGTTATTGTAATAGGCCACACATGAAAGCACTATCAATTGATTGATTTACAAACGAAAAACACTAACATGTCTATCATCCAGGAAAGCCAGGGCCTTGGAAATGTTGTTCAGTCTGAAAATGCGGTGGGAAGAAGACCTAAACCTGTAAAGCTAACAAAAACATTAGGAAAGGAACATTAAGGAGAATAGTTTGACCTTTTAGGACAACACAGTCTCACTCCCTGATAGTCCAAGAGCGACGCTTTTTTTTAAATATTGAAGTTAAATGCATCAATCTGGTGCATTAAGAGCAACATGAAGAGATCTATGGATACACCTCTCAACACCCATATGAAACAGAACTGTAAACAGATTTTCTTTTTCTTTATGGATATTTTACAAATCACTCCCCTTTTAAACTGTATTCTTGTTTTACTGTCATATAGTATTTCGTAACTGTTTTTCATGTATTACTCTTATATTACTATCTGACATCACATACATCGTAGCATTAAAGTTCACAGTTCATTTATAATTAAAAGAAAATGTTTTTATTTTTAATTTTTATAAATAATAAAAAAAGGTGTTTATTGGGGAAGGGCAGGAATGTCGGTAACACTTAATAAGGTATACAAAATGTGCTTAGTTACTGAGTAGTGAATAAGGAACGACTAGATAGTTAATGGTTAGTTAATGAGGAGTTCTGTTTACCAGTAACTAACCATCAGTTCTTCAATCGCAGTCACTCAGGAACTCCTCATTAACTAACCATTAACTATCTAGTCGTTCCTTATTCACTACTCAGTAACTAAGCACATTTTGTGTACCTTATTGTAAAGTGTTACCGGAATGTCCAATGGGAGGGCCTGGCCCTCCCACGGCGCCGGGTCTGCACTAGAGTGAGATGAAAACAGATTTGTATGCAACATTATGAATGAACTGAACTAAAATGGACCATAGGATAATTAAATAACTTAATAGTATTTTAATATTTTTCCAGTATTTAGCTTGACTCTTACTAGTTGGCACCCAGACAGCTCCTCGAGCAGAGCCATGAGTATTCTTCCATCTTGAATGTCTGTGAACAGGTCGTACACTTCAATCGGAGGTTCACGCTGGAAATGACAAATGAAAAACCTTATTGGTGATTGCATTTATGAGCTGAAGTATAATGGTTCAGTAAAGCTGTATTGATTTCTGCCTTACTCTCTGCAGAAACCCATTCATCCACCTGGTGAAGGTTCTCTTCTGCACTGCTTTTTTCTCATCTGGGAAAGAGAAAACAGGGACTAAGATGCAGTCATTTACCAATCAAACACTGTTAGAATATGTTAATGCCCGCTTTAACTCTGTAGCACATTTGTGGTTTGTGCTGAAGAACGTGTGCATCCCAGCTTAATGGATGACAGGCTTGCTTCTGGATGGCAAAGAAAGTTCGAAAGAAAATATTTATTTTACGAGAATGCTCACAACAAAGTCTGTGGATTATCTTTAGTAACTGGGTCATGATTTCTGGAAAGAGACCTTGCTGAGTTTTTCAATTGTACTTTTGGGAGATTAGAGCACCATGAGCCCAGTGCCATTTAATTCCAATATATAGGAGAGAAGGCAGACAGCCCTAGAGCTCATATATCCAACACTCACAACACAAATGTAAATTGATATACTTCAGGTCAGAAGAAAATAAAGTATTTTTGGGGCTACCTAAGTGTTTTCTGATATAAGACAACATTTAACGACGACTGAGACCTATTTTACTTTTGTTTCTCATGTTTAACATGCTACACAGCAAATCATGTAAAAAAAAAAAAAGTGTGTAGTATTAGGCAATCAGTTGCCACAATGCCAAATACACCTGGAAAATCCCTTTGAGGAAATACATTTAAGGAAGAATAAGATAATAAAATGTCTCTTTTTGGTAAATACAATTACGGTTTTCTTGATTTAACATACTATTACCACACAGTGGGTTAATATATGAACCATTAGCATGAGTCAGCCTTTCATTTCACAGTACCTTCAGGCTGCTGAATATGTTGAGCCTTCTCTCCCATGGACTTCTTCTGTGGATCCCGGTTGGCCTTGCCCTGCATTCTCATTCAACTTCACTTTTCCCACATATTTGTATGATCCATTGCGGAGATACACATCAAAACGTGAGGCTCTCGTAGCAATTAGCGGTGCTCTGAGGTTTCCTGACTAAATAAGGATGAGGCATTGTAGGCAAAGTGAGGCAGGGTATCTTGCCTGAACACGCTAGCTTCCACTCCCTCTGAGAGAACTCACCCTGAATCCTATTGGCAGGCTACGGATCATAAAACTATGTGGAGGCAGTCACACAGAGTTAAAATGAGGGAATCAGCTGGGTTTACTGTGGTGGGTTACAGGTGCTATGGTTTCCCTGCTGAAGTTTGTAATACATCTTTCTTGTTCTCATTACATGGCTCATTGACATAAGCATGTTCAGCTCAGGCTTTAGGGAGTGAACAGTCTTACTGTCTCTTCAGGAATCAGCAGATGCAGCCAGGATTTCCTACATTATTTGACATAATATGCGTTATTAAGGCAAGTGGAAACGTTTTATTATGGTTTATAGTTAAACCTGGAACCGAAACTTGTTTAAAACGTAAAAAGTCTGTATAGGCCTCTTCACCATCTTATATCCAGTGGTTATAGGCTACTCAAATCCGTTACTTAAGTATAAGTAGAAGCCATGGTATAATAAAGACTTAGAAGTACAGACTGAATAAAAAACGGACACATTTCAATACACTGAGAATAAAATAATCTAAAAAACAGCAACTAAACACATTATTACATTTGAGAATAAAACAAACAATAAAATAACATAAGAGAAATTCCAAAAAGTGTTTTAAAAGTAATTGAAAAGACCTGACAGTTTGCAGCCCTGCAAATATTCTGAAATCAAAATGTAAAATAAAAGTATTTAACAAAAAGAAGGCCTGCGTCCGGCATCAAAAGTAGGGCTTATATTGTAGAATATTTTCTTTTATATTGATTTTCACCCGGAGAGGTAAAAAAAACTATGCCTTATGTAGCATTCTTAAGTAAATGTAGACTACTAGGTTACCATCACTGCTTCAACCAGACTACAAAGTGAGGCCTTAAGGCATTTAGCCCTAAAACAGCCATGATGTGTTATAACAGCATGGGGTCTGCAATGGTGGGAATATGACATGTAAGCTACTGTGGATACATGGAAATGCAATTGAGTTGGAGTAACAGATTCATGTGTTCAATGGTTTTTTAGATGCCCAAACACAGCAGTTTGTAACACTCAATGCCATTAATTATTTCATGTTAGTCTCCATAGTCGCTGGCGAGACGTTTGTGGAAAATTGAGTCTGGTTTAACTTTTTGTCATGAAGGGGCCTCTCATTTTGGCAACCCCACTGCACCACCTTCAGTAAAAACTGTAAACTGTTTAAAAAGTCGTTCCAAATGTGGCTTCGCCTCTAAGCCAACGGGACTTCTGGTAACATTACTTTTGGCATCTTTAATATATTTAGTAAGTCAGACTGCTCTAATCTGTCCAACACAAGTCAATAACTATTTGACCCTTCTTGCCTGAGAGTAAACCATTAGTTTTCCTCACTCATGTATAGTGTGAATGTAATCTCATGCTTAGGGTACACTCGTGTTTTTTGCACTGAAAAGGTCAAACATACAAATAGATAGGTATTTGACATTTCATTTAGAGTAATGTTAACATGTAATTATAATAAATCCTTAATGAAAGAGTAACGTTTTCAATCATTTAAAAGTATCTGTTGGAGCCTAAATTCAAATTGTGGATCTAATATGTTTAATGAAATTAATACAAAACAGGCTGTGAAATGCGGCTTCGTGACCTACTTTTTATTACAGTTTTCTATATTTCTCATCTGAGCTCGGCAGGGAACTTCAATACATGTTCAATCAATATCATCTACCATGAAGGGGCAGATTCACTGAAGACACTTATAGTTTGGTGGACAGTGCAGGAAGAAACATGTTTTTATTGTCAATTATGAGAGCTATTTAGCTTCGACAACCTGTGTTCTATCGGAGATAGGAACAAAACAGTCAAAATACACATACAGGTGTTTTTATTGCCTATTTTGTGTGTAGATTTCTAATAACTCAGTAAAAGTTAGCATGACATTTCGCCTCATGTGCATATTTAAACATATTGTCTCTGAAAACCTGTAATAAAAACGCTGCTCCAGAAATCTTTATTTCAGGAGCACCTGTTACCAGTTGTTCCTATCTATATTCTGAAGTTTTTTTTTTTACATCAATAGGCTGGTTCAAAGAACATTGTATTTCAAAAAATGGTTGAAATTGACTTTTTAAAAAAAATAAATTTCTTGACTTTTACAGTAGATTGTAATACAAAAATATGTAATATTTTCTTTGTGAAATACTTTAACTTTAAAATGACAAGAATTATGAAACCGTTAAATGGGTCAATAATTCTCCCTTGGTGTCTACCCTTAAGGAGAATCAAAGTAAAATCAACATGGGAACACTGCTAATCATTGCCTGTCCAAAATATATATTTAGTAATAATATAACTGGCCACTAACTCACTGCTTGTTTGTGTTCACTTACAAACGCGGATACTTATTTTTTAAACCTTGGCTATTTTGTTAATCGTCTGTTTGCCTCTTCATTTAATATGTAAGTCTACCCAGTTTATTTTGCCTTTTTATCTGCAATATCCCTTTTGCTGTAACAATGTCTCATTTCCCTATGAGATGACGTTTTTTGATTTCTGATGCAAATACCTAAACCAGATGTCTCATTTGTTTTGCAAGTCATATGAAAATGAATAAAAAGGAAAATAGTTCATTTATATAAACTCCATGTTAGTTTGTATGATCTCAGTGAGAACATATAAAAAGCAGTTTAAACAATTACAATATCTTTTTTAAGTTGATATATATATATATATATATATACACACACACACACGAAAATAATCCCTGATCAAGTGTTTTCTGATATTTTTGTCTGTAAAATACAGTACGTTATTGTGACAGCTGACAGTGCTCGACACAAAGAGCTTTTGTTGCTCCAAACAATATCGTGCTGTCAGGATTTTACTCTACATGCCTTAAGAAAAGCAATGGCTACGGAGTGAAGCCATCACCACCGTGGAAAGCAGGTATTGTCTGTCCAAAGAACATCGCACGTGAAACTCCTGAACCTCGAGAAGTCACGCCTTTTCATTCTTTGAAATACTTTCTGCAGCCTTGTTGTGCACACAAGCAACACTTCATGCGAGGAGCAACCTCACAAGGCTGCAACGATGATAACATGGAAGAGTGACAAATACAAACAGTCATTAGCATATGACATATCTAACAGTGACAACAAGAATAGAGTTGAGAAATCTTAAGTGAACAAACGGCATTTCCATGTATATTCACATTTTTTTATTAAAAAGCAAACATTAAAATGTGGATTGGGATAATGACTCAAAATTCTGAGAAAAAAAAATTGGGCCAACTCAAGAAACGCCTTAAGACAGATGACATTACTCCTGACCTTCTAGCTGAAACGTGAAAATTAGAAATACTTTTTTATATTATGGAAAGCTTAATGAAAAATCTTAAGTTTCTCAATATATCTCTTTTCCAACTGGGACAATGTGTGATTCAAATACACTGAGTGCTATGGAAAGCAATCCATAACGTTTGTTTCTCGTTGTATAACAACAGGAAGCACATTGTCTTTGACAGGTTCCAACTGTTGTTTGTGCTTTTTCATATGTAATGCAACTCTGGTCTCAATCTCCACCATTGCTTCATGATTGATGAGCCCAAAATGTCTCTACCAAGCAGCACCAACACCAGCACCCTGTCCGGGCAGTCACCCTGAAGAAGGAATCACTTCCTCCCCATGATGAAGCTTGGAGCCTCGGCATCATCTTCAGCCTCCCTTTCCCGCTCCCCATCGTCTTCTGAACTGCTTTCCGAGCTCTTCTCTGCATCGTCTTCTCCTTTGTTTTTGGACTCGAGTTTTGCCATCTTTGCCATCCGCATTTTGCGCTTCAGTTTTTCCCGCTTCTTCCTGCGTTTCGCTGTTCTTTCATCGGCCGCCAGTTTGTTTAGCTCCACTTTATCGAGATATTCGATGTCCTCATTCACTTTCTCTGATATCTTGTCCAGAAAGTCTTGCCTTTGGTACTCCCTGCGTCGGAGGTGCCGGTAAACGTGGAACTCCCCGCTGCCCGCACCGGCGCTGGAGCCCATCACATCCCGGACGAACTCCGGAGGAGCCCGCGGGTTCCACTCCTTTGGCCGGTCTGGGATGGGAGCAGGCTTATCCGGGTTCCGCATCAACCTCTCCAACTTCAGGCGCTGCTCCTCCGCCGGAGTTTTGGCAATTATCAAAGGCTGCGACTCCTTTCCTCCAGGTTTCCTTGGCTTGTTATTCTTCTGAGTGTGCGCCGCCATCTTTCCAACCGTTCTCAATGCTTCTGCCTTCCTCTCTTCTTCCGGTTTGCTCAAGTCGCCCCGGAAGTTCTTTAGGGCTTCCGTTACCTGGAAATAATTATTTTACTCTTTTTTAATATAAGATTTTCCCAATAAAATACAAGTTGATAAGTTGTGTGATAGTGACTGTAGTTGTTATGAATTATTTTGTATTAAATTATCACACTGTATCTTATTTCTTGTGTAACTACGGTAATTGACGCACGTATGCACCAATCGCAGATCACATGAGAATTTGTTTGGGCGCAGCTGTCCAATCAGCGTTCATGTCCCGCCCCATCTCTCGAGCGTAACGTGTGTTGACTGCCTGGCTTTACTCCGGCTTGTTCAGAAGCAGGTTAGTCTATTTTATGACATTTGTTCGCGTCTGATAAAGACAAAACTCACCAAAGATCATGAACAGTTTAATTCGAAATACTGCGAGGTGTTTGCGGTCTGGAGCAGCCGTCTACATACCCAGACAGGCCGACGGACGAGTGTGGACGTCCTCGGCCCGGTTCCTGTGCGCGGCGGCGGACGTCCAGAAAGCCCTTGGAGATATTGTGCAGAAGGACAAAGTGGTTGTGTTCATGAAGGGGACTCCGGCCCAGCCTATGTGTGGCTTCAGTAACGCCGTGGTTCAGATCCTCCGGATGCACGGGGTGGACGACTACGCTTCGTACAACGTATTAGAGGACTCCGAGCTCCGAGAAGGTCAGCAAACTGAGATAACCTGTTAATGACATGACAGCAACAAGTTGTCACCTCTCAATCTAACTTGTTACTTTTACCTAAACTTCATAATATTTGTCAGTGGAAGTGTTACTCGACATTTGCTTGTAATTGTTTTGACCAGATCATTGTTATGTCAGTCTGTTGCAGCTGTCATTGTCATTTATAACTATTTACAAGGCCACCATACACTCCAGCCCTTCTTCAACGGCTCTCTATCACTAGATTTAGAGATTTCCAAGTGTTACGTTTTTATCAGTGCTCTGCAGCAGCACCAAAGGGTGGGGTCCTTTTTTAAAGTAGAACATGACACCACTACTGTGAAGATGTCTGTCCTTTACTGCTTACACAACCATAACTGGAACCTTTCTTTGAAACAATGACATCACACATGTCAACAAGGAACAAGGAAATGTTGTTTTCAGTTACAGCAGGACTGCCAGTTAATGGGATTTGGTCCTTTTCGGCTTGTGATGCAACAGCAGTTTGATGCTTAGTCATGATAGGGACAAGCTGACTGGTTCAATTCTGCCAGAATCAAGGGCTATAAACTGGGTCAGGAAGTGTTCATGCATTATTCCAAGGTGGTTAGTTGTATTCGCACCACATTTAAAGTCTAAATTAGCTACTTATGTTGTGTTCATTTATTCTTTGCAGCTCCAAATGTAACCTTAGTAAAAATGACATCACTTGACTGGAATGCAGCCTTTTCAAACCAACACAACAACAAAGACAACACTCATATAAGATATTATATGGCTATTAGCTATATATTATATTAAATGTATATATCCATATAACTATATCCAAAATCTAAGAAGATATCTTGTCGCGTATCACGATATAGCTATAATATGAATATAATGCACAGCCCTAATATTTGTCGTTATTAAAGTAGTACCATATTGTCCTTTATGACAGGTACAGGTAGATTGTTGGACTTTTTAATCGATGTACTATTAGCATTTGGTTCAAAAGTTATCTTTCCAACTTATTAACTGTTAACTTTACAAGCCCTAAAAACATTTTTTTAAGTTATCAACATTATCCTAATCATGTTTGCTTATATCAATAAAGCGTAATATATACTAATACAAAGGCCACCAAATAACACATATCTAGTGTAATGCTAAGTGGTATAGAACATGTTCATTTTATTTTTTAAGTATCTTTTCTTCGTGCTGTCATTGTTTTTTTAAAAGAAGGCAACTTTTTGGTGATCTCTTAAACACTGCACTGCATTGAGTTCCTGTCATGGTGGCTATCACTGCCTATGCTAACAGCTTAGCTCTTTTGTTTAAATCATACACACTGCTGTTGCTTAAAGCATTACTTCTTGTCAGCCGATACAGTATTGTCTGTAGTTTATTTCTGACCACATCACAATCTTACGTCCACAGGAGTCAAGGCCTTCTCCAACTGGCCCACGATCCCCCAGGTGTACTTCAGCGGAGAGTTTGTGGGGGGGTGCGACATCCTGCTGCAGATGCACCAGAACGGAGATATGGTGGAGGAGCTGAAGAAGTTGGGCATCAACTCCTCACTGCTGGAGGCCGAGAAGGAATCCAAGTAGAGGATGAACGTCAAACAGCTGACCAGACAGAGGACACATTGATCAGGTCTAATCCCCCATGATGACGACAGATAAACCATCTATAAAGCAGGCCTGGGCAAAGTTTACTCACCTTTCCAAGCAGTTGAGTGGCAGCACTGTCATGGGAATCTTTACTATGTTTTATATGTAAACAGAGCTCCTGCTAATACACTTCTGAATGTGCACAGATCATGTACCTGAGAGGTGAGGACTTTAAACTAGGAAGAATAAAAAGGGTTGACAGTGTCTCCACAGGATTTCAAATTCATTTCTCATCTTTCTAGAGGCTGATTATTTTTGGGTTATTTAGAAAAACACAACAATTACATAAAATGACTCTTTAACTTTATATTAAAAACTTGTTAGCTTTCTTTAGAGTCGTGTTTCTGGCCACAAAATGTCATATTCACTTTCTATTTAACTGGGTTTGAAAAATGTTTAGCTCTTTAGCTGCACCAAACACTTCACTGGTTAGTTTCTAACTGTGAATATCTGCCACTTGGTGCTGGGCAGCTAGCAGACACGATGTTGATCAGAGTTTGGGGGACAGAAAACCACAACAAAGATCTGGAAGACGTCGTCAAGCTTTATATGGTGATCATTCTATGTGTTTATGTCAATAGGAGCAACCTCTTTTGCATAACAAACAGTAATTAATCAAAGATAAATAATTGATTATCAGCTTTAATTTTCCCTTAACAAATGGTGGGAAACGTTGTCCTTTGCCATCTACTTCCTACTATGTGAATGCTTTTCAATCATCCTGATTCTCTAAATGCTAAATAGCAGAATAGAAACCCACAACAGCTAAGTTTGCCTAATTTAGAGGCTTTTTGTAATACATTCAGTAATGAAAGTCCAGATATGACCACACTGTTGGAGAGAAAATCATTTTGAAACCAGGTTGGACCTGCCTGAGGGAGACTTTCAGCTTCCCTCCCTGTGTTATTAATTAGTTTACACAAGAACTCTGGCAAACCTCCGTCATGTTGACCTGTAAAAGCTCTGCTAGCTAACTGTCTACCTTTTCCCCCCAAGCCCCAGTCTGTTTAAGACCAAATAAGCCTCATGGTACACTTGTTAACATCTATATAAGTCTGCTTGGGTCACACCACGAAAATCTGTCATCATACTATAAAGCTTCTAAATGCACTGCCTGTAACTTCCTTTATCTAGAAGGAAGAACAACCACGGAGCAATACTCATAATTATACATACGGGATACTTTCTGAACAATTACATCTCTTCAAAAATTGCCTTTTGTAGTGGAGGTCACTACAGTCATGGATCCCGTCTCACTGACCTCTTAACATGCACTGTCCATATGACTGAGGAATACAGTGGTGCAGGAATAAGTCCTAAAACCCAGAAATGAGTCAGCATTTTACCACTCTCAGTTCCCGCGTCTCGAAGTCAACGTTTTTGTTTGTGGTTTTTGGTTAGTTGCTTAATACAAGGTCTGTGGTTAACACAAGCTGAAGAGATTTTGTTCTGTGACATTACATATGTCAGTAAGAGCACATTTGTAAATGCTCGAAGCTTTTAATGCGTTGTGAAAACTGCGGTTGCTAACGGGGTTCGTTTTTAGCCTAGCATTAGCTCTATACTTTTCTCGATAGCATTTACGCTTAAAAAAATCATTAAGTGGTGTTAATATTTGGATATTATCCTGCTGAACAACATTTCGTAGTATCATAAATGTGTTTGCCAAAGATCTTATTTTCTACAATATTTCTAACACCATTACTTTTTGTCGAGAGAACCCCTTGCAATGCTAACTTTAGGACAACCCACAAAAAAGGTCATCACTGCACCACTATTGTCGCCTGTTTGTTCTTCCTGCCAGGAACACACACACACACACACACACACACACACACACACACACACACACACACACACACACACACACTTTAAGAGCACCCGCTGAAACGCAACAAACTGTGATACATTTTCTCTTTTTCCCCGAAGACAGCACACGGACTAACAGGAGCAGTTAAACATTTGTTGCGTCTGTCCAAGTCTGTGGTATTTGTTCATTTATCAATAAAGGAAAAAGAGAAGTTTTATTTTTTGGAGGTGTATTTGTTGAGTCTAACCCCTTGTGTTTATCAATCCTAGATGTTCCTTCTGCTGCACACAGCTGTATTATCAAAGCAATGGTCATGTAATACACTGTAAGATATTGTACATTGAAAGCATATTATTAAATGCATTTGAGCTGCATGTGAACCCTTCACCTATTAAATATTTTGTGACAAATAAAAAGCCAATCCAGAGTTGTTTTTGTTTTTCTAACCAACTTTCAGAGAGGGCCTAATTTCAGTTTTGAGTTTTCAGGCTAATATACAGATTCTGTTTAGCAGTATCTGTCCAATGTTAGAAAATGTAACCGGGGAAATACCCATAGTTTCTCAATCTAGCAAAACAAATATTATTTTTTTCCATCGTTTGACTGACACATTGACTAATTGTTTCACCTCTAAATATGACTACTCTCAATCATAAGCACAATTTATTTTCTAAAGTGTGTAACCTATATCAGTTATTATAAAATGAATCTACATTGCCTGGCTAAATTCTTAATTTGTTTTATCAAAAAATATTAAGTATGGAATTCCGTCCTGCTTTTTGTATATATACGCAGCTACACAATTAAGAGTAGTACTAACAAAAAATGAAATGAGTAAACTGAAAGGTCTTTTCTAAAATAAGAATATTGACCTTTCCCAACTATTGTAAACTTGCTGTACATGACCTAGATTACATTTGTTTGTAATATCATGCCAAAGTATAAATATCAATCATTAACCCTCCTCAAGACAGTTTGACCTGTGGAGGAATGATTGGTAGATGTGTCAGAAGGTGAGCCATCATCCATGTTTTATTCAATTGTGTGCTTTTTCCTGCTATTAGAAATGTAAAAAAGGGCCAATTATGCCTTTTCAAAAGATCTGCACTGGGTCAAGCAGATCTCAGAACATCCCATTCAGATACAGCAGGGACATGTTGCTCTCTCTTCAAAGCACTGAACATGTTCCTACTTACGGTCTGAAAACCTGCAGCTGATCACAAACACTGACGGGATCAGGGTTTAACCTATTTAAGGATTTAAATACATTTTCGATAACATTTAAATATATGTTTACACTTTCTTATTTTTTAAAACCAAGTTGGATAACGTGAGATGCAAAGGACATTTGATATGTTTTCTTTTGTGTTTCTCTATATTACAGTTTCCTGAATAAGGACACTGCAATGATATAAAACTCAGAGATGATCTAACAAAAACATTTTTTTAATACAAAATACTATTTTACAAAATATGGCTCGACAGTTACTTAGGTGGGACAGTCCAGTTCACAGCTCTTCGTCCTCCTCCACCATCATCATCTCTTTTTACCTTTGTAGTCCAATAAAGCAGAAGAACTGTTAGAAAAACTAACAATACTGAGGCGTGATGAGGTCAGAGTTTCTGCAGGAAGCGCAGCACCAGATCTCTCAGGGTGGTGCGCAGCGGCTCGTTGTTGTCACAGACGATGTGAGTCCCGTCCTCCTCCAGCTGGATCAGAGTGTCCTCCGCCTGCAGGTGCAGAATGTGTCCGTCCGCCGTCTCCTCCACCTTCACTTCTGTGAAGCCGTGCTGCAGGGCGACAGATAAATGCATAAGCACGTTTTAAGTGGGTTCATTCAGCAATGATATGAAAATGTCACACAAAAAAGGCCTGAGTGAATGTTATACTGGTGTCATGCAAAATATGTGTTGTTTTCTGCAGAAATGTTACATAAAGTGTGTAATGCTTGTGGATTTATAGTTTTTATAGCTAATTAAATTGAACGGACTGTGCCATGATGAAAAGCAGCAGGTCTTTTTTGCAAACTTTACAGAAGGCTTCTGAAGGATGTGGGCCTGTGCATTCCTGCATCTGTGATAACATCGTTGACCCTTTCTATAAAAACTACTAATCCTAAGAGTTTCAAATGAGGTAAAGGAAGTAAAAATAATTTAACTGCTGGCTGCTAAACAATCAATTAGGGCAACATGACTTTTAAAAATATGATTTTGTATGATGTTGCATTTGCGATATGATTAACGATATTAAAATTGTGTGCATCACGTTTTAGTGTCCCAGTTTCCGATGTGTTTTGTATTTGCAGCGCTTTTATTAAACATTGGTATGTTTTGTCAAGTTGATGAATGATTTCTAAAATGCTGCGCTTGTGTTGAGAAGTTGGTGAAGATGCATCTTCATGTGCATGTGTTTTGGAAAATCTGTTTTTTGCAGCTCTTTTCTCCTAATGGAAAAGTTGTAGGCCACTGTAGCGCTTTTGCATCTGTTGACCCCCGTAGATATGTACCAAACAAAGACATATTTATTAAGTCTGTAGAATATGAATTGTAGGCCAGGACACATATTCTGTAACAAATACTATCTCATATTGAGATATGTTTACATTTAGATGAATTGTGCAGCCCTACAAACAACACTGAGGCGCCCATGAATGTCTGCAGATTTCTCACCTTTTGCAGCGTGGCGAGGAAGGCCTCCAGGGGCACAGCTCCACTCAGCAGGGTTTTGGGGGCCAGCACGGCCGGAGGCTCCTCCAGCACCCGCTTCCTCTTCTTGCTGGGGGCCACTGGAGGGGGTTTGGGCACCGACTGGCAGCACAAGAGAGGGAAAAACATCAGCAAATATTTTTATATTTACACACTAGTATGTGTATTATGTGGCACAGATTCACAGGACCCACCTGCAGTGTGTGCTTGTTATCTTTGGAGTGCAGCACTGCAGACACCGTTGCTAGGGAGATGCCAGGTTTGATCTCGGAGGGCACCAAGGAGTTGGCCAGCTACGAGAGGAAGAATCAGACATTTAGGACACCTGTGCTCTGATAGGATTCTATACACCATATGTCATCGCCTCCTGCCAACACATGAGACAATTTCAAATATGCTCTTCCATCTGTGTCCAAAGGTTTTATCTTTTATTCAACAACCAGGCTGAGGAAGAATAGAACTTGAGTGACAGCTGTGATGCGACTCACCTCCGGCAGGATGTAGACGCGCTCGTAGCGGCGTCTGTGGGGCAGGTTGAGCACAGAGCAGCGCCTGTAGGGCATGGGGGGGGGCTGCAGCTCCAGCATGAGATCAGAGCGGTGGGACTGGGTCAGGGGGGGCTGGGTGTACTGCTCCGGACACACCACATGGAGGGGCTGCAGCACACAGGGAAACATCCTTTAACTGAAGCAACTTTCAAACGTTACTTAAAATCATCAATAGTGATTGAGCTGATTGAAATATTCTACAATTAAAATATATGAATTGTAACATTTATATATGTGCAGTGTTACTCACTGAGCTTTTCTTACTGCTGCAGATCCACATTAAAAGCATTTAACTGGCTGACAAACTTTAGATTACTTTTATTATGAAAGATTTACAGGAAATGCAAAATGTCTGCCAATGAGCTTGACAATGTGACACGTATGGAAAAAATGGCACAAAGGAGTTCAAAATATTCCCTATATCAAGTGTTTAACTACAATTAAAAGGACATACTATCTGCCGCAGTTGCAGTTATTTTCTAAGATCTTTGAATAACTTACAAAATAAAAGTGATCTTTTAATAGCAACTCTTTATGACTTAAGTCCCAAAAATCCACTACATTCGGTTGATAAAGTGAGGAGTTTTAGACAAAATGACATCATTCAAGATTTACAGGGTCACCTGAAACACTTAATGTTGTCGTTTGTGCTTTGCCTATTGGCTTGTAAAACTTTTTTTTATTTCCTGTTTCAGCCACAGGACTGGTGCTGACACTACTTGATTATTTGTGTTATTGCATAACTGTCCTTTCAATAGTTTTGCATGCAAGTACACAAAATATAAGAAAAAAATGAACATGAGGCAGTCAATTCTGAGCTGGACAAACTTGAAATGTTCTGCCTTAAAGTATAAGACTCCCTCTAATACTCCCTGTTCAGGTAGGTGCAATCCATTGTACTTCTTTTCCTTAGAATTCCTGAAGTGGAAAGTGCTAACAGTACGTTATCTATATTAATCAAAGGGGTTGGTAACATGACAAACCTGACCTGGACTTCCTTGAGCAGCTTTGACACCTGGTGGAAGTTGAGCCGTGTGTCGATGGGACAGTAAACACACTTCATGGCCAGCGGCTGGTAGGGAGCCAGAGCGTCCAGGTAGGAGAAGTCTGGCTCTGGTGGTGTGAAAGAAGAGTCAGAGAGGCATGTAGCAGCAGAGCATAGAGTGAGTATTGAGAGGCTGGCGGTGCTTGTAATAGAATGATATTTACCAGTGAAGATGATGGTGTTGATGCTGGATTTGCCCCACAGCTCCATGAAGTGAACCACGTCCCCGAAGCGCAGAGAGGGGTGACCCGTGAACACAACGCAGGGCTGCCGGAACTCACTGCTGAAGTCTCCGTGGATACTGGGGTAGTGCTTCAGCTTGTTGGTTTGGATCAACTGGAAGGGGGTGCAAGACAGAAGTCAACGTTATAGTTTCCTGTATATTCACATAACCGTTAAGACATTAGCATTGTTACGTGGATTACACAGAAGTTTTAGTAACACAGTTTAGCCACTAAGGACACGCCTGGTGCACTTCTTAGAGGCTTGATTTAATGAAGTACAACGCTAAAAGCTGAGTGCACACAAGACTCCTTTGTATAGTTGGGAAGAATCCACACTAAAAGATTCAGGACCGTTAAAATCGAGTCTTTAACCCCGCCTCCCAGTCTTAATTCCCGTTTCCAATTGTTAAGCCTCGCCTCCGACTGGGTTTGACGTCTGGTCTTGGCTCAATCAAATGAATGGAGGCTTAAATGCTGGATTCAGCATTTAGCCCATTTGATGTACTAAAAGTGGTCAAATGCGCTTAAGCCGAATCCAGCTAACGGCGATTCTAGAATTCATCCTGGGAAGTTTATGTACTAGTTATTCGCTGATTTACAGGCGTCTCTTTCCCAATGTAAGTCAATAGGAAAGTATTTTTTGGACCGAATGACGTTACGTGACTTGCAAAGAAGTTTTAGAACTACCGTTCAGTCACTGGGAAAAACTTGCTTCAACAAATGGGTCACTTCCTGGGGGCTTAATCTCCGCTCAGTCCCACACAATTAGAATGGAGAATACCTCGCTTTATTGCCATCTCTTTAAATGTAACAATCTCCCATTCTTACTTATTGATCACTTATTGTAAGACGCATTGGATAAAAGCGTCAGCTAAAAAACACCATAAAAATGTCATGTAAAATAAAGATTTAATAACTAAAAGTGGCAAAACATTTATTTATTTTTGACTAATTCAATGTTAAATACTGTCAGCATGCAAAGGCTGATAACAATTAAAATGTATATTAACATATACTTCCTAAATGTACTTTTGTACACAGGTGTTGCAAAGGATTTGAACATTTCAAGCTGGATGGTGAATATTTAGGGTAGTACTGATGTTGAAAAGAGCATTTAGCATCTCTTTGAAAGCATGCATTTATAGTGAACATACAATACATTGAACACTGCGAGATACTGATGTCATATAACTGATTATGATATGAGAAATCATCTCCAAGTTATTCTCTTGCAGGGTAAGTTTGGTGCTCATTTGTCAGTATACAAAACATATATAAATCAGGATTTCTAACTATCCACTATCTCTGAAATGAAGTGTCCCCCCCTCTAGAAGACACAGCAGGACTCACCTCTGCGTGGGGGAATGGGGGCTCTGGAAGATACACCTTTGATTGCTTGTTGTGGCACAACCTAAGAAAAGAAGGAGGAAATGGTCAATCTAATCAGAATGTCCCAGAAGAATCTTGGAAAACAAGCAAAAGCTGGCTGGAACAAGTATGATTGTAGGTATCCACAACAGTGTTAGCCAATCAGCACTGCTGTAAATATGCATGGTTTGAAATGTGTTTTTGAATATATTAACATGCTTTTGAACTAACGTTAAAATCAAGAGATAATAAACTATTTACATACATGACAATACTTTTGTCGGAGGCAATGCACCAATTTAACAGAAAAGTATCATCAGTAGTGGCTGTGCTGCAGCAGCCTACAGCTTTTTACTGACTGACTCTTATATTGGCTGTTGCATCTCCATTATTATGATTGTGGAAAAAAAATAAATCACAGGTAGAACCAAGAAAGGCACTCATAAAACTAAGACCTCTGTCAAGACCATGCCCAAGTAGTAATGTTCTTTAAGCTGATTAAAAATGAGTGCTGCATAATTTTAAAAACATTTCAATGAGTTCTTCCTTTGCCCGTTTTACACCGCCACCAAGTTTCATTCAAATTAGGCAAGCACTTTTGTTTTATCCTGCTGACAAACCGAAATGAAAATGTGTTTGTTTATCTAGGTACTGTTCAACAACAGATTTCTAAATTGGGGATATGTTAACAAACAGCATCTCACCATTCAGCGAAGATCTGAGAGAACTCCAGCGAGCTGTTGGCGACGGGGGAGATGAAGTAGAAGGGCGTGGTCCCCAGGTTGGCGCTGTCGATGAACTGGTACAGACACTCCAGCAGGTCGTAGATCACCCCCGAGGAGTAGCAGGGCACCAGCACGTTGCCTCCTGCTCGAATCGTCATGGCTACAGGCACGGATAAATAATAAATACTACATTACTAAATGAAAACACTCAAAATCAACAAAGAAAGAGTATTTTAATGTCATACGCTCTATAAACATGTACTTTTTCATATCACAACACTTTAATAAAAGTACATAAGGACTAACCAAGGTTGCTGCAGAATTCTCCCAGCATGCCGTCTGGGTTGGCGGTGGGCATCTGGGTGAGGCCGGTCAGAATCAGAACATCACTGTTCTTTAGGGAGCTCTGGTCCATTGGCTAGGAGGAGAAAAAGAGATACATTTACACCAGATCTGTAAAGCTGTTGCAGTTTCTTTTTAAAGATGATTTATTTGCACCAGTTTAGGAGCATTACGAAAGAGATAGATTTGAAAGGGGAAGATAGAAGGGATGACATGTGCAAGGAGAGTAAGTAAGTCTCAGTACATGGCCTTCTGCATACTCTGGTACCAGACACGATTGGTTTACAAAGAGGTTCATTTTTGGATTGTTTCTCAAACATTTGCTCAAATAAGTTAGATAGAGCTCAGAGGGGATATAACTGACGTTTGAAAGTTTACATAATAGGGTTTGATTATCTTTTTAGTTTACAGATCGTTTGGAAAGACAGTTCATCCCTGAATGAATATTTGTATTCTCACCTGTTGTGCTTTTTATCTAGATTGTTTTTGTGTGAGATACAGAGTGTTAGAGATATCTGCTTTTTCTCGAACATTGTGAAGCTAAAAGTGGAAAAATTATAAATTATAAAAACTATACAGAAATGTCTCTTTCCAGAAATCATAATTGGTTACTTATGTCAATCCATAGACCTTGTTCTCACCAGAAAATATATATGGCCCATTTTCTTCCTACCATATTAAACCAGCCAACTGCATCACACCACTAAAGGAAGCGCACATCTATTCAGAGGATTGCATTTATTATCATCTCGCACTGTCACAAGCAGGCTTGCAAAAACTTAATATTTCATTATTTGGGGGTGAACTGTCCCTTTGCAAATCTGCCATGTTAATTTAAATGTACTTCACATATATACACCTAGAATTAATTAATATTAAGTGAAACTGCAAGACGAGGACAGAACACATTTCCTTACGGGGACAATAACATGCATTCTATTGTATGTAAAGGTCTGTATCACATTTTGGGTGCTTGCAGGTCTTTTCTTTTTATGCCCATAATGTGTGATTTCCTCTAGCGTTATAAATACCTGAGGATGTGTGGTGAGTAGGGAAGAACCCGACACATAGGAAACCTTCTCATGATGAGACTGGATGATCCAGTTAGAGCTGCCCAAAGAGTAACCGGAGCTTAAAGGGGAGACCTGTACCGCTCCAAACAACTCCTGGAGACAGAGAGAAGTTGTCAATAGGAGACAACAAAAATATATAAAAACTGAAAACGACAGGTACAGGTATTTTAATAGTATGTTAAAGCATAATAATCCTGCAACACAGTGTGTACAGGATCGTGCATGAGAAAAACACTAATGTGCAAATGAAATGAAAACCATGCTCTTTTCCCTTTGAGTATTAACTAGATAAGAAGAATATATACTAATTGTTACATGCACATTTCAACGGAGGCTCTCCAAACTATACTAACTTTTTATTGCAAATACACAACATATTTTGAAAATGGTGCATGGAAATGGGCCATACACATGCACAATTGTTACATCTTGATTGTAACTGCAAAATAACATTTAACAGAAATAGAAGTTAATAGCTGTAAGGACAATTATTTAATACATAATTCACGTTCTTCAAACAAAGATATGACCACATGGTCTGTATTAGTATGGTTTAGTTAGAAGAAGAATTTGAGTTCTTACCACTTTCTGAGAATATCCCACAAGCTGCACTTTGCTGAGGGCGGAGTTGACCTCCTGAATGCTGTAGCTTCGTTTCCATGCCCACACATCTACTACATCCTTCAGGGGCCCAGGGAGCATCCTGATATAATAAACGTATATGAGAATCATAGTGTATTGTGGTAAATGCATTTGCTGGAATGTAACTGTAAACCAAAGCAAAACAAGATAAACAGAGGCAAAGACAAAAAAGCTAATATTAGATTTTCTTTTACGTATATGGTTTCCAATGTGACATTTTATCATTTGAAATAAATACTTTCCACATCTACATATAGATAGCCCTTCTATATGTACCCACGGATAATCTTTTTAAAGTATTTTGTATGATCTTTAGGTTTTGTTTTTTCATATAAAAGTGTTCCTACCTCTGCATTTCCTTATTTTTCCAGCACGTGGCAGACTGGGCTTTGGGAACTCTCTCCATGAAGTTCACCAGCTCCTCCATAAACAGTCTGAGGAAAATAACAGTCAGCATTATGAAAACATCCGAAAACCCCAGCCACTGTCCTTGGTTAACAACAGAACATAAGCCATGACATCATACATTATCCTTCAAACTAAGAAACACTAAATGAAATGTTAGACTTCTTTAGACCTGCGGCTTCAAAAATATTATGAAAATGAAAAGCATTATGCAAATAAAAAACACATTTTTCATTAAATTAACAAAAAAACAATATGACGAAGTTCAAATGTATTTTGTCTCTTTACCTGCCAATGGTCAGGGTGGGTTCTGTGGCGTAGACTGTCCCAGTGAAGCCGGTGTGTTCAGTGATGTAGGGCAGGGCCATCATACAGTGGTAGTTAGAGATCAGGATGACATCAATGGTGGACAGATCCAGCAGTTCTCTCTGGGGCAAACACAAACGGGAGAAAAGGTTTATTTAGACCAAATGTGTTATTATTCTAGGTAGGGCATTTATTGTAACTTACATTCAAATACTAGAATGTGGAAGGAAAAGTGAAGAAAAGTGAAAGGAAAATGTGAGTTGGTACAATGATATAGAAGATCATAAACAAAACTAAAATAGGCAGGCTATCCTCTTGGTTCCCTTTTCTATGCTAGCATCATTATCATTTCCTTCCTCCAAATCATTTATTTGAAGCATTAAATTGATTACTACAGTAATACAGACTTGCATAAATATATTGTATGTGTGGCAGCAGAGTGTACTACCTCAGGGAGACAGAACTCTGGCTGTGAGTCCACAAACACTCTTCCTGCACACTCCTTCAGCTCCTACAAATTGAGAAAAAACAATGTGTTTACTTTTTTGACAAACAAATCTTAAAAAAGGAAATAATAGTAGGCTAACCAAAAAACAAACAAGTTCAGAAACAGCTTAAATTCAAATGGTGAACTAAATACAATTTAAGCAACTTTTCCTACCTTCTCAAGGTTTGCTGATCCATCCTTAGAGACCCAACCAGGAAGCTTGGAGAGTCTGGGGCTGAGAACAAATAATTAATTCATCTAATCACAACAAGTCATCCAGTATTACATTAATCAATCAATAAATGAAAGCATTACTGCTGTGCTCACCTGTGCACGAGAGGAAGGGGCAGGAAGTTGAGGACAGAGGTGGTGTCCAGCCCACAGTCCAGCATGATAGTGGTGGATTTGAACTTGAGGACATTGCAAGGCAGTGTAGGATGACCAGAGAGACAATACTGAGAGAAGGGAAAGCAATTACATTACGATACATGCATAATTCAGATCACATTTAGTACAGGCAGAGAATCTGTATGTCTCTCACACAAACAACTCCAAAATTAGTCTCATTGTAAGAACACAATGCTCCTTTCATTAACAGTATATTAGTACAACTAGGTACTGTATACATTCACTTGTATAGCTGAGGCTGGGTAGTTAAGGTTAGCCTCACAGGATGATGGGAACCATGGATGTATGAGGACAGGACCAAACAGGGCTATTAGCTGCTAAGCTAACAGAGTAACTATAACTTAAGGTATGGTAAACGATTTAGTAGCGCAGCGGTATCATCAGCTTGGCATGACTTTACTGTGTTAATACGGCTCACAGTCTGTTAACTCACCAATTTCATGTTTAACGCAGATTTATGAACATTTGTTATCTTTACTCGGCTATGCTAACACTGCATCCTCCTGCAGTGTTTTCAGGACTCCGCTCGTTTTGTTTCTCTGACGCTCGCCCTCTGCTGCCCTCTACAGGTGCGGAGTGCTACCAAGCTAATTATTACACAAAACAGCACCTTGTTGATGTTTGAAACTGCCAAGAAAAGCCACTATGCTTCACAAAATGTTAAAAACATGTCAACCAAAGCGTCGATAACTGCTGTCAACAAATGCACGTGCGCATAGTGCTGTCAGTCACGTTCGCAGGCTCAAGCCAGAGCCATACAACACTCAGTTTAAGAAAAACTGTGAAGGGTGTAGTGAAGCCATTATGATAATATGTCAGCCCGATACATGGGATACATGACGTTGTATTGTGTTGACTTTAGAGGCTGTTGTTCGGCACCCAGAGGTGGGGCGGCTGCTAAATAAACACTCCATTCACTACTCTGGTTTAGCCCCCTCCCATGCTAGTAGCTGCTAGCTAACCACCGAAACTAACGGCCGACTAAGGACTCCCGAGTGACTCCTATCGGTATCTAGAAATTAAATTGGTCACGTAACAATGTTGCGAAACTAATGTAGTAACACTTGGCACCCAGCTTTTTCTGTTTTTCCGGTAGGTCTCTCTTTTTTGTTAAATAGTTATACTGGTGTTTTTGTGGCTAGCAGCTTATCAGAAGATACCGAGGTTATCTCTGTTTAGACGCTATACTGAGGTCGATTTTCTCATGGAGGACTTGTACAGTTATTAGCCAAGAGGATATACGAGTGGGCAAGGACAGGTAGGGGTTGAAACGCCACATTGTTACTGTCAAATACATTTGTATATAGCTAGTTGAAAACAGCTGTAAGGTTACGCATGGCTATTACATCAACATGTACACTTCGGCATGCAATGACAACAGGTGGATCAACTCAGGTGGTAGAAGTAATCTGATATTGTACTTAAGTAAAAGTAGAAATACCAGAGTGTATGAATACTAAAAGTAAAAGTCCTACCCACAAAATGTCACTCAAGCAAAAGTACCAAAGTATTGGCATCAAAATATACTCAAAGTACTCGTTATGCTGATTGGCCCATTTCAGAATAGTATATATTATATGTTTTGATTATAATTATTGATCATTAAAGTGTTATCAAAGCTGGTAAAGGTGCAGCTAGTATACTTTGTAAACTGCAGGGTAGCTTGTGAATTTACTCCATGTGTAACCAAAGTCTGATTTAAGAGTTGTTTTGATGTCACATTATTAATCCATCGTTAAAACATCACTAGTAATGTGCAGAGATGGTGAGCATTTTGATACTGTTTAATAAGTGTATACAATTGAAACTATCCATAACTCTTTGTTATTTAAAATGCACTGCCTGAAACCAGAATCATCCGTGAGTGTTTTCTTTTTTTTGCCAAGTCATGTTAGGTCAAATTCATCAGGTAATCGTCACTGTCACATAGGTCATTACTTCCTGTCGAGTGTGACAGGGTTTTTCTATAAAACAAGTGTATCTGCCTTTATCAGACCACAGGAAGTACACACTCGGTTTGTTTGCCATGGGGAACACCTGCAGTAATCATCTTGGGATTCCTCAAGGCAAGGGCCCTAATTCTGTGGGGTGCACTGACTTCATGATGGACCACACCGCTCAGGTAAAAGCAGATAAAGACACCATCTTTATGGCTAAATATGTTACTATTTATTTAGATATAACATGTGAAATTATTCAACTGTACAATAGTCATATCACTTAGGAACGTTACTCTAATACACTACATCTAGAGCAAAAATGTAACATTAATATCTATATGTATTGTAATATACCCATTTGTACATCTTTATTGTTGTTATATATTGTAGTACAAATTGCACATTTTTAGTTCTGATGTTTATATAAATCATTTTTATTTTTATTATTTTTTCGAAATAATGGAGCAACCTTTATGAAACACATTTTCCCCCTGGGATAAGTACAATTATTCTGATTCTGATCCAGATGGAGAAATATCATATTTTCTTCCCAAAAAGGAAAAAGGGATGCATTGGAAATAAATAAAAACAATTATGTTTAGCAATTTTAAATAAATATGATTAATCTAGAATACCACTGAATTACAGCATTGTTTAAAGCCACAGTACATTTATTGGATATGGACAGCACACCTAGATATATGTTCTACTGTTCGATCACAGCTAATGTAGCTGCTATTAACCTGTTTAGTTTAGTCAGGATTAAGAAGGTGTAAAGCATTCCATTATGACCTGCATTAGTCACACTCAGCAGTTCAACAAAGAGTTTCAAAGTTCAACATGAGTACGATACAGTACCTGTACCAAAAATATATTATGAAATATGTTTGTGACCCAGACAAACAGTAAATCATATGATCATAAACAGTATTTGTTTGCTTTATTCTGCATGCACATTGAAAGAGTGAGGCCTAGGCTCCACGGGAACGAAAACGGGTTGAATCCGCATATTTCTCATGCATATAGCCCTTTAAGCTCGACGACGCCGTAACGGAAACGTAGAAACAGACCCTGCAAACGACAACGGGTCCAAAGGTGGATAGATCTGGGAACGGAGCGCTCTGGGGGGTCCAACGGGGCCGTGTGGTCGCCTATACGGTCATCCGTTTCTGATAATGACGACGCAATAGCCCCGCCTCTCCCCGCCTCTGCTGCTCACCCCCGCAAAAGTACACTGCACACTGAATTCAGATTATTTATCTTTATCTCGATATGGACATAAACGCGAGTGAAGTCTAATCTGACAGGACGGAGACACGCAGCTCCTCCCGCTGTGATGCAGCGGGAGCAAAACACACACTTCAAGTCAGATCACCACCCTTAGCTATTTTAATTACCTCTCAAACTACCTAAACTAGTTATAAATATGTTTATTTTTACTGTCGGGTTTACTTACTGGATCAGCTGCTGCATGAGGAAGCATGAAGATTTAAACTTTAACACACGTTGACCGGCGAAAAACTCTGCGCGGTTCCCTCGGCCCCCACCGCGGAGAATAAACAGAAGTGCAGCCATGACAACCATTCTTCTTCGCTGCTTTTGTGGAGGAAGTTGCTGCTTTTTGTGGAGGAAGTTACAGCGCCACGTACAGGTTCGGCATATGTACTGCAGCTTTTCCAGCGGTTGGATGTAAACGGAGCCGTCTCGTGGAGCTTGACACAATCCGGTGTATATTGCGTGTGGGCGGAAGGTTTTTTGCGGTTGCGTTTGCGTTACTCCGATGCGTTTTGCCGTATGCGTTCCCGTGGAGCCGGGGCCTAAGTATCAGCCAATAACACTGTTTCTTTATCTGTTTTCCGCTTATAGGGGAGCTTCTTCCGGCTTTACTATCCTTGTCAAGAGACTGAAAAACCTGACAGACCAGATTGGGTTCCGTGTGTGGAATATTTTAATGGTCTGGCAGATTTTATGAAGATAAACAGGAGTCTCAGTGAAAGGATTTTCAACTACCTCTTTGGTGATTATACTCTTTTTTAAACAAGTTTATGCTGCCTTAACTCGTCTTTCCTGGACCAGACTAGGACTCTTCACATGTTTTTGTTTATGTATTTACACAAGTAACATACTTTACCCCTAAACCCTAAAGTGTTTCAAGGTGTTTTAGACTTTAGAATGTTTTTCCAAGCAGACATCTTATAATTTCTATGTATATCTTCTATTCTAATTCCGCTAAAGAACTTGCTTGCATGAAGTCATTTGTATTTTTATCAAAGTGATTTTTCGCATTTTAAGTTTTCATATTTTCTTTGAATTTGAATTCAACTAAAATTATAAATTAACCAACTGTGGTGAGTTTCAATTCTGCAAGTTCATTTTCTCACTGGGAACCAGCAGTTTTTTAAAAGGAGTGGAAGTTTACAAAACCATAGTATGCTTTTGGAAATGGTTATCAGTTATAAAGCGTCTCCATACCCTTTAGCAAACTAGATCAAATTGATCAAAACAGTGGTGTTGTGCTTTAAGAACTCATGTTTTGTCGTTTGTGTTCAGGGTCCTTCAAGATTCCAGCCTCCTTGGACGCTCCCTTTAAATCCAATGAAAAATGTCCAGTAGTTATCTTCTCCCACGGCCTTGGAGCTTTTAGGTATAAACATAAACTCCTTCAGTATTAACTCAATGTTGATTATGTTCACTTATCAGCTGCTACGAATGGTGTGATTAATATCTCTCTTGTTTACGCTTTCTAGGACTTTGTATTCAGCTATATGTGCAGAATTGGCCTCTCAGGGCTTCATCGTGGCGTCTGTGGAACACAGGTATTTTTCAAAGTTTTTTTTTAATTTAAATACCCGTAACAAACAACAATATGACGACATCTAGATATGACCTCAAAAAAATCGGAAAAAACTCAAATGACACAAAAACAAAACAACTAAGTACTAGACTAATTAAAATACATTAAGAAACTAAACTATAAATATGACAACTTGTGCTAGTAAGTGTTTTATATAGTCACACTCCCCCGTAAAGCACTTTTCTCCCCATTTCCTGTTCTGTTATGCTACTTCAAATTATATGTAGCGATAATCCTTTCAAAAAGAAAAATGAATTTCTTTAAGTATTCATCTTGAGTATCAATATATATTGTGTAACTGACCATACCATTACAATTAATGATATGAAAGGAAATCAGCCATGCCATCTAGTATATTTATTTAAAAAAACAAGCCTAGTTTTTAAAAAGTATTACCTATTAAAAGTCTCTTAACCATTCTCAGTTAATCCTTTTTTTACTTGATTGTGGATATGATTCTTTTTCAATAAATACACATAGCGCTTCTTGTTCAAACATCCCTTATGTTTTAGCTATAGATCTTTCTTGTCTCTTGTCAAACTGACATGTTTACTGAACATTAGAACATGTGGCAACCTGTTGGAGGAAGTTTTAACCCTGCTAGCGTTGGTCTGTTGATGTGAGCAGTAGGAGGGGACAGGCTGTGCAACAATAGTACGAACCAGCTCATCACATTTCTTTTCAGTATAGAGACAAGGGGACGTATGGAGATGAACATAATGGCCACAGTTAGTCACTCTTGTGGGTTGAAGTGGTATTTAAATCCACAGAAAAAGACATGTGCCAGTGTTGTGACATCAGACAGACTTTGTTTCATGTGCCGGCTTTCATGCTCAGAGGTCAGTCAGCCGACCAGCCACCGCTGCTTAGGTCACGTTAGTATGCTGAGTCTGTTACCACAAACAAACCAGAACAGTCATAAAGAACGTTGGTTCTCTTCCAGCCTCATGATTAATTCAGTGTCGGGAGTATAAACAGGTTGAAAAAAAGAGAAGTTCAGGCTTTACATGCATGAGTCTGTAATAGATTGATAACTAGTAAAAGATTTTGAATACGAAGATTACATATCAGATGTATTAATCAGATTATGTGTCTGTTTCTTATTTACTTGAAACAGTATGCATTAACCTGTTAAGCCCCAAAGCCCCCGTCGGCGGGTCTTTTTTTTTTCCACAAATATAATTTTGTTATTTTTTATTAATTCTTTTAATTTTAATTTTTTTTCTTTGGATGAAATGAATACCTATGGTGATAATTCAATGTAATACATCATTTTTATAGTCTGGTACCTGAAAAAGGTCAAATGGCACTGATGGAACCAGATGTACCCAAATGTGCCGAAAGCTTATTCCGCCTGGAACTTTCTTTTGCTAAACCTCTCTAAAAAGGTCAAATTTAACTTGTTTTGCCTCAATCTTGATACAGGGTACTTATTATATGTTATATTTTGGATTCCTAAAGCTTTTAGTCTACCATCCCATCATTCAAGGGTGGTTTTCACTATAAGTAATGTTTTTTCTTTAGGCGGAGGTAAGAATTTACCTTTTTTTACTATGTTCCATCTGAATTTACTCTGACTGAGAAAAATCTATATTGATTCTGACACTTCTACATCCAACTCACAGATGTAACCTTGCTTTGATAAAAGAAATTATTCATATAACCCTTTTAGAAGTGAAGTTGTAGTCATTTGTTTTGGGCATGTCATTTTCGAGCCTGAAACCTGAAAAACAGGCTCGGGGCTTAACAGGTTAAAGGGGCCATATTATACTCATTTTCAGGTTCCTATTTGTATTTTTCGCCTCTACTGTGACATGTCTCCATGCTTTTATGTTCAAAAAGCTCTTTATTTTTCTCATACTGCCTGTGCTGCAGCACCTCTTTTCACCCTCTGTCTGAAACCAAAGCACAGTCTGCTCTGATTTTTTAGTAATCAACTGCTTAGAGATGTGTAGGAAATGTCCCACCCCTTAGCCTATCACGTACAATGTGTTAGCCAATAGAAGCACGAGTGTTACATACACTAGGCATGTCTCTATGTTATGGAAGTCAACAAAGGAGTCTAATGGAAGCGTTTCAGGCAGGGGGGGAGGGGAGTGAGTGTGAGAGAAACTCCCTCTGGAGGGAACTTTGGGATTTTAGCCTTTGAAGACCATTTACATGCACAACAAACAAATAAAAACCTTCCAGGAAAGGGAAAACCCCCATAAGCATAACAGTTAAATGTTACCCATTCACCTACTCCATATTTTCTCTTTGCCTACAATTGTTGTAATGAGTCATTGTAAATATGACACAAAAGAAAGCAATCACATTTCAGAGGCTGCAACCAGAATATAAACAATGTCATAAGTCAATAAAACATTTTATTATACTTTTTTTGTACTCACTTTGACTCGGCGTATCAGGACATAACATTCTTTTTACTTTTTTTTCGTACTCATTTGAGTTTAATTTTGCAGCATTGTGCATTTCTGTATCACACAGAGACGAGTCGGCCTCGGCTACGTATTATTTACGTGAGAAGACAGAGTCGGAGAAGGCGGACAAGACCGTGTCCATCACCTCCACCTCGGCCCAGGACACCCTGATAGAAGAGTGGATGTACTACAGGAATCTGCAGCACGGAGAGAGCGAGTTCACCCTCCGGAATAAACAGGTAACAAATCATACTGTAGTGTGGGAGAGGGGGTCAAAGTGCTAAATGTTGCTCAAAATAATGACAGCAAACATGTATCATCATGAGTCAACACTCTTTGTTAGGAAGGTAGAAAATACTTTATTCCTCTTTTATATTAAGTGGGTTGGTATAGTGCATGACACGGAGACAACTCTAACCACAGCCTTATTTCTTTAATCTGATCTTTTGTCGGACATTTGAACTTCAATCTTGGCATCTATGCTATCTTTATTGTTTGTAAATGCTACATTTTATTTAGAATAGTGCAGTGATGACACATTTTCATAGCTCCATCCTGAAAGTTAGCATTACAAGGGCTCCCTCGACAAAAAGCCAATGGGATTATCCATCCAGTTTTGGAATATAACAGAAATTAAGATCTGTGGCAAACAGAACGCGTTTGTAGTTAGAAGGCCGATATAAGGTCTGTGGTTAACACAAGCTGAAGAGATCTGCACGTTTTGTTCTCCAACATAAAATACTCCACTCATGAATGAGTCATATAAATAGCGGTTGCTAACAAGTGGCTAAAAAACATCACACCGCCACAAGTCCACCTTTAGTTTAGCGGTGGTGATGCGCGGCCATGTGACCGTGATGTAGTTCGTTATTATCATTACATTAGCTTTTTACTTCTGCCAATTGGATTTACGCTTTAAAAATCACAAAGCCGTGTTAAAATGTGGAGATGATCCTGCTGAACAAAATGTGTCAAGTATCATAAACGTTTGTTCCCATTGCTTTTAGTTGAGGGACCCCTTGCAATGCTAACATCCGGGACTGACCTACAAAAATACATCATCACAGCACCACTCAATAAACAAACTACATCACAGTCACATGACTTCATGTCAACACCGCTAAGATAAAGGAGGCTAATGTTTGGATAGATGACTTTTAGTAGTCTTCTTTAGTCACTTGTTTGTTGTTAAGACACGTTAAAACTTCAGATTAATAGAGTCTGCATTTTAAAGTCTTTGTTTTGTGACATTGTGGCTTTGTTTCTTCCCTTCTAACCTTTGTGAATTGTTGGCGTCATTCCCAGGTGAAGCAGAGAGCAGATGAATGCATTCTGGCTCTGGACAAACTCATTGAAATCAACTCGGGGATACCAGTGCAAAATGTTTTAAAATCTAAATTTGACTGGACAATGTTGGAGGTAACCTACTGAGAAAATGTGACCTAGTTTTCATAGATTGTGAGTTTCTTTTGAACAGAAAACAGGCAGCAGCACACGCACACATTATAGAATTTAGAATAAGACAAGGAAATATGTGCCTAGTCCAGGTTTCAAACAAGCATGATATCCTCCAGTATAGGGGGCATTTCGACATGTATTCTTCCACTAATACATTAAAATGCAACAGTTGAATATTTCAACACTAGGCTCTCACCTCTGTGATGGAATTTTGTAACCATTGTAATACACACAATGTCCTTTTACCTGTGCTCTGATGTCAGAACCTGGCGTTCACATGGTAACAGCTGACAGTTAACCTGTGTCCCCTCCTCCTTCCTGGTGTCCCCTCTCCCAGAACTCCATGGATCTGTGTCGGATCGCAGCGGTGGGGCATTCCTTCGGGGGAGCGACAGCCATCGAAGCTCTCTGCAAAGATGTCAAATTCAAGTATGTGAAATTACAATGAACATCCAGGTCTCGTACATTATCATAACCCATGTTTCTGAGAGGCAGTAACAACTAACAGGTTGTTATGGTAAACATCTTAACCAAGATATCCCCATTAAACTTCTCCTTAATTTCAAGTTTTCTGAACGTTAAAATATGCAAATCTTATTATATATGTGCAGATATGCATACATTTCCAGGTAGAAATTTGAATATTACAAATAGGCCAGGTTCAACATTTATTAAGGTTTCATTTTGTTGACATTTTAAAGTCCGAAGACATTTTATAAACTAATTTGTATAACTCCATAAATCAGAGAAAAACAGTCATTGATTAGATAAGACAAGTATTTCTCATATCACACGTTTTCTGAAATGTAATGTCTTAATATGCAATCAGAGCATTATCTAGAGCAAATTGAATTAAGGAGAAATCTACAGACAAAGTAAGTTAAACAAACATCTACATTTCTGTGATGGATGTTTTCTTTACACTAATCTGAAAGAAGACATGTTATTGAAGCGTATCTCCAAACTGCCAGTGCATTTACATTATAATTGTTCAGTATTTTCAGTAACCTTACGTTCTCATCTCTCCTCCGTCAGGTGTGGCGTAGCGCTGGACGCCTGGATGTTCCCTCTGGACGATGAGATCTTCCCCCGGGTGAAGCAGCCCATCTTCTTCATCAACTCAGAGAAGTTCCAGTGGGCGGGAAACATCAGCCGAATGAAGAAGCTGGATTCAGCCGTCATTCAGAGGAAAATGATCACCATCAGGTACAACCAACAGAAACTCAGGGTGATCTGTACAAATATCAGTTAGATTAATCATTTTGGGGGGAGAAAGAACGAATACACGTGTGATGTTGTAGGTTAGAGACATCAGAGGATGTTTTACTTTATTATGACATCATTTCTGAACGTTTGCCCGGAGGTTCGACAATTTTTCCAACGCTTGGCTAAAGCATTGACAAAGCACATTATGTGTGCTACACGGGCCATATGCTCGTATGTTAAAGATTCAAGGCTTTATTGTCATATGAACAGTAGCTACAGTGTAGATATGGCAATGAAAAACTGAAGTCCCAGGCTCCTCCAACAATGTAACATGAATAATATAGCACATAAAACAAATAAAACCAATACAATTGTGAAATAAATAACAGAAAATAAATAAAATAGTGCAAGAGAATGTTGAAAGATGTGCAAGTAAATACAAATAAAATTGAAATAGTGCAAGAAGAGTCTATATACTGTACACGTAAATGGAATATGATATATAAATATATGGCAAGATGCAACAGATGAATGTTTATGGAGGCACTTTACAGAGTTCAGGTGTTTAATAGTCTTATTGCCTGTAGAATTAAACTGTCTCTGAGTATGGTGGCTTTTGTCCCGATGCTGCGGTAGTAACCTTGCTGACACTATCATACTGCGAGCGCTATCTGTCCACTATGTCCCACTCCTGTATAACTTCAAGAAACTGGAGGATGGGTCGTCAAAAGGCCTTTCTTCCGTTTTCACCACAACTAAAGTGAACAAGTGCAGGTGTGCTGTTACAGCGATGGTTCACACTGATGTCCAGTGGTCTCCAGTCGGTGCATCACATGTAGCGTGTGCCAGTCCGCTTCCATGAATTCTTTGCGATTCATGGTAAAAATCCATCAGAATCAAGTTTATTGCCAGGTACGTTTACACATACAAGGAATTTGCTTTGGTATCCGGTGGTGCGAACATGAGCAATCTAAAAAAAAATTGCAAAGTAGGTGGAAATATATAAGGATAATACAAAATAAGTATGTTTAAGAAACAATTTAGCATTAAAAAAAGGACGCTAAAGACAAGTAAGCATGCTGGTATTAAGGGAGGAAGTTGGGGTCAAACTCTGTTCTGTTATGTTTTTTTAATGCGTTAATGTTTCCAGATGAATTGCCAGCGTTAATGCATTAACAGCCCTTGTAAAAGTGTGTGGTTTCCTTACCCAATGTGTTCCCTCTGCAGAGGCACGGTCCACCAGAGTTTCCCGGACTTCACCTTCCTGACGGGGAACTGGATCGGCAAGCTGATGAAGCTGAAGGGAGAGATCGACTCGCAGATCGCCATGGACCTGTGTAACCAAGCAACACTAGCCTTCCTGCAGCGCCATCTAGGTACGGACACGCACAACCCCATCTAGTGTCTCAGGTGTATCATTTGTTAAAGCCCCTTTTTCAACTCTGGATTTCGCAGGTCTACATAAGAACTTCGATCAGTGGGACGCTCTGATCAACGGGCAAGATCCAAACCTCATTCAAGGAACTAACGTTACCGTGCTTCAGTCTGCCATCTGATCATCCCTGAACCTTGGGAGTCAGCTGATCAGTCGAAAAAGATTTCAAGCCAGGCCTACTAGGCTTTCCAAACAGACAGAGAATCAACATTTTGGAGAAGGAATCAATAGGAAGGATATTCTCTTACCTCATCAGGAGTGGTTTGTTTTCCTCCACGGATAAAACACTCACTCAGCGTACCAGCGTTTGTTCCCTGAGGCCTGAATGTTGCTGAACATTTGTTCTTTTCACTGTGACATCTTCACCATTAGCAGCCATTTCTGTAGATATAGGCTTTCCATAATTTTTAGTGTATACAAATTGAGATGTCATTTCACATGTCTCTTTGGATGTGACCTTCCAAAAGAGACCAGCTACTCTTTGATTGCAGTGTGATTACGGAATAACGTCTACAATGAGGTAGCCAACCAATAGGTATTGTTAAAAAGATTGAAGACTTGTATGATTTTAGATAAATTATTAACCTATCCATGATATCAAACTAAATGTGTCCTTCCTGATTCAACAGGAGCAGCTCCACACAGTATGTAAATAGAGATCATTAAAAGCTTTAACACTAATAGGCTGCATTGAGATATCATGTGCCTGAACTCTCAGTACTGTAATTCTTGGGTCTCAGCCTTCCACTTTTATACATTAAATGTCTGAAATATCTGCCATAACACAAATCCAATAAATCTGCTTTGTATACAAATCCAGCTTTTGCCAATTCATTTACCCTTTATGCCTCATTTTCTTTTACCTCACACCCAAATATTTTTCTACATGCCCTAGTTATTAAATGAAAATGTAATTGGTGGTATACTAAATGCCAGGGGGGAATTGAATGTCAATGAAAAGCAACATTAATTTTGATGCATGTAAAAAAGAAATGCTGCAGTGTCTTTTCTAACAAATATAAACCCAGACAAAAATTCCCAAAGCTGCCATTTCAATAATAGATTATTTTCCAAGTCAAAAAAGTTATTTATTTTCTTTACATTTTGTTTACACAATGCCTTTTTTATTTATTTTTTATGGAAAATACTTTCTGGGAGAATCATTTTTCTGTATATTGAAGGTATGGCTAGCTAGGTGTAAAAACAATGATTTTGATGCATTTACATTGTTGTGCCAGACCCCAGGGAAACGGCTCTCATTTGTCCCATAGGGCCACCATGACAAAACGACCTCATCTGGTGGAAAATAATAAAAGTGATTTTCTGAAGTCCAGATGGAGATGCGTATTAGTAAACATAATCCATGGACAAGTTTAGGTGCCCTTTTTTTAGACTAGCCTAATCTTACAATGTAACAGCTGAGAGAAACGGGGTAAAACTGAATGAGAATCATTAGAGCAGTGTTGGAGCTGGAAACCTGCAGCTTATTGAAAATCTCTTCAGTTAGGAGACATTTTCACAAACCCCATCAATTTCGTCCTAACCCATCAAATTATAAATAGAAAACCAGAGGTAAACAGATGTGGTACCGGCACTTGTTTTCAATGAAACAAAAGCAAACTAAACACAAGCCCTTGCACTAGTTAAATCAGTCCCTTTGTCTAGCAGGTCAGACTGCAGACCCCCCCCCCCCCATTCACAACATCTCCAGCTGCAAAGGAAATGGACAAACATCAAACATCAGAATCATAAACACTCGAGTAGTCGAACAAAATCAAGTCAATGCAGGTTGTGCGTGAAACAAAGAGACAAACTAAATGTCGACCGCTTTTACTTTCAGGAAATACTATATCATATTTCATTTATAGTTTTCTTCTTTCTTAAACTAAACTCGGGGCTGCCAACAAGGAAAAACACAGATTTACAGACATTAAGTTATAGTTAAGATGAATGAATACCAGGACTCATCGCTGTAGATCTGAAAAAATATTTATTTTGCCAACATTAATTCAACACATGCATGTATCCACACAAAACAAAAACACTTGAAAACTGCTGCGTTTCAAAAACATATAAAAGCAGCTTTTTGTATATATTTTTCAAAAAAAATGTGTAATACTTTCGAAAGAATTATGTGGCGGTTTATCAGAACAGATACTGTAACAATGCAACAAATCAAAATGGCCAAAGAGCACATGGAGAACTAAGACTGAACTTGTCTTTTAAAGCATATATTAAATAAAAGTATCAGTAAATAAAGTGGTTACTCCTCTGGCTTTGTGAGACGAGGGTCAGCAGGACTGTCATTTATGATCAGAGAGAGATGAGTGATCATCGACAGCTGGGCCTCTGAAACAACAGACGGAGGTTATTCATCACATGCAACATCACAGAGGACACAGAACTCAAAATGGCTGATCATTTTAATTAAAGGTATTTGACCATCAATGGTGAACATAAGGATGGGCTTTAGATTTATAGGGACGTTTTAACCCTTTTATTTTTGAAATGCATCCTTAGAGGGCACATACTGCATGTCAACACATTTCAACAAAGAGAATACTATATATTAATATTTGTTGCCACTTCTACTTTTTCCAACACAGGTCCTGATTCATCAACACCAAATATATTTGATAAAATATATTTGAACCTTTTAAATGCTAGTTTATTTTGATAAATAAAGCTCTAGTGGATTTAGAAATAATAAATTAAAATATTCCAAATTGTTACCTTCCACCTTAAAACCGCTATAATATATATCAGGGATGCAAACACACGTATGGTGAAAAAAGAGAGAACTATTCGAAACAGAAAAAAAACAGCGTAATATACCATCTGACAAAGGCCTGCGCTATAATGCTTCAATTAACTGGCTATTCTTTATAATATACTCAGATCAATAGGACACAGAGATGTTAAGTTATAAATCAAGGGTTTTTATTATTATTTACACCAGGGCTGGGGAACCTTTTTCCTTTCAATTTTTACAACATCCTCCGAGGGCCGTACAAATGATTTAACTCAACCTCTGCTTAGGTTAAAATACTAAAATCACAGCCCATTCATTTGGCCTTTCTTTCATGCTGTGCAAAGAAAAAGCAACCTCTTAATCCAGATATCTTACCATGACTGGCGCATGCATCCCACCAAAACAGAAAGATATGGACACAAGATGTGTGCAAATGTATTTAGTTTCCTATCCATGTGAACATGATTTAAGTTGGGGGGGGGGGGACCTAACCTCCTCTAGGGGGGTCCGGGGGCCTGCTCCCCCGGGAAGATTTTTTTTTTAAATATTGAAGTTAAAAAGCATCAATCTGGTGCACTTTGAGAGCAAAAAGAAGAGATCCATGGATACATCTCTCAACACCCATATGAAACAGAACTGTAAGCAGATTTTTCTTTTTGGATATTTTACAAATCACTCACCTTTTAAACTCTATTCTTGTTATTTTTAACAACTTTTTTGTTACTGTCATATAGTATTTTATACCTGTTTTTCATTTAGTCTCTAATGCAGGGGTGGGCAATTATTTTTTACAAGGGGCCACTTCAGAAACTCGAGCTGTGTTGGGGGGCCGAATCAAAAATAAGTTGAACTTAATTCTGCTCAATATACCAATACTGAAAAGGTGTTTTACAGTATGTTAAAGATAAGAAATGAATCAGCTTTATACAAAAAGAAATTAGTGCTTTTGATTTTTGTTTTTCAGTTAATTTTACTTGTTCAGTGAGAAAAATCCAGTCTGTCTTGGGCTTGAACAAGTGCACGGAAATCTGGTTCAATGTCTGAGGTGGATATGCGAAGGACAGCTGAGAGGTGATCATCAGTGATAGAGGATCTGTATCTGGATTTGTTGAACTTCATCACTGAGAATGTCCGTTCACATATGTAGGTAGATCCAAAGAGGACCATCATCTTCTGAGCACGTCTCCTGATGTGTGGAAAGTTCTCCTCTTTCAGGGAAGAGTAAAACTCAGGCAGTGAGACTGACCTAAAGTGCTCTGACAGAAGTGTGTCAGACTGCAGGTCAATGAGTTCAAGCTGAACATCACTGGGTGCATCATCCACATGGCATGTAAATGGGGAAAAGATCATGTTCATTTCATTCTCAACTGTTTTGAAGTCTTTAAATCGCCTTGAAAACTCACCATGCAGTGCTTCTAACATGGATGAGTACCTCTGGAGGTGATCAGCTGATGGTGTGGCTTCCTTCAGTGTTGGCAAGTGCGTGAGAATGTTGTCCTCCATTTGGCTTGAGAGAAGCTGCAGCTTTCTCATGAAAGCCTTCACTGCACTGTACATGTCATGCACAAAAAGGCCCTTGCCTTGCATTTTGACATTTAGTTCACTCATTAGTGCAGTCACATCTACAGCAAAACCAAGGTCTGCCATCCAGTCTGCATCTGAAAGCTGTGGGATGTCGTTTCCTTTCTTCACACAGAAGTCTTGAATCTCTTCTCTCAGGTCCCATACTCTTTTCAGCACTTTGCCCAGGCTGAGCCACCTGACAGCTGCATGGTAGGGTATGTCACGATGTTCAGTCTCACTTTCCTCCAAAAGTGCAACAACCTGTCTGTGATTCAATGCTCTTGCCCTGATGAAGTTAACTATTTTAGTTACAACATCAACAACATGGTTAATTTTTAACACTGACTTACACAACACTTCCTGATGTATAATACAATGCAAAAATACCTATTTCTGCTCAGGGTTAATTTCTGTCACTTTATCCTGCATTCTCTTCAATAGTCCAACATTTTTCCCTGTCAGATTTGGACAACCATCCGTTGTCACGCCTGCCAGCTTGTCCCATTTCAGTCCCAACTTTTCCACACATGCATTTACCTCCGTGAACAAATCACTCCCTGTTGTTGTACCTTTCATTGACTGCATGGCTGCCAGCTCCTCCGTGATTTTGAAGTCTGTAGTTATCCCACGTAGGAAGATGAGTAGCTGGGCAGTGTCACGTACATCGCAGCTCTCATCCAAAGCCAAGGAAAAAAAGTCAAAGTTGACCGCTCTGTTCTGCAGCTGAAGCTCCAGATTTCCCACGATGTCCTCAATCCTCCTCGTAACAGTGCGTCGCGAGAGCGGCACTTTCTCAAATGCCTCCTTTTTCTCCGGGCATATTAGTGTCCAACAAACACTCCTTAATGAACTCTCCGTCCGAAAACGGTTAACTTTTAAGACATAACTCGTCTTGACAGCTGCATCTCTGGATGTGGAATGTTTTGTGAAAATGTGTTGTTGGCTTTGCAGCTTAGCTAGCAAAGCATCCGACCCCTTTGCCCGCTCTTCCTCAGACAGGTTCTTGTATTTATCTGCGTGTTTGGTAGCATAGTGGCGACTCAAATTGTACTCCTTGAACACAGCGACCTGCGCACCACAAACTAAACACACAGCTTTACCTTTCACTTCTGTAAATAAATACTTAGCGGTCCATGTCTTGTTGAAAACGCGGCATTCAGTATCGATCTTTCTTTTTTTGCCCTTAGCGGACATTTCGAGGACTAGCCGGCCAGCATCACTCGTAGCTGTCACGGCATGCGCGTTTACGTAAATAAATTAAAAAAACAGCAGCTTCCTTTTCAAAATAAAAGCAACACAGTTAGAAAAGTATTTACGCCATGCAAGCAATACAGCTGTGTTGCTTTTATTTTGAAAAGGTTGCTGTTTTTTTTCATTATGTTATAATTTATGATCAACCTCACACGGGCCGGCCAAGGCCGGCCAACGGGCCGGATGTGGCCCGCGGGCCGTAAAATGCCCACCCCTGCTCTAATGTCTCATTAATAACTATAATTATAATGATCATATCAAGGTGTGCCTTAACCTCACTGAGCTGAGGTTATTTGAGCCTCTCAGGAGAGAGCTCTCCACCTGGTTGTAGAAAAGCTCTTTAAATTCGTTAGCATAGCTAGCTAACCAGATGCTAATAACAACAGATCGCCACTGTGCTTACAACTAAAGACACAGCCACGCAAACACTGCGGCATGTGTACGGCTCCTTATGGGTACTGCAATATTTGAAGAGCTGGAGTGCAGTCAGCACTCATGGTTAAATCTACACAACTTTCTCTGGTGTATCCCGCTAAAGTTACATTTCATCAATGACTTTGATTTCAACTCAACTTTTGAATTATTATTAATATCACTTACCAAAACTGTCATCAGCAGAAGAAGACTGTTGTTCCTCGAGCTCACTGCTGCTGACATCCTGGAAAAGAATCCACAAGCTCTTAACCTCAACCAGGAAATGGGGCTCATGTGCAACGCATGCCCAGAACATCATAGTGACTATTACACATTTTTATTATTGACCGTATCAAAGATTTAAGAAAAGTGCAGAATGAACAATTTATTTCATATTTTAATATGTTATTTTTAAAAATGATTATTAGAATGTAATCATATTTTAATTACATGTTGTTTCTGGAGCATCAACAGTAACCTTTACAACAGCAGTCACTGTATAAAGTCAATAATATCTCACTGGACAAACTCATTGAGAATATAGAAATGTCACTTCATTATGCTTGTTGAGCAGGTGTATTAATAAAGTATTGCTATTTTTTTGTATTTCTGAACGTTTTAATGGATTACAGTGTTACAGTAACAAGTGTGGAGCAGAAGAGATGCTGCAGAAGCGTGATAATAAATTACCCAAAACGTTAAGAAGTTCCTGTAAAAGAAACGGTAACGACTGAGTCTATCAAAACTTAAATCTTTAATACCTTGGCCCTGGGGCCATACTGGTGATGAAAGCACACTGGATTCAATATGGGGGGGGCTGCAGTCCCACTCAGCCTTTATAGTGCAATGTGTACTGCAAACACCCAGCAGTTTCTAGTACTTCCTCTGTGCCTAATTACCACCATGTGATGTCAGTGGTGGAAAGTAACTAAGTTCATTAACTCAAGTACTGTACTTAAATACACATTTGAGGTATTTGTACTTAACCCTGGTTAGGACTTTATACTTCTACTGTACTAGATTTTGGAAGCAAATGTACTTTTTAGACCACTACGTGTATTTTAGAGAATTATTTTCTAGTTACTTTATGAACTCAGATTTGTACACACAATAGGAAATAAGGTTTAAAATTTCATTATTTGGTATATATATCAAACCATCCAACATTACATTTAAGTAACTTAAACTATGTGTCGGTGAACAAAATGTATTGGCAGCAAGTTTTAGTTCCAGCTTCTTTTATGTGAAGATTTGCTGCTTTTCTTTAAAATATTTACAGATCTTTTGAGTTTTTTCTGCATCCAGTACTTTCACTCCTAATTCTTTAAATACTCGATGAACTTGAAATTGAGTAATTTTACAGTGTAGTTTTAGTACTTTTACTCAAGAAAGGATATTGACTACTTTTTCCACCACTGGTCATAAAGGTTTCCATTTGACACTTAGATTTAAAATCTATCGAAACACATTTAGACATCGACTGTGGATTAAAATGCCTTCATCTTTCCCCTTTCCCCCTGAACCGTTACCTCCGTTTCCTCGGGGGGGGAACCCACCGGCTGCTCTCCCTCCTCCTTCTCAGCTTCTTGTCGTTGATCTGAAATAAAGAAATCTGTATTACAACCCAGCAGAATATCTGTGTCTGCAGTCACGTTACAGATTACATGATCATGATAACTAGCAGGATTAAAATACATTTTCTCGAGTGAAACCATAGCTTATCTTCCAGGTCATCGTTTCTGTTGTTCAAATATTTTTTATTCTAAACTGTAGTAAATTCTCATGTGTTGTGCATTTATATTGTTGGTCTATAGACTAGGCTTAAAAGGCCACATTTTATAATCTTTTTTAAGTTTACATGATCAGTTGTCCGATATAAAACATCTTTTTGTTATTTATTTTCTCTTGTTTTTATTTGCATTGCATTTGATATCAAGGTATCCAAATGTAATCAGGTTACATTACTTTTGTGATACTTGTATTAGATTACTGATGACATTTTATTACAGGTAATTGAAACTTTTTTTTTTTTTCTAAAATCCCTTTCAAATAACAAAGATGTTTACTTTCATACATCCATGTCCTTTTAGAAATCAAGAAACAAAAAAATGGTGCACTTATTCTGCCATTTTAATATTGATTTAGAAATGTATTATCATCTAAATGACAGGCACATTCGGTTCAGTAATTGTGATACCTGTGCAGACGTCTGTCAGACAGATCCCTCCCACAAGACAGGTCACCTCCTCAACCAGGTTTATCTGAAAAACAATAAAGACAGCATTTGCTTCTTAGTGATGTGATGTTTTAAAGATTACATTTAGAATTGTGTTGAAAGATCTCAGTTACCAAATCTGGACAGGGAGCTGAGGAGGCTTGTGGCTTAGAGTCAGAGGAAAGAGCTGCAAACAGACACAAATATCCTAAATTACAATGCATTTCAATTAACTGTTACCCAAAATAAAAGCAAGAAGAGGAAATTAATGTTCACTACAATAATCAAGATAACAAACCAGAAAGCTCATCTTCATGAAGAGTTGAAGTCTCGTCTTCATCCGAGTTATTCTAAAAACAGAACCGACCACAAATAGCAGAGACAGCCGAATGAAAGCAACTTTCAAAGCAAATCAGATTTATTATGATACATATATGATCAAACTGCTTCGAAAATGGGTTCTTTTCCCCAGAAAGTGGGTTCTACCTTACCTCTTTATGCATGGCCTCATCCTGTAGGGAGAAGAATATTTCAGGCTCTGACAGAGCTTCTGTGAAAAAAAAAATTCCACAATCATGTTCTGCACATCATTCAGGAACACAGGAGCTTTGTAGACTGATCTGTAGCCTAACGGCCCGTCCACACGGCGGCGTGCGTTGAAGCTTGCCGGCGGGGGGGGCTGAAACTCGACCAACAACCAATCACATGAATCTCCCGCTCCGGATACACAAGCACGCGGTTTGATTGGCTAGAGCTTGTACTGGCATATGATTCGATTGGCTGACGCTTCCGCCGAAGCTTAAAAAGTTGAACATTGCTCAACTTTTGCAGCGAGCAACGCTTCTGAAGCTACGCTTCGCTCCCACAATACAGTTCGGCGAAACGTGACGTCACCCCATTCAAAGTGAATGGGCAGAAGCGTTGAAGCTTCAACGCACGCCGCCGTGTGGACGGGCCGTTAGAGTTAGAGGTAGTAAGTGAAGCTTTAGTGATGCAGGAAGGAGTCCTTAAAACCAGGAAGCGAGTTGACATTTGACCACTTCTCCCTTGTCTCACAGTTTTTTTGAACGTGTTTTTGGTTAGACACCCTGAACTAAGATCTGCTGTTAACACAAGCTAAAGAGATTTTCAATTGTTGTTATACATCAGTAAATAATCCACTGGTGAATGTCCGAAGCTTTAATGTGTTGTAAAAACAGCGATTGCTATAAAGTCACTAAACCAGACGACTAAACGCCATCACGCCAAACATTAGCCGCATTAAGGTGGTGCGCAGCAATGCGAGCGTGATGTTTATGGCCCAATGTAATATGTGGAGTTTATCCTGTTGAGCAAAACATGTAAGTTTCATGTTGGCCACAAAGCTTATTTTAATAAGATACGATCTATTTGTTAGAAATGACTCACCTGTAACTAGTTCACAAAGAAGCTCTTTATACAGAGGCTGTGATTCACTTGGGACCTAAAATGTAAGAAATCACACAATTTGAACAAAAACAACTTTAGACAATTAGTTTAACAGTACTGTATGAGACGCTTCCCAGTTAACCTCCTCTAAGTTAACCTGTTGTTTTGATAAATTCAGTAAGGCGTGTTTTTTCCACCTCTGCGAGTCCAGAAGTCAGGTCCTTCTCACTTCACCCTGCTTTTACTCAAATTGAGTTTTTCACAAATTCACGCCCAGGATACAGTCTATGCAACTCAATACGCTCAGCAGATTTTTCACATTCATATTTTAAGCCTTCCAATTATTAGAAACGGGAGAAACTAAGAACAGCAAAGTGGTCAGTATTTTCACTTTTTTAGCATCAACCACTATTCATCGTTTTTTTTTCTTACCTTGCCTGTATTTGTGACGAGGCGTTTATCCATTTGCCTCTGAAGAATAGCCTATCAAGTAATTTTGTTGTCTTTATTATACCCAGCCTGAGCTCAAGCTGCCCTTCGAATCTTAAAAAGTAACCGTTAAAAAACACTGCAGGTGCATATACCTCACATGGGAAATATATTTTGATGTTAACTACCGTTTCCTCTGCTGTCATATTGCCGAGACAATCCTCTTTATCGGTCGACACTTTGGAGTCATCACTTGGCTCATTTAGATCTGCGGTGCAAAGATAAAAAGTCACTGATACTACAGAACATGGAAAGCTGCTGCCTCCATGCCAAATACTGTCAGCTTTTGTTTGTTGTTTGTTCATTCAGTGAAGTCTGATACCTGTGCTGACATCTGTCAGCGAGGCGTCTTCGTCGGAACAGGTCCCCTCTTCTTCCTCGTCACCCTGAGCAGCAATAAGTCAGACGTTAAGATTATCTCCGAGTCGAAACCCTTTACCGACATTTTGTCACATTTAGCTCTGTATAGCCTTTAATAACTCAGTCGAATGTTTTGAACGACGGACAAAGACAGCTTTTTATTAGTTACATCCTGTTTTAGAAATGTTATTTTATAGGTTTTTACTTTGGTTGGTATGTTGGACTTTTAAGATTTTACCTTTTATTATTTATTACATTTTTGTTGACATCTTGTTTGTTTTTTTTGTTTTATTTATTTAATAGGTTTTTATATGTATTGTATTTATTTATTTTGTGTCCCTCAAACTGTTATATTATATTGCTATGCTGCATATGCGCCAAAAGGTTTTGCCGTCTGACCTGAAGTTAATTTCTTGTTCTTTGATTTAATTTGCGATGTGTGCCTTGCTGTTCAAGCACTTTGAGCTGCACCTGATGTATGAAAAGTGCTTTACAAATAAGGCTATTATTATTATGCTTTAGATGCTGCTAAAAAACAGTTCTCTTTACTTGGATTGCAAAACAGCTGTGTTTCCATGATATATTGATATTATATGGGTATCATGATGTGAGACTTGATTTGGACATCGTAGGGTTATGATATGGCATGCAAATTACCATTTCCTCTGCTGTCACGCTGCTGAGGCTATCGTCTCTCTCACTGGTGACCGTATCATCATCACTGGGCTCATATTGATCTGCAGTCATAATGAATGAAACAAACTCACTGATAACACAGCACATATTAAGATGCTGCTTCCACTAAAACTAGCATTGATAAAGCAGTGCTGTGATAAGTTATGTTATTCAAGTTCTGCTGTTTATTCAGTAGCTAGTGAAGTCTGGTACCTGTGCTGACATCTGTCAGCGAAGTCTCTTCCTCAGAACAGGTCCCCTCTTCTTCCTCGTCACCCTGAGCAATAACGATAAAAGCAACATGTTAAAAGTCACACATTTTGCCGTTTGATTTGAGAATTGTGTGGTTTTAAATCCTTTACCAAATCTTGAGAGGGAGCTGTGCTGGTACGTGGCTCACCGTCTGTTGATCCAGAGAGAGGCAGGACTGCACATACAAAGACAAATTATTTGGACAGACTATTTGTGTAATCAAAAGGCTTATAAGTGCTTAGGAAAGAAGTTCAAAAAGCCACTATTTCAGGGTGAGATAACGATGATTTTTATGGTTTTATTAGATTAAGAAATACCCTTCCTACTATGGTGTTTATAGTAGGGCTGTGCAATTAATCATATTTTAATCTCGGTTACGATTTTGGCTTGCAACGATTAGGAAAACAACGTAATCAAAATAAAATGATTATTTTGCTGCGTGCGTTTTCACCCCTCCCTAAAAGCCCTCTCGGCCAGGTTGTGAGTGACAATAGTTGTGCGAGTTCAGCGCGAGCGAATATGGCAGAACAAGATCAACTCGTGACCAAGAAAGGTAAAACTAATTCCCGTTTGGAAATACTTTGGGTTTAAGGAGTCCGACGTGGAACAAAAAAGTACAGTGCAGCAGGGGCGGACTGGCCATCTGTGTGTTCTGGAGAATCAGACGGCTGGCTTGCTTTTTTTAAACGTCATTATTTCAGTTGCGCTGACAGGCGACAGAGGTCCTAAGTTTCACCGCAGCGAGGCTCCCCCCGCGTTGACAGTTCACGAGCGTGCCCCCTCGACTTCATCCACCATCAGTCATCAATTAAGGACGTGCTTTACAGTGCAACGGCCTACTCAACCAGCTCGCAAAGACACAAAGATATAACAGATGCCATCACATTCTACATAGCTAAAGACATGTGCCCAGTTAGCACGGTTAACAACCAGGGGTTTAAGCAACTGGTTAACACTATGGACAAGTGTTACGCGATGCCATCTCTGCATCATTTCACCAGATCTGCACTGCCTGCCCTATATGACAAATGCCATGGGGAAGTTGAAAAAGATGTGGCTTCAGCTGAATACTTTGCAGTTGAGTTGTACTTAAAGTTCAGGGTAATCGGTCAGTGTATGTTTTGGTCATTGGATTTTCTTTTCACAAATGGATATTCAAAAACAAAAAACGACTGGATATTTGATTTTCGTTTTAAAATTGAAAAACCAAAATTGAAATACAAGGCGTTTTTCTTTATCATGGTCAAAAAGGGATTTACTAAACTTAAAAAACGGGATGATTTTCATTTTCTACTTCTCAAAACAAAAAATAAAATCACTAGAAAACAGAAACAAAAAAAAACCCCGTTTTTTCATATTCTGCTACCGGAAGTTGTCTTTCAACATAAGAGCGCAGATGAGGACGGTCAATCCGTGTATCTACGGTCCATTTGTTTTCACAACGAAAACAGCCAAGACACATATTGAGCCCAGAAAATTAATGTTATTAAGGGCTGTAAATATAATAGTCTAAAATGGACAACATTGTTAGGAGATTTAAACTATACAGCGATTCTGCACTGCGGTCAACTCAGCCGTCTCTCCAGTTTGTTATTATTTTTTCTGCTCTAGATATAGCATATCATTGATGCAGTCTTTCTGAACACTTTTAAAATAAAATACTGCAAATTAAGAATATTTGTAATGTTCTGCACAGATAGTGCCTTAACTTGAATTTGAAAACCCGTGGCAGCTTTATTATTACAGCAGATGAAAATATTTGTGGAAGGATACATTCTTCATGGGCTTCAATGGCTCTAGATAAAGGGCGTTTTATGGTTGCTTGTATAATCCTCAGATAGTGGTTTGTTTAAATAACTAGTGACATTTTAATAAATATTGCAAAAAAGGGCTCCAAAAAAGGCATATATCCTGGCTGGCTTAGCCAGTGTGTATTTTTTCAAGCACCACAAGATTCATAGTTTATAAAGTACAATTCTGGGCCATTGATTGTGTAATTTCTCCAAACTCATACAGTAAAAATCGCTGTTGTTGAAGCCTTAAAATGGTGCAGGAAAAGGACTTTACATTGTATTATACTTAAAGACAGGACTATTCAGTTAAGAGAAGAGAAAAAAGGAAAGAAAACTGTTATAATGGGTGATGTAACATTAATGACAGACATAATATGAGGTCCTTGGCACACATTTTGTGATCATGGGGCATCACCCTTGTATACAACATCAGGACAATATCATATGGAGTCAGATACTGGAAGTGGGCTGGAGGCGTTGACTGGGACTGATGGAAGGATGAGGCTGATGAGACTGAAGAATCTGCGAGGAACGAATTAGCGGCTGAGAAATAGTTATATATTAAAAGACAGCAGCATCATAAGAGGCCAACCAAAGTGACAGAGTGTGTTACTTTGGTGAAGGATATTTGGGACCAGCTATCCAGGCCAGTCTCTAAAGAAGTTCCAAGGTGTAAAAATGCTGCTGCCGGAGTACTGACTGGAAGTATTGCTGATATCATGTCTACCATCCTCTTAAAATACTCTGTCCAACAATATCAGTCTCAGGAAGAAATGTTTTTTTAACGCTTATTAAAAGAAAAACATGCATTCTTGTACTCGGGAGGGGACATTGACAGAGGATTACTGGAAAAGTACACAGTAAGTACTTCATAGTACTTGTGGGGGTAGTTTCAGTAGTACTGAGTCCAACAGGATCAATCTCACGAAGAACTAATGGCAACAAAAAATAATTCCCTCATCAAACATAGCAGAAGTGGCTTGATTTTGTTCTCAGCAGGGGACTTTGACAGAGTATTTCTAAAAAAAAGTACACAGTAAAATTACTTCAATGTATTGTTAGTAGTATAGGCTAACTAATACAAAATCAAACAGTATCAATTTCATTCAGTGTTATAGCAGAATGTTTAATACAGCGTATTTCTGATATTCATTAAAGATCACATGGTATTCCATATGATGTGTGTGACTGAGTTGGGTCACACACAGTTAGAGAGACAATGGTCGTTCTGAATTATCAATAGATGTATTAATTTTAAGTGAGCTGACACCGAGGTTAGAGGAAGTTCAGAGAAGGCCTTAGGTTATAAAAAACAGTTCACCTTTTTGTTTGTTAACTACTCCTAAAGAGGTCATGAGACGATGACGTTTAAACATATACAAGTATAGCTTTCAGAGAGAAAAACATGTGACATTTGTGTGGTAGGCTGCATGATAAAATGTGTGTGCTTTAAACATGCTTAGGGAAAATGTGTGTGTGTTCATTGCAGTGGCTATATATGCTGTATGATTGTTGCTACTGTGGGGGGCATTTCCGCGATTGGCTGCTGTGGCAGCAGGTGATGTACTCCCCATTATTGTTTGTTTGTTGCAACAACTAAATAATAATTACTGATCAGCTATGTCTGTGTTTGTGTTTTATTGATTCCTCTCTGTTTCATTCTTTCCTGTTGTGTTATGCTGGACCGCCACAACAAACTAATGGTAAAATTGTCTTTTTATCATTCATCAAAGATAGCAGAAAAACATGCATTATGTAGGCTACTATGGAGGGGACTCTGACAGAGGATTACTCACAAAGTACACAGTAAAAGTACTTCATTTCATTTCTGGTAGTGTAGCACCCATAAGGTTGAGGTTGTCTACCTGCACATGCATGTTTATACCACAAGGGGGCAGATCACCTGATGGTTCATCATTGTTTTATGCTGGAGATGAACAGAAGTGTGTCTGTGTGTTGTGCTTTGAGATCGTTTGAGATGCTGACATCTTGCACATGTGCCTTGTGGAAGTTAATAAATTAACGTTTTATACACCTATAATACCCTTGCAGTCTGAGTGGTGTAACAGTAGCAGTCAAATTAGTACCGAGTCCAACAGTGTCAGTTTTATTAAGAACTTGTGGACAAAAATATTTGTATCACTCATTGAATATAGCAGGGAAAAAAATGAAGAGCAGCTGATTCGAAAAAACAAATTCGAGAGACGGCTGAGGTGACCATGGTGCCAGAAAGCCACAAGTGGGACAGAGCTCTGTCCCACTTGTGGCACAAACATACTCTAGTTTTTTTACCACAAGTTCTTAATAAAACTGACACTGTTGGACTCGGGACTAGTTTGACTGCTACCAGAAATGAAATGAAGTACTTTTACTGTGTACTTTTTGAGTAATCCTCTGTCAGAGTCCCCTCCATAGTAGCCTACATAATGTATGTTTATCTGCTTTGATGAGTGATAAAAAGACAATTTTATCATTAGTTCTTAATGAAATTGATACTGTTTGACTTCGTATTAGTTAGCCTACTACTAACAATACATTGAAGTAATTTTACTCTTTACTTTGAGAAATCCTCTGTCAAAGTCCCCTGCCGAGAACAAAATCAAGCCACTTCTGCTCTAGAGTATGTTTGTGTGGGACAATGTGGCCCGTGGGACATGTAAATGCAATGTCGATGCGTGAACTGTCAACGTGGGGTGGAGAGACACTATGGACGCTCGTGAACTGTCTGATTCATGTCATAAATCAGATTTTAGAAAAGCGTTTTAGCCAATCAAAATGAAATATGCGGGACATCGTCTCAATTTGCGGGACGCACCAAAAGTTGTGAAAATGCTGTGCAAAACCGCACAAATCGGGACATCTGGTCACCCAGACGGCTGAGTTGACCGCAGTGCAGAATCGCTGTATAGTTGAAATCTCCTAACAATGTTGTCCATTTTAGAAATAGGCCTATTTTATTTACAGCCCTTAATAACATTCATTTTCTGGGCTCAAAGTGTGTCTTGGCCATTTTCATTGTGATCGCTAAATTCCCCTTGTTTATAATAATCACAGTTCCTTCAACAGGATACTGTAGTGATTCAAAGTGTGATTTTAGCATAGCCTACGAGTGCTTTTGTTTTGAAATCACTTCCGTGAGTTTCGTCTGCGCTCTTATTTTGTAAGGTAACTTCCGGTAGCAGAATATGAAAAAAACTGTAGTTTTTTTGTTTCTGTTTTCTAGTGATTTTATTTTTTGTTTTGAGAAGTAGAAAATGAAAATCATCCCGTTTTTTAAGTTTAGTAAATCCCTTTTTGACCATGTTAAAGAAAAACGCCTTGCATTTCAATTTTGGTTTTTCAATTTTAAAAACGAAAATCAAATATCCAGTCATTTTTTGTTTTTGAATATCCATTTGTGAAAAGAAAATCCAATGACCAAAACATACACTGACCGTAATCAACTGTTAAAGATAGTTAATATATATATATATTTTTAAAGTTCTATAAATTGATGTTTTCAAAGTCAATGAATAATCGTATTTAATTATCGTGATATCAATATTGACCAAAATAATCGTGATTATGATTTTAGCCATAATCAAGCAGCCCTAGTTTGTAGCACTTACCAAACCAAATGTTTGAAGTTGGGCTCATATTGCATATACAATATGTAAACACTAATGCCAAAATGAACGGGCGAAGCCTAAAAAAGGTGTTTAAACCAACAATCAAACAAAATATTTTGGGATGTAAAACCTGAACATTTGTCTTCATGAAGAGCCAGAGTCTCTTCTCCAGTCATCAAGTCATCCTACAAGAGAACAGATTATCCATCACTGGCCAGCACACACTGTCACTGATGTCTGACTCAATTTAGTTATTTGTGCAGACTTCGATTATATACTCTGCACAAGAAAAGAAAAAATCATCCAAAATACTGTATTTCCACAACATTACCTCAACATGTGTGGCAACACATGGCAGCTCTTCCTCTGTGACACCGTCTGCCACAGTGTCAATCTCCCGCCCTGAGGGAGCATCTATGGGGATTTCAAGATGTTGTTTCAGTGCATTTAGTATCACAAATTACACATACATTTACATCTGTAAAGCAATTTTCTTTTTAATAACCTAAAGCTACAATCATGTCAGAATAAGGAATCCCTCACCAAATGCAGGAAGCACACAGGAGGGCAGCATCAGTTCAGCCTCAATCTACAAAATCAAAAAAGTTAAAAAGCAGAGAAAGAAAACAATTGGGAACAACAGAAGAGGATAAAGGAGATTTTTATCTTGGGTCCTTTTATGCTGTCATGTGATGTACCTGCTTCACATATTCAATATATGTCTCAAACAGGTCAACGTTCTCCTTGCGACGAACAGCTTCACGAGAAACCTTTAGAACACAACACTGCGTTAGATTTAATCAAGTCTATGTACTCAAGTCAAGTGTACTCATGTCAGTGCTATATATAAAAGCACCTTCATACATACTATTTGCTAACGATTTTTTCACATCATTTACCATTTTCACTTTTGTCGTACTGGTAGAATAATTTCCCCTTGCCTTTGTAACCTTGCCCCCATCTCCTTCAGTTGGACCTGGAAATACAAAAAAAAGGGACATTATTACCTTCACACAATAACAATCAACAGGTGAAAAAAATATGTGAGGAGATATTAATTTCTTACTTACCAGAACCAGTGTTGTTATTAATCTCTCCTGGCAGAGACTCCAAGTCGGTAGTGGTATTCTCCGACTCATCTATGGACTCCGTAGGGTTCTCATCCGATAGCCCAGTCAATGAAAAACCCTCTTCTGTGTCTTCGTCAGCTTCAACCACACTTGTGTCACAGCTAGAAAAATCTTGATCCCCTTCGTTATCTAATAGGCATAACATTGTTTCAGCTGAGTGACTACCAGATGCCAAAACATCTGCGTGGAAGTCAATGAGATTGCCAGTGCTCTGCGTTTCAGGGTGGCCTCTCTGAGGGTCGATGCGTGCATGAGTAGCATCGATTTTTTCGCCTAGTTCATCCTCGGGTAGTTGATCCTCAGGAGGTGCAGTCTCTTTCACTGTGGAGTCACAAAGAAGTGGTGTACTGTATGTAGTTGTTAGTCCAACTGCAGGTTCGTTTCCTGTCGCTGAGCTCTTCCACCAGGTTTTCAACGCCTCGTTTAGCACCTGGCCCTCACATTCCATCCGCACAAGGCATTTCACATTTTCTCCTTCTCTAGTTACTCTGGTGACAGTCAGCTGTAGCACTTTTTCTGTTGTTAGTGCAGAGAACTCATCAACTGCATTACTGTTCCAGGACCCGTGTAAGGCATCAAAGCCTTCCAGCCCGCACCTAAACGCCTGTGGAGGAGTTTCCATCAGCTCACAGGGCATTTCCCTTACATCTGCGTTGTTGATTTGGGACTTGTTTCCATAGTCTACAAAGACAACAGACAGCTCATCCCCATCTTTGTCAATGACCTGTGCACGGTACCAAAAAGCATCGTCTGAAAAGAGAGCAATACATGGGTTTCCAGGGGAAAGAGAGCTTGCGTCAATGGGTTTGTAATCGACCGCATCCCCCACTTCAGAGACTCTTGATGTTATCTGATCAAGCTCTTCTGAGTCTGCAGGCTGACACCAAAAGGTTTGAACATCATCTATAGCGGTGATGTAGACCTCTAACTTTTGTCCTTCTGAAAAATCTTGTTGGTGGTAGCTTAGAGAGCAGGAGTTCAGCAATTTCTCAGAGTTTTCTGGCATGTTCCGAAGGTCGGAATCCTTGGAAGGTTTTTCCTTGACTTCAAGTTTCTCTAAGGGGATTTCCGCTGAACCTTTTGTAGGTACTTTACACATGACATTTACGCCGCTGTCTTCAAAACTGACTTCCCACACAGACCCTGACTGCCTGATGAACTGGCAGTTGAGCGACTTTTCTCCATTACCACCGATGTCTTCTTTGAAAGCTGACACCACTTCTGGGGCAAGCACATCCTCTTTTCCAAGACCTGTAGTCTCTCTCAGCAAACATTGTGTGCTGTACATGGGAAGCTGCAAGAAGGACTTATGGAGTCTGCCCATTTTTGAAATTGGAACCATTGCTGTATTTCCAAAGTCAACAAACTCGACAAGAGCCATTGTATTGCCATGGACCTCTCTCACAACTGCTCGATACCATGAGGAATCATCTGCAAATTCCGCTTGCACAAGGTCACCTGGACTCATGTCTTTGAGGTTGTCGGTTTGAGGGGTGAATTTGGAATCATTTAGCTTTTCCACAATGGAGAATATGTCATCCTCCTCACTGACAAGTTGGACATAGAAACTCAAAGGGCTGTTGCAGTGCGAGACATAAACATCCGCTTCCATACCTGATGTGATAGATTTTGTCGGCAGGTCTGCAAGTTTAGGGAATGTTTCAGTTTTGCTTTCCTTCTCAGGGTCAGGGGATTTGGACTTGATGACCTGTCTAGTTTCTGCAGAAAAACCTTCCTTCTTTGGTTTGCTATAGGCACATGTCGGCTCATAACCATTTCCTGTATCGTTTGGTGTCTTTCTGTCTGACTGTCTTAGGTGTGGAGGTATGTAGAGACCTTTGATCTTCCGACCAGTTTTTGGTGAAGACTGAAGATTTATGTCAGCATCCCTCATTTGGCGTGCTGGTTTTGGGGCAGACACATTTTTGATGGTTGGAGTGTGATCTTCCATTTCTTCTTGTTTTGGGAAAATCTTTGCAGTCTTTTGGTCATAATTTGCTGAAGCCTCAGGTGCTCTCCAACCCTGGCGGACAACCACCCCTTCTGTTTGCATCTCAATCTGAAACATCTTCTTTATCTTTGAATTAACTTGAGTGTTTCCTTGATACAGCTCAACCAGCAGTTTTCCATCTGGTTCTCGGGCCACCACTAATGCTCGAAATGTGCATTCTGTCGAACTTGTTTCAAACCAGCTGTTTGCCTCACTGGGAACATCGGCAGGGACATCGGAGAGACTACACACAACTGCTTGCACAGGAACAGACATGATGTCAATAGCCTCTCTGGGAACAGGAAGCAAGTCTGATTGGTCCACCTCAATAGTGTCACCATAGTCCACAAACTGAACCAGAATTGCCGGCTGAGTGGCCTTAATCTGTCCCCTGTACCACTGTCCATCAGTGTACCTCGCAAAGCACAAAGTTCCAAAGACTGTTGGGAGCTTTACCTTCTCAAGCTGAAAACAGAGATTGTTCACTTTGATCTTGAGATCTTTTATCACATCAGCGTTTCTCTCGAGCTGGCAGTAGAACTGACTGACATTGTTTACAGATGTCACTGTGACCTGTTCCTCTGTTCCAGTTTTGACATTGTGCGTCGAGTAGTAGTATGTGTCCAGACGGAAAGAGGGCGAAGCAGCTTTTTTTGGAGGGGCACTTTTGACAAGATTTACCATACTTGTGCAGATGCTCTCAAAGGGAGTTTCTAGATCCACAATGTTGAAAAGAACCTTCTGCTCACTGTACATGACAGCATATATGGTGCACTTCAAAATCACAAACTTGGATGCTGAAGTTTTCACAAAGCTGTGGAACCTTGCTACTGCTTCTTCGTTCCAGTCATTTATGACAGACGTAGGGTCAACAGGGTTTAACAGACTGCATCGGAAAGCTTGGCCTTGCAGAACAAGGAATTGTGGGCTAATCCTCCTTAGGTCATGGAGGGGGACTGTGTCCCTTGGGCCATAGTCAACAAACAACACATCCACATCAGGCGTTTTATGTTTGTGAATTACAAGGGCCCTGTACCACATTCCATTTTCAGGATGGCGAGCTACACAAGCTGCTTCCACAAGGGGCTGAAACTCAGTGTCTGCATAATGAGCCTGTAGGTCACGCATGAGCACTTTCAAATGCCCTGTATTTTGAACCAGTTGGCACCAGAAGTCGTTTGGGCTTTCAATGTAGGACACACTGACATCAAGGACACTTCCAATGGGAAACATGTGCTCCTTGAATGTAGAAATTCTTCTTTCATACACAGCAGGGAGAACTGTGTTTTGGGACTGGAAAAGCATTTCTTTGCTCCTGTACCATTCACCCGAGAGGCTAGCATCTGTAAGTTGTGGTAGGATGGCAGGTTGCGTGGTCAATTGGGCTTTGGGCAGTCTCTGTGTTTCAGCCATTTCAGCACAGCCAGAACAACACATCAGTGTGCTCAGATCTCTTTCTCCCTGTGCGTCAGGATTTGTTAGTTTAACAACATAGCCATCATCGTACCTTGATGTCACATGTACAGTCAGCTCTACATCTGTGACTGCTTTGATGAAAAGCTCACAAGCACTTTGACTCCATCTTCCATCTTTTGGCCTGACACCATCCAGAGTGCATTTCAGAGAAAGACATGGCAGCTTTTTGAAATCATCAGGAAGGGTCCTGATGTTCTTCCTGTCAACCATTTCAGTGTTTCCATAATCAACAAAGAACACCTTGACCTGTATTTCGCCAACTTCAGCCACAGTTGCTCTATAGAAGTCACCATCTTCTGACTTGGCAGCACAGAACAGCCCAACAGTTGGATTTGTCACCACATGTTTATTCACTGAATCTGTGTACAGATGGTAGATACCATCCATCAATTCATCCAACTCATTTGCATAGTTCTGTGTTTGGATCCAAAACTCTGATGGGTCAGATACGTGCTGAACAAAAGCCACATGGGAGGAGTTGAGAGAAAGGTCTTCAGCTGGCAACTTTTGTATGATTCCTTTCCCATCTTCGTGCTCTACAGCAGGAGTTAGCATCTTTCTTTGATTTGTTTCTTGCTGAGCTGTATGCTTGCGGCTGTGTGCAGTGCTGATGGCATAATCTCCAAGTGTTTTCTCACTCTCCAGAAAACAGCTCTGCTTGGAACCAAACAAGTTGTTAATGTTTGTGTTTTCATCCCCATACAGTGTGACATAGTGAACGCCCTCGGAGATGCTTTGGTACTCAAATTTGGCAATCACCGTTTTGTGCAAAAGAAGGGTCCTGAGATAGTCAATCTGGCTGGTTGTCCATCCAACCCCTTTGTCAATGATTCCATGAAGGGAACAGATGTAAGTCACAACGGGCATCCTGAAGAACTCTGCACCCAGAGGTCTAACATTCTCCACTTTAACAAACTGTTTTGTTCCATAGTCAACATTCAACACTTCTACCATTTGGTTGGACAGGAAGACCTGTTGCAAAACAGAGCGGTACCACCTGCCATCATTTCCTCGTGCAGCACATGGAAACCCAATCATTTCTGGACCTACAATGCAATTGGTTGTTCTGCCCTCACAGCACTGTGTGATCTGCCCTGAGAGTTTCTTTAACTCTTGTGAGAAAACCTTTAACTGGCAAAATATCCTCTGCGGATTTGTGACTTCTGTGACTATGACGGTCTCCACAGTTCCGTTCGGCAGCTCTGGATACAGGAAGACCTCTTTCTTGTGCAGTCGCTCACCTGCTTCAATCGGTATTTGAGTCACCGGAGACACTTCATCTGCATTTTGGGACTGCAGTGACTTGAGAACAAAGTCCTGAAACACATCTGGAGACAGCTTCTTGGCAATCCCCATCTCATACATTTGTTTGGAGATGCAAGGAATGTGCAGGAGAAATGTTCTGTGTGGCACAAGTACATCTTGCACATGCGCTTTCAGTGACTTACCGGAAAGAGATTCCAGAAATTCCAGAGCCACAGGAGACCATCTGTTTTGAAGCGAGAGTGGTAACACATTAGCTAGTACACAAAATTCCACTTTGGGTGGCAGCTGGTAGTGCTTCTTCCTACCCCATGCCAGCTTGTTTGTGGTGGTGTTAAATGTCATCCCTTTGTCAATGAGAAACACACTGTAGTTTGACCCATTCCTTGAGACAATGCGGGATCTGTACCAAGTAGCATCTATCTGAACCAAGCACTGGTCACTAGGATTTCCTTCAAACTCTTGAAATGAGTTACCAGGGCATTGGATTTCTTTGAAAAGGCACTCGTAATCTGCTGTCTTCTCTAGGTCAAATGTTCCCCATAATTCCACAAGAGCACAAAAGGGACTCAAGTGAACCTTGGTTATGAAAACAGTTACATCTGACCCTCGTGCAGGGAGTCCAAGGATTGAAGACATGTTGGCATTTTCATGAATCCCAGCTGCGCATGATGTGTCACCTCTCATCAACACAGCCGCGTAAGCACTGGATGTTATCTGGGAAACATACAAACAGAAAACAAAAGAACACATTAAACACAACATTGAAACTCAATCCTATAATTATTGTTCCCCTGTATTTTGAAATAGAGATCAGATTCGGGAAAGCAACTAACAATTATCAATCAATACAATTCTAAATAATAAATTCTAAAACACAAAATAATAGCAACGAGTGAGTTTTACCCAATCAACACTCAAGATATTTAGTTATTACACAGAAGAAAATACAAGCAGCAATCCTTAAAATGGAAGTGTAAGAAGGAAAACAAATTGTTATACTTGGTATAACACTTGCCAATATTTTTCTGTTAATCTTCTAATCTATAACTGAACTATATTTCAAGTCTTACCACAACAAGGTATCATTTTTTGTGCTGACGGTATTATATCACTGTATAAAATAACGTATGGGATAAACGCAAAACATTCTCGTTTTTGACAATGTAAGTGAACAAATCTTAAGAACATTGTTTTTTTCCGAAACAGATCTGTGTATTGGCTCCAAATAGGAATATCATTACTATAGACTTCAAGCAGACAAAGACCACCACATAAAGAAAGGGTTTTGAAAATTGCTGTCGATCTCTAGACATCTCCATCAAGCAGAACTGCTCTGTGATAAACATTTATTTTCTAACAGTAGTCCAGAGGAGGAAGAAGTACTCTGATCCTGTACTTAACCTGGTAAGCCCGAGAGCCCCCGGTACCGGGGCAGCGTTTTTTTTTCTTCACGAAACTGTGTCTCAGGGCTTCTTAACATTTAAAAACCTATGAATGTCTCATACTCAATTAACGGGAAGAAACTCAGCTACCTGACGATACGAGCCATTTTTACCGAAACAAAACACAAGTCTCACAAGAAGCGTTAGCATTAGCCCTTAGCGAAAACGGGCTGATGCTACTTCCGGTGCTAACTAGCAAAAACTATCTTTAAAACTTAATATGTTCTGCACAAACTACATATCATCTGAAAGCTGATACTTATATCAAAATAATCTGTGGAGTATCATCACTGCACGACAAGAACTCACTGAGCTAGCAGCCAGAACAGAGCAAGAAAACAACAGTTTTCTAAACCATAACAATAATTATGTCTTACTGTTGCCGTTTTGTGATCAAAAATCGTGTTCAAGGGAATAAAAACGCTGCTCAAGGTTAATCCAATGTCTCTTAATCACTTTAGAATTGTTCCTGATAATCCATCACTACATTCATGGCAGCAGAGTAGGTATAAAGTTTTGCAGTCCGGGGCTAATGCTGTCTCTCACGAGGTTTACGCAAACCTCTTACTCCTCCACGTAAGTCTTTAGCGCAGGGGTCACCAACCTTTTTTAGGGTGAGGGCTACTTTTAAAAATAAAACAAGTCGGGGGCTACTTTTACTCCTCTTTTTTTGCAGTGTATATATTTAGCACATTTTAACATTATGATATGCTTACCTTTAACCTTTGTGTGCGGTTTGGGTCTGTGGGACCCGTTTTCAGTGTTTACTAAAATAACATGTATTAGGGCTGAGCGATTATGGCAAAAATCATAATCACGATTATTAAATACGATTATTCATTGACTTTGAAAAAATCCATTTATTGCACTTTAAAACAAATACAAACAATAATTTGAACAGTATCTTTTTAACTGTTGATTACCCTGAACGTATAATTCAACTGAAAAACCAATACAAAAATAAATGATACATTTAAATAAATAATATAAAAATAATAAATACCAATAAACAAGATCAACAAATATTTTGGAGCGCACTTCCACAAGCTACTAAACATATATAAATATGATAAATACAAATAAATGAGACTAAAATTAATTAGATAAAATATGTTGCAGTGCACTGTCACAACCTAGCAAAGCAAAATAATTGTTTTTTTCGATTATGTTGTTTTCGTAATTGTGGCAGGCCAAAATCGTAATTGCGATTAAAATACGATTAATTGCACTGCCCTAACATGTATGCAATTTAATTATTTTAACCTGCTTTATTTGGGGGTGGACGGGCCTCACCTCCTCTAGGGGGGTCCACACCTCCTCTAGGGGGGTCCTAACCTCCTCTAGGGGGGACCTCACATCCTCTAGGGGGGTCGGGGGGCATGCACCCCCGGGAAGATTATTTTTAATGTTGAAGTGAAATGCATCAATCTGGTGAATTGATGGATACAGCTCTCAACACTCAGATGAAAGGGAGCTGTATACTTTTCAATAATCCAAACATCTTTAGAATATGATCACAACCAATAACAAATCATTTAAACTGGTTTATTCTTATCTTATGTTAGTTTCTTTCTTTATGCTTATTTTACTAATCACTCTCCTTTCAAACTGTTTGTTTCTGTCCTATACACATTGGAATGATTTCTTACTTTATCTATATTAAATAGATAACGGTATGCTCTCCCTAGCTCTCTCGCTCGCTCTCTCTACCAAGGTCTGAACAATGTTTAATATCTCTAAAAGTAAGAATCAGATTTAAAAGTTGTGTTACACGAATAATGTCAGAAAGATGTGTAACATTTTAAAGTTGGAATGAGGTTTCTGAGTGAAAGTATGAATGAACAGTTAGCAGTTGAAGTCGCATGAAGATTTGTTGAAGTCTGAAGAATTTCTCCATTGACTTCAATGGTTAAAAATGTGATGTATTATGGGATGTATCTCTGGAATTATGAAAGTTATGAATGATAAAAGTAATAGCCATCGATTCCTGACCGAGCTGAACGTTTTGATGTTTGAACGGAGTTTCTGCGATGTTGAATGTGGGAGGAGAAGAGGGCCAAAATAATTGGATGGAATAATAAGAATTTTGTCCGTAGCATAACATATAGTGGGAATGCTGTATCAGCATTCCCACTAAATAAAGCTGTATTGTATATATCAACCCAGTCTATATATACATATACAGTGTTTCCCCTAGGTTTACTGCCTTGGCAGGGTGCTGCTTGGGTACCCCCCCCCAAACGCATTAAAAAAAAATAAAAAATAAAGGATCCTCTGGTGCAGAGGAGCTGTGGATTATTGTTATTGTTATCGTACAGTAACAAAGTATTTGTACATTAAAAAGTAATAAAGTACAGTGTTACACTGTCCTGTATTACTTTTATTCAAACTGTATTCCCTTCTTATCATGTAGCCTACACTTCTTCCTTTCATTGATACATTTAAATCACCTGACTACAGCATATAGCAGGGGTACTCAAATACAAATCTTAAAGGTCTAAACTTTTTTTTTCAATAAGAAAAATGTCCGTTTATTACGGTCATTCAAACAATTGCAACAAGATTCTTAACACGAGGTTGCAAAAACAAAAATAATCTGTATGCAGCAGTTTTCATTGTTATTGTGTCTGTGCTTGATCCCTCAGAGTCACAGTGTAAGAGCTGCAGTTATGAATAAAGGCAGCTGCACCCTCTTTCATTCAGCATTGCCATTATTGCTTTATAAATGTCTTGCCCCCTTGTGTGTCCACTGAGGTTCGTCAGGCCCAACACATCTTCAACAAACTCCCCCTTTGCCTCATCATAAAAACTCACAAACACCAGCAACTGAGCATTGTCAGTGGTATCAGTGGACTCATCCACAGCTAAGGAAATGCACTGTGCATTTTTTATTCCATCACAAAGCTGATTAATCAAATCACCAGCCAGTATTTATGTTCTTCTGGTTGCTGTGGAATCTGAGAGGGGGATTTGCTTGATTTGACCTGTTATTTCCTCTTTTTGTTTGCATTCAAACATGGTCTCCATCACTTCAGTCATGCATTCTTTTATACTTCAGTTATTATCCAGTGGAATGCCCTTACCTACTGGCCTAGTTAAATCAAAGTGGTTACTTTTTTTGGCTGGGCAGTGTAGTTTTACACACCGTCTTATTTGACTTTCTCAGGACTTAAAACTGTTTTTTGGGGGCAGACCCCACAAAGAAAAAAATATATTTACACACGTAAGTAGAGATGTCCCGATCCGATCACGTGATTTTCAAAAGATTGGAATCGGGAGAAAAAAATCGGGGATCGGGGATTTTTTTAAAAGATTTTATAAAACATTTTTATTATTTTATTTAATGTTACAAAACAAAAATGACCATGTTCACGTCTTAAAGTCATCCTGAGGCCTTAGTTTTGGTTTAAAATTACACAACATCATGTATGTGTTGCTTCTTTTGGGCTTGTTTTCATAGACCAGAGGCCTGTACTACGAAGCCGGATTTTCCTAACCTGGATATGTTGGAGTTAGCCGGTTGGCCCAATCCAAAACATACGCGCTCTCGCTAAGCTGTACTACGACGCTGGTTATCAAGTGGATCGCTCAAGCCAGCCGTGTCCTATCTAGTTAGGTGCGCGTTCACATGAAAGGGGTGGTATTTGGAGCATTCGACCAATCTCAAACATGGATAAGCGTACTGACAGCGCAGCGTCATACTTCCTGAATGAAAAGTGAACTTTAATATTAGTCAAATATGAAGAAGTTAAACTTTAAACATCCATGACTTAAACACTTTATCCAGGATAAAAGCCACATAGCTGCACCTGCAAGGTGAATACAGCTGGTAAAAGAAAAAGTGTTTGAATGCGTACATTAACAGGTTTATGATATCACTGCCCCGTCTAAGACACGAGTGGATCTGACTTTAATTACATTTGACTCGAGTGTTTCGTCAACTTAATGTGTTGCTTAAAAGAATACTTCTGCATACAGTATGTGACACTGTGAGTGTTGCACGGCCAGATACGGCTCAAGAAGCATAAGGAAATATATGATACATTATGATGTGATATGAATGATAATGGGACACATCGACGTCTGCACTCAGTGCCGCGGACTGTACTTAATGTTACTCTGATCCGGTTACTTATGTTGTGGCAGATATTTAAGTAAGCTTTCTTAACGCTAATGTTATAATAGTCAGATTGCTCTGAAGATGGGAGGTGATATTCTATTCATTTTCACGTTCACACAGTCAGTTGATTTTTGCCGGCCGTCTTTCCTGCAACGGCAGTTTTTCTGTATTTCCTCTATCCTGTAATATGACTTGATCGCTTTAAACTCCGCACACGGAGCTCTGGTCAGCAGGCGGTGCTTTCACTGAGTTGATCTCTTAGCCTGCAACCTAACCTCCTCCCGAGGAGGTTAGCCGCTCAGCATAAGTTACCATGGAGATCTAGCCCGCTAAAAAGAGAACCAGCGTCGTAGGACCGGAAAGCCCGAGTTTTCCCTGAAGTCAGCCGGCTAAGCGAAAATCCAGCTTCGTAGTACAGGCCTCAGGTTGCTTATTTCTCTCAAATCTGGCAACAGAGTGGGCAGGGCGCAGTGTCTAATAGTAGCAGTAAGCTAACCAGAGGCTACGTTCAGCTGGTGCCTCGGGAGTCGGGACAGAGAAAATGTCAGGAGTTTGGAAGTATTATAAAATTGAAAGCGAAGGCAGTGTAACAGCCAGATGCAATGTTTGCAAGGCGGAGGATCCGCGTGGTGGAAAGAACAGAGCTACGTTTAACACGACCAATCTAATACAAACACCAACAACAACACGACGAGTACACAGCGGCCACTCAGGTAACGGCACTGAAACAACCGACACTTTTAAAAGGAAAGAGAAACTGCCCCAGAACAGAAAAAAATAACAGCCAAGATAGCTGAATTCATCGCGTTGGATGACCAGCCGTTATCTGTTACCTTTTTTTTCTCTTAATGCATTGCATAAAGATCGGATCGGGAAAAATCGGTATCGGCAGATTGTCAAAATCAAATGATCAGAATCGGATCGGGAGCAAAAAAAGGTGATCGGGACATCCCTACACGTAAGGTCATCATCTTAACAGTTTTGTATGCTCATCCGTGAGCAGAGCATCAAGTTGACATGTCTATTACAGCTGAATGCGGCGATTACCATCTTGTTCAGCAAAACGCCTCACAAAATTAGTAAGATCCAAAGCTTTAGTGCGTTTTGATTCAATGCTGAGTACAGCCAAACTTGACAGTCTCTTCTCTGTCATTGTAGACCGCAAATACCTCATTCCTTCAGTACTTGGGTCCGAATGCTTCTCGTTTTGCGCCGTACCGTTCAAATGAAATCGCCGCCAATCATATTTCCATGCTCGCGCCAGGGCCGGGGGAGGGGTTACAAGACGTGCGTCTTGTGCTGCATTCACTTGCACTCGGACATTAGAGACTTTCTCTCATAAATGTCCGATGAGCCACAACTTTTCTTTCAAAACAAAGCTGCTAACTGGGGTGGCAAGGCCTATTTTTAGGGTGGCAGTTGCCACCCCGGTAGGTGAAACTAGGCTACTAGCTACAGTACAGATGTAACTAGATGAGCTGTTAACTCTCGCTCTGACACACACGCATTTTTCCCACCCGCATTCCGCGAAGACCCGCCCTACTGTGCCTCTGATTCGCAGACTGTTGGTGGGGGAAAGAAACGCTGACGGGATGCTGAATGTGATTGGACCAATGCGTTGACAGACACACACAGACAGTGGAACAGTCGTACATGCAGAGCGCTGTTTGCAGTGGACATAGCGGAGAATTTTGACTCGTTGCGTTGTGGCGATGTCTCACAGATAACACAGATAATACATATGAAAAGTATAATTTGCTCAGAGTCCAGAGACAGTTGTGGTTCGGTCCGGATCCGGACCGGAGTCCGGACTTTGAGGATGCCTGGTCTAACGCGTTTAGGAACCGTTAAGCCGAACCGAAATTGTGTATTTTGTATGCAGGGTTCCTGCAGGTTTCGCCAACTCAAATTTAAGACTTTTTAAGACCACTTTGAATAGAATTTAAGACCTATTTCACGGCAAGAAAGTATGAAGGAAAATTGCTATGAAAGAAGAAATACGTCCCATAATTACTTACAAAGTAAATGTATTCATGTTCACCATAAGAACAATGACTGAACATAACAGCATAACAGTACAGAACTGTGTTAGCGTGTTAGACAAAAAGTGTGTCTGTGTGTGCGGGCTGTACAATTAATTGTATTTTAATCGCAATTACGAAACAACATAATCGATTATTTTGCTTTGCTAGGTTGTGACAGTGCACTACAACATATTTGATCCAATTAATTTTAGTCTAATTTATCATATTTATAGGCCTATATGTTTAGTAGCTTGTGGAAGTGCGCTCCAAAATATTTGTTGATCTTGTTTATTGGTATTTAAATGTATAATTTTTTTTTTTTTTTTTTTTCAGTTGAATTATACGTTCAGGGTAATCAACAGTTAAAAAGATACGGTCCAAATTATTTGTTTTAAAGTTCAATAAATGGATGTTTGCCATAATCGAGAAGCCCTAGTGTGTGTGTGTGTGTGTGTGTGAGTGAGTGAGTGAGTGAGTGAGTGAGTGAGTGAGTGAGTGAGTGAGTGAGTGAGTGAGTGAGTGAGTGAGTGAGAGAGAGAGAGAGAGAGAGAAACAAGAGCTATATTCAGAGCTCTGCTGCCTTGGCTACAATCTTTCATCGTTGTCGTTGTATGATTGGTGTTTAACTACGGTATTTAGCGTCTACAGCACCTCCGCTTTTAGGGTTGACGTAGACCCAAACGTTGCCCGGAGGTCCCCCGGTGTTGTTGCGGGAGCTGCTGCACTAGCTAACGCTGCACTAGCTAACGCTACATTAGCCAAACAAACACTAATTTATTTTGCAAAAGGTGCAGCGGGCTTCAAACACGTTCCGCTCCCCTGGTTTCAACCAAGCACTAAATTCGATGTTTTCCAACCAATAACGGTTGAACTTATACTTCCCCATATGTATTCGAAGATACATGAGTTTCTGACTGCCGCTAGCTGAAGCTTGGTTGCTAGGTTACTAGCTGGGTGTTCTCCGATAAGGGGCCGGGGGAAACAAAGTTAGTGTATACTGGTTCCATGTTGATTTATTTCAATACAAATTGTTGGGGGGAACTGAAAGGCTATTACCGTACTGGTTACTTTGCAGCCCGGACATTTCCCCCAAAACACATTTAGACGCTATCGCAACACAGAAGTACCTTTCAAATCCGATCATTTTTAAGACCTTCTAAATCATATTTAAGACCTTTCTTATTTTTTTGGTCATATTTAAGACCTTTTTAAGGCCTTAAATTCAGATTATCAAATTTAAGACTTTTTAAGACTTTTTCAGACCCCGCGGGAACCCTGTGTATGGGTACCCGGTACCCAGCATTTTCTTATCGGTTCCCAACCCTAGCTGTGCGATTATGGCAAAAATCATAATCACGATTATTTTGGTCAATAATTTATATCACGATTATTCATTGACTTCCATTTATTGAACTTTAAAACAAATACAAATAATAATTTGAACAGTATCTTTTTAACTGTTGATTACCCTGAACGTGTGATTCAACTGAAAAACCAATACAAAAATAAATGAAATATTTACATTTAAATAAATAATATAAAAATAATAAATACCAATAAACAAGATCAACAAATATTTTGGAGCGCACTTCCACAAGCTACTAAACATATATAAATAAAAAATAAATTAGACCAAAATAAATTAGATCAAATATGTTGCAGTGCACTGTCACAACCTAGCAAAGCAAAATAATTGTTTTTTTCGATTATGTTTTCGTAATTGTGGCAGGCCAAAATCGTAATTGTGATTAAAATATGATTAATTGCACAGCCCTAGCTTAACGGTTCCTAAATGCGGTAGACCCTGTATTCCACCGGGTCCGTCTGCGCCGCGGGTCCGTCTGCGCCGCGGTGACCCGGTGGAATACAACCAGGGTAAGAGCGGACTGGCCATCTGTGTGTTCTGGTGAATCACAGAACGACCGGTCGCCATCGGGCCGTTGACGGCCGGCACCGCCCTTCATTTTTTTAAACGGCATCATGTAAGTTGCAGCGACAGAGGTCCAGTTTCCCCGCAGCGAGGCTCCCCCCGCCCTCCCGTAGTTCACGAGCTCAGTCACTTCATAACACCAAAAATGGATCGCGGTAAACCCTCTAAAGTGAGGCTCCACTACACTAAAAAAGAAAAAGACAAGGCACAGTGTAATGCCTGTTAATAGCTTGCCACAGGCATAGCTCAGTTAAAATAAAGCACAGCTATTGTGCAATACATTTGTATTGCATGTATATTTTTTTCATGTAAAAATGTCAGTTAAAGCTTAAAAGAATAAAGATATTTTTGTTATCTAAACGTTTGACCTCTTTCTTTTACAATTTTGGAATCGAAACGGGGAATCGATAAGAACCGGAATCGATAAATTTCAAACGATACCCATCCCTAGATACTAGGGATGCTCCGATCGATCGGTCACCGATCGAGATCTGCCGATACTCACTCTCTACCGATCGATCGGTGCTCTCTAAACATGCCGATCGCGAGGGCCGATCGCATGACGTAAAATACATGACACTTTTCTCTGTACGCGGCAAAACAAGCTCGCCAAAATGGCTTCACCGGTCTGGCATTATTTTAAGGTGTCCGAAAAAGACAGTAAAATAGCGGTATGCAACGTGTGTGTGAAGCAGAAATCCTGCAGCTCCACCCGCTGTGACGGACCGGTGAGCGGAGTGAAACACACAAGAGTTAGACCTAACACACTTAGCTATTTTATCTACCTCTGGAACAAGCTAAACTAGTTATAAATATGTTTATTCTTCACTGTCGGCCTCACACATTACTGGATCAGCGAGCTGCATGAGACGATACTGACGGGCTGTCAGGAGAGGGAGAGAGGGGGAGAGAGAGGGGGAGAGAGGGGGAGAGAGGAAAAGAGAGCGCTTCCGCTTATTTCTCCCGTGGTATTATCCAAAGTGAATGTAAACTTGAATAATATACATAATTTGAATGTAATAATTAAGTTGATTGTTGTTTGTGGAAGCTCCAGTGAATGAGCCCCATTAACTGAGTTTTAAACATCACTTTAAATGGAAGATTTAAAGTGATGTTTAAATCTTCCATTTAGGCCCCGCCCACTCGATCGGATCGGCGATCGGTATCGGCCGATACTGATTCCGGCGATCGGCCCCAAAATTGGCGATCGGAGCATCCCTACTAGATACGATTCACCCCTGTTGCGATACAGTTCGATACGATTTGATTCAACATTATGCGATTCGGGGCGATACGATGCAATTCAACACGATGCAAAATAATGATACAATTCAATATGGTACGACAGAGGATTTTTGTTGTATTCCTTATATGCAGCAAATCATAAATTAACAAAAAAGTGATTTACATATTTGGTTCTCTCTACTAGTACTGCTCATCCCATTATGCTGTTTCTTTTTTACCTTAAACAAAACAAACAGTTGGACCTTTCACAAACTGGCCTTTTCACAAGTGTAGTAGTGTTCTCTGTCTCCAGAGTAAAGTACAATTTTATAACACCTCACAGTAGGGGTGCATACCGGTTCCCGGTATTACCGAAATACCGGTTACTGGCGGCTACGGTATACCGTACCGAAATCAGATCCGGTTTTCGATACTTTAAAAAAAAAACATTTTTAAATTATTTAATTTTTTTTTATAAAAGTGAGGCATAATATCCTTAAACTTGTGCCCAAACCGTCGGAATTACGATGTCAATTTCGCAGTGAAACTCCGCAACCGAGTCACTTTAGAAAATCTAAAGTGTGGCTGCATATGACTGCCAGTCTGAATGGTGGGGACTGTAACCACTGCCAGTCTGAATGGTGGGGTCTGTAACCACTGCCAGTCTGAATGGTGGGGTCTGTAACCACTGCCAGTCTGAATGGTGGGGTCTGTAACCACTGCCAGTCTGAATGGTGGGGTCTGTAACCACTGCAAGAAGTTTATTTCTGGGAAAGGTGGCAACACATCCAATCTCCAACCAATGCTGTCTCGTGTGGCAACCAAGTACCTTTGTGTTCAGGGAAGCAGCGTGCCAAGCGAGAGAGTGTTCAGTTCAGCAGGTGATATCCTACGCTGTGAAAGGGCCCGTTTGGATCCAGAGAGCAGATATGCTCATCTTCTTGAAGATGAATGCACAAAACTGAACTGTGATGGGATTTGTTTTCTTTCATCAGGCAAATGTTGATTTTAAGGATGCTATTTGTTTTATGTGCAATGCCGAGATCTCATGATCCTTTATGTGTTCTCTGGTCAGTCGAATCTCAGGTTGAATATTGATTATACTGGTGCTATTTTTTTTTCCCATTGACAAGATGTACTATTCCCGCCTGATGGTTGTTATAAATGATATTGCAGAATCTTTTTTCTTCATAGATAACGTGTTTTTCATTGTTTGTTCAGTACTAAAAGGTCCAAGTCCCACAATTGAATTTAATATTCATTTGACATGTTAACTATATAATAAAGCACTTCATGGGAGTAATTGCGGGATGATAAAATGTTTCCCTTATGCAACATGAAAGTATCACGATATGTATCGGTTGAGTATCGGTATCGTTCAGTGGTATCGGTATCGTAAAAAAGTCAACGATATGCATCCCTACCTCACAGTTAAACAATTTAAGGATGCATTGGCCAGGATTAACAATGTGCAAATAACAACTACCATAGTGCAATGCCCATACAGCTGCCAGCCTGATGTGCTTAACACTCATTCATAGGCTAACTCACCAGTGAGCAGAAAGCAGTGGTGTGGTTTCTATATGAACAATAAAAAATACAAATAACCTTTCACAAACAGGTATTTCATAACTGCTTACAATTGTAAGGAAGACATTTAAACTATTATTGGCAGTCACAGGCTGTTGTAAACTAAACACCACTCTCAGTGACAGAACACCTCAGTGAGTGATTTAACTCATATGTCTTACTTGGAGGTTTTTCTTTTCAGCCGCAGACCCCATGTCGCCTCTTTATGTGCGTCACTAAGTTCCTCGTACTACTTGTGTACTTTAAAGCGACACGGCATCGTTTACAATTTGCGAGCGATTTTTGAATTTGTCCGTCTTTCTTAAAATCCGAAGTGTTGCCAAACGTTTGATTTGTAGGTATTTTTCGGTGCGCTGTGTTTCTCTTTCTCCTCGACTTCCATGTTTGTTGATAACTGAGACTCTCGGCCTCCGTAGTGACGAAGCAAAGATCATCTCTGAGTGCTGACAGGATTTTATATGAAGGAATCATTTTTTTACCGATGCAAAGACGCTACAATCGATGCATCGCGAGTTCAACCCAAACTGTAGCCGATGTGCACTCTTTCAACTGGTGCACTCGCATCTTGAACGTTTATGCCGGTGCACCGATGCGAATCGGTGAATCTTAACATCCCTAATGTAAACGGTCTGCAAAGTCACAAACCCTCAAAGTACACCCTGTAGCGAGTAACACTCTAACACAGAAAAGACCTGTCTATGCTGCCCCAGAACGCCTCGTTGGAAGTTTCTCTTTTTCTTCCTGGTACTAAGTGACGTAACAACGACCCAAATGGACCCATTGGTCCAAATGGACTAATCCGTGGAGCTCCTCACACACACACACACACACTCTTTTAGCAGCGAAAATGTGACGCACTGGGGGGTGATAGTGGAGCCTCGCAGCGCGGCGAAACTGTGGCGCGCTTACACTGTAGGTGTGCCGCGTTTGGGGGTGCGGATGCGGGTGCTAGTGGAGCCTTGCAGATGGGGCTGCTGCAGCCCTCTCAGCACAGTCCGGTCAAAATTATTTTCCCTTAGCGCAATACCGCATCAGTTGCGCCACTTATGTGACAGACAAGAAGAGTATGTGACAGACAAAAGAGTATGTGACAGACAAGAAGTCAATTCTAATGTCTAACACTTAATGTGGAGAAAGAGATGTCCTGTATGGGTTGATTGTAGGGATGTCCCGATCACCTTTTTTTGCTCCCGATCCGATTCCGATCATTTAATTTTGACAATCTGCCGATACCGATTTTTCCCGATCCGATCTTTATGCAATGCATTAAGAGAAAAAAAAGGTAACAGATAACGGCTGGTCATCCAACGCGATGAATTCAGCTATCTTGGCTGTTATTTTTTTGGCCTTTTCACTGTTCTGGGGCAGTTTCTCTTTCCTTTTAAAAGTCTCTGAAAGTGTCGGTTGTTTCAGTGCCATTACCTGAGTGGCCGCTGTGTACTCGTCGTGTTGTTGTTGGTGTTTGTATTAGATTGGTCGTGTTGAACGTAGCTCTGTTCTTTCCACCACGCGGATCCTCCGCCGGATCTGGCTGTTACACTGCCTTCGCTTTCAATTTTATAATACTTCCAAACTCCTGACATTTTCTCTGTCCCGACTCCCGAGTCACCAGCTGAACGTAGCCTCTTGTTAGCTTACTGCGACTATTAGACACTGCGCCCTGCCCACTCTGTTGCCAGATTTGAGAGAAATAAGCAACCAGGTCTATGAAAACAAGCCCAAAAGAAGCAACACATACATGATGTTGTGTAATTTTAAACCAAAACTAAGGCCTCAGGATGACTTTAAGACGTGAACATGGTCATTTTTGTTTTGTAACATTAAATAAAATAAAAATATTTTATATAAAAAAAAAATGTAAAAAAAAAAAGAATTCCCGATCTCCGATTTTTTTCTCCCGATTCCGATCTTTTGAAAATCACGTGATCGGCTCCGATCCCCGATCACGTGATCGGATCGGGACATCTCTAGTTGATTGTGCGTTGATCTGTTGGTAATGCCTCGGGGTTCCGGTGGGCATGTAAACAAATGCATAATGCTGCGCTATACTTTGTGGCCTCACCCGGTTGCATAGCGACGCTTATTGTTTAGGTATCCTTTAATAAGCAGGTAGTCATATCATTAGCTAGAACTAGCTAGATCTGATCGATATGGACATAAACGCGAGTAAAGTCTAATCTGACGGGAGAGAGAGATCAGCTGCTGCTGACGAGTCGACACGCAGCTCTGCATGATCCCCTGCAGCGGCGAGCAGAGCAAAACACACTTCAGGTTAGAACATCACACGTAGCTATTTTAATTACCTCTCAAACTACCTAAACTAGTTATAGATATGTTTAGTTTTACTGTCGGGTCACTCATTACTGGATCCGCGAGCTGCATGATACTGACGGGCTGTCAGGAGAAGGAGAGAGCGCTCTGTTTATTATTCCCGCGTTTTTGTAAGTTACTGTACACTTTTGAATAATGTAGTTAATCTACTATAATTAGTTTGTTTAATATCGAATCATATCAATTTGTTTTAAAGCTCAATAAATAACAAAGAAGACCTTTGACCGGCACTTTTCTCATTTTGTCCGGAAGATTTCAACTTTAACGGACATGTTGATTGGCAAAAAAATATTCTAACGGGAACTCTGACAGTCACACCGGTGTGATCATTCTATAATACACCGTTTAAGCCCGGATGCCCCCGGGGGAGACATGCTAACGCTACATTAGCATCTGCGATCTTCTCTACTTCATGCTATCTGCACAAATGTTTAACATTGAACATTGAAAATATCAGGCAGTTCAGGGAGAATCGAAGGCAGGCAGGCAGCTTTGCATGACATTCTTCTGGACGTGTTTCATTGTGGTGATAGTGAGGGTAGTCAATCCCTTGTTTGGCAAGACAGTAGTGACGGCCATCTTGGTGACATGTGTTGTTGTGCGAGACCAGAGATGTAGTTCATTGAGCGGTTTCACACAAAAAAAGTCTTACTTACTTATTTTTTTTTTTACTTGCAAAATTATCTTTTAAATTGACAAACATCTTATGTGTAATTCGTGGCACAATTCAAACGGGATGGAAAGATAACTTTTCTCTCTCCATTGACTTCAATACATAATTTTTCCGCAATAAGGTCCCATGGAGGTCCCCCGGAAAGGGGGGGGACTTCGCCTCTATGGTATACAGAGATGCTGTATGAGAAAACCAATGTGAGTTTGGAAAATTGCACAATGTAAATCTATTCTAGTAGACCTCAACAATGGAATTATGATCAGTAGAAATGGCCATGTCATGGGACCTTTAAGGTATTCATTATTTTAAACGTTTCTGGCGATAAATGTTTTTTATTGATGGTCCATAAATGAGTGTAAGCGGGTTAAGTACGAGGGCTACGAGGTTGACCTTAACCGTCTTCCTGCTGCCAAATCCGGTGGAAACTGCAAGACGTTGAGTCGCTGGATGCGGCTGTCGAATATCCAATATCCAACTTAAAACTAACTTCACTGCGGTAAACAGACTTGGACAGTGCAGCCGTAAAGTTGTTGTTTGTCGCAGTTCCAGCCGTTGGTGCGCCGTGGAACGGAGTTTTTTTAGCCGAAGAAATACTATCATTTTTAAGTCAATAAAATCATTTCAAATAATATTGGGAGTCGAGTTGTTAGTTTGTTTAGTATCTGTCCGCATAATAAGCGGGATAATGTGCAGCGACTTGGTCAAGAACACCCGACAGCCTGAGCAGGGAGCCCGACGCGAGGCGGAGGGATCTTTCGTTGATCAGCCTGAACGGTGTTCTTTTCCCCATGATGACCGCCTCGCTGCAAATTATAATCCCTTACGGCCCGTCCACACAGCAGCGTAGGGCTGTGCGATTATGGCAAAAATCATAATTACGATTATTTTGGTCAATAATTGATATCACGATTATTAAATACGATTATTCATTGACTTTGAAAACATCCATTTATTGTACTTTAAAACAAATACAAATAATAATTTGAACAGTATCTTTTTAACTGTTGATTACCCTGAACGTATAATTCAACTGAAAAACCAATACAAAAATAAATTAAATGATACATTTAAATAAATATCAAAATAATAAATACCAATAAACATGATCAACAAATATTTTGGAGCGCACTTCAACAAGCTACTAAACATATATAAATATGATAAATAAAAATAAATTAGATCAAATATGTTGCAGTGCACTGTCACAACCTAGCAAAACAAAATAATTGTTTTTTTCGATTATGTTGTTTTCGTAATTGTGGCAGGCCAAAATCGTAATTGCGATTAAAATACGATTAATTGCACAGCCCTACAGCAGCGTTAAAAAAATCTTCCAACGCTTCTGCCCATTCACTTTGAATGGGGTGATGTCACTTTGCCTCACTTTTTGCCGAACTGCATTGTGGGAAGCAAAGCGGAGATTTCCAGGCATCTCAGGCTTCAAAAGTTGAGCAATGTTCAACTTTTGAAGCTGAGGTGGAAGCATCAGCCAATCAAATCCCGTTTATGCAAATCTGACAGTACAAGCGCTAGCCAATCAAACCGCGTGTATGCTGGGAGAGACATACCGCAGGTAATTTCCTCATATTCCAAAAAATGGATGAGAAATTAATTATAGGGGTAGGGAATCACCCGGTGCCTTATGACCAGTCCCTATTTACCTACCGGGATACAAACCGGAGGAGCCAGGCATGGAGGGAGGTGGCAGAGACAGTGGTAGGTTTTCGCCTGTTTGGGGAGTTTATATCCAGTTTACTTCGGGCTTTTTTGCTTTGTATGTCGGGGGTGGGAGATTTATGTGATTGGTTGTTGGTCGCAAAAAATCCCCAAGCTACGCCCACCTCCAAGATTGTTTTAACGCTGCTGTGTGGACGTACCGTTACTCACCCAAGTACTGTACTTGAATACAATTTTGAGGGACTTGTACTTTACTTGAGTATTACACTAAAAAATCACAGTTAAATAGTGTACCTTGTGGTGAACTCCGCCTCCTTCTCTCGGCACTACAACCTTTAGTTACTTTGCAGATTTGGATTAATGATGTGAAATAAATTAATACTAAAAGACTTTATTTAAACCTGGAGTAAAATTCACAAGCTACCCTGCAGCATACAAAGTCATTAAAACTAGCTTCACATTTACCAGCTTTGATAACACATGCATCAATAATTATAATTAAAACATATAATATTCTGAAATTGACCAATCTGAATGAGTATTTTACTGTTAAGTATATTAAAACGTCAATACTTTTGTACTTTGACTTGAGTGACACTTTGAATAACGGACTTTTACTTGTAAAAGAGTATTCCTACACGTTGATATTACTACTTTTACGTAAGTATAAGATCCGAGTACTTCTTCCACCTCTGCTAGCTCATGTTCAAATGTAAAAAGATAACGTTCTCTAAATTAGCATCTGCCGTTAGCATAATTCGGCACGGTTTATTAGAGTATAAAACTGTTTGCAGATAAACAAGATTACGGATATACAGTTACTTAGCGGTAAATAGCTAGCCGCAAGCAAAACATTACTTACCCGATGTATTTCAGAAGAGCATGTCTAGTCTCACTACCACGTTGACCTCGCAGATCCACACAGCCACGTTGGCGCTAACCTATTCCCACCGCCTTCACTTTATAACATCAAGCTAGCGAGCCAACATTTGTCCAGTCCCGGTGTTTTTCTGCTGATGTACACTGTTGTGACTGACGAGCCGTTCAGACGTTTAGGATTTTTTAAAGCGGAACCTCAAATTAAACTCACTCCACAGCAAACTGATGTTAGCAACTGTTAGCTTAGCTTAACACCATGCACGTGCCGACAACGCCCAACGTTTTTTCCCCTATCTTCATCCTTGACCCGGATGTGTCGTTGTTGTTCCCTGTCTCACCATCACCAAATTAAATAGGAAATGTAATAACTCACACAGTAAACCGTACACTTAAAAACCTTAGCTAACAAAAAATAACATTTATTTCCCCAAGCCAGAGGTCCTGACAAATTAAAGTATGACTCTGATCCTGATAGTGCAGATCAATAGTTTGACCAGGCTAGTCCCAGCTAAAATGTATCATAAATCAATTTTCCAGAAGCATATTAAAGCTCCTGAACGCAACATCAGATAGGAACATTGATTTTAACTCGACGTTATCAGAGATATTAAGACCAAAAATGTTTATCTAATTAAATAATCAAAACATCGGTGCACAATTTTGGGGTGTACTACATAGTGCATAGTGAATTTATATTAGTAACAGCCTTTTTTAATTTGTAATGTATTTATTCAAGAAAACAAGGGTACATTAATATTATGTAACATAAACTGTCCATACCAAGGGTAATAATAATTACAATAATAACAATAATATTGCGAAAAGTAAAACAAATTCCAAATGATGTATCACTGGCCCTTAAAAAATATATCATCCCTAATGTATTATGTATGAACACTAACGTTTTAATTGCTTTCTTGAGTGAAAGTGAAATATATTCAATATTAATCCTTAATATATCTGTCGCATTTGTGCTATACATATTTGATTTTAACAGGTAAATCCTTTATTGTTCAGGAAAGAAATGTCCCAACTAGCCAAAAGAATCTTCCTGTATTTATTTCAGTATTATAGTCCTCAGTCATTATTTCAGCGACTGAAGACTGTCCCATCTCCAAATAATGTGTTTTCATCATTTGGAGAAGTACAATTAAGATCTGGCTCTACAGCATATTATATTCAAAATATAAAATGTATAGCTTGCAATCTTCCAATCCAATCATTCAACAAGTCCACAGCTAAATCACACCACTAGGGGGAGCCAACTTGCAATTTAGTTGATCGACTAAATTATCTCTGTTTCCAAAATATGTTATCTGTCCTTAAAATCCTTTTTTAGCACAAAATCACTATTGAATGAATGTAAAGGTGGGAAAATAAGTGAGTAGGCATTTGCTGGAAATAAATCTGTGTACAAGTATTATGTGATAGATTGAATGTATTGAATGTTTAACACATTCTTTCTTATTTCTTTTTTGTAGGTGCCAAATAGGCAGTGATTTGCATTGTAAGTAGCCTGCACTTTACAAGCAACCTGATCCTGCTAACTACCACCCATTTATAGTTTTATAATTTTGTTGTTATATTAATAAATCCTTTACTTTTTGAGTTACATTAACACCCATCTTGGAATACTATTCTTTATCGAGATTTCTTTTGCCCCAATATCAAAACACATCCTGCACTAAAGTGTCATATTTCTATGCATTTTTATATTCACTATTAATGTTCTTGACCTTGTACTTTCATCTGGTTTTTTATATCGTCTATATGTATTGTATGCATCAAACACCAAGGCAAATTCCTTCATAGATAAATTAGATATACTTTATTCATCCCACATTGGAAGTTTTTCACAGCAGCAGCATGTTAACAGGCATTATTATAAGGCTTAGTTGAATCCTCAATTCTGATTGGTCATTTCAGAACATGTGACAGTTTGTTAAGACACAGAACAGACCGCTGTCAAGCACTATTATGACCGTTGCTAAGGAGGATCAAGAGAGAGAAAGGAAAATATGTTAAAAGACGGAGCGCTGGACGTCAGATAAATCACCAGAAGAAGGCAGACAGGAAGTAAACACTAACAGGAACACGGTATGGGCTCTGTAGAGTTTAAGGACTTGTTAGTGGATCAGAAACTGTAAACAAGAGTTGGACAGTGCTGCCGTAAAGTTGTTGTTGTCGATGTTCCAGCCGTTGGTGCGCCATGGAACAGTTCTTTTTTCTTAGCGGAAGAAATACGAAAATGTTTGAGTCAATAAAATAATTTCAATTCATATTGGGAGTCGAGTCGTTAGTTTGTTTAGTATCTGGCAGTGTAATAAGCGGGATAATGTGCAGCGAGTTGGTCATTATGGTGAACCGCCTCGCTGCACATTATCACCTAATTTAAGCGCTTTGAGCACCGGGAAAAGTGATATATAAATAACATGTATTATTATTATTATTATTATTATTATTATTACTTAGACATGAGTTAAAATATAAAAGAATAAAATGCAAATAGAATAAAATAAGAAATGAATATAAACTGTAAATAAATACATCCTACAACAGTAGAAAAATATATGTATCAATAGAGTTTCTAAGGCATACACAATATAAAATAAGAAAGAGTTAAATCCAATGAGGTAATTGAGTACAATATATACAATATGTGCAAATTGTTCAGGGTCTTTGACATTGTGAAGGCCTTAAATGTCTTTCAAGTAATTTATTTTCACACTTTACGCTAAAAGGAGCATTATGCATAAATGTGTATTTCTTCCAATAAAAACACCTTCAGACTCAGATCCCAGATTTTGATCTCCCTGTCTGTATCACATACACAGAAGATTGAAAATAAAGTTGACTTTGAAATTGACTTCATGTAATAGCCTTTTTAAAAAAAAAACAGTCAGTGTAACCATTAGAGTACGTGTGCAAAAACCTTTGACTTAAAAAATAATAAAGCAATATGCTCCATGCAGAGAGATGGTGTTTAATTTTAATTTTGTTAAACCCAGAGAGCAAGCCAAATGCTGACAGTGGATATCACATTGTGTGTCAGTGCTGAAGAGAAGAGTGGAATGTGTCCTGTTGTCTAGAGACCGTGTGGCGACTGTGGCAAGGAAAAACTCCCTCTGTGAGGAAGAAACCTTGAGAGGAACCTGGCTCTCTGGGGGCGGGGCGGGGGGGGGGGGGGGCATCCTCCAGTGGGCGCTGACACTCCTGGACCACCTCCTATTCCTGAGAATACAGAAACACTTATAGTAAATACACTGATGGGTTATATCTCCTGGACCTTAGTGTAGGTTGTGATCAGTGCTGTCTTCTTACCTGTTTTTTGTAAAACAGGATGTAGGCCGACTCCTTCCAACGAGCCTCCAGGAAACAGATCCAGGAACAGGTTGGTGAACACTTCTGGTCTTCTAAACTGTTCCCCAAATCTGCACATTAAAGTAACAACACGTGTTAAAATACAGCCACAGAGGTCAAGACACAACCTCCTGCTTAACCAGACCAGGGCGTTTCTTATGGGAGAATGTTTTTGTGATTTCTTTCCTGTATGATTTTATGTATGTTCTGACGTTCTCCATCTTAAACACCAGGTTGCGTTCCACAGGGCAGGTCTAGGGTTTTTCCATGCAGGCATGTCGTGTAGTTTGGGGCAGGCTCCTCATCTGGTCCAGGAATGATGCCAGGAATTCATGAACGTCCTGTTATTCACAAAAACACACACCTTCCTCCGCCAGCGTTTCTGGTGGCCAACTATGCTGACAGAGCTGCCCTCATTCGTGCCTCCATCAGGGCCCAGTCCCAGCCCCAGTCTACACCCCAGGCCAAAAGGTATGGCTTTTCTACTTAAGTACTATACCTAAGGGTAGAGTCAAGTAAGCTAGCACCCCGCTTCATTGGTCCTTGCAACGTTGACTATGTCATGAACCCATCTACAGTACGGTTAATACTCCCACCCTCTCTCAGAATTCACCCCACTTTTCCTGTTTATCGGATTAAACCTGTCTGCTCCAGTCCCCTGTCCCCTCCTGTGGTTGTGATGATCAATGATCCACCTGTCTATACTGTCTGGCGTCTCCTGGATGTCTGCCATCGGGGCCGCGGTCTGCAGTACCTCATGGATTGGGAGGTATATGGTTCTGAGGAGCGTTGCTGGCTGGCCCGTCGTCAGATTTTGGACCCCACCCTCATAAGTGAATTCCACGCCCCTAACCCGAACAGGACCCGGTTGGGCGCTAGGATGCAACCATAGAGCGGGGGGGATACTGTTACATCCACTCTGTTGACCTACTTTTGACTCACTACCCTGGGTTATCAATGCCACTCCTTGAGTGGTTCTCCCTATCTTTGATTCTCTGCAGATGTGCTGGAGTCAGAGCAGCCTCCTACCAGCTGAAACCCTTTCTGCTATCCAGACTCCTATAAAGACTCAGCCCTGCCTCACCCACACCCCCACATCGTAGAACCTGCTCGTCGGTCTATACATCAAGCCAGTTATTATTAACTGGTTATTATTAGCCTCATGGCGCCCACGTCCAACGCTCCTCAGGACCATATATTTTTCTAGAAAAATGCTATATAAGTGTCATGTAGTATTATTATGATTATTATTATATCCTCCCAATTCACGAGATACTGCAAACTGCGGCCCCGACAGCGAACATCCAGAAGACGCCACACAGTATACACAGGATGATCATTGATTGTGTCTTACCTCGTTATTTACTTGCCTGATCCTGTTTGTCTTTTCTTCCCTTGCAGTCCTGCCTGCTCTACTCCAGCCCCTGTAGACAGCTCTGACCCCATCCATTACCCAGATCCAGATTCCTTTCCATCCGGCTCCCCTTCACACCACGGACTTCCGATCTCAGCTCTGATCCACCCAGCCTTATCTCTACAATAAACCTTTTTTCAAACTACTCCTGTGACTTTCTGTGTCCGTAAAAAAGGGTTTCAGCTGGTAGGAGGCTGCTCAGACTCCAGCACACTTGCAGAGAATCAGAGACAGGGAGGACCACTCAGGGTAGTGAGTCAAAAGTAGGTCAACAGAGTGAATGTAACAGTACCCGCCCCCCCTCCCCCCACCCTTTCTAGGAGCGCCTTCTAGCGCCCAACCGTGTCCTGTTCGAGTTAGAGGCGTGGAAATCCCTCCCTAGGGTCCAGAATCTGACGACGGGGCAGGCTGAAACGCTCCTCAGGACCATATCCCTCCCAATCCACGAGGTACTGCAAACCCCCTTAGGTGGACATCCATAAGACGCTGATCTGTCTGCACCTGGCTCCACCTGTTCTGCCGCCCCACGTTAGATCTGTGGGCGCTGGCACTCCTGCTGGACCACCTCCTATTCCTGAGAATACAGAAACACTCAGAGTAAATACACTGATGGGTTCTATCTCCTGGACCTTAGTGTAGGTTGTGATCAGTGCTGTCTTCTTACCTGTTTTTTGTAAAACAGGATGTAGGCCGACTCCTTCTGCTCCTTACACACAGATACTCCTGTTGTTTTAACGACTTCCAAGTCGTTGAAGGTGAGCCACCTGTCGGTTGGCTTGTCTGGACTGTCGTCGGGATGAACGCTGTCACAGATGTAGTGTCCTAAAGAGATAGAGAGGAAGAGAGAGATCTTTGTTCAAACATTGAGTTGCCGCTTTAAGTGGCACCAGACATTTTTTTAAGGTGTTTATTAAATCATGAAAGCTTCTGAATTTGCTTTTGTATTTCCCAAGTTATACAGAAATTCTTGTTTCTAATGACTAAACTGAAGGTCCCATTCAGCCTACAGTGTTTGATTATTTTACCTCCTTCTCCACTGTAGCCTAGATGACTGACAGTGCTGACCAGACTGTAGCAAGTGTCATCCTGAGAAAGAAACACAGAGTTAGTTTCACACACACATAAAACAGCAGCAAAAACACATTTATTCACTTCCCAATTGGCCCGATGCTTCTGTTTACCTCGTTGCCGGACACCTGCAGGCCGCTCTGCAGGTTGATGGCGTAGTGTAACTTCTCCATCCTGTAGTCGGAAGTGAACTGGAAACGCTTCAGGTGCAAGATGAGCACTCTGCAGAAGATGGTTAAGGATCGATCACTATGTTTTTTAATCGGTTTTCTATCATGAACTTAAAGCATTTATTTGGGATAGTGTGGCGCAGTTTTTTTGATTAATGATGTCACTCACTTTGGCATGGTCTTAAAAGTTGATCTCTGGCCAGATGTTCTTCCTCCGCACTCGCACTTGTATTCCAACTCGGTCTCCTACAGGACAGGCACAACAAACAGTGTTACACACTACAAAATAACATAACGTGTGTGTTCAGGCTGTGAGGATGTGACAGGTGAGTCTTACCTTTTGGTAGTCCTGAAGCATCTCTTCCACCGAGACTCCAGGAAACAGATCCAGGGACAGGTTTGTGAACACTTCGTCTCTTCTCGACTGTTTTCCGCATCTGCACATTAAAGGAACAACTTGTGTAAAAATACAGCCACAGAGGTCAAGACCTGACCACCTGCTTAACCAGACCAGGGCGTTTCTTAGGGGAAAAACGTTTTTGTGATATTTGTCTGTATGGTTTTACCTCTTGCATGTCCTGATGTTCTCCATCTGGAACACCATGTTGCGTTCCACAGGGCAGGTGTATGTTTGTCCCATGCAGGTTGCGATGTCCTGCAGAAGTGGGGACAGATTCCTCATCTGGTCCAGGACTGATGTGATGAACTCATGAGCGTCCTGTAAAAACATGGAACACACACAGAGGGGTTAATACACAGAGAAGAAACTATCAGGAGGAGGTGATATAATCAAACATGAAACCAGCTGACTCACCTTTTGCTCGTAGTCGCGGAATTCTGGAGCCTGAACAGAGACCACGTCCTTGAATGAGTCCAGGAGGCCCCTTTTACTGTTGATGTCGCTGGAGGTGTGGGCGTCTTTGATCGCTAGGAATTCTCTGCAGAAGGAAAAATAGAAGGGTTCGATCTGGTATTCCATTTTCTTCCAAAGGTTTTGGGTAAACCTGAAGGGGACAGGAGTGTGTGTGTGTGTGTGTGTGTGTGTGTGTGTGTGTGTGTGTGTGTGTGTGTGTGTGTGTGTGTGTGTGTGTGTGTGTGTGTGTGTGTGTGTGTGTGTGTGTGTGTGTGTGTGTGTGTGTGTGTGTGTGTGTGTGTGTGTGTGTGTGTGTGTGTGTGTGTGTGTGTGTGTGTGTGTGTGTGTGTGTGTGTGTGTGTGTGTGTGTGTGTGCTGTACCTTAACAGTTGGGCGTCACATAATGGATCCCAGACATGCTGCTGGTGCTGTAAGTCCTGGACGAAGTTCTCCAGTGTCAGGAGGCCCTGAAGGCTGGAGTTCATATAGCACGTGTTTGAGAGGTTTGGAAGTCTGGAAACGCAACACAAGCAGTCAATATCATCTCTTCTTCTCTGAAAAATCATAAACTAAAGCCGTTTTTCTACGGAATTGTTACCTACCCCAAGCAGTTGATGTTGGTGGGTTTAGCCTTCACAGCATCACCGATGCCATCTGGAGTTTTTGGGGTTCTTGGAAGGGAACAAGACAACCACACGGTCAATAAATATGACAAGAGGCTTTGAAAAGTGTCTTTATCAACACAACACACACTGAATAATGTTGAAGCAAATCAACCATCAGGGAGAAGAATAAGTAAAACCATCTTGCCTCTTAAAGACGGAAAAATTAGTCAATGGTCCTATAACGTAAAGCTTTAGGAATCTAAGATCTTAATTTGGAGTGTATCAGTTCTTAGCTCACTTGTTAAACTCTTCCTTAATGCACGTCTCCTGTTTGGACTGCTTGTTCACGGTGCTGCAGAAGGTCAGCAATAACTTATCGTCTGTGAATTCTGGTTTCCCACCATGGAGGGAGAGAGCTGGGGCGACCGGAACCACTCCATTCTGCTTGTTCGTCTTTTTTGGAGTGCCAGGACTGCTGATGAAAGAAAAAACAGATTGACATTTAAAGTGTGATAAAGATGGCAGAAAGGCACTCACATATTATGATATCATTATAGTCAGACAGCTTATTTGATCAAAAAATTGCTAAATGGTGGACGTTTTGCAATCTAAGATATTGAGTAAAAGTGTATCATGATCACCTGATCAATTCTGTCTTGATGGCGTCCTCTTTGATGGGAAGCTCTTCCTGGGGGTCGTCAGAATGCTCATTCCAGTCGTCTTCATACAAGACTTCCTCCGGCTCTGGGATGTCCGGAACCACTTCATCCTGGTGAGACTTCTGCTGCTGGTTTGTCTCTTTTGGTTTTCCAGGACTGCTACGGGAAAGCTCTGCCTGGGAGTCATCGAAAAGCCGAGAAAGGTCATCCACAAACAAGTCTTCCTCCAGCTCTGGGATGTCCGGCACCACTTCATCCTGGTGAGACTTCTGCTGCTGTTTGGTCTCTTTTGGTTTTCCAGGACTGCTACGGGAAAGCTCTGCCTGGGAGTCATCGAAAAGCCGAGAAAGGTCATCCACAAACAAGTCTTCCTCCAGCTCTGAGGATACTGGCATCACTTCATCTTGGTGTGAATTCTGCTGCTGTTTGGTCTCTTTTGGTTTTCCAGGACTGCTACGGGAAAGCTCTGCCTGGGAGCCCTTGGAAAGCTGAGAAAGGTCATCTACAAACAAGACTTCTTTCTGCTCTGGGACGAGCGGCACCACTTCATCCTGGTGAGACTTCTGCTGCTGGTTTGTCTCTTTTGGTTTTCCAGGACTGCTACGGGAAAGCTCTGCCTGGGAGTCATCGAAAAGCCGAGAAAGGTCATCCACAAACAAGTCTTCCTCCAGCTCTGAGGATACTGGCATCACTTCATCTTGGTGTGAATTCTGCTGCTGTTTGGTCTCTTTTGGTTTTCCAGGACTGCTACGGGAAAGCTCTGCCTGGGAGCCCTCGGAAAGCTCAGAAAGGTCATCTACAAACAAGACTTCTTTCTGCTCTGGGACGAGCGGCACCACTTCATCCTGGTGAGACTCTAAGATTGACTCCTGTTTGTCTGTCTCTTGAGGGGTTGCAGGTCTGCTGCTGGTCTTGCTTTTGGATGGCGGCTCAGGCAACAGGCCCCTATCAAACAGGTAATCATAAAACTCCTCATCCAGAGCAAACGGCATCACCTCATCCTGGTGAGAAAACGAGCTGGAGTCTTTTGGTGCTTTTGGACTGCTGCTGGAAGAAGAAACAGATTGACATGTAATGTTAGGTTTTATTCATTATTGGCATTATTCATCAGTGACAAAATTCTAAATGTCCTTTGTTACATTGAATCCCTTCCAGAATAAATCTAAACCAGGTGAGATGGACGTCATGTTTACCCAAGTACTATACAATTGATCATATGTGAGAAAGATTACAAATTCACAAGTGTACCACGTATCTCACGTCCCAAAACTTGAATATCTTTTAAGCTTGTGTAAAATGCAGACCTTTTTTTCAGCCATCAAACTAAATATCCATTACAAAAAACACGAATTCACTTCACGATGAGGGAACAGGAAGCTCAAAAAGTGCTGACTAATTGCTGGATTTTACGACAAATCTTTTCAGCACTACTTTATGTGTGGGAGCTAAAGACTGGCTTTCTTTGTTCCTGACAGACAGTGAAAGCAGTATAAAATAATTGTCCTTACCTCCTCTGTTCTGCGCTGGTATCTGTAGCCGGTGAGACCTGACATTTTCCCTGTTGGAGGAAAAACAAACTTCAGTATCAGATTGTACTCTCATTTAGTCGTGACTAGTAACTATCTGGTTCGTGTTGAGTTCTGGCTGTGTTTGTGAAACATACCTTGCCCCGTTTAAAAAGCTTATTCCACCAACGTGTCTTCTTGGCTGTCCCATTTGTGTCGGTAGATGAGGCCGTTAAGGTGATCACAGATCTAGAGAGAAAAAGTATTGGTTATGTCATTGTAAAACTAAATACTTGTTCACAATAGTCAGAAAAAAGGATGGAGAAACATGTGAGGATTCCTGATTCCCAGGTTTTATAACCATTGCTCTCAGGCATTTCTGAGTAAAATCATTTACTAAAATAAATGAATAAAGACAAAATATGATTTAAAAACTGAACAAAAAATATACAGGATGAAAATTCGTACCTTTCGTTTCTTCCAACATTTCCTTTCTTCTGTAGAGGGAAAAGACCAACAATAATAAGTAAACAATGTCAGACATATTGGTTATTGTGGTTACTTACAAATAAACTAATCTAAATAATAATGGTAGAGTCGACTTAAAAGACATGAAGCTCTGACACTTTCTGTCAAACATACCTCGCTACACCTACTCTCCTTTGACTTCTTCTTTCTAGCTTTCACTGTATTTGCTGAGACTGTAGAAGCAGCAGCACATTTTCTACTGAGAAACACAGATGAAAATGTTTAGCCAGTTATAAAGCATTATCCATATGCAAGTATTATTTGTATGAAAGTTAAACTATTTACAACAAATTAAATCCATCAAAACACAAAAAATGGTAGCTAATTAAACCTAGTGTATAAATGATTAGTTAGGACACAATTAAATGAACTTTTAACAATGTTCTTACCTCCAACGTGAGCTGAGACAGTGTTTGCTGTCAACAGCCACATCATCTGTGGCATGTTTTTGCTTTTCCTTGTTCGAACGAAGGAAAGAAAAAGCATCACACAACCAGCTAAACATCTTGGTTATTTTTCCAATTCTTTTTTTTTTAACCAGAAGTTAGACTCAACTCTCTGTTACCGTTCGGTTTCTGAACTGAATCTTCACTAAGACTGAATGTTACCTAGGGCACAGGAGAAATATAGTTCTAGAATGTAAGAATGATGACGTATCAAGGCCATATATAGACTGTGTGATCAAGGCACATTCCGTCATTTAAATATTCTAGAACACAACAAACACAATAGAATGCTCGGTCTCACCCATATGAAAAAATTCACAAAAAATGTATACAAAATAAATAAAACCATATTACAGCAAAAAAAAGAAGATATCTCAACAATACAAGAATACATGTAAATGTATAGCACATAGGCCTACTGAATGCTATACAAGCATGTAATTACATATAGCCTACATGGTGTGTGAATAGAAATGTAATGTGATACTGTAAATCCACAATTATATGCCTAAAAAAATCTAAATTACCTATATATAGAAATACACTCCAATGCGTCCTTTAAAATGTTATTAAAATAAACACTTTCATATTGTTTGTCATCTTAGGCTATGTTTGTTTAGCCTAGCTTAGCTCACATATGAAGCTAGTAACTAGCTTAGCTCCAATACAATTGAAAACTACATTTTCCAACTCTTTTAAAGCTGATTCCATCTTGATTTTCCTTCTTATGTATAAATACAAACAAATAAATCATAATTGTAGTTTAACTTTTCATTACTAAGAATTGAAGCTTCAACACACAGGCAGTGTGCTTTGAAGGTAAATGATGTGTGTACATTAACTCAAGTATGATACTTAAGTACTTTTTTGGGATATATTTGTACTTTACTTGAGTTTTTCCATACAGTATATTGCCACTTCAACTCATCTACATATCATAGACAAATATTTTGCTTTTTACCCCACTACATTTATTTAATAGTCACAGTTACATTGTAGGCTAAATTTAAAACGACATGATACTTATAGCCTACTAAAATTCAGTACTGTATTACTAATCTACACAGTATTTTAAGTATCTAAATGTGCTCCTCATTGACGAAGTACAATTCTAAAATGCTCTTAAATTTGACAAAAAGCCTAAGGATATTATAATAACTATAATAATGTACCATAATGAAATTATCCATCCTGCATAACAGGTACTTTTACCGTTGATGCTTGAAGTACATTTAGCTGATAATTCTTCCTTAATTTTGCTTTAAATTATTCTGAAATGGGCCGTTTTGCAGTAGGAGTACATTATATGCTAATACTTTCGTACTTTTACTTAAGTCACATTTTAAGACAGTAGTAGGCTATGTGTTATTTTACTTAAGTAAAGGATTTGAGTACTTCTCCAAAGACTGAGTATTAGCAATTAGTGATTTGTTAGGTTGTGTTTTAGCGGCATCACGGTGAAGTACTGTAATAACTAACATACAGTCATCCTGCGGGGGGCAGCCCAGTAACGTAACTTCACTTTTGGCCGGTCTCTGAACCGGAAACCGGAACAACATCATCGACTGAACAACGCTGCCATTTTGACTTCTTCAGAAGCGAGATCGGGAAAACTACGTGTGTTCTTTTAGTCTTATTTACACATACCATATTTCACCATGGCTATGCAAGCAGCAAAACGTGCTAATGTAAGTGTAAACGAGTTGGCTGTTGTATACTGAGGAATATAACTATGTATATTAGCTTGGTGTGGCTAGTAGTTAGCGACACCCAGCGCTAGCATACGGTTAGCATACGGTTAGCATGCTAACGGATTGAAAACAATCACACTGTCTGTGTTAAAACTTTCCACATTCTTGGTATTTACACTTCTACTTCTTACAAAAACGTTGACCTATTTGGTGCGATTTGAAAACGTATGTTTAGGAAATGTAAACATGAACATTTTAAACAATTCAACGTCAGTGTTTCGAAATGGCCAATGTGCTTGCTAAATGTGGTTAATGGTGTTTTAAGAATTGTGTTTCTAAACGTTTATTTAATATATAGATGGGGGCGGGGGGGGATGCTTGAATTATCACAGAAGCGAGACAAATAACTACAACAAAGTGTTGCATTACAGGTTACATTATAATAATATTTACGTTACAAAACTCTACAATTCGATAAATTGATAGATAGACATTATTTCGTCACAGCAGCGGTGTTATAAAGCATTACACATGAATAAAAATATATTTAAAAGATCGAATAAGATACAAATATAATAGCATGTATATACAAATTCACAGTAGAAAAAACATATATCACTAGAGGATCTAAATAATAGACAATATAAAGAAAATACTGAATAGGCCTACATTTTAATAATCTTTAAAAGACAATTTCATTAGGCAAGGCAAGGCAAGTTTATTTATATAGCACCTTTCAACACAAGGCAATTCAAAGTGCTTTACAAAAATGGAAGACATTTGAAAAATGGCATTTAAAATCAGTCATTAAAAAGAAAAGATAATAAAATAAACATTAAAAGAAAAAATACATGGATAAAAGTTAAAAAGCAACAGAAATATACTACAGAAAAAGAAACGTATAGACATTGGATTATATTATACACATTACAATTGTGCAAAATAGCTGTTGTACAAGAGGAGAAACTTAAGAAGATTAACTTTATGAGCGGGTTGACATTGCTTCAGTAGTAGTTTGACGGTTTTTCAATTATTAAACGTCATTACATCTGCTTTTACTTCTCTACTTCTAACTATTATATAAATCTTCGTTAACTCCTCTGTTTTTTCTCGTTATGCGGTTCAGATACGATTACCTCCTGAGGTGAACAGAATCCTGTACATCAGAAACCTTCCCTACAAGATCACAGCTGAGGAAATGTATGATATCTTTGGGAAATATGGACCAATACGTCAAATCAGAACGTAAGTGTTTAAAATACAAGGTAGCTTTCAGCAGGATTTTTGATTCCCACCATGGCAAAAGGAAGTACTTCATGAGAAGTGCATGTGATCATTATTAATATTGACAATGCATCAGATCTAAGACCATATAGGACATTAGGCCACATTTCACTATTATTCTTGCATACAATATCATACATTTTTTTTAACCGGTGGGTTTCCATTATAATGGTAATAAGTACTATCATAATACATAATGGAGATATGTGAAATGGGATATAGAATTTGAGATAGTTCAAGTTTTTATACAGAAACATTAAAAACTATAATCTCTAACACGGAAAACTAACCTAAACTACTAAATATTACCATTGAATGTATTCAATAAGTCATTGGTTTAAATGAGGTCAGATATAATAAACACAAACATGGAAAATATTACTAGGTAATTCAAGCTTTGACATATTTTACTGCTGCTTTTTATAGACACAGAGATAGACTGACATTTTTATAATTTGTATTGGTTTGTTATCAATCTGATTCCTTACCTATGTAAATCACACTAAAGCTATTTCATTTAAGTATACATTTATCAGCCTTTTAAGGATGCTTTTTAAAATTTCTTATATGTATACAAGGTATGATTGTTATGATTAAGTTGCAGAGTATGTCATTAGATTATTTACAACATTTTACATTCGATATGTACCACTTATTTCCCCTTCATGCCAGTGGGAATCTGCACATGATGGTCTAATTTTCACTACTCTTGTGTTTTACTCTTTCTCCCTTCTCAGAGGGAACACACCTGAATCACGAGGAACATCTTACGTGGTTTATGAAGACATTTTCGACGCCAAGAACGCCTGCGACCATCTGTCGGGTTTCAACGTCTGCAACCGCTACCTGGTGGTCCTCTACTACAATGCAAACAGAGTATGTATCAGTGTTACAGTAGCAGGGTTTCTCATAGGGTTTTTCAGGCAGTAGAAACTTACCATAATTACCTGCATCGTCCTTTCTCTTTATGGATGAAATTTAAGTAAAGAATTCGGATAAGCAAACCACACCATTTAAACCAAATCACACCTGCTAGGCATTTTCAAATTTCACGTACAGGAGACACAGCTCCTCTCCTCCTCAATTTTTCCCAAATAACCTCAGATTATCACAACCATTGACATTCTTCTTCTTCCTTACAAACCACTGTACCAAACTTGTTTGATAACGAAAAAAGATGTGCATTTGCGAGTGTGCAAAATTGATATTTGATTTCTAGATACATTTAAATTCAGTTCATTATTTACAAACAGTTTAATAATACAACTTCAATCATGAGACATAACGGAGAAATGGGGCACCCCAATAAAGTATCCGAAATTGTATTACTAACAGATCTAAAGTTGGAGAGTTCAGGTATTATACAGAAACATTACAAGCGAAAAAACACCAGCCGTGCACAAAATGCATTGGGGTTCAACAAGACTAAATACACATATTTGTATCATTTTACTTTATCAACACATTTTATTTGAATGTGTTTCTCTGTTTATCAACTCTTTTTCAGGCTTTCCAGAAGATGGACACAAAAAAGAAAGAGGAACAGCTGAAGCTTCTAAAAGAAAAATACGGCATCAACACAGACCCTCCGAAGTAGCATTCCAGAAACCCCATCCAGCTCCACGCCTTTCACCTCCATCTTCTTTTTCTGTCTTTACAGACATGACATGTTCATTGATGTATGCTGGTAATCTTTTACTGATACAGCTGTTCAACATGTCATTTTTTGATGATTTTAATTAAAGGAGGTGTTAGATAATTTCTTTGTTTTTATTAAGTCAATGTTGATTTTTCCAAACCTCGCTTGGTAATCCGGACAAAGCTATTATAATAAAAGTTTGCTCAACATTAAGATGACTGCTTGTATTCACCTCATGATACGTTTTTTTAAATCTCCCAGAGTATTTTTCACTTTTTTTTTGTTAATCTCTTCATGGGTCATCTTTTAATTTAAAGCTAATGATGGCCAAGCTGTTTGTGATATGAAATTGCAACGATCAACCGGCTGTGTGAAGTTTACGATTTCTGTAAAATAAATGTTCTTTTGCTAAAAGCTCCTGTCTCCTCCCTTTTAACATTCTGTGAAGTATCGAGGATGTCCTCTGTGTGAACCCATTCAGATCAATAAGACAGTGCATACATTTTTCACATTTCCACAGGGGTTTGGGAGTCACCTGATTCTCATTTTGCCTGAGCACCAAACAGCTTGTGATGTTGCAGTCCCTGGGGTTTTAGTTTTCTGTGTACCGTGAGGGCACAAGCCTCCAGTTGACCCCTGTGTGATGAGTAGTATTGTGCCAAAGAGTCATGGGTAAACACTGCAGGATTACTTACTTTTCCATGCCCAAATGTTAGTGTTACTTTCAATGGTAACCCAAAAACAAATATGATATTTCCATAGAGAAACATAAAATATATACTTGCTCCTATAGTACAACAATGTCTCAACAGTGACATCTGGTGGCAGTACAGGGGCATTATTTTAGAAATGTCTAACGGTGGGCAGTGCATCAGTAGCCTACGACAATGAATCGTCTATTCTTTGTCGTACTATTCATCGTTTATTGAGGATTCGTCAGTTAACACCTTAACACCTAACTAACAGTTGTAATCGACTGTATATATAAGAATGTAATGTATTAATTAAAGTCTTATGTCTTCAGAAAGCTAAGGAATGTAGTTGGCAAAGTAAAGCTAAAAGTAATGGGAAAACAGTTGATCAAATTAGCTTAAAAATGAATGAGAAACAGCTGACATAGTAAGCAAAATGTGATTGATTAACCGTTTGAATAGTTATAAGGTAGCCTACAGTTAATGGAGTTAGCTAAAGTAATACATAAACAGTTGAAATAGCTAGCTTAAAAACTTTCTTCAGCATCCTCTTCATCCCACCTCATCATCAATCCAGATCTTCAGCATCCTGTTCACCCTATCTCATCATTAATCCAGATCTTCAGCATCCTCTTCATCCCACCTCATCATCAATCCAGATCTTCAGCATCTTCTTCATCCCACCTCATCATCAATCCAGATCTTCAGCATCCTGTTCACCCTATCTCATCATTAATCCAGATCTTCAGCATCCTCTTCATCCCACCTCATCATCAATCCAGATCTTCAGCATCTTCTTCATCCCACCTCATCATCAATCCAGATCTTCAGCATCCTGTTCACCCTATCTCCTCATTAATCCAGATCTTCAGCATCCTCTTCATCCCACCTCATCATCAATCCAGATCTTCAGCATCTTCTTCATCCCACCTCATCATCAATCCAGATCTTCAGCATCCTCTTCATCCCATCTCATCAAATCTAGATCTTCAACATCACCAGTGTCTAGACCCCGGGGGGTTTACCTCACGGCTGCATCTCCCCCTTAAGATATACGATATCATGATCGGGGTCTAATCACCAAAGACTATTAACATTTATATCATACGGAGCATGTATCAATAAATGTTCTCTTCACAAAAAATGTAATCTCTGAAATATTAAATTTGATTAATCTAGTGAAATAATGCATAGTGTAATTTAACTAAACCAAATTAAGCCATTAAAATGTATTTGTATGAAAATGAATATCCATATTTTTTAAGCGTTAATTTACATCTAGTAAAATCTAATAAAATGAGCACATGGAACATTACGGGGTGTATTTGAGCTAATCTAATAGAATGGTTTGGTGTACTTCAAGCAACCACATTTGGGAAAAAACCCCTATGCTGCTTGAGGAGAGGATTTGCTGAGTTAAGAGACCAGACAAGAGCCCATAGAGTTCCTTTTATTAGATTAAATCACAACACAGGGAGTAGTGCAGCCATGTCGTCAGGGACACAATACATGCTACAAAAGAATCCTTGTACACGTTTGCTTTTGCTTACATTTGGTATCTTGATAGCAATAATATTAATAACAGAGTTGGAATTAAAAACATTGTTTGGCCAAAAGATGTTTATGTAAAGAAGTTCAGAATACAAAGTGACATTGCTGAGAGACAATGGACCGGTATGCTCGATCTTTATTGCAATGCTGTTTATTACGACATATCACATCTGCTTTAGCCTCCACTGCTAGTGTTGATGCATGTTGGAATGTGTCTGCGGTGCTTTCAGACGTAACCAGGTCAACTTGTTGAAGTGGGCGCACGGGTTATTTCCAAATCATTAGTAGGAGACGCCACACTTCACTGAACTTCTCTACGTTTCGAATGTCTGAGTACGTGTACAATGGGTGAGAGAAGGGAGTAAAAAAGTACAAAAAGATTGACTGACTCTTAAGAGGGAATTACGTCGAGGGTCTGGGGAGGGAGAATCGTCCAACTTACTAAACACATGGCTTCACAGGAAGGGCTGTCCTCTACTAGTTACAATGAAAAAACATTCACTGCTCCTCTCACTACTTCATTTACTTCCACTGAAAAAAGACAAACGGGAAAATGCTGCACGGGCCTTATTTCTTCTCTTCTTTGACGCTCTAAAATAACTCCTCTGGATTTGTCTTCTTGATATGCAACCTGCAGGCTAATTGGAAAATAAGTAGATGTGATGGTAGGTTTGATAACAACGCTCTCCGCCTATAGATTCGTATTTCGTCCTTCTAATCCAATTATCTCCAGCTGAGGGACGCTTCATTCGTTCTCCAGGGAATCCTGATGGATTCTCGCTTCACTTTCTATCGCTGGTTCAAAATGACTGGTTCCTCTGCATCGAACATCTACTTCTTTGTAATGAGAGTGTGTTTAAATGCACAGGGGCAGGGTGTTAGTTCTTAGCAACATATACTACAGCTATTTTACAAGGGAACATGCTCCCACAGTTAAAGCAGTCCAAAGGAAACGCCTTGACATATCACATCATTGACAGCCTTTACTTGTAGAAGGACCTACTTCAATGTTTTTTTGCTCCCTATTCAGTAAACATATTTTCTCCCAAATTCTCCAAAGTGTCACGCGCTGCTTCGATAAGGCTTTCTGTCATCGATTACAGGATGCAAAATTAGGAGATTTTTTTAAGGCAGAACCTAAAGGCATGCAAATTAACTACATTTACATCTTTTGACCGACAGTACAGGCATGTTTCAGAAGGAAAAGTTGGACGTACGCTATAATCCATCTCTTCTAATAGTGCTAATATTTCGAGACGATGGATCGAGTGTTATTGGAGGCAGATACATTATCATAGGAATTTGGTTCAGTCGACATTACTCGGTATTATGAAACACAGACAGCTAGCGTCAGTAAACTCGGAACAATAAATAGAGTAGCGGCAAATTCAACGTGGCACATCCATGATGCGCAAGCTCCAGTAAAATGAAACTGTATGGAAAATACTTTGCACACTTCACATTTTGGCAGTTGATCTTTAAATAATTTAAATATATATTCATATTTATATATATCTATATATATATTTGTGCGAGGTGTTCATATGTAGTGACATGTGTGTGTGTTTGTGTGTGTGTGGTGTGCACTTGCACTGTTTGTATGTTGTGTGTAGATCTTTTTTATAGCAAATAACATTCTCATGCACACGAGTGTTTCAAACACAAGAAGCAGATCCATTGAAAGGTAGTCCAAGCATATATATAATTTTTTTTCAGTGGAAATAGCTGCAAACTGAATGGAACATGAAATTCTTTCTGTGCAGTCCGTGGCGGCAGGTGGAGCTCCGCTTGCCCTCCGTTCTATTTCTGGAGGTCGCACTGCAGCAGTAGTACGATGGACGGGTCGCTCTTCGCCGCCTCTTTGAACTCGTCCAGCGAGATCTGGTCGTCGTTGTTCTTATCCATCTTGGAGAAGATCTTGTCCACTCGCTGCTCGGGCGTCAGGCCGTCCTCGTTCATCTTCATCATGATCACCGTGCCCACCATCTTGTAGATCGCCTGCAGGGGGAGAAAGTGAGAAGAAATTAAGTAAAGCTAAAAAAAAAAAGTGTTAATAGGGTTAGCTTAAAGTATTGGGAAAACAGGTGAAATAATGAGCTTCAAGTAATGGATAAACATTTTAAATAATTAACGATAATATACTTGATATTATGAGTTCAAATGTTTGTGTAAACAATTGCAATAGTAAGGTCAAATTAATGTAATTAATATTTAATTAATTAATTTGCAAAAGTAACAGATAACATTTTGAAAGAATTAGCTAAGAGTGCACAAAGATAGATAATAAGCCTCATGGATCATCAATGGAAATAATTGCTAAAAGTAAGTGATGCATTTTTTTTATATTGAGCTAAAAGTAATTGATAAACAGCGAAATATCACAAATAAGCAAATATAATTAGCCTCAGGTAATGTATAAATGATTGAAAACATTGTTGATATTCAATTGCATTAAAATAAATAAATACCAGCCTTTTTCGTAGTATTACTTCAAATCTGTTTGGAGTTCTACTGAAATAATCACATTTGAATCATAACGGGTGTATTTGAGTTAATCTGATATTATTGTGGGGTTCTGTCACACTAACACATTTTGGAAACTCCTGGTCTTCAGCACATGCTCGCACTGCTTGAGACCATTTGCTTAATAATCAGACAAGAAGAATACGTGCTACAAAAGAATCCTTGCTTTTGAGAAAGAGAGGGATTTCTTTTAGAAGAGACACACTACATCTGAAGTCTCTTAATGCGTCCATGTTTCCTTCACTCGTGTCTTTCCCTGAGATTCAAAACAAGGGAACATGTCTCCGTGTTGGAACCAGGTTTCAGTTTCTGTGGCAGCACAGATGGAGCACAGCTGGATAGGCTGTCAGCGGCTCTATATTTCTGTGTGTGTGTTCATACCCTGGTGTGTGTATTTCAAAAGATAATGTGATGTGCTGTCCAAATGACAATAGTGAAGCACAGTAACTACAGCCTCTGCTGTTAGCTTTTTCTTTTATTGATGTCCTCCTCCAAGTGAGAATGTGCTAGATTAATCTGTAAACATCGACACATGCTCAGGGGCCTCATTTATAAACGGTGCGTACGCTCAAAAGATGGCGTACGCCAGTTTCTACGCAATGTTTGCGATTTATAAAAAACTAACTTGATGGGAAAATGTGCGGTCCTCCACGCAAACTCTGACCCATGCGTACGCACTAAGCACACAAACGGGAGAGACGAGAAACTGCGACACCGTTGGCAGAAGGAAGAATGGAGAGAAATATGTGGAAATAATACCATAAATAAAATGTTACCTCTCATTTATCAAATATGAAGAATTCATTTTCAAACATTGATTAAAGCCAATCTTAAAATGATTGAACAAACGCCTGTTTGAGACTCCTCAGTGCACACAAAAACATAACTTGGAGAAATAAATAAATACGGAAATGTTATTGATCACCCCTCGATTATGTTCTCTTGTTAAGAAATGTTTTCTCATAAATGATGCGGTAAGCAGGAGGACAGAATTACGTTTAAACTGACGCCGGTTGTATAGGTTGTAGATACGAGCATGGTTTTATATACAATCACGTTTAATCATGTTTTATGCCGTTCGCCAATAGTCTACTTCAGGGCTATTCAATTGGCGGCCCGCGGGCCAAATCCGGCCCCGGGGTGATATTTACTGGCCCTTTGAGTATAATGTTAAAAAGTCATCAATTTTTTTTTTTGTGTGCCATAGTGCCTTTATTCCAGAGAGGGTGTTACATTGAGAGATAGAGGGGTAGACAATGCCTGAAAACTTCGACGGGCTCGGGTTTCGAACCCACCTACTATACTGTAGTGACAACTCCTGTCATTGATTGCATCTCTGCGTGAATGATTAGATCATTTCACCTAAATGAAATCAAATGAAACATGTAGGCCTACTGAGTTCTGAACTTGCCATTTAGATCTATAAAGGCCTTGGGGCTATGTTGTTTGATTGAATTAAACACAATATATGCACTCCACTATGCTGTTGTAGTATTTACTGTATCTGAAGCTCTTAAATATGATTGCTCATATTTCAAGCCATCTTTTTCCCGGCCCCTTGCTTTGGATCATTTTCATCAACCGGCCCCCATTCCAAACTAATTGAATAGCCCTGGTCTACTTGATAAGTCGCTCGTAAAACACAGGAGGTATGGAAACTAAGAACACCATATGTGGTAAATTGTACAGCTAATATAACACAATCCATTAGTTGTATTTCCTTTAACTGGTGGATTATGGATATATAGTTGCTGATCGACAGCTGGAACACAAACCACCAAATACAACAAAAATAATTCAGATCCAGTCGTCATGACTCCACTCCGGAGGGATTCCCCGATCATTTCTTACAGTTTCTCATCAAGGGGGTGTCTCCTGTCCCCGGTACAAACACACTGCCTGAGGAAGGTTATGTGTATTTTGTTTTGTCATTAACTTTTTTCGGACCACTTATTTATTTATTTTGGTGACGATCCGACCTCCATGCTGCTACTCTGGTTCAAACTGCATCCACCAAACATGATTTATCTCAACCTCCCCAAAATAACCTAAATCTGACACGGTGTGAGATGTCTTTTTTAGCTGTTCTGTCCTCATTTCCTGCGATCTTCTTCATGCAGTCAGTCAGAATGAATGAATGAATGGGCGTTTCTTTGACTATTTATAGGCAAATATGGGCGTTGCGAGAAGCCTGCAAAAGCTGCGCTGCATTTCGAGTGATTTATAAAGGGAAACCGGCGTAGGATGTGCCGCACGCACTTCCCTCGCCGGTACGCGGTCTTTAATGAATCGGAAAATGTCTGTGCGTAGTTATTTGCTTTGTCCTACGTAAGCAACCTTCCCACGTCAATCATACGCAAGGCTTTATAAATGAGGCCCCTGATCTTTTTGCTTTGTACAGTTTATTAGTGGGCGTTGCTGCTCTGTTATTGAATGCATACATTTATTAAATAATTGACATTACATGTCATTAGCTGACATATCCAAAGCGAATGTAAAATGTAAATACCGTGGATCTACAGGAGCAATTAACACGTTGACTGCAGGTTACAGGGATTGAACCACGGACTCTTTGATTAGTAGACACCGATCAGCCCCAGGATGATTTGCATCTGCATGTTTGGATATTCTGTAAAGTTGTTATTTTGTAAGCCTGCTTTTATAAGAAATGTCTGATAATCTTTTCAAATAGTTTATGATTTTGAACAGAAATTAGCCTTTGTTAATATATCTAACATTACCTCTAGTTACATGAGGCACAGCACCATACATTCTCGATGAGCTGCTCAGAACATGCACCTCTGCCTTATTGTTGCTCGTTTCATAATATATTTGTGTTTATGAATCATTTGTGTCAGAGCGCTGCAGGCTCAGAACTCGGCTGTATGACCTTTGACTTAGGTCAGGAAAATCAAGTGCTGCCTCTCTGTGACTCAGCGGGTCGCACCAGGCATCAGGAAACAAAGCACTTGCTGCCAACGGATTACTTTCCAAGTATGCCATAATATGTTATGAAATAAAACGCTGTTGCCATTAAACGTGGGGTGCTACTTAATTGAGGCATTTCCAGATTCTGTAGATATATGAAAAATATTTAAATTACTAATTATTTTTACCTAATAATATGGATATTATATAATGAAATATTGGTATTCCCCCCACAACATCACACTCACAAACACATATTTATTTATTATTTATAAATATGTTTGACTTATGAATATAGAGGATATTATGTAGAAATAAAAGAAATCATTGATATTCTGAAATTGTATTTATTTTGAATGTTATTCTCTTAACTTGAAGTATGTGGTTCACCAGTATATAAATATTCCCTAATTTATTTTCTCTGATTATTACCTCCAATGTGTTTACACTGGGTATTTGCTAAATGTCGTAACATAATACTGAGTTAAATTCTGCTTGAGGACAAGTTGAACTGAGACTTATTAACTTTAGGTAAATGCACTTTTGTGTTTTCTTTCAAACCCCTCATTCTTCCTGGGACTCAAAACAATATAATGATACAGTATATAACACATGAGCTGTATTGTATTACCCCTGCTTGTCATGATCTCTCTTTGTGTTTCCTGTTTTGTTTTGAAAAGTTTTTCTACCCCTGTGTTGTGTCTGTTTTTACTTCCTGTCTTTCCCACTGGTCTCCTGTTGCTCTTTGTCAGATAATTTTTATGCTGTCTCTTACAAAGCTCTGTTTGGCTTTTCCCTGCCCTGGATTCCTGAAATAAAAGGTATACTTCTGTAAAGTCTTCCTGGTAAGTGCCCTGCATTTGGGTCCACCCTGCTACGCTTGCTGAGACACACTTCTCATGTTCTTGTTCCACTAAAACAAAATGACCAGTGTTAAAAACAAATCGTAGCTGTGTTACCTCGATGATCTCCAGCATCTCCACCCGTGTGATCTTGCCGTCTCCGTCCAGGTCGTACATATTGAAGGCCCAGTTGAGTTTCTGCTCGAAGCTGCCTCGAGATGTGATGGACAGAGCGCAGATGAACTCTCTGAAGTCGATGGTGCCGTCGCTGTTCTTGTCGAAGGTCCTGAAGGCGTGCTGGGCGAACTTAGACGCATCGCCGTATGGGAAGAACTGGGATGGGGGAAAAGAAGAGAGTACAAAGATAAGTAAAGCTGCTTTACAAGATCAAGATCAGTTCGAAAATGATGCATTGCGTATTTTCTGGCTCTCCTTGGGATTAAATCAACTTTTACTCAGAGTAATACGCTTCAAGGGAACATCAATACTCAGCGAGAAACCTCTACACATCCAAAACATGTCATTTGTTATAAACCTTAAAATGATTCACTGGGTGATCAATGCAGATCATTCCAAATGTTGGTACATTGCAGTGAAAACAGACAGTGCTGTTCGGGAACATAATGAATCATTTGCATTTAAGATCAATGGACTCTGATTACCTGCAGTAATGAATGGGTCTTTGGTTTTCTATTCTCATCAGGGCTTTAAGGCTCTAGCTTTGCTAATGTGTTCACTGGTCTGTGATTTGTCTGTGTGTGTGTTTGCATAATGATCTATCCTGCAAGGTGGTTTCAATAATCTTATAGTAAATAGTAACCTGTCACATCAAATTCCAGTCTGTCACATTCAAGTACAGTTTGGAGGTAGTTGTACTTTACTGGAGTATTTCTATCCTCCACTTTACACTTCTACCGTAACTTTTATACTTTTAATTCACTTTTGATTCAAAGACTTTAACTGTCACCGAATATTTCTACTTCCACCACATCATCAGTTCAAAATAAAAATGTTGTCCAATAACTTTCATTTATGTTTACTTATCTGCAAAACGAATGACATTCCCATAAGCCTCGGTTGCAAGTACTAATCAGCAAGTATTAGCATGTCGAAATGCTTAACTAAGATAATATACATCGTAAACATTTAATCTGTTTATCATCAGAATTGTAGCCTTTCATGCATTTACCATGTAGGTGCCATAACGCTACTTAGCACAAGTTCATTATTTGTATTATTTGTATTATTTGTTTACGTCACTTTTATTTGTTTGTTGAGCACTTCCGGTACTTGTCACATGGGTGTGGTTTGGTTATATAAGTCACCTGTTTGATGACAGAGGGTGAGCTTGTGCTGTCATTTTTTCTGTTGACCGTTTTGTCCATAGTTACTATGTTATGATTTTGTTTATTAAATATCCTAAAACTATCTTGCTTCAGTATGGACTTTCTCTTCGAAAACGCGTCACAGTTTATAGCCAAGTTTAGCCTCTCGGCGACTCAAACGTAACTACTGTAGGGATTGAGCCGCCACATACCATGCTGATGTTAGCTTTCAGCTTAGTGAAACTAGCACAGCTATCAGCTCTTATATCAATGTTATTTAAAAAATCACAAAATGTTGGAAACTATACCTACAAGTAATCATAAAAGAAATGTTCCCTACAATATGATTTACCAGACCAATACCAGTATTTAATAAGACTATAGTGAAGGAGAATTAAGAAACTAAAATCAACCGGAAAAAGTAGTCGGAGAGTTAAAGTGAAAAAGGTTCCGATAAAATGTGTTTATTTAGTTGGCCCTTTGTGCATGTCAAAGGTTGCTTGAAATGGATTACACTTGACATGAATCTGCTATGGTGTGATGTCAAAGTCCACTGCCCTATGATCCCCTGTTTTCCTACAGTAACCATATGGATCAGCCCTGATCTCAGAATAAAACTTAAAGCTGTTGTGCGCTGGCACTTCATCCACGTCCTCTCTGCACCCCCGCGCTACATGTACACCGAGTCAGAGGCTAATGCAGCGACCACTGAGCCCCTGCTCGGATCTCATCCACCGAACACTGTGACCCCTGTGGGCGGCCGTCAGATGCTGAGTGATTCATTAGATTTGACCTTCCACTTGACCTCTCCGCTAAAAATTCTTAGAGCCGGTGGGTAATCTAGGCTGAGCGAGGCAGCTCTCTGAGGACTCCAGTAACAGCCTTCATCAGGGAAATGAAACAAACCGGGGGAGATTTTCCATTCTGGTTTATTATGTGACGGATTGTCTGGTGCTTATCTCACAAAAACAACTCAGTCCTGGTTGTATGTATTTAAACTAGAAAATTAAACATATTTGATCTATGACGGAAGCGGTGAAAAATGAGTGAGGGGAACTTTGTTTTCCCTATTTGGATTTTGTTTGCTTATTTTCAGTGAACGCTGCAAGCATGAATGTATTACGTCATAGGGAATGAGCTCAGAGGACATGTACCTTTTTTAATTTTAATATTTCATCTACCAGCAAAAGTCGGCACACCGTGCTTGTACTGACCGTTCTCATTAAATAATCAGAAGTAGGTCAAGTCTCAGGAGTAAGACAGGCTCTTTAAAAAAGTTGTGAACATGCAATAAGGGCATTTTTCTTGGCTACCTTTTGACAGCAAAAACACATTGTAAACACCATTTTGACATTTAATCAGCTTTTAAGGTTAACAGCTGCCTATAACATCCAACTGTTGTGTAGCAACACATTAGCGTTCATTTGTAGTTTGTTTCTTGTGAATTTAAGTAATATATACTTGATCTTTTAGCTCGGTTTTGGTCTCCTCCACAGCTTTAGCTGCTAAATGATTAGCTACACTCTCCAGCTAGTTGATTACTTTCTCTGTCTGCGGTTTGCTGCTGGAAAGCTAGTAAACATTGAGATGTTTTGCATCTAGAAAGGATGTAAACAAGATCCGTAAGAGTGAATCAAAGCAGAATACTTGCAGGTCGCATAATACCCTCAAAACTTCGAGGGGAACATCACGGTAAGTTCATTCTTGTCTGCGGTTTAATCACTAAAAGCAACCCATTTGACTTAAGAACACACATTTCATCCATAATGAATGTATACAAAGTAGGATGATAGCCAGTTAAAACCATCCAGAGCTTTCAAAGCAGAAATGTGTTCAGTATTCAGACACACGTGTGTGTGTGTGTCCCAGGCGCGACCAGACTGTTTTACACCGTGTCCTTGTTCATGTGCGCTGCAGACAAAGGACGAGGACGCAAAAAGTAACTGCCCCATCACGCACAAACTGTCTGGAGTGAAGACGGAGGGGAATTGAAGGCCATGAATCCTAAAGGGAGCGAGAGAGTGCAGAGGATGGGAGATGAAAAGAGCTAGAGATGAGGGAGGGAGGGAAAGTAACGAAGAAGAAGAAAGAGGAGGAGGATAAATGAGACGGGGTTAGGCGGTGAGAGTCAGTTCGGGTTGCACCGCCTCCCATCTGCATTAAAGTCCCACCCATGCTAATTCTGCTGCAGTGGCAAAGCGATCAGACTGCAGTGAGGAGTTAACAGACAGAAAAAGAAGGGTGGGGGGGCGGCAGGGAGGAAGGGAACGAGCAGAGAGATGAGAATAGACAGAAAAGTGAAAAGTAAAAAGAAAAGATGGAGGAGACTTAAATGAGAGTGACGGGGAGAGTGTTAGAAGGAGTGTGACAGCTATCCCTATCTGGCCTTCTGTTCTGGAGAACTCATTTGAGGAAGGAAGCCCCCTCGGGATGGGGGGGGTTTGGGAGGGGGGAGGGGGGCTCGAGTGATCTGCTCGGATGAACAGGACGTTTTCTGCACAAATGCGGCGTGACTTCCTGCCCCCGTATGGCCCCGCTTTAGCTCATCTGCACACAGCCCGGAGGAAGAGGAGGAGGGGGGGGGGGGGGGGGGGGGGGCACGTGGACCGGCGGCGGGACAGAGCGCAGGGGGAGAGTTCGAGGAGGGGAGGGGGAGTAAAGGTGCCAGGGAAAGGATGCAGGGAGATGTCGACGGTGGGAGGGTGAGAGAAAGCCACTGCGGATTCTCGACAATCTGCCAAGTTATGAAACATTTTGTTACGTAAAGAGGGAGAGAAGAAAGAGGGAAAGTGGGGCAGGGGGATGAGTCTGTGAAAGTCTTCCATCTGAGTTTATTTGGTTCATATTTTCTCGGTCACATGTAAGAACATTGTCAGAGCTGTCAAGCACGGGAAACATTCAATAGATGGCGACCAAAGTCTTGTTCCTCGCCTCTGCAGCTACGGACATTAGCCCCTAACATCACCATGAGGGCTTTTTCCTGTCCTGAATTGGCCGTTATGGTCATTTGGGGTCGGCCATCAAAGGACAGGCTGAATGCCAGACTCTTTGTGTCCACTCAGGGAGGAGCGGGCAGGCACAGCTGGTTTAATAAAGGATAACGTCCTTGTCTGTGTCAACTAGGAAAGATACCACTAACCCAGACACACAGGACCCAAACATGCTGCCTGTAAATGGAACATTAAAGCCTTCATAAGCGGGCTGCAAGCTGCCACTGGTGCTGATCCAGAAACAGAGAGAGGGGAAGGGGGGAAGAGAGGGAGGAGGAAGTAGCGAGATATAGAGAGTCACACTCAAACAAGGCCATTTCACACTGACAGAACAAGATCAGAGAACAGATGAATAATAATGCTGCGAAGAACAGCACAAAGCAGCGATTCAACAGCCCATGAGAAGCTCATCAATAACAGGCGACACATGACGTCAAAATAACTTCAGTTGTTTAACGCGAATGTTCGATTCCGGATTGGTGTTTAGTCGCCCTGCCTGCAGTAGATAACAGTTAAGCTGGACCGACATCTTGAGGCTTAAAAGCTTCCAGTGATGAGCTGCCGAGGGTCAGGATTGAAATGCCATGAAGATTTGTTTACTGTACGACAGTGTGTTTCAGTTTAGGCAGCTGCACATTGCACGGAACTGGATTACTCTGATGTCTAAGTACAAAGGAAAGTACAAAATGGTAGATATAAGCCTCTGTAAGTGTAAATGATCTGAGACGGACTACAGGAAGTGGCAGTCTGCAGCATCATGATGATGTAGGTAAAGGCTGCGCCCCCCCCCACCCACTGAGACACCCTGCTGTAATAAAGCAATATGAATCAGGTTGATGTACTCTCTGGATTAGCTGTACTCAACAGTCTGAAGCTCAATCAACATATGAATGATGCACAGCTTCTTTCTTTCTTTGCATGTTTGTTCATTCTGATCAAAGCTGGTACACAGTTGAAGATAAAGATTAGACTATGCTAATATTATTATTATACTATTTGAAGAAGAAGATTGCTATAGTGGGTTGTAGGATTGTGTTGTTGATCTAAAAATGTCCAATATCTCCAGAGCATGGAATTAGCACATCCACAAGTCAACACAAAAGAGAGATGTTAACATTTGCAAAGTACTAAACCAGTTTCATTGGCATTCATACTTTCAAAATAACTTTTCACTGCAGTGATCAAACCGTTTGCTTGAGGCACGCACGCTTCTTACAGTGTGGTCAAACAGTAATCTAATGGCACTATGAATCACATTTATATAACCATAATGCCACATATTTTTCAAGCTATAACTAATTTTGCAGTAAATAATTTAGTTGGTATTATTTATATAAAAGGAACTGAAAAGTGATATCCATGAAAAAAGTCGATTTATGTAAAAGAAACTAACTTCTTAATTTGTTGATCACTTTATTGAAATTGAGGATTTAGTAATTAAGACAAATCTTTTAGGATGATGATGTCATCAGATATGACGATTCATTCGAAGACTTATGTATGAGCATAGAATACAAAAAATGGGTTTATCCCAACTGATATGTTGCTCTTCAAAAGAAAAGTTGTTGTCTACATCAAGTCCTGGGAATCACTTTTTTAAACACAGGAAAGGCGGTAACAATGATAGCCACTATACAGAGTCATGTAAGCATTTAGAGAACCAAAATGGGTTTGATATATAACAAATATATATTCAGTACAAATATTAAGTGCTGTATTATAACTTTAAAGGTTTAATTATGTGATTCTATCTTGATTAAATAACATTATGAAGACCCTACAACAGACAGCAAAACTGACAGGGTGCAGTCCTCTCCCTGTCCTCCCTATCTCCCAGGACATGACCCCGGTGTGTGATCATCCGTGCGCTCACTGTCCCATAATGTCTGTCCTGGATCGCTGCCATGGCGATTCCATGCTCTGTCGTGTGTACTGTACCTCTATTTTCCACTGATGGTGTCAGATTCCACATCAATCCCTCCATATCTTTCTGCTCTCCCTGCTGCTTCCATAGTCCAGAGACACATGATGAAATACCGCACGCACGCACGCACGCACGCACGCACGCACGCACGCACGCACGCACGCACGCACGCACGCACGCACGCACGCACGCACGCACGCACACACACACACACACACACACACACACACACACACACACACACACACACACACACACACTCTGGTAGCCTCAGAGCTCATATGTGCATCGCCTTCCTCGCCCTAGCAATATGGATGGTTCAATATAATTTTGCCCGGTGTATAAATGTTTTCATTACCTGCAGGACTGAAAGAAAAATGAATTCTTCACCATGACCACCGAACAAACAAGTGGAAAATCATAGAATATTATACAATAGTACAGCTAGGAGAATAGATTGTGTAAAGTCTATTATTGTTTCCATTCATAAAGCCGACAAGGTCACGTCTCCTCGCTTAAGGGTCATACAGGACACTGCATCCAATGTTGTCAACAATTCGTAGCAGGTTTTCTATTGGCTATTCATCTCCACAGCGTACAAGCACAGGTTTTAGAGGTCAGTCAGGATTTCAATTGCCTTTCAAAGCACTTGTTTTTTACTGTGGCACTACAAGGCTATTTAATGGGGCCCTATTATGATTTTGTGGGTTTTTTCAGTGTGTTATTTAGGTTTTTGTGCATGTAAATGGTCTGCAAAGGCTTGAATCCGAGATCCCGGCCTGAATCGCCTCCATTGGACACCTTTGTTCACTTCCGCTACATAGTGGCATCGCTACGTAACACTCGCACTTCTATTGGGTAGCACTACAACACGTTGTACGTCATAGGCTAAGGGGTGGGGCAGCTTGAAGTGGTTGACCAATCATAACAGAGCTGAGGCCTGTACTACGAAGCCAGTTCAACAGACCCTGGATATCTTTGAGTTATCTTAACTAACCCTAACAAGCGAGATCTCGCTAAGCGGTCCTACGACGCTGGTTATCAACTCGGTAAATCAACCCAGGGTTTCTCCGTCCAGCTGAGAGCGCGTTCACGTGAAAGGGGCGGGGTTAGCAACATTTGACCAATCTCAAACATGGACAAGCGTACTGACAGCGCAGGGTCATACTTCCTGAATGAAAAGTAAACTATAATATTAGACAAATATGAAGACGTTAAACTTTAAACATCCATGACTTAAACACTTTATCCAGGATAAAAGCCACATAGCTGCACCTGCAAGGTGAATACAGCTGGTAAAAGAAATGCGTACATTAACAGGTTTATGATATCACTGCCCCGTCTAAGACACGAGTGGATCTGACTTTAATTACATTTGACTCGAGTGTTTTGTCAACTTAATGTGTTGCTTAAAATAATACTTCTGCATACAGTATGTGACACTGTGAGTGTTGCACGGCCAGATACGGCTCAAGAAGCTGACTCAGATAAGGAAATATATGATGTGATATGATGTGATATGATATGAATGATAATGGGACACATCAAAGTCCGCACTCACAGTGCCTCGGACTGTAGGCTACTTAATGTTACTCTGATCCGGTTACTTATGTCGTGGCAGATATTTAAGTAAGCTTTCTTAACGCTAATGTTATAATAGTCAGATTGCTCTGAAGATGGGAGGGGATATTCTATTCATTTTCACGTTCACAGTCAGTTGATTTTTGCCGGCCGTCTTTCCTGCAACGGCAGTTTTTCTGTATTTCCTCTATCCTGTAATATGACTTGATCGCTTTAAACTCTGCACACTGAGCTCTGATTGGTCAGTAGGCGGTGCTTTCACTGAGTTGATCTCTTATCCTGAAACCTGCTCCGGAGCAGGTTTGCCATTCAGCATAAGTTACCATGGAGATCTACCCCGGTAAGAAGTGAACCAGCGTCGTAGGACCGGAAACCCAGAGTTTTCCCTGAAGTTAGCTCGCTAAGCGAAAATCCGGCATCGTAGTACAGGCCTCTGGCAGCTAACCAATCAGAGCAGACTGGGCTCTGGTTTCGGACAGAGGGTGAAAAGAGATGCTACAGCAGAAAAATAAATACCTTTTTTGAACATTAACGCATGTAAACATGTCTCAGTAGAGGCACTAAGTACAAATATGAATCTGAAATTAGCATAATAGAGCCCCTTTAAGTAATGCCTTATGTTTCATGCATCCATTTGCTAACATTGTCATACGCAGTCAAGCGTTCAGAGGAACACACGAGCAGGACCTTGGCATGACAGCACTGACGGTCACTGTTTACATTGCTTCATCAAAGCATAGCTAAAATGCGACTTTATTTGCTTGAGAGGCAGCGAGAGAGAGAAAGGGAATACATGCATAATCCATCACAGGGTTATTTACTGTGTGTGTGTGTGTGTGTGTGTGTGTGTGTGTGTGTGTGTGTGTGTGTGTGTGTGTGTGTGTGTGTGTGTGTGTGTGTGTGTGTGTGTGTGTGTGTGTGTCTGCGTGAGAGATACGGAGCCTGCATGTACTCTTACATAAACCCTCAGTGACATGCCAGGCAGCAACAGAAACTTAGCCAGCGCACTGCTGCTTCCAAGCCTTCAGGATCTGTCAGACAGAAAACACACACATATACTGTACACGCATACACACACTCAATCCCCTCTGCACAGTGAAATGCATTATTAATTATCCTCATGTTATTCTCAGATGGGTGTCTCCTGTGATATTTGTGCAAGTTAGAAGTAATTTATCACCGGGAATAATTTAATCGATATCCTCTATAATTATTCTTATTAAAAGTCAAAAATCATCACATTTACAAATATCCCTGGACCTGAACTACGAGGCAATGTCAAGTAAAATGTGTGAGGGAGGCGACTTCAGCTAAAACAAGGTGTTCAGTTAGGGGTAGGAGTCCAATCGATCAGGCAGGGGGAGAGTGTGTCGGATGTTGCATTGTATTTTTATGTCACTGCCAACAATGGTGCATTTTGTTGTTGATATGGCTGTATGTTCCATTCACAAAGTGGGCTGAAAGTGGCAGGCATCTGTCTCTGACTACTGCTGCCTAATAAGAATGCATTAATACAATTGTGACCTTTATTTACGGTCAAGGTCTGTAAGATTGCTTTTGCCTTGAGGGATGAGCCTTTGATTCAGTGGGACAATAGACTTTCAAGAAGACGGTTCACTTGATCAAACATAAACCGTGCATCATGAGGGTAAGAAGTCCTGTATGTGTTGGAGCAGATATTGAAGCGTGGTAATCCTCTTCTGTTTGACACCACATGAAAACCGTACAGTAGATTAACAAAGAGGACATTCAACCTGCTTTGAATGGCTGACTAGATATCCCTGCTGCTGTTTGTCCTGAATGGCTGTGTTTGGATTTCCTGGACTGCACACAATCATTCAGCCTGTGATTTAAGAGGTATTGGAAGCAGACCTGTCCCTGAACATGGTTTATCTGTGGTTACAAAACACCCATCTGGCATCAGGAGTGTAAATGAAAACACAACAGCAGATGGCACCATTGAGTGGAGGGGATGGTGAGGAGAATAGTTATTGGCATTGAGGGATGAAGAGGATAGCCAGTATGGACTGGCTGCAATAAATGGTACTTAAATAGCAATGTTCCTATTAATAACCCAGTCCAGTAACTTTGTGTTATGGTGATAACGATATCATTCAAATAGCACACAAAAGACAATGCCTGGCACATTTCACCAGTGCCTTTTTGGATGCCAACTCTGATCTAAATCAGAAACAGAAAGGTAGCCAAGCAGGGCAGGAAGCAGAGCATGACTCACTGCTGGCTGCCAGGTCTGGCAGGTAGACCAGAGGGCTACCCTCTGCCATGTGACGAAGCTGAAAGCGAGGCAGAATAATAGAGAAAGAAGGTAGGACGTGCTCCCTTTATCTCCTTTTGTGCCAGTGGTGTGTCCAGAATGGCTGGTCTCTAAAGTGCTTGGCAAGATAAATCCACAGCAGCGCACTTCTAAGCCACCTTTTAAAAAGCTTATAATCGGCCTGCAAGCTTCTCGTGCTCACAGCACCAGAGGAGGAAGGGAAGAGGAAGAGAGGAGGAAGAGAGAGGCAAGGGAAGCGAGGGGAGAGCCAGAGAATACCATACACACAACCTCTTTCCCGTTTTCTTTAAATGTCCACAGTATGGTTCATTATTCATGTTGTATCTCCTTCTACGTGACTCATCAAAGCTCCCTAAGCATCAATTCATCCTTCATGGCTGCTCAATCATGTCTGACATCCTTCGTGTGTGCATGTGTATGAAATAACTCTGTCTGAGCGCGCATGCAATCATTCACATGCTTGTACTCCCTACTGCCGGAGTCCCTACTGTTTTATTTAACCAATTGGTTAGGTTAAGGAAAAGACTGTGGTTTGGGTTAAAATACATACGTTTGAATTACTTGGGTGGGGTTAGGCCAAAACACTACTTAGTTAGGTTAAGGATAATATTGTGGTTCAAACATTGACTTTTTGTTTCACACATGACGTGAACAGCAGTGTTCTGGGTTAAAGACTTAGGTTTGTTTGACCTAGGTCTATCCACCCCAACTATTTACCAATGCAGACTTTGTCTGTTTAATTCTACATTAAAATTATCGTGCATTGCTTTTCACAGAAGTACGAACAGTGAATGAGAACAGCCTGATTTGTTCTAACCGTGAGGTGCATGTTAATATAGAGATATCTGTTTTCTCCTGACAAGGGGGATTCAAAGGTCACAAACAGGCCTGTGAGCCATTTTAATAGCAGATTGTAGTTTTGCCAGCTGACTGCCAGCTGACTGCTCTATGTAGTTATCAGTGATCTCAAATGGCTATGCAGTGAATTATTGTGTTCCATTAAGATGAACTGTACCAACCTTTAATCCCCTCTCTTTATCCAATTCTCACACGTATCGGCACCTTAGGTAGCTTGAATGCTACGTTGGTGATCCGTTTCACAGTAAGAAACTGAAACAACTTTAAAATGTAGGCTTTTTTTGCTCTCCACACTTTGACAACTTAACTAATGCTCTTTTATGTAACTGTTCAAATAATATAGAAGCAGGTACCATCTTCTGAACCGGGACAAAGCTATAATTTTGCAAAACAAGCCTTTGGCTGTCATCCCTCTAATGGTTTCTCTTCCCTAGCTATCCTGCTTTCCTGTCTTGCTGTTTTGAGAAAAGTTTCAATCTTCCAGGCAGTAAAGTCATGTTAAGTTATGCTAATTGGACAGCTGGGTCAGTGAGGACAAATGACAAAACTGCGAAGAACAAAATGTCCGAACAAAAGCTGTCTGCCACAACTTTTAGGAATGACTAATAGGAGACAATGATGTGGTCTATTGTGACCTCAAGACTGTTAATAATGTGCTCATGATAGCAGTGTCTGGTTCCCGAATTTTTTGTTCAGTGTCTAAACATTTACAGCTGTCTTTCTGAAAGTGTCAAAACTGTTTTATGCATGAGAATAGAAGTGGAAAAGCAAAAGAGACACTAAAGTATGTTGCGGGAACTAAGACTTAACTTTACTTAGCATTTATTTTAAATTGAGGCAGGATCAGGGGGGCAGAAGCACAGAAACCCAATATTCAAAATAAAAGGGGACCCAATGTTAAACCCTGAGGAGCACCTGCATACATTGTTTTGTTTGTGTACAGATTAAACAAACACATTCAAACAGGTGCTGAGAGATTTTTTTTTTTTTAAATAAGCTAAACGTCCCTGGCTATATGTTCATATTTAGCATGTAGAGATGGTAACATTAGAAAGAAAAAGACATTGAGCTGTTGCATGAAATCATAGAATGAGTTATCCCGTAATGGACCAAGTGCTTAAAAATGTCAGCATAAATAAAAATGGCTGCCATCTGAACACCCAGCTGTGTTAATTTATATGAGAATCTGCGTTTTACTCATTCTATTTGTAAAGGAGAGATATAGAGAGAAAAACTAAGAAAGCAAATATTAAGATAAGGAGAGCACAGAGAAAGGGAAAGCCAGGCCCCTAACCTAATAACCGGCTACTCCAAAGCACTACAAGATGGCAAGAAGAGTACCACTCCATTGATTTACATCTATTTACAGAGTACTCTGACAAACACAAGATGACCTGACTTGACATTGAGTGCATACACAACATGAGTCTGGCCACATTTCTGTATCATCATTTGTTTTGCCCTCATCTTTCTATTCAAACACATCAGTAATGTCATCAGATTCCTGTAAAGAAACTCCTTCCTTGTCTCTGTCCATTGATAGGGACTCAGCGTCTCTCTCATGGGTGGGTATTTGCTGACACGGTGGCTTGAACCCTTGTTAACCAGATGAAGGTCACCCTCAGTATCACCCTAATGCATCTTGGGATTTAACCTGCACAGTGAGACTAATAGCTTTTTGGCCTTCACTACTCAACCATGATAACTGATTTATTCTCACAGAGGATGTGCTAATGGTTATACACAGCTTCATCTGATTATGATTTCCCACCAGAACAGACCCTATTATCTTACGCTGTGCATCCAAAGGCACTCAGTACCTTCCCATTTCCTCTTTTCACTGTGCAGCAGCATTGGGGAGACTTTTATGAAAGTTGCTGAATAATTCAATCACAGCTTCAAGGTCCATAGCGAGACATTGCAAAGAGGCTATTGAGCAGCTGATAGGTCAAAAACAATTCATCAATCCTTTGTTACCTCTCTCTGTGTCTGTTCTATCTTCCTTTCTGCCTCTCTAAGTGCATTCGTGTGTCTGTCTTCTCTGTAACAGCTCATTACCGATGCACCTCGACTGCAAATACTGAAATACTGTAGATGCAATTAACACTTTTGGTAATTACTCGGCATGATGGTAAAACCTCCACGGCGAAGAAAAACATTGTTGTCTTTGAGAAAATTACAGTCTGCTTACTCGGTGTCAGATTCCCCTCCCGCTCTGTTTTACAAACATTGTAAACAAGTCATAAGTGAGTCATTTTGTTCAGAGTTCATCATTACCGTTTGACTCAAATCTTCAGAGCAAAGAATCGGGATTGTTTCTATATTTGAGCAACTCACAAAAAAAAGTCTTGTGTTTTATGTTTGTAAAGCACACTAACAGAACTCCTTGCCTTTTAGGAGACTTTGTGTGTAGCTGTGTGTGTGTGTGTGTGTGTGTGTGTGTGTGTGTGTGTGTGTGTGTGTGTGTGTGTGTGTGTGTTGTGTGTGTGTGTGTGTGTGTGTGTGTGTGTGTGTGTGTGTCTGTGTTGTGACATCGATAGAGAATGGCATGGGAGCTTCTGAAATGACAGAAGCTATTATTAGTGTATGGCAGCCGCGAGCCAACCCCGACAGAGAGGAAGGGAGGTAAGAGGAAATGGATCAAGAGAGAAATGGGAGAGAACAAGAAGCGAAAGAGGAAAAAGGAGGTTGGAAAGAGAAAGAGAGAGTGGAGTGACGTTTAGTAAGACAACGGTGGAGTGTTATAAGGCCGGTCGCCAATTTGAAGGGGAATCAATTAATTTGTTCAATAAAGTTCATTTTTTAAGTTAAGAAAAAAGAAAAGTCTCAGACATCTAACCCAGCTCCTTTCTCAGAGTGCAAACATAATTAGTTACTTTCAGTAAAATCCCATTATGATTTTTAAAGCCAGTTTGGCCAATTTGTATCTCCACATGTTATACTGAATATATTCTGAGGCCATAATTGCTTCTAGAATACATCTATGTATATTTCAAATAGTACATCTTTGAGGACTAAGGTTATGTTTATATTTGCTACTCTTTTTTAAGAACTTGTGTACATGTACATATATCTTTATTGACCTTATTGGGTCCATGTGTAAAATAGCGAGGAACAATCTGGGATGTAGAAAATCATAAACATTTGGATCTAAATAATATTTGACTTTTCTGTACTTTGTTATGTACTTGGAACATTTGTGATCTAAAAAATGAAAAATAGTTTTACTTGCATTGTACAATTATCAGGATGACGTACTATATTATAAGCATTGTTTTTTTAGAAGATTTTGATGTGTGAGTATGTCGTTTCTAAGTACATTGTACGTACAAAAAATACAAAATGACTTATTGCCTGATGCAATAAAGAACAGAACATTGGAAAACCGTTCATTTATTTGAACTGTGTTTGTATTGGAGTCAATACACAGCATCAGTGCAAATTAGCATGTTTTCTTTATCATCTCTAATGCACGAGTCAGCCATTGCAGTGGCTTATCTCCACTTTGTGGCACATCTATCTGTATTATTACAGAAGCATTTTTTTTCCAAATAATTAAAACTAATTTCGACGCATCTCTATCTGTTCTGTCAGTCTCTGTCTCCTGTGATCAGTCGCCGTATGTTTTCCTCACATAAACAGACTGTTGACCAGATGATGTCAGTGTCTGTCTGTTGCTTCATTTACCTTCCTATCACTCTGTCTGTCTGTCACTCCGTCTGTCTGTCTGTCTGTCTGTCTGTCTGTCTCTCTGTCTCTCTGTCTGTCTGTCTGTCTGTCTGTCTGTCTCTCTGTCTCTCTGTCTGGGGAGTCTCACAGTCAGTGCTGCTGGATAGTCAGCGGTGCGCACACAAAAACAGACACCCGTCATCAGCAAAAGCCTTGAGGCTATGCAAGCGAGACGCAACCGAGCGGAATCCATCCATACATCTACATTCAGGTCAGCATCTGTGTGTGTGTGTGTCTGTGTGTGTGTGTCTGTGTGTGTGTGTCTGTGTCTGTGTGTGCGTGGGCCAGTGTCACAACAATGCTTCCAATCTACAGCAAGGCCGTCCTCTCTCCCCTTAATATTGCTTCTCTTCTAAACCAACAAACCAGGATTAAAGTGTTCAGATTTTTCATTTCAAAATGTCAAATTTTGATCCCAACCTTATGTAGGATGGTATAAAGTGAACAGAAGTGAATTCCAAGGCATAATAGAATACTTTTTCATACATTTTATGCCTTTGTTGAAATCATGACAGCACCTGCAAGTTCAAAATTGAAAATAAAGTGGTGCAGGAATTAGTCCTAAGACCCTGAAGCAAGTTAGCATTTTAGCACTTCTGGGTTCCTTTCGTCTCCCAGTTAAGTGTTTTTTGAATGTGCTTGTTGTTAGATCCCTGAAATAAGGTCTGTGGTTAACACAAAAACTAGATATATGTCAATAATTACCCCACTATTGAATGTTCGAAGCTTTTGTGTCATGAAAACGTGACTGAAAAAAACGACTCAACATCATCACACCAAACATTATCCGCCTTTAACTTAGCGGTGATGATGCGCAGCAATGATGTGCTTTGTTTTCTAATTCAAAAATCATAAAAGTAGGATATTATCCTGCGCAACAAGATGTGTGTCTATCTTAGAGGTGTGTTTTCTACAGTTCTTATTTTCTGCAATATTTCGAAAATCCAGTGGAAAAATCACATCGTCTTTTGTCGAATGGACCCGTTGAGTTGCTTACTTCCAGGTATGCCTACAAATATACATCATTACTGCACCACTCTATTGTAATGCATTTTTTCTACTCCTGTATTTCTCCATAGAAACAATAACAGAGTAATATGAGTGGAAGAGCCAGAGAGATGCTGCATGTAGCAAAAACATAATGAGGTTCATTATCGAGTTGTTGAAACGCTATCCCATCACAATAACAACAACAGAACACCATCTGGCAGTAGACCAACAATATTGGTGCTCATTTCATATATTATATAACAGAACAAGTCAATTATAACCATATTTTAATAGCTCACTGTTAAATGTGTGTGTGTGTGTGTGTGTGTGTTCATGGCTATCTGTCAGTGTGACTGCTGTCTCTGCATGCGTCAATCTCGAGAAAAAAAAATCCAGTGACAAAATCTATCACCTTAACATCTCAGGGAGTGTTGTTATCCTGTTACAAATGGCTCCTAGAGCGGCTGCCGTGTCAGCGCTGAGAAACGCCACACGCCGTGGCATACAGGCGCTGCTGTGTGAACAGGCACGGAAGCCCCTCTTCCATTTTTACATCGCTGCATGGCTTTGGCAATGCCATTAAAAGGGAAAATCCACTGGAAAACAAGGAATATGAAATATGATGCTGCCCTTGGAAAGTGTTTTTGGTTTGACATATTGCTACGACAAGATAACACTATATATATATAAAAATGAATATTCACTAGATTCTAAAAACTCACAAAGAGATATTGTGATGTCCACAAACTACTAGTGCTGTCTATGTTGTGAAAAAGTGCTTATTAATTGTGTGTGGTTGCCCTTGTGCACATTATAATAAATAGTATAACTCAAATAGTATATTCATAGAATGTTTTATTTTCTCATAATAGTTGAATAAAAATAAAGAAATAGGTAATACATAAAAAAGTAGGGCTCCTACAATGATAATTTAATCAAAGATGAATTATTTATTATTAATGCATTTTGCTGTGTGGCTGGCTTGGTACACATTATTCTAATATGGTATAACTCAATACATCAAATTTACAGAATATTTTATTTTTGTCTCACAAATAGTTAAATAAAAAGAGATATATATTATATATATATATATATATAGATATTTGTGATTAACTGATTAGAAGAAGATGGAGATTGCCATCGTAGATACGTTTTGCTCTAAAGATCCATTTCTGCTCACTTAAATGTAAAAATGTCATTCAAATATGCAATTTCATTTGGATTGTCCTTACTGTTGGACATTTCAATCATCTTATTATAATCTGGATCTCATTTCAACCACTTATTTCACAATCTTAATTTCTATATCCATTTAGCCATGATTTTGAATCCACCAATTCATCATGAGTAATTCTTAAACTCTATACAGTCAGACAGAAAGAACTGAGATTGTACACTTTTAATGAGTTATTTTATATTGATATACCAAGTAATTCATGACCCCCAGCCCTGATCAAATGAAACTGTAAGCTATGATAACACTGGTTACAGTATACAAAGGGACTCCGCAGACTATATGCAACACCACAGCATCAAATATGAATATCACAGACTGCCCCGAGATACGCACGCCTATTATTTCCAGCCGACATCCTACACCTGCTTTCCCTCCCTTCCTGTTCTTTGATGCCTCTCAACTCTCCCTCTTTATCACTTTCTCTTCCTCTGTCTCCCTTTACGCAGCCTAAGAGATGATTACCTCCACAAAGGCAGTGGAAATGAAAGGAGTGAGAGACAGAGCACAGAGAATAAGAAGAAAAAAGAAGAAGCTAGAGAACAGCGCGTTTATGTACAGCCAAAACAGTACATTAGGTCCAGGCTGGCAGCCGAAGGCGAGGTAACTGCAGCTAGCACCCCGCGACTGTCGCAGGTGCAGATCTGTGTTAGTGTGTGGGCGAGCAGAAAAATAAAGATATAGGTGCACAGATGTAAGTCTAACCCTGCCTGTCTCACGCATGCATGCACAGGGAGGACACAGACCATAGAAACAGAATAGGAGAGATTCCTATTTGAATGATTTGAATCAGAATAGAGTCGTGCAGTATTGGTACCAAAACCCAGAATTGAGTTAGCATTTTAGCCCTAGTCAAAGGTTTTTTAAACGTATTTTTTTGTAAGAAGCCTGAAATAAGGTCGAAGGTTACCACAAGCTTAAGAGATTTTCACGTTTTGTTCTGCGACATAAAATACGTCAGTAAATACAGAACTCGTGAATCTCTTCAGCTTCAATGTGTGAGTGACTTAATGAGACGACTAAACGCCTTTAGCTTTGCAGTTGTGATGCGACCCTGATGTAGTTTGTTAATAGCCTAATGTTAGCTTCACCCTTCAAAAATTATAAAATGGTGTTAATATGTGGAGATTATCCTGCTGAACCAAACGTGTTAAGTATCATAAACGTGTGTTGGCCAGCTAGCTAGCAAAGTTATGGTTCGGTACCAAATCATTAAAGACAGTTTTGATCAGCCAATAATCAAGAACAGTGGCTTCTCTTAAAGTATGATGGTATGTTTAATAAAATGTGAAAGAAAACTTTAATCTGTATAGTGCTGTGTCCACCAAAGTAACCACAGTTGCAGCCGGTTACGCCATCTTTGGTTGGTAGCCAAGATGGCCGCTGTTGAGGGTAGGAAGTGGCGTTCCACACTCAACTTTTTACTGTTATGCGGGCACCAGGAACTCATAGTACACAGAGTACAGAAGTATACAAATTGAGAAACAGCATAATTCTGTTTCAGTGATCGATGCAAAGTGATCAGCGCCATTTTCCTCTGAACTAGTTAAATGACCACGTCAAACAGTTTAATATCCGCTCTTATTCTATTTCTATCAGGCAGACTCTCACACACACAACTCTTCTCGTACGTTTCTCACAAATCCGTTTTTTCCTCACTTTACTTACTTTTCCCGTCTCTGTGTTTCTCGCTTTCAACCAACGCTGCACCGTCTCCCTCTTTCTCCCACTGAACATATGACCCCCTCACCACACACACACACACACACACACACACACACACACACACACACACACACACACACACACACACACACACACACCACACACACACACACACACACACACACACACACACACACACACACACACACACACACACACACACTCTTCACAGGAACAATCTGTCCCATTAATGTGAGGTCGCAGCAGACCATTTTTCCACTTATCAGCTCTCTGGATTTAAATAAAGCCCTATCACTGATACACTGTTGCCTAGAAACACAATAAGATGCATCAATAATAGGATTTACCCAGAAGCCTACAAGACCCCTTTAGATCTCAGCTGCCTTTCCCCCTTTGTGCGGCTTCAGATTTCCCTGCATCTGCTGCTTGTGTGCCGTCGTATTGTGCTCTAAAGAGATTTTTAATTTATTTTGTGTTTTTGTCCCTCGTTTATTATCTTATTTCCCAGGAGTCCAGGTTTCTTTTGTAGTTAAATTTGAACTCAATTCAATTTGATGCTTTTCCATTTAGTTTTTTTAACATGATACATTTGGCCAAACTGAAAACGTCATTCCCAGTGGTGACAGATGTGCTTTGTCTTGTTTTGCTTTTTAATCCAGTCAGCCCTACCTCAATTTATTTCTGGGATTTTTTTACTTTCTCTTTTGGTCTTAGCCGATGCTTGAGCTCCGGTGGCATTTAGAGGAAGTGCCCCCATGACCTCAGTTCCAAGGTGTGTCTTATGTAACGACAGCCCCTCTGGTAGTGAGGCATTTCCTGGCACCAGTGATAAAAGATGAATGCCTATTCTTAAAATGGTCAGAGAGCTTTTTTAAGAACTCTAAGGAAATTGAGGCGTTCAAGAGGACACAAGATGCCACGATAAGCCTGTCCTACATTATGATTATTTATACAGTATTATTGCTCAGATCTAATTGATTAAACCAGCAGAGATAGTAGTTAACTATTGCAGGTTTATTATATAAGTAAACTTTATTCATAGCCACTTATTAAGCAATTTTATCACAATTTCCCATCATTAAAAGACCATCATCGTTTTCATGAAAGTGCTCCTGCCTGTTTTATAAGACTTAATGAATACATTATGGAATATATTCACACTTCTCTGTCAGAGGTAATGAGATATAGGTTACCTATTAGCAGTAGAAGATAATCATCTGAGCGCCTCTGATATCTGCCTCTGTTCATTTTCTGCCCAGATACGGCAGTGGCGAATGGGAATGTGGCAGGGTGCCTGCTAAAATCTTGCAGGGTTTTTAATAGGAATGTATTTTCCCTCAGAGGATTTTGTGGGTATTCCCAGTGTAATCATGTGACCCTAACCAACCCTGTTAATATAAATTGTGGGAAAACCAACTGAGAATGCATTTTGTTGGTCTTTTCAGAATCAACAGATGGCTTATTATTGACCGTGATACTTCGTTACTATTACTAGTGCTCATGTTGTGTCTTCTGCTAATACTTCTACAATCAAAAAATGGTGTTAATACTACCATTATGACTATTACTCTGAGTTACAAATACTAATAGAGGTTTCACCTGGTACTTTTTAAGTTAAGCTAAACCACCACTTAAATCCTACAATAATCAATTGTGCAGTTCCCTCAGCTCTACAGAGTTTAAGTGTCTTTTAGTTAATTGTTTTGGTTTTCAGGAATTTGTTTGCCACGCTTATCAACCTTATTTTGATTTCAGCAAAAAAGGTCTGAAACATCGGCTGTGTGGTACCGAACAAGCATCAAACAGGAAACGTAAGAAGTTAGCAACTAGCTAGGGAACTTAGTAGAGCATTTAGCCACTAAAAAGACAGATATTTTCTTTATTAGGTGGTGGAGACCAACACAGAGGTTAAAGGAGAACATATTGGACTTACTGTATATTTGTCAGGGGTCATGAAACATAACTTTAAATAAATTATTATGTTTCTTCTTTGTGTCTGCAACTGTTTGCTAACACGCTAACCATACAGTGATCATATGTAAATTCTGTGTTTACAGCTTATTCCACAAGCCCTAAATGGTCCATAACATTTTTTTTGTATTTATTAAACATGAATTTGTACAACTTGAATACATGGTCTGGTGTACTACATTCCTATTACTGATGAATACTTTTTACAGTCAATAAACTATTATGACAAAAAAAACATTATCTAAGGTTTTTTGTAATCTGTTTGTATGAAATCAATCTTACCACAGTCAGCATGTTAAAACAAACTAGTGTGTGTTCAGCAGCTTTATAGGAACTGTGTGCTGTTGTCCTCTGATGAACTCCAGTCAGATCAACAGGAGTGTATATTCTCTTCCGTCTCGTCTGTGTGTTAATCCATCAGGTGAAAGTGAGTCAGTGGAGTCTCACCTTGACATACAGCTGCTGGAACTCCTCCAGGTTCAGGCGTCCAGTGGGACAGTCCTTCAGGAAACCCTTGTACCACTGCTTCAGCTCATGTTCATTAAACTCTGTGTTCTTCACCAGGTCCTCCATCACTTCAGGGGTCAGCTTGCTGTTCTGTTTCCCCATTTTGCCTGCGAAAAGGCCACACACATAAAAAACAAACAAACAGATTAGTTAATGATTATAAGCACCTTTCAGAATACAAAGAGGTACCTTTTTATAAAGTGATGAAACTAGAAGTGTGGATGGTGGAAGGAAGAGTGACTTATGAATGCTAAATACAGATTCCTAGAGAACTCTAAAAGTGCGAACCAAAGCTTTCATCTAAAAATAAGCTTTAAAATGGAGTGTAATATAATGAACAGGGACAGTCTCACATGATGGTTAGTTCAGTACTGTTATTTCTTCATGAGGAAAGGGTCAGTTCAAACACATACAACTTCTGTCTTCCTTTGATCCGCTGCTTGCCCTATTTTATTTTATTTCGTTAGCCTAATATTTACATAGCATGTTAAAATGAAATGTCACAAAATCGTTTTTAGCTACTTGTTTTTCAAGCCTTAAGCTTATTACTTTCCAAATGGAGAAAATCTCACTTCCAAATGAAACTCTTTGAATGTGGAAAGGGTCATAATGACATCATAAAATAGTTGGCTCTCTGTGACTTTTCAGAAAAACTGAAATGTGTTTTAGTGTTAATTGCCCCCTAATTCCCCCACTGCAGCTGCATCGGCACAGTGCTGATGCTGCCACTTCACCTCCTTGAGTACATTAACCAATCTGTAATGATCATAATTAGCAAAAGATGGTTCGAGTTTTGGGAAACATTTCTATTTCTCATTGCTTAGAGGATCGTTAGACCTCTTATGGGACAGACTGGTGGCAGCAGTGTGTGTGGTGTGCACAGAGGTGAGATGAGGTGAGGTGAGGTGAGGTGAGGAGACCCGGGCAAGCATCCAACAGTTGCTGCAGGCATATACTGAGGACATGCTGCATTGGTTTTTGCAAAGCATCATTTAAGGATGCTTGTTTGAATCGACCATGTTTTTAAAGCATGATATAGGTTTTTAGATTGATTTTGTACCTTCAAGGTTGTAAATAGTTTCATTTGTGTTACAATACGCCAAGGAAAGAAACTATGCCAACACCTAAAGCTCACCTGGGACTAATATTGCATCACTTTTATGCCTTTTTTGACTGCCAATGTTACATTATTGCTGCATGAGGTTATGTGCAATGACTGTTTTCAATACTTTCCCAGTGGTGATTTAAAAAAAAGCAGCAACATACAAACCGCACCATTTATATGGCAAGGAATAACTTAATAGACTAAAAATGAAACATCTACAAGTTTAGTGATTTTTCTTTTTCAGGGCTTTATGGTGTCACAGGGTGAATTAACCACATTTCCACAGAAAATAGATCTACACTAGATGTCAAAGAAAGAACTCACCACCAAGGTAGTTTTCCAAAATGGTCCCTTCTCAGAACAACAAAAATAGAGTTCAGTAAGACAGCGTCATACAAATAAAGAAGTAAGGTCAGAAAGAATGAAAACCAGCAGTTGGATTTGGAAGTGAGGATATCAATATAAAATGTCAAGTGAACTTTGCACATTGATACGCAACAGAAAATATATTTATTTGAGGTGGTTATCAGTTTGCCGGCAGGATTTCCGAAAAAACTACAGATCCAAATGTAATGAAAGGGTGGAAGGGTGCGGCATGGAACAACCAATCAAATGTTGAGCCAAATCGTGGCAAATACACGCACTGATTTTCACTGGAACAGCCTAAACGGAATTCTTCGCTCACTGATTGCCCTTTTATTTTGTCATTAATTAGATAAAACGTGCTATACCACTCGTATAGAGCTTTAAAAGGACAGTTTGACATTTTGGCAAACACCCTTATTTGCTTTCTTGATGAAAGTTAGATGAGAGGATCGATGGCGCTCTCCTCGGAGAGTCAAGATCAATCTTCTCATCTAACTCTTGGCCGCAACCCAAATAAGCTTATTTCCCCAAAATGCAAAACTATTTGTTTAGGCTTCTATCTGTGTTTGTTTTATTGTGATGAAGAGATGTGTGTGTAGTTTTCATACAGGCATCAATATACACAGGGGTCAGACTATTTTTGGGAAGTTGTGGAATGGAGGAATGAGGTAGTTCAGTGTGTGTGTGTGCGTGTGTGTGTGTGTGTGTGTGTGTGTGTGTGTGTGCGTGCGTGTGTGTGTGTGTGTGTGTGTGTGTGTGTGTGTGTGTGTGTGTGTGTGTGTGTGTGGGCTATTATGTGATCTCATTTAGTTAGCTGCGTTGTTGACAAAGAAGCGGAACAGTACAGAGACTGCCCCATCGATCAGAAAAGTTGTCCTTTGTGAATTGAGAAAAAATGAAAATAAACAATTTTTTCATTTCACAAAGAGTCCTTAGAACCTTTCCAAGCAGCTCAGACAGTCCCTGAACCACCATTTGGAAACCATTTGTCTAAGACAGATAGATTTTCTTTGCCCTGAGGCTGAAATCCAATTTTAAAAACTGCTTTGAGCCAGGCTTGACCCAGGTTCACCAAGGACTCATAATGAACAAAGCGGAAATTCACCTTATGACTGGTCATGCTTCCATACTGCATGTACACTAAAAGGCTCAATACAAAAAAAGTGATTAATTTCTTAGGAATTAAACCACTGCAGATAAGACAATAGCTACATTGTTCTTATGTTAATAAGGCATGTACTTATTGGATAACGGTGAATAGAAAACGCTATTCAATCAGGGAAACAATGCAACAATCATTTAAAAAAATAATCCTAATTAAAAGTAATAGCTTAAGGGGGATGCAACCTAAAAATCACTGACAAACACACACACACACACACACACACACACACACGCACACACACACACACACACACACACACACACACACACACACACACACACACACGCACGTATTGATGAATTATTAAGGGATATGCAGCATTTTCGGTCACCTGCATTTGTGTGAAGCAAGGACCTTAATACAGGACAATAATAATGAGCTTTGAGCTTAAAAAGCCTTAATTTCAAAATGGACGCTTGACATAAAAAACACTTGTCGAAACACATTTGCCACGAATTATGGGTAATTTATTTAGGTGAGAGACACTTTGGCACATAAAGCCACAGGACCATTATATCCCCGACTTTTCCCCTACGTGTGCAGCCCTCTCTGGACCAATATGCAGTCTAATAACATGCTGCGTGTGAGGAGATAATTCTCTGTAAAGTAGCTACGGCACAGTAGTATGAGCACAAAAGTGTTCAGATAAAAACCTTGCACCTCTCAAATAGAAGCTTTTTGGCAGCAAAGAAATCAGCCGTGTGTTAATGTGACCTGCAGAGCAGCCTAAGTGCATTCAGATGCCTCTGAAAAAGAAAGGAGAGGAAGTTGGACAATTCCCTCCTCCATAACTGACCCTGTGTGTGTTTCAGTGTGGAAAACAAAAAAAGTGGTGTTCTGAAATGTTTCAACAGTAACTAAAATGATTCAGCAGCATAACTGTTCGTCTAGAGTTCAGAATATGTCTCTTTGATATGTGAAAATGATGCGAACACATCAATTGAAGGACAGAAACATTGGCATGCCCTTGCATAAGTGTTTGTCATTTGAGTAAATGTTTTATTTCTTGGTAGAATTGACAATTTTCTCTTCGGTTCAACATGATTTAATAAGAAACATTTATGATACTAACACCATTTATGGTAGATTTTTGGGACGAAGAATGCCATCACTAGAAGTAACAAGCTAATGCTAGGCTATAAACGAACTTCATCACAGTAGGCTGACTGCTGGCGAATGACTCATGCTAAGCTAAAGGGAGCTAATGTTAGGCGTAATGTGTCCTAGTGGAATTTAGTCAATTGTTAGCAACTCCTGTTTTTATGACACACAGAAGCTTTAGACAATAATCACTGGGGTAATCACTGACGTAAATGATGTCGTAGAACAAAACGTGAACATCTCTTCAGCTTGTGTTAACCACAGATCTTATTACAGGCATCCAATGAAAAGACGTTAAAATGCTAACTCATATCTCGGTTTAAGGACTCATTCCTGCACCTCTCTAGTTTCCCAGTTTTCCAGAAAATATTTTGTTACTCCAGTGAGTGCAACACAAATATCCCAAAAAAGAATTTGATAATGGAATAATTAGAATGATCCTGAAGCATGAAACAGTATGCTACCCAGTGTTCAGCTTCTGTCCCAAGGGTTAACAACCACGCACTGACTAGAGAATTGTAAATTAGAATATCAGACCTGCAGCAATACTAATTACCATGCAGTTATGGGTTGAACTTTCCTGTCTGAATATGTCAACTCTTTTCTCTGTGCGTAGCGATCAGAAACATCCTGCTACATGAAAAGTCCCTAAGTGCTGCAGTGAAAGTGAGGAGGCAGCGCAGCCTGACAGCAAGTTGCCAACACTGTTCTGTTACAACACAGGCTGCCAGACAGGGTGGGCTGAGCCTGGGCACTGCAGCTTCACAGGGAGACAGGTGTGTCCCCCGAGAGATGTGCACTGCCATAACGTACCTGTGTGGATGTGTGTGCACGTCCGTTTGTACCTAAACAGCAGGTATGTGAATGAATGCACGTATACAATTGTTCATAGTATGTAAGGGTATTTGTGTGCAACCTACGGAAATCATCATTAAGTATTAATCTAAAGTAGTGCATTTGAAGGCATCACAAGCATATCACCAGCATATTGTCAGCATACACAACTTCGAAAAGCATCCGGGGAATTATTACGATGAAAGATGCAAAACGATATGTTCATTCACTTCTAATATGCACACAATATGCACAAAGTTGCATGCACCATAATGCACTCATCTTTTCTCATGCATGCAATAAGCAGCAGAGCAGATCCTGCATCTGTATAATGTCTGGTGGCCCAGCTTTACGTCACCATCCATGATATTTCTTTCCATATCATACAATAAACTGCTATTATGATAAGATGCGATTACTTTACTTCTTGCACAATAATTTATCTCCAGTGTTTATTTAGGATGTACCAGAAAGAAAACTAACACTTAAATAAATCACAATTTTTTTTAATACCGCCCACTTAGCTCTGCTTATATAAAACCTGCAACTGCACAACCTTTAAAGTGACGCAAGTGGCAACATGGTATGGCGGAGCACTTTCACAACATCATCTTCCTACGCCTTTTACTTTGTAAAGACTTTCATTTTGTGACGGTCCTCACAGATCTGAGTTGTGTGACGGTCAGTTTGGCCCAAAGAGAATACACATTTTTGTGCAGGTTCGCAAGGTACCAGGAATTTATGATCAAATCTGTCTTCCATATCAGACCGTTGTCTAATTGTCCATTTTCAGAGCTATGCGAGAGCCTCTCTCATTTTTCTTTTGAACATGCATCAACCTTGTACTGAAATAGAAGAAGGAATGGAATGAAAAACATCTTTAAATGTTTGATAACTGAACAAATATTCCCCCTTAGCAACTGCTTGACAATCAACAGCCTGCAAATGTGATAATGATGAAATCCCCTCTATATATCCAGGTACAAATTCTTTAGCAGTAAAAGATGTACAAGCATAAGCTGCGTAAATCACAGTTAAAAGGATAAATGCTAGGAAAGTGATGTGAAAAAAATCATGATATTTGATGGATTCAGAGGCATGACACTTTTTAGCACAAAACACTGAACACACCTACCTCCCCCCCTGTTAGCTCTTAATTCTATGCTTGGATGGGAATGGTTTGCACCAGTTACTCACTTCTACAAGGGGGGAAAAAGCAAGCAGCAAGCTACATAATCAGCAGATGTCAGTGCTTCATTTTAGCTAAAAAAAAACAAAAAGAGTCTGGGACGAGACACTTGGTTAGGCTGCAGAGCAATGCAGAGCAGAGCAACACACCTGAGTCATTACCCTTTGTCTTCTAGCCCACTGGGAGACACAATGACAATAAATCATAGCTGTATCTGCAGACAGGTGTGGACTGACACATTTTACAGTCCTGTTACAACCAGACCTGCCCCCGTGCCGGGCGGATGGCTAATATATATCTGTTCCTTCACCAGCATTTACAAACAGGGGATGACCTTGAGATGCAGGCAGAGCCCCAGCCAAGAGAAGCAACATTAGATAGGAATAATGCAGTTAGAGGGTTTGATCCAGGCAAATCTGGGAGATTTCTGTGTAATCCTGCTGCCTTTATTGTCTAGAAATGTGTGTTGCGTATGTGAATGAATGTGTGTTTGTGTGTGTAGGAGAGGTGGGGGCACAACAAGCATACAGTAGAGGCTGGTGGATGAGTTTTGGTCATCATGCATGCATTGATTTGCAAAAAAGTGGCTTCATTGTGAGGATGATGTGGGCTAAATGACATACCACACCCCCACCTGCACACACACACACACACACACACACACACACACACACACACACACACACACACACACACACACACACACACACACACACACACACACACACACACACACACACACACACACACACCACACACACACACACACACACACACACACACACACACACACACACACACACACACACACACACACACACACACACACACACACCCTCTTGCAACATCAGCACCAGTGCCAAACTACATCAGAATCACACCACGTCGTGCCAAGCACATCCCACGCAAAAGTCACAATTTTAGTCGACAGAATTCCCACAGTCTGCATGTATTGCATAAATCAGACGTCACCAATCCAAATTTACCCCAGTCTTTACACTTTAGTTGTTGAATCTAAATCTTGGTGTGAATGTGTGTATGATTAGTTACTAGTTAGTCACCCGAGCAAGAGATAACCATGTGTATCCAATGCAGACAAGATTTACGTGCAAAACGTGCATATGGCAATATATAAAAGGCTGAATTGATTTTTGATGTGTCGTTATTGTAATTTGCGTATTTTTAGTCCTCTAATTACCCATAAATTAGCCTAAAGGGTGACGCACTGCAGGTTGAAACATGCATGTCAATGTGCAAGAATATGTTTATATTTTCTTCAAGCACAGAAAGAGTTTTAGTTTAATATCCAACCTACCTTGAGAGAGTGCCGAGTCAACGGGAGAAGTCTGGTCTGATGTCTGGAGTGGTCCAAGAAACCTGCGAGGACGGGAAAAAAGAAGCGATTCAAAAGATCTGAAACTGCTCTTCTGTCGAGCCACTAGTAGCTTTATAATGTTGTCGAGCGTTTTGTTTAATTCTATGGAGCTTTTGTGGGAGAAAAGTCAGCCTCGACTGAAAGTAAGCGGTGCGGGTCCGTAGGATGATGTTGCTAAACACACACTGGTGCTGATGTACTGAGAGGAGGAGACCGATACAGAGAGAGAGAGGGAGGGGAGTGCATCTCTGTCTCTTTCGCTCCCTGTGTTTGGTTGAGTAGTAGCCAAAGACTGTATGGCAATAGCATGATGTCGCAAACAATAAGTTAAAAATAAAGGCAGCAGGAATAACAAATACAAATAGCCTACTAGTGTTCATATTCGACACTTATATTTAACTATTTGTTAACTGATTTTACTGCACATTCCAGCAATATATAAACTTTTTCTAATTTATTTAACCTGAGACAATACAAGAAGGCTATGTTAGCTAGCTAAACCATTAACGTAAAGGGAGTCCTTCTTTGTTCAGCGGCAGCAGTTTGCCGCCACATAGAGGACACCGGGGAAACGTCAGGCCCAGAAACTAACGATGGCTACAACAGGTCACTTGGCTAGGTATGTTGAGCTCTATTATAGATTTATTTAGAAGGTAAGTAACTTAAAAATATATATGTTAAGTAAAATATATTACTAGCTTAAAATATAAGCGACTATAAGTTAATATCCGAAATTACAAATTACGTTATTGAGTTTAAAAGGTTTGCTTATGCTAACATTAGCTGAATATGATTTGTTTTAGGTTATCAAACTTTAAATGGCGAATTAGTGGCTTAAGTTATGGAAATTGTTTGGTTCAAAATATAATTCATACATTTCTTAAAATACTGTTGTTTTTTCAGTCATTTTGTACACTTGTTCTTGCTGGCTCAAATCTAGCATATAGGCTAGATAACTAAAGGAACATCTTACACCTTTATCTAAAGGTTAGCATTAGCTGGCCATAGTAACATTGGTGAAACATATCAGTCCACACTGCGTTAACACTGCAATTTATTTTTCTTAAGAGAAAGCTTTGTATTATTATTTTGTTATGATATCCTTTATTGCTTGATATATCAAAAATAGCTCAACAAATCTCACACTGTAAAGTACTGACTAGACTAGAATATTTAAAAATATATAATTGTGTATAGTGTATGCTGACAGAAACACAGTCATGGCTCACAGGGACATTTTATTGAAACATCTATCATCTATGTGATAAGAAACACCTGTGCTTTTTTTCTATCGAGTTTCTATCAAGTCAACACGTTTGATTTTTAAATGGCCTAATGTGTGTAACAAAGATAGCATTGTCAAAAACGGATTCCCAGTGTTATAGTAGAGAAGCAACAGAGCAGTGACAGTGCCACAGTGCCATCTCTGTATTCTGCACAGTGAATCAGAATCATGCTGTGTAACAATCTGCTGCGGTATAGGAAATCCACTGACTGCATATTATGTTGTTGTGGTTTGCCTGGGATTACTTGAACATAGGCTATTATGGTAATACAGACAAATAATGGACTACAGTACAGGCTGAAGATTACAACACCATCATTAACCAGCCTATTTTGAATCACTAGATTCAGCCGTGGAATTGGTTTTCTAGAAATGTTATCTACTAAAAGTAAGCTATGCATTGGAAACATTATTGACATGATTCCATTCTTTTGATAGAGTGACACTTATTGATCTGAGTAGTGTGGCTTTTTGATGCAGTGTTCACACTCCAGTTGTTTCTATTTCAGGTTCAGTAAATTGGAGAAGATGGATACAATCACAGAAGAAGATATAAGTCCACAAACCCAGATTGAGCTTACTGCACCTCCCTCCCCCAAGCGACCAAGGACAAATTGCACGATGACAGACAACCACAGTGGCAAGAGCAGGTTTGACTTCCCAGAGCTTCTGACTTTTAGGCAAGCCATCAGCTCTCCATCATCAACAACTATCTTGCAGGAGAATACGGGCCTAGAATCCATGGCAGAATGTGGGGATTTTGAAGACACTCAATTGACTGTCACCCCTATTAGTAGGTTGACTACTTCACACACTGACGACGCACATTCAGGATCATCTGAAGTCTGTGTGATCTCTGCTGAAATAAGCTCCAAACCTCTTTTGATAGATGAGCAGGGTTCAGTTTCTGAGACTAACACACTCAGTGTATACATGGAAGATGATGCAGGTGTGGCATTAGCAGAGTCTTTCACTTCAAAAGAAACGTCCAGTCATCCTGATTGCAATCGGCTGGGGAAATCACTTGAAGACGAGCCCCCTGGTGGTTGCAGTCTTCAAGCAAGTAATGACGAAGATGGGATACAGGTGCAAAACAGTGTCAGTCAAATCCAAGCATTCACCTTCAGTTCAAGTGATGAGAGGGTCAGATGTCAGTCTGATTGCAAGGTTGAAGATGCGCCACATGACACAGGTTTCTGCGATACATGGAGCCAATCTGAGAGTAATCAGAAGAGGGGTGAGCTCGGATTTAGTGAGAATATCCTTCTCATTGAAGAAAAGGCAGAGGGTTGCAGCGCAATATCTTCCCCTGATTATACAGACTCTAAATTATTCTGCTCTTACCCTGAAGAGCATCCCTCTGGGATCTTGGCAGAAGGTTTAAAAAATGAGGAAGAAATATTACAATTGCATATCTGTGATAAGGAAAATGTTGCCGTCTGTGAGGGGGAAACAAAAGGCTGTGATAATGAGAATGCCATGAGCAAGAGCTCCATCCCTTCTGCTGCTGAATGTGCTGAGGGATCAATTGTTTGTTATGATGTGGTATTAGCCACAAGTATTGCAATTGAGAGTGTGAGTCACGAAGCCGAAGACTTCTGTGTGGTTAAAGGAGAGCATGCTGCTGGCAAGATGATAGCCAAAGCCGGGAGTGAAACGGCTGATCACACAACAGAGACTCCATTGCCTGCTAGAATCAGTCAAGAGCCTGCTGGAGGAGATAATGAGGCAAGCCCTTTCAGTGTAATTGACCCTGCAATCTGGATTGAAACTGACAAGGAGGCTGAAGAGAAACGTCGAAACTCAGAGAGCACTGCAGATGTGGAATTATTTGCATCGGGAAAAGTCTGCGAGATGGAAACACCGCTTACGCTCTGTTGTGACATCGGGCTGTCACAGGAGGTTTCAGCTCCTGACCAGTTTAATCACCAAAACAGAACACAGTGCAGAGATGAAAAAGAAATCTCATGGCAGTCACACTCAGATCCACAGGCTTGTTTACTCACCACAGACGAAACACACAGAACGACTGGCAACGAAGGCAGCTGTCACTGGCAATCCAGCCCCAGCAGAAGTCCATGTAGGCCAGCCCATCCTCCTCCTGCAGGGGGTGGAACACAAGAAAACCATGACACTGAGGAACATCAGATGAAAGAGCCGGATCAGTCAAGCTATTTTCCTGTCAGTCCGAAGACACAGGAGGTTGAATATTTTGTAACAAATGATGAAATCGCCAGAATGGATGGGGAAACTGAGATGAAGGAAAGAGAAGGAATTACAAGTTTCAAAGAAGAAATAAGAACTGAAAACTCACCAGTCATGGAGGGAAATCTTCTGCACAAAATAGAAAATCACATAGAAGACGCAACTGAAGAACCAACTGGTGACTGCATGGTATACATCGACTGGACAGAGGGTAATATAAGTAAACATGACAACACATTCACACACCTTGATGAGCAATTGGGAAATAACGTTGAATGCTTCTCTGATCACTCATACAATGTTGTGATAACAACAATGGAAGGCAAAACAGAGGAACAGGAAAGAGAAGAGGCAAGTGTTAAAACTGATGTGCAATATTTAGAGATATTAGAGAAATCCGAGCATGATCAACAACAGAAAGAAGACATGACTGAGGAATGCATCAGTAATTGTACAGAGGACAAAACAAGCAAAATCGACGAGAAACAAGAAAACAAGCTTAGTTGTTTCTCTGATTACCAACACAGAGCTGAGACATTCATGCTTGAAAATAAAGATGACCTTTCGGCTTTCACTTCCCCCCCAACAAGTGATGCAGTTGTGCCAAGTCCTCATGAATTACACCATTTACAAAATGCTGACAGCAACCCCACAGCTCTAAACGCTACTGACAGATTTTCCCCAGTGCCATCTGCCTTAACTCTCAACGGCCGTGTGCCGGGGGGCTTTGACACTTTCGAAAAGATCCAGCTCTCACTTGAATATGAGGATGGCCTGAGCAACAGCCCTCTCCTTACAAGCCTAGACGGGCAGCAACAACTTCAACACTCTATGCCAGAGGCAGAGAGCAATGAGCATGAGGAGGTACCAGAAGAGGAAGAGAAGGAGATGGACGTATTTGAATGTCACACTGAGAACATGGTAAAGGGATTTTTAAGTCAAGATACCAGTTATAATCAATTCCCAAAATGTATCCCAGCATCATCAGCCCATGTCATTGCTATTGGGTGTCCAGAGCAACAGCCTAACTGTGAATCATCCTTTAATTCCTTTGAGTGCTTCGGGGTTGAGCTAGACTCACGATCAACGCCCTTCCCTGTTCCCTCCAAGAGCGACAGTCTAGCCTCCGATGTGAACGACGAAAGGTTTGAGATGAAAAAACAATTTGACATGGTGTTGCGAGAGTTGAACTTGTATTTTGAAATCAGTCTGGGTGAGAGCAGAGCATCATCACCTGAGCAGGTTATAGATATAACTGAAGCCCTGAAGGATGACACTTCAATCTGCAAAGAAGAACATCTCAGAAGCCCAGAAGGAGGAAGCTATAGAGATACATCATCAGGTAACTGCAAGCAGAACACAATTAATACATCCATATTATAACAAAGAACTGGTTCCAGTAGTATTGACATCAGTTGTGAGGTACAGCTGTAAACACCAAAATAAACTTTTCTTTGACCATTCTGATTGATGGCTATCCATGTTTCAATTACAAATGCCACTATTATTTATTGTTTACCTCATATTTGATTAATATGCACAATGTGTTCAGTACAACCCTAACCCTAACCCTAATCCAAAATAGGTCGTTTGTGTGATTCATGTAGATCTGCAATAAAAATATTTTTGGGGTATGGGGGGGGGTCTGGGACCCGGAGTAATCTGCGGCCGCGAGCCCAAAGTGCCATGTGCCATCATGACACGCATGGTGTTCTTTTTTTATATATTATAAAGAAGCGCGAGCTGTGTGCTCGAGTCTTCCTGCCTGTCGGCTCTGCTCATGGATGTATAATAAGGCTCTGCTGCTCCGCGATAATGGTCTAGCTTCATTAGCTACATTACCTACGGGTGCGTTCGTTAATATTAACTGTGCGGTCCGGAGTCACTGTGGCACAGACTGGACCGCTGGTGAACAGCTGTTAGAACGGGCCGGTAAAGGTGCAGCTAGTTGTAATGCCTTTGTATACTGCAGGATAGCTTGTGAATTTACTCCAGGTGGAACTAAAGTCTGATTTAACACTTGATTATATTTCACATCATTCATCCACATCTGTAAAGTAACTAAAGGTATTAAATACATGTAGTGGAGTAAAAGTACACAATTTACCTCTGAACTGTAGAGGAGAAGAAGAACAAAGTAGCAAAACATTGAAATACTTAAATAAAGTACAAGTATCTCAAAATTGTACCAAAGTATAGTACTTGTTGAGTTTATGAACTTAGTTACTTTACACCACTGGCTATAAAGATAGAAAGACTAAGCCTTGAACAGAGGCATGAAAATACATTTTCAAAATGCTCAACAGTGCTGCCAAAATTATAAACTGACTGCTACACAATTAAAATACATGCTTTTATATATTTCTATTAGATGTGACTCTTTGGCGTTTCTGTTATTATTAACACTGCTGCTTTAGTTGTTCTGACTGCTAACATCCTGTTATTCCTCATTTTAAAGCCGATATTCCGTGGGGTCGGGGGGCTCGAATCCTTGTCACCTTTTTCATACCTGATGAGTTTGCATCCCTGTAAATGATAAACACAATAGTTTGATGATTTAAGTAAAGTTATAACATATTATTTGTCTTTGTTTCCTACAGTGCAATAGATACTGAAACTGAAGTAGAACTGTAGCTCTGTGAGCAAATCTTAAAACAATATCTTGACTTTTCTGGGGGGGAAAACTCTTATTTGCTTTGATGCCGAGAGTCTTATCTGGTTGCTTGGAAACCTCACGGTCACAACAACCCTCCAGGAAGTGACTGCTAACAAAATCATCCATCCAGTAACCCCCGACAAAACCACAACTTTTTGCTTGCTACTGGAAATATAATAATATTTGAATGTAACTCTTGGCAAATATTTTTGTAAATCTGTGAAAAAAAGGAGAAAGAAATGCACTTAAAATGTATTTACCATAGGATTTTACTTTATAATAATATTGTAAATATTTCTTTTAAAATGTTAACAATTCTTTACATTTTTAATAGAGTCAAGTCAAATTTTAAGCACAGAACTAATTGTAATAAACAACACTGTCAATTCAGCAAAAGTTAGAAAATGAAATCAAAGTCAAACTGTCTGCTCCTCTTTGAATAATTAGACACATTTCAGATAAAACATGATCATTAGGCTAGAGAACAGACCGTCAGATTTTTTATTTGTCTTTTTCGACACCACAATAATGCAAAACATAATGCCAGAAAAACCTCAAGGATCACGCACTGCTCCCATACTAATGATTCGCTGTGTGTTGCATGTTGTTCAGATGATGCGGATGAAGCCGGCAGCCTGGAGATGTGTGGAGGTGATGCAGTGGTTTCTCGTCCCTCTGGCCCCTGGGACGGGGAGCAGGAGGTGCCCCTCGGCAGCCACCTGGGCCAGGAAACATCCATGCGCCCTGCAGAGAAACAGAACGGTTTGTTGTTTTCTTTTTCAAAAGATTAAAGTCAGCCAAAAAAGTTTATTATATCTTTGGGAAGAAAAGAAGTGTCCCAGTAATCAGTGTTCATTACAAGGGTGAAACTAATTAAAATGTGTTTGATCGACCGGAAAACTTCTTTGAAGCAAAAATAAACAATTCAAATAAAGTCTGAAAAACGGTGGATGAGATTGGTTTAATTAGAGCTAACTGTTCTTTTGTTCCAGTGTTTTCAGTACCGCGTTTATTTTCCAGACTGTTGGGTGACAGGCTTTCAAAAGGGCAGATAGGTTCATTCATTGAGGAAATACAATTGCTTTTATTGATTTGTCTTTTCATATTGACTCAGCTTCCTGTCATTAATGTTCAAATATTAATTTCCCTTAATTAGCTGCCATTGAACGATAACAATGGCATGAATGTTGTTTAAGGATAAACAGAGAAATAAAAAAGACAGAATTAGCAGGTCCCTTCTCGCTGTCTCTAACAGTCAATGTGTTTATTTTTCAGACACTCGGGAGATGGAGCAGAAAAAGATAATGTGGTCTCCGTCCTTCGGGTGTCAGCCGCTCGTGGATCAACTGAGCCACAGTGAGTTGTTATTGCAGTTGCAGACAAAAGACCCTGAGCATTTTATTGATAGAATGTAGGTCTTGGTTTCAAGATTCTGTAAGAAAGGGCACTTTAAAAATAATTTGAAAGGTTTTGAATGTCCTTCCATATTGTTAGTTGACAATTTTATGAATCAGTGTAGTGACTTTTCAGAGTATGGTATTTTGACCATATTGTGACATAAAAGCAAACTGAGAACGTAAAAGAAAGAAAAACAAAAGTATGTGACCAAGCATAGCAGCTGCTCTCCGCTGCATTATAATCCCCAGTGTGTCTGCTGGGAGTTAAGTGTGCTGTCCTCTGAATGTTTAAAAGGAGCATCAGGCTAACAACCTGTGTACCAGGAGATGAGATGTGTTCACCTTGTCAGCATGAGGAAATAAATCAAGTCTAATAGCATGCCTTCTGTCTCCGCACATTGAGAAGGACTATGTTAATCTTGTCAGCTTTGGAAAGGAAAATAAACCATCACCATTTGTTCTTTACAAACTCTAACAGAAACCAAGAGCCAGAATATTCTGTGGGGCTTTTGGGGCCCAAACAAATGCATACATAATGCTCAATGCAGGGTACCAGGCATGCAGGACTGCTATATATTGTGTTTATTTTAATGCTGTCAATCGAATGAAACATGTATCACAGTAAAAATCTGAGATTAAACATAATCAAGAAGGATTAATCACAGGTTATTGGCCTGAAGTCCAACAATTTTCCGACATTTAAAACATGAACAAAGCCGCTGTAACAGAGAGCCGGTGTGATTCCCTTCTGTGTAATGTGCACTACACAGGGCATGATATCTCGTACTGCCAGCACTATCTGTTCCTACAGTAGTGTCCTCACTGCAATCTCCCACCACTGTGCAACCTTAAGAAACTGGCGCATAGTGTTCTTCCTCCGTTTTTAATCACACATAAAGTGAACAATTATAGTTGTGCTGTTACACCGAGGTAGTCACAGTTCTCACTGATATCCAGTGATCTAGAGTCAGTTCATCACATGTAGATTGTGCTCCTTTCTACGCGCTCTCTGCCTCCTCAATGCCATGCAATCCATGGTAAACATTCAGCATTAAGGTTTCCTGATTAACTGCAAGCTTTAACATTGACAGTCCTAGATTATTTCCATCAGGAGAGACTTATTTTGATTGAGCAAAAAATGATAGACATGCAAATAGCTTTTGGCGATTAGACCCCATCGTGATGTGTCATATATTTGAAAGGGGAGGCTTAGACGTAAGTAGAATAGAACCCAACACTTGTTGTAATGTAGATGGGATGAAAAGGACACTGATGATCTGATTTTGGCGAGGAGTGGACTTTTGAAGCTCGCTGATAGCAGGAGAGAAGCAAACAGATTCAAAGTTTAACAGCAGCACAATGATTGGCTGTTCAAAGTCATAGCAAAATGAAGTTGGTTATCTAAAGGAGCGGACGCCCATGATTGGCTTATTACAGGCAGCTGGAGGAGTGAGAAAGTAGTCTTCCTGATTGAAATCACGCTTTGTTATGGTGTGGCACTGTTTCCTGTTTTATATTGAAAAGTGTTCACCCCCTGGGTGTTTCTTAATGTCGAGGACGCTTCCTTGGTAGGACAAGTCCCTCCGAGTCAGGTCCTTCAGAAGCGATGCAAGAATCCTTCCTAGCCTTGTGGAACAGGCTAACAGGTGTGCAGCTGTGCATCATATGCGAGGCCCCACCTTAAATGGAGTGCGATTTCCGCCAAAGATTTGCTAATTGGTCCGTGCGCAAAGCATTGTGGGGATTTTAAGACCGCGGAGGATACACATGTGCAGCCTCGAAATTTCCCGCAACGAAGTACGCCGGCCTCGGTAGAATTCCAAGCATCCTGGACATTGGAACAGTCCTTCGGCGGGCCTCGATGACGTAGCATCCTTGAAATAGTGGCTCTGGAGCAGCCTTCCTCGACATTGAGAAACACCCCCTGTGTTATGTCTGTGTTACTTCCTGTCTCTGTGTTTTCCCACCTCTTTGATTGTCTAATTCTTTTCACCTGCTACCCTTGTGTTTTTTTTTTCTTGTGATTATCTACTATTAAATGTATTTTCTGCAAAGTGATTCTGTGTACCTGCACTTGGGTCATCAACACTGTCTTCCACCACTTGACACGCTTAGCTCATATTTTATGTTTGCAGGACAGCCCGAGCAATACAAGAGACTGGAGCCCCTGAGAACATGCAACAGGCCCCTCCGGATCGGACTTTCAAAGAGAGCCAAGACCAAAAACCTACATCGCCCCCACCCTTACAAGTGAGCGTTCACAAAGCAATCAAGGTGATGTACATGCGTGTTATGAAGCTTTCCTTTGTTGCCATGTTCAATAGCTGGAATGTTATTTTCTGCTTGGTATATCGTTCATGGATTTCTTCTTCTATGCTTTCTTGGTTGACTTGTTCTGGTTCCTGTTCATTTGAACTCCCTGTTTATCCAGGGAAGGGTTGAATCCTCATAATGCCAAAATGTATATGCATCTTCTAGTTTGAGGTTCCCATATAATCACAGTCTGCCGCTGTTTGCCCACAATCTGATTTGTATTTGTTGATAAAAGGAAATCTGCTTCCTGTTCATATTTTCCCTCCTGGAAAATATTCAGCTTTTTAAAAAAAAGCATTTCTAGTAATGTTTATGTTGGTATTTATATGTCTATTTATATATTTATTCATGAATGTATTGGCTTCTTTCCAACCTAGATTTGGGTTTTATTTATATAATATTTATCAATACTAGTTTTAAAATGATTGCGTGATATAAAATACATCCACTGTTCCCAGGTTTGTTATATATAATTGGTTCTTATGTGTTCCTCTGTGGGTGTATTGATACAGTATTCTACTTGTTCCTGTTCTGTGTGGGCGGACTCAGTCAGTAAATGAGTTTGCCATGTTACTGTTGTGGTGTTTTTATACCATTAAACAGATTCACGTGTACTGTATGCAACATATCCTTGAGCAGTTCTGTGGGAGGATAGCTTTTGAAAAAGCCTATTCACTATTGAATTAAATAATTGCATAAAATGTGTTTTTATGTATTATACATGCTTGACAAAGGTACTTCTCAGGAAAACAATGATAGTCAACATATGTCTTTATCTAATTAGTTTGTCAGCTGTGGGCTGATATTTCCTGCCAAATGATTGAATACTTTCCACGGCAAAACTACATACAGTAGATCCTAATTAGATTCACTCTTTTTCAAAAACATCCTCAACTAAATGTACTTCTTGTCATAGTGACAGACAAACACATTTAAATGTAAGCAACTTCCTGCCACTGCTGGAGCACAACAAAACAATCAATATAACTGAGGTGATTTCAAATGAAACCCTCCTTATCTCTTACCTCTCTGATGAAGCTGCTAGTCTGACATGAATGCTGTTTACCTCACTACACGTTGAGCAGGTTCCCAGATACAACAGGTGCATAGATACTGATCTGATTTGAACATGGATTCAGCACTCGTCCTAATGGCTGGAGGCAGTGGCAGTGACACCTCAGGTCGATTTATAACGATGGTATCAAGCTCTGTTTGGGTTTGTTTTCCTGCAAACCGCAGCTCCCAAAGAGTGAAGTAAACGCGATTGTTTTTGTTCTTAAGTCGGGCGTTTTCTTCTCCAAACTAGAGTGCATGTTGGAGACAGATCCAGTGGGTAGAAGCGAGGAAAACAATGACAGCTTGACTGCATCTGTTTGAATAAATAGCAGAGCCATATTTTCTGTGCTTACTTTTCTTTACTGGGTTGTTTACAAAGCAGCATTGTAGGGCTGGAAGATTAAGACAAAATAACTAATTGCGATTGTTGAAAGTGATATTGCAATTGCGATATGATTTTCAATATTAAAGGGTACTGAAACAAATGAATAAAAATTAGGATCTGTACCATACAAGGATGTTTTATTTAAAGACTACAATTATACTCTTTATATATATATATATATATATATATATATATATAACTTTTTGGGGTTTTCCCTTTTTCTAGTGTGTCATATAGGTTTTTGTGCATGTTAATGGTCTAATGGCTAAAATCCCTAAAGATTCCCTCCAGGCGGAGTATCTCTCCCCCTCTCTAGATTTGTATTTGTAGGCTGGGACTTCTCTGCAGTGCAACAATACTTAAATCAGATATCCTCACATATGTTGCCTTTACCAAATATTGCGTTTGCATTTGTCTGTGTTGCTCTTTCGATAACATTTTGATTAATTGTGCAGCCTTACAGCAGAATAAAAGACAATTAGCTTCAATCACCAGTTGCCTGCCTGTTAAACCTGGCATTGTAACTGATGATCTGAAACTCGAGGTGGTTTATTGAGTCTTTTTGTTAAAGACCAGAATAAAAATGTACAAAATACTTCTCTCATTTTGTTTTTAAAAAGACTAATTAGGATTGTTCTCTTAAATCTATCTCCAATGATTCCCTTTTTGTCAGCAGGAACCCCCTCAGTGTATTTTATCAAAGCAATTTAACCATTCTTATATTGACTGATGTTTTTTCAAACTTCTTTCTTTTTTTCTCACCTGATCACATATCTGAATCAAAATGGTTGGATTTATTTTTCTTGTGAATATAACATTCAAGGTGCAGCTTTCCAAAAATAATTGGATTCAGACGCTACGCATTCAGGCTGCCTTTTTAATCAGGCACAGTCTGAAAGCTGAAGGACTTGAATTAGATGTTTTTCCCAGGTAATAATGAATTTGTCAATGCTAGTTGCATCTGAGCCATATTTAGTTTGTTTGATGATTTGTCACTTGGATATGGATATTTCTTCACTCTGTAGCTGAAAGCCTATTCCTCCCGGCCATGGATAAAGACAGTTTTTATTTCTAAAACAATTGATATACACTAAGTTAATGTTCCATGCTTTGTCTGGAAATTCATTCCATCCATTTTTATTTCCTATCAATTACACACAGGCCAGTAATCTTTTGTTTTAGTAACACTTCACTTGCAGTGCAGTGGAGTGCGTAAGCAATGCACTATTCTTACATAATTGTCACATTTCAAAATTAGCATTATGAGGCATTACAACATGCTTTGTAATGAGGGTGGCAAATGAATTCCAGACCGTTATACAGTTAACGAGCCAGACTGATCACTAGGAAGTATGCTCTGTCCTAAAAAAGTACTTGGCCTACATACTGTAGGTACATTTGAAAATAGACTGTGAATTTGGAAATGCTCCAACTGCTGCAGCTGGTGGATGAAAGATTAGTCTAAGATAGAAATTTAATCCAACATTTTGAGGTCATTTTTTAAAAATTATATATTTGTAACATAATTAGCACCAGGAATAACCGTGTGCTTAAAACTGTTTTTAACCCTTACACAATGTAATCTTTCACTTTGAATTGTTCGGTTTACATTGTAGTGCGTTTCTGATTATCCAAATGAGGAACTTTCAGGTGGCACAGCTCCACACTAGTGGAAGTTGAATGTTAACATTAGCATGCTAACATGCTAATTTAAAGCAAGTATAATGTTTACCATTACATAGCATTTAGGTGACGCATTTATCCAAAGTGACTTACAATATGTGCAATAAACCATAAAGATTCAAACTAAGGACAACAAGAACATATTTACTTCAAACAAGCAATATCATTGTAAGTGTTTGTGCAGAAGTAAAACTCTTAAGTGCGTTTTCTTTATTTTTTTCTTTGTTGGGTGTCTAGGTTTAGTGTGTTAGAATGCATTCACTATTTAGCACTGGCAATTTTGTACATGACAAGTTTCATGATAAGTTTCATGACAATCCATCCAAAAGTTGTTGAGATATTTCAGTTTGGACCGAAGTTGTGGACCAAAGGCCTGCTGACTAATACAGAGCCATGTTGTTAGTGTGACTAAAAGGATTTCCGTAAATACTTTTATCGTTCTATGTTAAACTGTTATTTTCAAATGTATTGACTTTAAGTAACACTGTGCATTGGACTCACTGATGGAGAAATACTTTGAGGTTTAACAATGACCCATGCCCAGTTCTAGCTTTTTTTTACTAAGCCCGGCATTTTGTGCAATGTGGACCTAACACGACTTTTTAAATGTTCACACATTAATATACAGTTATTCTTCCACTATATTGAAAAACAGAAACGCTACGAAGGACAATTTTATATATTATCCCACACTCCCACGAAACAGACCCCCACCCCTGCCAGCATGTGTGTCAGCATCAGAGGTCGCGTTAACCGAATATTTTCCGTCTATGACGGAATTTTTCCAAGAATGACGGAAAAATCTGAAAGCAGTCCGTCATTTTGACAGATTAGAACACAACTCGGAACAGCGCCAAAATGTCCACCAGCGGCCCACATTATATTACATCCTTAGTGGCCAGGTCGACTGAGGGAGAATGTGTATAAATATATATAGATACATTTTCATAACAAAACAATGGGGTTGCTAGGCGCCGTTGCTAAGCGCCGCCCCTGCCTCGTTGTTTAACCGGCTTTAGCAATCGCAAAATGTCACGGCAGCTGAGTGTCCGAAGCTTTTTTAATAAGCCCAGTAATTGTGATGGTGTGGATAAACGAGGTGAAAAAAGAGGGATTGATGCAGTGGAGGATGAAGGACAAGCCAGTAAGACCAAAACTGACAACGTTCAGCCAGCAGCAGAGGGACAAGCAAGTGGCAAGGAGTTGAAGCGGGAGTACCGGGTTCAGTGGGAGCAAGAGTTTAAGTGGCTGAGGAGGGAAGATGGCAAAATGTTCTGCAACATCTGTAGAAAAGCTAAAATGAGTAACGGATTTGTCCGAGGGTGCACGACGATGCAGAAATCAGCGCTGAATGATCACAAAAGTAGCCATAGCCACATCGAAGCTTCAAGGGTGGTCAACCAGAGCGTGGCAATGGTAAAGCATGTGGAGAAATCGCAGGTTGCCTGTAACGAGGCATTAAAAACACAATTGAAGGTTGTGTTGCATATGGCAAACACAAACACCCCGAGCCACCTATATCCCAACCTAATACAGCTATTACAATCTGCTGGATGTCCAGACCTCAACAGTGCGCACACGTACACCCACCATGAGACAGTCAATCAGATGGAGGAGGCGATAGCAATGACCATATCCAGCACTATCGATGACCGCATCGCCAACAGTAAATACGTCGGGGTAATAGTAGATGAGACGACTAATATCACGGTTGAGAAAATGCTGATCACATACCTGACACTTCAGCATAAAGGGGAGCCTGAAACCGTGTTTATTGGCAATTATGTAATACCCTCTGGCACTGCAGAATGCATCACAACAAAAATAAAAGATGTGCTATCGGGCCGTGGTGTAGCTGTGGCTCGGGTCGTCGGTCTGGGAAGTGATGGAGCGAATGTGATGGTGGGTCGAAAGGCCGGAGTTGCACAAAAGATGCGGCTGAATGACTGTCCCTACCTCGTAAACATTCACTGTGGTGCGCACAGAACGGCACTGGCTGCACGCGATGCCTCCAAGGCTGTGCGTGAAATAAGTGCATATGTTACGACTATTAATAACATATACACTTACTACAAGAATTCCCCCATTCGAACACACAGACTAAATGAACTCCAAAACGAAATGCAGGAACACGACCTGCTGAGCCTAAAACAACCATCAGCTACACGCTGGCTGTCGCTGGAGAGGGCAGTTAAGGGCATACGTGCCAACTGGGTTGCTCTGGTGTTGGAGTTGCAGGAGGAGGAAGCTGACAAAGACTGTCCGGTCGCTAAGGGGATTAGAAAGCGCCTCCAAACGCTCATGTTCCCTGCCTTGACTCACCTGCTGACTGACGTCTTGGCCGTGGTGAACCGCATGAACCTCACCTTCCAAAAAGAAGATGTCAACATCTCCTCCATCCAGCCCGTCGTGAACATGACCCTTGCCAGCCTCGAGGACTTGATGAATGGGCCAGGTGAGGCGGAGACCACATTTAACGAGGCTTTACAAGACGGCAAGTTCTGTGGCATCACGCTCACCCAGGCAGACGCTCAGACCTTTTCACGTGTGCGCACAGACTACATCGCGGAGGTTACTAAATCCATCAAAAAAAGATTTCCTTCGGAGCATGTAGGCATCATCGCTGATCTCGACACCGTGATCAATGCATCTCGCTATCCGGGTGCTGACAGCGCGTTAAAGAGCTACGGACTGGAGGCCTTGGAGCGCGTCTGTGACCACTACGGGTCACAAAGGGATGCAGCTGCGCCACTGGTGCAGAAGGAGCGCATGCTGCGGGATTTCCTCCCGGTGAAGCGAGTGCTTGCAGGATCGGGAAATCCCTCGTTCAGAGAGTCTTGCCGACTTCTGATCACTTCCCTGGGAGAAATGTTTCCCGACTACAAAACGTTGGCTGAAGTGGCGCTGGTAATTCCAGTCTCCAGCGTAGCAGCAGAGCGCGGGTTCAGCCTTCAGAACAACATAAAAACGGCCATGAGAAGTCGTCTGTCCGAGGCAAAGACCCAACGCTTAATGACCATCGCCTCTGCAGCAATCTCCCTTGATGCATTTGACTACGCACAAGCGAGCACCCAGTTTAAATCCATGCGGCCCAGGAGGAAGGTCTGAGTTCAGGCTAGGCTACAGCAGGTCAATTGAGTTGTTCTTGTAAATGTTTTGTTCATATTTTAATTGTAATTGTCTCATTTCAAACAATGGCATTGTTCATATTTGCCTGTTTAGGCACAATGGTCGCGGTGTTTTAGTGGCCTCTGCCCCCCTCTGCTGTGCTGTCAGTGCAGGAACAAATAAATCATTCATATTCGTGTTGACATGAAAAGTGACCGCACGGTCGGTGTCTGTTCATCTTTTTTTTTCACACATACACACACACGGTACCAAATAAGGAGTGAGAGTGACGCATAGCCAAAACCTGAAGCTGCGATACTCTGGTGGCTACAATTAGCAGCTAATATTATTAAATTAATAAATAAAAAAATAAAATGACGGGTAATAATGGATTATGACGGAAATGTTACGATCCTGTCCGTCAAAAATGACGGACAATGAAAAAGTCTAACGCAACCACTGGTCAGCATGTGTGTTTGTGTGGTCCAACCTGCCCAATGGGCTTCCATTGTAGAGAAGGAAGAACAATCTAGATTACAAAAAACATACATTTCATGGTCTAAATGGCAAAAGCAACCAGAAAAATCAGTTAAGGGTTGATCCGCTTTTTGATAGATGTATAATAAATAATAAATCATAGTTCATGCATTATATTGATAATTCTTTTTTTCATTTACGTCAGATGTGTTAGGGTTCCTTTAGGAACAGGGACGAGGCTTCTTCTTTTCTTACAAAATGACTCCTCTCCCTTTTCACAAAAGCACCACTGTATAAATCACGCACTGCAAATGATGATATAACGGCATAACCTGGGGATTCAAGATGTTGAACAATTTGAGAAATGAAACCTGACAGTGATTTACATTCCTTTGTTTTTAGTTCTTCCCCACCACTAACATTAAAGGGATAAGGCACCACTCATTTGATTATTTCATTAGGGGTAAACTGGGCATATTCCCAGCATGAGAGTCCGAGTAACGTTATTACAGTATGCTTGTGGAGAGACCTTAAAAATGCGGAATACCCCTTGAACAATTTCTATGGTTCCCCAGTGCAGAAAGAAACACTGTCCTGCAATTGGAAAGCTCTGGATAATAATGCGTATCACACAATATGCCTCACATTTCTACTTCTTCTTGACCCATGCTTCCTCCAGAAAATGTCAGCCATGCAGACATTAACAAGCAAAACATCTGATCAAATAGGAAAATAATGGCTTGTTTTTCCTGTGCAAAGAAAAACATCTTTATAGTGTCACGGGTTACTTTGTGTAAACAATCTTAAGGTATCTGTCTGCCACATTTCACTACATGCTGATGCATCTTTGTATTATTATCAAAGCAGAAGCTGTATCACACTGTCGGCAGCAGACTGCAGCGTCTCTCCAAAGCAAACAAGCAGGGCTTAAGCTAAGAGAATGTGTGTGAAAGGCAATTTCACACACATTACAGCACTATATGTCTATTCAATCATACACACACTCCCTTACACAAACTAAGACTGCATGTATTTGTTGCCTTTTCCAGATCAATAGCAATCACCGGGCCACAGTAGCAGAATCAGATGATCGACCCGGAGACTAAAAATACTCTGGAATATCTATCGCCTAGCGGGCTGCTGAGTCCAATGCTTCACTGTGATGCCATTAAAGTGACCAGAACTAAACCCCTTTGATTCTACAAATGTCATTTCATGGATACTTCCGTCATAAGTGCATGATACACATTATTAATCTGTTGATAAATCGTGGAAAACCAACTCTGGCTGTGATTTTGGACAAGTATAGTGTTCAGTGTGGGTTGTAATGATTTCAAAATTGTTGAATCACACTTGATTTATCTCGCCTAACACCTAAAAGTGGACAATTTGTGAAAACTTGAAATATTGACGCTGCTGATTTGCTCAGGTCTGCACGCACAGTAATCTCTACTTTGGTCCCGAGCAGATCGCAACGTAGCGAGTCTAGAAAAAAGGCAATAAGAGGATTTCACAGTCGAGTGTTACGACACAACTTTGCGTTATTGTTTAGCCTGTTCTTGAAAATCTTTAATTAAATTGGCGTCGACTGAACAGAGACCCGTGTGAGCTCGACAAACAGCAGTGTCGGTTTAATAAACAGCCGCTGACTCATGACGGAGCCTAGATCAACTCCGCGGTGGGGGAGTGGGGATGAGGGGGCGACTCGGACAGCTGTTCTGAGCTTTTATTAAAGCCCTGCACACAGAATGGTCAACAAGACTGCTCTACGAATGCCAGTTCATATATTTGTTTACACTTCACACCATATGCTGCCTGAAGATTTAAGAGATTACTGTATCCTTTCAACTCGGAATAAACTATGGGAGTCGGCTATGTTCGTGATCCCTCCTCATTTCATTTAATTTCAAACCTTTATTTAACCAGATTGGTCCCTTGAGATCATAGATCTCTTTTTCAAGGGAGACTTGCAGAACCTCCTCTGCACAGTCATGACCACCTACAGTATACAATACAGATTCACTGTATAGTGAGAAGTACATTTAAGATTTCAGTAACTTATAAATACAAATGTTGTGTCATCAGTGACAGAAGATGGACCTACACAAGGCCGGGAATTATACACCCAGCCAAGGCCACTACCAGTTTTTTTTTGTGCCATTTTGCTGGATTTATTTGTCAATATTTACAGTGTTGCTGCCCATAGTGATAGCCCTATAGTTTAAATCTACTACCCAATAATAAACATATGGACAGGGGTTACTATTTAAAAAAAACACAAACTGAAAGCTCAAATAAAAGGATACTCTTTAGGGTTAGGGTTAGTTATACTCTTTAGCTGTATAGACGCTTATTTTTATAACCTTAATTCTCAGAGACTGTAAAGGTTACAATAACTCCAATATGATGTGAAGTAAAGTACAGCTGAATTAAAAAAGTATTACATGTAAGTTTACTAGTCTATAGAATATCTCTGCAGCTCCACAACACTTCATTTCAAATTATATTTGAACCTTTAAGAAATATGGTGCTTCCTGTGATATAGTAACAGTTTTTTCTTACTCATCAACCCATTATGCAAGCATCTGTATTCATGTTTTTTTCTACTCTGGTACCTATTCATTTCCTTGTATTGGAAATATCTGTATTACTTATTTTGTAGTCAAGGTTGCCAAGTATGACCAATGACTGCATGTGCGGGAATATCAATGGAGAAAAGTATGTTTTCACCTTTACACATCTTCAAGCAATCCTTTAATGCAGCACCTACAGTGTAGTGCTTCTTCTGGCAACTAGCTGTTGTAAATGTCAAAGGCTATGATTCGTGTTAAGATCTCCTTCTGTACAGTTATAATTACTGCTATTAGGTCATATACCTCACAGGTGGCTATGGATGGAGGGAGTGAAATTATGGCTTATTTCTCTCAGTTACAGTGTGTTGGCTTTGTAGGTCAGATCCAGACAGCTCCTGCCAAGCCATAAATCACCATTAGGTCCCTAACATCAGATGCTGTTGTGGGCATCAGTAAAAAGTACCGCTGAGTGATGGGGTTAGTTATTTTAGTGAGGCGAAGTCCAGCTGAGTGTGTGGAGCCTGAATCAGGGCTATGAGCTCAAAGAACGTGGGTGGGGCCATTTAGTAATGACCTGAATAAACAAGTGCCAAAATCTCTCATAATTCCATTATGGTACTTCATTACGTATGTGCAGCAGAACCATTTTAATCCACCCACACTCTGGACACTGGCCTTTTGTACGCCAGCTGTCTCTGGAGTTGAGCTTTGAAGTGAAATACTGAACATTGCTATTCAAGATATGCAACATTTAAATAATCATGCTGTTATTCCTTTAAGAAAAAGCTTTTTGATTTGCATATAAGGTTTCCAAACTGAAATGTTCACATTGGGCTGATTAAAAACAAGTTATTTAAAATGTGTCCTAGTGCTAAAGCACAGTCACTGAGCTGACGTGAAAATGAGGCGCTGTCAGAAATGCACTGCTCTCGGTGACTAATGGTGTCAGCCTTTTCAGCTAACCCCAGAGGCATGATGGGAGTGGGCATTAATCTGAGGACTAGCAAGGGATTTGTTCCCTCCTCGTAGATTGGAGCAGTTTGTGCCTTTTTTAATCTGTTTAAAAACAGCAGTGCTGCTAATTTTTTTATTATTTAAAAAAGATAAGTCACATTTAATGAAAAAAAGAATAAGGTACATCCTAGTGCTGGAACAGCTCTGTGGACTGTTAGAGACATTTCATAGTATTTAAATGGGATGAGCTTCTAATTAGGGAACTGCCTAATAGCTCAATGTGAGCAGATTGTGCAGAACATGTAAGCTTCTCTTAGCAGTGACAACATCTTTTTGAACCTCTTGCTCTGTAGCAATGACCTATTACAAGATAGTGTTATCCATGGATGTATAAAGAGAACTGGCTACATTGTTGGAGGCGGGGCCTGATACATTCGCAGTGGCACATGAAGAAAACACCCAAATCTTCCCTTGATCTTCTGGCGTTCTTCTGCATCCATTGGGCCCATTGGGTGCGAACCAATTCGCTCCGTCATGGCAGCATCATGTCTGGTCTTGGCTTATGCTAATTATTTACGTAATTCAAACATACGATGATTTACAGACGGCTCCTTCCCAATGTTAGTCAATAGGAAAAAGTATTTTTGTGCCCAATGACGTCACGCGACTGATATGTTAGTAGCACCACTTGGCTTCTTGTCTAATTTGTTTCAACTCCTTGCTCACTTCCTAGGAGCCTTGGTGTTATCGAAATATTTTATGTCACCCATTTCACTGTACCAGTAAAATGAAAATAAATATGTTTATTGTAGTTCTGTGACTCGGCTCATCAGTAAGGAAATCCTGCAGAGCAGAAGCTAAGTAGTGCACGTCAAGTAAGAATAAATATTATTTTGCATTGAATCTACTTTTTCGTTTCCTCCTGATGTGAAATGTGTGTTTGTGAACATCACTTAACTCTGCTTGCTGTTGCCTCTGTGGTGGAGAAAATGATAGCATTTGGTCTGAATTCAACACTAATGGTTGGGATCCAGGGCTGCCAGTGGTACACCACTTTGGTCCGGAGTAAAATATCCTGACAATATCTGGATGGATTGCCATAAAAACATTCTGACTGGTCGTCATGACGAAACTCCCCATTTTCTTGCAATTTTCTTTTGACATATCACCATTACGATTCTGATTAAAGTTAACAGAAATCTGCATGGATAGGGATAAAGGTTGATAAACCAATACTTTCCCGCAGGAGATGTGTGTGTTTTCTGTGAGAAATCCAAAGTTAACATTAGTTTATTTTAATCTACATCTGAAAAAGACATTACAAATGTATTTCAAGCCAAAACAAGATGTTATACCAAACTTCACCAAGTAGTTTTCTTGTGTTTTATGTGTTGTTCTAATTTACAAAGTCAAGCACAATCGACCCAGAAAGAGTAAACTAGACACTAACATTGCCAACTCTTTCGCAATAACAGTAGCTAGCCGTACTAACTCCAAAATGTGGTAGATACAGCATGAAAGATGCTATGTTGCCATCATAATATATGTATATGTATAACATATTTTTTAGATTTAAATTTTTTTTTTTTATGTCGGATCATTTAATTAATTAATTGCTGTTGGGCTGTAAAGAGTACTTCAACAAAAATTATAAGAAATGTTACAAAATCTGATAAGAGTTACCTTCTCAGATTTGCTGTAACATCAGTGCTGACATGGCAGAAATAAGAAACAGTATTGATCCTGATCAATGACGTTTGATTTGTTCAGAGCTACTACATAATATCTGTTGCTCTGTTTAAATGTGTCTGGCCAGAGTCAGCATTCCTTCTGCTGCTAAATTAGGTGTATTTATTATAGCTGTGTGAGGGGAGATTGGGCTGAGCGTGTTGTCAGTGAAATAGTTTATAGTGCATTGATCCTCCAGACTAATTCTCATTCCATACAACCCCCCCGATTCACAGTGTCACGCTGATTCTCTCATTGATCTCCAGGGTGCTGTTCCACAAGAGTCATGACTAAAAAGGCTTTGGGCTCTTAGGCAGTTGTTAGTGCCGAGCTGCTTCTCATACAATTGATAACACACAGGAATTCTGGATACATATTGACGTGCTAAAATGACAGGTGATTGGTGGCCAGCAGAGACAGTTAAGATAAAGTGGAAAGGTGGAAATGACTGATTGATGTGAGCATGGAAACATTGCTGCGATGTCAGTCCGGGAAATCTATTGCCGCAGAGATCTTTTCGTTGAGAATGAATCGATGCACTGAGTGGATAATTTAACATTTGGACCACAGAATTTATAACTGAAGTGTTATCTATGGCTGCTGCAGAACACAAAGCAGCCTTTTTATTTGAGGCAACCCAGCTGGGAAACAGTTTTCCTGCCACTTACATTACAGTCTTTCTCCCTAAAATCCAAAAGGTTTAAGCTGCTCCAAATGGTCCCATCCAATCTCTCTCTCGTCTGTTCAATTAATTACAAAGCACTTTGCAGCTTCATTAAAGCAGAGTACTAACATTAAGACATCAAGGCCCTTTGTCCAGTGTCCAATTCATTTGCATTCAATTATTATTCAAAATGTTAATGTACAGTATATTGACTTGCATACAGTACAAACTCACAAAGTAAAATGATGATTCAGCAAAGGTAATTCAAAAAGGTAACCTTGAGATGGAAGTTAATAAAGAACAGTAGATGTATTATTAGTAGGCTAGTATTTAGAGTTTAGGGATAAATACATCTACAGTTCAGTGCATAATTGTGGAGCCGGAGCCAGGATAGGTTTATATTACAGTACCTTAGTATAATTGAAAGTAGTCAAGTTCTTTAAAAAATCCAGCCCCTCCATCTCCTTTAATTTGACATAACATATTTAACACTTTATTTACACTCTTTAGACACACTTTAAATATAAATAAACCACAACACCGTACATTTTCTGTTAAATGTGAGGCTCAAGCCAGTTTAGCTTAGCATAAAGGCTCTGAGAATCATTTAAATATCTCTACTAAATGCATATCTTATTTATATGTGGAGCAGAACCTATACATTTCATTTGCAAGTTATTTGATTTGTGTTTGAATGTTGAACTGATCCAAGTTTGCCATTACTTTAATTCCTTATGCTAAGCTAGGCTAACCTTGCCTGAAATCAGACAGATGTTTCCCCCCTGTTGTTTCTCACCTCTGTGACTTCCTCTTTCTGGGTTCCTGGAGGAAAAGTCATGATCTTGTTTTTTGTGTCTCCTGTTTTGTTTGAAAGGTTTTTCCTTCCTGTCTTTGGGTTTCCCGCCTGTTTCGATTGTCTCGTCCGCCCTGATTCTTCCCACCTGTGTTTAATCTCCCTGTGTTTTTGCCTGCCCTCTCTAGCTGTGTCTTGTCTATGTGATGAGTTCTGCCTGTATTCAAGCATGTGCAGTTTAGTTGGATCCTTCTATGTGGTTCATAGCAAAGCCCTCTTCTGTTTCGCCTTGCCCTGTCTGAATTACCTCAAAGTAAAAGTATTTTCTGTTCCAAGTTCCTGCCTCATGCATTTGGCTCCTCCTGACTCTGTTAGCCTTGACAAGTCCTTTAAAATGTCGTTAAAGTCCATCTGTTTAGCCAGTTCACACTCAATGGCAAGCACTGCCAGGTTGTTAAGCCTCTCCTGGCTCATTGTAGAGTTAAGTAATTCTTTATTATTTTCATAATTGTTAGTCCCCCGACAGCGCTCATTGGCTCAATTGCTTTTTAACTGAGAGACCGCTGTTTAACCGCCTCCTACCTTTAGCTAAGAACTTAATACAGACATGACAGGGGTATCTATCTTCTCATCTGACTCCTAGCAATAGTGTATTTCCTAAAATGTCAAACGATTACTTAAATAAATACTGAACATGTTTGAGTATTTTATAAAAAGTAGAACTAAGTATTTCAATTAAAATGCTTTCAGTGGGAATGTTCTGCTTATAGGTAGTCTGCTTCATACTTGCTCACATTCTTCAATGCAGAGTCTATTATTTACCTGTTGTTGAAGAAAAAAGTGTGATTTGTATTTCCGTTAGATTCGTGCTTCATTTTTTGTCTGTCCCAGTAGTCCCTTTCAGTGTCTTGTGTGAAAAATGTTTGACCTCTGCAAGAGAGTTTGTCAATATTCTGACCAAAGATAATTTCTCCTCAATCAGCCGTCTCACACATCCTATACAGGGAGTAGCTGATTTGCCACATAAGAAAATAAAGTATTGGCAAAGCTGTCTTAATCATCAAGAAGCAGGCAGCACCTTCCACAGAATAATATTGATGTTTTTGGAATTGATGTCCATGTGGGCGCAGAGGCTAATACATTGCTTTGATCTGGTCAGAGAAATGTAATGCCAGGGGCAATAGGGCTATTGGTGCTACTGACGAAATGATATGGTGAGTTGGGGGAATCTATGAAAGTGTTATAGATAGGATGATCAAAAATGAATTGATAGAAGAGCAGAAAAACAGCCTCCTTTGTAATCCAGTGAGAGCATGAAAAGCAGAAAAGCTCCCGGATCATCTGAACATTTGTGTTTCTTCAAAATAAGAACAACAGATCAATCGAGCTAAGAGCGCGAGTGTGTTGGAGTGGTGTGCATAATGCGAGGAATTGAACTAAGATTTAGGCTGCCATATTTTCTTTTTTCACTCTTCCTCCTTCCCAGGGAGAGGGCCATAAGGGAACCACTGCTGCAATGCAGCAAAACAAATCGTGAGAATCTATTAAGCGTTTGTGATTGCGAGACATAGACTCTCCCTCGTTTTTCTCTGTGGCCAGACGTTAAAATTAATTACCGTTCATGCATGCAAGAAAATGAAAAACAACTTCATAGAAATTCCACTTTCCCACTTCATGTATCTTTACTTTATCTATTATATAAGGAATCTATTATAAAACCCACAATAACTTTAACATCAGAGCTCAAAAGGCCATGGTGGACAGTTATTATTCATTATATACTTTATATACATTATTATATACTTGGACAACAATTTCCCCGCACTGCCCTGTTGCACTGATGCAATGCTCGTGCTAAGCTGCAGTACAGATCAAGGATTTCCTTTGTTCCCGTCAAGGTTTTACCACCTACGGTATTCCATTCAAGACATGTTGTTCAACCACACTTCTCCGGGGCTTTCAAATGCACACTTCAAATCTATGAAAAGTGCTGTCATGCAATTCTCAGCCAAGGAAACCACTGCCATACTGAAAAGAGAAGTAAAGAAACTATACTTTCCTTTGTCCACAGGACAAACAAAAATACTCATGACATACCTCATAGTAAAAGTAATGTTAGGATAAGAAGCATAAATCAGATTTTGGTATGTAAGTGAGGTTCTTTACGAATAAATACCACACCTTTCCTTTTATTAACATTTTATTGTCTGAAGATTATAAAGAAAAAATGTCCCTAATTTTTCTTTTTGTATTTACTTTATTGCTGTCATCGGGATTTGTTTTACTTATGTTATCTTTAAAAAACATGTCACACTAGAATAAGAGACACTCAGACACACACTTCTCAGACAAATTAAATCTTACATTCTGCTACTCAATCCGTAAACATCTGAGCTTGCTAAAATCTCCAAACTAGGTCGACTTTTCCAGCACTTATGAGGGCGGGAGTATTAGGACGCATGTAATCATCAGTTGCTCTTTCTTTGACCGCAGTCAGCTAAGACGGCTGCGCCTACATGGACCACGCAGAGATAGTTAATCATTATTTTTTCCTTCTCAGCGCTCACTGTGGCAGTGATGAGAAACACCCAGAGGTGTAGTGGTTCAATTACACAGGTGTACAGAGGATATCCACTTCTGCCTGGGAGATTTACTGTTATACACTAGGTATTCTGGGATGGTATGACACCAGCTGCATTCATGCCCCAGGAATCGACCCTGGCGCTGAAGCACATTTGTGTCGTGACCAAAAGGTACAACTTCTGTGTCAGTTTGTGAAGTCAAAAGGCCAAAACATACTTTCTTGGTTCTAAAAGTTGTAGAATTTGCTAGAAGCCGAATCCAGGATATTTATCTCCATTTATTTGACTGTTCGGAGACCGGACATGACGCATCGAATTGGAGGGGCAGGGCTTAAGGTAAACGCAAGTCTTTGGGACCAGATATCCAGACAGTCTGGGTTTTTTTTGTTCTTGAGAGTCAGGCCAATCTAGCTATTTGCCTCTGAGCAACCTTCAAAGGAATAGACAAAGCCCTGCTTCCAACACTGTATCCAGTTCTCTTCATACATCCATGGCCATTACGCCAAATTTGTCCAGTTGCGTTAAATTTGGGAGGCCCTGTATTTTGCACAGTTGTCACGCTTTCAATGGTCACAACATATGGATAGAATGATATAGGCACCCTGGCAAACTACCCACAACTGATTTTGTGGTAGTTCCCATGACAGTAGTTGATACATTTGAAAGATTATGGCCTTGGAAAGTTGATATAAATGACTAGTTAGCAAACTTTTGCGATCTTTGAATACATCTTCATTTATTTGTAACCATGTATCCTGTGTAGTGTTGGGTGTAAACATTTAATGTGATAACAGTAACGCGTTACTGTTATCACATTACATTTCTCGGTAACGCAGTAATGTAACGCGTTACTGTTATAAATTCAGTAATCACACTACAGTTACTAACATTGCGCGAAAAAATTACTAGATTCTCCCTTTGACAGACTAGAGGGATTACAAGACGGGTCGGTGGTTTGGCGGCACCGCTGCAGACTGTTTACACGGAGGAGCTGCAGAGGAGTAGCGGAGTCCGGGCGGTGCTGCAGATCCTGATCGGAGCAGAGACACACACTCACTAAGCCGAAAAACTATATCCTAGATCTGCTATTTTAAAGTAAAGTCAACACATACAGTATCGATCCTAAATATAGTCTATATTAAGAACGAGAAAAGTTTTAACATATATCGTTTTTTGTAAACATATGACAAATGTGCGATCGTCCTATGTGCCGGGACAGCCCGGGCCCAATTTAACCCCTGGGTGGAGGTATGCCCATTATTTTGAATTTGTCAGAAGAAAGGACAGGGATGTGATGGTAAGGTGCAAACTGTGTCCTGGGGCCTCATTTATAACGCCTTGCGTAGGATTGACGTGGGAAGGTTGCTTACGTAGGACAAAGCAAAAAAATAGGTACAGAAATGTTCCGACATTTTCCGATTCACAAAACATTGCGTACCGGCGAGGGAAGTGCGTACGGCACATCCTACGCCTGTTTCCCTTTATAAATCACAATCGACTCGTAACGCCCATATTTGCCTATAAATAGTCAAAGAAACGCCCATTCATTCATTCATTTTGACTGACTGCATGAAGAAGATCGCAGGAAATGAGGACAGAACAGCTAAAAAAGACATCTCACACCGTGTCAGATTTAGGTTATTTTGGGGAGGTCGAGATAAATCATATTGTTTGGTGGATGCAGTTTGAACCAGAGTAGCAGCATGGAGGTCGGATCGTCACCAAAATAAATAAATAAGTGGTCCGAAAAAAGTTAATGACAAAAAAAATACACATAACCTTCCTCAGGCAGTGTGTTTGTGCCGGGGACAGGAGACACCCCCTTGATGAGAAACTGTAAGAAATGATCGGGGAATCCCTCCGGAGTGGAGTCATGACGACTGGATCTGAATTATTTTGTTGTATTTGGTGGTTTGTGTTCCAGCTGTCGATCAGCAACTATATATCCATAATCCACCAGTTAAAGGAAATACAATGTGTTGTGTTATATTAGCTGTACAATTTACCACATATGGTGTTCTTAGTTTCCATACCTCCTGTGTTTTACGAGCAACTTATCAAGTCTTGGCGAACGGCATAAAACCTGATTAAACGTGATAGTATATAAAACCATGCTCGTATCTACAACCTATAGAAATGCAAAACGGCGTCAGTTTAGACGTAATTCTGTCCTCCTGCTTACCGCATCAATTATGAGAAAACATTTCATAACATTAACACAACATATTCGAGGTGGTTTTAAATAACATATCCGTATTTATTTATTTCTCCAAGTTATGTTTTTGTGTGCACTGAGGAGTCTCAAACAGGCGTTTGTTTAATCATTTAAAGATTGGCTTTAAATTAATCAATGTTTGAAAATGAATTCTTCATATTTGATAAATGAGAGGTAACATTTTATTTATGGTATTATTTCCACATATTTCTCTCCATTCTTCCTTCTGCCAACGGTGTCGCAGTTTCTCGTCTCTCCCGTTTGTGTGCTTAGTGTGTACGCATGGGTTAGAGTTTGCGTGGAGGACCGCACATTTTCCCATCAAGTTAGAATTTTATAAATCGCAAACATTGCGTAGAAACTGGCGTATGCCATTTTTTGAGCGTATATCCCTTTATAAATGAGGCCCCAGGCCAGAAGCTATTATCCACTGCTGCAAACACAACATAAACCTCTCCAAGCACCTGCAAAGGCAACATGCTAACACGAAGCTAGTAGCTAAAGACCCCCGAAACCAGAGTGAGGATGTTGAGTGTGTGCCGACTCCGAACTAGCAGCAAAAACTAGAATTTTCACCGGTAACTAAATAGAGATGGATAGGCTTGTAGCCTCCTTTATAGTAGAGGAAATGTTTCACATTTGGACAGTGGAATCACCATCTTTCCGAGATATACTGAGCAAAAATACAGATAGCAGGAAACAGACGACAGCCATGGTCAGATAGGAAAACATTCAGGAGCTATCTGGATCAGTGTTATGCGACAATGGACACTGAACTTAAAGGTCTCACATTGGTTTCTCATACAGCATCTCTGTATAGTATGTGTATTCACTCTCTGTCCTAAACGGCTTGTTGGAGCTCCTGCCCCCCCTCACCCTGTGAGCCCAGTAGCCGTCTGCGAGACAGCGAGACACAGCGTTACCCAGCCCGAAACCAGCCCGAGCACACACACACACCCGCAGCCTGGCTGGGAGTTTGTGTGTGTGCTCACACACAGACTCACAGCCTCGCCGCGTCCCGCCATCTCAGTTTGAGAAATCGGCGGAGCTGCAGCTGAGAAAAGATTGAGTGTGTGTGTGTGTGTGTGTGTGTGTGTGAGAAAGTCCGCAGATTAATGTAATGTAACGGCTCTGTGGACGTAACGTAACGTCACTATACCCAAATACGTCACTATACCCAAGAAGAAAACAATGGAAAAAGAAAAATCTCCAACGAGGCGTTCTGGGGCAGCATAGACAGGTCTTTTCTGTGTTCGAGTTTTACTCGCTACAGGGTGTACTTTGAGGGTTTGTGACTTTGCAGACCGTTTACATGCATAAAAAGCTACATAACACACAAGGGGACGGGTAATAACCAGAAAAGCATGACATGACATTCTCACCTTTAAGAGAACGTTTGAAAGTTTAGACATCTTAAAGAGCATAAAAGAAAGACTTGTGTTATTTCTTCCTTATTGCAGTGGTAATTGTTATATGTTTGCACATGCAGGCCTAAGTTTTAAGTTTCGGCTATAGACTGTTGCTGAGTAACGCAAAAGTATTGTAAAGAGCAATGTAACCAGTTACTTTATGTAGAGAGTAAATAAGTAAAGTAATATATTACTTTTTTACTAAGTAATTAGTAATGTGTAATACATTACTTTTTTTGAGTAACGACCTCATCACTGATCCTGTGACAAATAGAAGACCAATATTTACTATTTTTAGCTATGTTTTGGTCTCCACCAACTGCTGAGAGAAGTATTTTACACTTTATGGCTCCGTATTCCTTTTTTTAATAAAAAATCATTATGTCAGGAGTGGTACTAGGTTGCTTATTGTTGCAATAGGGAGAAGATCAAAGGCCCAATGCCTTCAAAGGAATGTCTTCTGGGCTGTAGGTCGCGTTGTTCTCTTGAAACTCTGCCCACACAAACAGGAGAGCAATTTCAAACTTGTGGTCGTATGTCATGCCTTGTTTACACTGTTGTCAACGTGATCATTATAATTACCAATGATTACTCTTGAGTCAACATTAACTGTTACTGTTTCTGCTAACCACAAGCTATCAAATCCCTCCTGTTGAAATTAGTAGCTCTCCACCTGAAGGATTTTTAAAACACTTTTAGCAACAAACAGGCCACGCAATCAACAGGCAACACTGATCATTCAAATAGTCAGCGGGGAAATAAGCATCCTTCTCTGGGCTGCGGCCCAATTTCATCCTTGTGTCAACACATGGAGAAAGAGAGATATGGTGGCAGATGGCAAGTGAGAGATGGATAGAAAGTGAGACAAATGGAGAGTTGGAGGGTCCCCTGGATGTTGTGGTGGGTGATGAAAATTCAACATCAAACGCTAATTCTCACACAGCAGCAGTGACAGAGGGAAGAAACCGGTGTCATCTGCCTCAGACGAGTGATGGGAAGGGGAGGAGAGAGGGAGGAGGTGGAGATGGAAGGTGGTGTGGCACATGGCCTGTTACCATGGCAATGAATCCCATGTCGACCTGCAGAACATAAATTAATTCCAGTTTTTCTAACGGCTTGACATGGAAATTCCTCTCACTCCCTCTTTGCGTCTCCTCTCACTCTCTTAATTTCGTCTTCCCTGACTTCTCCCCCGCGCTGTGAGGCGGATGCATGCTGCCTAATAATAAAGAACAACAAGTTCTTTGTCATCTGCTGTTTACTGTGTGCTGACAGTGAGATAACGCTTAGTCATAGCTCTCATTTATATTCATACTGCCGTAACTTATGCTCATAGAGCCAAAGTAGGATCCTGTGCTGTTGAAAGAGGCTCGTTTTGGCGATGTTAAACAACCTGCTGACATGATTTCCTTTTCATAATTCTCCTTGATGTGTCTGACAGGTTGGTGGGTTTGATTTATGGTGATGAAACATTGATGCTGATGTTCAGGAGATGAAAGTCCTCTGCAGGTGGGAGATAAAAAGAGGGACAGAAAGTAGAAAATGAAGACAGACAATTCCTTCAGTCTCTATATTTCAAGCCTTAACCGGGGCAGTAAAACAAATTGAGCTGTAGCTTATGAATTACATAACAACTAATAAAGCAAACACCTAAAACGATGCCATACCGTTTCTTATTTCTATCAATAATAAATGTAATTATAACATGGCTTAGTTGAAAGCTCAGTTCTGATTGGCCAATTTGGAAATGCACTCGTGTCATTCTTGATAGCAGCCTGCTGTTAAGGACGCTCTGATAAAGGGACTATTTGCAGCCAAATCTACAAGCAGAAAGTCCTGTCAATTTCAGCTTTGGTAAAAAAAAACATGTTTACCACCGTCAGAAAACACCATGGAATACTTTTGAATATTCATTTTTATAATTGTGGAGAGTGCGATGGATTCATGATGGCTGAACTGTCCTCAAGAAAAATAAAAGAAAGCACCACAAGAGAAGGGGAAGAAGTTAAACACAGAGCTAGAGAACAAAAAAATGGCAGAAGAAGACAAACAGGAAGTAAAGGTGTACAAAAAAAAAAGATGGAAGCACTGACTGAGGTTTTCTGTAACTGTCCAAGTCTGCTCACATTTTATTTTCCATTAACCAGTCTTTAATCACTGCCGGAGCCCATACCTTCATCACTTTTGTGTTTAATTCCTGTATGTCTTCTGCTGATTTCTGTGACCTCTGGCTCACTGTCTTTAACCTCTTGCTCCGTTTTCTTTTTCTTTTCTTTACAGTTATTTTGAGCTCTCCAAAAATATAAAAAATATTCCATGTTGTAATTTAGGCCACAGCTAAATTAACAGCACTTGGTCCCTTTTATTAGAGCATTCTTGGCGACAGTCTGCTATCGAAAAAAACTGACCGCTGAATGTCCAAATTGACCAATCAAATTGAGTTTTCAACTAAGTCCTGTAATAGCAGCCATTTAGCGCTCTGGATTTTTTTCCTGTCTCATTTTATTCTTTTATTAGATGATCATTCTTCTTGCCAATATGTAACAGTTTTTGCATTATCTGACTTTCTTCTTGTTGACAGTGTATTAGCCTACCGTTGGTTTGTGTGCTTCCTAGGTTTATCTGTGTGCATGATTTGTTACCTACTTGGTGTCAGGTTGGGGAAAATAGGACCCAAGTGCAGTTCAAAATACAAAAAAGTTTGGTATCAAAAAGCGAGCTTTATTAAAAAAAAGCCGAAGACAGGAAAAACAAGAAACGAATGAACATAAACAAAACCGGGGAGCACGACAGACAGGAACAAACTTACAGACGGGAACAGGCAGGAGACATGGACAAGCATAGACAAGCATAGGCGAGGCAGGGAACATGGACACGAAGAGACGACAGGTAGCATGGACATGAAACGACGACGAACAGACATGGAGCACAGGGGAAGACAAGACTAAATACACAGAAGGGTAATCACAGGACAAGACACAGCTGGGCAGGGGAGGCAGAAACACAAGGGCAACAGGCAACACAATCAGACAATCAGACTCACAGGGAAGCTAAAGACAGGAAGGCAAACACAGGAAGTAGGATCAGACAAGACACAAGGAGGAAAACATTTCAAAATAAAAGGTGGAAAATGAAAACATAAATCCAAAACCATGACACTTGGAGGTAATGAAATAACGGCAAAGACAACATTGTCTATTGAATTTATATTATTTAACTAATCCGAAAACCTTAAACAGCTTTTGCTCGGATGCTGGATACTGATGTGTAAAATCTGTAAAGTGCTCCTTTAGGTAATGTTCAACTTTGGGAAAAAGGGCAGCAAACGTGTGTTTGAAACCATTTCACTGTTAATACAGGTATTTCATAAAAAGCCAACAAATAATAGTTGTTACATTTCACCATCACATCCATGGTCACAGAGGGTTGGTGAGAATGCTTTCTTCACCACCTACAGAGCTTCACTGTATGTCTACAGATGCCTGAGAGAAGCAAAGTATCAGACACATAAAAGAAATGCCCCATGTACCCTCTATTCAATTCCGTCTTACAAATGGGACCTTTATTCAAGGTTAACCCAAAAAAGGAACACAAACATCACTGTTGTGCTACTATTATTAAGAATATAACAAAGTGCTGTGAAAAGGGACAAAATCACCTAACAATTCAATTAAATATATTATTTACAGACGGCAAGTAAAACATAACTTCATATACTGAGCGTTTGTGTGGATCCAGCAGCATTTAAAAATAGAGCATTGGATCCCTTAATCCTTGACTTACTGCAGCTTCAAAAGCCATGAAACACTTAGCGAGTAAGATATTGACAACTGCTTCAAAATGACTGCAAACAATAAACCTGATCTCATAAGAGTGTTTGCTTGCGAGTTTCTTGCCCTCTTCTTTTCATGAATATCTCCTGTTGACTCGGAGGATATCCAGCAGCTGAAACAAAACCCCCTTTGCAGCACATGCACACAGAGAGAGCAGCTATATAAACCCTGTGCTACAAATCCTGCCACCAGCAACTCCAATTGATTCCAGATTGCATTAACCAAAGGAACCTTTCAAGTCCATCGACAGATTGACTTGGTGCAAACACACCCACTGCTGCAAAGCTTCAGAAAAGCTGCAGTGGTGCTGTACTCCAGAGTCACACCACATAAAAGCATTAGCTGATACCTTTATGAATGTGGCTTTTCCCTAATACATTTCCCCAGCTGCATTTCTGAAAAAGGCAAAGATAGAAAGGTTACTTGCTTTGGTGTAGGCATAGTTAAAACGTTGTGTCAAAATTATAATGACATTTATTGAATGCTTGATTTTGAGTTATTTTGGTACGAATATTTTATTATATAACCATTTTCCCCCCCTTTGAGTACATTGGTGGAAACATAACATGTGAAAATCAAGCAAGCTTAGATATTGTTTCCACATTGAATAACATCTACAACAACAACATTTACTAGCTATTCATTAAAGTTATTGCATATATATTATGAATGTACATGTATTTGAATAGTGCCTAAGGCTACATAACAAGTTTCATCTGAATATCTCTTTTTCTTTGGCAACAATACAATATTTTTAATAAGTGTAATAATTGCCGAAAAGACCACGTTTTCAAATTGCATATACTATTTTGTTGCATTGAGACCATATTATATTCCCATTTGACACAATCAGTTTCATTTAACTTTATGATATAAATGAATTATGGGTCATAAATACAACAATGAGTTATCAGAGCGCTGTTTCATGCTAATTTTGAGAAGGCACACTAGTCTTCAGTGGAGTGACCCAGTTAACATTCGGTAAGCCCCAATTCTAATTTATAATTAAGATTTAAAAAATAATTGTAGTTCTGTCATGCAGCTTTTTGTGAGTTTCCAAATGTTATTAGACAGAGTTGTGACACTCAACTATTTATCAAGTAGCTACGGAGTAAGCAAGGGCGAAGCGTATTGGCTGTTAGTCTAGTGTTTTTTAGGAGTAAAACAGTCAAAATCACTTTTTTCATAAATGTATTATCGACATTTAATCCCAAACCCTACTCTGTGGTACATATTCTATCTCAGTTTGGAGTATAGAGCTGACTGCATGCTTCATGCATTGCTTACATTCGCTCCTGAGTCCTAATGTTAAGTCCGATAGCAGAAGAGACAGCTATAAGTGCTATAAGTGAGTAAGTGAGTCCTGAGGCCCATCTGCTCAACAGCAGACTTATAGGTAAATCTCAAGGGGCTTGCATGTTATTTAACAAGCACTCTGCCTGATCAGAGAGGAGGGGGGGAAAGGATAGATGAGGAGAAAGAACCGAGGAAGAGTCGGAGAGAGGACCGTTTGTACTTTCAGTCACCGGTGGAATGCAGGCCGGCAGCTCAGAGCTCCCGTCAAGCTGCTCCAAGACACAATGAAACTTTAATGAAGTTATGCTGCTGCTGCTGCTGCTGCTGCTGCTGCTGCATGGTAATGCACGGTCTCAGGGGCCTTGGAGATAGGGATTGGCTGGAGTCTACCCGGGGGGTGCATGTTTCATCTGTCACTCAGCTAACCCGCAGAAACAGCAGAGAACTGAGCCCCGGTCACACAGTTTAAACATGTTGCCTTCAGCGTCCAGTAAGGTCCACGTTCGGACCAAGGTTTGGTTTCCGCGTGGAGCTGAAGATGAAGACGGGTGTCATGTCAGATGTGTCCCTGTTCTGTTTTTACTGATGAGCCTGTCAGTTGCTGGTTTAATACTGTATTGAGGGTCGAAGAGGCAGGGCAGCGTACAGTTAAACTCTGTCTCCTGAAGAGCTCCTGGAGCTGTGAGTATGAAGCTGAAGTACAGTAGGGCTCATCGGTTCATTAAATGTCAGATCCATTTAATTAACATTTCATATATTACGCTGCTTGTGTCATTTTATGGTTGTAGGTAAAGGTTGTGAACATTACTTAGGCTGCTACTTAAAATGTGATTATTTCCAACTTGTCAGCCAAGGTTATTAGAAGTCTTTAAAGGTCCCATGTCATGCTTTTCCGGTTATTACCCATCCCCTTGTGTGTTATGAAGGTTTTTATGCATGCTAGTGGAGCCTCGCAGATGGGGGGTGCTGCAGCCCCCTCAGCACCCCCCCCTTCCCGCGTCCATTCGCGATGTCTCGCTGTCTCGCAGACCCCACGCAGCAAGCAGGAAATGAACCCAGCTAACACTGTCCGCTCACACTGTCCGCTCACACTGTCCGCTCCAACATCCGCGCAACGTCCCTCCAACACGGCACCCAGACCCCACGCAGCATTCTCATCTGTTTGTCATTACTGGTGTCATTTTCTGGTTGCTAACGCCATTGTAAAACATAATCACTGATGTTCCGCTGTAACGGTGGTGGACTCATCAGAACAGAGTGGGCGAGCTGACCAATCAGAGCACAGTGGGCTCACAGGGAAGGGGGGGCAGGAGCTCCAACAAGCCGTGTAGGACAGAGAGTGAATGCACATAATATACAGAGATGCTGTATGAGAAACCAATGTGAGTTTGGAAAATTGCACAATGTAAATATATTCTAGTAGACCTCAACAATGGAATTATGATCAGTAGAAATGGCCATGTCATGGGACCTTTAAGTTGTTTGAACTACTGTAATTGAACCTTTGGCAAACTGGCAAAATGTAAAAGTAAAAAAAGGTTATTTGATGTTGTTCCAAAGTGGATGCTTTCATACTCTTCCTCAAATTCAGAGTCTTGACATTTATGACCTTTGGAGGATCAGAAAGACAGTCTAAAATAGAGGAATCATAACCTATATTGTGTTCCACAACTTCAAAAGTTGGATACCCTGCGAGTAAAATGACTTAATATTGAGTTAGGTCAGTAATGTTGAAAAAAACGTGTTAACTTGTTATTTTGACAAGTCCTCAACCCATATGAAGACATTAGCCGCTTTCACACCAAGTACTTTGCCGTAGGCCTACTTAGTTCCCAGCACTTAGTTCCCAGCACTTAGTTCCCAGCACTTAGTACCCCCATGGAACTAAGAGCCGATCGCGTTCACACCGGAATAAGTTCCCTGAGGGAGGATTACGCAAATGAAGCCGCTGACGTCACTTCTTCTTCTTCTGCTTTGGGTTTACTGGCAGGCCGCAAACAACTTCACGACGTATACTGCCACCCGAAGTCCCCGGCCGGAAGTCCCCGGAGTTGGGGACTGGCTTCAGTAGAAGCTGCTGGGACTCCCAACAGCTTCTACTGAAGCCTTCCGAGTAAATCGCCAGAACGCCGACACCTCCTCATCTCCACCGCTCCCATGTTTTTTTTTGTGTTGCCATAAGTTAGTCTCTCTCCGTTGGTGCGCTGGGCTAATGCTAATGCTAATAATGCTAATGCCAGCAAATACAATGGCGGCTTCACAAAACTTTTCAGAGTTTTACGGGGCGTGGTTTGCAATTCGCCCAGCCAATCAGAAATTGGAACTTTTTTCTCCCCAGGCTCTCTAGCAGGGACTGAAAAGGGGGGGAAAGTTCTCATGAACTAAGTTCTCTTTTTGGTGTGAACGCAAAATCCCAGGAACTATCGGAACTAAAAGGGAAAAGTACGGGGAAAAGTACTCCGGTGTGAAAGCGCCTATTGTTTGTTGTTTGTGCCTACCTTCTAATATGGCAGGAACATTTCCTAAATCAGCATCCTTATTGGTGGCAGATCAACAGATCATTCAATAACACATTGGTTAGGTTGCAACAATGCGACTTGGTTAGGTTTAGGAAAATATCCATTCATTTAAATAATTTGTTAAAAAAAACCTTGTTTGTTACATAACCTTGTTTGTTACATAAGAAAACCTGTGTGTACCAGCGCAACTGCTTTTGCAAAGAGGCTATTTTGCTTAGAAGTGACAATTTAGCGCCAATTATGTGCATACAGTATGTCTTAATTGAATTCCTTGCAAATGACACAAAAGGACCATGATGTATTTGCTTTGCAGTACAATTAGGATGCAATTCACCTTTTTAGGTGCTTTAAGAATTAAAGCTTCAATTTTTTCTGATTTGCACAGGTTTAGCAGACATAAGCCTTTTTGTCAAATTAGCCCTACAGTATTTTACTCTCTAGTGATCTATAAACAGAGATTTCGCATGTGTCAATAATTTTGGTAGATTTTATGTCATCTGCATATATTCAGAATATGGTTGCTCAATAAAATGTTGGACTATAACGCACAACACAATAAACATTGTGGTTTGGGCCGTACATATAAGAATGTGACTTTGTCTTGACCAAAGTTTTCCCCCCTTGGAACGATGTGGAGAGTGATAGTAGTGTCTAAACGTGTTTGTCAGCTCTTTTCTCCTCTCCATTACTTACCCTCTTTTGTTTTTTCTTCGATTCTCTGTGTGCCTATTTTCCTTTCTTTTTTTTTCTATCGGGGTGTTCTTGGCTTGCATTCAGAGGTCACCTCTTCATCACTTTGTTAGGGTCGACTAAGCATCGATCTGCGCCCTCCCTCCTGCTCCCTCTCTCTTCTCCACTCACTTCCATCAATCCCTCTGGGCCTGCAAAAGATCACCAGCTCTCAGCCCAACCTGAAGAAACCCAATCGGCTTGAATCTCGAGGCTCTGATCTTGGTCCAGAAGTCGGGGCAAATGACTCAAAGTCTCAGATGTGCACTTGTTAGGGAGGAAAGGTGCTGACGATTGGAGAAAATAATCACAGTTTGGCAATAGTTTTTTTTATTTGGAGCATAACATTTGAAACCCTAACCCAAAGCTCTTTCAGCAATTTTTGCGCTAAAAGGATGAACTATTTCACATATCCTGCTGAACAGTTATTGATTATTCTGTCCAGTACATGAGTAAATCTGAAGTCTGTGTGTGGCTTAGAAAATCCTACGAATATAGCCCATGTTAGTCATTTATCAAGTCTATGCTTCTATACAAATAGTCAGCCAATCCACATTTGACATGTTTCATTTCCTGGCCCATTTTCTCTAAAACAGAAGTTCATCTCGTGGAGGAAGGCATGAAATGACATTCACTTATTCACTTCAACAATACTTGAAACCCAGAACATATCCTCCAAACAGAGGGTCCATTTATCCTGCGTGACACTGACTGAGCATATTTCACTCCTTACTGCTGCTATAACTCTACTATAAAGTTATTGGTTAAATGTAAGGTTAGGGTTATTATAACTTATTTTTGTGACCAACCTTTGATCAATTTTCCAAACCACCTTCACAAGGTAGCACAGATATACAAATGATACAAGTGAAAATACAGAAAAATAAATACTTCCAACGCCCACCCTTATAGGTACTGTTTGTTTGCTATTGTTTAAGTTCATCTATTAAAAACATTTCATAGTTGTTCATTAAGGTAGTGAACCCCCTCCTACTACTTATATGTTGTTTCAGTTACTTCTTGCTATTATTCTTTTCCTTCATTTCAATAATAGCTATTTTAACAAAGGAAAGGAAAGGAAGGCTTGTAATTTTGAAAACAAAATAGCATTTCAATGTTGAATTGTCACTCTGGTTGAACCATTGTACTGCTATGCTTTTTAGCACGACCCTAATGCAGAGTAACATCCATTTGTACATATAAAGAGGATTTTGTACAACCTTAAAGCATTCCAGATTATTTAAATGTTCAGAGTAGCCCTCTCAGACTGCACCAAATCAAGCTTTTGAACAGAACTATACATATTTTATAATGTATGTGCCTATTAGCATTCACTCAAGCAATCTGTCTGCTACAAACTCTCTAAATGATCTGCTCTTTTGCCAGTTTATAGTCTGAATATAATACAATTAGGAAATATTACTTCCCATAACTAGAACCATAGATGCTTTTCAGGGGATTTATTTTCCTCTATGTGTCTTTTGAGTACAATATAATTTTATTAAAGGGATGTCATTTCCCAAAACACCCTAACAGCGGTTTATTTGGCGGTTTTATCCAGATCCAAAAGATAAGCACATATTAATCTAAGGTTAGGAACCTGGCTGGCCTGTTGGCAGCTATATAGCCGGAAATATGTTTTACATTTTGTTAAATGTAATGGCAACCAGATTGAGCCAAAATTAGTAAATCATACCGAAACACACAACAGCATTTTTATAAAAGGTGGTACAGCTGTTGCCATGGATCCCACATCCCATCTGGGTGAGGCAGCCATTCATCTTGTTTGGCTGACAGTTGTAAGGGAAGCACCGTCAGGGCACAGACAATTTACAAATGTGCATTGTGGCTGTGTGTGATCTCAGCAGGCCTTTGTACTAAGAGGTCGTTATCTCTGCTATTTTTTTAGGCAGTAAACACAGAGGAGTGATAATAAAGATGGATGGGGGCTGATTAGACCTCGAAGAATGCACATAGTGAATATCGAATGGAGTTTTTGCTTTATTTCCATCCCCAATCTTAACATTAAGGCAAAAATACCTCCAAAATAACGGCCTTCTCATCAGCCTCAGCTTTATTCTTTGTGTGGTGTCATGCTAACACGCTAATAACCCGTGTTCAACTCTGACGCAGCACACTGTTGTTGTGAGTGATATTCAATCTGGCAGCAACATATATGGTGTTGTCATGACGTTGCTCCTACAATGCTCTGGTTGGTCGAACACAAACTAGTTCATTGTGTTTCCAAAGCAGGGGAAATTGGACAATTGGTTCAACTCTGGCCCCAACAACCTTCTCGCCCAGCACCAATAACCAAGACCCACGAATGTCGGAGGCTTATGACTTAGACTGGGGCGAAATTACCCTGAGAAATAAGATAAGAGAAGAAAGTTGTTGCTAAGAACACATATTGTCTAGAACGAAGAAAAAGAGCAACATGAGCACATCTCTGACTCGGTCCGTTGTTGTTGTTAATGTTGATCATGCAGTGTTGCTGAGAAAAACATCTACGTAAACAGTAACGTTATGACATGGCTCCTACAGGGCTCTGGTCAGTGGAGAAGCAAACTAGTTCTTAAAGTGGACCTATCATGCTATATTTGAATAATATAGTGTAGGACCATACCTATATAAGGCATATTTATACTTTTTATTTTTCAAAATACCAAACAGATCATGCATTTTAGCCATGCCTCATTTCGCTCAATTTGCACTTTTTTATCCCTGTTTTTGCTGATTCAGTGAGAACAGCACCATCTACAGGCCTGGCATATGTACTACAGCGTCTCCAGCGCTTTCAAACGGCAATGGCCGTGGCTGTCTCCTCCTGATTGGTGGAGTTGGCCCAATAGCCGTAGGGCCACTGTCCTGACGTCAGTAAAGTGTTCAAATCTGCATCAGTTTTTATCAGATCCGTTGCAGCCCCTTTTTTAGAGATTTGGGTATGGAGGAAAATAGAGAGGGTTGTGTTTTCTGACACTTGGTGAGTTCCCTGGAACACCGGGGACACATATTCATGTATAAAAGACGTACAAAAGTGCATTTTGCATGATAGGTCCCCTTTAAGTGGTTTGCCATTTTGAACCAATTGCGAACCAAGCTAGCACTAGCACATCACTAGAACGGAGCTAATTTGAGTGGAAATTGGATTCATGTTATCTATCCCTCATGCCTATGGAATCAGTCAAGGATACACAACTGTAATGTATTCATATAAAGATGTGTGCATTTTTCATTTATTATAAGTCTAGCCATCTGCAGTCATGTCAGCCATGTATGGCTGATTGATGCATGTAATAGCTGAATCGAGCACACAGCTTTTCTTCATTAGGCATGGTGTATAGCTTTGCATTTGTCTGTTTGTATGTTCATCTCTCCCTGTGTCAGTTTGATATTTTCGATGACTCACCGTGACCTGGACAGCTCCTTAGTGGGAGGAGAGAGGGAGTGATTTAGCCTGCATAAAGAAAGGTTCTTCTTCTCTCCAGGCATGATGTTTGCTGTTTCTGAGGCATTTTTCTCTCTTCTCTCAAGGGGAAAAGGAGTGAGACAGCACAATCCACCCCCCTCTCTCCTGACCTGCAGCCTGTCTCTCAGCCCCTCATCATCCATCTTGTATTTTTTTCATCTCCCAAACTTCATTATGTTAGCATGTGTGTGAAACTAATTACTAGCATTTCCCAAATGTCCCCCCGCCACAACCTGTGGGCACTGCACAATTTTCATTTACATCATTTTATTCAGTTATAATTGTTGCAATCATCATTGTGTTTGCTAAAAGTGTCACTTAGGGCACAGTAAAGCAACACTGACTCCTAATGCTTTAAACGCGCAGTTTGTAACATCATGCAACTCAAATGATGGATTTCTCAGAGTTTCAACAACATTATCTCTTTGATGCAAGTTTGTTTGAGAATAGGGTTCACAAAATCATGTTGAAAAAAATCGATCATGGCCTTAATACTGCACCAATGAATGGATATTTTTTAACCATTTAGCCTATAGAAATGGGGGACTGGGAGGGAACATTTGGGATGATATGAGTACACAACTCAACAATGATTTAGACATTTTAATGTATAAATAATAGTTATAAGACCCCTAAAACCTTTGAATACATACAAATTGTTAATTGTTAAAATTTGCAAGGTGCCCTGTTGACGATAAATTGTAATGTCCTTACCTTATCTTTTTTGTTAAAGTAAAACCATAGTTTATTTGCCAAGCCACAATCCTTAAAAAATCTTTACCGTAGCCTAGTTGCGATGATATTGTAGAAAATCCATATATTTTAAAGTTGACAATGAAATTAAAACAATTATTTACTTAAAAAAAAGTATTATCTCACTTCAAAAGCTGTAGTTTTTAGCAAACAGTACCCAAAGAGTTAAAACAACACTGTATTTTTTCGATGAATCTGAAGATTTATATACATTCATATACAGCAGCAGGACAGTTGATGTGCGAAAGACTCAAACTATACTGCAGCGACCTTGACAAATGTATTATGGAAACATGAGACTCTTATAATAGTGGCTTGTTGATATGGACATTGAAAGCCTAGTCTCAGAGGCTTTCAATACACCGAAAATGCTGAACAGTAATTAATATCATCAGCATTAATCTTTACAGGGAAATTTCAGTTTAATAGAAAGTCAATCTTAATTTTATGGTTATTTTAAGTCACTCATAAACACAATGTCAGTCAGAAAAGTAACTGCTAAAATGATCAAGAGTTTGGCTATTAAACTGGTTATACACCAGATCTCAATTAATTTGGTTGAGCACACAATAATATCCAAAGTTGCTGAAATTTTCTTTTAACTTTTGATGTGTTTACAATATGAGACGAACATGCCTCCCAGTCAAATATCCAGAATTATGCTGTGTTCAGTGGAGCGAACCATATTTAAGTGCGCTGAAAGATGGACACAAAGAAGAAAAGCATCTCTTCCGAAGTGTATTTTTTCAGCAAATAACCTCACACAGAGGCAAATACACAACTGCACACACAATCCTACAGACACAATGAATGTATAGATGTTGCCGCGGAGACAGGATGGCCCTAAAGCAAATTATGAGTCAGCCAGAAAAGATTTATGAAAGCAGAGCAGGCAAACTTCCTCCGTGCCTTCTGTTTTCCTCTCAAAGCATCAAATCCCTCCGGATCGTGTTCACAGCTTTTGGCAGCAGGTGCGTTTGCCCTGGCCGGCCTTCTATCAGATCTTGCTGAAAAGTGGTGGGTGCTGCTGTGGGAGGCAGTCTACTATTGTGCTAGGCCTAGCATCTTTCCTCAGTTACATTAAAAATCAATGAAAGGACCTTGAGTCTCTCAATCGTCGTCCCTCTGACTGACCAATTCCGTCTCCCGTTATTCCATTTCCAATGTTTACCGTGAATTGCATGGCAGTGAAAAGGCAAAGAAAAAAAAGCAGTTGGCACGAGTTACATGTGTTGCAATGACTGGAGAACACTGGACATCAGTAAGAACCATTACACACCTCATCCTTGACAAATGTTCTGCACTCATTCTTTACGTACCTGAAGCATGCGCCAGCCAGGTTCCTGAAGTTGCACAGGAGTGGGAGATACAGACAGAGTCACTAATGTAGAAATAGATAGTGTTCTAATATGAGAGCAGCAGCAAGAATACTACCATATGAGCATCTGCACTGTTTAGCGCACATTATACAGAAGGGAATCACAGCGAGTCTACCATGGACACTTGAAAAAGCGTTGGAGGCGGGAAACCGTTTATTCGTATGAAAGTTGCTCAGTTACGCATTAAGTCAAAATCACCTGCCTCTCGAGGGCAAAAGTACCCGTATATCTGGGCCCATAGAGCGTGCTCATTTGAGTTTTGGTTAAGCCCCGCCTCCAATCCGCAGATTCACGGACGATCTTGGCTCATTCAAAGGGGGAGGTCGAATCACTCTGGATTCGGTTATAGCGCATTTTATAACTTTTACATCCTAACGATTTAAAAAAGATATGAAAGGGTTTTTACTGGGAAGTTGATTTAGTTAAAATAAAAAAAGATTCGCACTCGCTGGGGGCTTGGTCACTATGTTCTCTTAGCTTAAAGGTCCCATGTCATGCTTTTCCGGTTATTACCCGTCCCCTTGTGTGTTATGAAGGTTTTTATGCATGTAAACGGTGTGCAGAGTCACAAACCCTCAAAGTACACCCTGTAGGGAGTAAAACTCTAACACAGAAAATACCTGTCTATGCTGCCCCAGAACGCCTCGTTGGAGATTTCTCATTTACTTCCTGGGTATCGCTACGCCCAGAGCTATGGCCGCACCCTCTGCCAGCCTTTCACGAAACAAAGCTTCCCAAACCTTTCAGCGATTCATGGCGGATATGTACAGCGTAGGGCACTGAAGAACGATGCTGTTCCTACTTTGTTTGGACCAGCGGGAGATTCGGGTACACAACCTGTAAGTATTCATTGTTGTTTGTGTATTTATGATGTTTAAAACAAACAAGGTATCTACCACGACTGTTTAAATGGGTAAACGTTTTTCGGACTACTACGTTGGGATCGGGGAGAAATTCTCTCCGCAGACCCATGCTCACAGCGTTTATAAACCTTTTTCTTACTCAATATCAAGCCACACTTATTGTTTTTATTTCGGCTGTGAGTGTTTGTGTGTGCTCAGGATGAGTTTTGCTTGTTCTCGCTGTATCTGTATTGCCGACACGGAAGCCTGTCTGCACCTCACAGCAGCGAGCAGCTGCACGTCGCGTGACCAATCAGAGCACACTGGGCTCACAGGGAGGGGGGGGGCAGGAGCTCCAACAAGCCGTTTAGGACAGAGAGTGAATACCGGTGAATACACATACTTTACAGAGATGCTGTATGAGAGACCAATGTGAGTTTGGAAAATTGCACAGTATAAATCTATTTTAGTATACCTCAACAATGGAATTATGATCAGTAGAAATGGCCATGACATGGGCCCTTTAAAGTCGGAAAATTGTCTGACTTTATGCCAATAATTCAGAAATCATGTTACAGTTTGATATAGTAAAGAACCTTCAGCTCTCTCTTACAAGTTTGTCATGCATTTCTTTATTACAAATTTTTTTGTTTTATATCCGCACAAAATACAAGTAAATACCAGTATTTCAAACTTGTGATTAACCCTGATTAAGGCAATTACATTTTTTAATCGATGGACAGCACTAATTACAAGTCTTTTGGCAGAATACACTTCTGACACATGTACAGTACAGTTAGCAAATTAGATCTACTGTGAGAGACTATGAATATTCCTGGATAAAACGTAAGCACAGATTGCAGCTTTGACCTCACATAAGTCATGTGAATTAAGGCAGGGATATCTCTGGGACCACTAAATTAAAAGTGCACTAATGGTAATCAATAGCAAAAGAGGAATCTGTGTGAGAAATCATTTAATCATTCAGGCCCTCCCGCAATGCCCCCCAGTGCCATTTCCATCTTTGGCTAATGCATGCGTACTTTACGACGAACTTCATTAAGGATGGACTCGTCTGCCGCAGCTCATACATTTCCCTTTTAGTTACAGGCTCACATCCTCGCCTGATGAGCTTTTAATGATCAGTAATGGTGTTGTTGGAAATAAGGGCTATGCTAGCGGATGTCAAACATACAAACAACTTGTCGGATGATGATAGTTTAAGACTACATGCGTGTTTGATCTAAGCTGATCTCTAACAGTATGAATCTCAAAAGCTGATGCTGGGATCATTTTAGCCTAAAGTTTCTGATTGCCAATATGATCCCCTAATCTTAAACAACTTTATTTGCTACAGAAAAGATTTGTCAGATTTGCAATTTAAGAACTCAAACTCTAACGAGGCATCTGTTCAGGAAACAGAACTTTCAGTACATCACATAAATACTTATCAGATATGTGTGCTCATTTATAAATATACTGTATGTTCTAGCCTTTTCCCCAACCATCATCATTTTGCAACTTTAGCAACAAATTGAATTCATTTTCAGTTTGTCCACTGATTTGGTTAGTTTTCTCCTAATTGTGTGTGCTTATTGAGGGCGTCTTTTAGTTTGTCTATGTTATGTAGGGTTACTCTTTTATTGTAAAAAGTGAGATTTGTATGTCATTTTTGATGACATTTAGCATAATATGTCCTATTAAGTTGAGTGGAGGTGCGTTGTATAAGGCCCGCCGTTTCTTAACCTCATCCATCTAGTTTTTCATCAGCTGGAATATATGCAGTCTCAAATTTGACAGTTTATAAACCATTTGAAACCGTGGCATGTTTATTAACAGGGGGGACCAGAGATGCTTAATGTTGCTTATAATCACTATGATAAATTAAACATAATCACATATGCTGATGAGGCCTATAATTGAACAAATTAGTTAATTACCAATGTCAATGTGCTCTATTATCTGCATAATTCACAATCCTCGCTGGGATTATAGTTGTGCTGAAACTACTGTAAACTGAGCAAATAGTCCCATTGCAATATGATGCTATTTTAAGTTTATTTAGCAGGCAAATCCGGCCACTGGCCCGAGGCTCTCAACCTTGATCTGTCCTAGATTCACTGTGCCACATGCTTTGTGGTTATTTGATCAATTACAAATGTAAAAACGTACCCCAAAAGCACGTTGAATGAATTGGTCATGGTCTGAATACTGAACAAATCAATATATAGTTTAAATTATTTGGCCTTTATTAAAGTGTAGAAACTGGGACAGAGAAAGTTCCAAGGCTGGAATCAAACCAGAAACTTTACAGTTATTTGACATGCACTGCAACAACTCAGCTTCAAAGGCGTACCACGATTTGTTTATTAAATAAATATCTTTAAAGTGAAAAGAGTTGCTCATATAGTAACAAACCATTAGAGAATTATCACCTGACTGTAGTTCCCCATGCAGTACGTTTTAGCATCTTTCAGCTCATTGTTTTTGGTTAACAACCGGCTAGATTACTTTGTTAGTTCTGTCTAATAGCTCTCATCAATCTTATTCCTAGCATTAGGCAAAGGAAAAACTTTACTGAAAACTACCGACTTAGCACCAAACGGCAAACTGCAACTGTAAGCTACTAGCTGGTTAACAATGGAGAGACCAAAACAGAGCTTAAAGGAGAGGTGTCATGCTTTTCCGGTTATTACCCGTCCCCTTGTGTGTTATGAAGGTTTTTATGCATGTAAACGGTGTGCAGAGTCAAAACCCTCAAAGTACACCCTGTAGCGAGTAAAACTCTAACACAGAAAATACCTCCCCAAAACGCCTCGTTGGAGATACGTCATTGTCCATTTGATTCTTCCGGGTACGGCATGATGTCATGCCGTACCCGGAATGAAATGGACCAATCCGTGGAGCCGTTACGTTACGTCCGCGGAGCCGTTACGTTAAGCCCCCGCTGATTGGTCCAAATTGACCAATCCGCGGACTTCCTCACACACAGGCAGCTCAGCTGATTTCTCCTCCCTGGCTGCAGGCTGATAACAGACAGTTGGGATCGTGGCAAAATTCTCTCTGCAGACCCATTCTCACAGCGTTTATCAACCTTTTTCTTACTCAATATCAAGCCACACTTATTGTTTTTACTTCGGATGTGAGTTTGTGTGTGCTCAGGATGAGTTTGGCTGTGTTTCGCTATGTATCCTAAACAAGGAAACAACACCTCCACGGAGCTCAGCGCGATTCACAACGTCCCGACCAATCAGAGCACACTGTGCTCACAGGGAGGGTGGGGGCTGGAGCTATTGGAGCTACAACGAGCCGTTAAAGGCAGAGAGTGAAATTCAGTGAATAGACGTAGTTTACAGAGATGCTGTATGAGAAACCAATGTGAGTTTGGAAAAATGCACAGTATAAATCTATTTTAGTAGACCTCAACAATGGAATTATGATCAGTGGAAATGGCCATGACACCTCTCCTTTAAAGTGAGATTTTACATTCATCAAGTGAACATTAAAACAACTTTAAATTCATTCTTTTTTGTATGAATCTATTATTTAATTTCTGTTAGATACAGTAGGAGACATGCAGGAACATTTGGTAAAGAAGACATTAGCTATAAATAGCCATAGATCTAGTATGTTACTGGAACCTGTCCAGGAACGCAGGGTAAGGCAAACAAATCCATAATACCATAACAGTAAATATTATGTAGCCTAATGTTTCTACGATGGTAACAAGCGATAGAAAGTTGTTTTATTTGGAACAAAGCTCATTCCAATCCACTCGTTTCTGGTCCTTCTTGTAAGACATCCAGAAATCTATTCAGTATACCTTAAGGCCCTGACACACCAGGCAGTCACCAGAGAACTCGCCGACGCCGACTGTTGCGTCGGCGAGTTCTCCTGCGTCTTGGCCATGTGTCGCACTGGAACACACCGCAAAGACTTCAGCCGAGCACGTACGAACTGCGCATGCGTGAGTGGCAATAACTCTCCTTACCAGCAGGCGGCGGTAGTGTGTATTCGTCATTCAAAATAGGCAACAACCGGAAGACAGAGAAGAAGAACAGACTGTGATATAAACAAACAACAAATAGCGTGTGCGTTCCATTTTCACTCTCGTCCATCGAAAACATGTTTCGTGCGGTACTGGAGCTATCAGCCATTGGAGTGTTGCTTGTGGAAGACATTCTCAAGAAACAGTCTCTCAAGAGGCGGAAGCGAAGAATTAGGAGAAACCGCACTAAATGGGTGAAATCATGGATACTACAGCGACAAGCTCATGGGGCGTTGTGATATTTTCCTCAAGCTTTGGTAAAGTGTATTCTTTGAATGCAGATTTGGGTTCTGCCCGCTCTGTATTAATATCATGTGGATTTTCCTGTCATGTTGACAGGTTATCATCATGTAGGCGTTGATAAAAGCTCATTCTAATGTTGTGTTATGTGTGTATGAAGGTACGAAATAAAGTTTTGCATTGCCTATCCTGCTATTTGTGTTTATTCTTTTAATCACACAGCGATAAGAAACAATAACAATGTGCCTACATAACTGTCAGTTGCAGCCCTAGCATTAGTATTGGTTATAGTAACAGCTACAACATTAAAATACTTCTAGGCAGATTGAGGAGGACAATGGGAGAATGAACAGAGGGGCAGAAACATCCATCTGAATAATAATAATAACTTTATTTGTATAGCACCTTTCATACAGGGGATTGCAGTTCAAAGTGCTTTACATCAGTAAAAAATAAGACATAAAGTGGGATAAAATAATGCAGATATATTATCTATATATATATATATATATATATATATATTGTAATCCCAACAGGCCACCTTGTTTATGGTTTGATTCAGTTTTAGTAGAATATAAAATACATGAATGATGAAATGAGCACATAAAGTGCAGACATACTATAAAATCACAGTTAAAAGACCTGCATCTGATGATCGCAGTGTTCTGGCGGGTGTGTAGTTTATTAGAGTCAGCAATGTAGTAATGTATGTAATGTCATAATGGCCACTGCTTGCTAAATTTACATTTCCATGTGATGCTTTTATCCGAGGCGACTCACAATAGGTAAATGAACAGCGGTATGTATCTCATGTACTTAGACACTGTACTTAAGTACTTGGCCTCTCTCTGAGCAGTGCCGGTGCCGGTGTGGTTTCTTGGTCCGACTGCCTGTGTCCGAGGCATGGCCGATTCACATGTTGAATCGGCCATGCCTCGGCCGTGAAAGGCCAAATAAGGCGTGTCACGGCCGACGGTTCGGGACACACCAAATTGAGTTTGGGCGACAGGGCACGCTTCGTCGTCCGACTAACGAAGACGGCCGATTTCGGCCTGGTGTGTCTGGGCCTTTATTCTAGCTTTAGGAAACGATACACATTTACCGTATCTGTGGTTTAAATAAACGTACAATGCCAGTATTTCATGGTAACTTGGTTGACCTGTGATTAAGATGTGTTTGGTACAAATTAATTTAAATAAATTCAGATGTATTTGTAACTAAATGACCACAAACAAGGTCAATAATAATAACAGGTTCAAGGTTCAAGGTTCAAGGTTCTTTATTGTCAATCTGACATAGCGACAGAGTAATTATGTAGTTGAAAATCTTATGTCACAGGCTTCTCCAACAATGCAACATAATAACATAATAACAATAAGAGCAAGAGCAATACAAAAAGAATAATAGTTATAAAATAAAGTGATGATGTTAAACTCTGGATTACAGAAAATCTGATTTTGGAAAATGCTTATGAATTTTACAATCCTAGGGGCATCTCCAACTAAATTTCAGTTTTTATCTTAATCATATTAGGGAATAAAATATCTCAAAGACCTATGTACTTAGGTAAATACGCATTTAACTGTCTGCATAGCTAGCATAGCTACTGGTAAATGAGGCAAATATACTACAGTTTTTTTAGCTGAAAAATGATAAATAGAAGACATCAAGATTCACTGTAAAGCCTCGGTCTTCTCTTAGATACAGCTGCATGACAACACTAGGTAATAGTCTAGAGTTCACTATTCCAGCCTGTTCTCATGGCCTCTTCTCAAGGGGTATTGAACAGGCTTAGCATAATACCTTTACAGTACATTTATATTCTGAGCCGCTTCCCTGAATATTACTGAATAAGTCAGCCGGGGCTTTTTCTTCTTAAGGGAAATCACGTTAAGAGTCCAATAACAATTCAGTGTGAAAAAGATTTGCATCCCATTTATACAATAAAAGGATACATTTTAGATATAGCACCCTGAAAGCCAACACAAACCAGAGGGAGAGAACGCAGATAGCATTTAATGGACTATAGATGAAGACAATTAAGTCTGGAATAAAGAGTTTTAGTGCCTTTTGCACTCATAGTTGGAATAACAAAATGGGTTTTTATTACTTCCTACTATGAAACAGTAAAGTTGGAAAGATATTTTGCATAATACTTACCTACTTTTTTTTTATATATCCAGAAATGTATACAATTATTCATATAGGAGACACTACAATATCACCTGACTGCAGTGCATAGAGTGTTCTGCAGAACTTTGAAGCAGAAGCAAGCTGTGGTTTTGATATTGTATCATATAGGATCACATACGCGTCGTGAGCAAAGTCTTTCTTTTCTGAAAAGACAGCAATGCTCTGCTGTACCAGGTGCTGAAGAGCTGAGCTCAGCGGACAAAGCTTTGAAGTGAAGAATCTTTCAGGCTACCAATACAGCCGCTCCCTGCTCTTTAAGCTGCCGTTTGAACTGAAGGGAGAGGCTGCTACTCCCTCAGTAAGGGAATAAACACCAACATTATATCACTTTTGAATTTTAAAGTACATTCGCGGAAAGTGGCTAAATGTGTTCTCCCAAACATGCTAACATACATACTATAGGAGCTTTATTTTTTTGTGTGATTTACACCATTGTCCTAGAATACAATGAACAAAGTTAATAGTTGTGCTGTTCACAACTTCCGATTTTAAATAGATAATCATGGACAGGAATAGCTCTAAAAAACAATAAAGGATGGACCAAGGATGCTTATTTCCATGTTTCATCACATTAAAGATGACGCAACACTTAAATAGACTACATGTTGAAGTTTATAAAACTGAAGAATAAACATATTATATCGTTGTATGAACAATCCTGTTAACCTACGACTAACTGTGATGACAACAGCTCACAGTTGCCTAACGTTACGGTAATAGTAATATAGCGCTTCAGATGAAAAGCAGAACATTATTTTGAAATTTCGCAAAATGGACAGAAATCATCTGGTACAGATAGGTCAATATAAAAATATGAATCGTGGGTGACAAAAATCGTACTTTATCGGTTGTAAAAAGTTCACGTACCACTTGTCAATATTTGAGTCAGTTTGGGCCATATGCAACCTTCCACTGTAGACTGATTAAAACCAATGGAGCACCACAGGGAACATTCCTAGGAGCCAACCCTTTTCTTTTATGGTTAATTAACCATAAGAAGAAATACATATTGTAATCTCTATATTTGTATGCCTCTGCTGAAATGTGATTGTTTTTCTTTTACTTTGTTTTGCATTTTCAGTTTAAGTCAATGTGGAAAGTAACTTGTAAGTACTCAAAGGCCTACATTGGAGATGAAAAACTATGGTGATCCGAAGGGAACAGTTTTGGGGCCCTTTGTCTTTCTGATGTAGTTGATCAGCAAGACAAACGTCATTCGAATCCCTTGCTTGTTTGATGCCATAAATCAATTTCTCTTTGTATAGGAAAACACATCTTTCTACCTTACAATACTTGGCTTAAAGCTGACTTCCCAATTGGGGAAGTACTTGGGCAGTTACTGATGCTGTTTCACAAGCCTGTTAGAGCACAAGTCCAGACATTAACACAGATTGAGAAAACCCCTCTATTGAACAGGAGGGCTGACATAAGGAGGGAGAGATAACAAACTGAAGTAAGATGAAAGGAATAGTGACGAGACAGCCAAAAACAATCTTCACAGATACATTTCTTAATTTGATATCAATGTGATGTATTTTTCTAATATATTTTCTTATTGAATTCTCCCCATCTTTCTTTACCCTATAGACACACCAGCACATGGGGGGATACCTTTCTCTCGCTTTAATCACAATTTATGGCCCATTAGATAACTCACATATAAATCCAAGCACCGAACAGGAACACATTCTCTGTTGTTATTTCTTGCTCTTGGCCCTTGTGACCGTAGCTTCCAGAATAAAAACATGACAACACAACCTATGTTAATTTTAAAGTAAATGTATGATTTTTTTTTTGTACCACTCCGGTCAGTGTTGTGGTTTGTTTGTGATGTGTTCAATGAATATAAATGATCTCCTGGAGATCTCGGTGCAATTGCTGCTGAGAGGTAATTTCCATCCCCTCGCCAACATCAGCAGCCCTGTCAGGCACATCTCCGTTGCTGCCCACACCCCCATTAAAGCCCTACAAGTAATAAAAATCACAGCGCTCTGCCAATTATATACAAGGGCATCTTGGAGAAAACAGAGGAGTGATGCATAAACAGAATTTTTTTTATCGGTAGAATTCGTCCCTTCAAATCGGCATTACAAAGCTAACTTCCTACAAGATGTGACATAAACAGTTGGCAAAAAAGTACTGCTTTTTGTACATATTTTTATAGTATTTAATGTATTTATGTATTAACATTTTTTGAATTTCCCTTACTCCCCTTATGTTATGTAAAATAAATACACCAAATACAATTGAAAATTAGATTTTTAAATACATTTCATTCTGATTTTAAAGTGTTTAGATTTCATAAAAACATTGTTTTGCACTTCAGCTTGGGGTAATGTGGTGGCAGGTTGTGCAATACATATGCATGGACTCAAGAAACCTTCCACTTTAGACTAATGAAAACATGAGGAGCACCACAGGGAACAAACATAGAGCCATACTTTTTTCTTATATGGCTAATTTAGCAAGACGAAAATACATGTAAACTTAACACAAAAAGTAAGGCAATTTGCGTTTGGTAGATGATTTCTATGTTGTAACAATGCTTTTTGGCAATAAATCTTATACCGTTGGAAAGCCTGTTTTATTACCTTTCCAATGGTACCACATTTGGGAGGAACAAGCATTTGTAGGATGAGCAGCAGAGCCGAGTATGAGGGGTACGCCCATGAAAAATGTGACAAAAGCTTTTTGTTGCTGCTGACTCTAGTTTTGTGTTGTTTGGTGGATTGGATGATAGAAGTCTGATAAATAAAGACATATTGGCAACAATTGATTTATTAACAATTGATTCATTTAACAAGCAGCCTCAGTAGCGTGTGGAAGAACCAAACACAGCCACAACAGCCTCTCCTCCTCATGCTGGTCACCAGCCTGCTCACACTCTGCTGTGGGATGGCATCCCATTCTTCAACCAGCATTTGTCCCAGGTCAGCCAGCGTGGTTGTTTTGGTCACTCTGACAGAAGCCCAAGCTGATCCCACAAGTGTTCAATGGGGTTGAGGTCAGGACTGCAGGCCATCCCATCCTCTCCACTCCTACTCTATCGGTGCAGCAATCAGCAAAGCATTCTCTGCGTCTTCTCCACACTGTGACCCTACGATCCATGTGCCGTAGGCAGAATCTGGACTCATCGCTGAACATAATGTTCCTCCACATGTTGAGGTTCCAGTGCAAGTGGGCCTGATGGTGAAGGGCAGTCATACGAGACCGGAGAGTGGCTGCCGTTTGGCATTGGCAGAGGAGATTTGTCACATTTGTTCTCACAAATGTGGTACCATTAGGAAAGGTAAAAAAACAGGCTTTCCAACAGTATAAGATTTATTGCCAAAAAGCTTTTTTTCAACATATCATCTACCAAACACAATTTGCCTTACTTTTTGTGTTAAGTAAAAAAATGGTCATGCCTCCTCTGAAACTCTTTAAAGTATATTTAAACTTATTTTGTGAAATATTGTGTTTTAAACAAGTACTCAAAGGCCTTCCATTAGAGGTTAAAAAGTGATCCCAAAGGAACAATGCTGGGGCCCTTCTTCTTACGTTGTTGATCAGCATGACAAACGTCATAATGTTTGTTTGGTCATAAATAAAGTGTATCATTGTACTGTAATGTGTAAAGAAAAAGGGTTATACAGTGCTTCTGGGTCAAACTATAATATCGTGATTTTTTTTAATTTAGTCCATTGAAGTATAATTGTCACATTAAAAATGATATTGCAAAATGTATTAGTCACAGCCTATTTTCTCTGGCCGGATCGCAGATGCTGCTGCCACAAAACAAGGAACACATCGCTGCTGGTACTGTGGAGGATTATGAAAGTTAGTGCTCGGAATAGCAAACGTTCAAGCCTTAATGGATTCAGGATACAGTAGGATGAATCATGATTGCGTAACATCAATCAGCAACAGAATATGAAAATAGACATTTATTTGGAAGATGCGTTTTGGCTTTTTTGGTTCAATTGTATGATTCACAGTGGAAATGTAATATAAAGAGAAAGTCAAGGATATCAACAGAACACTTTGAAACAGATTCCATTCACTACTATCATTAAAAGTGTGTCTACCACCCCTTAATATTGATGTTAAGTTTTAGCCCTTTGCTAAAAGCACTTAGGGTACAAAACACAAAAAGATTGCATCTGAAATAAACAATTTATTAACACAGACAGATCAATAATACGCTTTTAATCTTTATTTGCCCAACTTCTATGATTTGCAAAGCAGTAGTGAATGAAAACTTGCATTGAATTGCTTTTTCTCTTGCCAATTTCTTTGGAGATCCAGTTAAAGATGCTGTTTTCCTCAAATGATTCACTGTGTAATGAACAGTGGCCAAGAAAGGTAGTCACGATACAACGGCTAAAATGATGCACATTTAAAAGAAAAGAAAACATACAATAATCCAAAAGAAAAACCACATAACAGCTCAAATGTGCAGCAATTATCATAAGGTGCTGCAGAAAGCCAAAACATATTGACTCCTAGAAGACTGTAGAAATTCCATTGTGCCGACCGAGCATTGTGCTTTTTCAGCCACCACTGTAGTGTAGTGGTAAAAAACATCCACATACTTGGTATTTTTTTGCATCTTCCATCATATTGAAATTGGTATTGTATTTTTACGCTTCATCAGACACTATGGAAATGAGACTGTGACATTTGACTCTTGGTTGCTTCCACATGGTTATGAAACATGTCTTTAAAGTACAGGCACACACATAGAAATTATGCTTTTTACTTGGTTGCTAACAGCCTCACAGTCTTGCACATAATCACAAAAATGAAATGCCCTCGCTGGTATTGTTTTTATATAAACTTGTTTCTTATCTAGAATATCAAAAGCCAAAATGATTATTTATGGTGTTGAACAAATCACAACAAATTCCAGTCAGTCTTAAAATGTCTAAATACCAGTATCAAAGTAGTCCTCATACAAAATCACTTCTCCGACCCAGCAGAATTGAGTCATCACTGTATGGATTTTTCTGTTAAAAGTCACTTTCGGTTTTTCTCCCTGGGTGCTGCAGTTAAGGTTCCTAAAACAAACCCCAAAGCACCAATAAGAATATTTCTCTCCCTGACTCATGAATTTAAGTATCTCAAATCAACTATAAATGTGCCAACCACCGGTGAGGCCTTTTATCAGTGCAGCCAGCCTCCTGGGTGTCTGCTACTGTAGACTTCTCAGAATAAACTGTGTGTATCATTAAAGGGGTCAAATCGATGAGAGATATTTTAAATGTGTTTCTATAAAGTCAGGCCTACGCAGTGGCTGTCAGACTCATTCCCGGGATTATTCTCTAATAGCAGAGTCTGGGGACTGCTCTTAAGGCTACAACAAATCTAGATCCTTATGGCTCCCACCCAGTCTGTAAGGATGTCTGTAAAGTCATTGTAGACATTGTCAAAACGTTGGGGTTGATTCTTAAATTAATGTTTAATTGAAAACAGGTGTGCTCAAGCATTTGTATGACCTTTTAGTGATACTCGTAACAACAAACATTACAAATGTACTTCAGTTAGAATTGTATGCAGCCAGCTGTCCGCAGATGTAGAATATGGTAATTGTCTTCCTAGCCCTAATGAAGAAGGGCCCGAGGGTTATTCCCTGGGGTTCTCCACGTTTGTCATTTTGCTCCTAATGACAGGTTCAGAATCCCTGCATGTCAAGGGGCGCAACCCGATACACTGAACGAAAGTTTACATTCTATTTCATTTGAATTGGATATCAAATTAAACTAAATTATTTTTTTTAATTTAATTTGATGATTAAACATGCTGTCGACACTTTTGGTCGCAAAGACTCAAGAAATTCTGATTTCAGAAACTCTTAGAACTTTATTTGGATGTTATCATGTTTTATATCAATAAAATAATAGTAAAACTTTGATTCAAGTTTCTTTTTATTTTCCCAATTTATAAACCCAAAAAAAGCAGTTTGTTTTTTACTTTTTGGCTTAAAAACGGATCCATCATTAGTTCTTAAAATTCACTTTTGATTCATTAGCCGTCTGTTGTTGATCCTCACTTGAGAACACATAAATAACCAATGCGAACCTTTACAAATATTTCACTTTATCATGCTCCAGTTCTTCAGACCAGTTTTTATCCATTGAATTTGTGTGAAAAGATTGGGTGGAATAACTTTCCAAACAACTAACTTGTACAAAGTCTTAACTCGGATTAAAAAGGGCACTTGGTTTATTTATACAATTGATTCTCTTCATATAATTAATTCTCACATCTCATCTGGCTGAACTACTTTTCTGGTTCAAACAGAAAATTAAATCTGCTATTGATTATTTCTTAGGGGTAGTTTTACAACAATATGTTTCCAGCCTAATATACTAATAACATAATGAGGACTTCAACTGCAACTTTATTTGCACTCACATTAGTATCAAAAGAAAATATTTCATAAAAATCCAACCATGATGTCTCCTATCATGCAAAATGCATTTTAATGTCTTTTATACATAAATATGTGTCCCCGGTGTGTAAGGGAACTCACAAAGTGTCAGAAAACAAAACCCTCTCTCTTTTCCTCCGTACCCAAATCTCTAAAAACGGGGGTACAACGGCGCTGATCCAGATTTGCGTCCGATATGACGTAATATCAGAAATGTGGACTGGCTTTACACCAACGGCCCTATCAGAAACGTTGCTATCAGAAACAATGTGCGGCGCGTTTTGGAAGTAATATGGTCTTTGTTTACATTAGCAAGCATCGCTAACACTCAGAGCTAACCTGTACTGGAGAGAGTATGTGTAAAAAAGCAGGAAATACAAAAAGGAACTCACCTTGTGGTAAACCGGCAAGAGAAAAAGCGTTTGAGCTCCATACTGTTTCAGAAATAATCCTTGATGTGGTTTGGAACATGATATGGCGTTTCATCACGGCAGCATTTAGCTGTATCTGGGTAGAATTATCCTGCATGAGCTCCCCCCCTCTTTTAAAGCTACGGACCCAGAATCAGCAGTTCTCTAACAGGACTGAAATAGAGGGATATGAGGCATGGCTAGAATGGGTGATCTGCTTGGTATTTTTAGCAAAACACTTAATTGACATGTTTTTTATATATCTTTGTATATCTGAGACCTATAATATATGCCTAAAAATAGTATAATAGGAGACCTTTAAAGAGTTATATAACTGACTGCGTGAGCAGTTGTTTATGTGGGAAACAAAAGCATGTAAATCTTTAAAGATGAAAATAACCTCTCCTGCATTCGTATGGGCCTGTCAGGTGGTAAAATAATCAAAAAGGTTCATATCCAGCCAAGATTTCCACTATTTCAGATTAAGCACTGCTTTCAATAACCAATGTATCTTCTGTACCTTCAATTAATTTCCTTTTTCAACCTATCAATTGTTTTACAGCCAGGTTGCCGTTCTTTCTTCCACACACACTTCCAAATGCAGCCTGGTAATTGAGCTCACCGAGCATTGGACTTTCAATCCTAATTATCTTTCAGAGCCCAGATGCCTTTAACAAGAGTTCTGGACAATTCACAAAACAAAACCTTGTCCCTATCTGTCTCTCTCTGTGTCAAACACACACCAAGCATACATTAAACACACACTGTATGTTAAGAAAACCTAGCCTTGCATGGTGAGAAGCCCAGCCGTCACTCAGATTGATCCTGACAGCTAGTGTGTGCAGCGACACACCACCATATTGCCAGATCTAATCACACATGAGTCTAATTTGTCGAGGAAATGTGAATGAGGGCTCTCACAAGATTCAGTCCTCCGGGGTGAGCTACGGCTGTAATTACAAGACTAAGAGAAACTGGAGCTGGCTGGTGAAATGTAGTCTTCATGGTGGGAGGGCCACTGGTTTGTGACTCTTGCTGTGTCTCAAATGGCATACTTCTGGATTTCCATGTGCAATTGAATATGCATAAGTGCGCTCCAATGTAAAGTATGGCAAAAATGCAATGTATGAGTACCCAGATGTTGCACTCATAACGGTAAAAAAGTAGAGTCTGGAATGCCGAACACTTCTTGCCCTCAGCGACCGCTAGCTGTGGTTCCGCAACCCGCTGGATTGTGGTTCCTCTTGTGAACACCGCCCTATACAAATAAAACGTATTAACATGTGTTTTTTCTATTTAATAGAAAAATGTACACAATGGTGTTGAAAACAAGCCACCTTTTTTTAATAATTAATCAGGCAGCATCTGTAATGATTTGGTACCATGAACGATAACGTTGGTAGCTAGCTAGCAAAACGGAGACTTGGAGTACTAATTTTCGGGACTCGACAAGCGCAGGGATGTACTCTACTGTAACTCGGCCTCGTGAATTCTCGCGCACTTGGGCTTGTGCACTGATGGACTCGGACTTGGACTCGCACATTGACGATCGGACTTGGACTCCGACTCAAGCAAGTTTTGTCTCGAGTCCAGATGTACGTCCCCGCTATTTTCAGTCTAAAGATGTGCAGAGACACACCCCCCGTGATTATTCCTAGGTGACTCATCCAGCCACACAATGTATTCATCCTTAGGTTACCCCATTGAGAGCTGTTATTTGTTCCCAGAAAAGAAGACTTTCTCAGGTCACTGTGAAAAGTTGTTGAAAATAAAATGCACCATGACCTTATTTTATGTCGTGAAACAAAATCCAATAGGTTCCTGAATATTTTTACCAAAAAGTAAAAATCAATGGTCGAAGCTTTTGTCCAATCAGTTTTTTGAAATTCCTTTTGTGAACGCACCTCTTTGCGCCTGCATGTGTGTCTAAAGAAAATATTTTAATGGAGCTTTTACCTTTTGTGCAAGATTTCTAAATGAAAATACACTTAGAAATACCAGAAGATGCAAGCACACACTGTCCAGAACAGGTGAACTGTGTCAAATGTTTTTCGTTCCTTTTTCCTTTCGGCAAAAGCGGTTCACAGACCTTGTGCCGTTGTATAACTGTGAGTAACTGACTTGAATATGTTTTTTCGTGGAGCAGTTGAAGAGTCAGCAGTGCAGCAGTTTGCTGATACGTGTTTTTAATTTCATTTTTACAGCCTTTTCCCTCCTTGTCATAAATACTAACTGGGCTGCGAGACGCCACATATATAACAGTGTGTATGCATGGTCAAACTAAATTATAGCCTTCCTCACGGGCAACTTTAGAAAGTGCACATGTTACAGTCTCTTTTAGAAAGCCAAACGCTGTGCTGTGTTCTTTAATGGATCTATTAGATCAACATTATAATGCAAAAATACAGTCTGTCCATTAACAATTGAGCCCCTAAGGCTGCAGGCCAGTGCAGCATTTATTTGTATTACCCTATGCATGTGTGTATGCATTCAAACCAAGTGAGCACAGTGCAGGTCAGCAGAGTGTTTCCCCACCAGCGCTACACTTTGATTGGCTAACCTCGACCGCTCCAGTTGTGCTCCCTTCCATGACCTCCCTCTATTACATCAGACAACAACAAACAGACACAGTAAAACATCACACATAACCCCTCTATCAACCTCTATATACAAGGGGCTAGTGTGTAATCTGTATATTTTTTTGATATTTTGCATTTACTCCAGTTGCATGACCAAAACAAAAAAGCACATCAGAATTGCATTCACATTCTGCAATTGGTATCATAACATCTTTCTCTCCCTTCCCTTATTTTGGTCCTTTTGCTGCTCATTTTAAAATCATGAGCAAGACTCCTCGTGTGATGGTTTATTTTCGGCACACTCAATGAAAAAAAACGTCAGGTTCCTCCACTCAGCAGCTTGTTTGGAGCTGAACGTCAAAGCGAAATGCCACAGAAGAATGCTTTGTCACTCCAGTCTCAGCAAAGTGGAAGGACACGACGGCTGCCCACACAGAAACCCGATGGATGAAATAACCAATGCGCTTTTGAGGGATGAAACTTGACAGGAGTGACGCAGCAAATGAAACAACTTCCTGCCGCACACAAAAGGCTTTGACGACACATTTCCACATACCTCTTCAAAGAAAGTGTTTCATTTTTACATCTATGTATCGTAGGAAGAAAATCATTCCTTTAACTGCTATGATTCATACTTTTTTTAATGCTGAAATCATTTCAGGACTTAATTTGCATTTCTGATGGTTTATAAATCGGTATCTCTCACTCTTCTGCTGTGGATCTTATTTTTATTGTAGAAAGCTGCCTTTTTTCTTGGATTTTGAAGGACTCGCCTCAAATTGGACATTTATTGATGGTTTAAATGAAAGAGAAATTGCTGCTGCTAACAACACATGTCTATATTAGGCAATGTAGGCACCAGAAGAGGAACAACTTTAAAAACATCATCTGAATAAAAGTTGTTTAAGTGGATACTTTTTACCACTGACTGCTGGGTCACTACCATAAAGAGCTAGTACATTGATACATACCACTCTCTGCAGGAAGGGAATTACAGTTATAAAACCACTCTTTGTTGACATTTAAATGTGGTTTGTGTGTGTGCATGTGAAAGTGAATGTGTCTGTATAGGCAAATGGAATTAGGTCTTGTGTACATGTGTCCAGATGTATGTCTGTATCTGCCTGTGAAAGGAATGGAAATAAAGGATTCAAATGGAATTGAGTTTTAATCGTCACAGATTTACAGTGGTACACCTTGTGATTTAAGTAGCTTGTTACGTAGTTACGTTTATATGGCTAGCTCACCTGCTAGCTTGTGCCGCTTCGTACAGCTATTACCTCATTGGTTTTGCTTTGAACGTTCAGCAGAAAACAAAGTTAAAGTTGAAGTTTTGATCTTTGAGCAATCTTTTTTGCAAACTTGGGTGGTGCGCTACTCCAAGGTTAGCGGGGAACAGTGTGGGGGTACAGTGCCTTGCTCAAAGTGACCAGTCAGAAAACTAGCACCAACTTCAATTACCACTCAACTCTCTTTAAGTTTCTTATGGGGACTTGAACTGGTGACCCTCCTGTTCCCAAGCTAAGTCCTGTATACGTAAAAAAGTTATTTTCCGTCAACATGAATCAATACACTTACCAGCATCTCTAAAGCTCACTTGGGTAACAGTCTTGTAAGTGATGAGAAACATAACTTTATAGTTTAAGGAGATGTATCAGTGGCGAACCGTGTCTATCACAACTGTATAGACATACACCCCCCCCCCCCCCCCGGCGTTGTAATGTCCGTCTTTTCACTGAATTGTCGTCTTGAAAAGGGTACTCACAACAATTCCGCAACAACATCCTCTTCACCTGTTGCACTTGCCATTTCAACGTTAAAAACAATAAAACGGCATATGAATTGCTTCGTGGCATTCATCTAGATCCTCTGTCTCGAGCCAGTGAACTACCGGGCCTTCTAGAATACCCTGGAACCGAGGGAAACTCTGAAAGAATACGCCCATTGGCTACAAATCAATATATGATTGGTTGATCAAACTGTCAATCCAAAGGTACGACCCAGAAAAATATCTGATTGGTTGCTTTTTTTTTCTAACACAAAACCACTGAAATGCGTAGTGCATGGACCGAGAAGGACAAACAAATCAACGTAACACTGTAATATTACAGATCAACAACACAGATACCATTCTCATTTATTCATTTATATAATTAAATCGATTTTTTGTTTGTTTTATCTGAGTGTTCCAGGGTATTCTCTGAATACCTTGAAGGCCCTGACGGTTCGCCACTGAGATGTATCCGCTACAACTAAACCATGACTAACAATACTTTATCCATCCACACAGCTAATCCGTTTGTGCCAGATATGGTCAAAGAGCACAGGTTTAATATGGTCTATATGTTCAGGCATGATGTAACCAAAATCTGGCAATCTGACATTCGGACATGTCCAGGAAATCCCTTCACCCAGTTGTTATTTGCTAGAAACTTGTTTCAGCACATAATTCAAGTCATTTTTCCATTTCTGTTTATTCAACACAGACTTAATAAAGGTGACACGGCATGTTGAGTACTGTTCTTAAAAGTAGGTGGTATAGGTAATTCTTTACTGGGAAATCTCTATCAATCAAACTAATACATGCTTCTCTAAAACTTCCAAGGTAGTTTCCAAAGAAAGCATTTGTAACATCACAACAACCTTAAAAAATACTGCTCCTTTGTCTCTCCAGAAATAGAATTTAAAATACCTCTGTGCCATGTGCAGTTGGCATGCCAAGTTTTTTCCCATTATGCTAATGTCGTAGCATTTATCAGCGTGTGTGGAAGGGCCAGCAGCACAACAGGTCTCCTGCGTTCGGCTCCACTGAAAAACTTCGACCACTTTAAGTTCCAGCTCCACAGGTAGCTCATTTACAAGTCAGAAAAGATCCCTGTGGTCCTCTGGCAAGAAAATATGCAGAATATTTTCCTCTTGGGTGCTGTTGGCAGTGCACAGAGGGTTCCACAGTAAGACGCCAACTGAGGCACCAGAAAGAAACATTTTCAGTAAGTATTACTTTGAAAACATTCAAGTAGTGTATTTATTTTCTGATTTAGGTTTTGGAAAAATGTTGTCTGAAATGTTGCTCCAAGCTTGTTGGAGTTCTAAATTGGCTACTTTTAATGAGGTATAAAATATGTGTATAAAGCTTGTTCATGTCCACGCTGTGGGTAATGTAAATGCTGTCGCTTGTTTTTGAAACCCCACTATCTACTGTTTCTCACCGCTGAGAATTTTAACCTCTTTGAGCTTTTGTTTTGATTTTCAAGTTCTTATTTCATCAACTTGTTTCTTACGTTAGTAACTGGCAAGTAATGAAAGTTAAATGTAACGCACCTTAAAAAATGCCTATTATTATACCCAGGGATGTAGTGCTAGTTTATGTGTATGTGTTTTATGTCTTTGCAGAGTGGAAACTATTTAAATGCAACAGAAACCAAAACTACGACAGCAAATCTTCACCCAGCCTAAAATTAAAACTAACCTCATAAGAACAGGAAACGAACAAAAAATGAGTGCAAATGCTCAGTACAATTTGTATTCAGAAGGGACTGTCAATCAAGTCAAAGTCATGAGTTCAGTTTTGTTTATTTTCCGTTAATATTACTTATAGATGACAAATGTGACATTTTACTTTTAATGATTTATACAGTTTTAAAAGAAATTATTTTCAGACTTGGAGTTTCACTCTTCAATGGGAGCAGAAATATAAATATACTTTTCCTGAGGCTTTGTCCTCAATGGAAGACATGAAAGATCTGTGATCCGTTATGTAACTCTGCTCTGAAGCTGCTGCAGCTACTTTCATCCTGTATTATTATTCTCCTCTGCAGTCAACTGGAGCCACTTCTGCTCTCTGCCTGAAATCAAAAGTCGCCCATCTCACTTTTTTGTCAGTCTCTTTCTCTTTCAGTCATTTTATTGGACTTTCTATCATTCCCTCTGACCCTCTAAATCTCCATTCCTCTATATCCTATCTATCAATTTTCTCTTTATTTCTGCCAGTCTCACCATTTCGCATTTTATTCCCCTCTCTTCTTCTTGCTCTCTTTTTTAACACCAGTTGAAACATGGACGGGGTGGATTGCCTTTGACAAGATAGGAATAGGGGTGTATTTCACTAGATGGAATGCAGCACAGACTCACACACACTGCACACACTTTTATTATATTTTATACCCGCAGAGGAAATAATAAATATTTATCACTATCAATGCCACTGTGTGGTGATATCTTGTCCTGTCTTGTTCCCTGTAGGGAAGCAACAGGTTTTTCCATTTCAAAGACAAAGTGGGGGGGCTGATGCTGCCCAGGGCGACATTAGAAGTCAACTTCCATGGCTTGTTGGTCGTCTGTGATTCATTTGCAGTTTTGTTCACTTTAAGTTGCCTCAATTGACCTGATCTGTCACTTGCTAAGAAATTACTTTTTCACTTTTCTAACTCACAGAGTCTCTTTCTCAATGCATTGCTCGCTACAATACATTTTAAAGAAGTTGCCTGTCCTTAAAACTAATTTTGGAGTGAACACAGGCAATGGACCTGTAAGAGTCGGGAGTCATCCGATAATTTATTCCGAACTTAAATTACTCAGACCTCCTAATTGACCTAACCGAAGTTATTGAGTCTATGTAAGTTTACTGCTTGGCTCAGATCCACCAACGATCAGCAAGATCTCACCTCTATTAACTCCCCGAAGAACCAGGTTCAATTAACTGCTGTTTCAATTCAGACAACCCCCTAAATCTGTTTAAGCAATCCCGAAGGATTTTGATATCAGTAAATGATAAGTGTGAGTGTGGCAGTGTGCGATCTTACCTTTCAAGCAGGAGAGGAGAGCGCAGATCTCTTTTAAGTTGTCCCAATCCAAAAGGTGGGATCAGTTTATTTGAAGAAAAATAGGTCCAAACTAATACAGGGTTTTTACCTTCTCTCGTTACAACATTATCATCGTACTAAACCTATCATGCTGTGATCATGTTCTAATATGAAAGTTTAATTCACAGTTTTACATTTATTACCAAATTTGTAACTTCAACTGCCCAATTCAGTTGTGACATTTAAAATCTCCCGATAGAATTTAGAGGCATTTCCTCATAAAAGACCGGTGATAATAAAAAGCACATTCAAACTTTCTTTCACCAAATCAGTTCACATCAATTCCATTCCTTTTTTCCGACACAGATGGCGGGTACTAACATTCACAAACACATACCTATATCCCGATCATGCTGGGGTTCTTTTACCTTTTTTCCGACACAGATGGCGGGTATTTTACCTTTTTTCCGACACAGATGGCGGGTACCTATATCCCGATCATGCTGGGGTTCTTTTACCTTTTTTCCGACACAGATGGCGGGTATTTTACCTTTTTTCCGCACAGATGGCGGGTATTTTACCTTTTTTCCGCACAGATGGCGGGTACTAACATTCACAAACACATACCTATTTCCCAATCATGCTGGGGTTCTTTAATTCATAGTTAATTCCCACACATCTCAAGAATGGTAGGTCTATGATCCCAGCCCATTTGAAGAATGGTAGGTTTAAGATCCCAACTCACAACTCTCATCTAAACCATTCCCTCAGCATTCAATACACAGAGATTTACGCAATAGTTACCAAGTTTGAGAGAACCTTACCGAGAGCAAAAACCCAGCTCTCAGGGAGAGAGCGTTACCGAGAGCCAATATACCAGGGGATCCCCCCCCCTCTCTCCCTCTCTCCAAAAAAGAAAGTTCCTCCTCATCTGCCAGTGTCTTTATGCTCGAAAACAGGATAGAAAAACCCAAAGACACCTCCTCCATACCCATATTTGTGGAAACTGGGCATGGCCTCTGATGTAAAGAACTGGACATGACCAGACATATTCTATGGCTCTGGCATAAGATACACCTTCCCATGTTTGTGTAAAAAGGACATGACCCCTACTCTGCAGGACTTGCAAAATATTATTCTCGGCTATGACATAACCACCTTTTTGGGGCCTCAATGTATTTCTCCTTAAGTCAGGAGCCCCCCTCCCTGTGTACTGCTGTGAGGGGAGAGGGAAGAAACTGCCTCTTCTCTTATCAGTGACACCCATAAACCATTACAGGCCTTACACACTCAACTTAACAAACCACTTGTGTTTTGTTTATACTGTAAATATAGAACATCATAAAATATGAAGCATTTTCATTGTGGGTTATACAAGAATATAATTGATTATATTTGATTATAACTAACTTTCGTTTTAAGTATTCAACCTGATTTGGAGATCTCAACAGACCTTAACAGCAAGAATCAGAGACAAAGGCTTTAGTTTGAAAAAACAGTCTTTACTTAGCAAAAGGTCGGTACTCAGTGGATCAGTCAGACCATAACAGACTAAGAGTAAGAGCAAAAGCAGGGAAACGTAGCAAGGTGCACGATGAAGGAAAAACTGCTAGATCACTTCACTCTGAGGTTCAAAGAGGGACTGGAAACAATGGGAATGGGGACACACAGAGAAGGATGATAATGCGGCACAGGTGAGGCTAACTGGTATGATAACAACGGGGGAACAATTAGGGAAGAACAGCAGAGGAAGGAAATGGTGACTGCAACGAAAGAGAGAGAGATGAGTCACAAATTAAGACAGGGATTACAAAATGACTTGTCAAGGGGCACCTTAAGTTCTTCTTTTGAGTTTATTTTAGATGACGAAGACTTTTAGGTTTTTGTCATCCCATTTTAATTTGCCGTAAATGCTCTGTGCTGGTAGTGCTTCATTAAAAGAATCTTCAATTTTACCACTTAAATACCGGATAAGGTCAATTTAAATCCGCACCAACTCTATAAGTATAGCATTAGTCATATCATACTACCACCAGGATTTTAGTACACTCGAGATCTGGTATAAGACCACTTTTGGAAGGTCTCTGTCTTGTCTCTGCAATTGCATTTTTGCCCAGTCTCAGGACAAATAGGATTTATTACAAGACTGCTGGGATATCACTCCCTACTAACACATCATAACTGTGATTGGATGTAAAACATATGGCCTTAAATGGAACAATTAACTTGTCTTATTTCTAAATCAAAACATTTTGTTACTGCCTAAGGCTTGGGTTTTTTTTGTGTCGCCAAGCCGTACTGTAGTTCCCTCGCATTCCTAATGGTCTTAAAATAGGCAGCATTTAGGCAGTATATGCTGTTAAAGAACTGCAAAGCTTTTATTTAAAATACAGACACTGACCGCAGACTATAAGTATGACGTACCTTATTTGTTGTACTGACAGAAATAGTGTTGAAATGTACATTATGCAAACTTAAATAATTTCGCCATAGCCTTTTAATTGAATACCAGTTTTGGTTTTTATTTAGTTTCTATTAATTACATCACCTGCCAATCATTAGTGAATTTAACTGCATGACTCACTGACTCAGGCTTTTGCTTATATATTCCTTTTTCTCTCCATCTACAGTATAAGCATTATCGTTGCTTCACGCTGTGCAGTTTGAGATGAAAGAAATCGGTGTTGTTATTGACTGCGATAAGAAACTATAAAGTTGTCTTATCACTGCTGCTAACTGGTGAAATGCTTTCTTCACCAAAACCTCAAAGAGAGCTCATTAGGAAGAAAGGTCACTTATTACGTCCAAGACATGAAACAACCTTCATCCTCTTCCTCTCCTCACACACACGCACACACACACACACACACACACACACACACACACACACACACACACACACACACACACACACACACACACACACACACACACACACACGATACGTGTTTACCTGGGGCGTGGTAGTACGACAAATATAATGCAAATCAAGCAAACATATTAGCCAGGATAAACAGGACGTGTAATAAGATCTCACAGTGAAATCAATACTGTTTGGCTTTGTAGTGACACAACTATGTCATCAAGCCGCTTGTCTATCAGCAGCTGAACAACAAAGACAGTTTAAGTCTGTGTGCACTCAATGATGGTGTGGTGTGAATTTACCAGGGGGAAATATTTTTTAAAACATTTTTTAAAGAGTGACTGAAATTGATCCCCATTTTCGGCATATCAAAATAAACATTGGAATCAGCTGACTGACATTGTAATACTGGCATTACGACCAAACAAGATGTCAATTTCTGTGATACGCTGCTGATGTGAGCTACAAACTGAATATGGGAACAACAGGAAAATATTCCCGTTTTCCAAAATAGGATTCCTAAGACATTGTAGGCCTGTTAATTCTGCCAAGGCGTTTATATTTTTTGCTAGGTTTTATTGTTATGTCTGTCGGTCTTTCAGCAGGGAAGCTAAAAACAATTTACTTACTTAACTCCTTACATTTCATGAAACTTGGTGGAGGGCTGTATCATAGGTAAAGGAAGATCCCATTCTTTAGAGGTTCCAAATCACAGAATGGACCTTCATAACTGTTCACTTCGGTGCCTGCACAGTTAGCACTGATAACAGCGCTAAAAGTGCTGACATAGCTAACACCGTTAGCCTGTGGGGGAACTAGAGGATAAGCACATGCCGCCATGGGACTAGGACAGTGTTATCAGCCGTTTTCGCCAAATGAGCGCATTACAGAGCAGCAGCAGCTAGCTAGCTAGTGAGTTACTGTGCACGGACATGGATGCACGGCTGAAGCTAAAACAAATAACCTTGAATGAGAAGTATAGACTGTATATATAAAGGAATTACAACACACACACACACACACACACACACACACACACACACACACACACACACACACACACACACACACACACACACACACACACACACACACACACACACACACACACACACACACACACACACAGGGAGAGTGTCTTCATTCTCGAATCCAGACACCAGCACTCCAATGTCTTTTCTGTATAGCTACTTTGAAAACCATGACAATTTAGAGATTGTCAGAGGTCAGCGCTCTCAGAGTGCCCTTTTGGTCCGAGACCATTACCAAACTGCCAGCTTTAGTGACATACCGAATAGATAACATCAATTAGACTTTTTTGCTTTGTTGCAGGTTCGTAGTGGTTTGTTAACGAATGAAACCATATATAACAAATGATGTATAGCACAGGGGATTTTACTCGCTTTATTTACGAACAGCCACATTTCTGTACTTTCATTCAAAGAAATGGGAGATGTTTAAAATGTTCAAATGTATTGCCTCCTTCAAAATACAAATTGGAGTCAGACTAGATTTTCTTTTCCCCAATTGGATGGTAATGACAATTTGACTTGGCCGAGTCAACGGACATTGATCCAAGATGTGTCTTTCCAAGTGCCTTTGCATGATTCATTTGTTGTCCATAATTAACAGCTATTTTCGTCACCTTCTTAAACTAATGGCCTATGTCATATTTTGGAGAAAATGTTTTTTTTGCCTAAATCATCTCTTCTTGATGCTGGCCACCTCTGGTAAAATTGCCTACATCCTTATTGAAAGGATAGTGCTGTTCCTACCCTGATAGTATAATGGCCTATGTCAAGAGTGTGACTTAGGCAATATATTTAAAAAAGATAATGGCTTACAGTAAGTCACATTGTCTTGTGACTTAGGCAATTTGACAAGCTTTACAAAATGGCTGCTTCAAGAAGAAAGAAAAACTAACAGATACATTAAGTTATTTTCATGGTTCAGGGCTTATCCCCTGTTAGTAAGTGATGTTTACTATACTCTAGGCTAGGCTATAAATGTATAGTTATTTAGTCTTTTACTTTCACAATTTATAGTTACTGTAGCTACTGAAGCTACTGTAGGTACTATAGTTACTGTAGCTAATGTAGCTACTGTAGCTCCATGAAGCATGCATACATACTCTTGGACAATAAAGACTAATCTAAAAACGAATCTTTCAAAAGTAACAGTTACAATTACTGCATAATTATGAATTAGGAAGGGTTAGGGTTGCGTTTGTTTCAATTCTTAATATTGTATTATTGTCTCCTTTTTCCACATTACATTTCCATCTTATTAGGAAAGATTAAATGTTTCTTTAATTGAATTTGGCCAAATAATATTCATCAAAATAGCTTTAATGTATTAATACAAGGGACCACAGTGCAATTACAAAAATGTTTTTCATAATGATCACACAGTTGTGACCGTACGCCTACTCCTTTTTGGTAGGAGATGCACTTGACTTTTCAGACACCGATCAGGAATCATCCAATGAAAATGAGACCGTTGTTAAAGAGGTGGAGCAGCATGTACCAGGCCAATACCCTGTATCAGATGGAGCAGACAATAACTTAAAAACACTCTCATTGAAGAAGAGAGTGTTGCTGAAGATGCCAAGCAGACCCGTCCACACCATGAAGAAGACACAGATGATGATGATTAATTTGATCATAGACCCAAACTACAACCCATCCTCTGATGAGTCCTCTGTCCCTGAAAATGAAGACAGTCTGGCAGCAACTTCAGAACATTATGGTCCTCATCTAGAGGATGTGTATGAAAACAATACGGTCAAAAGGAAACAACATAAATACCTCAGCCCAGAAACATGGAAGCAAAATGAATCCAAGAAGAAACCTTTCAACGGAATGGCATACAAGGCCAAAGGTGGCAAAGAAATAGCTGAAAAGGCTATGGGCCTTCCCTGCAATTCGAAGTTCTGTCAACGAGTCACGACTCGAGACTGTCAATCCATTACAGAAGAGCAGAGGCACTGGATATTTCAGAAAGTTTGGTCAATGGACAACTGGGAAGAACATCAGTTATACGTCACCACTTTGGTCACAAAGATTGCCATGAAGCAAAAGAAAGTTGAGGAGGGATCCAGGCGCAGTTCATCATTTTCCTACCAACTGAAACTTCAGGATGGACCGAATCTTAAAGTGTGCAAAGCTTTTTTTCTTCTACACTTGGTATCCCTAAAAGAACCATTATACACTGGCTGAACAAAGACACCATCGACCATGACGAACAAGTGGCAGACCCACCAACTACATCTCGACCTAAGTGTGGCAAAAATGCAAAGCTGGAAACTGATTTCCTTAAGGACTGGTTGAAGGATCTGCCCACTGTTGATTCGCACTACTGCAGAAGCACAGCGACCTACAAAGACAAGAAGTTCCTTCACCCAGGCACAACCATCTCCCAACAGCATTGAGAATATCAACAGGCAGCTGCAACTGCTGAAGTGAGAGCCATTGGGATACAACATTTTACAAATGTGTTCCATGAAGGAAAGTATTCCGTTTTCATTCCACGAAAAGATCAGTGTGATGTTTTTGTTTAATTCAAGCATGGAAATATCAGTAAGGAAGAATATGAGAATATGAACCAGAAAGATGAAGAGAGGCAAGAGAATTCCCGCGACAAGGATTCTGCGAACATTGAGAAGTCCGTTTGGACAATGGACTAGCAAGCCGTGCTGCTGTGTTAAAAAACTCAAGCCAGCTGCCTGTATTACAAGACGAAGCTGCAGGTCCATAACTTTACCCTCTTTGACTTGAAATCAAAGGAAGGGTACTGCTATATTTGGGAAGTGAAAATTAATGGCTCTCACTTCTTAAGCATCAGAAAAGTTGGAGATCCGACTGTACATTATTTGTGGGATCTTCAGTTTAGCAGTGATGGCAAGGTTCATTACAAGCTATCCTTCTCGGAGAACTCTGCGTGGGAAGCACTGCCACAGAGGTTTCAGGTGCCAAATAGGCTAATTGCATGGATTAGAATGTTTCCACACGCTCTGCCAATCAAGGAGAGGAAGTTTCAGGACCTTCAGTCCATGAAACATGTCATGCCCGTCGACTGTCATCAGTTTTTTGACAATTTACCACATAATTTGTTGTGTCTCGTCAAATGTGTTAGTTATGTTTATGTATTATGTCTGTCATTTTCATGTTCTTTCACGTCTGGTCATGTCTGTTTATTTAGGTCCTTCATCTCTAGTCAGTCTCTGTGTTTATTGTCATGTCTCGTTTTCCATTTCCTGTTTTATTTTGTACTTACCTCTTGTCTTTCATTTCAGGCCCTGTTTCTTCCTCCCCTTGTGTGTTTTTCCCGCCATCATCAGTGTCTGCCCCGCCCCTGATTGTTTCCACCTGTTCCCACTCACCTCATGTTTAAATAGTCCTGTCTCTCCCCTGTCCTGTCAGTTCGTCTTGTTTGTTTCCCCGAATTGTCGTGCCAAGCCTCAGCTCAGAAAAGATCGCTTTCATGTCAGGTTTTGTTGTTTTGTCAATTTTGTAGGCTTAAGTTTCTTTCTTAAGTTCTCTTTTTGTTATGCATAGTTTTTCCTCCTTGTGAGCGCTTTTTGTTAATTCCAGTACTTACTCTGTTAAAAGGAATTTCCTGATCTTTGAAATTAAAGATACTTTTTTTACATTTAAGACTTTGTCTCTGGGTCGTGCATTTGGGTCCATCAGTTTTTGTCGAGTTCTTGACACACACACACACACACACACACACACACACACACACACACACACACACACACACACACACACACACACACACACACACACACACACACACACACTTGCACTCACAGACACACAAACAAATACTTACACTCACAGACACACACACAGGGGCCCCATGAAAATATATCACATTGCCCCACCACCAGGCCCAGGCCACGCCAACCAAGCACAATTGCTGTAACCACACCTCCAGAACCCAACGGACTCATTTATGCTTTAAATAACTCCACCTGTACAGGCTTGCATCTATCTTGCAGTCCAATACTAACCGCACAATATTTACTGACACTGAGCGGTGAAAATATAACACTGTGCAGACTGCAAATTCTACTGCAGTAGAATTCACTATTTGATGTAAGACTAACATTCCTGACAATAGACCTCAATAGTCATCTTTTATGGTGTAAATGCCTTTTTAATAACATTTTTGAATGGAATTCACTTGAATTCTGGGGTTATAAGTGGGTTTTGGTGGTAACAATTAGGTAAAACTTTGAGTGCAGTTCACCTGAGTATGGCATCTTTTAATTTGGAGTCCTTTTTAATCAGTCCTTCATTCGAGCAGCTAGATCAGTGTTGTAAGGAAGACCTGTTAGAGATTGCTCAACACTTCAGTCTCACTGGGGCAAGACAATTACTAAAATCAGATCTAAAGGCTGTCATTGTGGATGAGTTGGTGGAAAGGGGTAATCTTGTGCTGCCTGCACCGTCTGATGCTCTAACTAAAACTGGGGAAACACAGAAGCTTGAGGCGAAGCCTTCAGCTGCTCAGGCAGAGGGTGGTGACAGTGAGGACGGCGGGCGGTTTACAGCACCGCTCACGTTGCCTCGCAGTGAACCCCTATCCCCTGGTAGCTCAGTAGACTCCCGAGAGGGGGCTAAACTAAAGGTCCGTCTCGCACGTCTCCAGTTGGAGGCAACAGACTAAAGGCGCGTTCACACCAAGTACTTTTCCCACAGTAGTTCCTGAGAACTTTAGTTCATGAGAGTTCTTTTAGTTCTGACGAACTAAAGCAGATCGCGTTCACACCAAAATGAGTTCCTGGGGGTGGATTAGGCAAATGAGCCGCTGACGTCACTTCTTCTTCTTCTGCTTAGCTTTTCCTGGCAGGCCGCAAACAACTTCACGGCGAGTACAGTAGGTGGCGGTATGCACCTTAAAGTTGCAATCCGCCAAAAAACCGAGAGAAGAAGAAAAAAAAACTTCCGCTTCCGCTGTATGCTTCTGTTTACCTTCCGACCTCAGTCAGACACGCTATGGAGTTGACTGATGTTGTGGTTTTGGTGCTGAGTTATTTAAGCCAATAACTCAGCCACAAATACAGATCGCGGTTAAGAAGCCTTAACAAAAGGACTGGACGGCGACAAGCACACGCTATGGACATGTTTCGTCGTAGGACAGCTGAGGATGATGACCGTTATCACGCCCAAAGAACAGCAATGGTACGTTCAGTAAATCACATTAATACTATCTAATGTAGGATTTATGGAGTTATGTAGGGCTAATTTGTGTCTTTGTATGTGTTCCAGATATGCGGTGCTTGATGAAGCGAAACGACTGCAACATGGACAATATCAAAATCCAGGTGGCAGCATGTTGCGTATTGCATAACCTGTGTGAGCGTCGTGGTGATGAGTACAGAGAGGAATGGACTGCCTTACCGGCGACCCAGCTTGATGACAACCATTCATATTTTTTTGTTTATTACAAATTAAAGTAAAATATACACAAGTGTCTTGATTAAATGATTGTAGAATAAGGATTTTGGACGTTTGCCCTGCAGCCATGAATTGCATTAAAAGCAGCAAGAAACTTTGAATTGATTTCATTTTATACACATTTATATAGTAGGCAATATCAATATAATCAATTACTGTAGTACATGTCATTCATTTATTTGTGATATAAAGTCTGTGCCTAGGTGGTGCATATTCTGGAAAATCAATTGAGAAACAAAAAGAACAATCTGAAATTGTTTAAATGACTTCTGATTTGTCTGACCATAGGAAAGAGTTAGATAAGAAATAATACCACTAACATGTCTGTAGTATTGCACAGTAAATAGGCTCAGCAGTTAACACCTTTATTATATATCCTCCTATGTTCCCTTACTATAATTAATTAAAATATTGAACTCACAACACTGTTAATTACAAACTTAACCATTTATCTTTCTATAAATAGTGTTTGTGTTGATGGACGCCATTTTGAAATACAATTGAATGATCTTTTTCCAAGACACATATATGGGGTGGGACACAATAAATAAAGCTTCGCCAGTTTCATGGTGTCATGATGGTATCAGAATAATCACTTACATGTGATGTATAGGATGCTACACAGGTCACCATAAAGATAAAGTGTCAGGAGAAATAAGCAAGATACATTTTCTGTTTAATCGCAATGTAGGTTCTCTTTATCAGCTGTATTTATCAGCAGCAGATCAATAAGTGTCAGTAGTATCAAAACAATATAATAACAGTGGCAATATATATATATATATATATATATATATATATATATATATATATATATAATAACAATAGATATAGAACATAGAGTGCAAAGTGAAGTGTCAGTATTAATAACAGTGGCATATATATATATAATCACAATAATACAAAATGAACTCTCCCAGGTGTAGGCAATTTGGGGTGAAGTGTCTTGCCCAGGGACACAACGACATCCTGACTGCAGTGGGGTTTGAACCTGTGCTCCCCTGATCCGAACACCAACGCACCAGACCACTGCACCACACGCCTCCCAACAAGTCATTGTACAGTTTATGAACGACGACAAGTTTTTCTTAATTTTTGTATTGAAGGCCTGTTGGATTTAATCAGCTCGCTTAGCACTGCCAGAAGCCCAGCCTGAAAGGTATTTTGTTGCTCCACCTCGATTCCTGGGCCTTGTGTGAATGCAGCAGCCGTTCGTCGTGCATCTCCTTGGCACGCAGGTCCTCATTCTCCTTGCTGACCATGGCACGGCAGTCCATCGCCATGATGGTGTCAAGGAAGCTGTCATCGCGTGCCCACTTTCCTAAGGTGAAATATGCAAGATACAAGATCAGTTTAATCGCAACAACGACACAACATTGTCCAAATACCAGAAGGGGAGCAGCCCATAACAGAGAGCCCCCCACGTCAGAGTCATCACTGTGGGCGATCTCCACCTCTGAGGCCCAATCCCAAACCACTCCCTCGACCCTACCCCTCCGTGACGGAGTGAACTCCGTCTGTAGCCACACTCGCAGCTCAACGAGGCTCCCTCCTGTCAGATGGAGGGAGTAAATACAGCGGCAAGCTTTGGGACAAACTCCCCTCTCTCCGGCAGAAACAGGAAATGCCGTAACTGTATGTAACAACGGTTTCAAATCAGCTTCTCTTAGACAAAAAATGTAAATTAATAACTCAAATAAAACTCCAAACATCTTTCATTGTGTTACTTTTTCTGTAAAGCTCTTTTAGTTTTAAACCTGATGTTTATAAGTTTCTTAGTTTTTGCAACAGTCTGTAAATATACACAACTTTATAATAAAATGCACACATTTACCTTTTTCTAGACTAAACACAGGTATGATCCTAAGTTAAAAAAATATGAGGTTATCATGAGGTTGTTAACATCGCAATTTATCAGTGGATGTTTGCTGGAACTACTTTTTAACAGCGTGTTTCCTGACGGACACACACAGCGTGACTCCGGTCAGGTAGAGACCGGTCTCAAGTCAGCACCGATGCAGACTCGCTGTTTGAGGGCTTGATAGCCCACTCCCCCTCCACACCTCTCCACACTCGTTGGTTTGGAACAGCACTTAATGTGGCGGACCCTCCGCGCGAACGCGCAAACGGAGGGGTAGTGTGTAGGGGTAGGGTGTAGCATGTCGTTGTGTCCCCGAGACACTTCACCCCAAAGTGCTCCTGTGGGGATTGCCCACAGTATTGAGTAGGTAAGCTTTGGATAAAAGCGTCTAACAAGTGACATGTAATGATTCAAAAAGCTTTTGGTGGCCATATTGAATAACAAACCAATGTGGTTTACTTGTTATCCACAGTTTAGCTGCTAAATGTTACCTTTGCAAAGCTACGCTGAAAACACAGCAAAGTTCATATAACGGTATTAGGTTAGTTGAACCTAATATTTTTATAGTTAAACTCAACACTTTTCTTTGTGCTCCACATATCTAAATGTATAAAGTGTGTTTTCACCTCCGTTCCCTCCTGTTTGCTGCAGTATGGCAGCAGCGGTCAGGATGGGATCCTCTGTGATCAGATAGTGGTCCTGATGGTGTCCGCTGACCGGGCGCAGGCTGCCTACTCTCAGCGGGGGGGAACTGAACGTGGAAACTGTGTTTCTCTGAGGGATCCTCCATGTAGTCTGAGAAGCCTTCTGAGGAAACAAGGTCAAACTATTTAGGATAATACTATGAGAAGGAACAATGTTTAGGCAGTAAATAGAATTTCAATTACATTTCTACTTAAATGTGCAAAAATATTAGAACATCAGTCTTTGTGGCATGCAGGTAATCAACTGTTTAAGCTTTTACCATTAACATGTAGAATGAATGTTGCAAATTACTTGAAATTATAGCAACTACAATCTGTTGTTTACCTCTATGCATTAGCCACAGAGGTAGCATTATGTCCAGCTAGCATGCTAATTGCTAACGTTATATTATCATTTTTATCCCGGAGGGGAAAACTAGTTTCTAATCCTGAGAGAAACACCTCGCCTGAAACATACGATTAGTGCCATGAGTTAGTGAAGCAAATTACAGAACATTGCACACTTATTCACAAGTCAAAACGTGTTCATAGCGGGCATGGATGAGAATAGCTAGCTAGCTAGATGTTATTAGCCAGCTTGGACCTAACGTTAGCAAGTTCTACCATGGCTAGCTCGATCTACTGAGCAAATAAAAGTACATCTAAGACCAGTATTGTGCAGATTAAAACAGTGCAGTGCATGTATTTTATTTTACCTTCGTAGTCGTCCCGACATGACTTTGCCAGGTCTGCTAACTTTGCTGATCCACTGAAATTGCATGCAGTAGAAGCTTCTGAATGTGGCGCTTCGCGTCCTTCGAGTAAATCGCCAGAAGCGCAGACACATCCTCATCACTCCAATTGATTTATTTAGTGTTGCTATAATAACTGCTTTCACAAAAGGAATCTCTTCGGATGTGCTGTCCAGCGAGGAAATACAATGGCCGCTTACAACAAAAAATTCTGAGTCAAACGGGCGTGGTTTGCATTCCGCACAGCCAATCAGACGTACGAACTACATTCTCCCACGACAGACCCTGCTCTGTAGCAGGGACTGAAAAGCGAGTCTTGCGAACTAAGTTGAGCTACTTTAGTTCCTGGGGCTTTTTGGTGTGAACGCAAATATATCGTAGTTCTGATGAACTATTAAAAAGTACACCAAAGTACTCCGGTGTGAACGCACCTAAAGAGCAGAGCAGGCAGACACAGTTCCGGCTGGAAGTAAGGAAGCTGGAGATTGAGGCCGACAAAGCAGTCGGGTTGCGTCAGTTGGAGTTGGACTCATGATTGCACGCACCCGGCGCTTTTGCCCCGGCCGCAGGCCCTCATCCACCTGCCTTTGACGTGAGTAAACACCTCTCATTAGTGCCAACATTTCGGGAGACTGAAGTGGATGCGTATTTTGGCGCATTGCTGCAGCGTTGCGGTGGCCGGCTGAAGCCTGGGCTCTTCTAGTGCAATGTAAAATTCACGGGAGAGCTCAGGAAGCAGTGGCTGCTCTTTCGTTGGAGGAAAGTCTCGATTATTACTCCGTTAAGACTGCCATCCTCAGAGTGTACGAACTCGTTCCCGAAGCTTACCGACAGAAATGTAGACACCATAGGAAGGGTCCTAACCAAACACATGTGGAGTTTGCCAGAGAAAAGGGGATGTTGTTTGCGAAGTGGATTGCTTCCTGTAAAGCCGCGGATTATACCGCTCTGAGAGAATTAATTTCGATGGAAGAATTTAAGAAATGTTTGTCCGAGCGCATTGTGGTGTACTTAAATGAGCAAAAAGTAAATTCCCTCTCAGCTGCAGCTGTGTTAGCTGACGAGTATGTGCTCACCCACAAACCTGTGTTTTCTCCGGTTTTTACTGACAAACCCCGCTGTGTGACAGCTGCACCCTTTACTCCGCCATCAAATAGGCCTATGTATAATGTGAAAAAAGAGGAGAGAGAATGCTATTACTGTCATCAACCTGGACACGTCATTGCCAACTGTGTGATTCTGAAGCGTAAAGAGCAGCCGCAAGATACGTCCCCGCCGAAAGGCATTGGCCTGATTACAGTGGACTCAACCGTTATTCCTACATCTGACAGTGAGATAGATCCTGGGTTTAAGCCTTTTATATTTGAGGGATTAATATCTTTAACTGGAGAGACTGCCGATCAGAGACCTGTGCGCATTTTACGAGACACTGGCGGATCACAGTCTGTGATCGTTGCATCTGCGCTGCCATTTTCTGACCAGTCAGCCTGTGGTTATGGCTCCATACTATGTGGCATTGAGATGGGTTATATCCCACGGCCCGTACACAATGTACACGTGCAATCTAAACTAGTCACTGTTTTTTTCCCTGTCGCTGTGTGTCCCGCGTTACCTATACAAGGTATAGTATTCCTGATGGGAAACGATATTGCGGGTGGTAAGGTGACTCCTGCACTGGAAGTAATGGACGCTCCTCAGTCCGCAGGGTCACCTGAGGTAATAAATACTCACATTTTTCCTATTTGTGCAGTCACACGTGCACAGGCGTGTAAGACTGACTCAGATGTGTCATTATCTGATACTGAGAGTGTGTCGATGCTTTTACTGTAGATGAAGCTGTGGCAGAGGAAAAGTCAGTAGAGGTGGCTTCCCCTTCTCACAAGGATGTCGCGAGACCAGCGCAACACGCCGGCTCAGACACGCCTCCCGACAGTCCGACTCTCCCGGTAATCCGAGAGTGTCTACTAGGTTATCAGCTGTCATCTTCGTTCTGTTGTTAGCTTTACGGTATTTTGAGATCTGTGTGGGATCTAACTTTTGGCCAACTGTCATGTGTATTTGTTACGACCCCTTCATATTATGGACTCGCCTGTACCGGCACCGCCAGCGTCTCATGCAATGGGCTCTGATCGAGCGGGACTACCATGCGCATTTCCACTACACGGCCTCGCTCGGCCTCGCTCGGTATGGCTAGGCCTCGTTAGGACTGGCTCACTTTATGGCGCATTTCCATTACAGTTTAGGAACTGGGGTAGTATCTATAGTAACCAGAGATGGGGTCGTTACTAAAAAAAAGTAATATATTACATATTACATATTACTTTTAAAAAAAAGTAATATATTACACTACTTCGTTACTCTCTACATAAAGTAACTTGTTACTTTACTCGTTACTTTACTCGCAGGGCCGGCCCGCCCCTCCCTACAGACAGATCACGCAGACTGCTAAAGTTTCAAATGTTCTCTTTAGTTCAGTTTCCATTGTCGCATAAGACTGATCCAGATAGCTCTGACCATGGCTGTCCTCTGTCTCCTGCTATCTGTATTTTGCGCAGTATATCTCTGAACGATGCGATGGTGATTCCACTGTGCAAATGGGCAACATTACCTATACTATGAAGGATGCTACAAGCCTGTCCATCTCTGCTTTGGTTACCGGTCCTCCAAATTCTAATTTGTGCCGCTTCAGAGTCGGCGGCGGCGCACTCACAACATCCTCACTCTGGGTTCGGGGGTCCGGTCCTTAGCTATTAGCTTCACCTTAGCATGTGTTCTTTGCAGGCGTTTGTTGAGGTTTGACGTGGTATTTGCAGCAGTGGATAACAGCTTCTGGCCTGGACACAGTTTGCACCTCACCGTCACATTCCTGTCTATTCTTCGGACAAACTCAAAATAATGGGCATACCTCCACCCCTCGAAAGTTATCGCTGACTCAGCCATGTTTATGCAGCACTGCACGTGGAGAAGTGGACGTGCAAGTCGCGCAGATTACGTACATATAAACCTGCGGCGGAAACCCCTCTTGTCTGTCAGTGTGATTATGACTGATTTTATAAAAGTAACGAAGTAACGCGTGTCGGGGCAATGTTAGTAACTGTAGTGTGATTACTGAATTATAAAAGTAACGCGTTACACTACTCCGTTACCGACAGAAGTAATATTATTACAGTAACGCGTTACTTTGTAACGCGTTACACCAAACTTTGATAGTAACGCAGTGTAGGCGGAGCCGTGACGTCATCTTCAATGAGAACCCCAGAAAAACAACACAGCCGTTAGCTGTTAGCACTCAGAGCTCACAGCTCCTCATATATGTTCAGAAACTAGACAAAAGTTAAACAAGTACAAACCACAGACTGCCTGTGTCATGGCGAATACAGTCGCTGCTTTATTTATGTCTGTATAGGCCGTTGTTGTGAGTGTGGACGGTCAGAGCATATACTGCGTTAGCTTAGCCAATCTCCATTTAGAAAACACGCATTTTAAAAGGTTTTTCGCCTGCCGTCTGTCTGCAGACTTGTCAAAGCATTAATTCATGGTTTTTACTAACCGGTATCAGTATGTTGTTACTTCGGCATCATTTTGAAACGTGTATTACAATTAAATCACGGTCAAATATGTCCATCTTGTTGTAGTTGTAGCCCCCTTGCCAGCGATTCTCTCTCTAGTTTAGCATACTCAGCCCGACTCAGCCTCGTTGTCTCTGGCCCTAGACCCACGATTTTATGAGGCCAGAAAAACTGTGAATTAGGACCCGCCGGCCGGTACTAGGCCCAGTGGAAACGCAACCAAAAACGGGCCGCTGACGTCACAGCCCTCTTAGGCCCCGGCTCCACGAGGACAAATACGGCAAAACGCATCGGAGTAACGCAAATGCAACCGCAAAAAACCTCCCGTCCCCACGCAATATACACCGGATTGTGTCAAGCTCCACGAGACGGCTCCGTTTACATCCAAACGCTGGAAAAGCTGCAGTACATATGCCGAACCTGTACGTGGCGCTGTAACTTCCTCCACAAAAGCAGCAACTTCCTCCACAAAAGCAGCGAAGAAGAATGGTTGTCATGGCTGCACTTCTGTGTATTCTCCGCGGTGGGGGCCGACAGAACCGGGCAGAGTTTTTCGCCGGTCAGCGTGTGTTAAAGTTTAAATCTTCCGGACAAAATTATAAAAGTGCCGGTCAAAGGTCTTCATTGTTATTTATTGAGCTTTAAAACAAATGAATAACGACGATATAATGATATATAATCATACACGGAGCCTGTCTCTTTTTCCTCTCTTCTGACAGCGTCAGTGTCTGTCTCATGCAGCAGCTGATCCTGTAATGAGTGACCCGACAGTAAAAATGAACATATTTATAACTAGTTTAGGTAGTTTGAGAGGTAATTAAAATAGCTAAGGGTGATGATCTGACTTGAAGTGTGTGTTTTGCTCCCGCTGCATCACAGCGGCAGGAGCTGCGTGTCTCCGTCCTGTCAGATTAGACTTCACTCGCGTTTATGTCCATATCGAGATAAAGATAAATAATCTGAATTCAAGGAGGAGCTCCTGTAGATGTTGCACAAAGAACTGTAGCATGGTCAGTAGCGACTGGAGCACGATAGCAACCCTGCGGGGGAGAGGCAGGGAGAGGCGGGGCTATGAAAACGAATGACCGTATAGGCGACTCCACGGCCCCGTTGGACCCCCCAGAGCGCTCCGTTCCCAGATCTATCCACCTTTGGACCCGTTGTCGTTTGCGGGGTCTGTTTCTACGTTTCCCTTACGGCGTCGTCGAGCTTAGAGGGCTATACGCATGAGAAATATGCGGATTCAACCCGTTTTCGTCCTCGTGGAGCCGGGGCCTTAAACCGTGCTCCGCGCTGTAGTGGAAACGCGCCATTAGATACCGTCATATAAAAGGGCTCAGAGAGTGTGTTGGCCGATGTTTTGTCCAGGTTGGTTGGTGTTATTCGTGTGTGTGTTATTAGCAGTGGCGACTGGTCATTAGGGGCACAGCCCCACCTAGTGTCAGCAGAAAGTATTACAAATAATGATTACAAAAATGCAAAAAAAAAAAAAAAAAAATATATAAAATATATTTTAAGATCATGTTTAATCATCTGATTCGTCTGTACATTGCTGTTTTAGTCTGTGTTCTTCTAATTAGTGTGTCTACAGTCACAGTGTGTGCCTATTGAGCTGTTTAGAGCCATGTGGGACAAAACCTGATTATGCCCCTTCCTCTCGCTGTGAAGTCAACGGTGACTGTAAAAACTACACTGCGCATGCTCAGAGTATTTTGTAATGTAATGTGTGTGGCAAAAAAATAATGACCAGAGGGGCACGGAGCTACCATCCCCACCATACGTCATCTCAAATCATTCAGAGCTGATTGGCTGTAAGTACGTGTGCCGCGAAAAGTGTGGTGCTTGAAGAGGAGACGAGAGAGCTGCAGTGGCGCGTCCTAAAACCAGGAAGTAAGCACAAAAAAGCAATGAGATTTCTCCAGAGGATTTTAGAAAATAGCTCGAAATAAGATCTGTGGGAAACGTACCTGTTAGATAAATGCACGTTTTGATTAGCCGGATAACATCCACATGTCTACCCTACTTTTATAATTTTTTTATCATAAATCTATGGATTAGATTTATGATAGACTTTTGAAACTACAAGAAGATAAGGAGGACTTTTACAAAAAAGTAATAGAAATGTTTGTCCAGAAGGATAGGCAAATGGACTTCATCTTCAAGTCAAGGTAAGACCGCAATCTTTTGAAAATGGGATCTTACTTAGAGAGAACAATTCAATATTTAAATGATCAAATTACATTTTTTGGGTATCCTTTTGTTGAACTGTCTGTTTAAAATTAATCGAAGCATCAGACAAAAAAAGCTTTTGAAAATAATATTATATTTTGGTTTAGGTCAAAATATAATATTTGTAAACCTGAAGAGTCAGTGCCAGTGCCTCACCAGCCATGAACCTCACTGCACGTCACTGCAGAAGCTTATATATAGACATCTACGTTTTTTGTGCCCCACCACTTTTGTACATATAAAAACGCCACTGGTTATTAGATGGGGTCGTTAGTGTGTTTAGTCGTTAGTGTGTTCAGTTTCACGGCGTTTTAGAGGCCCAGACATATGAATCAAATTGTTGTTTCGTGGTGACAGGTTAAGTTTAGGATTAGTGTCAGGGAGTGATGTATAGGGGTCACCTGAGAAGGTACAAGGCGTTAGGCAGTCCATGGAGGCACTGGCTGGTTAGGTTGGATGAAAGAATCCGGTATCCAGACATAATCTGGATACACGTAATGCATGGGCCATCCATGGACCGATTTGGTGTTTGAGTTGGGGGGTCATAGTTGTTTTGAGTGTAGTCGTACATACAACCTGCCTTAATTTATACACATCTTCAGTAGTGGTCCTCGGATCATAGAATGTGTCGACCCTTCACTAGACATTCTCCCCGAGGTGGGCCCTGCAAAGTTGATCAGACCATGCAGTGTGTATCTTTCCAATTAAATATGGTCACATAGTTATCACATGTGGGAGGAGGATAATTCCCACGTCTGAGTCTTATTTCCCCTACGCCAGATGTACTTCCCAGCCGGAAAGGTGATATGCGTTGTTTGTTGTTGTGTGATACCATATGTTTTAAGCTTAAATGTGGCTTGTTGCTCTTCTTCCCTGCTGTTGTCTGTGCACTGTGAGGCCTAAGACAGGAATGAGCGTGAGAGAGAGGAAGCGTGCTCTTTTATAGAGGAGTGGGTTTGTGTCTTAAGGGGGGGAGTGTTACGGCTGTCGCCTTCCTGGTCGTCTTAACTGTGTTAACCTGTGTTATATGCAAATGAGCTGTGCGGTTGCCCTGACGTCATTGGCTGCCATCTCCTGGTCCGCCCCCTGAAGATCGTGATTGGAGCACGCCGGGCCCGACGCACTCCAATCGCAGTGCACAGCCGGCGCACACCTGCTGGAGATGACTACAAAGCCTGAGGACAATTATCACTCGGGAGGCTCTGCTGCGATCAGACGCCTCACGCATTTTTGCTCTTGTGTCGTGGACACTTTAGACTGTGTTTGACTCGTGTGGTCCGTGTTTAGTGTTGTGTGTTTGGTGTGATTATATATGTGCTTAGAGTAGCGTGTTTAGCTTCCCTTTACTAGCTGCGTTTTCCTGCAGCCTCCTTCCATTAGTGTTGATTGGTAGTGATTTCAGGTGTGTAACTAGGCTCACTTTTAGAGTCCTCCTTCTGTTATTAGCAGTAGATTTGCGCCCTTTTGGCTTCTTTGTTTGGCTTAGGCTATTTTTGCTCTCAATTTGTTGTACACCTTTTTTTTGTTATTCATTAAATCCAATTATAATTATTTACCAAAACCATCTGGTGTGTGTTGCCTTCCTCATCCCTAGTGGGTTCGCAACAGGAACATTCATAAATCAAAATTAATATAACTTAAATATACATGACCTCTTAAATTAAAATAAAGTGAACATTAACACCAATATTATCATTTATAAAATGCTATAACAAAAAAAATAACATAAGCAGCAGATTTTTTAATTAAATATACATACTAACTACAAAATAAGCGGGTATTAAAGTGTAAATGGACAACAAAACGGAAATGAAAAGGCCTGATGGTGGTGCTAAATCAGAGCCTATTACCTATTCTCAGTCTTTTTCTCATCATGCATCTTGTGTGTAGTGATCCAATATCGTTACCATAGCCTTGCCCTTTAACAGTTATTAAGAGCCCTTGCTCAGCCTTACTCACCAAGAGCCCAGCACCTAGCCTTCTTACAGGCAAAGTCACTGATCAAGTCCTGGAAGTCCAGCTTTCTAGCCAACTGGCTTTCAATGGACAGCATGGCAAGACTGCAAAGCCTTATGGGGGGACAGGGCTGCTGAGCCTAGAGATGGATCTGTTGGTCCTGGCACCAGGGGGAGGGACAACTGATTTAGTATGAATAGCTGCTAAAAATGTACCTGCATTTATTAAATGTCAGCTAAAAGAGCAGTGAAATGAAAAACCTCTGAATTTTCTGTGAAGATATTAACAGTACTTAATGTCAGCAAAACATTACAATTATTATTTACAATGGACTACGCTTAGCTAACAGACTAATTTCCACCACTCATGGACCTTTTCTTTTGAAAAACTGGGTGACATACTGTCGCCCTTTAGTCCCTCTCTCTTGTCTTTCTCTCCTTTCTTTTCTTTTTGAAAGCCTGACTTTATTAGTCGTTGAGACATCGTACACACGTAAGTACTAGCATCCCTCCTCACATGCTCTGCTCTCACTCTCTGCTAGAAAGTGCCGTTTGGAGGCGGAGGCGGGACCAAACCATTACATGTAAATAGAGGGGGGTGTACAGAGGCTTTGGATAATTACCTTTTGGAGGAAGAAAAGTGAAATGAATTGTAGGTTTAGTGAGTAAATTATCAATATAACGTTATATTAATGTTAATTATTGATGATTGATGAAAGGTTACTTCAACATTTTTTCTTAATGTTCTAAAAATGTTTGGGGCCCCTGTCAGTCACGGGCCCTTAGAATCGTCCTAACTTTTCACCCCCTTAAGGCGCCCCTGCACACACAGGGAGGCATGTGGTGCAGTGGGTTGTGTGTTGGTGTTCGGATCAGGGGGTCACAGGTTCAAACCCCACTGCAGTCAGCATGTTGTTGTGTCCCTGGGCAAGACACTTCACCCCAAATTGCTCCTTGAGTATGTAAGTCGCTTTGGATAAAAGCGTCTAACAAGTGACATGTAATGTAAAGAAACACACACACACACACACATATACATACACATTAATCAAGAGACTGATTTAAATGGATAAGGGTTAGCTACAATTAAAAACACAGCAAAGAAGAGCTGGAGGGAGTAGTGAGGAGAGGCACATACCTCCTTAGCATTTTATTTACTTGCCTTTTGTTTTATTTAGCTAAGAGTGATTTAAATTGTACGTTTTGATTTTGCTATATTGAATTAAAGTGCCAACCACTGTTTTGCTTAAAGTGGACCTATCATGCTATATTTAAATGATATATTGTCGGGCCATACCTATATAAGGTATATTTATACGTTTCTGTTTTCAAAATACCAAACAGATCATGCATTTTACCCATACCTCATTTCGCTCTATGTGCTGTTTGCTGTCTACGGGTCTGATTCTGCTGACCACGCCCCCCTGCAGGAGAGGTGAGCCGTGCTCTGATCAGCTGCTGGGCTGTCAGAAGAGGGGGAGAAAAAGAGATCTCCGTCCTCCGTGTTTTATTATATAGAGTCGTTATTCATTTGTTTTAAAGCTCAATAAATAACAAAGAAGACCTTTGACCGGCACTTTTCTAATTTTGTCCGGAAGATTTAAACTTTAACGGACATCTTGACCGGCGAAAGTAACTGAAACTGAAACTCTGCCGCACGGTCCCCTCGTTCCTTGGAAGAGGCGGAGAGGTGGGTGTTTGTCATCTGCTGGTGGACTAACCGGAGAGAATTACAGTGCTTGCCTCGACGTTTGCAAGCGTTTTCAGCGGGAGCAAACGCTTGCCTCGGGGAGGGAGAAAAAAAGCCACAGCAGAGAATAAACAGAAGGGTAACCATGGTAACTATGGGCGGGAAGTCTTCTTCGCTGCTTTTGTGGCAGACTACAGCGCCACTTACAGGCCTGGCATATGTACTACAGCGTCTCCAGCGCTTTCGAGCGGCAATGGCCGGCCGTGGCCCAACCCCACATTCCCCTGATAGGTGGAGAGTTGGCCCAATAGCCGTAGCGCCACCGTCCTGACGCCAGGACAGTGTTCAAATCTGGATCAGTTTTTATCAGATCCGTTGCAGCCCCTTTTTTAGAGATTTGGGTATGGAGGAAAATAGAGAGGGTTGTGTTTTCTGACACTTGGTGAGTTCCCTGGAACACCGGGGACACATATTCATGTATAAAAGACGTACAAAAGTTCATTTTGCATGATAGGTCCCCTTTAAGTCACTTACTCCAGAAGTAATAAGGCCTAAGTCAGGTTTCAAATTGCCTAAGTCACAACAACATGTTCGTAAATTGGCCTAAGTAATCTAATCCTCTTATTTTACACAATTGACAGACAGTGTTATTTGTATGTCAATAGTCATATATTGTCATAACCTTTTTGTGTGAAAAAATTAATATATATCATATATTCTATATTTGGTTAAAGGTGGGGTAGGTAAGTTTGAGAAACCGGCTCGAGATCGCTAGAATTTGAAAATACACAACCGGAGAAAATCTGCCACTTCCTTATAGAGCCCCTCCTCCAACACACACAAACGCGCACATGACCAATGAGGGCACGAGATAAGTTTGTGCACAGATGGAAGGCTGACAGGCAGGTAGGCCATCCAGTTATTTTAGCCGGGCCGGCTAAAATGATTGGTCGTACTTTTTACAGTATTACGGCTTCCACAGATGACATTTTTTTATGGATTTTTTGTCAAAGCACTTAAGATATTCATTGCTATCGGGATGTTAAGAGCATTCCATGGAATATAACAAAAAGTGTATCTCGAGCCGGTTTCTCAAACTTACCTACCCCACCTTTAAGTTTTTTCAGTTTAAAAAAAAAAAAAAAAAGGCCATTAGTTTAAGAAGGTGTCTGGGCTTGTGTTTGAACATATTTCAGAGCTGCACGGACATACAGACCTACTCTTTTCTCTTCCTGTAGCCGGCCAGTGTCTCTGGTTCATATGTGCAGCCCTGGTGGCCTTCAGCCAGCTGCACTGAAATGAATAGAGCTGCAAATTCACCAGAACAGGTTGTCCTGGAGGATTTAGCTGAGTGTATGACTGTGTGCGTCTACTGTGTAGAAGGAGAATGTGCACTTACTGCTGTAGGCTTGTGTTTCCTTGCATGGATGCTGGTTTCCTCAACACAAATGTACACAGTGACAGCTCTGCTACAATATCTCTTATGCATCTGTCACATGAGTTAATGGAAGTAATCTCAAGTCATGGCAAGGCTGAGTTATTGCTTAAATGCAGATTTACACAATCACAATTGACTGCAGTCAGTAAATTAACTTAAAAGGTTTGATCAATTAGAGAGGAAAATATATCACTCAGTGACACATAAAGCCTGTGTAAACTCTGCACAAACATAGTTATGTAATTAAATTACCGGCTTTGTAGAAATGACTTTTAAAAAAGCTGTATTTTGCTTCTCTTTTATGGAATGCTCGTCGACCAACCTCTGTACAAATTGTTCCCAGAACGGCAGTATTCAATTTGGAGCCTTCATTCTGCTTGTTATGACAGATGAGGACAATAACACACTGCACTAAATTCAGTTTGCATAATGCATTTGTGATTTATTGGTTAAGGGAGTAAAAAACTAAAGCAATGATTGCAAATCATCCCCACAGCCTCCCGTGCCGTGGTGTCCAAAAGGAAAAATGGCTCATGCTTCTCCGTCGGAGCAGGCAATTAGCTTTGCAGCAAGATTTAATTTAAGATTTACTATAACATCAGATGTGGTTATTAGTCTTTGTATCTGAGGCCACATATAATGGAACAACAACAAAAGCTTGCTCAGTGTTAAAAGGCATTATAATTACCATTAAACTAAAAGCCTTGGCAAGAATTGCCTTTTTAGTTAACAATCTATGAACAGGTGAGTATCTAGGTCAGTGTATGTTTTGGTCATTGGATTTTCTTTTCACAAATGGATATTCTGGATATTTAATTTTCGTTTTAAAATTGAAAAACAAAAATTGAAATACCAGGCGTTTTTCTTTATCATGGTCAAAAAGGGATTTACTAAACTTAAAAAACGGGATGATTTTCATTTTCTACTTCTCAAAACAAAAAATTAAATCACTAGAAAACAGAAACAAAAAAACTACCGTTTTTTCATATTCTGCTACCGGAAGTTACCTTACAAAATAAGAGCGCAGATGAGGACGGTCAATCTGTGTATCTACGGTCCATTTATTTTCACAACGAAAACAGCCAAGACATATATTGAGCCCAGAAAATGAATGTTATTAAGGGCTGTAAATATAATAGTCTAAAATGGACAACATTGTTTGGAGATTTCAACTATACAGCGATTCTGCACTGCGGTCAACTCAGCCGTCTCTCCAGTTTGTTATTATTTTTTCTGCCATTAATTCTTCGTGAGATTGACACTATTGGACTCAGTAGGCTAGTAGTGAAACTACTCCCACAAGGCCACAAGTGCTATGAAGTACTTACTGTGTACTTTTTGAGTAATCCTCTGTCAATGTCCCCTCCTGAGAACAAGAATGCATGTTTCTCTGCTATTTTGAATCAGCGTTAAAACACCTTTCTTCATGAGACTGATATTGTTGGACAGAGTATTTTAAGAGGATATGGTAGACATGATATCAGCAATACTTCCAGTCAGTAGTCTGGGAGCAGCATTTTTACCCCTTGGAAAGTCTTGCCCGATATTTAAATTGACTTTGATTGAAGTTAATAACAATATTGATATTATATAGATATATAGATATAGCATATCATTGATGCAGTCTTTCTGAACACTTTTTAAATAAAATACTGCAAATGAAGAATATTTGTAATGTTCTGCACAGATAGTGCCTTAACTTGAATTTGAAAACACGTGGCAACTTTATTATTATTACAGCAGATGAAAATATTTGTGGAAGGATACATTCTTCATGGGCTTCAATGGCTCTAGATAAAGGGCGTTTTATGGTTGCTTGTATAATCCTCAGATAGTGGTTTGTTTAAATAACTAGTGACATTTTAATAAATATTGCAAAAAAGGGCTCCAAAAAAGGCATCTATATAACCTGGCCGGCTCAGCCAGTCTGTATTTCTTCAAGCACCACAAGATTCAGAGTTTATAAAGTACAATTCTGGTCCATTGATTGTGTAATTTCTCCAAACACATACAGTAAAAATTGCTGTTTTTTAAGCCTTAAAATGGTGCAGGAAAAGGACTTTACATTGTATTATACTTAAAGACAGGACTATTCAGTTAAGAGAAGAGAAAAAAGGAAAGAAAACTGTTATAATGGGTGATATAACATTAATGACAGACATAATATGAGGTCCTTGGCACTCAGATTCTAGAGGGATCATTTTGTGATCATGGGGCATCACCCTTGTATACAGCATCAGGACAATATCATATGGAGTCAGACACTGGAAGTGTGCTGGAGGCTGATGCGTTGACTGGGACTGATGGAAGGATGAGGCTGATGAGACTGAAGAATCTGCGAGGAACGAACTAGCGGCTGAGGAATAATTATATATTAAAAGACAGCAGCATTATAAGAGGCCAACCAGAGTGACAGAGTGTGTTACTTTGGTGAAGGATATTTGTGACCAGCTATCCAGGCCAGTCTCTAAAGACTTTACAAGGTGTAAAATGTTGCTGCCGGAGTACTGACTGGAAGTATTGCTGATATCATGTCTACCATCCTCTTAAAATACTCTGTCCAACAATATAAGTCTCAGGAAGAAAGGTGTTTTAACGCTTATTAAAAGAAAAACATGCATTCTTGTAGTCGGGAGGGGACATTGACAGAGGATTACTGGAAAAGTACACAGTAAGTACTTCATAGTACTTGTGGGGGTAGTTTCAGTAGTACTGAGTCCAACAGGATCAATCTCACGAAGAATTAATGGCAACAAAAAATAAGTCCCTCATCAAACTTAGCAGAAGTGGCTTGATTTTGTTCTCAGCAGGAGACTTTGACAGAGTATTTCTCAAAAAGTACAGAGTAAAAGTACTTCAATGTATTATAGTAGTAGGCTTACTAATACAAAGTCAAACAGTATCAATTTCATTAAGAACTAATGGTAAAATTGTCTTTATCACTCATCAAAGATAGCAGATAAACATGCATTAGCGGAATGATAGCTGAGGATTCTGGGTAGTGTAGTGTCTTCTGCCATCCTAAACTCCGAAAAAATATTTGTTTCTCCGAATCGAAGGGGGAAAATACAAAAGCATTGTACACAATTTAAACCAATCAATGTTGTGTAATTAACAAGGATAATCTGGTGTTTTTGAGTTGATCACTGTAAAATCAATCGACAGTAAGGAGAATACTTACTTCCGGGTGTAAAATCTTCCGTTATCCAATGGGAATGGACGCTCACATTGGTCTTTGCATCCGTTTATGAAGCTGAAGGAGACTTGGCGCGTCACAACTGCACGCCAAAGGACCCTGACCAAGCGTCGCTATTGGACTATCAGGGAGTGAGACTGTGTTGCCGTGGTAACGACAGAATCTTCTTCTGGTTTATTGTTGTTATAATAAAAATGATTATTATTACTATTAAACAAAAAGCATTTGAAATACAGTCAGTAGCCATCGTCATTCCAATGTGGGGGGAGTGGTTTTCACCATCATTATCATCATTATATATTTTTTAAATGACTAATATTGGCCTACATGATCAAATAGGAATATAATTATCTTTTAAATAACGTTAACTAAAGGGAACAATCTATTTGACACAGCTGAAGCTCTGGCCTTCCTTAAAAACTAACTAATTTAATAAAAATCACAGTTGTATTACACACAATGCACTGTTTTTTGAGAACAAAAATTCATAACTAATGCACCATAATACATTCTGACGAAAAATAAAAATTATTATGAATACAAATAAAATGAAAGAAGCCTCCCGTGAGTTACTACAAGCTATAAAGTAGATTTAAAAAACGTTTTATAGAATAAAAGCTCACTGCGGGACATTGTAGAAATGCGTGTGTGCACCACGACAAAGGAGCCTCATTCACTTTACATTGGGGTTGTTTCCATGGTGCAGACACGTAAATGTAGCAGAGTCCGTGACTCCACCACGCACTGCGGTGTTAAGGAGTCGTGGTGGAGTCACGTATTCTGGTGAGACCAGGTTGGTCTAGTTCTACATGTATTCACATTATATAGACAATGTTTCCACCTAGTAAAACTAAAGGCTGCACGAAACTCAGACTACAATACAACCATTCTGTTCTGCTCTAACGATTCAATTTATAGATGCCGAGCTACTTTCTCCTGGGGAGGGTGAGACGAGAGCATCTGTCAGTCATCCTAGTGGCCCCAGATCGCCGTGGTTCGCAGAGATGACACAGATGGTGGTGGGCCAGCCCTGGGCGATTCCTCAGTTCTGGGGGGCGATGTCTCAGGAAGCAGGTGCAAAAGGGGCGTTACCCGCTCTGGGCCAACCTCTCCAGGCTTGGCTCCTGAGAGGGACAGGCTGAGACAGGGGGGATTGTCTGATAAAGTTATCCAGACTATCCAGGCAGCAAGAGCAGGATCCACCACAGCCTGTTACAGGCCAAAGTGGTTGGGATTCCAGCGATGGTGTGAGGAGCGGAGAATAGAGCCCCTATCTTGTACGTTGGGCTCTATTCTATCCTACTTACAGTTACTGGTGGACAGGGGGCTTGCTCATCATTCCACAGTTAAAGTGTATGCAGCAGCCATTTCATCCTGTCATGAGGGATTTGGCGGCAGGTCAGCCTTCAGTCAGGCTGACCTGCCTTATGTCGCGGTTTTTGCAGGGGGTCAGGAGGCAGCGCCCAGTAGTACACGCCTCCTCCCCGCAGTGGGACCTGCCGTTGGTGCTCGAGGCTCTGGTCACAGAACCATTTGAGCCTCTGGATCTCTCCTCCCTGAAAGCACTGTCATGGAAGACAGCGTTGCTGCTTGCCTTAACTTCAGCCAAGAGAGTGTCCGAGCTGACCGCTCTATCGGTGCACCCAAGTTGCTTGTTAATCCGGGGTGACCGTAGCGGGGCTACACTCAGGCCGAACCCCTTCTTTGTTCCCAAGAGCCTAAGGAGTTCGTTCAGGTCAAGAGCTATTCAGTTAGGTGGCTTTAATCTTCCACCCCATATTGAGGCCAGGGAGGCTAAAATGCACCACCATGTTATGTGGAGCGCACGGCTGCCTTTAGGCGCACTGAACAGCTGTTTGTGTGCTTTGGGGGTGTAACAATAACTGCCTATGGGCAGGCGGGGAGAGCCTTCCTCGCTATTTTTTTCATGCACGCGAGGTAAGCGTGTCTGAGTGTGCTCTACCAGCCAAGTAAACTGCGGCCCCGTCTTCTCCACGGTCACAACCGGAGGAGAAGGAGTTGCGGTGCAGTGGCTGTTAACCAAAAGCCGGTCAGGGGCAGTGTGATGGGCAGATGTTGTTGGACGACAGCGCGTTTATGCATCAGAGCCTGTGTAAGATATAACGAGGGGTTACGTATTGTAACCCTAGTTATATAAGCACAGGCGGAGCCCTCTACTCGGGGCCCTGTCTGTCCTATGCCGCTCGCTGAAGAGGGTGTAGGATGACAGTCAGGAGGCGAGGCCGCCTTTTATACCGGTGAACTTGCACGCGTATTCAGGTAGGCCCGCCCCGGGGGGCGGCTACGTTTATAGATATCCCAGTAAGTGAATGCTTGCATGGTATGGTTGAGAGGTAGTACCCATAGAGTCCAGTAGAGGGCTCCGCCTGTGCTTATAACTAGGGTCTTTATGCACTTTGTTGCGTGTGTGTGAGACACTGAAGAGCTCCCCAATTGTTGAATCGCGGTAAAGAAATGCTGTGCTGTAGCTGGCTAAAGCGAATATCAGAATCAGAATCAGGTTTATTACCAGGTAGGTTTACACAGACGAGGAATTTGACTTGACGTCATGGTGCGTACATACAAATAAAACATGAATGAAAACAGAGGTAGAGAACTAGAAAAAATATTAAATATAATAAAAAATATTATACTAATATTGAAGTTAGCAACATTATCATTAAATGATGAGCAGTGCAATTAGCTAACTGTTGTAGATAGAGCACAGCTAAAGCTCACAACTTCATTTGAGAGAAAATAAAAAAGGGTTTACTTGCTCAGTTTTTTGTTTCTTTTGACTGATTAAGCTACTGCACTTTTAAAGGCAGGGTAGGTAAGTTTGAGAAACCGGCTCGAGATCGCTAGAATTTGAAAATACACAACCGGAGAAAATCTGCCACTTCCTTACAGAGCCCCTCCTCCAACACACACAAACGCGCACATGACCAATGAGGGCACGAGATAAGTTTGTGCACAGATGGAAGGCTGACAGGCAGGTAGGCCATCCAGTTATTTTAGCCGGGCCGGCTAAAATGATTGGTCGTGCTTTTTAAAGTACTACGGCTTCCACAGATGACATTTTTTTATGGATTTTTTGTCAAAGCACTTAAGATATTCATTGTTATCGGGATGTTAAGAGCATTCCATGGAATATAACAAAAAGTGTATCTCGAGCTGGTTTCTCAAACTTACCTACCCTACCTTTAATACTGAAGCAAAATAAGACAGACTGACAAAATAGAAAAAGAATGTCTATAAAGAAATATGTAGGAACACACTACAATATACCAAACTAAGTATGCAGAATAGTTGCATTTTTGGTTTTATTAACATTGAAATGCAGTGAGATAGTGTGAGTTTAAGATGTGCAAAGTGTAAAGGGATACTAAAAGAGCAAGAGAGGTTAAAAAGGAAGAAATATAAGGAAATGTAACGCTGGAAATTATCCAGTTTCAGAAGATAGCCAAAGGTGAAAAATAGACATGAAGGAGGGAGGGAGAGAAAGGGTGACAAAGAGAGAGGGACTTTCAGAAACAGAGAGAGGAAGTGGCAGTGTACTCAAAGACTGAAGAGTTAGAACTCTCCGCTCTGACTCTCACTTCATGACAGATCATCATCTGAATGATCTGTCATCTGTATCGGAAACCTACCTGAGTGGAAACCAGAGTGTGTGTATGGTGAGTAGAGTTTGTTTTTTTATACTTCACCACATCTTAATGTTTGCATTAGGCTAGAGATATCTTTCAGAGGCAATATACTAAGAGGATGATGCCTGTGACCTAAGATTTTCAACGACATAATTACTCTGTAGGTATGTTAGTTTGACAATAAAGAACCTTGAACCTTGAACCTTGATGTGCAAATACTAAATATAACTGTTAAAATATGAGAAGTGTAATTAACAGTGAGTGTGCTGTGCAAAGACTGTTGTCATTTAACATTTCAAAAGTGCATTTCTTCCTCCAGTTCTTCACACAGTTAGAGTTTAAATATTGCATAACACCAACAGAAAGAAGCATATTTTAAAGTTGCCTGTTTGCCCAGTTGCTTCTTTTCATTGTGAAAAAATTACTTCAGACTTTTTTGATCTGCAACATTAGTTTTTCTGCACCTAATATAAAATATGAAGGTTAAAGAAAATGTTACTTTAATTTATTTCAAATGTATGTAAAATTACAAAAAAGGCAAGTGCCCAAATTAACCTCAATACTGAACAAGGCAAGAAAATATACATTTATTATAATAACTGCTCCCTTTATAATGCACTCAGACGGAAGTTACATTTGCAGAGGAACGCAATATAGCAAGTAACACCGACCCCCACCCGCCCCCACACACATGCACTGCAGATATAATTAGAGAGATCAGTTAATAAAATAACTGTTGGAAATGATATCATTAACACAGGAAGAAAATATTTAGAATCTCAAAGAAAAAAAAACTTGCTTCTGAGATGTATTTGAGGAGAAATATATAGTAGCAAGAAATGGAAATACCCAAGTAAAGTACAACTACCCCAAAGAATATTAACTAAAAACACTTTAACCGAGCTCCATGTACATGCAGCGACATTAAACTAATGATAGGGATTTTTGAGTAATTTCTCAAATTGATAAGTGTATATCAAACTAAAATATGTAAAATATCTGTAAAGTATGTGAAGAATGTTCAAAAATAAATTACAATATACAAATATATACAAACATATAAGGATCTCTGCCTTCACCAGCTGCTACATTAAAGTGATATTAGTAAAACATCCCGACAAAGTGAAGTATATAAGTGTAGTGTAAAAAATATTGCTGATACATACAAAAATACTATAAGAAAAACATTAATAAAATACATCTAAAAAATATTAGTAAGATATTAAAATGTGTTAAATATAATATAATATATATGCGAAAAGAATATTCATAACATATACAAAAAAAGCATTAAATGCACTGAAGGTCAAACCGTAGACTGCATGTAACATAATATTTGCAAAACAGTCAAATCGAAATACTTAAAGGTGGGGTAGGTAATTTTGGAGAAACCAGCTCGAGTGCGCTAGAATTTGAAAATACACAACCGGAGAAAATCTGCCACTTCCTTATAGAGCCCCTCCTCCAACACACACGAACATGCACATGACCAATGAGGGCACGAGATAAGTTTGTGCACAGATGGAAGGCTGACAGGCAGCTAGGCCATCCAGTTATTTTAGCCGGGCCGGCTAAAATGATTGGTCGTGCTTTTTACAGTACTACGGCTTCCACAGATGACATTTTTTAATGGATTTTTTGTCAAAGCACTTAAGATATTCATTGCTATCGGGATGTTAAGAGCATTCCATGAAATATAACAAAAAGTGTATCTCGAGCCGGTTTCTCAAACTTACCTACCCCACCTTTAAATATATTTTTAAAAATAAAATAAAGACAAAAACATTTATAATGATTTTTTACTAAACACTGCGCATGTTTTGTCAAATTGCTGAAGAGGTTTCATGATTTCCATACATGTGGGTTTTTATATTTGCAGTGTTTTTGAAACTGCTGCGCGTTCCTCTTAATGTTAGTGTTTGGGCCATACAGGTTTGCACCTGTAGGCCACCGTAGTTTTGGCCAGGAATTCATGGTAACAGTGCTTCTTAATTGGAAACTCTCCTGGTTCAATAAAGCTTTAAAACTAAAAAGAGTTAATAGACAAAGGTCATAAAAAAACTAAAATATAAAATAACTCCCACAAAAAAAAAAGCATTAAGACTTGCTGAACATTAAAGTGTGTTTTTGTGTTTTCAGTGATGGATCACCAGAACACCAGCCAATCAGATTATAGCAGCATCTTCCCGCGGCAGTGCTGTGGTGGTGTGGTGCTGCCGTCGCTATACATTCTCACCTTCGTGGTGGGCCTGGCCCTAAACAGCGTTGCCGCCTGCATCTTCTTCCGGGTGCCGAGCGACTCAGGGCTGGTGGTGTACCTGAAGAACATGGTGGTGGCTGACCTCCTCATGCTCTTCACCTTCCCTTTCAAGATCGCGGCGGACCTGGGGTTGGGGGGCTGGCAAATGTATGTGGTCACCTGTCGCTATACCGCTGTGCTCTTCTACTGCTCAATGTATGTGGGCATGGTCTTCATGGGCTTAATCAGCCTTGAGCGCTACGTGAAAATCGTCAGACACACCTCCTCCACCACCTCCAGCACCTCTAGCAGGTACAGGTTCTTATTTTTTATTTTCGTTATTTACCACCATTTACCTTAGAGGTCTTCTATCATGCAAAATTCACTTTTTTATGTCTTTTAAACACATACATATGTGTCCCCGGTGTGTCAGTAGACTCACAGTGTCAGAAAACAAAACCCTCTCTCTTTTCCTCCGTACCCAAATCTCTAAAAACGGGGGTACAACGGAGCTGATCCGGATTTGCTGCCGATATGACGTCATATCGGCAGCATGTGGGCTGGCTTTACACCCACGGCCCTATCAGAAACGTTGCTATCAGAAACAATGCGCAACGTGTTTTGGAAGTAATATGGTCTTTGTTTACATTAGCAAGCATCGCTCACACTCAGAGCTAACCTGTACTGGAGAGAGTATGTGTAAAAAGTAGGATATAAAAAGGTCTACCTTGTGTTAAACCCGTGAGAGAAAAAGCATTGGAACTCCATACTGTTTCAGAAATAATCCCTGAAGTGGTTTGGAACACAATATGGCATTTAATCATGGTAGCATTTAGTTGACAATCTGCCAGCAGAGAGGAGACCTCACTGCTTGCCTTGCCGTGCTCCAAAGGGGGCGGGGCCAGCATCAGCCGAGTTCAAATTTAAAGCTACAGTCACAGAATCAGCACTTCTCTAACAGGCCTGAGATAGAGGGATATGAGGGATGTCTAAAATGCAGGATCTGTTTGGTATTTTGAGCAAAACACATCATAGACATGTTTTTTATATATTTTTATATATCCGAGACCCATAATATATGCCTAAAAATAGTATAATATAAGACCTTTAAATAGTACAACCCTCCCGAATATAGTTGTGTCCCTTTAAAACAGAAATAATATAACAGTGCAGGAATGAGTCGTTGTTAGGGGAAATTCAGTTTTTAAATTCAGCAGTGAGGTGTTTACTGGAGTATTTTTATGTTGTGGAACAAAACGTTAAAATTAGGGCTGTCAGTCGATTAAAATATTTACAGTAATCGCGATTAATCGCATGATGTCCATAGTTAATCGCGATTAATCGCAAATTAATCGCACATTTTTTATCTGTTCTAGATGTAGCTTAGAGGAATATTTTTCAAGTTTTTAATACTCTTATCAACATACAGTATGAGTGGACAAATATGCTTTATGCAAATGTTTGTTTATTATCATTGGAACACTGACACATATTCTCCTGAATATTCTCAACACAACAACCTCTGAACAATGACAAATATTCTCCTGAATATTTTCAATACATCAACCTGGAACCTCTCTCTCTCTCTTACACTCTTTCCCAACCCTGTGTACTTCTCTGCATTGAGCCAGTTGCTCAAACAGACAAGCCTTGTCGGCGAAATGCCGCTCCTCTGTCTTCATCTTCAGTCAAAGCATGAGACTGAAGTTCCCACTGTGGGTCAAAATAATGCGCTGTGATGTGCAGTCGACACGTTGGATGCGATCCGAATTATCTAACGCAGCCCCTCATCCTCCACAATGTTAAGCTGTAGCCACCCATTTGGCTATCACTGTTGTTGTCCAGGCGTCTCCCCGGCAAACTTTCAAGCGTGTCTAAAACACCTTTTTTTGTATCCATATCTCTCGCTAGAATCTCCCACCATCCAACTAACAACAACGACAACAACGTCAAGCCTTTGGGCTCTGAAACTACGGGGCGGGCCGAGGGCAAATACACATGCGTTAATCGCACGTTAAAATAATTAGTGGCATTAAAAAATTTTATTAACGCGTTAACTTGACAGCCCTAGTTAAAATGTATTCAGCATGTGTTAACCACTGACCTTATTTCAGGCTACTAACCAAAAACACAGCAAAAAAACCTGTTAACTTCCAGAAAAGGGAACAGGCAATGCTCAAATGCTGACTCATTTTCAGATTTTAGGACCCACTCCTGCAGCTCTCTGAAAGTCTTTAAAGGTCCCATGACATGGCCATTTCTATTACTAGAATAGATTTACATTGTGCAATTTTTGCTGAGGGGGGGGGGGGGGGGGGTGTGCTGAGGGGGCTGCAGCAGCCCCATCTGCAGAAGCTACATAAGACACAAGGGGACGGGTAATAACTGGAAAAGCATGACATGGGACCTTTAAGTCATGTTTAGACAATGCGCCTGGTGTGTTATTACACTCCTATCCATTTTACTGTACCTTTACATTATTTTTACTGCTGAATCTATATTTAGCTTAAACCTTAGCTTAAACCTTTCTTCTTTAGTAGGGTGAGTTCTATGTAAACTCTTAAAGGATACTTGTTTTTTCTTCCTGCAGGTCGAGGTGGTGCAGGGTCTCAATGCTGCGCCTCCTGCAGAGAGTGGGCTTTGCGCAGGGGCTGGCGCTCTTCACGTGGAGCTTCCTGTTCCTCTGCTTGCTGCCCAACGTGGTGCTCACCAGCAAGCCGGCTAACGAGACAAACTTGCAACTCTGCATGGAGCTGAAGACGTCGCTGGGCCTGCAGTGGCACGATTTCTCCGTCTTTTTCAACAACGCCCTCTTCTGGCTGACGCTGTCCCTGCTCTTCTTCTGCTACACCTCCATCGCCTGCCATCTGTACCGCTCCTACCGCCGCGTGCGCCGCGACGAGAGTGACGTCTGCCGGAAATCGAAGCGCAGCATCTTCAGCATCCTGATAGTGTTTTTCGTGTGCTTCGTGCCGCACCATGTGCTGCTCTTACTGTACACGCTGTGCGAGAAGTGGAAGTCTAGCTTCCTGCTGTTACAGCTAAAGGAGGCCACGCTCTTCCTCTCCGCCATCAACGTCTGCCTCGACCCCGTCATCTACTTCCTCATGTGCCGCACCTTCAGGGAGTCGCTGATCAGGAAACTTTCAGGGAGAAGGGGGAGGAGAGAGAGGTGGAAGGGGTCACATACCACCGGTCAGTCTGTCACATATTTAGGAGGGGGACAGGAGGTTAGGAAAGGAGAGGAGGAGACAAGCGAAGGAGGCTAAAGAGGAGAGGAAATCAAAAATATATTTGGGACAGCAAGAGCAGAGAGGAGAGGAAATGAGAAAAGAGGAAGGGGAAAGGGGGGAGACCAGGCAGAGTCTCTAACAGGCACGTGCACAGATAGACCCCAAAGAGGGCTTGAGCACCTGCCCTTTTGCCCTGTTAAAGAAAGGACATTTTTGTCAAATGTAAGTTCCAATGTATTTTTTTTTACGCTCGTGAACTGTTAGCGCCGTGTTATGCATGCCCACTGCACTTTGCGGGAGTGCTCACAGCGTAAAGCCAAAACTCACAGACATTTCAATGATTTGTACGGCAAAGTTAGGTTTGGAAACGGTATCATTTCCTTTTTGGCGGGCATGCATAACACGGCATAACACCGGAGCCTCGCTACGGGGAAACTTTGGCGCTGTTCCGAGTTTGTTCTAATCTATCAAAAATTGAATGAAAATTGTTAAAAAATGAGGGAAAATATTCGGTTAACGCGACCTCTGATAGTGAATCTGATTTATTTTTAGAACAAAAAACATGATATTTTGTCAAGTTACAATGTGTTTGTTTGCCTTTTATGTAAAAATTATCTTAAATCAATGAAAAAAATAACCTGTGTCTAATGCATAAAATATCAGCATTTTTGTAATGCCTGTTATTACTGAAGCAAGTATGCCTAATGCCATTATGGAGAATGTGCTTAGAGGAATAAGTAACTGTCATGAAGGGTTTGAACCAACTTTATTCATGCATTAGTTTGAAATAAATACATTTGAATAATCCTTCAACACTGTCCCAAAAAATTGTCATAATGGCCTGTTAAGCATTTGAGCCCCTTCCCCTCTAACATCTTCTGCATGTGCCTGTCATTTGTCATATTTATATATATAAATTATACTGGATATTTGTCATTTTACTCAAAGTCAGCGGAATTCTGCAAACATGGACATTTATTACAGGAGAACAATTCCACATTTATTAATATCGATTTACACACGGCACGCAATCTGTACGTACGAAAGATACTCATGTTAAGCCATACCATGATCCATAACTTAACATAACAATTTATTTTTAGATTACATTCAAAACTATGTGTTTTAACGATGTGTTAAAAACTGCAACGGATCTCCTGTATAAAATACGTACCTCAATTAGGTTTTCATCAAAACTGTATCAGAATGCACTTGGAGAGTGGATTGTGTAATAAGACAATAAGATACCAATTTTGTAAAACAATATACCATATTTAGGAGGGAAACATTATCTTTCCATAATAGTCTGAAAATTGGATAAAGATACTTCAAAAACCAAGTGTACTTCCTGAATTGAAGAAATACACACAATGTGCCAAGTTAAACCTTTGTTCTGTAACTATGCACTACAAAACTGACATATAACTGCCAACCTTCATAATCATTAGAAGGAGCAACATGCAGTACATTATAATATGTACACCTTCTTCCCCCACATAGCCATGTTTTGTCCTTGATCTTGAACACTTTTACTGTAACTTATGATTAAATTAGTCAGTGCTTAAGTATGATTAAGGTTATCTGGTGATATTCAGTAAAATGAAGGATAACAATGTGATGGAAGCCCTGTAACTTGACTTTTATTAATCAGTGGCCCCTGGGATATGTAGATAAATGGTGCCAAAGCGAGTGGTATTCTCTCATATAGCTACTATTGATAAGGTCAAATCGTATTTAATGAGCTAAACCCTTCGGGAAACGCTGTGGTGAATACTCTTACTAAATGGCACGTATCACTCTTATTCATTACTTAATAACAGCTTCAACCTGATGTTGGTTCTAATAGCACTTCCTAATTAATACTGCACATGTTTATCACAGCTGGATTCATTGAATTTATGATCTGCTGATTGCATTTAATTCTGAGGATCCGACTATGTGGGACCTTCATTCATGTCAAAGCTGTGTATGTACTCTATGTACTGACCAAGGTAATACAGGGAATTGACATGAGTGCATTCATTTCCCATTCATTAAATGACACTAGAAAAAGTAATAATTCAAATACTTGTGATTTCGTGTTGATGGCAAATGAGTTAAGTCACACATGTAACATTTTGCCATGTTTAGTTCTTGTTTACTCATGTCATGTTTAGTTTTTTAGTTAGCAGGTTAATGGTATATGTGTAATGTTTATTTTTCAAGTACACGTTAAGATTTAATTTATGTTTAATCATGTCTTGTTCACGTGTCAATTTAGAGTCACTTACGTCTCGTCATGCAATGTCTTTAATTGCACTTTATGTTGTACTTACTTATCCATCCTGTTTCAGAATCCTTGACTTCTTGCCATTGTGTGTTTTCCCTCCAGTGTGATTGTCAGCCCCACCCTTAATTGTTGCCACCTGTGTCTCATTAACTCTTCTATATATAGTCCTCGTCTCCCTTTGTCCAGTGCCAGTTAGTCTTGTTCCATGCCATGTCAAGAGAGCCAGCATTTACCAAACCAAGAACTATACCAATCAATCAAAGTTAATTTATATAGCCCAATATCGCTTATTTTACATTTGTCTCAGTGGACTTTACAGTTTGTACAGAATATCAATAGTAATACAACACCCTCTGTCCTTGGACCCTCACATCGGACAAGGAAAAACTTCCAAAGAAACCCCACAGAGACAGAGAGACATGCAATAGATGTTGTGTGTGAATTAAAAAGAGAATACATTTACAACAAAAGTAGTCCAAATGCTTGAAAATGCATGTGTCTATATATAAGAAAACAATGCATCCAGGTGGATGTCAACAATCCTGTCGTGGCTGAGCGACAGGCTCAGCCAGGACTCAGGATCCACGACTCAGGACCACAGCGACAGGCACAGCAAGACTCAGGATCCCGGCGTAGACAGACACAAAAACAGGAGGGTACACAGGTACATCGAGAGAGAAGGTAAGGTAAGGTAAGGTACGTTTATTTATATAGCACATTTCAGACGCAGAGGCAATTCAAAGTGCTTTACATGATCATTATCAGTTAATTGTAAGACAACAGAAAGAAACACAATAAAAAAACATAATGGAATAACAGATTCATAAAAACCATGCATAAATGAGATACAAAATAGTTTAAAAACGACATTGTAAATACGGTAGGTGCTAAAACAAGTTAAAAGGCTCCTGGGTAAGCAGCTATAAAAAGTAGTGTTTTTAGCCTCGACTTAAAGAACTCAGCGTTGGTGAAGATCTCAGGTTTTCTGGAAGTTTGTTCCATTTGTGGGGAGCAGAAAAACTAAAAACAGCTTCGGCGTGTTTGGTTCTGAGCCGGGGAACAATGAGTAAACCCGCCCCTGATGATCTCAGAGCTCTGTGTGGCTCGTAACAGAGCAGCATGTTGGACATATATTGGGGTCCCAAATCATTTAATGCTTTATAAGTTAGCAATATCATTTTAAAATCGATTATGTAAGCTACTGGTAGCCAGTGCAGAGATCTGAGTACTGGGGTGATGTGTTCTACTCTTTTTGTTTAGGTCAGGACTCTGGCAGCGGCGTTCTGGATTAGTTGAAGTTTTTTAACCGATTTTTTACAGAGACCTGTAAATACACTATTACAGTAATCAAGCCTGCTAAAAACAAATGCGTGAACTAGTTTTTCAAGGTCTTGTTGAGACATGAATGTTCTAAGTCTGGCTATGTTTTTCAGGTGATAGTATGCTGATTTAGTAATTGTGTTAATGTGGGATTTGAAATTGAGGTCGGGGTCCAGAACTACGCCTAGATTTCTCACCTTTTCTGATGTATTTAGCAGTAGGGCTTCTAGTTTCTATCAGAAGGAAGAAGTAAGGTGTCCCCCGACAGTCTAAGCCAGGGGTCTCCAACCTTTCTTCATCTGAGAGCTACTTTCAAAAAATGAAAGTGGCCAAGAGCTACTTGCATCACATCGCTTACATTTATTCACATAGCCCTCATCAGTTGAATTAAGCTATACTTTTGTACACGTGTGAAATTGCAATACCTAAAGCTTATCAAAAATAAGGTCCAAGAAAACGAAGATTTCTCACATATTATTATGGCCCACATAATAAGTACATCACTGAACATTCACATAAGTGTCCTTAATCACCACCTTACAAGCATTTCACTCTTTTGTTAGTGAGATGAATGGCACTGCATGCAGTCCACCATAGAGGTGTATGCTGGACCCACTTAGGTTCACTTAATAGAGTCATTTAAATGTTCATCAGTCGGTCTTGTTCTGTATTTAGATTTCATTCATGTCAGAAAAAGCTGCTTCACAAAGGTTTGTAGAACAGAACCAAATAAAGCAGACATTTTCAGTGCTGCTTGGTGAATGTTCTTATAGTTTTCTGGGTCTACAAGGCTCCAGAAATGTTGTGAGTTTTGCTGAGACTTAAGCTGAACATTATTTTGGAGATCTCCACAGGATTGACACTGAACAGTTCAGCCATCTTTTTCTTCTTCTTCTTCGTCTTGACATTAAATTATAAACCATAATAAATCAATTGTATAGGTCTAGCCTCCCTATATCTGTGTGTGAAAATGGTTCCATTCTCAAAAACAAAAAACTAATGCTTCTGCAGTCTAGCTGCAGCTTCTAGCTACGGTCTTCTGTTAAAAAAAAGACACTGAATGTCTTGAATGTGGCATCACACACAGGACTTGAGTCTGAACACAGCAGACAACAGGAGTATTTACAATAGCATTATAAAAACAAAAATAGTGCATGTGGGTGCACACTTACATTCTCTGTCTTACTGTTACATAAATCCCATGAATGTATGAGATTAAGTTAGCTTCATCATATCTCAATCAGTGATTAAGTGAATAATAAAGTTTCTATCGGGTCACTATCAGCCTGTCACTCATTATTTTCAGGGAGGGGGCGGGGTTTGGAGGAACGGAGAGGAGACGGTGATCGCGGAAGCTTTCCTCCTGCCTTCACAAACTTTACACAAGTATTTATCAACTGAAAATAGCAAGAGGACATTCATACTCTGCAATCCAAGACTTGATTAAATCCACCAAAAACCTGACATGACGATAACGAGTGTTTTTCAAAAAACACAAATCCCTCCCTGTGTGTCTCTGAGGCGCAGCGACAGGGCCTGATTCAGAGCGGGTCATTCTGCTATTGGTTCTGGACTGGTGTTGGTGGAGAAAGCAGACTGCTCCGTGTGTGATGTCGCTGTGCTGCTGTCACGTCTGTTCCTTGATCTCTGCGTCACCGACCATTTGATATTCATGTGACAGAAAAAATTCTAAAATAAAAAAACGTTATGGTCCAGTCGCGGCCGAAAAATCAATAAGCAACCTTACTACGCTATAATCGATAATCGAGCGGCGAGCTACTGAAAAGCTGCCCGCGAGCTACCGGTAGCTCGCGATCGACGTGTTGGAGAGCCCTGGTCTAAGCAAATAGCAGCAAAACTAGGGGCTGAATCTAATCAGCCCTAACTTTATGCTTTGTCAAAAAGGAAGGTCTTAAGCGCACTCTTAAAACGGATAGGGTGTATGCCTGATCCTCAACACCGGTGCCCCTCAAGGCTGCGTGCTCAGCCCTCTCCTCTACTCCCTGTTCACTCACGACTGCGTGGCCACACACAGCTCCAACACCATCGTGAAGTTTGCTGACGACACGACCGTCATCGGCCAGATCACAGACGACGACGAGACGGCGTACAGAGAGGAGGTCGAACACCTGACATCTTGGTGCCAGGATAACAACCTCCATCTCAACATCAGCAAAACAAAAGAGCTGATTGTGGACTACAGGAAGCAGCAGGGAGAGGGACACGCCCCCATCGCCATCAATGGGACTGCGGTGGAGAGAATCAGCAGCTTCAGGTTCCTTGGGGTCCACATCACTGAGGAGCTGGCATCCATGGAGGACCTTTACTCCCAGCGGCTCAGGAAGAAATCCCTCAGGATTATAAAAGACCCCCATCACCCCAGCCACAAACTGTTCAGTCTGCTGCCGTCTGGCAGACGTTACCGCAGCATTCTGACAAAAACAAACTAAGACTGTTAAACAACTGAACTGTCTTGAATCTGCTACTTAGTAATTATTTATCTATTATCTAATATATCATTCCAATAACTTGTATATAGACTCGTATTGCACTATTCCACTTTTTTTTACTCTCACTTTTTTTTTTAAACCATTTTTCTTTTTGTATTACTTTTAATATAGTATATTTTAATATTGGTTAATATTGTCTGCTTATCTGTATTATTGTGTTGCACTGTTGGAGAAGCCTGTGACATAAGATTTTCAACGACATCATTACTCTGTAGCTATGTTAGTTTGACAATAAAGAACCTTGAACCTTGAACCTTGCCGCCTGAACACAAACTGGAAGCTGATTCCACAAAAGAGGAGCTTGATGGCAAAAGGCTCTGGCTCCCATTGTACTTTTAGAGACTCTAGGGCAGGGGTGTCAAACTCAAGGCCCGGGGGCCAAATCCGGCCCGCCACTTCATTTTCTGTGGCCCCATAAGAGCTTGCAAAAAATATTATATGTTTTTTATACGGTTACATGCTACTTTAAAGAAGCATGTTGCCCATAAACTACATGTCCCACAATGCATCTCAAATTTGACTTTTTTCTCAGAATTTGTCTTTTTTTTTCAAAATATGCCTTTTTTCTTAGAATTTGCCTTTTTCTCAGAATTATATATTTTTTCCAAAATGTTGCTTCCCCCCCCCAAAATATTACTTTTTTCCAGAATTTGGCTTTTCTTTTTAAATCATTTTGTGACATTCTTACTGAACAGACTTGCAATTATTTGCCCTAGACTTCTGCTTTCAGACGTAGTTAATTGTGAAGTTATTACCCTATCTGATAATAATCCATGCAGAGGCAATGATGTAATATAATACATTATTTTATATATATTAAATATTTATATATGTATTTTTATATCGTCTTAAAGTTACAACCGGCCCTTTGAGTGCAACCATAATACTGATGTGGCCCGTGATGAAATTTAGTTTGACAGCCCTGCTCTAGGGACAACCAACCCTGCCATCTTGGAACGCAATGCCCTTTTGCGTGGGGTATAATGAGATCTTCAAGATAGGATGGTGCCTGCCCATTAAGGGCAGGCACCATCATGAAGCGATTTAAGAGACTTTTTGGCACATCCTGATATAAAGAGTTACAATAATCCAGCCTTGAGGTAACAAATGCATGGACTAATTTCTCTGCATTGTTTTGACGCAAGATATGCCTGATTTTTGCAATGTTACGTAGATGAAAGAAGGCGGTCCGTGAGATTTGTTTTATGTGGACGTTAAAGGACAAATCCTGATCAAATATAACTCAAAGATTCCTTACGGTTTCGCTGGAGGGCAAGTTAATGCCATCCAGAGCTAATATATCTTTAGATAGTTTGTTTCGTAGATTCTTGGGGCAGAGTAAAATAACGTTTGTCCGTGTTTGACATCATAAAATGTAAGGTCATCCAAGTTTTTATTATATTTATTATTTTGAATTATATTTAGATGATTGGTTTCATCAGGCTTGATAGATAAATATAATTGAGTATCATACGCATAACAATGAACATTTACAGAGTGATTCCTTATAATATTTCCTAATGGAAACATACTGTATATAATGTGAACACAATGGGTCCAAGCACTGAGCCCTGTGGCACTCCATGGCTAACTTTAGTTTGCAAGGAAGATTCATCTTTGACACACACAAACTGAGACCGTTCAGATAGATAGGACCTAAACATGATTAAATCGGTTCCCTTTATGCCAACTAAGTGCTCTAGTCTTTGCAATAGGATGTCATGGTCGATAGTATCAAATGCAGCACTGAGATCGAGCAAAACAAGAATAGAGACAAGTCCTTTGTCTGAAGCTATTAGAAGGCCATTTGTGACTTTCACAAGAGCTGTCTCCTGTCTTTCAGAGTGAATTTCTGTTGTACCTTGTTTCTAAATTTAGTAAAGACTTTTGCTTTTTTAATTTTGTGTTGAGTTGTTATTTTTGGGCCAAATGGCATCATGTCAAAGAGTAATTCCATGGTTTGGCCCCTATGTCAAATTGTCATTGCTGTTCCATATGGTTTGGGCTATACTTTTTTATGTTTCATGTGGAACCTATATGCTGCAGGTCTCCCTTGAAAAAGAGATCTATGATCTCAATGGGACCAATCTGGCTAAATAAAGGTTTGAAATGAAATGAAATGAATACTTGTGAGCAACATGCTTACAATGAAAATAGAAACACAATGTTTTTAAGCAGGTATGATGATGATTAAGCATCTTACCATGCTAACCTTTGCCAATTAGCAACAAACACAAAACACAGCTAAGGATAATTAGAAGAAACCACGTTTTGAAGAATCCGAAGTGAATAGGGCAAATTGGACAAATTGGACTTGCTAAAGTTTCAGTGGAAGAGAACTGTTTGTTCCACAGAGCCACACTCAGTGTCCTGTTGACAGCTTATTCCCACTGTATTACCAATTCGAAGCCTTCAGTGTGCCAACTTTTATGTATCAACCAACTAGATGCAGTGTAGGTTACAACTATTATAAAGAGATTGAAAAGATCTGTTTGCTCTGGGTACCAGTAAATGTGCTTTTACACACTCTAAAATATTTGTATTAAACATAAAACATCCCTCTTCTCTTTGCAACTCCATTTACTCCAAGTGAGCAGTGTTTTGATTGCCATCTGAAGTCCTCTCATAGCTGAGGACTGCATGTAGATCCACTTCAATCCATTTGGCTTTTTAGTATTTGGGCTCTACACTCTTTATTACATAAATACAGCTTTTGCAGGGGGAGGGATGAATGACAAATAGATGGATGCTGGAAGAGGGAGGATGGTGATGGAGGAGTTACAGTTAAGTGAACATCTCCATCCATCCTAACCAGTGAGAGAATTACATGTATGTGCTTTTGTATGCCTGTTGCTGACAGAAATGCCCACACATGTAAATACAGGCACAAACAATATCCATATATAATGTTGTACCATTAATAAAGACAGATACAAGTGGGAGTGTGCTGCAGCAGTGGAATGATTGTGTATGTGTATGGAGCATGGAGATGCTTTAGTGAGCCACATAAATCATTATTTACTTCAATGTTCCATCGGCTGTTCATTAAAAAAATAATGTATTCCATCCTCTTACCTCATTAGCATATACATGTCAGCATGTTCCTCTCTTTGTGTTTTCATGTTCATTTAAAAGCTCGTAGTGAGTGTCAAGAATGAATAAGTTGATGTGAGTGTGTAGGGGGCTTTACAAGCTAAAAGATTAACTTCCCCTCTGACTCAAAATCAAAGTGAGGACGCAGTAGTCACAACCTTCTTTTCTGACCTTCAACAAACTAAACATGAGTAAACTGTGTTGCTCAGTGAGTTGTGTTATGTTCTCCAACCTTAAAAAAATCTCACTGTCATCCCCCATTGATGGGATGCTCCGTCTGCTTTGCTCTGCCAACCCCCTAGCAGGTTGTTATGTAACTAGCTTTCCACTTGTATGTGTGTCTGTTTCTGTGTGTGTGCTGATGCCTCTAACCTAAACAGACGCTTCCCTGGAAAACATAAATAATTATCTTTTTCGAAAACACCCAATAAAAACAAGGCCACTTTTAGTAAAGATCGCCTTAGGCACTTTGGAAAATGTTGACAGTCAGATTTTTATTAAAAAAAAATTATTTTACCTGAACGTTTACCGATATGCCACAGTTTAATGAGCACCTGACACAGCCACGCAAAAACGGTGGCATGTGTACAGCTCCTTATGGGTACTGCCATTTTTTAAGTGCTGGAGCGGCATTCTTGTGCTCTCCGGCAGAACTGCACCCCTGTCAGACGAGACATATACCACGTGATGACACGTTAGGCTCGTGTTGTGTTCAAGGACCCTGACCAAGGGCCAGGAAAAACAGGCACTCGCTTTTTGAATTCTTTTGCGGTCTAGATTTCTTTCATTAATTTTTTTTTGCGTGTGTTTATAAATTAGCTCGAGGGCCGTATCAAATGGTCTCGCCGGCCGTATACGGCCCGGTGGCCGGAGGCTCCCCACCCCTGCTATAAACAAACTACATTACTGTCAAATTACGTCTCATGACCACAGCTAAGCTAGGGGCAGACTTGTGTTATGTTCAAATGTTTGATTTCTGATGCGTTCTAATTAGTTATTTGATTTATTCTGGCCAAAAAGCTACTGTTGTGCTATCATAGCAGCTAGGTGGCTCATGCTAACAAGCTGTGGCCTTGCTCAACTTGTGATTGGTTCAAGCAAAGACTCTGCTTTAAAAATGGCGTAAAATCTCAAGATGGGAGCTTCTATATTCAGTTTTTTTGCTTTACTTTGTACAGTGGGAGGTAGTAGAAACGAAAAGTCTATCTATATATAGTCTGCCATATCCCAACTGTACTACATTATAATTTACAAGTGAATGTTATTTTTTATACACACCCACAGAACACAGTACAATGCACCTGCAGGAATATTTAAGTGTCTTTGATTAGGCAGTAAGAGCAGCAGGGAGTCAGACTGTGAATTACTGTGAAAAAATCAAACACAAATGGCCTCCTCTCTTGGGTAATGTATGGGGTGTTCCCACGTGAGTCCAGGCTCTCCGTCTGCTGGCTCCTCTCTCTGACACCATCAGGGGCCGCAGCACCAATCCCGGTTGCTGCAGAGAGAAGCACACTGTCACGGCACACACACGCAGGGAGGAACACACCCACAACAGAACACACACGCCATAACACACACGCCATAACAGCCATGCTCCAACATGGTGCACCTGAGCCATCTGTCCTCATAACGTCTGTTTGAAATATGCTTGCATGCACACACAAACACACCCATGCATGCATTGACACACACTTACACACACAGTTAAATGCAATTGCAGGAGTCCATATATATGCAAATGAATGCATGCAGCACATCATTGCACATAATATACTGTGTCTTTATGATTGCTCATAATGAGGACATTCACGCATGAAATCATGAAAAAAAACAAAGATGCACAATAAATATGAATACAAGCATGTAGCACACACAAGTGCACTTCCGTCACGGGAACTATCCATTCATACCAATAGTAATGTTAAAAAAGTCAGGATACTGCTGTTTGAAATGTTATTCAAGGTAATGGTGCGTTTTATTCAGTCCAATATTAAAGGTGGGGTAGGTAAGTTTGAGAAACCTGCTCGAGATACACTTTTTGTTATATTCCATGGAATGCTCTTAACATCCCGATAGCAATGAATATCTTAAGTGCTTTGACAAAAAATCCATACAAAAAGTTCATCTGTGGAAGCCGTAGTACTGTAAAAAGCACGACCAATCATTTTAGCCGGCCCGGCTAAAATAACTGGATGGCCTACCTGCCTGTCAGCCTTCCATCTGTGCACAAACTTATCTCGTGCCCTCATTGGTCATGTGCGCGTTTGTGTGTGTTGGAGGAGGGGCTCTGTAAGGAAGTGCCAGATTTTTTCCGGTTGTGTATTTTCAAATTATAGCGCACTCGAGCTGGTTTCTCCAAAATTACCTACTCCACCTTTAAGGTGTCATATCATTTATAATTATTTCAATTTTATTTAACTTAGATTTTCTGTGGTGTAGGCTATGCTAACAACTTATATTAGCATGAATCTATCAACATGGTCAATACGCCAGTGTTGTAGTCAAGTCACCAATTCACGAGTCCAAGGGTGTTTCTCAATCGTGAGTAAAGCTGCTTCAGAGCCACTATTTCAAGCATACTACGTCATCGAGTGCCGCCGAAGTACTGTTCCAATCTCTAGTATACTTGGAAATCTACCGAGCCCGGCGTACTCCGTTTGGAGAAATATCGAGTCTGCACATGAGTAGACTTCGCGGTCTTAAAATCCCCACAATGCTTTGCGCACGGACCAATTTCCCCAAATCTGTGGCGGAAGATGTAAGGCGGGGCCTCTCATATGACGCACACCTGCACACTTGCTAGCGTGTTCCACACTTCGTTTTCCGAATGCCAGGAAGTATTCTTGACTCGCTTCTGAAGCAAGATGCTCGGCAGACATGTGCTACCAAGCAAGCGTACTCGCGATTGAGAAACACCCCAAGTCACTCTCGAGTCCCCACTTTTCGAGTCCAAGTCCGAGTCCAAGTCCGAGTCCCAGTCACCCAAGGAGAGTCCGAGTCATCATTACCTGTGTTTGAGTCCGAGTCCAAGTCCGAGTCACCCAAGTGGAGTCCAAGGCAAGTCTGAGTCACAAGTCTTCATGTATTAATCTTAGTGGATACATTTGGTGAAATGTAGCTGTAGCTCCTCTACATTGCTGTTATCCTGTCATTTTATACAAATGTGTCTATTGAACTGCTGTGAAGTGAGTTTGGCTACAATTCTTGTATAAAAGGTGCTACACAAATATAAAGCTTATTACTAATATTAATATTATTATTATTATATTATTATTTTTATTATTCTTATTGTAAATGACCTTTAATATGTCTAAATATATTTTAAATGTGTTACCTTTTAGAGAAGTGATTATATTTGTATGCCCATATTTTCTTATGGTAAAGTTTTCGTTTTGCACTTTTATTTTGATAGTAATAAGATCGGGACTCTTATTTTGAAGGAACTTTTACCGGAAGTTAATGGACAATGGAGCAGTGTAAACACTTGACACACATGTATGATGACGGATAGATGACGAATAAATGAACATATACTAAATAGTTACATTGGATTTTTAGCACCTGGCTGATAAGGGCACAAGCTCTTACGTTGGTAATATTGTATACAAGCAAGGGTGTGCAATAAACAGATACCATCAGTTGGAGAGTCTGACCATCATTCAGCCGGGGACGCTACAATTATTATAGTGAAGGTTTAAATTATATCAATAAAGATTAAGCCCCAGAAAGCACATGGCTACTTAGCATGCAAAATGACGACATTCTGCATGTTAAGTAGCCATGTGCTTTCGTGTTATCGGCTGAATCTTTATTTATTGATTTGATCACATTACTCTGATGATAGTGTTCAAGACAGGCTACCTATATGTCTGACCTCGATCCTTAGAGTAATGTGTTATGGAGCCTTCTCTTCAATCGTTTTTCGACATAATGAGCATTTTGCGCTGCTCTTTCCCAATGTCGAAGCAAAATCTGTGAAAGCATACAGCACGATGCGGGTTGTGTCTCTGGACATCTCTAGACTGGAATAGCGGGGCCCAGTACGTGAGTCGCCTTGCAGGTGCACACGCCAGGAACGAGTACATCTGACTCCAGACAGAACTTGCTCGAATCTTAGTGGGTGAAACATTCACGAGTCCGAGTCATCGTGGGTGAAAAATTCACGAGTCTGAGTCCGAGTCCGAGTCCGAGTCCGAGTCCGAGTCCGAGTCCGAGTCCGAGTCCGAGTCCGAGTCCGAGTCCGAGTCCGAGTCATCGTGCACGATAATTCACGAGTCCGAGTCCGTGTCAAGTCCGCATCGAGTCACGAGTCCCGAAAATCGGCACTCGAGTCCGAGTCCAGGACTTAAGTACTCCATCTCTGGCGTGTAGTGCTTTGCAATCTCAGGCTTGGGAATTTCAGACTTGTCATCTGGGAGCATACCACATTCGATTAGAGTGGGAAGAGGAATACAGGTTTTGCCATCCTATGACTCCATGATGTAGTTGTTTGCTCGCCGCCCTGAGGTGTCAAAGACTCCTGAACATGTCTTCAGGGTGTAGGATGCTGTGGCATCATTAACATCAAAGAGTTAAAAAAACTCTGTTTTTGCCAAGGACTTATTGCTCTGCTCATCTAGGACGACATATGTTTTGACAGCTCTCTCTCTCTGGCCTGCTGGATACACTCCAGGACACATCACAGGACAAGACACATCTTGGTGCATGATCTTGGCCTTACTGCAGTCCCACAGATGTCAGTGCATTTTGACGTGACAGCGAAAGGAAGAGATTCGTTTTGCCCCTCGCCGTGATATCTTGAGGTTATGGCGGCCCCTGTTGTCCATGGAGCCGGCCCTGGATGTAGTGCAGTAGGGTGGCGGTCGCTGTTGCACTCTCTGCACTGAACCTTTTTGTCACAGTCTTTGGCTTGGTGGCTGGTTGTTGGAAAACACCTAAAGCAAATGTTTGAATCCTTAAGATAGGCTTTTCTCTCATCCAGAGATGTATACCTGAATCCACTGCAATTCCTGAGAGGGTGTGGTTTGTGGTGGAGTGGACATTGCTTGTCTGGGTCGACAGCTCTTTTTTTTGTTGAGCTTTCATAGCTGTTATCAAAGTCTGCTGAGATCTCTGTCCTCCTTACAGAGACTGGCGTTCTCATGTTGGGTTTGAAAGGCTCCTCAATCTTGCTTATACTCTGACCACCTGTGAGCTGGGCAAAGCTTGAATCATTGAGTATCTTGGCCTGGTCACAAACATACTTTGCAAAGATGAAGAATGGTGGATACGATACTCTGTGTGTTTCTTTGTAACGTGATGCTGGAGAGACCCACTTGTCATGCAGGGAATATGGCAGCTTTTGGACAATTGGAGTGATGCCACGAGATAGGGCTGCTCGATTATGGCAAAAATCATAATCTCGATTATTTGGGTCAATAATTGATATCACGATTATTAAAAACGATTATCCATTTACTTTGAAAACATCCATTTATTGAAAAAAAATGTTGAACAGTATGTTTTTAACAGTTGATTACCCTGAACTTTAAGTATAATTCAACTGGAAAAATTATTTTAAAATAATTTTATAAAAAAAAGAAAATTATAATAATAAAAAAATAATCGTTTTATTTCGATTACGTTGTTTTCGTAATCGTTGCAAGCCAAAACCGTAATTGCGATTAAAATACGATTAATTGAGCAGCCCTACCACGAGATGTGTCTAGGTAGCTCAGACCAGGTAGAAATCCATCTGCCTTGGCGGCTTCAATCTCCAGAAGAATGTCTCCAAGTTCTCTCAACTTTAGATTTTCTCTGTTGTTGATTTTCGGGAAATCATCGACTTTCTTGAGTGCATTTTCTATTGCTTCAGGTGACCCATAACAATCTTCCAACCTTTGCCATAGCATATTGACACCTGCTGCTGCATTGTGGATGTGAACTGATCTGATTCTCTTTGCATGCTCAGAGGATTTCGGTCCAAGCCATTTACACAGGAGGTCGAGCTCTTCTCTCTATGACAGGTTCAAGCCCTCTATAGAACTGAGGAATGATGCTTTCCAGGCCCAATAGTTTTCCGGCTGGTCATCAAACTGCAATAGCCCAGAGCTAACCATTTCACGGCGTATTAAATACTTGGCTAAATCTGCTGTAGCTGATGAAGACTCATTGGCTCTGGGTGAAACATCTGCATGTGGCTGGGCAGGTTGATAAACATGACTGGATGGTCTTGCTGCGTGTGACTGCTCATGATGGCTGTAGATGTTTCTGGATGGACTTTCAGCAGGGCGATAAATCTGGCTGGCATCTCGCTCCTGATTGTGTGCATGTTGAGCAGGTGATTCAGGAAATCCACCTTCAATGAACTCACGTGGCTGTACAGCAGGGTTGCCAACTTTGGGTACCTGGCTGGAGTGAGATTTTGATATCATGGGTTTAATTACACATATAAATGACTGCTATCGTGTCAGTAGCGGGACCTTAGCATATATATAGGATATATATACAATATATACAAATACACAATATTGGACACAGACTATAAAGGGCACACAGTTTCATTCACTAATGAAAGTCAAACACATGTTTGTTTCCACTGTTTTATTGTGTGCCTGTCGCGATAAGCAAATAATTGACTTATCGTTCGATAAATAAAAATGAACTCGATAAATTGCCATTGACATGGGGATGTGACTAGCAGTTATAGTTATATTATATATTATCATTATGTCAGTGGTCTAAAATGGTCATCTAACGGTGCCGACAATATTATCGTTTATCGCAATAATTCCCGGGAAAATGTATCCAACAAAATTAATTATCGTGAGAGGCCTATACATGAAACACACACACAAACAAATCTACAGACTTACTCCAAACTGCCAAATATATTAATTAACACACTCTCACTCTGATATACTCTTTGACTCTATTTTGGCCTAGTAGAACCAGGGCCGTATCCAGGATTTCCTAAATACCGAGGTCCAAACATGCTAGGGGGGTTCGGGGGTATACTCCCCCGAGATTTCCGGGATTTTCATGATCTAGTTATATTTATTACTTTTATTTTAAATCAAATGCACCTGTTATAGATAATATATTTTCATGATCTAGTTAGGTGCTTTTTAAGTCCTGTGGGGGGTCACAAATTGGATAATATATCGATTTCAAACCATGTCAGTGGGTTGCAGCATAAATTATTTTGAATCAGTTAATTGTTACTATTAATGATCTGGACATGCAGAAGAGGCTAAAATGATCACAAAACATTGTCAACATTCATTTTCCATGTCTCTCTCCTTTCCATAGCCTGCACCCTCTCTTCCATCTTCTGTAGTCTCTCTGTCCTCTTCCTGTTCATTACTCTCTCTGTCCTCTACTCTTTCTCTTTGTTCAATCTCTCCCTCATTGTTCACTTTTTGCTCACTCCTGTCTTGTCGCTCCTGCCAGTGAATTAAAAGCAATTCAGCAATTTAGTTCATTTCACTTGTTTGTTTGCATGTTTTTTTTTTTTTAAATCTGTTTTGTTTGATTCTCAAAAGAGAACAAAGATGTAAGCAAATTGTGTTTTATACAATTGTATGTTATTATGACATAACTGCAATAGATGTAAGTTGTTTTAAAAAATGATGCATATTGTCTATATTGTAAATGAAGACTAAGTTATAGATAGACAGATAGATAAATAGATAGATAGAGAGATAGATAGATAGATAGATAGATGGGGTTATTAAGCCTACATTATTTGTGTGTGACTGTACCTGCAGTTCCTCCCTGACTTCCATCTCTTTCTCTCTCTCTCTTTCTCTCTGCCTGTCCTGTCTCTTCCTTACCAAAGCTGAGTTTCGACTGACGTAGTCTTTTCATTATATCTGAGTCAGTGTAAAAATAAAACAATACAATGTTATATCTTCAATGTTTTACTCAAATTCGAAATGAAAGAAAAGCATTACAACGTTTATTAAAAGGTAATCCTTCTCCTTCTGACATTGGATGAATGTAATTAACTTTAGCTCTCTAGCTAGTTTATTCACGCAATTTAAACCAAAGTATAGCCTATGGTTGCAATATAAGTTAGTGTGCATGTTGTCGGACGTCCACTGACTAACGTAGAGCGTTCACACAGGATCTGCTGGTCATATGATGTCCTGTGAGGAACAGGAACACAAGCAGCCCGCTGGACTCAGATCTCTAGATACCTCATCACTCCTCCGCTGCTCCGATACAAGTCCGGGCTGCGGTGGTTTGTTGATACATGTCGTCTTCTTCTGTTTGCTTTAATCGAGGCTACGTAGTTATGCAGCGCCCCCATCGTCAGTAAATGGAAGTACTACAAATAATGCTGTCAACTCAACATTGTAAATAACCAGCCAAAAACGATCGCCGGTTCATCTTGTTTTTGGCGTGAGAATAGTTTGGGCAGCGTGAGAGCGTGAGATTGAGAGTGAAAGCGCGTGTCACACGCCAGATGCGTGAGAGTTGGCAACCCTGCTGTACAGCACCTCTTCCCATGTAGCATTTAGCTAGCTCACCGTAGTGCATTGCATGCTGGGGCCTCGGTGTGGATATGGGTTGTGGTGGCTTTGAGTCTTAGTCAGGTACTGGATTCCCTTTGTACTTATGCTTAGTGTACGCACTCTTTAGGCTTGCAGGATCTGGATCTCCATATTCACCCTCAGCAGCTGCTTCGAGAACTTCAGCTTAAGCGATGGCAGCTGCAGCAGCACTTTCTAACCGCAATGTGTTTAGACTGGCTTTAAGCTCAGCTTTCTTTCTTGTAGCTTCAGCTGTGGCCTTCTGTTGTTCCTCGTCAATATATGCCTGTGCTTGAATCATGTCAGCTTCTCTTTGTGCAAAAGAGTCTTGGACACGAGCAGCCTCTGCTTTTGCACGAGCTCTAGCTGCGATGGTGTTGGCTGAGGACATGCGGCTTGAACGTGAGGTGGTGGAGCATTGTGATCGTGTTTCAATCTCATCATTGTTGTCTTCCATCATGTAGACTGTAGCATTAATGACAGAAGAATGCATTTGTTTCCATTAGTATCCAATCTTCTGTGGAAAATCCTACAGGCGTGGTTGTCTTTTTACTATTCTGCCCTTACAAGAATATTTTTGAGATTGCAGGCTTGGTAGATAGCTTAACAAGATCAGGAATAAACACCCAGGAGACAGCAGGTCAGTTTTGGATGTTTTCTGATTAATTTCCATTTTTTCATTTCCATTTTTCAATTCCATTTAGTAAAACTGAAATACAAACAAAAACTAAACACACAGTCATGAGACGTTGTCACATTAAACACTAAATACAAATACACAAGACTAAACAAATATTCTAAACAGCAGAGTACCTGTTAGCATAAATGCTACAAACATTCAACTGCTGCTCACAGGCTAACAAATTTAGCATCATTCATTATTTCAAAGTGTTTTGCATGTAATCAGTTTAAGTGTACTGGTAAGTGTAGACAGACAATAGATTATATGGTACTTACAGACATAAAGACCCTAGGATTTGAGCATTGATAGAGGAAACAACCCATGTGCTCCATAGACAGCCAGAAACAGGCAACTACGGCAAGCATTTATGGACACAGTGCAAAACCCAAAACCCTTTGCAGGCCCACTTAAAGGGGCAGCACAGAGTCTGTAAATTAGTCTTACCCCTAGATTCCACCGGGTCCGTCTGCGGCGCGTTACGGACGCGTTACGGCTGCGCCGCGGTGCTCAAGGTGATCGCGGCCACTCTAGTCAATGGGTGCTATTCCACCACACGCGGCGCGTTACGGCTCAGACGCGTCCCAGAAGCGTCCCAGAAGCGGCTCGGCGCAGGGCTTTTCTAAAATTAGGATCGAATCCTATTTTTGTCGCGGCGCAGCCGTAACGTAAGGTCGGGCAGGCAGGAAGTGGAACGTTCAGAGCTATATAGACCTATATATATACACACACACAAACTCATTTTGCAGACCCTATCCCTCCGTAGTCTTTCAAGTAGGAGGAGAAATGCCAGCGTTCTCCTCCGGTTTACAGGCACTGTGTAAATTATATATATAGAATAATTATGATGATGAATGCATTTTTTTTACCACTAAAATACAGCAACACATCTTTGATTCATGTCGTTTATAACTGGAATATTACAGTTATTATTAACTTTGTCTGTACAAAGTAGCCTGTCCAGGAAATATGCCCAAATCAACAAAAACTGCGAGCCGGCAGGCAAGACTCTCCGCTTCTGAAATGCTTCTGAAACGCGCCTGGTAGGGTATGACGCCGGAGGAGGCCGGACCAAAACCGCGGCGCAGCCGTAACGCGGCGCAGACGGACCCGGTGGAATCTAGGGGTTAGTAATTATCCGGGTATTTACCCGGAAGTAAGCTGTGTATGGGTTCCCTCGACAAAAAAGCAATGGGATTTCTCCATAGGATTTTGGAAAATAGCTAGAAATAAGGTCTGTGGAAAACAAATCTGATTGATAAATGCACGTTTTGTTCTGCCGGATAAAATCCACATGGCTACCCTACTTTTATAATTTTCGAATCATAAATCTAATCGCCAGAAGCAAAATGCTAACGTTATGCTATAAACGAACTACAGCAGAATCGCACAACTTCAACGTCACGCCAACTTAAAGGGGACCTATTATGCAAAATGCACTTTTTGATGTCTTTTATACATTAATATGTGTCCCCGGTGTGTCAGGGAACTCACAAAGTATCAGAAAACAAAACCCTCTCTCTTTTCCTCCGTACCCACATCTAAAAATAAAATAAAAAAAACGGGGGTACTAACAAGCAGATCCAGAATTTTCGCTCCTATAACGTCATTGGCGCGACATCCGGCCGACGTGACGCGTCCCAACCTATCGTCTCCGGCACACGTGACACGTCCCAACCTATATTCTCCGGCACACGTGACACGTCCCAACCTATATTCTCCGTATACAGTCGCAGTTGTGTGTCTGTGTATTCAGCAGGATGTCTGCTGGAGGCACTAAGTTGTTATATATAATACATATAATGGCACTCTTCTAGCGGTAAACTTAAGAAAGAACATGTCAAGCTATGTGCTGTATCAGAAACAATGCGCGGGGTGTTTTGGGAGTAATATGCTGTGTGTTTACATTAGCAAGCATGCTAACACTCAGAGCTAGCCATGGAGCTAACGCTGTAGGCTACTGATGAGAATATGTGTAACGTAATGTCCTTGTGGTAAACCCTGCGAGAGAGAAAGGTTTGAGCTCCATACTGTTTCAGAAATAAAGCTAGAAGTAGTTAGGAGCATAACATGGCATTTAATCACCGCAGCGTTTAGCTGAGCTTCTCCCCGTAGAAATCTCTAGCAGGGGAAAGCTGCGTGACGCTACAAAGGGGCGTGGCTAGCAGAATCAGCCTGTTTGCAACAGGGCTGCAAAAGAGGGGTATGAGCAGTATGAGGCATGGCTACAATGGGTGATCTGTTTGGTGTTTTAAGCAAAAACTTCACAGACATGTTTTGTATAGGTATTGCCCTACAATATATGTTTCCAATATAGCATAATAGGTCCACTTTAAGATCGATATTCAAAAATACAGATTCAAAATTGTACAAGTTGAAGCGTTGTTTTAACAATTTGCAAGAGCGCAGATACTTGCTTTCAAGCAGAACAGGGGCAAACAAACTTAGCGGGAGTATTTACGTGTTCGGCATAATGACGTACAACATCCTCGACAACTTCAGTAGTCCTATTCTGCCACTTGTTAACAACCATCGTTTTCAGACACGCAAACTCTTCAAAATTCACCAGTGGGGTCACTGCTGATGTATTTAATGTCGTAGAACAAAACGTGATCCGTCTCTTACATTTTTGTCAACCACAGACCTTATTTCGAGCTATTTCCCCAAATCCTATGGAGAAATCCCATTGACTCTGAGACGAGGGAACCGGTAGTGGTAAAATGCTAACTCACTTCCGGGTTTTAGGACTCGTCACTGCACCACTCTATTGTTTCAAATTCAAGGGCCATCACCAGGGAACAAAAAACATTATACAAGACCAACGCAGGACTCTGCTGAAGTGATGAATTTGCGCAGGACTCTCTACTGAAGTGATGAATTTGCGCAGGACTCTCTACTGAAGTGATGAATTTGCCTGATTGTTGGACACATTTCCATTTATCTACAACGCTGAACCTAAATGTCGTCAGACACTTTTTTTGCATCTGCTTTCACCTTAGACTTAAAGCTATACAACAACTCCAACAGCATCAGAGTAATAATAACATTTGCAATCAGAATCAGAAACAGGTTTGAAATACTAAGATACAAAGATCCTAATGTGTTAAAAAACCGCCAGACAGAGGAACTGGTGCCTGGTTATTTATAAGTGAAGCTCTTTGCATGCAAACATGATTTTTTTTCATTTCATCTTATCCGGCTACAAATGATTGTCTCATGGTCCTAAAAGTGGTGAATAACAGCGATGTAAATTCATGATGCTTTTTGTACCTGCAGCTATTTCTCACACAAACTGTATAGCTGTTGGGTTAGCTGACCAAGACCCTTTTTTATAAACTGATTGCTCTTATTCATTATTGTACAATAGGTTTAAATGTATAATATGTTGCAGACAGTGTAAGGGCTGAAAGTCTGAACAGATCATCTACATACTTCCCAGGTCTTAAATAAAAAACAGCAAAATATACACATATTTGTAAAGGTATGTAAATATGTTGTTCATAATATCTTTATATGTTTTATTTCAACATTTCATTCGACTTGCACTGACCTGACATGACCTCTGGACATTTACTTAAGACAATAATGGAAAGTAAAATGATTTCAAAAGTGTTGTTTTATTTTATTTCAGCATGTATGCTGAAATAAACTAAAACACATTAGAAAAAAGATGCAGTAACAGGGGTTTTAGTTCTGCAAAATAGGGCCTGTAGCCTTTGAAATTAAGGTGCTTTCTTACTGCAAAGATGTGTTTTAACTACCAGGAAAAGGTGTATTTAAGACTATCTTCAAGTGAATTGTTTTTAATTGAAGAATAAAGCATTAAGAAGAAGAAGAATGTAAGGTTACAACAATAATGGGTTTTCAAATACAAGAATATTGTGAGCCCGTTATGTTTATTTTCTGTTTGATGTAATTAACCAATCCTTTGTTACATTCTAAAGGAATTAATCATCCCCTGTGTCAACATTTGATAAAAAAGCAGAACCACAGGGCTTCCTGTCAAGCAGCAAACCACAACCACTTTTCTTCATGTAGACGTTTCTCTTTATGATGCAGAAAAACCTTGAAGGGGTTATTTGTCTCATCTGCAGGCAGCAAGGCAGCACATAACTCAACATGAGATGCAAATATAACGGCACTCTGCTCACCAGCGTGCTCCCGCCACTGCTGATGACAGAGTTTGTTTTGGGAGTCGTTGGCAATGTGTTGTGTCTCGTCAAATTTGTTAGTTATGTTTTTGTATTTTGTCTGTCATTCCAAGTCTAGTCAGGTATTTATGTCAAGTCAGGTTTTCATGTTATTTCACGTCATGTCATGTCTGTCTATTTATGTCACGTCTCGTTTTCCATTTCCTGTTTTATTTTGTACTTACCTCTTGTCTCTCATTCCAGGCCCTGTTACTTCCTCCCTTTGTGTGTTTTCCCGCCATCGTCAGCGTCTGCCCCGCTGATTGTTTCCACCTGTTCCCACTCACCTCATGTTTAAATAGTCCTGTCTTCCCCTGTCCTGTGTCAGTTCGTCTTGTTTGTTTGCCATGAATGGTCATGCTAGGCCTCAGCAAATAGAGGATCGAGTCCAGTCAAGTCAGGTTGTGTTATCTTGCTATTTTTGTAGACTTAAGTTAATCTTAAATTCCTTTTTTTGTTACGCTTTTCTTTTTTCCTCCTTGTGAGTAGTGATGGCGAGATGAAGCCTTATGAAGCTTTGAAGCTTTCCAGCCAATTGGTTCGCAATTGGGTTCATCTCATGAGGCTTCATCATGGGCTTCATCTGAACACAAACCCCCCTGTTGGTCAAAGTGTGTAAAACAGGCAGATTGGACATCTCAATAGTGTGCTGTATCTCATACCGAGTTCCCAATGAGTAAAGTCTTAGAATAACTCAAAACAACGAACATAAAATCATATTTTCATGTGAACAATATTGTATTTATTCCAGTTTAATGATTGTGATTGAAAAGCCTAAGGAGGCTGGTAAACATTGCAGGGATTTGTATTCCTTAATAATATTCGTAAACTTAACCATGTTGTAGCCAGAGAAAGGCTAAACCATATCAAAGAATACATTTATTAACTACATTATCTCATTTAGCTGTAGCTTTTATAAACCAAAAAAAAGACGTATTGACCAGTCGTTGAACCAGAGACCCTGCGGTTGTAAGTCAACCGCTTTCCATTTGAGCCACAGCACACACGCTGAATCTATATGAATAAACTAGATACTATTTATTCCTGTATTTATTCATGTTTTTATTCCTACATTTATTTATACTTTTATTTACTGTATTTATACTTATGACATGTTCCGACCTCTATATAAGTGAGGGTCTGAGCTCTCTTAATACCATCGTGTCACCGGGCCCGGGTACAGGAAGGGTAATATCATTCTTATTATACATCCATGGGTATTATGAGCGTTGTGGTTCAACCATAGGGTTCAACCGATCTGAAGCACTTTCTGAAGCAGTCACGTGGTATTGAGGGGCAGCGAGGCTTCGTTTGTCATCGGTGACATCACTGGCCCAAAACGATACAAGCCTCGATACAAGCTTCACAAAAAGCTTCGGGGATTACTCGACACACACTCCGAAGCCTCGGTGCAATACGTAACATCACTACTTGTGAGCGCTTTTTGTTATTCTAGTACCTACTCTGTTACCTACTCTGTTAAGAGGGATTTTTGTTCTTTGAAATAAAAAATACATTTTTGTAACATTCAAGACTTTGTCTCTGGGTCGTGCATTTGGATTCTCCAGTCTGTGTCGAGGTCGTGACACAATGGTTTGGCTCTCTGGATCTTCTGCTTCCACATGAAGCCCTGGAAGAGCAGCACAGTGTTACTCTTCAACCTGGCAATGGCTGATTTCATGCTGATTGTGGCTTTGCCTTTCCGTGTAAGCTACTACTTATCTGGGATCAAGTGGGCGTTTGGACTCCCTCTGTGCAACATCTGCCTCTTCATGTTGGCCCTGAACCGCAGTGGAAGCAGCATCTTCCTGATGGCCATCACTGTGGACAGGTACATGCGAGTGGTGCACCCCCATCACGCCATCAACTCTCTTAGCATCCCTAAAGCCATGTGTGGAGCACTTGTACTGTGGCTGTTACATTTATCAATGACAGTTAATATTTTTAGTCTGCAACACATCAATACGACCTACTGCGACAGCTTCTTCATCAAGACTGAAGCCTCGCCCAATCTGAACTGGCACAAGTTTGTGTTTATCTTCTCCTTCTACATGCCTCTGTTGTGATTCTCTACTGCACTATCCAGATCATCAGACACTTGAGACGGAGAAAGTTGTCCCAGCAAGCAAAGATTAAAAAGGCTCTTTGCTTCATCAAAGTCGTGGCGGTGATCTTCATCGTTTGCTTCCTCCCGAGCAACATCACGCAGCTGATCATTTGGATCAAGACCCAGCAGTTAGCCAGAAACCTCTCTGGACCTGAAGTCTGCCACGCTATGGATAACCTGACCACCGTGTTTTACCTCAACATCAGCCTGACGTATCTCAACAGCGTGTTGGACCCTGTGGTTTACTACTTCTCCAGCCCTACCTTCAAGAACATCTGCAGGAAAGCTCTGCATCTGTCCCAAGTAGACAATGCTGAGAGTTCAGAGAAGAAAACTCGAGAGACAGGCTCCCAGTCACCAGCTGTGATAACAACATCCAGGAAACATTGAGAAGGATGCAGCTTAAAGTTTGATCAAAAGTGATGAGATATTTTTTAAGTTTTCATGCGAGTGCTGCAGCCAACCAGATATCTTTAACTTACCTTTCTTATACAGCAGTTATCCAGTATATGACTGTGCTTAAAATAACTGTATTGTCTTGCACACATATGCTATTGTCATTTTGTAAAGTTATGTTATGGTTTAATTTGTTATATATTGATGGCACATTTGTTGTCATTTTGCAAAACACATGCTTTGAAATCATTGATATATATTATATTTTATTCAACTTATACAAATACCAAACTATGCTGTATAAAGCCAAATTAAAACGTTTTGCTATTTGTAGGAGCCATTTCCTTAGTTTATATTATTTTATCTTTTTAGAGTACATAGCCTGAGATTCTGTGGTGTATATTATTTAATTTGAGTGTGTTACTCCTGCTGGTCGAGGTGCTGCAGCATAAAACGAGAGGTGCTGCAGCCTACTGGCGTGGCTGACTGACGCAAACAGTTTTTAGACCTTGCTGGTTGGGAGCGTCACAGCTTGGTTCTTGTGCCTTTAACATTGAAGTATCAGTTTATATGACAAATAGTGTGTTTAAAAACGTTTATTTATTTTTGCCTATTTTGGAATAAACTATCTTACTTTTCAATCGCATCTGGACATTTCTATATTTTTTCTCTCAAACTACAAGCGTCTATTCCTCGGACAGCCCCACGAGTGAATCACAAACAAAGGACAAAAAACAAATGGATATCGTGGTCACTACACTGTTGTTGTTATTATATAAGTCCTGTGCATTATTCAGATGTTATCATGAATTATATGAATAAAATACAATCTAGTAATAATGAGAAGTGCTTTGTGGTTAATTAAAACAGTTTTTGGTAGAAGACGTTTACTTGGTTACTTATAGAAAGAGAAATCCTTAACGCACGGTGGGAAAATGTAATTGTCTGTAACTTTATTTACACAGATGAGAAACTGTTTCCTGTACGACTGCAACTTCTGCAGCTGCTTATCTCTAGCACCTGAGAACCCGTTTCACGCTTTAAAGTTCTCAGAATTGCTGATAGATATTGTGCTACAACATTTTATTAGACCCTTTTAGTGTGTGATCATCAAGGTTTTTTGTCCCACCCCCATGCAAAGTAAACAATATATTTCCTCACATGCATTAACTTCAAACCAATAAAGGATGGAAAAAACAAACATTTAAATCCTGTTTCTGTTGGACATTAACAGTAAGAAACAACTAATAGAGAACATCTACCACCAACACTCTTAAAAGGTGTTTTATGTCTTGAGGAACCTGTTTGAATACACTAATACCATATAAAATGCTAAATGTCCAAAACATTTTCAACATGCACGGGCAAACTTCGTACCGAAAAAAGGCAAAGGAGCTTCCACATCTAGGTCTATGTGGATTCCCATAGGAAGGATTAAACTTCAGAATTTTCTAAATGTATTGAGATCATGTCTCAATAACTTACCAGCTTACAAGTGGCTTCTAATAGCCAGCAAGCTAATAAAAGTTCAACACGCTCATTACCTTTTTTAGGGATTTTGTAATGATTGAAAAGTGCTGTTCCACCCCATTGTTGAATTTGTCACGTAACTTTAGCTACACTAGCTGTATTGTTTGTTGGCTTATCTAATGGTGAGGTAGCAAGTTAACGTTACCTCACACTAGCTAGATTTTCATCTGCAATAGTTGTTCAACGATGAAGACAACATCTCCCTTGATCTGAGGTTACTATACATTTTCGGTGTCCATCGCTTGTTAATGTTTTGATTGTGAGAATCCTAGTGGCTTAAATAACATACTGTGCATCAGAGGAACAAGAGAGAAGGTACACTTCCATTCTTTCATGACTGAACTTGTACCCTGCCAAATGACATAAGCCACAGGCCTCGTTATCATCCTCTTCAGTAGACCCGTGGCTGACATAAGGGCAGCTGATTAAAATAATTGAAATCCTCTCTGTGGCAACATTGTGAAGTAGGCGTTGATAGACTGTAATTCCTATTCCAACCTGTCGTTCTAATTGTAAAATAGAGGAGCAAGGCCTTTGATTGCTTGCTTGGATTATTGATTGCAGGTCAAGTGCTGGGCGTTTGGCTGCGTCTGAGCCTGATTAGGGATTTATTATTCAAAAACAGACCTTTTCATGAAGAGATTTAAGATGGAGGGAACTAACGACAGGGACTTCTAAGCCTTGCTAAAATGTAGCAGTCCCCTAAATGCTAAAATAATCACAGTTGTTGTTGGAAATATTTTGAAGTTTACAGATCCCAAAGAAGAAAGTACGTTCCCTCCCCACAGAGCTGACGGTATGACAAGCTGGTCCAATCTACGCACATTTTAAAATGATTTCCTCTGTTGGGCGTTTTTGATAGCTCGGTGCGGGGAGACGTAATACCCAGAGAGTCACACAGACCAAAACAAGTGTTTCTACCAGCTGTTAGCTTCTCTCCCTATTTGCTGCTCTAACTCCCTGTAAAACAGTGCTCATGTGTAGCCAAGATACACTGTGACATGCACTCATCAAGGCAAAAGGACATGCGCACACCCACATTAACGCACACACTGTGCTGCAGATGTGAACAGGAGAAGTGCACTTTGAATTATTGAGCTAAGAAGATAAAAATAGGTGTTCAAAAAAGACCTTATTAAAAATTCAGAGCCGTATAAGCGATTCACTGCTGATAGCGGAGAGCATCAGAGGTTTCTGGATCTTTCTTCTGCCAGGCTTAAATGAGAAACTCCCTCAGGAGGAATACGATTTACATCACAAAATATGTTTCTTAATGTTTTGGCCTAAAATAAGAAACTAGTACACGGACCACAAACCAAAAAAGTTTAAGGTTAGTTGTATGTGTTGCATTAAAGGTGGGGTAGGTAATTCACTTCAGAAAGACTTTTTGTTATATTCCATGGAATGCTCTTAACATCCCGATAGCAATGAATACATTAAATGCATTGACAATAAATACATAAAAAAATGTCATCTGTGGAAGCCGTAATACTGTAAAAAGCACGACCAATCATTTTAGCCGGCCCGGCTAAAATAACTGGATGGCCTACCTGCCTGTCAGCCTTCCATCTCGTGCACAAACTTATCTCGTGCCCTCATTGGTCGTGTGCGCGTTCGTGTGTGTTGGAGGAGGGGCTCTGTAAGGAAGTCTGAAGGAAGGGGCAGATTTTTTTCGGCTGCGTACTTTCAAATTCTAACACACTCGAGCTGGTTTCTCCATTCTTACCTACCCTACCTTTAAGGATATAATGTGTATGAATTAACAATAATGTCGTACATGAACAAAAAAGTAAAAGTGAGTTTAAAGGTGGATTACATACTTTGCATAATTTTAAGTGTGAATGTAAATGTTGGTAACCCCCACTGTGCCACAGAGAGGCTGTTTTTTTTCTGGGCAACTTCAGGTTTTGTGATAAGCACAACCCAAGGGAAGATGTTGTGAGGTATCTGAAAAATGCATATTTTTTTGTGTAATCAAGAGAAGTGCAGAGTCTTACGGTAAGAGAAGGCTCTGTTGTATTTATAGCCTCAGAGACCCGGTAGAGAGTAGAGAGATCTTTGAAAATGTTATCTCCACCATCGATGTAAAAAAGAAAATAACTAAACAGTGAAGAAGAGTATGGATACCTTTTGAGGCTACTGCTATAGTTAGTTTACATGTGCCTACAAAGCCGCGGGAAGTAGGGTTGCTGGGGGTGCAGCACCCCCTAGAATATCTTTTGTTATGCATTCTTTGTATGCCTATTCTGTCGATAATATTCTTATAAACTTATCTTAACTATTATCATACATACATTTCAATAATTTGGCATTTCTCAATAATAATAATAATTATGAGTTAAAAGATATTATAGAAAAGTCCATACTGTAGTTGTTGTGAAGCCCAACTTTTTATAACATTTGAAAAATGTGCATACTTTTCCATAACGAAACTAACAATAGTGTGTTAAATGTTTGAGTATATTTACTCAATATGTGAGTATGCTTACAAAAACCATATAAACCTCAGTTACCAATATAATGTAAATCTATTAACAACTTCTTCTTTTTTTTTCTTTTTAAGTTTTACATAACTGTATTAATTCTGGAAGACAAATGTGGAGTTTTGGAATATGCGACTTTAGCAATTTCAATTTCAAGTTAAATTATGAAAGCTGACTCAAAACAAACAATTCAACATACTGGTTATGTGGGGGGAAAAACTGTTCATACTTTGCCAAAAAAAAAATCATGTTCAGTGCCTTTAAAGGTATCCTATAATGCAAAATCCACTCTTTCATGTCTTGTATACATAAACATGTGTCCCCTCTGTGTAAAGAGATTCAGAAAGTTTCAGGAAAAAACCTGTCTGAAAATCAGCTGATCAGAGTTTGGCCACTTTGTGATGTCAGAATGGGTTTTGAGTTATGCAACCATTAGCCAATAACCAACCAAGGTAATGTTGAAAGTAATGTTGTACTTAAAAAATGTTTTAAAGCCAGGCTAATCCTTTTATGTATTGGATTCACTATATATTGAATAGTGATAGTAATCTATAGTTTGTTGGGTTTCAAAAGCAAGAGTATATGATGGTATCCTGCACAGTATGTGTTCTACTCAAACACACACTGAAATCTGGGTTGTTCACACTGCTGGAAGGCTCACAGTCTGACCTGATTATGTAGCTGCGGCTTAAAACTGCTTACAGTCTTAGAGGTTCACACATACAGTAGCACAGCCCCGAGACCATGATTCACTCCCACCATGTGAGAAGACTTGGTATGAAGAATATCTTGTGCATCATCCAGTTCGTGAGATCTTTTTAATGTTTCTTGCATTCAAATACCAGTAAGGATCATCTAAATATATAAGTTGAGAAACAACCTGTATACTTTTGCCATGCCATTAGCAAGAAAAAATAACTTATATCTCAGATTGTTGGATCAATTATAACAATGTTCTCTTGTTCCCTTTTTTTCCCTTTGACCTGACCTTTAGTTCATTTATTAGTTACTAGGAACACATCTGGAACAGCAACCCTGTAAAAGGTAATGTATTAGTCCATTAGGTATTTGTGAGTCCATTTTTCTTGAGAATACTTTTTGTTATTTGGGGTACAGTGTATATTGTTTGTAAAAACAACTTTTTTTTTAATATGTCAGGTTAGCTCCAAACTGAACAGGTCATATTAGCCAGCTAACGTTAGTTGGTTAGCAAGGTGCATCTGTAATGTAACTGTGATATTAATTGGAATGCTTATTTTGGCTACTGAAAATAAAGCTTCCACATAAAACAGCCACATCCACAGTGTCTTTTAGTACAACTGGAGGCTAAACATAGCCTTGCTAGCGATGGCGGTAGCTATTGTCAATCTGAGGTTGCACCTTAGCATAAATATCTAGTAACAGCTAATTTTCCCGTAACAATTATTGTACGTGTCACGTTCACGGTACGGAGTTGAACCCAAGTGCACGACACAGATACACCCAATGTTCAAAAGGTTCAGTTTATTCAAGTCAGGAACAGGCAGGTTCAAAACCAGGAAATCCAGCAGTCAGGCAAACAAATCCAATAAAGAGGGCAGGCAGGAAACTCGAGGTCCAAAATCAGGCAGGCAGGGTCAAAACCGGGCAGAACAGGTAACTGGCAAATACAAACAGAAATGGTGGAGCGCTTGGACAATACACAAAACAAAAACACAAGACAATCCAGCAGAGGACAAGTGACAGTGAGGTAGTATATACTTTGGGGCTAATGAGGAAATCTGGGGTTAGCAGATGGGGGGAGGGGCTGGGGAGACAAGGTGAGGTGCATGAGCTGAGGTGAGATGAAGGCAGGATCTGAAATGACAGGAGAGTTATTAATATGCGAAACCAGAAACAACTATGAATGTGTCAAACTTGTGACAGTACTTGGTGCGAACCGCTTAAGTAAGTTACAACAAGCTAAAGGCTAAGGCCAGTTTGCACTTACAAACAGCTGTTACAACAGGCAGCAACCGGTAAAGAGTTTCTGCAGCGGAGATAATATAGCGATATTTAATGCTTCTGAACTTCAGTCATTTCTGATTCAGTACAGATACATAAATCCCTGGTTAGGTGCATACACGGATAATCAGTGGCGGTTCTAGACCAATTTGACTGGGGGGGCCAGGCTGGGGCCAGTTATTTTCTGAGGGGGGCACAATAAATGCAGGACGAAAAAGACAAAGACATTATGAAGTAATTGCGCATAAGAAAACAATGCAATACAGTTATTGGTATTTGTTTCAGTACACATATTTATTTCAGATACTTATAGTTACAGTTTTTACGCTCTAATGGGTCAGACTAGAATGACAAATAGCATTAGTTCCGCCTATTCCGTCAGACAAGAAATCGTTTAATCATAAACTTTTTTTTTTTTCATTTTCAGGGCGGCCAATGGGAGGTCCAAAGTCAGTGTTAGGGGGGCACTGCCCCCTCCCCTAGAACCGCCCCTGCGGATAATCTATGAAACCTTTATCAATGTACCCACATAAATGAAGACTTTAAATTGGCTTCGCACCAGCAGAACTTATAATGGCTCTCTTTCATGAAGGCACTGACCTCTCAATTGATTTGGCTTTAGATGCAATCAAATAAATTCAGGTATCTGATTTCAGTTGAAGAAAGTAAGCTAAAATGAAGACTCTCGCCTCAGGGCATCAGCAGCGCCGGCACAAAGGAAAGTACGGAACATTCTTTGAAGTAACAACGCCTACGGACACAATTACAACGGTGCTCAATCTGCTAGACACAATTACACTCGGGGATACACATGTATGCACTTTTACAGGTACATATCTGCAATTCTCTACAACTGAGAGAACTGTCTCTGCCCAATCTTTAAATTCAGAATCAAATAAATGGAGTCACTGCAGAGGTTTTTTTCTGCTGCACACAATTGCCCTGATGGAGGTCTGCGCTCTCAGAGAACTCTCTAGTTTATGAAGTCATTAGCTCCAAATTAATATAGAAACAGATCCTTCACTTATTATCCGCAGCTCATCTGAATCAACACTGAACTCTTGCTTTAGCTCACAAAATGTTGGTCTCCTATTTTTACTCAATGCATAATTGAAGAAAACGTCATCCCCAACCATTCTTTCAGCTGGTTTACTTCATGAATTCCCTTCATGTAGAAAGGAATCTGGCAAGACCTTCAAATGAAATATGCATTGTCCTCCTTTTTTTATATTTCACAGTATCATTCAAATATTCATGAGATACACAAGAGATGGATGAATAAGGGCGACAGGATGGGATTATATGTCTTTGAGGCCTTTTACACTTATAAATCCCAAACTTATATGAACTAAAACCATGATCTTTTATTGAACATGACATAGTAGTTTTGTACATGTTTAAACCTGCAACCATTATCTGGGAGAACATACATCTTCCAAGAAATGTTATTGTGAATTCAGTATTATCATATGTGGAAGTTATTTTTAAGACAGTATTGTTTATTTGTATCTAATTTTTCTCTGCTACATCTTTGCCTCGAGATTCCCACCATAACGCATGATTATTGCAAGATAAAAGCATTAAGGATAATTATCTTAGGGTTGATATTTAACCATAGACAGTACACGTGTACAGTTCATTCTGCAGTTATTGCATATACAGTGACTCACTGAGAATTGACATATAGAGAATTAGGCTAATTAATGCTAAGACTTTTACTGCTACCTGCAATCTTAACATCTCCTCTCCTTCTTTTGTTAATAATAGTATCAATTCCTTAACAACCATAGCATACTTTTACAGAGGGTAAATCCCTTAAATATAAATATCTCAGGTCAGTTGTTTTTAGAGGTCCCCTATTATAATCTTTTCAACAATATAGGTCTCAGATATATACAAAACATGTCTCTGAAGTGTTTGGCTGAAATACCAAACAGGTCATGCATTGTACACAGCAAAAATCACAGTGTATATTGTACTCTATAAGAGTACATTTAACACCAGTTTCGGTGTATATATAGGTCCAAGAGTTAGAACACTGTCAAAAGTGTAAAATATAAACTCCAATTAAGAGTTAGTTTTGAACACTTTGGGAGTCAAAATATACTCTATAAATGGTACTTTTTTGACACTGTTTGAGTGCTTTCCAACACGTGCAGTGTAAACCTAGAACCCTCAGAGAGTTAAAAATGCACTCTTAGTCAGTGTTTTAGCGTCACTGTGCAGAGCTGATTATTCAACACTTTGAAAGAGAAAATGTACTCCATGGTCATTTTTAACACTGTTCCAGTGCTGTTTAGCTGGTGTACACCAAACAAACAATTTCGGGTGAATCATTAACACTTCAGGAAATAAAGTACACATCAGATTTTTGAAAACATGCGTTTATTTTCAAAAATGTGATTTTGATACGGTTTAAATACAACATCTAATCAGTAGCAACATCAAACAACCCACAAAATACATTGGTCATAGGTGAGCATTTGTACATTTGCTCATTAGGCCTCTTTAGCCTGGAGAAACACTTGAGAGGTCATCATTCCAAAATCCTGTTACAACAAATGGACAACGTGGAATACCATACAATAGTGCTAATGTGCAAAGTAAACTGACAAAAATTGTGTTTTGAAAGACTAACAATCACCGAGCAGGATGACCAACATCTAAAAGTGTACATGGCAACCAGTTTACATCAATGTTGTAGATGGTGGTCTGCAAAAATGTGTACATGCCGTTTAACCTGTTAAGCCCCGCAACCTTTTGCAAGAAACAGCGTCTGAAGGCTTCTTAACATTTAACAAACTATGAATGTGTCATACCCACTTAACGGGAAGAAACTCAGCTAACTGACGATATTAACCATTTTTACGCCAACAAATTAGCACAAAGCGAAAGAGTGCTAACGCACTTAGCACATAACTCACGGTAGAAATATTTTATACTTCATCGGATCTGCACAAACAAGATATCATATGAAAGCTGAGATTCCACATATTCCAATGGTATACGTATCATCACTGTGAAGGCAGGCAAAGACAACACACAACTTCACTTTACGAGGCCAAAACGGCAAATACGTCTTACCTTTGCTGTTTTCTGATCAAAAGTTGTGTTCAATGGCATTAAAACGCATATAAACGCTGCTCAAGGTTAATCCAATGTCTCTGTGTCACTTTGAAATGATTACTGATAATCCATCATAACATTTATGTCAATAAGAGTAGTTTTCATATATAGCTGCTATGAGAGCTACGAGAGTGTATGAGAGCTTCCGGTTTTGGGCATGCTGGCTGGGCATCACTCTCATTCACCAATGGTAATGTTTAGATGGATTTACTTCCCCTCGATTCTATTGATTCTATTGGCTCTAACGGTTCAAAACAGGTGTCAATCACCAAAATCGACTAATGGGTTCCAGAGATATGGCAAATACACCCAAATGACCCCAGAAGTGGTTTTTTTTTTCTAAACCTCTCTAAAAAGGTCAAATTTCACTTGTTTTGCATCAATCTTGATACAGGGTACTTATTATATGTTATAGTTTGGATTCCTAAAGCTTTTTGTCTACTATCCCATCATTCAAGGGTGGTTTTCACTATAAGTAATGGGGTTTTTTTGGACGAAAACTATCATTTACATTTTGTTACTAAGTTCAATCTGAATTTACTTTAAAATAAAAACATCTATATTGATTCTGACTTTTCCATGTCCAACTCACAGGTGTATCATTGCTTTGAGAAAAAAGATGATTAATTTACCCCTTTTAGAAGTGAAGATATAGTCATTTGTTCTGGGAATGTCATTTTCGAGCCTGAGACCTGAAAAACAGGCTCAGGGTTTAACAGGTTAAGGCCTGGTCATAGGAGATCCCAAACACATAATGTGCTTTAAAAAGTTCATCAAAACTGACAGGGAAGACTTGGCCTTGCAGGGAAGGAGCTCACCATCCAACGCAATGTAGTACTCATGGAGCTGTTTCTTGTGGTCCCAACTGCTAGGATGTAAGGTTTCCTCCGCTGGTCTGGACCAGAGTAATCCAGAAGGCTGCGAGATGACTGTAAGATAACAATAAACGATAATATAACTACACTGTACATGATTATTTCAAACGGTGCCTGCAGACTAGAGTTGATTATGGATTAAAAGAAATTATCTTCAAGGCCACTGCAGCACTCCCGTAACGTTACCCCCTTTCGAATGATTGGAAAGAGGAGTGGTTTGTCCCAGATGCCTGAGTCAGTGTGAATGAAGCCTAACAATTAACATTAGCCCAAGTCTCGGGAGCGGCAGCTAAGATAGCAAACAAATACATCTTTTGTTGTCAGAATAACGTTAATTTGATTGACTACGGCTAACGTTACCACTACAATAACGTCACATATATCATATGTGGGGGTGTGGCTAACGTTATCGTTTTTAGTTGTTTAGTTATACAAATTAAAACAAGAAGAAAAATATGAATATTCAGAATTATTCGCATGGTGTCTACTTACCTAACGTTACCGTCCTGCGGAGAAATGTTGACGTTTTCGATCCATGTATGTATAACTCGTGCATCAATCTGAAACGGTCACCGTCGCGCTTTTCCTGGATAATATTTTCAAAATGACGAGGGTCACGAGGCTGCATTAAACCAATGAGATAGCGCGGCCTATCTGATGACGAATCGAAACCTAAGATCAGATGTGGACTAGACAGACTCAATCAAAAGATAGACTCTCAGTGAGTCCATCATCCCAGAATAAACACTACACAACTCAACACCAACACCACACCAAGATACAACACCAAAGAGAGATTCTGGTCCACTCTGTGTAGCATGCCGTAAACCGCTCTGTTTCAGCCCTGTTTCAGCCCTGTTTCAAAAGTGCTGATTCTGGGTCAGTAGCTTTAAATGCTAATGAGCTGCGGCTGGCCACGCCCCACAGGTGAAGTGGTTGGTTAAGAACCACAAAGGTGCTCTAGGATGAGATTAAGGTGATAAGGTGGGCAGGTTTTACCTTGGTTGGTTATTGAGTAATGGTTGCATAACCCAACAAAACATTGTGACATCACAAAGTGGCCAAAATCTGATCAGCTCATTTTCAGACAGGTTGTAATATAAATGGATCAGGACAAAAAGAGAGAGAATCTTTTTTCCTGAAACTTTCTGAATCTCTTAACACAAATGGGACACATATTCATGTATAAAAAACATGAAAAAGTGAATGTTACATAATAGGTGACCTTTAATAAACACAGATGTAAACAAGGTTATTTATCTATTTCATTTCTAGGTGGTATTTGTCATTTCATTAGCGACTGTCCTTGCATTGACCACAGGAACCTGACGTGTGTGATGGACTGCACATACTGTACTTATCAGTGCTGGTAAATCCCATTCTACATGTTCTCTACAATATTCTGGGGAAATATTATAATGCAGAGGAGGTATATGGAGAGAGACATGTAGGATGTATGCACACAAATGGTGAGACAGTAACACAAAATGGGGTGAAATTGAAGAAAAGTGTTTTTGTCCCACCATAACGCATGATTATTGCATTATTATAACATAGAAGGAAAACAACAGTGCTATGATGGGGAGGGGGAGAAAGGCCGGCATGACATGGCGATAAGTGAGACGAAAGGAGGAGGGGAAGAGGAGGGAGAAATGAAGGTCGCAGGGATTGTTGTATAGGAGGGTGAGGGTGCATTAAAGGGAGCGAGGGATGCAAGAGAAAAAAAACTAGAACAGACGAGGGAGTGAGACAGGAGACAGAAGAGGGACTAAGGTGAAAGATATATGTAAAGAGGGAATGATTGAAGAGAAAGGAAGACATAGAGTAAATGAGGGAGAGGCAGACGAGGAGAGACGCTGTGATGCAGTGGGAAGAGAGAGGGAAGCAGAGAGTGTGCGGGGGGAAGCCCGGCAGATCTTGTCTGGAGGGGAAATTGCATTGCTAAGGATTTATTGCTTCAAGTGTAATTGGGTTCAACCAGCGCCAGGAGAGAAAATCCATTGAAGTGTCCTCCGGAGCAGTCGAGAGCAAGTTGTTGATGCGCTGTGACTCACATATACTGCTGCTGCAGAGCCAGGTATTACCGCACACATGAAGCAGTCCAATCATCTCCACTCAAATGGACACACCTAAATAGCATAACGCCAGGGGGAGCGCTAAAAAGGAAGCCCCGTCATTTGATATACTTAGCAGCTCGGTTTGAATCCCACTCATTCGGCTCCGCTTTGTCTCTGATGGCGGTTAGATTCCACCCGAGTGGTAACATTAGCTCCATTGTTAAAGCATATTGTTTCCTGATTCCTATTCAGTTTCCCAGAATATATACAAGTCCAGGTCGTAGGTGGAAGAAGACTTTAATCTATGTAAAGGGTTTCTTTGCCAAGAAATATGTCAAGCTGATTAGATATATCTGGATATATGTATATACAGTATTAGTTCAGAATCATGTAATTTCATTAAATCAAACTGTCATTCCCAACACAAGACACGTTTATAGATATTATTTGAGATGTATAAAAAAAAAAATGTAATTGATTAATATGGATTAAAAAACTGTTAGCTTCACCAAGATGTATTGTCAGCCATGTTGTATTTTCTTTGGTAGTATTTGTATTTGTTTTATCTAAACACATAAGACCGTATGGAATGTTTATGACGTTTTTTTACTTTATAAAAAAAAAACATTCTGTTGATGCTATTCAAAGTCTTGAGCAGCAAAAAGTAGTATTTTTACACTTGGTAAAAGGTGAGATGCATCTTCCTTCTGGGGACCCTATAGGGAGTGACCACCATATGCCGGGGACCCTTCTCTCTCCTCATTGGCTGCAGAGTCGGGGGTCCCCAGACGTAAAGTCAAAAGTTGGACCCATTTGGTTCAGCCCATGCTTTTCCAGCAATATCCCTCCAAAACACTCGAAACTTTCTCTGCATATAATATGCAGATTAATTCATTTATGTGAAAGAATAATCTTGCATAGCAATAAGTCTGCATATAGCAGAACATTTACCATAAAAATACAGTAATCAATACATGCAAAGTCCCCATTTCAGTATGGGTTAAAAGGAAGATGCACATTTGAATGACAACAGAAGCGTGACACAGTCAGTCCAAGAAGGGTTTCCTGGTGCAGCATGGTAGGTTTTTTTTATGAATGTGTGTGTGTGAGTTTGTGTGCTCACCCCACCCGCCACTGCAGTGCGATTCCCCTTTCTCCCTGACAAGCAGCAGCGTTCACAAACCCACACTGCAGAACAGAGAGGGCCTGGCTCTGCATACTGATCGGGGAAGGTGAGAGACAGACAGGGTGAGGAGCGGAGAGAGAGAAAGAGAGAGAGAGGTGCTGTAACACAGAGAGACAAAGAGCGAGAGATGAAAGAGAAGAAGCACACCTCTCAACGTTCTCACCTCTGCAGTCAGCCTGTCATCCCGCCTGGCCGAGCAGGTTACAGCTCTGAAGTTCCTACAAAGGGATTCTCCTTCCCAGGCTATCCCTGCCGAGGGAGGAGGGGGAGGAGGAGGAGGAGTGGGGAAGGTTGAGGCAGGTAGCTGCAGACGCCTGGCTGTCAGGGGGGCAGCACGACTCGGCTTTGTCCTGATGACGGTATTGACTGTTTCTAAAAATGGAAATGGCATTGATTGAAGCACAAGGTTTGTCTGATGTAAAGGGTTGTGGCTCAAAGCATTATTCAGAGTGAATCGGAAAAATAACGTGTGAGAGAAATGTCTTTAAATCCTGGGTGGTACGAAACATTTGAGGTGTAATTTATTTGATTAGCTGCAGTGAAAACGCAACTCGAAACAACGCATGGTTTTATGGGCAGAAAGAGATGGATGTTGACATTTGATAGCCAGCAGTTACTCATGGTCGGAAAATCCCGAACAATAATCAGTCAAGAGTAAACCGCCGTCTGGACTGCAGCAGATATTTCTGCATGGGTTTCTACTATCCTCCAGAGACCCACCCATTAATTTGTGTCCTCTGTGGACAGGGGCGGACTGGGACTACAAATCAGCCCGGGACTCTCGACCGGCCCACTTCGGTACCGCCGGCCCACCTCGGTAAATGATCAACGGGGGGGCAGTGCTAGTGAGTTATCCGAGCGGCCCACCTCGGTGCCGCAAGTAAATACCGTGAGGAAACTGTCGACGGGGGGGGGGGGGGGGGGGGGGGGGGGGGGGGGGGGGGGGGGGTGGTGTGCTAGTGACTTATCCGAGCGGCCCACATCGTCCGACCGGCCCACTTCAGTACCCGGCCCATCGGGATTCGTCCCGAACGTCCCGATGGCCAGTCCGCCCCTGTCTGTGGAGCACATTGGGTTTTGGTCCATTACTTTGAGGTTATACATGCCACAGCATTAAGTCCAATTGTACTCCACAGAGGACATCCTGGGCTTTTCAAACGTATGACATATGTGGGGGTGTGGCTTTGAAAAAGACAATTTCATTGTATTTCAAAATGGCGTCCATCAACACAAGCACTATTTATAGAAAGAGAAATGGTAAGTTTGTAATTTTGTAATTACCAGTGTTGTGAGTTCAATATTTTAATTAATTATAGTAAGGCAACATCTTAGTAGTTAGTGTAGTGAGTTTTCAGAGCAGTGTAATACTTATTTGACCTAAAACTAAATGTTTTTGTGAATGTCCTCTGAGGAGGACATGGGGATTTGCTAACTTTTTATTTCCCCCATTTTACCCAACACAAATGGAGTCCACTATGGGCTAAAACTAACACCTAGGTTTCTGTAGGGGTCATGGCAGACGGATGCAGTGGGAAAACATACATCAGGTGCCTCAAGTGTCAGATGTATCTCTGCATTTCAAAAAAGGATGGAGTACTACAAATGAGGGCTCAGTATTTGTTGCATTGAGTTATTGTGCTCTAATGTTGTCTAAATGTACTTGTATGTTAATGTTGTTTGTATACTAAGTTTCGCATAACTAACACCCGATGTCCTCTACAAAGGACACACAATAAAGAAAAAAAAAGGAAATTTGAAACCTTTTTCTTTCTGTGTCTCAGGAAACAGAAAAGTTGGACACATCCATCGTGCCTGGCTGAGGAATTGTTTTGACCAGTGTTGTCAAAATCTTCAACGTGACGGGTGCAGGTCCCACAGTTTTAGAAAAAGTGTTTTTCAATGAATTGGCAACTTTAGAATTCATGTTACTTTTGATGTAAACCTCAGTTGGCTCATGTTCTAATTCTGTGCTCATGTATTTGTCCTTGTTGATGTTGCAAATGCAGCTGCAGTGATGTAAGAGGAGGTATTTAATCTGACGCTCAAGTATTTTATTGTGTTATAACACGTTTCTTTGCATGGCTCAATTAATGTGCTTCACTACAGCGAAATGAATAAACAGATTTCGCTGTTACTAAGGATATAGAAATAACTATACAATTATGCAGATTTGAAAGAATTGTGAATTTCTGCGGTGTCAGTTCTGTCCATGATACGATTAGCAAAATACTTTAAAAATTGATTTCAGAATGTAGTAAGTAGGCAATTGAATTCACCCAGTATTTATTAAATATTGTTTGGGAGCAGCTTCCCACAGGCTATATTTATTCTTCAATTTCTTGATTCAACAATGTCAAGATATCAGTGACGTCAATATCTCAATGCTTTCAGGAAAGGTATCCACATACTTTCTCAGTGAACTTAAAATAATAACAACATTGTCCACCAATTCACGTATCATTTCTGCTCTTGAAGTGACCCAAGCCAATAAGGTAAGTAGACTCTTTTATGATACATAAAACGAGTTTACTACTTGAAATTGCAAGAAAAAGTAACCAATGTTAGCCTTGTGAAGGCTTGTACTTGTAGGGAAACAGCATCATTTTATACAACTTTATCATAATTCATAAGGAGCAATCATGGCTCTTACCAATTGTCATGAGCATAAAGTGAGTCATTTTCAACCAAATTGAGAGAAAAGTATGGGATACATACTTTGGGGAAGCTCCAGCCCACTGGTACAGTACTATAGAGTCTTTCATTTCATTCCTACTGCAATAAACTGCTTTTATTTCCAGACTCATCACTATTCATGCTTTGGAGCTGTGCAGCCCAGCAAAGCTTGTCTTTTCGATTTAACCTTGAGAAGCAGCACAGACATTTCCATGAGAACACATTTCCCTAGTGAAACGTCGTATCAGGCGATGATGTATCTCATAAAGAAGCATGAAAAAGAGAGTGTTGCACTGCATGTCCAAATGCTCTGACACGTTTCAAAGAAGAGGAAAAAGAGTGCTTCTGTTGGGGTTCGGTGCCGAGAGGCTTGAGCTGAAGGTGCTCTTTAGTTTCGGAGTTTCAGTTAATGAAATAGAGGGCAGTTTGCTTGAGGGCATTCTCAAATTAAGGAGCTTTTATTTCAAAGTCAAGACAAACTCTTTCAAAAGAATATCCAGTATGGTTTTGTGAATGTAGTTTTCGGACCAAGTGAATAGAAACTCATGTGTATTCACTTATAACCTGAAAAGGAAAAAAGATTACTTGTAAAACAGAATACAAATGATTGAATCAATTCACAATTCGAGGCTCATCCTTATTGGAGTATCATCCACTGTGAAGTGAGATCTTATAAAGATGAAGGCCTGACTGTTAAACCTGCCTTCAAAGCAAAGGAACTACTTGCTTTCTTCAGGATATATTTCTGTTATTAGCTGAGATTGAAAGCCTTGTCGAAAATGGCTTGAGAGGGCAATCATCTTTTATCTAGTCTATGGGAAAAGTGAGTGTATTCAGGTGACCCTTCTTCTAAGTTGGACTTATTGTGATTGTGTCTGGTGGGTACCAATTGGACAGTCCTCTGTACATCAACGATCATCTGAGGAAAGGCAACAAAGGTGAAAACGAATCTTCCCCTCAGCACAGGAAAGTACACAGTCCAAAAATAAGTGACATTGGCTTCACTGGCACATTATTTCACCCACTCATTCCGATTTTTTGATTAAAATTGGGCCAAGTCTAAGACAGTGCTGCTGAATAAATGCTACATACATGTTGTTGAGAATGATATATATATATATATAATCATATATAATGATTGATATAAAAGTAGGTGGTAACAATGTAAACTATGTCTCAACTTGGACATTTCCATTACTACACTATGAAGCAGTACACTGTGTACATTATATACTTGTGTAGTGCTGGAATTTGGAAATGGTGGGGTTGTTTCAAATCAAACATGGCTGTCGGAAATCACCACTGTAAGGTAGCTATCATTCGTGGAACCAAATCATTACAGACCGTTAATTAACCCAAAATACATAATGGGGGCTTTTATCTTACAACTGTACAGAGGTGTTTGGTGAAAAAACTGTAATTGTTATAGTTCAGCTGCTTGTTCCTACCCTTACGTTATGTAGACAAGACGGCAACCGTGGAAGGTGAGAAATGTCCAATGTATTGAGAGACAGTTTAAAAGTCTATAGTCATGCTAACTTCAAGCATTTTGAGCATGCTAAGATGTTAATGATGCTAAGCAGGTATAATGTTTACCATGTTCATTGTTAAAGTGTGTTAGCATGCTAACAATTGCTAATTAGTGATAAATAGCAAGTGCAGCTGAATTTCGATGGGATTGTCATTAGTGTTGCAGATATTTTGTCAGCAAGAAAACAGAAGAAAGACATTTTAGTGGGAGGCTAAGTGACAGATAAACGTTGCAAAGCTGCTATCATGGCTAAAAATAAAATATGTCTAAAATGTTTCTGCTCTTGAATTTCAAACATTGATAATTCTAGTGCACTACAACGTATTAAATTGAAAGTAAAGTACGTCTGAATAGTGGTAAACTTACAATTGTATATTGTCTTGCGCTGTGATCAATACTTCTTCACTGTTTGATTTGATATATGATTACAACATCAAAGGAGATATCCTTTAATTTCATTTTAAAGCTACATCTTTCCTTTCTATTCTGAGATTGACTCTGATGATAATATATTGGAACTGCCCATCTGAACACATCACAACAGACATGTTTCCTGCATTGCTGCTGCATTCTCTCTCCACCCTCAGGAGGACTTTGTTGTAAAATGGTGTACCATCATTATTGCTGGCATTCAGAGTGGGGACACATCTGCTGTGGCTCCATTGAATGTGTTGGACATGGAAACAGGGGTGTAACTAAAGCATTATCTCCATCCTTGCGTGTCACCTTTCCCTTGGAGATGGAAACTGGGTGTGGTGCAGCACAAACCAAGCGTGTTGTATCATCCTTTTCCAATCATGCGTCTGCCCTTGGAACACATGCAGCGATACATCTGTGGGGATCCTCTCTGATAGTAGATAACACTGTCACGTTAGACGCTGCGTTCCAAATCATTTGCCCTGTCGGCCAAAGATGCACGCCGGATAATTCGACGAGGCGCTGCTCAAATGGGAGGCACATGATTTAAACTCCCTTGGCACTGAGATCATTCTGTCATTTTAGCTGTAAAAATGGTCATCTTCACTTAGCATCAGACATTGTCACAGCAAAGACACGATGAAACCACCTGAACAGTTCAAATGTTTAATGTTTTGGTGGTGCTATTTTAGCATATAAAAAGGCCTTCAAGCTACTCAGGAGAACAAGATTAATTTGTTCTATTGATTGAATCATCAAGAACAATACTCATTATCTTTAGTTTTGTGAGCTCCATCAACAACACTGTGTGGAAAACATTTTTATATTTAGTTTTCTTATTTGAAATCAGGCCTTGAAAGGGCATAAAAACATTGCAAATACAGTTGCTTGATGAAGTCAGGATGCTGGGAGACATTTATACACAAGTGGTGAAATTACTCAGAAAAAGACCAATCAAAACATGCACTTAATCATGTATTTGTCTTGATGCAAATGTGCTGAGGCCCGCCACGTCCCATCAGCATAGGGCAAACAAATTCCAACGCTTCCAACCACTGATTGAACGTCAGTCCCCGTCAAAGGCAATCAGAGGCTTCTGTTTCATTTTGTTAAGCTGTCTATGTGCATGAGTGCATGTGGGAGTGTGCAAAAAGAAAAGAACAACAGAAAACACAGACGGCGAATTGCAATTATGTTTTTATGTAATACTCTAAACAGCTGCCGCTGTTTAGAGCAGGGGAATGCTGTTTGCTTTAAGTAGAAATAATGATGATGCCCCAAGGGTTTTGACTTATACTTCGAGTGTTACGCAACTCCAACTCTGGCTGAGACTGGGAGACTTTTGATTCACAGAGCTCTGAATTACATAATTCAAATGCAAGATGGAAACTTTCATCTATTTTTCAGAAAATATCTATTATTTACGAAAGGAAGTTGGCTTTTTCTGTCTCTTTTTTTAGTTAATGAGAAGAACGTCTCACAGAAAGTGAGCAAAATGTTCCGCCAGGCATTTCAGGTATGATAGTCTCATACCATAATTTATCTTTAAAGACTATGTGCGTTAACAAATAGCAGCTGTTGTCAGAGCTCCTGTCAGTAAATCGTGGTTTCTCCATCGGCAAACAGCTAATCATGCTCTGATGAAAAATCTCACTAAATGGTCAGGTCAACGCTACAAAGCAGCAGCTTCCTCTTAAAAGTGAAATACATTTCTGTGACTGCTCCCCTTTCCCATAGTTTCACGCTTGAGTTCAAACCATGGTTCAAACACAGTGAGTGAGGGGGGCCTACACCGCTGAATTAAATTCAAAACCACGAAAGAGTAGAGGACAGGAGGCAGATAAAAGTCCTGTGAGGGAGGAAGTTGCTCATCATTTACAAGGCTAAGGTCAGACATTACAGTGAGGAAAAGCATGAATGCACTAGATGTATGCGTCGTCCCGTAAATGCAAATGTGACTCAGTAACATAAGTCAAGGAAACATGCTTAACCATCACAAGGGGTGTTACGCTTCCCGAGAAGTGACTGGAGATGAGAACCCGCTACGCAAACACTAGACGGAGACAGTGGTGAAGTGTTAAACAATAGTCTTTATTTGACCACGGCACAGGCAAGGTGTAGAGAGGAGCTCAGAGAAGACAGACGTGGAGCTGGATAGCTCAGGGGGAGACGGAGGTGCGGAGATGCACGGAGGGAGCACCGGCGTGGAGAGCCGGAGATCCAGAGCTGGCGAATGTAGACAGGATGAGCTGGTGTGCGTGGAGGCACGGAGGAAACACCGACGAGGAGAGCCGGGAATCCAGAGCTGGCGAATGTAGTCTGGATGAGCTGGTGTGCGTGGAAGCACGGAGGGAACTCAGACGAGGAGTCGGAGGCTGGACGTGGCAAGCAGAGCGGCAGGTGTGTGTAGATCTGGAAGAATAAAGAAAGGATTAGAAAGGAATAACCTTTCACCAGGAGTATCAAAAGGTTTACTAGAATACTGCTAGTAGGCCAGGACGATAGTTTACCACTGAAGAATAAACGAAGAACTGGCGAAGTCTGAGGATGGGAACCAGGGTTTTAAGCAGGTGCAGGTGAGTAGTGGCAATCAGTGAGATGAACAACAGCAGTGGAGATGAGTTGGCGGGAATCAGAATGTAGGTCAGCCACGCCCAGCCAGGAAGACAAACAAACATAGAAGTGGAAAAGAAGGAGGAAGTACTGCAGATCCTCACAGTACCCCCCCCTCAACGGGAGCCTCCTGGCGACCACCAGGCTTGTCTGGATGAGCCCTGTGAAAGGCCCTTATCATTACAGGGTCCAGGACTCGGGAGCGAGGGACCCAGCATCGCTCCTCGAGACCGTAACCCTCCCAGTCCACCAAATACTGTAAGCCCCTGCCCCGGCGCCTGACGTCCATGAGACGGTGCACTGTGTAGGCAGGATGGTCATCAATGACTCGGGGGGGAGGAGGGGGAACGGCCGGAGGGCTCAAGTCACTGGTGTGAACAGGCTTAATCTGGGAGACATGAAAAGTAGGATGGACTCTCAATGTTCTGGGAAGCTTCAGCCGGACTGCAGAGGGGTTAATAATCCTTTGAATGGAGAAGGGACCAATGAAGCGTGGAGACAACTTCTTCGATTCTGTGAGGAGAGGAATGTTCCTGGAAGATAACCAGACAGACTGACCTGGGACGTAAGGAGGAGCAGCTTGTCTGTGGCGGTTGGCCGACTGTTGGTTCCGAGCTGAAGTCAGGAGGAGAGCAGAGCGAGTGTCTCTCCAGATCTTTTGACAACGACGAACATGCTGCTGGACCGAGGGAACTGCTAGTTCTCTCTCCTCTTCAGGGAACAGGGGCGGCTGGTACCCCAAAGAAGCCTCAAACGGGGAGAGACCAGTAGCAGAACACGTTAGGGAATTATGCGAGTACTCAACCCAGGGAAGATGGGAGCTCCAGGTAGAGGGGTTACGGTCAACGATGCAGCGGAGGGCTGACTCCAGGTCCTGGTTGGTTTGCTCAGTCTGACCGTTTGACTGGGGATGATATCCGGATGTTAAACTGACAGAAGCTCCCAGGGATTGACAGAACTCCTTCTACACTCGAGAGGTGAATTGAGGACCGCGGTCAGAAACTATGTCAGAAGGGATTCCATGTAGCCGGAAAACGTGTACAGAGAGGAGTTGGGAGGTCTCCAAGGCTGAAGGGAGCTTAGGAAGAGCTACAAAGTGGGCAGACTAATGCTGTGTTCACACCGGACGCGATGCGACGTTTGGGGGCGGCGCGATTACATGTAAAGTCAATGCAGAGACGTGGACAGACGCGAATTCGCTCCGACGGCGTGCATGAAGCGGTGGACGCAGCGCGAATCACACGATTGAGGCGATTGAACCGTGCCGCGTTAAACGCGAGAGTTCAATTTTTTCAACTCGAGCGTCAAATTCACGTGACGCGTTCTCGCGGAAGCCAATCAGCGGTGAGGATCTCAGCCGCCGTCACTGACGTTCAACCACACAACATCAGCCGTTAGCTGTTAGCAGTTAGCACACAGAGCTCACAGCTCCTCATATCCGTTCAGAAACTGGACAAAAGTTAAACAAGTACAAACCACAGACTGTGTCATGGTGAATACAGTCGCTGCTTATTTATGTCTGTAGGCCGTTGTTATGAGTGTGGAATGAGCATATACAACGTTAGCTTAGCCTGGTCGACCCGATCTTCATTCAGAAAACAAGCATTTTAAAAGGTGTTTTGCCTGCCGTCTTGTCTGCAGACTTGTCAAAGCATTAATTCATGGTTGTTACTAACCGGTATCAGTATGTTGTTACTTCGGCATCATTTAGAAACGTGTATTACAATTTAATCACGGTAAAATATGTTCATTTGTTGTAGTTGTAGCTCCCGAGCCAGCGCGTCTTGTTTGAATGATGCGAGTAAACACAGCTGGCAGCCGCGGTGAACCTCCAGCGTTTAGAGCGATGCGATAGGAGCGATTAGAGCGAAGCGAATAGTCGCATCGCGTCCGGTGTGAACGCAGCATTAGAGAATCTATCAACAATGGTGAGAATTGTGGTGTTACCCTGGGAGGGAGGCAGACCGGTAACAAAGTCCAAGGCGATATGTGACCAGGGACGACTAGGGATGGGTAGAGGCTGAAGCAATCCTGCAGGTGTTTGGTGGGAGGACTTACTCCTAGCACACGTGGGACAGGAAGAAACAAACTCCTGAGTGTCCTTGTTGACAGTTGGCCACCAGAAGTGTCTCTTAAGAAGAGAGCGTGTGCGGTTTACTCCGGGATGGATGGAGAACCGGGAACTGTGGACCCACTGTAGAACCTTGGAGCGAGCAGCATCGGGAACGAACTGACGGTTCGGAGGACCGTTACCAGGATCTGGTTGCTCTCTCAAAGCCTCCTGGATGGTGTTATTAATCTCCCAAGAGAGGGCGCCTACAACACAACTCTTGGGCAGGATTGAACCAGCAGAGGGCTCGGGAGAGTCAGAAGAGTACAGTCTGGATAGAGCATCGGGCTTAACATTCCGGGAACCTGGACGGTATGTGAGACTAAAATTGAAGCGACTGAAGAAAAGAGCCCATCTGGCCTGTCGAGAGTTCAGCCGTCTCGCTGACTGGATGTAGGCGAGGTTCTTGTGGTCTGTCCAGACCAGGAATGACTGCTTGCTGCCCTCGAGCCAGTGTCTCCACTCCTCTAACGCCAACTTTACTCCCAGAAGCTCCCTGTTTCCAACGTCATAATTGCGCTCAGCAGGAGAGAGGCGGCGTGAAAAGAAAGCACAAGGATGAAGGATGTTATTAGAACCAGCAGTTTGTGACAAGACAGCTCCCACCCCAGTGTCTGACGCATCAACCTCCACAATAAACTGCTTCTCAGAGTCTGGCTGGATGAGGATGGGAGCAGAGGTGAACAGGGACTTGAGTTTGAGAAAAGCCTCATTAGCCTCTGGGGTCCAGAAGAACTTAATGTTGACAGAGGTGAGTCTTGAGAGAGGTGCAGCAACCTTACTGAAGTTCCTGATGAAGCGGCGGTAAAAGTTGGCGAAGCCCAGAAACCTCTGAAGCTCCCTCCTCGTAGTAGGGGCTGGCCACTCGACCACAGCCTCGATCTTTCCAGAATCTACCTCCACTCTGCCCTGACTAATGATATAGCCCAGGAAGCTGATCCGGTTCTGGTGGAACTCACACTTCTCAGCCTTGACATAGAGCTTGTTCTCCATCTGTAAGGAATGCGTGGAAGGGTAGGACCCAAATGCAGACTATCAGAAAAGGTAAACGGTCTCGAAACAAAAACAAGCTTTATTCTCAAAGCTTAACAATAGCATGGCATGAAACACATAGGTTCTACAGAAAACTGACCGTGACCAACATGGTGGGAGACAGGAGAAACAAACATGACTGACATGGAGGAAGACAGGAAAAACCAACAATGAACCGACCAGGCACACAGGGGAAGACAAGACTAAATACAGAGAGGGGTAATCACAAGACGAGACACAGCTGGGGTAAGGGAGGCAGAAACACAAGGGCAACAGGTGAACACAATCAAACAATCAGATCGTGACATAACCCCCCCCTCAAGGGACGGATCCCAGACGTCCCAAAAAACATAGTCTAATACTTCCAAAAGGGTGGGTGGAGGGGGTCCGGAGGACGGGCCCGAAAGGGGTCCCGGGCGGACGGCCCGGGGGCAAGGCAGAGTCCAAAAAGGGGCGACGGCCACAGCGGGCAAACTCAGGGGGCCGGGCATGAGAGCAAAGGCAGCGGCTCTCAGGGGACCGGGCTCGAGGGCGAAGGCAGCGGCTGGAAGAATCAGGAGGCCGAGCCCGAGGGCGAAGACCGCGGCTGGAGAACTCAGGAGGCCGGGCTCGAGGGCGAAGACTGCGGCACTCAGGGGGCCGGGCTCGAGGGCGAACCAGAAGGCGGCGACGAGACAGCTCCGGAGGACGGGCAGGAAGACGCCGACGGGACAGCTCCGGAGGCCGGGCAGGAAGGCGCCGACGGGACAGCTCCGGAGGCCGGGCAGGAAGGCGCCGACGGGACAGCTCCGGAGGACGGGCAGGAAGGCGCCGACGGGACAACTCCGGAGGACGGGCAGGAAGGCGCCGACGGGACAGCTCCGGAGGACGGGCAGGAAGACGCCGACGGGACAGCTCCGGAGGCCGGGCAGGAAGGCGCCGACGGGACAGCTCCGGAGGCCGGGCAGGAAGGCGCCGACGGGACAGCTCCGGAGGACGAGCAGGAACCAGTATCGGCCGGACAGGAACCGGAGCCGACCGGACAGGCGCAGACGGGACCCCAAACAAGACATGGGCTGGTGTCAATGGGACCCCGGATGTAGCAAGGGCTGGTGTCGACTGGACCCCCAACGGAACAGGACACAGAGTTGGCAGGACCCCCGGCGGGACAGGTGTCGGCGGGACCCCCAACAGAACAGGATCTGGTGTTGGCAGGAAACCTGACGGAGCAGTTGTCGGCGGGACCCCCAACGGGACAGGACATGGGGTTGGCAGGACCCACAGCGGAACAGGTGTCGGCAGGACCTCCAACGATACTGGACGTGGAGTTGGCAGGGCCCTCGGCAGGAGAGTAGTCGGCGGGACCTCCAACAGCACCGGACATAGGGCTGGCAGGACCCCCGGCAGAAGAGTAGTCGGCGGGACCTCCAACGGCACAGGACATAGGGTTGGCAAGACCCCCGGCAGGAGAGTAGTCGGCGGGACCTCCAACAGCACTGGACATAGGGTTGGCAGGACCCCCGGCAGAAGAGTAGTCGGCGGGACCTCCAACAGCACTGGACATAGGGTTGGCAGGACCCCCGGCAGAAGAGTAGTCGGCGGTACCTCCAACAGCACTGGACATAGGGTTGGCAGGACCCCCGGCAGAAGAGTAGTCGGCGGGACCTCCAACGGCACAGGACATAGGGTTGGCAGGACCCCCGGCAGAAGAGTAGTCGGCGGGACCCCCAATGGGACAGGACATGGAGTTGGCAAGACCCCCGGCAGGAGAGTAGTCGGCGGGACCTCCAACGGCACAGGACATAGGGTAGGCGTCGGCCGTAGAGCCAACAGGAGACGAGCCAAGGACTGCTGGCTTTCAACTAAGGCTCGCATCGTCTGCTCATGTTGGCCCAGAAGATTTCCCTGATGGGAAATGGCGTGCTGGACCGGAACAGAGGCCGGAACCATGGCTGCTGGGGCCAGAACTGGGGCTGGAACCATGGCTGTATGGGCCGGTTCTGGAGCTAGAACCATGGCTGCTGGGGCCAGAACTGGGGCTGGAACCATGGCTGTATGGGCCGGTTCTGGAGCAGGCACCCTGGCTGCTGGGCACGGAACCGGAACACGGAACCATGGCTGTGTGGGATGGTACTGGAGCACGGTACCATGACTGTGTGGGGCGGTACTGGTGCACGGAACCATGACTGTGTGGGCCGGTACTGGAGCAGGCACCCTGGCTGCTGGGCATGGAACCATGGCTGCAGGGGCCAGAACTGGGGCCGGAACCATGGCTGCTGGGGCCTGCACTGGAGCCCAAAGCATGGCTTCTGGGGCTCGGGCTGCTAGCCTGGACTTGCGACTCCTCTTATGAGCTTCTTGGAGGCTCCGTGGACCTCCAAAAGCCAGACGAGTGCCCGAGAACGGCTCCTGGACAGGAGCAGGAAATGGGGACGGAACCATGGCTGCTGGGGCTGGAACCATGGCTGCTGGGGCCACGGCTTGAATCCTGGCCTTGCGTCTCTTTGAGGTCTTTTGGAGGCTCCGTGGACCTCCAAACGCCAGGCGGGATCCCAAAAAAGGATCAGAGAATGGAGACTGGCACTCAGGGCTACGCGAAAAAACTCTGAGAAATTCAGGCAACGAGCTCCTCAGCCATGGCACATTATCCACCTCCATTTGTGCTCTTTTCAGGACAGCCTCTTTCTCCCTGCTAGTCGAGGTTCCACTCCACACAGTATAAAGACATCGAAGGGAGTAATCCAGAGAAAGCAATTCAGCATCAAAATCAAAAACATAATCCGCTGGGTCCATAATTGGTCGGTTCATTCTGTAAGGAATGCGTGGAAGGGTAGGACCCAAATGCAGACTATCAGAAAAGGTAAACGGTCTCGAAACAAAAACAAGCTTTATTCTCAAAGCTTAACAATAGCATGGCATGAAACACATAGGTTCTACAGAAAACTGACCGTGACCAACATGGTGGGAGACAGGAGAAACAAACATGACTGACATGGAGGAAGACAGGAAAAACCAACAATGAACCGACCAGGCACACAGGGGAAGACAAGACTAAATACAGAGAGGGGTAATCACAAGACGAGACACAGCTGGGGTAAGGGAGGCAGAAACACAAGGGCAACAGGTGAACACAATCAAACAATCAGATCGTGACACCAGCAGTCTCTGAAGCACCAGGCGGACATGGTTCTCGTGTTCCTCCTGGTCTTTGGAGAAAATCAGGATGTCGTCTATGTATACAAAGACAAATCGGTTAAGGAAATCACGCAGAACATCGTTGACCAGAGCCTGAAATACTGCTGGAGCGTTAGTGAGTCCAAAGGGCATGACTAGGTATTCAAAATGACCTAAGGGAGTGTTGAAAGCCGTCTTCCATTCATCCCCTTGACGGATACGGACCAGATGATAGGCGTTCCTAAGGTCAAGCTTGGTGAACAGGGTTGACTCATGGAGAGGTTCAAAAGCAGAGGTGAGAAGGGGTAATGGGTACTTGTTCTTAACAGTAATGTTGTTTAACCCACGAAAGTCAATGCAAGGTCGCAGTGACTTATCCTTTTTGCCAACGAAGAAGAAACCGGCACCCACGGGAGAGGAGGAAGAACGAATAATCCCAGCAGCCACTGAGTCCGTGATATATAGCTCCATAGCCTCCTTCTCAGGACGGGACAGGTTGTAGAGGCGGCTGGTGGGTAGAGGAGCCCCAGGAAACAGATCTATAGAGCAGTCGTAGGGCCGATGAGGAGGAAGAGAGAGAGCCCTCTCCTTGCTGAAGACCAATCTCAGGTCGTGGTAGGTCGCAGGAACTCCAGTTAAGTCTACAGAAGCAGCAGAGTTTGGGGAGACAGAGACAGGAGGTACGGCAGATAACAGACAGTTAGCGAGACAGTGCTGATCCCATTCAATGATCTTTCCCTTGACCCAATCAATGTGTGGGTTGTGGGTGCGAAGCCACGGATAACCCAATACCAGAGGTGTGGAAGGTGCAGAGATTACCTTTAACTGGATGAGCTCTCTGTGGTTGCCGGAGGTGATCAATGTCAAAGGGGCTGACTGTGCTGTTACAGAGGAGATTATTTGTCCATTAAGTGCATAGGCTGTTAGAGGTTCATCTAACGGCTCCAGGCAGAGTCCCAGCTGTTCAGCTAGCTCACGGTCCAAAAAACTATCCTCAGCACCAGAATCAATGAGAGCTTGGATAGGCAAAGTCATAGTATTAACACAAATCTTGGCGGGTATTAGAAAACGGCACAAAGAAGGAGGTAGAGAAGATGGCTGTGGACTCGTCAGGACCCCCAATCTCACTGACGAGCTCCCACGTTTGGGCGTACAGGACAGTTGGCAATGACATGCCCAGCGTTGCCACAATACATGCATTGGCCAGCACACGCCCGACGTTGACGCTCCTCCGGAGATAGTCTAGCGCGACCCAGTTGCATAGCCTCCTCGTGAGAAGAGGTGCGCCCGCTGGGCGGCGAGAAAACGGAGGGAGACTTAAACACAGAGGGAACAGGGTAGGTGGAAAAACTGGGCTTACTGTGTGAGACAGGTGGATTCCGCTGTGTCCGCTCAGCTCTGCGCTCCCGCAAACGACAGTCCAGGCGGGACACCAAGGAAATCAGATCTTGGAGATCCGCTGGAACGTCTCGTGCAGCTAATTCATCCCGGAGCTGATCCTTTAATCCTCTCAAAAACACCGCCTTGAGAGCCGCCTCGTCCCATCGAGCCTCTGCAGCGAGTGTGTGAAACTCGATGGAATATTCGGCCACACTCCGGTTTCCCTGTTGTAAACCGAGCAGCTGATTCTCGGCGGAGCCAGAATAATTGGGATGATCAAAGACAGCAGAAAAACGCTCAGAGAAGCATTCAAAACGCAGATTGTCATAGTCCACTGAAGAGCTCAAAGCCTCTGCCCAGGTTAAAGCCTTGCCACGGAGCAAACTCAGAACATAATTAATCCGGGTAACATCAGCTGCAAACGAAACAGGACGCTGGCGAAAAACCTTGTTACATTGGAACAGAAATCCTCTGCATCTCTCCACCTCACCGTGGAATGGCTCAGGGTCGGTGATGGGGAAATCCTGGCGTGGAGTAGGAGAAAAAGCTGGATTGGGAGTGGCAAGAGAAACTGCAGCCGAGGTAGTTAGAGCTGAGATCTGGCAAGCTAACTCAGAGACATGATGAGCCATGGATTGATTGCTCTCGACTAACGCCCGAATGAGCTGGTCGTGTTGACCCAGAAGGGAACCCTGACTAGACAGGGCATGATGGACTGTGGCGGGATCCGCTCCAGTGCCTGCGGGGTTCATTGTTGGCCAGTTCTTCTGTTACGCTTCCCGAGAAGTGACTGGAGATGAGAACCCGCTACGCAAACACTAGACGGAGACAGTGGTGAAGTGTCAAACAATAGTCTTTATTTGACCACGGCACAGGCAAGGTGTAGAGAGGAGCTCAGAGAAGACAGACGTGGAGCTGGATAGCTCAGGGGGAGACGGAGGTGCGGAGATGCACGGAGGGAGCACCGGCGTGGAGAGCCGGAGATCCAGAGCTGGCGAATGTAGACAGGATGAGCTGGTGTGCGTGGAGGCACGGAGGAAACACCGACGAGGAGAGCCGGGAATCCAGAGCTGGCGAATGTAGTCTGGATGAGCTGGTGTGCGTGGAAGCACGGAGGGAACTCAGACGAGGAGTCGGAGGCTGGACGTGGCAAGCAGAGCGGCAGGTGTGTGTAGATCTGGAAGAATAAAGAAAGGATTAGAAAGGAATAACCTTTCACCAGGAGTATCAAAAGGTTTACTAGAATACTGCTAGTAGGCCAGGACGATAGTTTACCACTGAAGAATAAACGAAGAACTGGCGAAGTCTGAGGATGGGAACCAGGGTTTTAAGCAGGTGCAGGTGAGTAGTGGCAATCAGTGAGATGAACAACAGCAGTGGAGATGAGTTGGCGGGAATCAGAATGTAGGTCAGCCACGCCCAGCCAGGAAGACAAACAAACATAGAAGTGGAAAAGAAGGAGGAAGTACTGCAGATCCTCACAGTGGGAGTATGCAGGAAGGCAAGACTAGAAACAAGTACATTCAAAGAAGCACTGTGGAAATGCACTTTGTATAAACAATTCACTAGCTTGTAGAAACCTACCCCTAACACCTCTTAGCTTCACAATGTCTTTTACTGCCTTTCAGCACATTGTTGTTTTTTTAAGACCAACAACTATTATTTGATGAGTTTCACCTGTCTCTTTAATGTTCTTTCGAGTGGAAGCAAGCCAATGTTTAATGTTAAAGTCTCTATAAACCCACTCTACTGTACTCTTCTGGCAACTTATCCCATACGACCAAATGCAGCTAATAGCTAGCAAACATAATTTTAGCTAAAAAGACAGCTTTTCATCTCAGGAGCTGCATGGTGGATGCCAAAAAAGCTTAAAGCAAGCCGTTGTAACTTTAGATTAACTGTGTCCCCCAGTGGCAATTAGATGCTTAAGTCAGAAAACTTGCTCAGTGAATGTCAGTTCCACAATACATTTCTGAAGTTTTCTAACATTAGCCAAATAAGCTACTGGTATACCAGACCAAATAAGGCTGTATCAGTAAAACCACCAGGTGTATTTGGTGCCTTAAGCAGATTTGCGAGTAACTAAAAATGATGCGGATGGGTTTACATTGCAGTTAGTTAGCCTAGTTAAGCCTGGTGCTTCTCATATGTGCTTTTCCACTGAAGCAGTTCCATTGCCGGTCTGGAGCAGAGCTCAATTCCGAACTTGTGTTTCCAGTGCAGAGGCACCTTCATTCTGTTCCAAAGAATTTTAAAACTTAGGAAACTCTTTGACGGCCAGCATCAATGCCATAGAGCTCTGTACGTTTGAGCCTTATGACAGAGGCAGGGGCAGGTATAATGCAATCCTTAACAGTTCAATGTGAGTACGAAACATGTAAAACGTTGTTGGAGCAGCAATCAATCATGCTTTGTTAGAGTAAGAGCAACATGAGCCAGGGTCCGATGCAGTCCACCCTTGTTGACGTTGTACTGGAAATGAGCGCTCCGTTGCAGAGAATAGCGACATCCGCGGTGATGTTGATATTTTTGGGCTCTAGTTGGTGGAGAAGCAAACAGGTTCTTAAGAGATTCGACACTAGACCTAGGAACCAATTTTAGAAGAAAAGGTATGGTAGATGCTAAATGGTGCCTTGTGAGTCAGTGTCAAAATGCTAAGACCGACTGCAGAAATGTTGGTATTTGACACCCCGGTAGTGAGACTAGGCTTTGCTTGGATATAAGCTCTCAATGTTTCTCTCCTTTCACATAGCCCGAGCTTCTTTCTCTCTCTTGCTACCTCCAATTGCATTAGTATTGAAGTTTTCTTATCTAATGTACGTCATGGCTGTCTCCTTCTGTCTCTTTTCTGATCTTTCTCTCATCTCTCTGTCTCTCCAACCCCTCTCTATACTTTCAAAGCTTACATAGGAGACTATATATAGATTGACAGCATCATTACCAGCAGCACAGCCAGTAAACCGAGCAGCACCACCACCGAGATGATAAAACAGGAGGAGAGGAGAGCCCCATAGCAGCACACAGTGAAGCTGTATGTGATAGATGGCATAAAGAAGAGGGTTATTAGCTTCATAAGGAAAATTAACATCAGCCATGCTAGTCCAGGGCTGCAGGAAAAGCTTAACTGAGCTCAGTTCTTGCTTTGTTTTAAAGTGCTGCTATTTCTGTCCTCTTTAAAGGTTTTTTAAACGTTAGTATTAGATAAGACGTGCTAAATTTAGCATTAAAACCTCAGACAATTTAAGAGGGTTTCTGTAATCTGACAACATCATTGTAATCCTTAAAGCGGGAGCATAAATTGAGTAAGGAAGCTGTCATGGTTCAGGACCCACTGACAGTATAGTGAAAATAAAGAGCTTTAAGGCGGGGTGGTAAATTCATTTTAATAACGCATTTAAAAGCCTGACTGGATATTTTATTATACTTATGAATCTTTTGGACTATACCAACAGAGGAAGTTAAAGAGAGTTTCTGAAGATCATTCATCATTGGCTTCGCGATTCCTAAATCCTCAGGTTTTTACAGGCTTTCTTGTGTCCTCGCTGCTGAAAATTAGAACCTGGGTTGCGGTGGAATTGTACATTTGGGAAGTTTTGTAACGGAGTGAAATGACCCGAAAGTACCTGTGGCATTTATTGTTGTCTCTAGATCAGCGGTTTTCAAAGTGTGAGGCGCGCTTCCCCAGGGGGGCGCCAGAGAGCTTCAGGGGAGGCGCAGCGTCAGAAAAAAATAACGAGAAACAGAGAAATCTAGCTAGTTAACTTCAGCTAACTTTGTGCGAGCGGCAACATGGATCGATTTTTTGTGAAGTTACAGTACCTAAAGTGAGAGAGGAGACAGCGTCTGGCAGAAAACGTGTGTCACTTGCACACTTTTGGCTGTCTGTGGAGACCGAGTTCCCCCACCTCGCCAAAAAGGCTGTAACAGTGCTCATTCCCTTCACCTCCACCTAACTGTGTGAGTGCGGGTTTTCCGCATTAGGCGCTTTCACACTGCAGTACTTTTCCCACTTTAGTTCCGATATAGTTCCGAAATGTTGCGTTCACACCAAAATAATCCAGAACTAAAATTAGTTCATGAGAACCTTTTTACCCCCTTTTCCGTCCCTTCTAGAGAGCAGGTACTTTCGTGGGAGAAAAAGGTTCCAATTTCTGATTGGCTGGGCGGATTGCAAACCACGGCCCGTAAAACTCCAAAAACATTTTGAGAAGCCGCCATTTTATTATCCTCGCATTAGCATTATTAGCATTAGCGTTAGCCCAGCGCACAAACGCAGAGAGACTAACTTATGGCAACACAAAAGAAAACATGGGAGCGGTGGAGATGAGGAGGTGTCGGCGTTCTGGCGATTTACTCGGATGGCTTCATTTGCCTAATCCTCCCCCAGGGACTTATTCCGGTGTCAACGCGATCTGAACTCTTTAGTTCTCATGAACTAAGTTCTGATTAACCTTTGTGGGAAAAGTACTGCGGTGTGAAAGTGCCAATTGACTTTGATCAAAAGCAAGTACCGGTCAAGGCTGCTGCCAGAAGATGATCTGCGTTTATTCCTGTCTACATTGCATCCTGCATCCTCCGCCTGTGCGCATCAAAGACGCAGACTCATTGTTCCCACTAAAGTAGGGGTGAGTGTAATGAGGAGGCAGAGTTGATGTTCAGTGTGTTGCCTGGAGCATATAAGGATTTATCCACAATGTTGAAAATGTTAAAATTGTTAAAAATGTTTTTAAAATATGTTTAAAACATAAAGATAAAAAGGTTTAAAAAAGTTATTGTTTAATGTTTTAAGGAGGTGACGCTACTCAGCCAATCAAATGGGTGCAGTCAGTGAGTCAGCACGATAGATTCAAACACACACACAGAGACGAGACAAGAGGAGAGAAACAGTCGGAGTAATTTCAAATGGCGTGCTCAGAAAAGAGAAAGGTAGACAGAGAAAACAGAGCATTTAATGACATGTTCTCTTACTGGACCTCTTTGAAATGCAATTGAATACCCCTGCATTATAGCAACAACAACAATAATAATAATAATAATAATATTAGCAATAATAATCGGGAGGGGGGGCGCGGCTGTTCTGTTGTTCTCTGAGGGGAGGCTCACCTTCCCACACTTTGAAGCCCCTGCTCAAGATGTAGGAAAGCAGCTTCAATACCTCCTTTATTATCTCCTTTAGCTTCGGATACACTGGACCAGCCTTTACGAAAGGAAAGGAGAAAATTCTAAGCAACCCTGGACTTTATATTTAGACAGAAATACTGAAGAAGTTGAAGGAATTATTGAGGTTAAGGTGTTATTATAAGTATATAAGTGCTGAGCAAAGTTGAAAAGGAAATAGTGACAGTTCAAGTGTGAAAACTGTTAAAATATGTCAGTGTGTTTTTATTTTTTATTTAACCTTTATTTAACCAGATAAAAACATTGAGATAAAATCTCATTTTCATGCTGACCTGGCCAAGAAGGCAGCAACGTTACACATAACACATAACACAAACATATAAAATACAGAGAACATAACAAAGAAAACAAAAGAGGAAAAAGCAGTCACTGCATTGTGCACATTAGGACAATAAAAAAAGTACACTACTTGTTACTGCAAGAGCAGCTGGTGGTGAGGACTTCAGACAACTTCAATTTAAAACATGCTATAGAGACAAGTGCCCTCAGTTTGAGGCGTGATTGAAGGTCATTCCAAGACCAAGGACCATAATAAGAAAGACTCCTTTTTCCAGCCTCAGTCCGTACAGTAGGTACCTGGAACCGTATCCAGGCACTGGATCTGAGGTTGTAAGAGTCACAAACTGGGGCAAATCTGAGACATATGTAGAGTGGAAGCTTACCTAAAATGGCTTTATACATTAATAAAAACCAGTGCTGCATCCTACGCATAGTAAGTGAGGACCATCCAGTTAGGCTATACAGTGTGCAATGATGAGTCCTATAGGGTGCATTTGATATATAACGCAGTGCAGCATGGTAGAGTGGGTCAAGTTTGGCCAAAACAGTGGGACAGGCCAATCTATAAATGGTATCACCGTAGTCCAGCTGGGACAGGAATAAGCCAGAGACCAACCTTTTACGGGATGAAGTTGAAAAACAACATTTAAATCTGAAAAGGAAGCCAAGAGTGAATTTCAATTTCTTTGTTAAAACTTCAATATGGTGTTTAAAGTTCAGATTACTGTCCAACCTAAAGCCCAGATATTTGTAGGTATCAACAAACTCAACAGAAACGCCATCAAGGGTGTCAATGGAGAGGCAAGAGGAGGACGCTGACTTGGGAGCAAAAAGCATTGCTTTGGTTTTCTTACTGTTCAATAGCAGTTTAGAATCAAGAAGCGCATGCTGCAGCGTGATAAAATCTGATTTTAAATTGGAAACGGCCATATCCAGAGAAGGAGCACACAAGTATACAATAGTGTCATCAGCATACATATGATAGGTAGAAAATTGCATCTGATTACAAATATTGTTTACATATAATAAAAAGAGCAAGGGCCCCAAGATAGAGCCCTGTGGAACTCCCTTCTCCAAGGTGACAGGGTCAGAGACAGTACTACCCAACCTGACGCATTGAGTACGGTCGGTTAGATAACTCTGAAACCAGCAAATGGCATTGTGACCGAAACGAGACACCAACATAACATTAGACATAATGTGGTGATCTACAGTGTCAAATGCTTTGGCTAGGTCAATAAACAATGCAACACAAACTGATTTCTTATCCAAAGCAGCCTTAATATCGTCTAAGACTTTCAGACTGGCAGTCACAGTACTGTGCTTTGATCTGAATCCAGATTGCATAGGGTTAAGGATGTTGTGTGAATTTAAAAAAAGTTTTAGCTGAGTAGAAACAAGGGACTCAAGAATCTTTGATAACACAGAAAGATTTGAGATAGGACGATAGTTATTCAACTCCGTGGGATCACCAGCTTTCAAGAGGGGCGATACCAGAGCTTGCTTCCACACAGCTGGCAGTGTGTGAGTGGACAGGGAGAGATTAAAAATATCAGTTACTGGTTGTGCTATCATCTGAGCTGCAATTTTTAAAAAGAACGGGTCAAGGCCGTCAGGCCCGGCAGACTTTTTAGGATCAATCGAGTGCAAACCCTGTAAGACTTCAGAGACCGAGAAATAAGCGAAATCAAAAACAGGGGAGTTCAACTCTTGACTATGGCTGTGAGTACGACCATTTAGAGAGTCATGACTTTGCTCATCAAAAATGTGACCAGCCTTTTTGAAGTGAGCATTAAAGGCATTAGACATACCATCTGAATCTGAAATAAAAGAATCATTGACCTTCAGTTTTTGTGGGAAACTAGAAACCTTCTTGTTCTGAAGTGATTTAATTGTTTTCCAGAATTTGGAATGGTCATTAAAACAATCAGTGGTTAAGCTCAGATAGTAATCAGCTTTAGCTTTTTTAATAAGGGCAGAACATTTATTTCTGAGGACACGAAAAAGAAGCCAGTCATCACTAGTGTTAGACTTTCTAGCTAAGGACCATTGCTTATTTCGATCATGAAGGAGATCAGATAGTTCTCTAGTAAACCATGGAGTGTTCCTATTCTTAACTCTGAATTTTCTAAGGGGGGCATGTCTATTAATAATCGATAAAAAGTGATCAATAAAAAATTGGACGGTAACATCAACAGATGGAATTAACGCTGTGAAGTGCCATTTAACCTCCGCCAGATCGTGTAGGAAAGCCTGCTCAGAGAAGTGTTTGAAGCAGCGCCTGAGCACAATAAGGCCCTTGGCTTTGGGCAACTTAGTGCTCCTAACGCAAGCGATAGTGCAATGGTCACTGATATCATTAGGAAAAACACCAACAGACACATACTTATGAGCTGCATTTGTTAGAATGACATCTATAAGGGTATCGTTATTGGGTTTGGCAGGGTTTATTCTAGTGGGACTATCAATAAGCTGAGTTAAGTTCAAAGAATCACAAACCTGCTTAAACTGTGAGGATTTATCACTTAACCAGTCCCAATTTAAATCACCCACTAAAATGATTTCAGAAGAAAACTTAGACAACAATTCAGTAAGGCTAGTAGTTGCATCCATGATGGCCGATGGAGGCCTATAACAGCCAATAACAGTGAGAGGAGCATTTGCTATAGTTATTTGGACTGCTAGCAACTCAAATTGCCTTGGAATTGAAATTGAGTGAAGGACAGAGCACTGTAGTTTCTCAGCAGTGTATATTGCAACACCACCAGCTCTGCCCTTACGATCAGCTCTGAATACATTATATCCATCAATCTGAATAACAGTGTCAGTGACAGAGGGTTTTAACCAGGTTTCAGAAACTACAACAATATCAGGCTTAGCAACTAAAAACCAGGTCTTGAAAACATCTAATTTGGGCACTAGGCTTCTAGCATTAACATGCAGAAAACCCAATCCTTGCCTACAGCTAAACTCATTCGGAGTTGGCAAATGATGCAAGGAAGCAGAGAAACACTCAGGACCAGGGTTAATGTTAACGTTACCAGAGAGTAATAGCAGTAACAATATTAACAGTCTGGAAGATGATTTTTTCACATGTGCTCTGGACGCGTCACTCCTCAGAGGGGCGGGGCTGCTCCGATCCTTCGATATTAGCGAGTCCAGAGTCAAAAGGGCATACGGGAGAGCGCATTTAGTGCCATGAAACGTCAGCTTTTGGTAAAAACTATCCGATGGAGTCAGCGCTCCAGAGGTTCCACCATCCGAATGTCCGAAGTGAACAGAGGCATCGCTGGGAGGCAATCCGTCAGTTTTGCCGACATGCGGGCTGACAATTAATCCCAGGAAAAAAGCGAACATAAGGGTAGCTTTAGGCAACATTGAGCTGCAACACACCCAATTCAGGATCCGCAGCTCAGGTCCCAGCAGCTCAGGTCGATCAGCAGCTCAGGTCGACCAGCCCCCGACAGCACGGCAGGACAGACAGCAATCCACAGTCCGAAAGAGCGACAGCTCAGGCAGAGAGCAAACAATCCAGTCACAGCGAGGCACCAGCACAAAACGACGCAAAACAGCCCAAAAACTTTTAAAAGCTTTTAAAACGTTTTTAAAAGCGCAGCAGACCAATTTAAAAACGGGTCTAAAAAGCTAAATAATTATTTTTAAATGTCAGTATGCACAAGAGGTAGTTAATGCCAAAAAAAACAACAACGAGAATGAGACTAACAGAGACAAATCAACGTGCTGCCATCTTGGAACACACACCTGGGTGCAATCAGCAATCACTGTGAATCCCCTGTAGAAAATATGTCAGTGTGTCAGCTGGTGGAGTTTGTAAAGCTCTAATGGGAGTTTTTTGAAGTGATAACCTGTGACCTGAAAGGGTTCTAAGCAGGCGCGTCGCCTGGCCTGTTTTTTCTTTAGCCCCGGACAATTCTCCCTCAATAATATAATACATTAACCGTGCTTTACCTGAACCTCATCATGACACTAGAGAGGACGGCAGGAGTGTAATTTCCCGTGTTCAGTGAATGCAACAGAGGCAAGACACCAGACCAACCAGATAGTTGCATGGAAATAAACCTGTCTTATTGGCTGACAGGTACCTATCCTGTGAGCTGTGACAATGTTTAAACTGTCAGTCGGACTCGGAGTTTTTGAAGATGGACATAAGAACCTTTTTTCTTAAAAAAGACGACAATTCTCAAGTGGTGGCTCACACAACAACCCCAGAGCCACCACTCGAGCCAGGTGAACAAGGTATATAAATGTCAGTAAACTTCCAAGTTATGCGAACATGTAAGCAAAGCATAAATTACAGCTACGTTGTTGACGTTACTTTGAATCGCGCGGGTAAGCTAAACCGTTAGCAAGTAGCTATAGCTAGCCAGATATATTAAATTAACACTTTGTCATACAATCTACATTTTATGTTTTTTAGCGTTACCTGGTGATTTCAAAGAAAGCTCTCTGGAAAATGTTGACTTACTGTCAGTGTTCGACATGAAGCTAGAAGCTACCTTACATTACACAGTCACAGGGGAGTGATTTGTAAAATATCCATAAAGAAAAAGTAAATCTCTTGCAGTTCTGTTTCATATGGGTGTTGAAAGATGTATCAATATCTCTTAATTTTGCTCTCAAAGTGCACCAGATTGATGCTTTTAGAGTATTCTAAACTGGTGAGAAAATCGCTGGCAACTACAACTAAATGAACATATTTTACTGTGATTTAATTGTAAAACACGTTTCAAAATGATGCCGAAGTAACAACATACTGATACCGGTTAGTGAAAACCATGAATTAATGCATTGTCAAGTCTGCAGACAGACGGCAGGCGAAAAACCTTTTAAAATGCGTGTTTTCTGAATGGAGATCGGCTAAGCTAACGCAGTATATGCTCCGACCGTCCACACT